>NW_027256883.1:150239322-151575572 GCF_029215685.1 Pituophis catenifer annectens | reverse complement strand
AGTTGCTGAGGTTGAGAAATACTGGTTTACACTGTTCAAAAACATTGTGATAAATGTATGACATCCCAGTTTATGACAGAATTGTTCCAGAAATGTCTAATGTGCTTGTGGAAAGTTCATTAATGTCAGGGGTAAAATGTAAAATTTGTTACTACTGGTTCTGTGGGCGTGGCTTGGTGGCTGTGTGGGCATGGCCAACTTAAAAAAAAAACTTTTCAAAGCATTTTTTCTAATGCTTTGAAAAGCCTCTGCCAATCAGGCAACTCAGCTGGGATCGTCAGAGACTTTTCAAAGCATTTTTTTTACCACCTCTTCAGCCAAGAGGTTGCAGAAAAAAATGCTTTGAAAAGCCTCTGACGATTCCAGCTGAGCTGCGCGATATCAGAGGCTTTTTTAAAAAAAAACTTTTAAAAGCATTTTTTTGTCAGAAGAGGTTGTAGAAAAAATGCTTTTAAAAGTAAAAAAAAAAAAAGCCTCTGATGATCCTGCAGCTCAGCTGGGCATGGTGGTGGGGGGGGGGCGCAGGGATTTTTGCTACCAGTTCTCCGAACCACCTGCCACCATCGCTACTGGATTGGGCAATCCGGTCCAAACTGGGAGCATTTCACCCCTGATTAATGTGCTTTGTCAGCTATCATTTCTTGAAGCAGGAAGAGGAAAATTCTTGTTAGCTTATTCTTTATAATTTTCTCCCATGTACAAGTAGTGCTTGACTTATGATCACAATTGAGCCCGAAATTTCTGTGGCTAAGTGAGCAGTTGATCAGTGACTTTTGCCCATTTTACAACCTCTCCCCCCACCACACACACAATTCACTTGTTAAGTGAATGGCTACACTTGTTAAGTAAATCATGAAATCATTAAGTGAATCTGGTTCCCCTCATTGACTTTGCTTTTCTGAAGGTGGCTGGGAAGGTTACAAATGGTGATCACAGGACCAGTGGTGGGTTCCTCCCGGTTCAGCCTGGTTCTGCCGAGCCGGTAGCAGTGACAATATGACATCACCGAACCAGTTCTGGCCCCCCTCCGCCCCCCCATCCACCCCCCATGTTATTCTTACCTTTTATTTGGCCCCAACACCAATCTATTGCTGCCTCCTGAGTCCCAGCTGATTGGCTAGAGGGAAAAAACCTGTTTAAACTCTTGCTGCGGGGCTTCAAAGGGCTGCCCTACAACTGATCAGTGTTAAAAGAAAACAAATGAGTAGACTGGTGCCTGCAAAAATAAATGGGTAGACCAGTGCCTGCAAAAATAAATGTAGATCGGTAGAGCTCTGCAAGCAGTTAAAAGCCTTGTAGACCAGTACCTCTGCTAAATCCTAAATAATTGTCACATGACCATCAAGCCACGCCCATAAAATAAGCCACACCCACAGAACTGGTAGTAAAAAAATTTAGAACCCACCCCTGCACAGGTTCCCAGGAAAGTGCAACCGTCATAAATACATGCCAGTTGCCAAGTGCCCGACTTCTGATCACTTGATCATGAGGATGCTACAGTGGGTCATAAGTGTGAAAAACAGTCATAAGTCACTTTTTTCAGTGCCATTGTAACTTAGAATGGTCATGGACTACCTGTGAACCCTTTCCCCTGCCCATTATATGCTTTCGGTATTTATTTGTTGTGGGACACCGTTCTCTTTGAATAAGTCTCTGCTGTAAGAATTTCCATGAAGCTTCGGAAGGTTTCTTTGAGCATGCAAAGAAATCTTCTAACTGCAGAAGTTCATTTTAAAAGGTGTGTGTGTGTGTGTGTGTGTATTCAATAAATCATATGGAAGCACTTATCAGCACTCCCTTCTTTAACTTTTCCAGGCTTAAGTTTCAAAGTACATTTCCAAATCACTGAAAGTTCATACATGACCTTTCCATTTTTTCCCCTTTCTCAGATGAAAATGTTTAGGAAAATTACCTCGGGGTTTATTTTTTATTTATGGAGGGTTAAAAAAATTAATGCAACAGAGGGAAATGAGTTTATTAAGAACAGAAGGAAAACGAAGAAGAACTGGAGGAGACAGCAATTATTTATTTGCCTTGCAACAAAAAACATTATTTATGAATAGTCGCTGCTTCTGTTGTCCACAGAGCAATTAAGGGAGGGTGACATTGGCAAGGGAAGTAATATCAGACACTTGACCCAGATGTCTGTTTTCTCCAAAGTACCAAGGCTAATGTAGAATATACAAAGTGGAGAAGATACAGTTTTAGTTCACTCATGAGATGCAACTATGATTTCTAGTTTGGGTTTTATTGATGACATACCTTCTTCCAGGTATAGCGTTTATTAAATTATAGCCTACGCAGTCTTGGATCATGCATAGTCCATCAGCATGGAGTCCCTGATTATCACAGCCCAGATACAGTGGTTGGGATGTATCATCAGAATGGACAACTACTTTATACCTCACCAGTTGCTCTATGGAATACTGGAGACTGGGAACCCTGATACCTAAGCTGGAATGTGTATTTATTCCCCCTAGAGAGACCACCTCCTCTTCAGCTGGTGGTTCCACCACGCTCTGCAATTCCAAACTGGGCCTGCAAAACCACTTCTATGCCATCAGATGAACATTACACTATGTCTTCTTCTATGTCTAAAGGACTACCTATATAGCTTACGCTACTTTCCCTAATATATTAGATTTCTAAGCTTAATTATTCTTTTGTCTTTTAATTCTAGATCTGACTTCTTTCATATGGAAAGCTCTAGACTACCTGGGCAATTTCAGTAATATCCTTTGGCCAGATGGCTGGGAATTACGATGTCCAATAGCCCTGGAGGACACTAAAAATGAGAAAGATGGTAGAAAGGGTCACTGTGAACATTAGCCATTTCATTTGTCTCCTTAGAAAACTTTGGACTTCCTATTATTGGCAATTATTTGGCATCACCCACACATTATTCTTACCCCAGTGTGGGTTGTTAATGGTTGGTTGAGGATGAGTCTGTACAATGAAGCCTCCATATCAGCCAGGCCAAAGACAGACCAAAATGATACGGTAGGATTGTGCCATTGTCAGGCTCTAAAAACCAAGGAAGACATGCAGAGTTACTTCTAAGCAGTTTCCTTTATTGTTCCTCATCTATAGACAGAATCTTGCCAAACTAAAGCAAACTACTTGTACCATTAAAGATTTAATATGAGAACTGGAGCTGACTTGACTGACTTGATCCTTGTCCTTCCAACCAAACTATCTAAATTTTGCTTTGTCTTATTCCTCTGGAATATGCTTCCCCCCTGGGAATCCAGACTATATCCCTCTGCATCTATTTTCCATCAGCAAACACAATACAACTTCCTTTATGAACATTCTGATTTGTGCAGAGGAGGAGTCTGGGCGAGATTGATGACCTGAAAGACTCCCCAGGGGCCTGCTGAAGAACAACTCCCTCCTATCTGGGGGGACACAAAGTTCTTTGTCTCCATCGCCTGCTCTACTTCAGCTTCTAGAGACAACAGTATTTCCCTGGTAATTAAATTTTTTTTCTCCTTTCAAGGCTCAGATTAGGAATGTATTTCTTGAGGTTGCTGTTCCTGTCTCCACTGCATTGTGGAAGTTTGCTAGAGAGGAGGGAAAAAAAAAACATTAGGGAGACAGAAACCATGCACTGATGATGTTACCTAGTTTGGGTAAAGAAACATCTGCAAGAAAACAAGCAAGCTCAGAGAGCACCAAGGACCCCTCATGTCAACCCTGAGCTAATATTCTCCTTTATTAGTACCATCACTTCTCTGCTCCTCTCTCTTCTAATATCTATTCTTTCCCTGACAATAGCTTCCAATACCTGCAGTCCTGCCACCCTGGGTGAACAGCAACTTTGCTGTTCTTATTTTGGAGAAATAACAACAATAATGCTGTGGGCTTTCTCAAAATAAGGTGCTTTCATCTAAGGGATAGGAGGGAATTACATCATTGCTGATGTGGGGAAAGCCCTTTGATTTCATTTGCCTTTTGGTTTAACTGAACAATCTTCTGAGTATTAGTTAAAATCCCACTGTAAACACATTAAAATCCTGCATACGTTTTAAGTATAATTTTGGCTAGAGTGTAATACAGTTTAGTGTAATTACAGTATGAATGCTGGCTAGATGATGAGAAAATCTTTTTATATACCACTGAGATTTAATGAAAATAGAAAGCCATTCAAGTCTATAGAAGCAATTGGCAAATCATATCATATTTTTGGTGGGCAAACATTCCATCCTTGTGTCATCCAGACAAAATCTATTTCGGTATCCAGAAAAAAATTGAACCACCAATAGAAAAAAAGTGTTCTGAATTCTGATGCATAGTTTTGCTTAAAAGGGAAAGGGACTGTAACAAAAGTAAGATTAAAAATGTTGTTGCTGGTAAACATATCAGAGCCAGTGGTGGATTGCCCCCGGTTCGCACCAGTTGTATAGAACTGGTAGTAAAACTGACGGGAGGCTCCGCCCACCGACCCCGACGTCATCAAAATGCTTCTGCGTATGTGCAGAAGAGTGCACGCGTGAGCAAAATGAGTGCACCTGTGCCCCACTGCAAACTGGTAGTAAAGGTAAGTAGAACCCACCCCTGATCAGAGCCAGCATTCCTTGGCGAATTTTTGGTTGAACTGCAGTTGTGTCATATTGTCCCATTTATGTATTTTGGTCACTTAATGTATTGCTTATGCCCAAGCATAGTAGTTTTGGTTACAGGTAATTTTGAATTCAGAAACAATGACCACACAGTATGAATAATTAAGACTTTAATCCAAGGCAATATAAGAAATGTCATAATAATATAACATGATATATTAATAAAAATAATATTCAGGGATATTTAAGAATATAACATAATCCAAAATAGCAATCAAAGAATACTTAAGAATGTTAAAGAATAAAGTAAGACAAAGAAAGAAGTTATACACCCTTTCTGCCAGTCAGGGAAACCTAAAGATAAGACAATGGATGGGATTTCTTCAAAGTCAGCAAACATGCAGCACCTCCCAGTTAGGTTACATTGAAGTTTCAAACCATATAGTCTTCTGAGTCTTATTCAGGCTATGAACCATAATTAAGCACATCTGCTTTTCAATGGTCTCATCTCAATGATTTTCACCAAGGACAAGGTGGACATATCTATTTTATCGTGGAACGCTTTGCATTCCAGCCCAGAATGATACCATCAAGGTTCAAGGTTGAGGATTCATGTCAAGAATGAGGCCATCAAAGGCTAAGGATTCTTTGTTTGTACCAAGTGGCAGTGAGATCATCTCAAAGTTAAGGAGTATCTGTTTCTCAGGTTTAATTGCATTGAAGATGAGAAAAATCATTCTACTCTACATGGATGTCTACCCAAGAATAGGTTAAAAGTATGACCCAAGTATAAAACTTTAGCAACTGAGTAAATGCTAGCTTAATTCTCTTCTACATAGTGAAACAGTACATGAAAATATAAAACAAATAGTGTTTTGTATAGCATGTGATAAAGAAAGAAGGATCACTATCCAATTCCTTGTTGGCAAAACTCTAGTAAGACTTCCGGCACCACACTTGATTAATGTGTGAAATTCATTCATTCATTTTCTATAAGCGCTCAACTCAACCAAGTGACTCTGGATGACTTACAATTCTAAAACTATAAGATAATTAAAAATATTAAAAACATCCACAAAAGTGCCAAGTTTGCATCAGTTTCTGAACCAGAATTAAGATTGTTTTAATGATAAACATAACTCTAGTTTGCTTAATAAAAATATATTCAGCATTGTCCATATATAGCAAAATAAACTTTATTCACAAGGAATATTCCTTTACTCAAGAAGAGTTCTACATCTGCATCATTAAATAGGCTTTTTAAAAATCCATTTGTTCATCCTTGGGGAAACAGGGATCAAATCAGGGTTTTTCTCCAAACTTCCCCCGCAAAAGAGTCTATTTTTTGATGGGAGCCAAATGACAATCTATACACTTCCCACAAAGGCAATTGCGTCCTCTCTTTGTTGAAGTTGGGAACAGTTTGTGTACATGCATGTAGTCAGCTCATGAGATGCTGGAACTGAAGCTGGTGCCTCTAAAGACTCCAACACAAAAAACTTGGCAAATTGTTCATCATGGCATATATAATGTTTAAGGTTTTAGAAATAATATGAATTTTACTAAGGATATTTAAAAAACCAATTACTAAAGAAAATTATATAATACAGAATGCCATACTGAATACTATTATGGCATGAACAGGCCATAATGAAGAGAATGTGATACTTTCCAATAAAAAAAGAGTGCATGTGTGTGTATATAAGGGACACAAACACACACACTTTCTCTCCCTCCCTCCCTCCCTCTCTCTCTCTCTCTTTGATGCATTAGAAAAAGATGCATACTTGGGGAAACTATTTGCTAAAGGTATATATACTAGGAATGACTGCATTAAAAACAAAGATAGGTCAGAAATTGCATAGAAAAACTATACACCAGCTGGGAAGGTCAACAAATAAAGACTAAATATAGGTTTTAAAAGATTAGCAAAGATTTAATGAGAATAATATATAAAAACCAACAAGTCTGATTCTGACCACACTAGGATAACAATAAACTAGATATTCCTCTATGTTGCACAATACATAAGGTAGGTCTCATCATTTTTTCAGGGACAACATAAAATTACACCCCACTGCTTTTGCTCCAGGTTTATCCAAGTGCTGCAACCTGAAGAGAAATGCACCCAATTTTAAGGTTACAACATACCTGAGGCTCTTTAAAGCTGCCTGGGAAAAGCAATCAAATGTATTTACAATAGCTGATTGTAATAATTACTTACTTCAGCTGCCTGAAAAAGTAACCAAACATATTCATATTAGTTGACTGTAATAATTACTTATAAGAAAACAAGGTGGCCAAAATGTTGAGAGCTGGAGTCTATTAGAAAAGATTGATTCATAACTGTGGTTTCTGATGTGTGATAATGGCATACATTTTTGTTGTGCTATCAGGGGGTGGGATGTCATGAAGCTTATTTATGAATTCATCTCTAATGGTCAAAACTATTCCTGGAGCCCTCCCACAGCTTGACATATAAAATAAATATATTGATATTTCATCTTTTGAGAAATAGCCCAATATAAAAAAGGTCAAAGCTGGACACTGTACAACAGTACAAAGTTTGAACTTTTTTTATTGCCAATTTTTTTTTTGATGCTCAGTTTGGATTTCCTTCAGTTAAAGGAAAGATTAAATAAAGGAGTGAGAGAAAACATGCATGTTTTCATAAGAGAAAATGTTTTCTTTTAACTGAGTCAGCAAATAGAATGACAGCTGGCAACCTCAGCTGGAAACAGTAAGATTTCTTATGCATTGATTCTCTGCAGGTTGCTGAGACAAGCCGTAATAGAGCTTTTCTGATAAATGTGATTTCTTTCTCTCTGTTTTTTTTTCTCTTTCTCTGAAGGGTTATGAACTATTTCTGCAAAATGTCCTTCTCCCTATCTCACCTAATCACAGATGTGTTGGCAAGTTCTTGAGTACCGTCCCCTCCCTAAGCTTTTCAGGGATTTGCCCAGAGTGAAATTATTGCTTCAAATGTCAGGAACAGGCTTTGCAGTTTATACGCACAAAAGCTTTTGTAAATATGTGCAAGATGTTTCTTGTGGATGATGCAAAACCAACTTCTGGCTTCACAACTAGAAAAACCTGGATAAGGTCTGCAATTGATTTAAAATAAGGATTGCCAGACTGAAACCCAAAAATCTGGATTGCTATTCAACATTTGTCAAGGTAGCAAACAATGAAACAATTGCCGATGCCCTGCTTTATCCTGATTGCTTCCTAACCCGGTTTGACAGAGCATAAGACCCCTGTATCAGTGCTTCCTCTCCTGCAGTGCTGGAGAATTTAACTACATTACACTGATTTTTAGATCTTAATCTGGAACCCACAGCATTAGAGAAAGGTAGCTCCTGAAGTCACTTCTATTCCTAGGTGCTTGTATAGCTACATCAGGGTGTAGTTTTGGCTAAACACCCACAGCTCCTTACTTTTAGCCATTTTGCCTGGAATTCATGTAAACGTTAATGTTTTACAGTTTCACTTCCCAATGCAGTCTTTTGATCTTTGACTATTATATTTAAATATCTAGTTCCTTTTCCATTTTAAAGATGAAACCCTAGTGCTTTCCTCTGAAACCACCAGTTCTTTAGTTTCATGGAATCCAGGACATCACATGCTAATCCTGGACACTATTAGATGGCTTCCTTTTTTTGTTCTTTCTGCACTGTTCCCAAAACAATCTTTCCCCAGACTTTAGAGTAAACCTCCATTGCATCAGTTATAAACATTACCCATGGAAATTGTTGCAGAATTCGACATTTGTAGCTCAGGATTCAATAGGCCTTCCTGGCTATCTCCAGTTGATATGGTGACAAATTCTACAACAATTGCATGCCATTGCTGATGGCAGAGCTCTCATGAAATAACTAACAATCTTGGGGAAATCTTCAAACAATATAAGAGAGTTTGCATGTCCTGGGTCCTTGGATCAAAACTCTCAAAGGGGACTGTGTTCTAGATAATAAAAAATGTAAAGGATATTGGTTAGATTACTGGCTCTCACACCCACAGCTCCTAATGCACTCCTAATTGAAATTAAAATTTTAATTTTAAAATTTTGATTATTAAAATTGGGCAGCACCAGGTATCTATGATACAAAGAGATATGGTTCCCCAAACAGAGGGCCTCACAAGAATTGTCTGATGAAGCTTTAACTCACTTTTTTCTCTTGAGAATGCTCCAGTGTTAGATCAGATTTCCAGGCCTGATTCTAAAGGTAACTTAGTGGGTTAATGAATTAAAAGAGTGAAATGGAGGTTCAGAAGACATTTGCATTTAGTTGGAGTTGCTCTTCTTTCTTATCTTCTAATACAGGGGTGTCAAACTCAATTTCACTGAGGGCCGCATCAGGGCTGTGTTGACCTTTTGGGGGGGGCATAGCCAACTGGGTGGGTGTGGCCGACTGGGTGGGCATGGCCAGCTTGATGCTACTCCCCAAACTGCTGGCATGTTTCCTCTTTGCATTGGGTAGACTGGGCCAAAGCCATGCTGGCCCAATGTTTCCTCTTCGCATTGGGTAGATCAGACCAAAGCCACGCTGGCCCGATGTTTCCTCTTTGCATTGGGTAGACTGGATCAAAGCGACACAGGCCGTCCCCTTATAGTTTCCCAAACGGTACCCTGGGCCGGATCCGACCACATCATGGGCCAGATCCGACCCACGGGCCGTGTGTTTGGCACCCCTGTTCTAATAAGTCAATGAACCTTCTCATAAAAATGGGAAGACAATTTTCTGTTTTGGGGGGATCTCTTTGCTGTAAGACTCTTGGTTATGTCATTTTTTTCAAAAACAAATGACAAATTAACAGTGGGTTTGAACCATCACAAACTATATGATGGAAATTCAATGAGCTTTTGTAAGAGCAGTTGTGCAAAAGAAAAAGCAGAGTAGATTTAGGCACTAAATGACATTGATTGAATGATACAATTGTTATATAAGTCTGTAATTCCAGTCATGGAAGTATCCTCAGCATGCTGAGTTATAATAGCAGATGAAACAGGGGTGTTTTAATCTTTCCAGTCTGCTATTAGCTTGGAGAACAAGATTTCCCCAAGCAGAAATGGTTTGGATCTAAAGAGCATGTCAGAGAGTGAGGACAATTTATTGTCTGATTTTCAAACAGCATAGGACAGTGTTTCTCAACGGGAGTTGAAGTCCACCCATCTTCAAGCTTCCAAGGTTGAGAAACACTGGCATAGGAGAAAAGTTAATTTTTCTTTCTTTAATTCATATGTTCCAATGTCCTTATTTTTTTCAAAAACAAAAACTGAACAACACCTACACTTTAATCATAGTCACAGAATAACAAACTAAGGCTTACTTTGATTCTCACTTACATTTTTGTCTATTTACAGAGATCTCTAATATCATAAACTTCAGCAATAAATATCTAGCATTAGTTTCTTAGTGGGATTACTTCTGTCTTTTCTTCAATAGCTATTCTGTTACATTTCTTTCAGGTCTGGCATACAATTTTTTTCATCATTATTATTATGCATTCCTGCTGATAAAAAAAAAGATTATGTTTCCCCTTTGTTATTGGATAAGGTTTACTGAAATAATGTGTGAACACTATTTACCATGAAATGTCACTCAGAAGAAGGTTCATAGATTTGTAACAGGACTACATAGGCCATCAAGTCCAATCTTCAGCTCAGTAAAAGGATCCAAATTAAAGCACAACAAACAAATGACTGGCTGTCTTCCATTTGACTACATCTAGTGAAGGTGAATCCATCATCTGCCTGGAAAATTGATTCTACTGTCCAACTGCTTTTATTATTGAATGTTTTCTCTAGCACTCAATAGGAACCTGCCTCCCTGTAACTTAAATCCATTATTCTGTGTCCACCCTCTGGAACTTCTTCTATGTGACAACTTTTCCTCTTATTTAAAGATCTCTGTCATATACTCCTCCTGTCTTTCAAGACTAACATATCCAACTGCGTCAATCACTCTTTATAAAGCTCAGTATTTAGGTTTGTTTTTTTTTAAAAAATATCTCTTTCTCTGAACCTGAATCATTCCTAAAGTATGGTACCCAGAACTGGATACAGCATCCAAGATTAAATCTGACTAAAATAAAGAAGGAATTAATACTGTCTATTTTTATAAATTATATTTCTATTGATGGAAGCTACAATTGCATTTTTGCATGCTAGTTCACATTCAAGTTACAATCAATATGATTCCAAAACCTTTTACATAAATACCATTATTCATTGTTTTTTAATGGACATACTTTGCACTTGCATAAAATCCATTTTATTACTTTCACTTTATTTCTCTAAACCAGGGGTGTCAAACTGGATTTCTTCAAGGGCTGGATCAGTATTCTAGCTGTCCTCTGTGGGCTGGACTGTAGGGGGAGGGGGTGTTGATGGGACGGACACCTCCTGCAGCACCCTGCCAGCCAATATATAGTGTGGGAGGGCCGCAGGTGGCCCCACACACCCCATTTTCACTAGCAGAAGCACCGCAGGCTGGTCCTTTGTTGTTTCCAGGCCGGCCTCACGGTTTGACACCTCTGCTCTAAACTATCAAGATTAATGCTATTTCTTTTTCTAGGATATTAGCTCTATCATATGAGATTAATTCTGTGATCTTCAATTTGATATGCATATACCCATCTCTTGATTCAGGTTATGAATAAAAACTTTAATAATATGAGGGCCCAAGGTGATCCTTGTGGCACCTTGCTCAATGCTTCTGTCAAATTTGATGAAGAACTATTAATGAGCATTGTTGTATATGATTTTTGGGTCAGTTATGTCACCACTTTTTTTTTTTTTTGCTTTAATTTATATGCCGCCCTTCTCCGGAGACTCAGGGCGGCTTACAATATGTTAAGCAATAGCTTTCATACTTTTGCCCCCACAATCTGGGTCCTCATTTCACCTACCTTTGAAAGGATGGAAGACTGAGTCAACCTTGAGCCTGGTGAGATTTGAACTTGCAGTAATTGCAAGCAGCAGTTGTTAATAACACTGCTTTAGTCCACGGTACTATAGGCTCTTTCATACCACTGTACTACACTTAACTTTCATACCATTGTTGTGGCCCATCAGCGGCCTGTGCAGTTAGTGGCTGATTCTGACAGCGAGGAGGCTGGTGTGGTGCTGTGCCAGCAGCCTGTGCAGCTGGCGCTCGAGTCAGACAATGAGGAGGCTGGAAAAGATGTGCTGCCAGAGGCAGGGATTCAGTCAGGGCCTTCAGAACCTCCAGAAGCTCCCATAAGTGAAGAGGAAGAATAGGAGGAGCCTCTTCTTGATGCACGAACGTGCAGAGCTGTTAAAAGGCAGGAGTGGCTCCTCAGGAGGAGGTCTCCTCGAGAGTAAGGCTTGGGGCTAATTGGCCACTCCCCTAGCCTATTTAAGGAAGGCAACGACTGATGCAATTTGCAGGAAACAACTTCGTTCATATTCCTTCGCGTCTTGATTCCAGAAATGTTTGATTCAGCTCTTGTTTCTCTCTTGTCAGTTTTCCTGCAAATTGCTTCTGGGCATTCTGCCAACCACAGTAAGATTATGGTTATCTGAAATACTGTGCCTCAGAATTGAGTTATTATTCTTTGGATTCTTGTCAGCTGTTAATGAAGTTATATTAATAGTCCTTGTTCAGAAAAGACTGATTTAAACTGTACTTGTATTCGAACAACTACTAAGAAAGTTCATTAGTAGTCCTTAATTAGTAAACTAAGGTTTGTACGGACTTTGTGTGTGCTGCGTTCTTTGGGATCTGTAGCTGGGCAGAACAATCATCCATTCTACATTTTACTAGATTGCTGACCAGTATGTCATGGGTACTTTGTCAAATCCTTTCCTGAAATACCAATATATTATCTATTAGGAAAGCTAGTTGATCAAAAATGAGAAGCATTGGTGTGACAAGGCTTGTTCTTAACAAATAAACCCATCCTGATTTTGGCAATTGCATCAAGATGTTAAGTGGATTGGCATGATCTGCTCTAGAATCTTCTATCTTATTTCCCCTTTTTGAAGATTAGGGTATGTGCTTTTTCTTGGCACTTCATCTGCTTTCCAAGATTTCTTACAAATGATGTATAAAGATTCAGCCAAAGTATCACCTGGTTGGTTCCTTACCCCAAGAAGCAATTCATCTGGTTCAGGAGATTTAATCCAGCTGAAATTATATACTGTACTTATTTTCAATAGACAGATTAGTTTCTTTCCCAGGACTGAATACCTTAGTGGAGTTTGTGATTTTCCTTTCAGAAGAGAATCTAAATTAAAGAAAGAGAACATATAGTGTGTGGAAAGGACAACATCTTTGTTATATTTTCTTAATGGGAAACTTGCTAGTTAATGTAGGCAAACTAAGATGATGAATGAACATTTTGATTCAACTTGAAACTCTCAAAATATCCTTTGTCCACCGCAATTCTTAATGACAATGGCAGTAGTATTATTTCTACTGTAATATTAAAGACATTTAAGTACCTCTTAATCACTTTACCAGCTGGATAAATCTGGGTTAATTATGTATGAACACAGACTGAACATTAAGGAGCTTGGTAAAATAACACACACGCACTCCTGTGCTTTCTCCATAAATCAATGAGTATAGGTAACATCAGTTTTGGTTGCCATTTCCCTCACTGATTTGTCTACAGCAACTGTCAGATGGTGAAAAGATCAGCATTATAACAACAATTAAAAACTAAACACAAACATCCCTTATTCCTGGAATGTATTAATACATTACATATTTTAAACATTTGATTACATATTTAAAACGTTTGCATAAAAACATTTGATTTTCATTTCTTTGGAGCATTTCTGGTATTACCGATCCTTGTCATAAGAGTTTTGCTTTACACACGCATATACTTTTGCAGTACAATTGTACAAGGAGATTCAAACTTTGAAAACATGACTAACTGCAATCACTCTGGGAAATACAAATGAAAAACTGAACTCTCAGGGGCAATTCTTATGGCCACAGGAGGACCATGAAATTCAGGCCAGATGCCAGAAAGCCTCAAGTCTGGGAAGGTTAAAAATCTTCTGATGGGAGATCTGCACATGAAACCAGCAAGATGTAGAGGTGACTCCATGATGACTTGTATCATCACAAAAGATTACCCAGATATTTCAGTTGTTTATTACTATGCTGTCATGTTATTTATAGATGTCTGAGACTATTGACAGATAATCTCTTAATAGAGATTCTTTTTAGGTATGTTCTGCTAGAATTAGAGATGGGGTAATCCAAGAGTGCTTTATAAACTAGGGATGTCTAGCCTTGACAATTTTAAAACCTGTGGTCTTCAATTTCCAGAATTCTGGGAGTTGAAGTCCACAAGTCTTAAAGTTGCCAAGGTTTGAATTTAACAATTCATAGCAACACCCTTGCTTTAAATCTTCCAAACCTAAGAATGATCTGAATGTATGAACTGAATGTACTCCAATGCAAGCCATTCTCCTTTTCATTAACATATGGCATTTTTGATTTGATAGTGTTAGATAATTCCCCACTGCCTCTCCAAGTCCTTTTTGTGTCTTCTGCCTCTTCTCAGAATCATTCTGCATAAATTCAGAGGCAAATCAGCAATTTTTAACAGCATGATTTTTTTCCCAATGAAGACCTGAAACAATATGCTAAGTCTCTTTTCTAAACATTCAAATATTTGAATATAGAAGCAGGTTTCCAAATCAGAAAAATGAATGCAGAAATATACAACTATTCTGTTGTTGCTGTAGATACTGTGATGAAACTTACATAGCCAGAATTGACATTCAAGGAAGCAAAAAAGGAACCAGATTGTGCTATGGTTATAGAGTCAGATTAGGGCTGGGAGATTAAGAAGATACAGGCTCAACCTCCAATTAAGCTATGAAATTAACTGGTATGTTCTTGGTGTATTATACCTCACAAATTTGTTGTGAGCAAAAAATAGTAGTAGGGAACTATTATTTGAGTTCCTAAAGAAAAAGTGAGATATAGGTATATGAATAAATGAATGAAAATCCAAGAGGTCTCATTATTATCCAATATTGTTTCTCCTCGATCCCAACTCCCATCCTTCTGAGTTGATTAAAGCATATAGAAATAGCTGGCCATTCTGAGAACATATCACATCGTATCTCGAGGACACCAAGTAGAAAAAAATCAATTTAGCCAAGCTTGATGCTGAAATAAAGCCAAAAACAAATTTTTCAGATTTGCTATTGTCAGTCTTAATTCCTACATACTATTTCCGAAGAGGCACAGTCTAAAATAACTGTTCGGATAAAACTCTACACTAGAAATCCTAAAAAAAAATGATTACTGATTTCCTACATCATCTTTACACTTTTTTGGGGGTAAAAGACATTGTGGGTAAGCAAATACTGTAAGCCCTGACATAAACAAATTTAGATTTGCCTCATTCATGTAAAATATTTTTCTCTCTTTTTTAAAAAAAATACAAGAAAAAGATGGAGGCAATTAAATACAAATTTCCCTCACATGACAAGCTCTCTCTTTTTTTTACGTCTATGTGGGAAACATTGATTCTATTTTTTTAAAAAAAATTAAAAGCCATACAAAAATAGAAAAGCCCACTTTCCTTATATGAATTTTAAGACAAATAATCATAGAAGCAATCTTCCAATAACACATAGATTATTTGGGCCATCTGATCAAAGCCACTACAATGTGTGTAAAAAAAAGGGCAACGCTTTGATCGCACAGCTGCAGCTCCCATCTTTACTTTTTTTTAAATCTCCTTATGGACATCCTTGATATAACTTGTGTTCCAAAGGCCTATACCTTACAGCTGTGCAGATCCTTCAAAAGAGATACTCCACAATGGGAGGTGTCCAAGTAAAACACCTCTTGACAAATCATTAAAAAAGCCATGTAGGTTTCCCCTCCTCTCACAGATGCTATCAAGGCTCTTCCCAGCTTCTGTGCCAGCAGGAGTGTCCCGTTTGCTTTTCTGAGGGGAGCTTCCATCTTCCGTAACTGTAGGAAGAGATTGCACATGTGTGTTGATAGAAGGAAATACAAATAATCAACATTTGCTTATTTTTACCTCCTTGTTGATTCATGGTGTTGCCAATGTAAACTCGGAAGGTAAAAGTATCATGTTCAAATAAGGCAGCTATAAATCTAGTTTGGACACATCCTGCCCTAAATATAGAGCCTTAAAATTGAATGTTGTTCATAAATAATGCCCCTGGGTCAATAAGCCAGAGAATTATTAACAGACCCCACTGGATGCTTAAAGGCTAATAATGTACAAACTGGAGAAAAAAACCAAAGCATGCTTTAGATATGGATGTATTAAGACATCCAGGTGTTAAGGATATTTTTGAGGCTTTTAGAGGAAGTGTGTTCAACAGGAAGAGAAGCTTCTACCCAAAATATGTTTTTATCTCTTCTGGTCATCTTGTCTTTGAATGCAGCCACCTTTCCAAATGACAACTTTCCAGTCTTCTATGGATTTGAGAAACCTCAAAGTCTGCACCCCTGAAAAAGTTTTCTATAGCCAAACCCTGAGTAAATTCTCTGCATATATTTTGAGAATAATGCATCTTTCCTCCAACCTTATGATAGTTTTCAAAACCTCCCTGGTATTCTTCAGATATGTTAAGAATACATCTCCCAACATAGTCAAATCCCACTTAGTGGTCAGTAGAATTTTGGAGGTCATAATCCCAGCAATTCTACTGGGCACCAGATTGGGTTGCATTAAGTTATAACAGAAATAACAGAATAACGGAGTTGGAAGGGACTTTGGAGGTCTTCTAGTCCAACCCTCTGCTCAAGCAGGAGTCTCTATACCATTTTGGACAAATGGTTGTTTAGTCTCTTTTGGAAAGCCTCCAGTGATGGAGCACTCACAATTTCTGAAGGCAAGCTGATTAATTGTTCTCATTGTCAGGAAATTTGTCTTTATTTCTAGGTTGGTTTTTTCTTCATTAGTTTCCATCAATTGTTTCTTGTTTTGTCTTCAGGTGCTTTGGAGAATAGATTGACCTCTTCTTCTTTATGTTAGATCTCTTTGTCAGGATAATCAGATATTGGGAGAAAAATAGTTTTGCAGTGCATTTACATTAAGATTGCAGTCCTAGGGATACTTATTAAGAAGTGAATTGCATTGGTTACAGTGAGATTTGCTGTTAAGCAAATATGCTGAGATTTGTACTACAACATGCCACTCTTTTCTGAGACGAACATATCGTTTTTAGATTTTTTTTCCTATCCAGGCATTATAGAAGACTGGATCTCTGATCCAACAGCTGAATTATTTCATGTACTTCTATGAGCTATTCCCTGACCTGTTATAATATTGAAATTGATTTTAAATTGGTATTTTATTCAAGACTGTTTCTGAACTACATTAAAATATCCACATATGATCTCTTAGCAAAACAGCTAGGACGCCTCTGCTGTCTGACAATAGCAGACCGGTATATAAAATGTGCAGATAATGCTAAAAAAGCATCTAGTTCACATGACCAAGGAACAACTTCAAAAATATCTACCTGTTAAAAACATAACAGAAGGTAAGGTTTGTTTCCAAGTAAACATATTTAGTGTGGATTAACAACTTCATTAGATGCAGAGTGACTGTATTTATTTTAATAAATAATTTAGTGCTTTAGAACCTATTGTAAGAGGGAATGTTTTCCATCTCAATACTGTACAAATAACTAACTTTGCAAGATGGGTTTTCAAATCTTCCTGCTCCTTCCTGCAGTCCCATTTCTCTGGCGCCTTTGCTATTTACTAATGACAAACATACATACTAATTTGATTCATTCCTGGCTTGGTCGTAGGATTGTTAAATTCAAAAGGAACAAGGAGCAGGCAGTTAAGTCAAATAATTATTCTCTATCAGTTAACTCAAGAATGCTTATTACTAAGTCAGTTAAATCAAATGTTCTCCTCTATCGGTTAAGTCAAGAATGCTTATATGGGTCAAGCTAAGAGATTGGCAAACAAATTAGGATCTTCTTCATGGTGATAGGAAGGAGAAGGAACAGGAAGAGGGAAATATATTCAGTTTTTAGGGTAGCACTCCAGGGTTATTTCAACTGCAGTAAGCCATGTTATAGAATATGTTGTGTTTAACCTGGCCCCAATTGGCCTGCTTCTTCCTTAGCTCAGTAATCAGGAAGCAGTGCCAGCTAGACTACCAAGAGATGTCCTGGGCCTACCGAAAAAAAGAGGAAACCCTTAAAGATGTCAAATGGGATGTTGAAATCTCACAAGCAAAAGGACAAGATTCTGGTGAAATTTTGTGTTTGCTTTGCATTGTAGCACTATTTTTTTGGGGGGGGGGAGGGAACTCACAGGAGTGTTTAGCAGTTTTTGAGTTCTTATGAGAGACCATGATACCAGGTTTTTTGCATGACCCTGAACCTGAAGAATCTTTTTCTTCATGGGTCTCATGACCCACTGTGTTTGGTATGTTGAACTTGCACAATAGTCTTCACAATAATGAAGTCTGTATAGCTTTCCAGACTTCACCTGTGACTTTACAAATAGGATTCACATGTGATACTCCGGCTGGAAAAATCATCTCTGAACTTGAACATCTCAGAAGGGCACCAGTTGGGGGGAAGCTGGACAAATCAGAGACATCTCAAATGTTTGTAGTCCCAAACATTTTATAGTCCCAAAATTTTGTGTCCACTGAAGTTAATTATTGGCTGGCCTATTTTGGAATCTTCCACAGTCAACAGGAAAAACAAACATTTCTGAGGGTTTGGGGGCATAGGCCTTGGGCAAATTTAAAACTCCACATGTAACTAAAGCCATTTGCAAACCCCTCCGTAGAAAGAAAGCAGTCCAAGTTATATAACATTTTTTAAAACATCTGGCCATGATACTAAATAAAAACAGGCATCCCTTCCCAGCAGCAATTTGACTAAAGCAGAAGCGTATTTTTTCAATCCTCTGGTTGCATAATTCCCTGCTTCGAAGTGGCACTTGAAACCTTGGATTTTCCAGCTGGGACTCTCTTTCCTATGGAGCAACTTTCAGTGTACCAAACACAGTTGCCACCAGTTGCAAAATGTGCCTGAATTTGTGTGGTATGATTCAAATTGAATCACGCACATATACATATATCCCAGAATTTCTCTTCAGCTCTAAGAAGGAGTCTGGGAATATCAGAGCACCTTCGATTTCACACATAGGTGTGTCAGCAACAAGGGATATCTGCTCTCTCTTGTCCTCAGCAGCTTCCTTGTATTGTTTATCAAAGCATATCAGGACCTCCTTTCCCCTGGCCACTAAAAATAACATTTTGTTTGTTATTCACTTTGCCTTTCCTCTTCCTCTCCAGGTTTTCCCAGGAGGTTCTTCATTTATCCTACACAGGAAAAGAATTAGAAAAGCTATTTTTGGATCCTTCCCCCTGTATATACATATGTATAAGTTTCTGTATATATTTGCATATGGAACTGTATACATAAACTAGAATTAATTGATCAGTACATCAATCCCAATTATTCAGTAACTACAGCAAAACACAAAATGTTTTGCACAAGGTAAATTTTCTGGTGAATTTGGCCTAGAAAATTGCTGTTGGGGATATTGCAATATCCCCTTGGTTGCTTAATGGACAAATGTATAAGGAATACATTTGGTGATGTTAGAAGTGTATTGGTTGTTGATATGATGTAATTGTGTGTGTTAGCTGTAGATGTAGGTGTTTGTGTGATTTTATAAACAGGTAATGTTGTATACTGTTGATGAAGTGTAGTGAATGCTGAATAGATGGCATAATACATTACTTTCCACATTATTTATTACACCAAAACCTGTTGGACAATGACTTTGGTAGGGAAAATAGAGTGATTGATTGCAAGTTGAACATATAAATGCTTTCCTTCCAAATGAAGCAAATAAACAAAACTGAGTAGCTGATTGGAATGTTTAGTTAAAGATGAGAGAATGCATGGAAAAATGTCAAGGAATGCAAATACTGATAGAAAGATAGTGGGTAGCATGGAGCCTGCAATGAGGAATAACAATATTAAAAGAAGGAAAAGAAATCTGTGATAAGAATGTCTGATCACTCTATTATACAGAGGTGAGAGTTAGGTAGGTCAGGAAAAATACAAAAGGAAATTGAACACAGTGGGAAGAAGTGGAAAGAAGTGGGTGCAAAAATACAAGAGTGAGGGCTGATTGTGGGCTGAATATAAAAGTAAGTGACCAGTATAAAGACATACATTGTGGTGATCTGTTCTTATAGTGAGAAGGGATGAGAATAAAATCCCCAAAATGGAAGAAAAATCAGTAGGCTGAGAGGAAAGGAAAGAATTTGAAAGTTAAGGTTGGATGGGACTAATGAAATTCACAGAAAGAAAAAGGTGAGAAGTTTAAAGAAGAAAAAGATGCGTTTGAAGCAGCAGATGGACACGGTTTAAGCAAGGAAGTTTTGCAAGGCCAGAAAGGAAAGATATAACGAATGGTGTTCATGTATACTATGCTAAACTGTATTTTATTTTTATTCCTATTATCTCATGCCTTTTGCTTATCTTTTTTTTTAATTTTCTGTGCTTTAGATAACATGGTTTACTCAGAAGGAAATTGCATGATAAGGTGTATGTAAAAACGTTTGAAACTGAAAATTAAGCCATGTTTAGCCAATCATGAACATTAAGCTTATTAAAATGAAAATATAGATGTGGTATGAGAGAAAGTGTCTCATTGAGAGTTTTTGTTTGCCAGCCTTGAGCAATGTGGGGCCAGTAAAATCCCCTCTTGCCCCCAATAGAATGTTTTCTTTGAATTGTCTCCATCTATCAATGTATAAGTGTCGTCCAAGCAGCTAGATTTTGTGATTGGTAAGGTGAACTTTTTTTTTTATCAAGATTTCTTTAGACAAATACACATACAAACATACAATGTATTTTCTTTGAACAGAGGATTTTGCCAGTTCACAAATTTAGACGGTATTTAGTCATTTTAATTTAAATTTACAATTTCTATATTTCCTTTTTGCCATATTCATTTCTCATCTATTTTTTAAGAATCAATATTACCCTTCATTCTCATCTCTAATCTTAATTAAATTCAGTTTTTCACTTCTATTCTATATTATACCTCTTCCCATTGTCATCTATTTGTATTTCTTTCCTCATCTTGGTTAGTTATGTAATGTTACAGCAGTTTAATTCTTATGATTATAATATGGTGAGGTGAATTTAATGGGAGGGTCCAAATGGAGAACTCCCACTGGACAGCCATTTGTCTGGAATGATATGGGGTCTCCTGCTTGAGCAGGGAGTTGGACTAGAAAATCTCCAAGGTCCTTTCCAACTCTCTTCTGCATATTCCTTTGTCAAAAGGCATAATTGGCCCCACCCCCACCCCAAGATAGAAGACACAAAGAGAAAACAAAGAGAAATTTGGATCCCCTGTAGCAATGATTTCAGTCCCTTTCAAAAATGTTGGTCAAGTTTCAAAGGTGAAGAGTAAACCCCACTAGAAAATTTGACCATTTTGCCACTGAAGTTCAGAGGGGGATTTCAAACTGTAGGAGGGAAGTCACATATGGCCCATGGGCCAGAGGTTGTCCATGCTTCATGAAGCAAGATAATTGCCTCTCCTGGCTGAATCCAGGGAGATACATGTTTGAATTTCTATTTTGTCATGATCTTACCACTTGGGTGTGGGCAAATATGGACTGTGGATGGCATAATCTGGATCTGCTTTTAATTATCTCACATTATAGTTAATATATATTGGGGAATACTTAAGTCAAGTATTCAGGCCAAGAGTGTAAACCTGTTTCTCTTGCTTTCTTCATAAGAAATGGAGCTTTACAGCTTCATTTCTTCTTGCAAAAGGACGCTGCATTGAAAACCCATTCGCTGAACTTGTGCTCGATTTTCATGATTTTTGAATTCAGTGATATAACAGTAGATGGCAGTAGAAGACAACATTAGCCTCTCTCCTAAATCGGTATTCTCACCGATTTAGTCAGTCATCTTTGTGACTGAACTAGCTAAGAACTTAATCAGACAAGATGGCTGGAGGATCCATAATTGGATAATAATCTCTCTCTCTTTCTCGCCTTATTGAAAGCATAAAGTAACTGTCTGAAAAGGGGAAACTGGATTATGACTGTGGTATATTGTTCAAAACCATTCTTCCTCACCATAGTTCAAACGCTATCCAATTTTCTAGCTAGTGGCTAGGCTATCTTAGCTCAAATTGCCCTTTTCATGTAACAAATGTATTCCCACTGGGTGTTATTGTATGGATCAGTCCTGCATGTACACACAGCAATAAAAGGACCTGAGTTCTGTCAAAACCTAAATTTTATGCTCCCATTTCTTTGCAAATCTGCTAAGTAGACAGCCCCAGTATTCAGCCATGCCCAAAACAATGGACTCTTGGGTTTTTTATTAGCTATGCTCCTAGCTTTTAAAAAGCATTTTAATAAGCTCACCACAGCCTGCTTTGCTATGAGAGGTAACTTTTAAAAATGTTGTTTAATTAACTCTGTTTGTTAAAGTAATGCAAGGACTTAATTAAATGCACTCTTGCCTCTCAAGATTCAAGGTACAGAAATAGCAACTTTAAGAGGTGTGGACTTCACTTCCCACCCATGCTAGCTGCTGAGGGAATTCTGGGAGTTGAAGTCCACATCTCTTAAAGCTGCTGAGGTTGAGGCACCCTGGCCTAGAGGATCCTTGAGGAATTCAAAGGAAAGGAGGAGGGGATTCTTTTGGCATTTGACTCCATCCACAACTCTTGATGATTTTCACTTTACTTATTCAGGCAGCTGTTGGGTTCATGGGCAACCCATAGATGTCCGTCAGATCATCAGCTGCACAGTCTGTGGGGAAATCATGTTCCACAAGCAAAGAAGAATGAGGAGAAAAAAATGAAAGGCTTGAGGTCAAAGGGCCTCTTTGCTTCTAGAATGCAAATGGAGAAATGTCCCCCCCCCCGACCCTCCCTCTCTCCCTCCTTCTGTCTGTCTGTCAATTCTAAATTTTGGAAGATTTTTTTAAAAACAGGGTCTCTAATGCCTCTAATACCTTTAACTGATTATTGATAAAGTTGCAGTGTTTTGTTACTTGTAACTCATCCCGTCTCCCAAACGGTAAAATACAGGTAATAAAGGATTAAATATAGGGTCGTGAGAGCAAAGAATGTGAAGTGCCACATTTTATTGTTACTAATATAATATTAATTTTGATATGTAAAAAAACCCTTGAATTTCAATTAAAAAAACCCTGATGCTCAATTACTTAAAAGTTCCAATAGGAAAATCCCAGCAGCCATTTAGAAATGCACTTATAGGAACAAAGATTATCTGCCCATATCTACATTTTTGCAACAGCCTGAACTTTAGGATTCTTTTGACATTACCCTTCCCCCTTTTTTTTTTATTTCCCTAGCCTTATGATCTCCAAGCCTATAGCACAATGCATTTGTGAGCTACAGGCTATCATTTGAACAGGTAGACAGATTTTCTCCTGACATGTGTAACACAACTCTGTGAAAAATAGAACTGATATTGTGGCACATTCTAGACATTTTAAACTTTTCACACTTTGGCCTGTTAGGAAGAATGGTTGATGGTCAGCCTTCAAGAAACAGAAGAGCCACTAGAGGTTTTTAAGATCCTGAGAGACTTGAGGGGAGAAAGCTGTCACTTTTTCTGTCACTTCCTCTTGTCAATGTGCTTTTTTTTTTTTTTTTTGCCCCATGTTTTCCCCTTGTCCTTTAAAGTCCACAGCCAGGTCACATACTATTCTGCCAAACCATTCCCTGCCTTGCCTGTCTTCTCCTCCCTGTAACTATATAAGGCTGCCAGCGCATCATTTCAATAAAATCCTAAACAGACATTAGATCTTATAATTTATTTGTTTAGAATCTGCATCTATTCACAACAGTCTTCTGCCTGAATAGGGACTAACTCCTCATCTTAAAGGAGGATCATCTATATAAGCTGCTCAAAGTCACTGAGAATGAGTTGGGTGGCCATTTAAATTTTCTTAAATAAACAAACTTTGGTAAACTTAACAAGAAAGGCTCACTTAACCACAAGAATTGGTATTTACTTACCACAGAACTAGGAAAAGGCCATTTTGGGGAAGAAAACAGACATGACTAGAAAACTGAAAGAATGTTTTGGGAATATTCACAAAAAGGCTGCCAAAAGGGAAACATTGCTCATTCACAAGTTAGATGTCATGGTGGATGTGGTCAGGTGCATCAAGACGGGCCAAATCAGGAAACAAACACCACAAGAACAACAGGAACTCTAATGTTGTAGGGCATAATATCTTGAAAACCTGACAGTTTCTCACCTTTCCTCAGATCAATTGTTTGCTTTCTCTATTGTTATTTCTTAAACTGTTCTGAGAATGGATCTTGCATTCTCTGTCAGCTTTATCTCTGCATTCCTCTATGCCAGCGGTGAAATCCAAATTTTTTTACTACCGGTTCTGTGGGCGTTGCTTGGTGGGCGTGGTGTGGCTTGGTGGGTGTGGCTTGGTGGGTGTGGCAGGAGAAGGATATTGCAAAATCTCCATTCCCACCACACTCTGGGGCCAGCCAGAGGTGGTATTTGCCGGTTCTCCGAACTACTCAAAATTTCTGCTACCAGTTTTCCAGAACCTGTCAGAACCTGCTGGATTTCACCCCTGCTCTATGCGTATTAACCAGAAGGTAAGATTGGTGTCTATTCCCCCTTCTAGTACCTTAGGATATTCCACACCACACACCATCTCAGATTCCAGATAAAGCTCTGGATTGGAGCAACTTGTCAGGTTCATTAAAAAAGAAAAATGCTGATGGGATCAATGTGGAGACCATAGACATTTTTGGTTTTTTAAGAAAAAGAGACTAGAGGCTGGTAGTTTACTTGGCAAAAGTGAAGTTTTGTAATTAAAATAAATGAATACTAACTCCAGAAGGAGCAAATCAATATCCAAGGGCATTATGTTGACAGTCCTGCTGGATGTTGCAAATTAGTTGCTGGGGAGCAGACAGAAGGATGTTACTACAGGAGAATCATAAACTGAAGAAAAGGAAGGGAGCCATCTGTCCCTGTAAAGCCCTACCCATTTTCTGATCCTTGGTATTTGACTTTGCTTATGAAAGGAAAGCAAAGATGCAAGCACAAAGATGTTTTTTCTCCTTCTCCTCCCCCCTCCCAAAATGCACTTGTGGGATGGGGACAGAAAACTTCCTAACTGTGGGCATAGGTAAGACTATGGGGCTATGCCTTCTGATGTTGGTGTCAAGATACCTCAGCTTGGATCCATTTGTTGTTAAGACTGTGAGTTTAAGTAGGAGTGAGTAAATGGAGCAGAGGGACATCAGGATATTTTCTATATAATAAATGAAAAAACAATATAATTAATAATTGTGATATATGCAATATAATGCAGTGAGACGTGCACATCTGTACATTGGAGAAACAAAACAATCACTTCACTAGTGCATGGCACAACATAGAACAAACCCATCAGGACAAGATTCAGCATGCACCTGCATTTGAAAGACTCTTTTGAAAACAGCATTCACACAATATACACATTTTGTATAGAAAGGATAATTGGTTTGAAAGTGGGGTAAAAGAGTCTATCTATGTTAGAATTGAACATCCCTCCCTCAACAGAAGGGGAGGAGGGGAGGAATATGACAGACACTGAGCTTGTCGATCGAAAGGTCAAGATGTTCAGCGGTTCAAATCCCTAGTGCCGTGTAATGGGGTGAGCTCCCATTACTTGTCCCAGCTTCTGCCAACCTAGTAGTTCGAAAGCACATAAAAAAGGCAAGTAGAAAAATAGGGATCACCTTTGGTGGGAAGGTAACAGTGTTCTGTGCATCTTTGGCATTTAGTCATGCCAGCCACATGACCACGGAGACGTCTTCGGACAGTGCTGGCTCTTCGGCTTTGAAAAGGAGCTGAGGACCGCCCCCTAGAGTTGGGAACAACTAGCACATATGTGCAAGGGGAACCTTTACCTTTACTTAGCTCCTGTTACAATGCAGTCTTTTCAGTAGTTCCAAAAAGATTCCACAGCCATTTGTACTCTGATTCAGGTGAACCTGTGGGCACAGATACCACCCCCAAAGTGGTCAGAGACAGTGCTAATGACCAAATGACTGCAAAGAAATACAATCCTTCCATCCTCACCCCCCCCATCCTGTCAGAACCTATCCTTCCATCTTCACACCATTCAGTCTCAACTGTCAGTACCTATCCTTCCATCTCCCCATTGTCCAGTCACAACTGATGAAGCTTCTTGGATGAGAAGTGAAACATTGTCTTCCAAAACAAACAAACAAACAAACAAACAAACAAACAAACAAACAAACAAACAAACAAACAAACAAAAAAACCAGTCCAGTTATCTTTTGAAAAAGCACCTTTGAGCCAACTATGACCTGGATGACTGAGAATCTCCGTAGACAATTGATGAAAAAGTTGCAAGGGGTATATACCCTGTTATGGAAAATTCAGTGAAACAGCCCAGGAAGAATAAGACATAGATTTTTATAAAAAATAATAATAATAAAAATTTCATAAAATTTCTCCAACAAATAAAATGAAGACGGTGCAACATTTTTGAGAAACGGACTATGAAAAAGAGATGAAAGTATAACAGTGAGTGGTGGAAAAATTTGGGATACTGTCTACAATAGAGAACCAATGTATGACCACAATGGTTACTGTTGGACTCTTATCTGTTTCCATCTATGCTCAATCTTCATATTTATTAATGAACTCAAAGATCTCAAGACCCTTTAAGTACTGATTGATCTCTTTTTAAAGGAAATGAACTCTGTGGAGCCATGGAGGCCCTGTAACTTCACACTTCTTGGAGAACTCAGTCAAGTATTACAGTTTGTTTTTCTTCTATTGCTTAGCTAAAAAGATTTTAACATATTGCAAAATGAGCATACCCTATTTTTCTTTTTAAAAAATACCCAATAAACTATCAGTGAATTTGAGACTGAGGGATGTTGCAAAAATATTGATGAAATATTCAATTTATGCAAAAATTAAATGTTTCTTATCATTTTTGTTTGCGAGAGAGACAATTCCTTTGAGCCAAAAATTCCATATTTTGAGTATGATTCAAAACTTCAAAAATGATTTCCATATTTGCTTTGCCAGTGCAAGGGAAAGTGCCAAACGTTTTCTGGAAGTGGCAAGTTCTGTTTGGATATACTTTGGGATTGGATCAGTCCAGCATTTAGTGGAATTGCATTTGTGTTGGAAGATGAACATTTCTGACAGATTTGGGGGAAGGGACAGCTGCAAATTGCAGTTCTCCTGTTACTTCAGAGATTTGCCTACAAGTGAGATTTCATGAAAGAATGAAAACATCATCTGTTGCAATGAGGTTTTTGACCTGAGGCTTCCACCATCTACGGTACTTCTTTTCCTCCTAACAGTTAACCAAACAAAGGAAGATACTTCAGCATTCTAAATCACCATATCTGTATGTCACAGGTTGATTTCTCAAAGTTTAGAAGCGAAGGATGTTTTTGAAATGCTGTTCTTTAAAAAAATAATAACAGGGGTGATCTCTTCTTATCAACCCAAAGAAACAATATTTCCTTCACTACTTGGTAGAAGAAACAGGCATGTCATAGGCCAATCAAGGGTCAGACTTTCTCTGCTGCCTCGATCCTGTTGCGCTTGGTGTTTTCATTTAGTTCTTGTGAAGCCAAAATGCATTCCATATGTTCTTTGCAAGATCCCTCACAAGGTCACAGTCAAGCTGAGGTGCTCCAGATGCCCTCTGTTGACCTTAAGGAACAACAGAGGAGGGAAAAGACCTTCCCTGCTGCCTGGGCTAAGCTGAAACTGTCAAGATGGATAAAATCTAAGTGAGAGTTAAAAGCTCAGCTCTCTCAATCTCTCTGCCCTGATTTTGTTTCTGTTTTATGGGTTGCAGAAAGCTGTATAATGGATCAGCAGCATTTTTCTACTCAAACATATAACCAAATGGAGGGGAGGGGGATCTTTCATTCAAGAGTAAGAGACAAGGGATGCATCAAGCTAAATTTATGAGACATAGCTTCAGTTTTGATAACTCAGCCCAAAGGAAATGATTGTTACATTCCAAGCTCTCCTGAGAGCTCATGGACATTGAGCAGTGCTCTCTCTGAAAGAGTCCATTGATAATACTCTTTCCATTCAATTCAGGAGTTTAAAGTGAAACAGACCCACCTTGGTATGGCTTAAGACCTGAAATGATGACATACAATGTCGATAGCTAGAGATTTCAACAATAACATTAAAAGGGGGAGAGAGATCAAAGGTGTCCTCTCATGTTGGACATGTTGTTTTCTAGAGGGAAAACAGTATTCTTACTGGAATAATTTTGTTGATTAAGCAATATTTATTTGTTTGTTTGTTCAAGTCATATGATATCTCATATGTATTCCTCTATGCAGAAGTCAGACACAAGCTTAGAATGCAATGGTTGTCATGTTGACATAAAACGGAGCAGATCAAATTAATTAGGCAGATTTGATAACTAATAATTAATACTTAGCTTCTTTTTATAATAATTTAATGAAGCATTATAGATAGAAACTAATACAAACTACAAAAAAAAAAAACCTAAAAGAAAAAGAAAAAATAGAGAGTGAAAAAAAATAAACATCTAAACAGAAAAATAAATAAATAAAGATATACCAGAGGAAAAGAAATGAAATATATAGCCACTCAGATTCATCTGAACTGCAAGATAGTGCTGCAAATAAATTTGATAAATAAATAAAAATAAATAAAATTGAGAAATGATTTCCCCCTTCATCACAGCCAATATAAACAATTTTAACAACTTATCACCTTTTCACTATACAATTATTTTAAAATACAACAAAAACAAAAAAAGAATCTCACCATCCCATATCTTATCTTAGATCTTAGATCCTTTCAAAATCGTCATTCAGTAAAAGTCCAGCATTTCCTGAAAAAGAGATTCCTGAAATAATGATATATCTATTTTAAACTGAGTTAAATAAACCCACTTTATATTCCTTCTTTTTAGTTTTAACGATCTTGATATTTAATCCCTTCACATAATGTCCTAGAACTTGTTTTCTTTTAAATTTTTGTTTGCCCCTACTCACAAAATCCTTCAGAACTTTAACAAAACTCTTTAGTAGATCCAATGTTAGAAAATAATCCAAGGCATTCTTTTGGTTTTCCAGTTGCACATTCCTTTTAATTATTAAGACAAGTGCCAATTTCATTTGCATATCCAATGTAATATCGTTTTCCATATCACTCTTGCACCCTATCTAATCCACTTTCAGGTTAGTTCCAGTCCCATCTCATGAAACCTGTTCCTCTTTCACATCTCTTAAAAGCATTTATCTATAATGACAGACACTTTTAAGATTAATTTCAGGATCCATTGCTTATAAATATCCTTGAATAAGTCCAGTGTTAAAATATTTCACTCCATTCTGTGTTAATAAGTCAAAATTAAGTGCTTTATCTTTTAATTTTAATCTTTAATTCCTGCTAGTTCCCTCTAATATCCAATATTCAAAATTTCATCCTATCATGCTTTCTTTTGAGAATTCAACACAACAGCATTTTCCCATGGGAAGGATTCCCACAATCAATTTAAAAATTGTAGTTCAATTCCTTCTGGAACCCTAATTCATTATGACTTTCTAAAATCAATATTCTAATACCTCTTTCACCACTTGTTAAAAATATTTGTTTTTATGTTTTTAAATTTATCGTTAAAACTTCTTAAAGGAAAATACCCAATGCAGCTTATCAAACTTGTCAATTGAAAAAAATTTAATAGTTGAAAAGAACTAATAAGGAATTTCCAAAAGTGATTAAGAAATGAGGCTTGAAGAACTTCGTGTTCATAATGCTACATTGGGACCTTGGTGGATATTGTTCAACTTCCAGCCATTCAATTCACTTCAATCAAGTCAGTTACAAAAATCTCACTTTGTACAGTTTACTGACAAAGTGCAGCTATCCAGAGTGCAAGTGGTGATCTCACGATCTCTCCTTTATCTGGAGAAGTTTGGCCAACCAGGAAAACACCATCTGGCTGCTGCTGTTTCTGCAATGCTGTCTTTGTCCTCTCGGACATTCAAGTTCACCACGAGTATTCACTAGAAGTGAATATTTAGCTCCTTTTGATGAAATGTGAAATGTAATAAAATGTTTTAAGTACATGGTATAAAATAATTATAAGTGTTCAAACATTTATATTAATTATCTTCATTGACACTTTTCTCCAATCAGATGTCTTCCAATTATTTTGGAGACCAACTCTCATTTTTGTCATGACAGTTTACCTCTAATATAGCTGAAGAACATCAGTTTGGAAAAACATGGCACAGCATATAATATAATTGACAGATTGACTGTAGTGAGAATAGTTGATGATAAAAATGAAAAACAGCTCAGCTGAAGAGCTGGTGGCCACCTGGGACAGGGTGGCCACTGGTGCTCTGGACCAAGTCGTGCCTTTGCAGCCTCTGACCTGTCGCTGAGTTTACTTGGCTCCTTGGTTTTCCGAGGAGCTGAGGTAGATGAAGCACCAGAAAAGATGCCTGGAGAACGGTTGGAGGACCAGCTGTTCCGAATCTGACCGAACACTGGTGAGGTCTCACATTAAGACCTACCTAGTGGCGATAAAGGCGGCAAAATGTAATTATTTTTCTGCCCTTATTGCATCTACAGATAATCGCCCAGCCGCCCTGTTTAGGGTGACCCGCTCCCTTCTCCATCTGGGAGCGCGGGAGGATCCCTTGCAAGATTGGGCTGAGGATTTTGTGCAGTATCTGCATGATAAAATCACTCAAATTTGGAAAGGCTTGGTCTCTGACTGGGTAGGCTCAGGCGGGATGATGGAGGCAGGTCTTGAGAATGTTATCTGGGAGGAGTTTGACCCTGTGGCTCCCGAAGATGTGGACAGGATTCTGGGATGGCTGAATGCGACCACATGTTTATTGGACCAGTGTCCCTCCTGGTTGGTGCTGGCCTCCTTGGAGGTTACGCGATTAGGGGGTTAGGGGGTTAGGGGATTATTAACGCTTCTTTGAGTGAGGGTGTCTTGCTTTCCGCCTTGAAAGAGGCGGTGGTGAGGCCCCTCCTCAAGAAGCCTTCTTTGGATCCGGATGTTTTGGCTAACTACGGTCCAGTCTCCAACCTTCGCTTTGTGGCAAAGGTTGTTGAGAGTGTGGTGGCGCGACAGCTTCCGCAGTACCTGGATGAAGCTGTCTATCTAGATCCTCTCCAGTCTGGCTTCAGGCCTGGGCACAGCACGGAAACGGCATTGGTCGCATTGGTGGATGATCTCTGGATGGCTCGGGATAGGGGTTGTTCCTCTATCCTAGTCCTGTTAGACCTCTCAGCGGCTTTTGATACCATCGACCATAGTATCATGCTGCACCGGTTGGAGGGGTTGGGGGTGGGGGGCTCCGTTTTACGGTGGTTCTCCTATCTCTCTGACCGGTCGCAGTCGGTGTTGGCAGGGGGGCAGAGGTCAATCACAAGGTGCCTTGTCTGTGGGGTGCCGCAGGGGTCGGTCCTCTCACCCCTCCTGTTCAACATTTATGTGAAGCTGCTGGATGAGATCATCCATGGTTTTGGGGTGGAGTTCCATCAGTACACTGATGATACTCAGCTGTACATCTCCACCCCAGGCCATCCCAATGATGCCCTTGAAGTGATGTCCTGGTGCCTAGAGGCCGTGTGGGTCTGGATGGAGAGAAACAGGCTCTGACTCAACCCTTCCAAGACCGAGTGGCTGTGGCTTCCGGTGTCCCGATATAGCCAACTAGTGCCATCACTGGCTATTAGAGGCATGTTACTGGCCCCCACGGAGAGGGCTCGCAACTTGGGCGTCCTCCTGGACGCACGGCTGTCTTTAGAAGAGCATATGACGTCCGTGGCCAGGGGGGCGGGTTTTATCAGGTCTGGCTGATTCGCCAGTTCCATCCCTTTCTGGATCGGGACTCCTTACGCACGGTCACTCAGGCACTCGTCACCTCCCGCCTGGACTACCGTAATGCTCTCTATATGGGGCTCCCCGTGAGGAGCACCTGGAGGCTCCAACTGGTGCAGAATGCGGTCGTGCAGGGGATTATGGGAGCAATGGGGCGCTCTCATGTGTCACCCCTCCTGCGTGAGCTGCACTGGCTTCCAGTGGTCTTCCAGGTGCACTTCAAGGTGTTGGTTACCACCTTTAAAGCGCTCCATGGCTTAGGGCCGGGGTACTTACGAGACCGCCTTCTGCCACTGATAGCCTCCCACCGGCCAGTATGCTCCCACAGAGAGGGACTCCTCAGGGTGCCATTGGCCAGACAATGTTGGCTGGCAACCCCCAGGGGGAGGGCCTTCTCTGTGGCAGTATCTGTCCTCTGGAACGACCTGTCCCCGGAGATACGTAGGATCCCAGATCTCCGTGCTTTTCGCCATGCCCTTAAAACTTTTTTATTTCATCAAGCCGGGCTGGCTTAACCCCCCCCCTTTAGATATTTTTAATTGTTAATTGATTTTAGTTGGGGTGTTTTTAAAGAATTTGTTTGTTTAATTCTTTTTTTAAAATATTTTAAATTTTGTATGTGATGTTTTTATTCTTGGCTGTTCTCTGCCCTGAGTTCAGTGGGAGAAGGGCGGTATAAAAATCTAATAAAATAAATAAATAATAAATAAAAAGCAGAAGAAAAGCACCCTAATTTTAGTGATTTTTGTAACAACCTTCATTTTATAATAGAGAATTAAAACAAAGAATGGGGATTTGGGTCTTGCTATTTTCATGGAGAGTCTCACCTGGTTTTGATATTTTCTTCTATCAATCACCTTTATAAAAAGAGACAGACCTTGGCTCCACTCAAATTATATCAGTAAACAAAAAGTATATATGTTGAAAGTTTGTCAAAAGCTTAAATCCAGAAATATTTATTGTATAACATGTACCTTCGGAACATGAAACAATTGTAGGAAATTCAGCTCACTTAAAAATGAACAATCCAATGGCCAGTGTCTTACCTATCTTGCCTTTCAGATTTTAAGTGGAAACCAAAAAGAGATGTCAAAACATTAACTTTGACTTCTTTTATGGGAAGGTTTATGAAGGGCAAGTAATAAGGCACAGTGATTGCAGTCAACCACCATGTAGGATGTGACCTGGATATTGTAGATCAAGACACAGAAGCAAGGCTAGTCTTGAGTGAACTTTTCTTCTCTGGAATTCAGAGGACTTCATTATACAACATTCTCCAGAGTATATTGAACTTTTCCCCTTGTTCCCTCCATGTCTCACTCACATTTATATAACCTCTTACTGAAACATTTTAAGAAGAGGCAAAATCCCAGATCATGTAAAAAGGAGGTTTCAATATTTGCACAATCATAAAATGAAACATGCCATTATTCTCTGCATGGTAATCTTTTATTGTCCACCCTTACTTTTGGAGAGTCCTTTCTCTTATGATACCAATCCCCCTTTTCCGTATTCCCCCTTTCGTCTACTATCGTAGCATGTCATGTTTAAGCACAATAAAATAATATGAGGTTTTGAAAATATCCAAACAAGAGGACAGAAACAATTAAAAGAAATGTTCATCTCCATACCAGCCAGTTGTACAAACTCTAGGCATGGGGCTTAGGTCTTACACTAGTTTTATGGTTTATTGGGAATGATGGAACCATAGAATGTAAAGATGGAAAAAGGTCCATCAAGTCATTTTATTTAAACCCCACCCCGCATCAGTTCCACATTACTCCCTGCAGGACATTCCTGTAGCCAAGTTTCAAGTGACCCGGACATTTACAGCTGCTGCTGCATCCTGGAAATCAAAAAGTTATGGGATTATTTGAAAAGTTGAAAGCTGTTCATCAGCAATGGTGGAAAAATCAACAGAACAACATGGAAGGAGAAAGCCCTCCAGCTAATAATTGTTTCTGCATTCAGATTTTAAACATGTGCAAACCATTAGGATATAACCTTTAGTTAGAAAGCCTACTGACCTCTGACCTACAGAATCTTAATTAATGGGCCGCATTGCAAACTGGTATCTAGGGATTGTTTGCATATATTTTTATAGGCAAGCTTACTCTAGCATGAAAAAAACAGCCTTTCTCAACTTGTTGTCCTCAAGTTTACAGTTATCACTTTCCACCTCAGTATATCAAATAGCCAATCAATGTCAGCATGATAGAAGTTATGTCTCAAACATCTAGAAGGTGATGGTTACAGTAAGATGGCAAAGACAGTTGTGCCTATAAAGCTTAAATATGCCCCAAATACTTTTCTGTTTCCTCATTGGGGTGGGGGGATAGGATGTAGCGTGAACACTACGGAAGAAATGTTCAACATTTCTATTCACTGTCATTTGCAATTTTGCTAATGTACCAAGTTATATGCATTCCATTCCCTAATATGTAGAAATTTGTATGTAACTTTCCATAATGTACACAATATTTCTTAAGGTACACATTGTAAAAAGTCAACCACTGCATTGACTTCTAAGATATGTTTATTTGAAGATCAGTTTTCTAATTTTATGCTTTGTGTGTGTCTGTGTGTTTCCCAAATAAACTTATCTTTGTACAATTTTTGAGCAAATAATGACTCAGTTTACTATTACCTTTTACAATTGGGTCTGTTTTGGTCATTTGCTCTAGTTCACTCCATTAAAATCCAGGGTAGTTTTCTTTTATCACCATAAAAGGATATAGTATTGAAATATAAGGAGAGTCAAAACAGACTTCTTTCAAAATCTCTGGAGATCCAGACTGAATTTTTATGGAGAATGATATTACTCTTTCAAAGAGAAGTGATTTGGATAGTAAAACTGAAGCACAAAAAAATAAAAATGTGAACTGCAGAGATGGTGGATAGTTTCTGGAATCCCAATTTGGAATATAACAATTTTGTCATCAGAGGGCGTGTTCTACACATTTTTCAAGTATCATGAAAGTTAATCTGGATAGTTAATCTTAGACAGAAAACATAAATGAGATCATCTGAGCCACCTGCCCATCCCCAAATCCACTTTTTAAAGCTAAATTTAAAGTGCAAAGTGGACATAAATAATAAATATGTCTACTGAATCAAACAGATATTTTAAAAACAGGTTATGTTTCAGTCTATTTTCTAAACCATTTTATACAAAGCAAAATATAAACAACATCATGTAAGTGAGCAGAACAATGGCAACTAATGATAATATAGTGTAGAGCAGGACTATCAAACTCCCAGCCCACAGGCCAGATGTGTCACGCACTGTCAGAACTCTCTGACAAATTGAATGACAAAAAGGACAAGTATAAAAAGTGGAAAAGGAGCACATAACTAAGGCAGAATATCAGCAAATAGCCCGAGTCTGCAAAGATGAAGTGAGGAAAGCTAAGGTTCACAACGAACAAAAGCTTGCAACAAAAGTAAAAAATAACAAAAAAAAGCTTCTTCCAATATGTTAAAAACAAGAAAAAAGTCAAGGAAACAATTGGTCCATTGCTGGGAGAAAGTGGCAAGAAGGTGACAAGCAACAGGGAGAAAGCAGAACTACTTAACTTGTTTTTTGCATCTGTCTTTACACAAAGGGTAAACTTATCAAAAATAGCACCACAAAAAACAAATTAGGAACACAAGTTAAAATAGGGAAGAAAATGGTAAGTGAGCACCTGTCTACCCTAAATGAGTTCAAATCACCAGGACCAGATGGATTACACCCCAAGGTTCTGAAGGAACTGGCAGATATGATCTCAGACCACTGACCTATATCTTTCAAAGATCTCGGCACACCGGGGAACTGCCAGAGGACTGAAAAAGAGCTGATGTAGTTCCCATATTCAAAAAAGAAAAAAAAATAGATCCAGGAAACTACAGACCCATCAACCTGACTTCAATACCAGAGAAGATTCCGGAAAAGATAATCAAGCAACAAATCAGCAAACATCTAGAAGCAAACAAAGTAATAACCAAAAGCCAACATGAGTTTGTCAAAAACAGATCATGCCAGACTAATCTTATTGCATTCTTTGACAAAGTGACAAAACTAGTGGACCAGAGGAATGCTGTCGATATAATTTACTTGGACTTCAGTAAGGCATTTGACAAAGTAGACCATAACCTACTACTTGATAAAATAGAAAAATGTGGGTTAGACAGCATCACCCCCAGATGGATTCATAATTGGCTGACCAACCACACTCAGTGTGTAGTCCTCAATGGAACTGCATCTACATGGAAGGAGGTATGCAGTGGGGTACCCCAGGACTCTGTTTTAGGCCCAGTACTCTTCAACATGTTCATCAATGATTTGGACAAGGGGATAGATGGGGAACTCATCAAATTTGCAGATGATAACAAGCTAGCAGGAATAGCCAACACTCTGGAAGATAGGCTTAAGATACAGAAGGATCTTGACAGACTTGAACATTGGGTGCTATCTAACAAAATGAAATTCCATGGTGAAAAAAAGTAAGGTTCTACATTTAGGCAAAAAAAACTGCACAGGTACAGTATATGTGGTACCTTGCTCAATAGTAGTGACTGTGAGAGGGATCTTGGAGTCCTAGTGGACAATCACTTAAATATGAGCCAGTAGTATGCTGCAGCTGCCAAAAAAGCCAACACAGTTCTAGGCTGCAGGGATAGAATCAAGATCTCGTGAAGTGTTAGTACCACTTTATAATGTTTGTAAGACCATACTTGTAATACTGCATCCAATTTTGGTTGCCACGATGTAAAAAAAGATGTTGAGACTCTAGAAAGAATACAGAGAAAAGCAACAAAGATGATTAGGGGACTCAAGGATAAAACATATAAAGAACGGTTGCTGGAACTGGATATGTCCAGTCTTATGAAAAGAAGGACTAGGGGTGACATGATAGCAGTGTTCCAACATCTCAGGGGCTGCCACAAAGAAGTGGGAGTCAAGCTATTCTCCAAAGCACCTGAGGGTAGAACAAGAAGCAATGGGGAGAAACTAATCAAGGAGAGAAGCAACTTAGAACTAAGGAGAAATTTCCTGATAGTTAGAACAATTAATCAATGGAACAACTTGCCTCCAGAAGCTATAAATGCTCCAACACTGGAAGTTTTTAAGAAGAGATTAGATAACCATTTGTCTGAAGTGATGGTGGGTTTCCTGCCTAAGCAGGGGGTTGGACTAGAAGACCTCCAAGGTCCCTTCCATCTCTGTTATTCTTTTTCTTCTTCTTGGCCATGCCCATGCCCAGTTTAGGAAAGGGGGAAAAAGTCCCGATACATCACATGATGCCGCTGTGACAATGTGAGTTTGACACCTCTGGTGTGGAGCATTAAAATGTGAAAACAGCCATTCACCTTAAAATTAGTAAGCACATAGGAACAAACTGATACACTCTTTCACACAGTTATATAGAACACAGAATATTAGAGTTGGAAGGGACTTTGGAGGTCTTAGAGTCCAATGACCTGCTCAAGCAGGAGACCTTATTCCATTTCAGAGAAATGGTTGTTCAGTCTCTTTTTGAAAGGCTCCAGTGATGGAGCACCCACAACTTCTGAAGATAAGCTGTTCCATTGGTTAATTGTTCTCACTGTCAGGAAATTTGTCTTTATTTCTAGGTTGGTTCTCTCCTTCATTAGTTTCCATCCATTGTTTTTTGCCTTGCCTTTTGGTGCTTTGGAAAATAGTTGATATTTATAGTTGATAAACAGAAAATGTCAGGAATGGAATTTCAGAAAAATAGCAATTGAAAAAGCCAGAAGAAAGCATTGCCTGTAGAAATCTTAGCTAGAGAAAAAATTTCTGCGGTTTTAATTTTCATAAAATTGCTTTGGTCCTTGTTCCATCCAAACAATTCTATAGGGAAAAATCTGTTTTGAGATTAGGCACGTGGACCAAATACTTTTTAAAAGATATCATTGTGTAGCCAAAGTAACAAGGATATGAAATAAAGAAGTATGAACTACAGACACCAGTTCACATATCCTGAAGTTTACAAGGATAGCTTTATTAGGAAAAATAGATACTATAATTTTCAAGCAGAAATGTTTCAAAAGGTAGGTCATGGATGAGCATCAAGTTTCTACAATTTCAGATACTCCTTGTGGAAGCATAAAATGAACCTCTCTCTTCAGACAGGTTTCTGACTATATTTACCCGGTCCATAAAGTTCATTCCTAGGGAGATGAAGGGGAAAAAAAAATCAAATGACATGGGAATGTTTCAGGTCTGTTTCCAATGGGGCACAATGAATAAGCATTCTAACTTGTTGGATGGCACACTTTTTTTCTGAGCCTACAGAACAAACAGCAAGACTGTCCACTAGGACTGATTGTTGACATGTTTATGATGATAAAGTGAGGTTGGGCTTTCTAAGCAGGAGGCTGAGAATGACAAAGTGAAGTATGACACTAACTGGAGGGTCTATTTAGGGCTAAATATCTTTGGCAACAACCTTTTCTTCCTAATGGTGACCTTTACACTAAGAAGTTAAGAGGCTTCACTATTTTATAGATATATCAGACATTCCATACACACAAAGTGGCGGCTTGGACAACAGTGACAACAAACCAGCAGGCACCAATTGTGGGAGGTGATTGGGATGAAGTTAGAGGGGATAATTTATGGGCAGGCTGCAAGATGCAGTGATTTCTGGCTGAAAAATCTTGCCCAAAGGAGTGATCACAAGCCCCAAGTGGACAGTGAAATATGTTTGTGCGTCATGAGATGACCATATTTATGACATGGAATTGGGCATGTGGTTTGGCTGTTTAAATTATTGGAAGGCAAAATGAATGGGCAATCTTGAGTGTTTACATAGAAAAGTTGCAATGTTTGTCCCAGAAAAAGAGGAACAACAACAACAACAGAACTGAAGAAGCTTCTTGAATGAGAAACAAAATGTCTTCAAAGAAAAACAAAAGTCCAATTGCCTTTTGAAAAAGCACCTTTGGGGCAAACATGACCTGGATGACTGAGAATCTCCATAGACAACTACAACAGTTCAAGTTGGAACATCTTGGTGTGCACCTTAAGGTTCAATGATGTAGTTCACTTCAGCTCCACATATCTTGAGCTGATTATCCTAAATTCACATTTCGTACTGTGATAACAATATCAATAGTGCATAAATGGCTTGATACCCAGTCTTTTGATTTTGTGTTCTTTAGTGTTTTGTTCCACCTTTCACAATCTCTGGACCAGCAATCATAGTTTCAGCCCAAATCCTAAAGGCTGATCATAAAGGTTAATTAGGATCCTTGACTGGTTGCAGATTTTCTCCCTTTAGAAAGGGGGAAAAAGTGAGGTTAAATTTGACTCTTTTTTAGAAGTGTAAACACAGAAATTAAAAACTCTATAGCTGCAGTTAGATTTTATATCTTTACCTGTTTATGCAAGTCTGAAATTAAAGTTAGCAGGAAATGGTACCATATCTTTACCCTCCTCACTCCATGGAAGTGTGATGGCACAAGAAAGGAGGCTTGCCTGTTGCCAACAATATTGCTACTATTATTTTTGGATTTCTAGTCCAATCCCCTGCCACAAATTGTGATGTTGTTCATTAGCTTACAAGCTTCTAAAAAAATCGATGAATTCATACATAATAAATCTTAACAGTGATTACTAATCACTCTGGCTCTATGTACTATGACTATATTTTCTTGGAAAAAATAAAGGACAAATCTAAAAAAGAGCAAATCTGAAAAGAGTTTCATAAGGATATAATTTTTAATAGTTTGTGTTTATAATTTCGCTTTACAAAGGGATATTCAAGAACAAAACCAAGAATGTATAGTCTAACAAAAATGTCTAAAATCAGTGTGTACGTTAAAAAAAAGACAATCCAATTTTCATATTCATATTCATGTGAAAGTCTGTGCATTAAATAGTGCTATTAATATTAATTGACCAAAATAAAGGACAAAACTGAATTCTTAAAAAATAAATAAATCTAAAGGATTGTCCTTTATTATAATGGACATGTGGTTAGCTATATGGGATTTAGAGTTTCTAGGAGAGAAGGAATCATAATCTCTTGAGAAGTCAGTTTGGCGGTGAGAAGTCAGGAAATCTCTGATGTGGATCCGTTATAATACTTAATATCATTTTATACTAGTGTAGTGGATAAGATGTGTGGATTTTAAGATGTGTGGACTTCAACTCCCAGAATTCCCCAGCCAGCTGGGGAATTCTGAGAATTGAAGTCCACACATCTTAAAGTTACCAAGGTTGAGAAACACTATCATAGACCCTTTCCTTAGAAGAAACACAGAATGGGCAACTCATAAGTTTATCTACAGTTTACTGCTAACTGCTTTAGCCCCACCAACAACTCAGGCAAAAACATTCCTGTATGATTAAAATTGTGAAACTGCTATACCAGTTGCAGATTTACTTTCATTTGCTGTTAAATGTAGATGATTTGATGCAAGTTGGAGCTACGTATGCAAGAGGGTTGAAGCTAAATCTTTCCTCTTCTGCCACTAATTTATTATAAATAATATATTAAATTAATATATATATATATATATATATATATATATATATATATATATGTATATGTATATATATATGAATATGTATATGTATATGTATATGTATATGTATATGTATATGTATATATATGTATGTATATATATATATATATATATATATATATATATATATATATATATATATATATATAGACAGATGCACAGCCTTGGAAGGAAAATATAGCATACCAGTACAGTAAATAAATACAATAAAAAAATAAGCAGGGTGAAGTGATAGGCTCCCTGCTCTCTCTATATATTGATCCTAACTGGATTGGGATACTGGATGCAGATATTAAAGAAGAAAGTAGAAAGAGAAACTCATTTTATATATAATCAGGGGTGGGCTGCTGGGGGTTCACAGGGGTTCGGGAGAATGTCTAGCTAAGATTCTGTGCAGTTCGGAGAACCCTCAAATCCCACTCCTGGATGGCCCCTCCTACCCCTCCCCTCCCAGGAGTCCCCACGCGGCCCGTTTTGGATGCAGATAAGTGCAGGGTGTGTGCGGAGGCTCAGGGAGGGCAAAAAAGGTGCCAACAGAAGTTTGGGAAGACAGGAAACAGGCCCATTTCCAGACTCCAGAGGGCCTCCAGAACCTAGGAGGCCATTTTCGCCCTCCCGGAGACTTGAGGAAAGCCTCTGGAGCCCAGGGAGGGCCAAAACGCCCCCCGCCATGGTGCAGGAGATCAAATAGCCATGACCACCATGACCACGTCCACCCAGCAACAGGGCAGAGAACCCCTTGCTAAAATTTTTGAAGCCCACTCCTGTATATAATTTACCTTTCTTATTGCTGAGGCTCAGAACTGAAGCAATTCGGTTCTTCTTCAACTCTTCTTCTTATTATTTTTTTTTAAAAAAATGATTTATATGCCGCCCTTCTCTGGAGACTCAGGGCAGCTTACAATGCGTTAAGTAATAGCCTTCATACTTTTGTATATTTATACAAAGTCATCTTATTGCCCCCACAAACTGGGTCCTCAATTTTCTGTCCTGTTTTCCTGACCCTTAGCTTTTTCGATTCCTTTCCTGGTGTCTGATCCCCAATTGCTAATTGCTAACTTCACCTTCCACAATTCTATATACAGGTTGGTAACAACAACTGCTGATATATCTGAAACAACTTTCCACACTGCAACCATTTCTGCTCCACCATTCCTTAAAAGCAGTTGAGGTGCATTTATTTATGTAATCTGTAATCAATTTATTTGGCTGCCCAACTTGCAAATTATGGCTGTGCAATGGCTAACGGGGGGTTAAGATGGATAAGCGAAAAATATAACCAAGCCAAAAATAAAAGCAACAGTTAGACCGGGATACATCTGAAGCCAAACACAAACATTCTCTTAAAATATTAAAAAAAGCAGGTTCACTCAAATCCACTGCTTGAGGGAAAGGCCAGGTTTCCAAGGCCTTATGGAAAGCCGAAAAAAAAAAAAAAAAGTCCGCAACTGCTTTTATATCAACCATCTAAGTAATATAGGAACAACACATGAAAAATCACAGGCCTGCCCATAGTTATCATAGGCAGCATATCACCAGAGCAGTGGTGGGTTGCTCCCGGTTCTGTCCAGTTCTTTAGAACCGGTAGTAAAAGTGGCGGGAAGCTCCACCCACCCACCTGGACATCATAATTGACAATCTGTACATGCGCAGAAGTGCGCTCGCACTCCTGTTGTGAACCGGTAGTAAAGATAAGTAGAACCAACCCCTGCATCCATTTTGGTAATGGATGGTTAGAAACCCATCATTCAGATAAATGACAGCAATTCTGTCATCTCCATTCCCACAAAAACGGAGAAGAACAAAAAGAGAAAACCTGACACTTTTCCTGTGCCGGCAGCTGAAGAGGGGAGCACATTTAGTGCCATTAGGTTAAGGCATTGGACTAGACTAGAGAGTGGGAGATTGTGAGTTCTAGTTCCACCTTACCAATGAGTGACTTGGCCCAATCACTCCCTAGGAAAAAAGCAAACCACTTCCAAAACAGCAGGCAGATGCATCTAGGCAGTTGTCAAGAGTCAGCACTGATTCGAAGTCATTAGATATACACACTCCTTTCTGCTGAAGAGAAACAGAAAGGAGGGAGTCTGATCAATTTCACCTCTACTCCCTTCACCTGGGTTTATGAAGAGAAGCTGAAGCTGCAAAGCCACCCGGCTACTGTGAGCTTACTGCATGACAGCAAAAGCTCAGGAGCATGGAGGCAAGGTGAGGCAAGCATTCCAGAGGTGGGATTCATTTAACTTCCCTACTGGTTCGCACCTCTGCGCATGCGCATGGCCTTCTGCACATGTGCATGTGCAGTAGTCACACATTACGTCTGGGTGGGTGGCCGCAGTTGCCGCTACCAGTTCGCACGATCCGGACAGAACCGGCTGAATCCCACCGCTGAAGCATTCCCTTTAATGGAGAAGTGGCCCTTCCCCAAGCACCACAAAGTGGTGTGGTTTTTCCATCTGACAGACAGCTTCAGAACATTTTATCAGTTCTGCTGGCAAAGAAAGATGCTGTATGAGATCACAGGGGTGTAGGTTACTCTGGGAACTACCCAAAGATTCTTGCATGGAAGTGCCAAATGAAAGCTGCGACACCCTACAAGAAATTGGTTGCTAAGAGTTTGTTCTTCAGCTGAATTGGTTGATTCTGCACTTAGTTGGAGTTTCTGTGGTACTAAAATGGGATAATATAGTTCCTCATATAGTTGATGTTTTCATCAACACTCAATACTTAAGGAGTTACTCTCTGGATACTAGAAAACTATAACATATTGCATGATTTATAGCATTTCTGAATATTCTCTAGCTATTCCCCTTCTAAAATTATTGTTTTTATTTTTCATCCTCAATAAACTCAGTGCAATGCTATCTTTAATTCTGAATCCATATTTTCCATTTTTATGATAATTTATAATTATCATAAAATATAAATATAATGGACATGTGATGCGACACCCAAAAAAATACGGCATCCTTCACTTAATCCTCCAGGGAAAGATTGAAGGCAAACGAAGTCCAGGCAGAAGAAGAACATCATGGCTTCAAAACCTAAGGGACTGGTTTGGACAAAACTCAGCAGCACTTTTTCATGTGGCTGTTGACAAAAATAGGATTGCCAACACGATCACCAATCGTCCGATGATGGATATGGCACAGGAAGAAGAAGAAGAATGATAATTTACTTAGACAGACTTTCCAAATGGCAAACTGCAAAACTGCAACACAGCACATTTTACAGAAACTTAAAAAAATTCACAGCCACCCTCAGAAAGAGGATATAATGTTTAACCCTTTGCCAGAAGACAACATATTTGATTATTTTGACATATCAAGACCGCAAACACTTTTCCAGAGAAAAGGATTTGCAGCAAAACACAAGGGGCTGTTAATAACTTAACTAACCAGTGAGTGAAAATCTTGGTTGCTTTTGGAGTTTAAATGAATTTCATTTTGGTCACGTCTGGTGAAGCGATTACCTGAAAGTCTGATACCTACTTTTATAGCAGAACTGCTACATCCGGCAAGCATTAAGTGAAATTCAAAATTTCATTAGTTTCAAGACATGTTACAATATACGAATTACCAGTTTGCTAACTTTATACAACCATCCAGTTATTTCACTTCCAACAAGATTATAAAAAGCTAAAATTTCAGATAGGGGCATATGTAAATCCAATCCATTTACTGCTTGCTTTGGAAGGCAGATTTATATTTCTGTACCTTTAAAATATTTTTACAACAATAATTACTAGTTTGCTAACTTTATAGAACCATCCAGTTATTTCATTTCCAACAAAATGAAAAAAAAAGAAAAAGCTAAAATTTTAGATAGGGGCATGTGTAAATCCAAACCATTTACTGCCTGCTTTGGAGGTCAGATATATATTTCTCTGCCTTTAAAATATTTTTTGCAAAAATGTGAAGAAATTTGAGTTGACCTATGTTACATAGTCCGGGAAGATCTATGAAGAAATAGCATAGGTGAAGAATGTAATGGAAAAACACAATAATGTTTGCACCATACAGAAAGAAAAACTCAATCTGGCAATATGATCCTTCTTCTATGGGTAAGCCGCCATGTATGTTGGGAGAGGATGCTGTTGTTCCCATCCCTACAAGGATTCAGGAGAATGAGAGGTTGAAGATGGTTCTTCCAGGGATGAGATCCAGCAGGTTCTGACAGGTTCTGGAGAACCGGTAGCGGAAATTTTGAGCAGTTCGGAGAACCGGCAAATACCACCTCTGGCTGGCCCCAGAGTGGGGTGGGAATGGAGATTTTGCAGTATCCTTCCCCTGTCATGTCCACCAAGCCACACCCACAGAACTGGTAGTAAGAAGATTTGGATTTCACCACTGGGTTCTTCCATGTGGGGGTCACCATACTTTGGGATTCCTTGCCTCAGAGTCTTTGCTTATAAATATCCCCAAAATCCTCCCACAGCCTGGGTAAGACTCTCTTATTTGAGCAGACAAGTGGGGTTAGATATGGTGAGCAACCATTTGCACGGACTATGTTATTTTTGTATACTGATTTGTATGTAAACTGCCAATAGTCAAACTGAGCCTGGAAAAATAAAAGGTATTGTAAATAAAACAAAGTAAGATTTAAAAAAAACATTTAATAATCAAATGTATATAGCCACCCATAGAAATGACTCTGGGTGGTGTACAATAGTACAAATACACAGTATCTCATATATTTTCCAAAGTACATCCAATGTTTCTTTTAATATTTACCCACTATGGATTCACTGCAAACAATAGAATAGAATAGAATAGAATAGAATAGAATAGAATAGAATAGAATAGAATAGAATAGAATAGAATAGAATAGAATAGAATAGAATAGAATAGGGACAGGGAATATAGAGGCTACCCTTCACATAGAAAGTCCAGGTACAGAGTAATTAATCTAAAACAGATGTTTCAATGTCAGATATATTATTAAGCAGAAGTCTTGGATTCCCAAGAGATGCATGTATAGTTTTTAGCAAAAAACACTGAGACACAATTCTGGTTTGGATTTGCCTGATGGACTGACAGTCATACTGTGTTATTATTATTTACATGTGTAGGAAGCAGATATGCACCACATACATTTAGCATATAGGGAACACATCAACACCACAGCACTACATTTAAAGCTTTGCTCTTCTATATTTTTCTCACCAGAGTTTTTATGAACAACAGTGCTCAGTTTATTTTTGTGCTGCCAAAACTTTAAGCAAGATGCACTATGTAGCTGAAAGACAAAATGATCATACAGATAATGGTGGGAATTTTTCTGAGTAGATCAGTGTCCAGCCTAGATGTGATGTTGGTCCTTTGGAAAGGACCCTGTGCTGAGCAGAATCAGTCCCAATCAGTTGAGAGCAGAGAGAAGATTAGTTTCCCATATATAGTTACTGTTTTGAAGTGTATCGCGCCAACTATTTAATTACTTGAATTTCACTCCTCAGCTCAAACCATCCATCTTGTTTCCACTACAGCTTGCACTGGAGCCTCTTGGAAAAACATGTTTTAAGTTAAATGAGTACAATTCAAGTTATCATTGTGTCTTCTAACAACTGAAACAGATTTCATGGCCCCAAGTGGCACAAAGGAGAGGAAGCATAAAGCTCTGACAACAAAGGCTAAAGCAAAGTCTAAATGTATCTTCTTCTTACATCAATGGAACTCATCCACGGTAAGCAGATTGGAGACTGCCATCCAGGCTTTCAATCACATTTCATCACAAAACTGATTATTTACAATTATAATAGCAGTTGCAAAACAGATGAATCCCACACTTCTGTTTTCTGGAAACTTCACCACTTCCCCCTTTCTGATACCACAAATGGAGGATAATTGTATGTTTCCTCCACAAATAATTCAAATATGGGGGGGGGGAGAGAGAGAGAGCTGGTGGGAGTGCTCGGATAAGACACTTCTTTTAAAACATGATAATATTATTTTTCTCCTCAGATGAACATTAGATCTACTTCCATTATGTTTCAAAACTATCTTGAGGAAAGAGCAAAATAGAAGGAACCAGATGATTGCCCAAAGTCTGGGAGAAAGTCCCATATTTCAACCATATCAATCTTGGATGGTGACAAACCTCTCCTGATGATGTTAAAACTGTGACGTTAAAACTTATTTACAATTTAAATTTCTATGGGCATCTACTTCTCATATATTCTGGGCAGCTTGCAAGGATTAAAAGACAACCAATACATTAAAACACAAAGAAATGGTCATGCCATGGGAAAAACTGTAACCATAGTAATATATAATTGTCCCCTCCACATTGTAGCTCAAAACCTTGAGAGAAATCTGTTTTTCTAGCTGTTCCTGGTCAGGGCTGCCTGAACCTTGTGTGGAATGCTATCCCACAAGTTGGCATTGCTTTATAAATAGGACACAAAGCATGGTTACTGGGTAGATCTTACAGGATGGGCAAAAACAGTTTGAGAAACATGGTCCTTCAGATATCCATTGTCTATTTCGTCTACTAAAGACGAAACGTTCTCACAGTCACGTGAACTCATGTCCATCTGGTCTTGCTAGGGTTGAGTTTAGGCCTGTACCTTCACATTCATACCCCAACAGACTCCAGGCATTGGGAAAAGGCCTTGTTAAATTGGTAGGTGGGAGCACTGATTCTTGTGGCACTCTGCTAACAAGTGGCTTTGGACTTGACTTCTCACATCCTCTTAACACTGACTGGATTAGGCTATGGAGAAAGATCACTGCAACACTATGCCTCTCACTCTCAGTCCATTAAGCCAGTCTGGAAGGATCCATGTATTGAATGGTATCTGAGAAATCAAGAAGAACGGTGACCATCCCCATCCTAATTTTGCCAAGTGCAATCAGTGTTATTCGGTACTGTATTTAGAGCAGAAGACTGAATGAAAAGAATCCACATAATCTGCTACTTCCTTTTGAAGTTGCAACCAGGGAGTGGTCTGACCATGAAAATTTTCTGATGGTCAAATCTTCCATGTTACATCACAATTGATATTCAATATGTTAAAGCACATAAAATATTGGAGTGATGCCATTTGGCCCTGTAAAGTTCTCCCTATTAATAATAGAATTTTATTACTAGTCTAATTAGAGTTTTAATTCATGATGGAATAAAATGAAACCATTGTGTGTCATTTGTTGAAGTTATCCTTCCCAAATTGGAGATGCCTGGAATAATCCATACAAGTGACAGACTTGAACCCCCCTCTTCTAAGCATGTGTGTGAATTCACAGGTGTGTAAATTAAAAAGAGAAAGAGTCTCCTGTTGAACCTATTGAAAAAAAATACAGCAAAAACATTGAAATTTGACAGGGCAAACATGAAACATAAGTCTAAAACAAAATTTAAACAAAGCTTTTTTCATGATCTATAGCAAGGCCAACAGATTTACTCATACAGAAATGTCACACAAATTACTTTTAATTTACTAAATAGACTGGCTTGCCTTTTTCTATTAAAAAGCGATGAATGTTTAAAGTGAAGAAATGCCCTCCAATTAGCAGCGCATATATTCATAAATATGTAATTTATTAAAACAGTTTTCTGTTTCTTTGCACAGAAAAGCACTGTGCAAACTAAAGCATAAAGAAGGATACAATTAATGATGGACATTTAACAATATCGGCGTGACTGTTCTAGCTATTCAAAACTGTGAGTCTATCCTATTCAAAATGATTCATTTAAAATGTATAAAACTTGGAAAAACCTAAACACTGGAGACATTTAGATAGACAACTTAATTTTGGCGGCATATGAGTCAATAAAGATAACAGCCTCTGAATATTGAGTTTCTTCATCTTTAGACATGCCCAAGCACTTAACAAAGGATGCTTCCTTCAATAGGATGAGCTTACCTGAATTTGGCAGCCTTCAAATTAATTGCAAGTGTAATTCCCAGGATTTATTTCATTCAACAATCACACTGGCAGGAATTTTAGAATTTGCAAGTCTGGTGTATCTAAAATGCAGCCGCTCAGAGGCCTGAGTATTGCAGGTAGTCCCTGACTTATGACTACAATTGGGATCAGATTTCTGGTTTTAAGTCAAGATACTCAAGTGATTGGACCTGATTTTGCTAATTATTTATGGTGGTCATTAAGTGAATCACAGGAGCCATTAAGCAAATGCCGCAGTCATTAGTGTGAATCCATTCTTCCAAATGGGCATGTGACCATGGAAAACTGCAACCAATTGTGGTCACATGATTGTGGGAATGTGTATATGGCATGGTATATTATGATGGAAAGAAGTGCTTTATGGCCCATAAGCAATAGCACTTAGACTTATATACTGCTTCACAGTGCTTTACAGCTCTCTCTAAGTCAGCATATTGCCCCCAACAATCTGGCTCCTCATTTTACCAACCTCGGAAGAATGGAAGGCTGAGTCAACCTTGAGCCATTCAGAATCGAACTCCTGAAGTGAGCAGTGAGTTAGCCTGCAGTACTGCATTCTAACCACTGTGCCACCACGGTTCTAATATAATATACTAAGGCACACATTCCAAGTTCATTGCAATTTAAAATGGTCATTAAGCAGCCAGTCATAACTCAAGGACTATCTGCATTAAGCTTGCTATCGGGCTTTTGGTAACAGTCTACACTAGAAGCAGTTAATTTTAAGAATGGGTCTCCCAGAGCTTTGAATGGTAAAATGTATTAAGAAGAAGCTTAAATAACAACACAATAATTCTAGTGAGTACTTTCAAATGAAAGAAAAACGCAAACTATCTTTAAGCAAGTGGTGGAGGAAGTCTTGGTCTTTTTTTAATCATTCTCTTCTGCATCTGTTGATGGTTTTGGAAGTAGCTACTAGGCTTCTTATCAGTCTCTCTTGCTAGCTGAGACAGCATTCTTTTTTTAACCATGTCTGGTAAAAAAAAAATCTTTGACGAGAGTTATTTTCAGCATCTTGCCTGACTTTCATTACCTGAAAATTAAACTTCAAAACATACTATTAATTCTACCATCACCATATAGACTCGTGATAATAATAATAATAATAATAATAATAATAATAATAATAATAATAATAATAATAATAATAATAATAATTTTATTTCTATACCGCCCTTCTTTCGAAAGACTCAGGGCGGTGTACAGCCTATTTAAAAACACAGACAAAACAACAGTATAAAATTTAAAATAATTAAATAAAGTGGCTCAGATTTAAAACCCCAATAAATTTAAACACCCCAATTTAAAACTATTGTGTTGATAGTCCGGCCTGGCGGAACAACAGGGTCTTCAATGCGCAGCGAAACACCCGGAGGTCGGAGATCTTACGAATTTCCGGGGGCAGTTCGTTCCACAGGGCTGGGGCTCCCACAGAGAAGGCCCTCCCCCTGGGCATCGCCAGCCGACATAACTTGGCTGATGGCACCCTGAGGAGACCTCTCTGTGGGAACGGACTGGTCGGTGGGAGGCTATTGGTAGCAGAAGACGGTCTCGGAGGTACCCGGGTCCTATGCCATGGAGCGCTTTAAAGGTGGTAACCAACACCTTGAATCACACCCGGAAGACCACTGGGAGCCAGTGCAGCTCGCGCAGGAGGGGTGTCACATGGGCACAACGGGTTGCACCCATAACCACCCGCGCGGCCGCATTCTGGACCAGTTGGAGCCTCCGAGTGCTCTTCAAAGGGAGCCCCATGTAGAGAGCATTACAATAGTCCAACCGGGAAGTAACAAGGGCGTGAGTGACCGTGCGCAGGGCGTCCCGATCCAGAAAGGGCTGCAACTGGCGGATCAGGCGAACCTGATAAAAGGCCCCCCTGGCCACGGCCGTCATATGCTCTTCTAAAGACAGCCGTGCATCCAGGAGGACACCCAGATTGCGAGCCCTCTCCGTGGGGGGCAAAGATTCACCCCCAATAGTCAACGATGGCACCTGCTGACTATATCGGGGCGCCGGAAGCCACAGCCACTCGGTCTTGGAGGGGTTGAGTCTGAGCCTGTTCCTCCCCATCCAGACCTGCACGGCCTCCAGGCAGCGAGACATCACATCAAGGGCATCATTGGGGTGGTCTGGGGTGGAGATGTACAGCTGAGTATCATCAGCGTACAGATGGCACTTCACCCCAAAACCACGGATGATCTCACCCAGCGGCTTCACATAAACGTTGAACAGGAGGGGTGAGAGGACCGACCCTTGCGGCACTCCCCATGCGAGACGCCTCGAGGTCGACCTCTGTCCCCCTGCCAACACGAACTGCGAGCGGTCGGAGAGGAAGGAGGAGAACCACCGCAAAACAGTGCCCCCTATTCCTAACCCCCTCAACCGCTGCAGCATGATACCATGGTCGATGGTATCAAAAGCCACTGAGAGATCTAATAGGACTAGGACAGAGGAGCAACCCCTGTCCCGAGCCCTCCAGAGATCATCCACCAACGCGACCAATGCCGTTTCTGTGCTGTACCCCTGCCTGAAGCCCAACTGGTACGGGTCTAGATAGATAGCTTCATCCGGGTGCCGGGGAAGTTGTCGTGCCACCACGCTCTCAACAACCTTCGCACAAAACAAAGGTTGGAGACTGGACGATAGTTGGCAAATTCAGCCGGGTCCAGGGAAGGCTTCTTGAGGAGGGGCCTCACTACCGCCTCTTTCAAGGTGGCAGCAAAGGCACCCTCACTCAGAGAAGCACCTATAATCCCCTGGAGCCAGCCTCGTGTAACCTCCCGGGAGGCCAGTACCAATCAGGAGGGACACGGGTCCAATAAACACGTGGCGGCACTAATCTTACCCAGAACCCTGTCCACATCCTCGGGAGTCACAGGATCAAACTCCTCCCAGATAACATTCTCAAGACCTGCCCCGGTCTCCTCCCGTGGACTCATCCAATCGGAGTCCAAGCCATCCCGAATCCGAGCGACTTTATCGTGCAGGAATTGCACAAAATCCTCAGCACGACCCTGCAAGGGATCTTCCCGCACTCCCCCCCGAAGAAGGGAGTGGGTCACCCTAAACAGGGCGGCTGGGCGGTTCTCTGCAGATGCGATAAGAGCGGAAAAATGGTTAGACTTTGCCGCTTTTATCGCCACTAGGTAGGTCTTGATATAAGACCTCACCTGTGTCCGGTCGGAATCGGATTGACTAGTCCTCCAAATGCTCTCTAGGCGTCTTTTCTGACGCTTCATCTCTCTCAGCTCCTCAGAGAACCAAGGAGCTAATTGAGATCGGCATCGGGTCAGAGGCCGCAACGGCATGACGCGGTCCAAAACTCCAGCGGCCGCCCTTTCCCAGGCGGCCACCAGCTCTTCAGTCGAGTCGTGTGTTAGAGTCTCAGGAAACGGCCCAAGCTCCATCAGGAACCTTTCGGGATCCATCAGGCACCTGGGACAGAACCATCTGGTCAGTTCCGTCTCCCTGCGGTGGGGGCAGGCGGTAGGAAAGTCTAGTTGAAGAAGTGAATGATCTGTCCATGACAAGGGTTTAATATCTAGGTCCCCTCTACCAAGATCATTCAACCACTGACCAGAGATAAAAATCAGGTCCAGAGTGTGTCCCCCTATGTGAGTGGGGCCTTGAACTAACTGGGTCAGGTCCAAGGCCGTCATGGAAGCCATGAACTTCCGAGCCACCTCTGACGCCTCACCTGCGGATGGGAGGTTGAAATCCCCCATGACAATAAGTCTGGGGGTATCGACCGCCACCCCGGCAATGACGTCGAGTAGGTCGGGCAGGGTCGCTGCCACGTGGCAGGGAGCCAGGTACGTAGTCAGCAAACCCATCTGCACCCCACGACCCCACTTCACACAAAGGGACTCACATCCGGCTATCTGAGGAACAGTGGTCTCCCTCGGACAAAGACTCTCCCTAATGATCACCGCCACTCCTATGGCGATCCTATGGCATGCATGCCGGAAGTGGCATGCAGAGCAATCTCTCTGGGCATCCCAGCCATCACCTGTTGCTCTTCCTGCTTCTGGTGCATACACGCGTGCCAGCCAGCTGATCTTTGCACATGTGGGAGCACCAGAAACCAGAAGAACAGCTCCCTGGTGTGCATGTGCACGCTGGGAAGCTGAGCTTCTGGTTTCTGGCATGCTCATGTGTGCTGGCCACCTGGTCTTTGCACGCACATACACACCAGAAACCCAAAGACCAGGTGACCGGCGCGCATACACACCAGAAACCATAAGCTCAGCTTCCCGGAGCGCGCATGTGCACCAGGGAACTGCTCTTCTGGTTTCCAGTACTCTCCCGTGCGCTCATGCGCACTCCTGTTTCAGCACTCGGTGCCGAAAAGGTTCGCCAACACTGATCTAGGCACTCCATCTTGCACTTTAGAAATCATAGCCTTGAATAAAACTCTCAGCAATGAACGAAGAGGTAAGAGGTACAATTATATCATTTACATAAATACAATGTTTTTGGGGAAATTGATGGCCACTTAAATCTTTGGACTACTGCAATGCTCTCTACATGGGGCTCCCCTTGAGGAGCACCCGGAGGCTCCAACTGGTGCAGAATGCAGCCGCACGGGGGATTATGGGAGAGATGGGGCGCACCCATGTGACGCCCCCCCCTGCACGAGCTGCATTGGCTCCCGTGGTCTTCCGGGTGCGCTTCAAGGTGTTGGTTACCACCTTTAAAGCACTCCATGGCATAGGGCCTGGGTACTTACGGGACCGCCTTCTGCCGCTGATAGCCTCCCACTGGCCAGTTCGCTCCCACAGAGAGGGACTCCTCAGGGTGCCGTCAGCCAGGCAATGTCGGCTGACGACCCCCAGGGGGAGGGCCTTCTCTGTGGCAGCACCTGCCCTCTGGAATGACCTGCCCCCAGAGATACGTAGGATACCAGATCTCCATGCTTTTCGCCGTGCTCTCAAAACTTTCCTATTTCATCAAGCTGGGCTGGCGTAACCCCCCCCCCCCTTAGATATTTTTAATTGTAAATGGATTTTAGTCTGGAGGTTTTAAATTTTGGGCCAAAATTTGTTTAATTCTTTTAAAATTTTAAATTTTGTATTGGGATGTTTTTTATTCTAGGCTATGCACCGCCCTGAGTCCAGCAGGAGACGGGCAGTATAAAAATTGAATAAAATAAATAAAAATAAATTTAAATCATTAAAAAACAATCACCTTAATCTTGATCAACAAACATGTATTAAATTCATTTAGGTTTGTAAAAAGATGGATTATTAATTGCTGCTATTTTCTTTTGAACTTGTTTTCCTATTGTTCAATTAAATGTTTTGGGCTGCATTTTTCATGTTTCTGTTTCCAGCTCTTGCATTAGATAGGCAATTAAATAGAAACCATGTAGGAACTAGAGGATTTCAAGAAGCTTGCTTTATTAAATATCATTCTGTTGGTGAATTGCATACTGATTTGAAAGAAGCCAAGGAGGGCTTATTTCATGTTTAAAAAGTGCCATTCCTTCTAAGTGACTGTAACTTAGTCTCTTCCGTGATTTCCCTTTGTGATGTGAAAAATTTATATCATTTACAACAGCACAATGTTTTTGAGGATTCGGGTTGATCCCACGATATGAATATATGTACTATAATAAAATCAGCAATCATCTCTTGTTACCAAGAAAGTAGTTATATGGCTGTCTGCCATTTTCTTAACTTGTTATTGGAAAGCTCATTCATTCTATATATTTGTAATTAAAGTTGCTGGTTTAAAAAAATAAATAAAATTAAATTGGTCTCATCTTATAGTAAGCATTTTGACAGAACCAACCCTTTTTTTCTGGATGTAACCCCCCCTCCCACATCCCAAATGTCCAAAATCTAGAGCTATTTATGAAGGTATTCATAAGGTATGGGTGATGTTTGATATGGTCAAGTGGATGGATGAATTTGTGTAGTATATCATCTTGAAATATTGTTGGATGGTCTCCACATTTTGGAAGAAAAGGATATATTCTATTTTATTTTTCATCAATTCAATAATGATAGTCAATGAGCAAAATGGTGCCTTAGAGGTGGACCTTTTGCCTCACAATCAGGAGGCTGTGAGTTCAATCCTAGGGAGCAGCAGATATTTCTCTCTCTGGGCACAAAGACAAAATGTCTACTGTGAACTCCCCATAGGCATCAGGAAGGGCATCTGGCCAATAAATGCTCAGCTCCATTCAGTCACCCCAATTCCACTCGATGCAAGGGATTACAGGGTCTTTAAAAGGAAAAAAAAACAATGGCAGTCAATGCATGGGGTGTTCAGCTTCTGGTGCTCAGACTGTTCTAGGCAACAGGACAGCATGTAAAAAAGGACTTCTGGTTTTGCATCAGATATATAACATGGGCAGAGAACACTGTTGCTCTCGAGGAGGATCTGGCAGATGTAAGGAGAAGCGCAGATGATGCCACCCTGTTGTTGATAACTCTTTTCTATGTTTCCAAGTAAAAGAATGAAGGTGGTTTTTTTGGGGTGTGTGTGTAAACTGATTGTTTCATATCCCCTCTCAAACTTTGAGCTGTTTAAAATGCCCCAAAGAAGGCTTTGCAGATGCTTGTGAAACTGTATATGTTTTCTTTTCCCTTCAGTGCTCTGCTCGGTAGCCTGATGATCGATCTTCTTGACAGGTCATTTGACTTCTACTTTATCCTTTTTGAAAGGTTGTCACTTGAACTGAAGTTAGTCCTGGCATGATATATCCCCTGAGCCTGCAGTCCCCAAGCCATTTGCTAGAGATTGTGCACCCCTGAAATGAAATGAACTTCTTTGGAATAAATATCCATAGGATTCCTGGGTGTGAAAGAGTGCCGTAAATGAAACCAGCTCCATGCAGCCCAGCCTAAGCTGTGCATAGGGGATAATAATATCATTTATTTACCCCAAAGGAAGATGGCACCGAATTTACGATGAACTTCTAACTCCTACCATAGAATGATTAAATAGAAAACATTATTCTGCTTCTTTTATTGTATTTTAAGATAATGTTCTTATTTTGATTATAAACCCGGGGAAAGTAACACTATTCTTTCTTTATTTTAGACAAGTGCAATATCTTTCTAAATTGTTAAAAAGGAGCTGAAGTTACTTGAAAACCTTTAGTAAAAAGCATTTGCATTAAGGATGGAGTTTCCTCCCATATTGGGCTGGATAAGGATGCAAAATGGGTGACTTTATATCGTCCTCATTGGCAGATTGGAATTCTCATTTCTACCCTGTTTTTCCATTTGGTTTTTAACTTCTTTATAAAGTCTCATTTAGATATTTGTCCTTGTCTCAAAATTGGGGGAGAAAAATAATAATCAGAATTTGATGATTTAGATAGAGGAAGCTTTGAGGGATCTCCAAGAGAAGTTCAGAGCCACCTTTGGCTAATTGGTTATTCCGTGATTCAGTGCCAGTCAACAAGATTAGTTTGCTATGTAAAACAGAAGGAAACGTGAGCCTAAAATTTCAGTGCTTTTTTTTTTTTTCAGGAGAAGAGAACAAACTTTTAGAGTCATACAAATCATTGGAAGGGTGCTTTACTTCAGTGAAAATCCACTCAAAGTACTTCTTTGAATGCAATGTTGGCCCTTCACTTCTCAAAACAAATGGCTACCTTGTCTCATCTGAAAACGCCTGTTGCCAAAAGCATATGCCAAAACTTCTTCCAATGATTGAGACTGCCAGATGAGATTTTGAGCTAATGTGAATTATTTGCATATTGGCCTCAATAATCTGGGTCTTATTTTATTGACCTCGGAAAGATGGAAGGCTGAGTCAAGATCAGCCCCATCAAAATCAAACTGTGGACTGTGGGCAGAGATTTGTCCTCAGTGCTGCACTTTAACAACTGCACCACTATTGTTTATGATGTCTGTCTGGAAAGAAATACTGTATATACTTCCCTCTGTATGTTATCCTACAGGAATCTGGTACTTTTTATTGAATATAAAAAATATAAATATTTGTGCCTTGTTAAAATAATCTGAAATTGTTATCTGTAGTTCTTCAAATGACCTCTTTTCTAGCTGCTGTTATTGCTGTTTTTGTTGTTGCATGGCATTGTTACAATAGCCAGGAGATCACAGTGCTTTTGCAGACTAGTAGTTAGGCTTGCCAAGGTACCAACCCTGTTATAAGACATGTTTGTGCACTTCCTAATGTGTCCCACAGGAGAGCAAGTTGGCTATGCACCAGAGAGAAAGATGAGCAGCTCTTCCTGCAGCAGCACCCAAGCCCCTTCCCTTCCTAGAGCTGCCTCGAAATGGGTGTTGCAGCCAGGAAGGTTCAGAGCTGTCAGGAATCTGACTGCCTGCACAGAGCACAAGCTCATCTCCCCACTGAAGTGGTACCTATCTGTTTACTTCCATAGAACATACTTTCAAACTGTTAGCTGAGGAGAGTGACAGGAGCTCATCCTGCTATGCAGTGCTTGGGCTCAAACCTCTGGAGCTCCAGCTTCACTAGGCCACTGAGCCACTGCACCTTCTTTAGCCATGATGAAAGGGGTGCAAGGGAGATGAAGGATTAGATTACTAGATTACTAGAAATTAACAGTTCACACATTTGTTTCATTTTTATTAATAGTTTTATTATTTGAAAAATTATTATTTACTATTAATTCTTAATTATTTTGTTAATATTGATAGCAGTAATTAATTAAATTAATAAATTTAATTAATTGCTATAGTTACCCAGATAGAGGACCTAGTCAATATTTGCTGATTTGGAGAAGCTAAACAGAATCTGGCCTGATTTGAATGAGGATGGGATGACATCAGGAAATCTCACAACCATAAGTTATACTGGGAACATTATAAAAATAGTGAGATCTAGTTTTCACACAGCTTGATTTTCAACTTTAAAGTACACATATTCTTTACTGTTACTAAGAAAAAGATCCCAGAAGAAGATAATGGCGAACCACTTTGTATTGAGGTCAAGAAAGCTATACAAGCATGTTCATAAAGTCACTAGACGTCACATTGGACTCAGGAGACTATTTTATTCTATTAGTCATTTGATTTGCAAGCAGCTTACTAGCATGGTATCAGAAAGAGAAGGCACTGATATTTCCCAAGAATTGTACTGCATGGACAAAACAACCATCAAAGATTGCTCTTCTAATAGCTTAGCTTGAGGCTTGAGCCTTCTGTCCATCCAGATGTTCTGGGCATAACTCAGCTATGAAATTACACTGAATATCCTAATCTCTAGGCCGTATTTATGATAAACTGTAACCCATATCTGATAGCTTAAAGAAAAATCTAAAACATTTGCATTACGATTAACAATGCAAATAGTCTGCCAAATTTATTTTAGTAGTGCAGTACAGAACTGCATTATTCAATTCAAAATTATTCAGGCATTATAGCAGAATGATTAAACTGATGCAGCTGAATCCAGTTGTGCCTCCATTAAGAGGAGTCATTTAATTGGACAGAAGTTTCCATTTAGTAGAATAAGAACATAAGTTCATTACCACTCTCTACCCTCTTCCCCCCTCCCACATCTCCAAATGTTTGTCAGAAGTTGTTTTTTGAATGGAGCATCAGAGTTAGAGGTCTTATTTATAAATAGCAGTCAATTGACAGGTTAACACTGCAAGCACATCCACATGATCTGTGGATGTGCTACAAGTATATAACTATATCATGGGTCCCCAACGTCTGGATTGTGGCCCACTACAGGGCCTTGAGCCATTTGGAAGTGGGCCACAGAAGTGATGGACGAACGTATGGGTACACGTGCATCCTAGTGGTGAAATCCAAATTTTTTTACTACCGGTTCTGTGGGCGTGGCTTGGTGGGCATGATGGTGGCTTGGTGGGTGTGGCTTGGTGGGCGTGGCAGAGGAAGGATACTGCAAAATCTCCATTCCCACCCCACTCTGTGCCAGCCAGAGGTGGTATTTGCCAATTCTCCGAACTGCTCAAAATTTCCACTACCAGTTCTCCAGAACCTGGATTTCACCCCTGGTGCATTTCCATTTGCACAAACAGTGGGCAAGCGTTCACTCTATTTGTGCAAGCGGGAGGTGAGAGTGCCTACCCCTCACACAAATGGAGCTGCACATGCATGTGTTTGCCTGCCACTTTTGCAAAACTATCCCTTTTATCCCCTCACCAGTCTGCAAAGCTAGAAAGATTGGGGAACTCTGAACTATACCATGGATTTGGGACATGCAAAAAGTACCTAAGATACCCTGGGGAAAACAGATCTGTTATTTCTTAAGAAAATCTTCTGGGACACTGCAAAAAACCATCTGCCCAGATGGGCTGTGGGCTGTTTAGGATACACATTTTATACGTGGAAATTCTGGTCTCAAATTCAGTGAAGTTCTATTCCCAAGTTCTATTTGAAAAGCGTGAAAAAACACTGCATTGCTTGTATTTTATAATTTAGGGCCACAGTCTTTTGAAAGCTTTTGCAGAATCCTATTGAGATGAATGAGAAATATAATTTTGCTGCACTCTTTAAAAGCCTGGCTCATTTTAACAAAAGTCCAGGTGGAAAATATCATAGTTCACCTTCCCCAAAACTGATACTTTCTAAATGTGTTGAATTTTAACTCTCATAACCACCAATCACTATTTGGCCATGCTCATTGGAGTTTATGGGTCTGGAAATACAGCACATCTGGAAGGTATCAGGCCGGGGAAAGCTATCATAGTTTCCTTTGAAAATGTGGGACAATATTAATATGTTGCAAATATAAATTTGACAAGAAAGCAGCCCTGTGAAATATTTGCTTTCTAAGGACACAATGTCATTTAGCAGCAACAGATTGTTTGGCTTCTTTACATTTAGTTCTTCTACCTTTCAGGTATCCAGAACTCATAATTTAAGGCAAGGTTGGGCAAGTGTGTGGTCTTCCAGATGTTGTCGGACTGCAGCTCCTATTTTCTCTCTCACCATCAGCTCGTGAACGCTGAAGGGATTCAGAGTTCAGCCACAGCTGGAAGGTCACACATGGCCTATGCCCTGAGGAAAACTAAAAATTGAAATATAACATTGTCCCGTGATACATATATGTGTGTGCATAATAATGTATGTGCCCATTTTAGAAGATTTTTTTTTTTTAATTACATCACCAGCCCATCAATCTGATAATTGAACAGCCATGGAACTAAAAGGCAGTAAAAACATTCACAGATGTTATAAAACAGTTAAGAGTGGAGGAGACCAATTCGTTCTTTCTTTCTCAAGCACGTTAGCCCATGTAAGTGTGAAAAGCTGTTCCTGCCAGACCCCCAATGTTCTAACTGCAATCCAAAAATGCAGAATTTCATGACTTTTGTAGAGATTGCGGTGGAGCTGTCTGTAAATAGAACAATCAAAATTTCTGACTGGGTCCAATCCAAGTCATCTGCTGATCAGAGGGGGAATTAGCTCTAAGCACCAAGTAGTTTAGGAGAACATGCATGTTTCTCTGCCTAGCAGCAGATGCATCTGCAGAGGGGGTTTTGAGAAGTGGGACAGTTTGCTAAGACTTGCTTCCATTGTCTTCAGAATTGGGGCATCAAACATTGCCAGACTGAAACTCTTCCGTATGAGTCAAAGGAGTTACAGGTAGTTCTCGTCATACAACAGTTCATTTAGTGACCGTTCTAAGTTACAACGGCACTGAAAAAAATGAGTTATGATGACCATTTTTCACACCGGCGACCGTTGCAGCATCCCCATGCTCACGTGATCAAAATCCGGCTGCTTGGCAACTGACTCGTATTTATGACAGTATCCCCGGTGTGTGTGTGTGTGTGTGTGTGTGTGTGTGTGTGTGTGTCATGTGACCTCCTTTTGCGACCTTCTGACAAGCAAAGTCAATGGAAAAGCCAGAATCAACGGGAGTGATTCACTTGAAACAGCTGTGGCAAGGAAAGTTGTAAAATGGGGCAAACCTCACGTAGAAGTTTTGGGTTCAATTGTGGTTGTAAGTCAAAGGTTACCTGGACTATTTTAGAGGTATTTGGGAATACAAATAGTCCTTGCTTAACAACCACAATTGCAACTGGAATCTCGGTCCTTGACTGAAGTGGTTCTTAAGCGAGATGTCACATGACTGCTTCCCAGCACTCCTTATTGCAGTTATTATGTGATGTCACGGGACATTAACACAGAGGTAAAGTCCTTCTCTCCCTGCCTCTCCCTGTCTGCAAAGGCAGGGAGACACAGGAAGGAGAGGCTGTAACACAAGAATTTTACCATACTATAATCCAGCGATGGCTAACCTTTTTGCCGTTGTGTGCCAAAAGTGGGGGGAGTGCAGGGGGACTGTGTGCATGTCCACATCCATAATTCAATGCGCCTCACCCCCCCCATGCACGCCGACCCCTCCCAGCGTTCCCCCTGCTTTTGGCACACAATGGCCCGGTGGGCCCGGTAGGCCTGTTTTTTGCCTTACCCAGGCTCCAGAGGCTTTCTTGGAGCCTGGGGAGGGTGAAAACGGCCTTCCCCATCCCCTGGAGGCCCTCCGGAGGCTGGAAACAGCCCATTTGCTGACTTCTGGTGGGACCGGAAGGCCCATTTTTTGCTCTCCCCAGGCTCCAGAGCCTTTCTAGGAAAGGCGAAAACCCTTCCTCATCCCCCGGAGGCCAGAAACGGCCTGTTTCCCAACTTCCAGAGGACCTGGAAGGTCCAAAAATCAGCTGGCTGGTGCGCACATACACACCGGAGCTGAGCTAGGGCAATGCTTGCGTGCCCACCAATATGTCTCTGTGTGCCACCTGTGGCATGCGTGCCATAGGTTTGCCATCACGGCTATAATCCATGGGCAGGCATGGAGAGGCAAGGAGCTTTTAGCATATGTCAAAATCCATGCCTAGGCACAGAGAGAAGAGGCACTTTCTTGCTAAGATTCTTGTCTCTCTTCAGTTTTCTCCATTTTTAAACATCTTCCCCAAGCTGCTTCTTCCTTTGGCATTGGGTCAAGTATCATCAGTATATCGATAATAAACAGTTATTCACCTATATTTTGGGGCAATTGACTGAGGCTCTCTTAGTTCTGTCTCAATATCTTAAGGTTGTGAAAGTCTGGATGGGAGAACAGGCGTGTACATATCCCAAGCTAAATCAAACAACAGTAGCTTTTAGCTCTCTGGGATCCTGATTTGGGGGATCTTCCACCCTGGCTCTGAGAGAGATTAAGCTTCTCCACTTGAAGCTGATAGGATATTTATTTATGTATTTACACTATTTAAACATATTTCTATCCTACTGTAACCCAAAAAACTCTCGGCAGTTTACATACAATAAATATACGATTAAAACATCCACTGTAAAAATAATCTGACAATGATAAATAGGAATCGTAAACAGGATTAAACAAAAGCCACAAAATACCCTAAGAATGGAAAATAAATATTGCATCAGGTGGTTTTCTGAAGCTTTTGAAAAATCAATGCGGAAAGGGCCTACCTTCTTCCTCTCTATCTTCTTTTGAAGATGGGTGGAGTGCAAGAAAAGCCTTGACTGCATTGGTGCAAAAGAAGGCAGCCTGGCTGATACAATGCAGATAGTCCTCGGCTTATGACCACAACTGAGCTCAAAGCTTCTATCGCTAAGCAAGACAGTTGCTAAATGAATTCCGTCCCATTTTACAACCTTTCTTGCCACAGTTGTCAAGTGAATCACCAGCAGTTGTTAAGTTAGTAACACGGTTGTTAAGTGTATCTGGCTTCCCCATTGACTTTGCTTGTTAGAAGGTCGCAGAAGGTAATCACACGACTCCAGGACACCGCAACTGTCATAAATATGAGTCGGTTGCCAAATGTCTGAATTTTGATCACGTGATCATGCTGCAGTGGTTGTAAGTGTGCAAAAGGGTCATAAGTCACTTTTTCAGTGCTCTTGTAACTTTGAATGGTCACTAAATGAAGCACAGAGTTGGCAGGCAGGTCAGGTGGCAGGGAACAGGAAACGGATTGAGAAGAATTCATAAAAACATCATGTTTACGTGGTGATTGCCTAAATCGGTGTTCCCCAATCTAGGGCCCTCCAAATTTCTTTGGTTTTAATCTCCCAGAAATCTCACATCATATTAAATCAAAACAACGGGAGTCTAAAATCAACATATTTGCAGGGCCCCACATTGGAGAACATTAATGATACTTTGGGTTTTTTAACATCAGAAGTGAGGAAGCTTTTTTCAGCTAGTATTTGTCTGGAGAAATATAATGTGTAAATCCGGAACTCGCTGCTTATAATAGACTCAATTTTTGTGACTGCAGAAGCTGCAAAACTGGTCTCGCAAGCAAGAGTGTTGAGGCTGACTTCATCTGCCAATTCACACATTGCATTTCCCCGCATAAATGTGTATGTGAAGTAGGTTAAGACTGCTCCTCAGGAAAAGTGGGGAGGAGAGGGAAGCACTGTTTGAACTAGCGCATGGAAGCTTCTTTCTGTTCAGAAAGAATGCAGACATTTAATCTTACAATGTGTAAAAATTCTCTGGCTCAAAAATAAAAAGCAGATGTGTCTTATTCCTCTATTTTGGGAGACTGATGTTCATTTGGGTCAGTTAACTCTTTGTGGTCTGTGCAAGGGATCAGAACAACACAATGCATATCATGACTGGCTTCAGACAAGGGGGATGTAGGTATTTATAGCCTGCTTTTCAAGGTCAATTGCTTCCATCCAATGCTAAAAATATAATTAAAGAAATATAAATACATTTTGAAATAGTATCATCGTTTTTATCTTTCTTTTTTTAAAAAGATTAATTTTATAATTTTAAAGCAACAACAAAGCAACTAAGCGAAACTAGTTTAAACTAGTTCAAAGCAATTAAAGCAAGGTGGATGAAGAATTCAACAAAAGGAAGAAACACATTTTTTTTAAAAAGGCAGCAAAAATGCTATCAGCAATGATAGGAAAAGTTTCTGACTGCCCAGAAGCATATACAGAATTGTATTATAGATATAACCCATGAGCTGTGGAATGCAATTACTGTTACCTATTTTGCTATGTCCCTCCAGGAAGAGAGCTTATCAGTGGGGAAATCCAATTTTTTTTACTACCAATTCTGTGGGAGTGGCTTGGTGAGCATGGCTGGGGAAGGATACTGCAAAATCTCCATTCCCTCCTCACTCCTGGGGGAAGGATATTGCAAAATCTCCATTCCCACCCCACTCTGGGTCCAGCCAGAGGTGGAATTTGCCGATTTTCCGAACTACTCAAAATTTCCGCTACCGGTTCTCCAGAACCTGTCAGAACCTACTGGATTTCACCCCCGGAGCTTACCCATTGACTGCTGGCACTCCCCAGTCAGTCCTACCTTGGCAACTGGCATCCAAGATGCTCCCTTATTTTTCCCCTCACTAGCCACTGTCATTAAGAGATTTCAAATTTCAGTTTCAGTTTCAAAGCAGCCGATGGCCGCAGGTCCATTGGACCTTACCACCAACTGACTAAGTGCAAGGGACAGAGAGAGGGAGAAAAGAGGGTGAGGATATGCACATCCCACGTTCCCTTATAGCACACAACTTACAAGTTTCTGGGAAGTATAGTTGGAAGGCATGGAGGCACTGACGTTGCTATAATTTTACCAAAATTCATTCCCAGGGTTCTTGACTTTGGATTCATTCTGTAAGTTAGTCTGAGGTATGTTGATTTGAAAATTATTGTTATTGATGCACTGTTTTGCCCGGTTGAAACTTACAAACTATCAAACAGACACAAGAGTTTTAATTTAATTTGTATGTAAATTCCCCAGAGCAATGGAGGCTGTTCTTGGAACTGATCTTACTGGGATAAGAACATATTTCTTTTATCTGTTTACATTTTTATCATTGGGAGTGTGCTGATAGACTGAATCATCATTAAAATAATGATCAAGCATGCAGGCTAGCCAAAATGAGATATATATTTTTTGTCTATGTTTTTCATAAATCATCTATGTGACCTTCTTATTTTTTAATGCCCTCTTACTAGGTCAGGATGCTAGCAATATTATCTGAGAGATAGGGTCAGTGAATATAAACAATTTGGATTACTGGGCCATAGGTTCTTGGCTGATTCTGTGTAGGGAGGGGGCAGGGAGAGTATATTTTTCACCACAAGTGAAAAAGGGTGAAACTGAAGGCAGAAAGAACTCAAATCCTTGTTTTGGAACTGCTAACATAAATGAAGACCTGTGACAGGCTTAAATGTTGAGTTTCAACATTTGGCATTACATTCGGCAGCAATGTTAGCCATGGATATCTTCAAGAGCAAAGCTATGCATATACATAGGCCATCTGAAGCTTTGATGTCCAATCAAAGGTTTCAGATTTTTCAAAGGCCTATAGATAGACCAATTTATTTATCCAGTGCCAGTCACGAGTGCTCCTGTGCCCCAGTAAACCAAATTGGGCTACGATCCTCATCTCAAATGTCAATAGTAGAGATAAGATCAGAGAAGTTCTGAAATAATTTAATCCAGTGGTGGAATTTTTTTACTACTGGTTCTGTGGGTGTGGCTTGGTTGGCGTGGTGTGGTGGGTGTGGCTTGGTGGGCATGGTGTGGTGGGTGTGGCTTGGTGAGCATGGCAGGGGAAGGATACTGCAAAATCTCCATTCCCACCCCACTCCAGGGGAAGGATACTGCAAAATCCCCATTCCCACCCCACTCTGTGGCCAGCCAGAGGTGGTATTTGCTGGTTCTCCAAACTAATCAAAATTTCCGCTACCGGTTCTCCAGAACCTGTCAGAACCTGCTGAATAGCGCCCCTGACTTAATCCTACCTTGGGAATGGGTGAGCCTTAAAAGGAATTTTAGGAAAAGATTACCGTATTTTTCAGAGTATAAGACACACCTTTTTCCCTCCTAAAAGAGGCTGAAAATGTGGGTGTGTCTTATACTCTAAATGTAGTTTTTTTGAACCTTTTTTTCAGCCCTAACAAGGTGCTAGAGAGTGAAGTGATCTCTGTGCTTTGCCTGCTTCCTCCGACTCTCAGCTGTGTTTTAGAAGCTTTTTTTCAGTGAAGCGATCTTCCGTGCTTTGCCTGCTCCCTCCGACTCTCAGCTGTGAAGCTTTTTTCCAGCCCTAACGAGGCGCTAGTGAGTGAAACGATCTCCGTGGTTTGGCTGCTTTTCTCATTGCTTCTCTCTTCAAAGATCAGTTGTGCTTTAGAAGCTGTTTTTTATCCCCAAGCAGGGGATAAAAACTAGCAAATTAATATGCTGAAGCTGACCAGACTAAGGATGCTAGCCAGATAAATACCGGTAGGCAGATTTCCTCCCCCCGCTATTTTCCTCCCCAAAAACTAAGCTGTGTCTTATACTCACTCCTGAGATAGAGAAAGGTAGAAGAGAATATTTGTCATTCAAAGGTGAACTGTGAGGTCCTTGGTGCTCTCTGATCTTGGTGGTTTACTTACAGACATTTCATTACCAAACTAAGTAACATCATCAGTGCTAGAAGGAAGTAGGGTTTGTTCTTATTTTTATATAGTAGTAGACTAAGCAAATCCTACTCCCTTATAGCACTGATGATGTTAACTAGTTTGATAATGAAACATCTGCAAGAAAACCACCAAGCCCAGAGAGCACCAAAGACCCCAAAGAGAAAACTATGAAAAAAAATCCCACTCAAAATAATCCCATCTTGATTTTGTTCATGATAAGGTAGGGTTAGATAGGCTTCTGTTATTCAATCCAAAACAATAAAGAACATCTCTAGAATTCCAGTTACACCTGTTTCCTGATTTTGCTTACTTCCAAGGGCAACATCAATCTTAAAAGACTGTTGCCAAAATGTGATCTCCATTCCCTCACTGATGTTGTGACCATTTTTCTTTCTTGAATTATAATAAATTAATACATAAATTTACCTAACAATATTTCTGGTTATATTCACTAAGATAGGAATTGAGAACGACACAGAACAAATTGGAGAAGGGTGAATTTCAAAGGAGGGCTGTGTTTCATTTGCATTTTAATTCAAGTATAAATTTTGTATTAAGTAGCAAACAATATGAATTCCTCCCCAGTCCTTTCCCATATGATTTACTGTGGTAGAAGAAGAGATGGGCACTGGATGACAGAAATACAGATGCTATGGTAGTGTAGAAATAAGATAAGAAATAAGAACCATATATAGAAGTCCTTCATAGGACAGTATGGTGTATTTCCTACTCCTGTACAAGAGCCCTGTGAGGCAGGCTGGTTCTGAGCACTGATCCAAAGTCACCCAGTCAGCTTCCAGGATTGAAAGAGAATAGAACCTCTGTCTCTTCTGCATTGAGCTGTTGCCAAAAAATAGGCTAAGCACGTACAAAAATAAGTAAGAAGATGGCGGAGACTGTAAACATGGCCAGAAGTAGGATTATCATGAAAATTGTTTAACCGGTACAGCAACTTTCACCACAAAAGTGAACTTTATGAAAAATTGAAGAAATGTGCAATATTTAAACATTTTTTTTTAAAAAAAATCATTATTATCATTATTAAAAGATACACATGATTACACTGTGGAATAAGGGAAGTTGATTGTCTGCAAGGTCTATAATAGGTCACAGCAGAAATGATCTATGAATGTCTTTAAGCAGCTGTTTTTTCTTCTAGGATGTATGCCTGGCTTTTCCAATATTTCTTTCCCATGATTTAGGATGTAAACTTTCTTGCTTTGACCAATTTAACACTGATACATATCTGCAGTGCATGCATAATTTTCAAGCAGGCCAACAAAAATAATTGTCCCACTTAATGAAACTTTTTCTGAATCGACTTTACTCAATTATCCTAAAATGAAAGTTGTCTTGTCTGATCATTTAATAAGAATCAGTGCTGTCTAAATAAATAAAAAGGAACCTCTGCTCTACATGTTGTTAGCAAGGAGAAATGTATTGTTTTATCAGAAAGCTAGCATATGAAGAATCTTTTTAAAGCCAATGGAAATAGAGAAATTACAGAAATTGGGCAAGGAATCCTGCTTTTAATGGATGATTGAAAAATAGATAAAGAATAGTGATGGGGATGGGGAAAAGAAACAAAATGTGAAGATTCTTTAGAAAATGGGAGTAAGAAGTCAATAACTAAATTGGTACCTGGGTACCAGTTATTACCGTTAGCAGAAGTGGCTTATAATAATGCCCTAACAACCCCTCTACTAAATCCCCCCTCCTACTTTCCCACACATGAGAAGGTGGCAGCATGGAAGCTTCCGGCCTAAAATGGCTTCCAAAGCTGACAGGTGTCCCCCCCCTGCAGAAAACAACACACCCTGGAAAATAAAACAGACAAAACACAAAAGGTGGGGTTAACACCTTGTATATAACCTCTTAACCCCCCCTCCCCTCTCCAGGAGGACCCTTTAGTTTCTCAGGGAATTTATCATGAAATTACTTTACTAGAGTATCAGCATTCACATCCCGACTTTTCACCTAAATAGCTTCAGACAATGGGTACCCTTTCCAGTGTACCAAATACTGTAACCGACCCCAGTATACTCTAGAGTCAAGGATCTTCTTAACTCCATAATGTGTTTCCCCTTGTACTATCAAAGGAGGGGGGGGGGAGCAGCTGGTAAGGGCCTTAAGTTAGATCCTCTTGCTGGTTTCAATAAGCTACTGTGAAAAACTGGGTGCACTTTCCCTAATATGCAAGGGAGGCTAAGTTAGACAGTCACTGGGTTAAGACAGTGACTGTCACTGGGTTTAGACAGTGTTTCCAGGATAGGAGATAATGTGTTTAACTCAAATCCAGTTAAGTCATGGCATAATACAGTATGAGAGTTTACTAGCAAAAGTGGCATCTCCCTCTCTTTCTCTTTCTCTCCCTCTCCCTCCCTCCCTCTCTCTCCCTCTCCCTTCCTTTCTCTCCCTCTCCTCTCTCTCTCCCTCTCCCTCTCTCTCCCTCTCCCCCCCTCTCTCCCTCTCCCTCTCTCTCTCTCCCCCTCTCTTTATACACACACACGCACATGCATGCACGCTCACACATATGCAAACACACGCACATGCATGCACACCAGATGGAGAATAATGTGAAAAACAAAGAATACATATATGTCAGTGTGTTTATTCAGAAATAATTCTCACAGACTTTCTAGATTTAATGTCCAACTAAGTGTTTAAAGATTGCAGGATGAATTTGAATTTACCCATTAAAATATAATTTATCAGTAGAGATTAGTGGGATGATAGAGTACAGTATCATAATCACAATGTTTAGCAATTAGCCCAATAGGACCATTAAATATAAAGAATTGCAATCAAGAAAAGGAAATGAACAAAGATAACATATGGCAGGAGGGTATAACAGTTTGAAAGACTTGGCTATTACCCATCTTTAAATCAAGAGATGAGTTAAACTGCCAATTGCAGGGAAAACATATGGTTTAATTTAATTATGCTGAAAGATGTTACTCTGAGTACAGGACATCTATGTACTGTGAGTGAACCGAACAAGAAAAGAAAAGTGAAATGAGATATCTATTATACAGGGCATAATACATATCGCTGAACATCTTACAATGTTCAGTGATATAGAATGATATCAAATATGTACAGGTGTCCCTTTAAACCAGAGGTAGGGAACTATGACCCCTGTTGAGTCCTCACAGTTACAACTCCGCTCGCTTGGGCCGTGTTGCTAGCCGTCGCCGATTGGTTCAGACGTGAGCAGCTAAGTTAGCGGGAAATCGCTGCTCACGCATTGGTTCGTGCTGTTTGACAGCTTGCTATTTAAGCAGCTGTCAGACAGGCCGTTCAGTTGTTGCCGCTACGCGGGTTTCTTGTTGGAGTTGTTGTTTTAAATAAAGTTAATGTTGCAAGCAGCCAAGCCTCCGTTCCTGTCTGAACACTGGACTTTACACCTGGCGACGAAGATGGGATCGTATTGAGGTGACAGTTGCTGAAGACCCAGACCAAGTTGAGGCGGTGAGTTTGATTAACAGTAATAGTCATAATGGTGACTGGCCTCCTAGCATTCACCCCGTTTGAACCAGCTTCGGAGACCTGGGACGATTATCTCGAAAGATTTGAGTGCTTCTTGCAAGCAAACGATCTGACTGACTTGTCAAGCGCCCGGAAGAGGGGCTATTTCCTCAGTTCATGCGGCTGCAAGATTTTTGGGACAGCCGGGGCTCTGGCCGCCCCTCAGCCAGTGTTCGCAGTGCCCTGGGAGACCTTGCTGGAGAAGCTAAAACACCATTATTCTCCCGCTTCCTCGAAAATCGCCAGCCAACACACGTTTCACCAGAGGTCACAGAGAGAAGGAGAGTCTATTAATGAATACATGGCCTCTTTGAGAATGGCTGCACTGCATTGTGAATTTAGGGAGCTTGACGATATGCTCCTAGACCAGCTGGTGTGTGGAGCGAGGAAACTGAAGCTGCAACAGAGGTTGCTGGCCCGTTCTGACCTAACTCTCCCAATCGCCTTAGATGAGGCCAGGGCTGCCGAGATGTCCGCCAAATCCTCAGCGGAGATCCAGCGCTTCCAGCCCGGGGGTGGGCTCTCCCCCAATGCCCCTCAGTCCGTCCACTATGAAGAGTCGGACCTAGAGGCCTCTGATGTGGACGGAGAGGTGAGCCGTCTCAAGATTACTCAGAAGAAGAAGTGGGCACCAACTGTCAAGCCCTCCCAGGGCGGCTGCCTGTGCTGTGGGGGGGGGGCCCACAACCGCGCTGAGTGCAAGTTCAAGTTTGCCATTTGCCGGCATTGTGGGAAACGGCACCTGTCCAGAGTCTGCCGTGCGGCATTTCTAGTCTCAGATGATGTGGGGGAGCCGGGACCCAAGCGTCAGAAGATCCAATGGCCTGGCCGCCAGGAGGAGAGCTTCGCAATTTCTCATGACACCGAGGTTGCAGCAGTCGCCATCAGCCACGCCACCACCCCGTTCTCCGATAGCAAGATCTATCTGACAGTCCTGGTGGAGGGAGCCCCTTGTAAGATGGAGGTCGACACGGGCTCCTCCAAGTCATTGATCACCTGGCCAACACTTAAAGCCCTGCTTCCCACCTTCTCCCAGTGGCGTTTGCAGCCCTGTCACATCACGCTGAAGGATTACCAGGGGAGACCCATTCCCACCCTGGGCTGTGGCATTCCACGTAGCCTATGGTTCCTTTTCAGGTTGCCTGCCTCTGATTGTTGTGAGAGATGGCCTGCCCAGCTTGCTTGGGTTGGATTGGTTTGCTGCCCTGCATCTTGGCGTTTCTGGCATTCATGCTACCAGCCCTGAGGTCGCTGCTGAGCTTACACGCGAATTCGCTGATGTGTTTGATGGCCAACTTGGTAAATACACAGGCCTCCCAATTTCATTTAATTTGGACCCCCAGGTAGCGTCCATACGCTTGAAACCACGGAGGGTGCCTCTTGCCCTGCGGCCCCGGGTTGACCGGGAGTTAGATAAATTAATTGCCCAAGGGGTCCTTCAGCCAGTGGAGCACTCCAAATGGGAGACTCCTATCGTAATACCCCTCAAGCAGGTTGGCTCGATTAGGATCTGCGCAGACTATAAGGGCACGCTAAATAAGGCCCTCCAGGCCAACCATTACCCTGTGCCCATGGTACAACACTTGCTACATTCTCTGGGCCAGGGGAAAGTCTTCGCGAAGCTGGACCTAGCTCAAGCTTATCAACAGCTTCCAGTGGATGATGCCACCGCCCTGGCCCAGACGATTGTCACGCACCGAGATGCGTTTAAGTGTACCCGCCTTCAGTTTGGGGTTAGTGTCGCCCCAGGGATCTTTCAAAGTCTCATGGAGCGGCTGCTCCATGGGCTTCAGGGGTACCCTATTTCGACGATGTCCTGATCGTGGCTGCGGATCAGGCAGAGCTTGTCACCAAGTTTAGGGCTGTCCTCACACGTTTCCGGAAGGTGGGGTTGAAGTTAAAAAAGGAAAAATGCCGCATAGGGGTTCCCCAGGTCGAGTTTTTGGGGTTCCTTATCGATGCCTCTGGCATCCGCCCAGCTCTGGCCAAAGTAGATGCCATCAAGAATGCCCCTACCCCTGCCAATAAAGCTGAGCTCCAGGCTTTCTTTGGCCTCCTCAATTTTTATGCTGTCTTCTGCCCCATAAAGCGTCCTTAGTGGAGCCTCTCCATAGGCTACTGGATGCTAAAACCTCTTGGCACTGGGACCGTAAGGCAGCCGCCTCCTTCCAGGCCGTTAAGGATGTCCTCTCCTCCGACGCAGTCCTCGTTCAGTATGACAATAGTCTGCCTCTCTCTTTGATGTGTGATGCCTCCCCCTACAGGGTGGGGGCTGTCCTGAGCCACCTCTTGCCCAATGGCACGGAGGCGCCTATCGCTTACTATTCCAGGACCTTGTCGGCGGCGGAGAGGAATTATAGCCAAATCGATAGGGAGACCTTTGCGGCCATAGCGGGAATCAAACAATTCCACAACTACGTCTATGGCCATTTTTTTTTATCTTGTCACCGACCACAAGCCGTTGTTGGGGCTACTGGCAGGGGACTTGCAAACCCCTCAGATACTGTCTCCGCGCATGTTGCGCTGGGCAGAATTTTTAGTGGCTTATTCGTACCACTTGCAATATAAGCCAGAGAAAGCTATAGGGCATGCTGATGCCCTCAGCTGCTGTCCGCTTCCCTTGGCTGTCCACGACCCGGCCCCCACGGCGTCCGTCCTTCTGGTGGACGAATTGCCTTCCTTAGTGACGGCTGTGGACATTCGTGCCCAATCTGCCACGGACCCCGTCCTGTTCAAAGTCCTGGACTGAGTGTGCAGGAGCTGGCCTCTCTCACTGGGACCAGCCAAGTTCCTCCCTTACTACCGCAGGCGCCTGGAGTTGTTGGTGCTAAAGGGCTGCCTTCTGTGGGGAAACAGGGTGGTCGTGCCCCCTAACCTCAGACCCCAGACTTTATCTAGCCTCCACAATGCCCACCCAGGCATTGTGCGCATGAAGGCCCTCGGCCGTAGTTACGTCTGGTGGCCGAATTTTGATCTAGATGTAGAGGAGTGGGTGGCCCGTTGCTCACAGTGCCAATACTCACGACCCGTTCCCCCAGCAGCTCCAGTGCAGGAGTGGGAGTTCCCCAGGGTGCCCTGGGCGAGGGTTCACCTGGACCTTGCGGGCCTGTTCATGGGCCAAACCTTCCTGATAGTGGTAGACGCGCATTCCAAGTGGGTGTTTGTTTGTTTTATGTTTTATTAAATTTTATTAAATTTATATACCGCCCTACTCCTGAAGGACTCAGGGCAGTGAACAGGCACAGGATAAAATACAGAAATATAAAACTTGCCATCCTGCATTCCACCACCTCTGAGGCAGTCATTAGAGTTTTGGAGGGTTTGTTCACCAGATATGGGCTGCTGGACACCATAGTTACTGATAACGGACCACAGTTCATCTCGGCACCCTTCCAGCTGTTTCTTGCTAGGTTGGGCATCCGCCATGCCCAAACGGCACCGTTCCATCCGGCCGCTAATGGTTTGGCAGAAAGGGCCGTGCGATCAGCTAAAGAGGCATTACAGCGTTTAGATTCCACAAATTGGCACCATAAGATACACCAGTATCTGCTGGCCCAACACACGACCCCCAGCTCTACCCTTAAACATAGCCCTGCCGAACTTCTCATGGGCCAGAGGCTTCGGATAACCCTAGACTGCTTGCATCCTAACTACGTCCATGAGCCGCCCCCTGGGGCGCGCCTCCCATCCAGGGTTTTTGGTGTGGGGGACCTGGTCTATGCTCTGAACTTCGATAAGGACATAAGGTGGCTGCCAGGGCAAACAATGCAAATAACCAGGCCCTATTCTTATAGGGTCCAACTCACCAATGGGAGAGTTTGGCAGCGGCATATTAACCAACTGAGATGGAGGGTCGCAGAGGCAACGGACCGGCGGCCGACCCAAGACCAACCAACTCCTGCAATGGGAAGCCCACCAGACAAACCACCGACTAGGACGGCTCCTAGCCCACCTTCCCAGACTGCATCATTCTCGCCGGATGGCTCACCTGTAATCCCTGGTCAAGCAGCGAGTTTTGAGTTCTCCTCCCTGGGGCGGCCCACAGCCTCCGATGGTTCCTGGGAGCAAGGACGCGGCTCCACCCTCGACGTCACCCATGCCTGAACGGTCTAAGACCTAAGACGGTCTGGGTGGTGTCGTCGCCCCGCGTACTTGGAGGACTATGCGTGCGCGGTCTGGATGGAAAGGGGTGTTGAGTCCTCACAGTTACCACTCTGCTCGCTTGGGCTGTGCTGCTAGCCATCGCCGATTGGTTGAGACGCGGGCAGCTAAATTAGCGGGAAATCACTGCTCGCGCATTGGTTCGTGCTGTCTGACAGCTTGCTATTTAAGCAGCTGTCAGACAGGCTGTTCGGTTGTTGCCGCTACGCGGGTTTCTTGTTGGAGTTGATGTTTTAAATAAAGTTAATGTTCCAAGCAGCCAAGCCTCCGTTCCTGTCTGCACACCGTACTTTACAACCCCTTTATGATTGAGCTGGCTCAGGAATTCTGGGAGTTGAAGTCCACAGGTCATAAAAGGGCCATAGTTCCCCACCCCTGCTTTATACAGTAGCTGCAACACATCTAAGCTCTAATCCTTTGGAGAAAAACGTAATCCTGGAGTCTAAAACTCGTGGCCTGCGGGACGGATGCATCACATGCTGGCCATGCCCCACCCCCATTTTAGTGAAGGGGAAAAAAGTCACAATATGTCATGTGACGACATGACACCATGAGTTTGACATCCCTGACCTAATCACTCTGGAAAAAATTAAAATCAATCTCCTCTGGTCTCATTCACTACCCACACTGACACCTTTGGCTGAGTCATCAAGGATTGAGAGGTTTGTGATTACTGTCATTATATATAAAATAGAGATAAAAGGATGATTCTCAAAACTATCAGCAAACTCTATGTAAGATGGCTACAATGGAAATTCAAGGACTGGCTGGAACAAGGGAATTGCTTGTAGAGGACTGAGCTGGCTGATCTACCGTCGGTCAATGCTTTGCACCCCAGCACCTAACTTAAAAATATTCCTCCTGTAACACACCCTCCATCTTTGTTGATTTCATAGACTTCAAATCAGAGGTGGCTTTCAGCAGGTTCTGACCAGTTCTGGAGAACCGGTAGCGGAAATTTGGACTGGCTCCACCCCATTTAGTCTCTGCCTCCCGAGTCCCAGCTGATTGGGAGGAAATGGGGATTCTGCAGTAACCTTCCTCTGGATTGGGGAGGGAATGGAGATTTTGCAGTATCCTTCCCCTGCCATGCCCATCAAGCCATGCCCACCAAGCCACACCCACAGAACTGGTAGTAAAATTTTTTTGAAACCCACCACTGCTTTAAACCATATTTGACTCCGTATCCTGAGCTAAATTGTGGGAGAAATTGGAGGCAGATTACTGGTCTAAAACCATAATAACACTGAATAGCCAATTTAATCATTTTTCTTTTCTTACCAAAGCCGCAGTATCATTGGATAATAGTTTCAAAGCTGTGTCTTATAAAACTGGGGGGAAAAATCAGTATCAAACGAAACAGCTTCCATGGGTCACTTGCTAGTAAGTTAAAATTATGTCTTGCTTGCTTCCCTTTTTCCTCTTAGAAAAAAAGTACAAGGAATGTCTTATCTCTTTTACTTTAGTAAATGTCGTATTATAAGCTTGAAGCAATTTTTGAATGCTTAGCTGATAAATTCCGGCTCTTCTGCTGCCTTATCTCAAGTCATTGAATGACAGTGTGCAGCTTCTTGCTTTAAGTCTTAAATAGAAACATGATCTTGAATCAGACTATTCTATAATGGGATGAGAGATTCTTCAGATCCCCATTACTTCCCTTTGATACCATCATACCAGTTAAAAGAAAAGAACAGCTTCCATTGTCACTAACAGCACAGAGAAAGGAAAAGAGACATGACCTCTCTCTTGTATTTTACAGACCTAAAAATGTATTATATTATCATGTGATTGCTGTCTCATCCATCAGCAAGACTGCATGGGACAAAAAAGGAGACTCTATTCTTGTCCTTCATGAATAACATAATGGCCAAGGAGGATCAACCTGGCCCCTTCAACTGGCCAGAGAAAGTTAACCAAAGACAGCTGACTTCATTCTGCCTGCCACTAGAGAACTCAGCTATGAACAGGCCTCATGCAGAATCCATTTGCTCTTCAAGAACATTGAAACAGAAGACTTCTTTGGTGGGGACTTTATACCAGAGTGGGCAGGGTTGAAATCCAGCAGGTTCTGACAGGTTCTGGAGAACCAGTAGTGGAAATTTTGAGTAGTTCAGAGAACCGGTAGCGGAAATTTTAAGTAGTTCAGAGTATTTTAAGTAGTTCAGAGAACTGGCAAATACCACCTCTGGTTGGGGTGGGAGTGGGGATTTTGCAATATCCTTCCCCCAGGAGTGGGGAGGGAATGGGGATTTTGCAGTATCTTTCCCCGGAATGGGGTGGGAATGGAGATTTTGCAGTATCCTTCCCCTGGAGTGGAGTGGGAATGGAGATTTTGCAGTATCCTTCCCCTGCCACACCCACCAAGCCACGCCCACCAAGCCACACCATGCCCACCAAGCCACACCCACAGAACCAGTAGTAAAAAAATTTGGATTTCACCATTGAGAGTAGGCCAAGGGAACATAGCACGGGTGGGATTCAGCCTATTCGGTCCGGTTCGGGAAAACCGATTTCTCCGACGATCAGCTGAGAGTGAACCAGTTCGCTCCGACAGTCAGCTGGGCCCACCCAGCCCTGTACTATACCTACCTTTATTTTGTTCATTTGAAGCCCAGCTGATCGGCACGGCAGAGCGGATTGCTGCGCCTCAGCTGTTTTTCGTGCTTTTAACACTGCTTGTAATGGTCTTTTCCAATGGACTGCACGTGTGCTCAGCGAACTGGTTGTTACAAAGGTTGAATCCCACCACTGGAACATAGCATTTGAAGTGGTAGAAAGATCTGTTCTGTAAGTCAAGAGGACAATTCACAGCACCCTCATATACTACTTGCCAGGAAGCCCTTCTAGGTGGTAATTTCATCCTCAGTGTCCAGTTATCTTTTGGCCAGTCACACTAGGGGGTACCTTATGTTGATATTTTTAATGAAATGCTTTTGATAGTTGTCTATCCAAGTAGATGTCACAACCATCTCAGCAATAAATACCAAATATATGAATCTCCAATCAAGGTTGCCTCTGTAGAATAAAATATGGACAGTGAATCGGGAGGCAATGAGTAAAAGCTTGACTCCACTGCACTACTTATCCTAATCTGCCATATAAAACAATTGTTCCATTATGCTTAATCATAGGGTTGGCTGGCCCCTGATTGAATCCCAACTTGTGATTCCCTGCTTCGTTCTAGTCTTTATCTTCCTTTCCCTCTGATTCTCTTTATATTTACTTTGTGAGCCTGAGGAAAGGACATACTCCCTCTAGATACATTGGGATGTAATAATTCCCACTATTTCTAGTCAGTATAGTCAGAGCTGTAGGGGACCAATTGGAAAGGCTGATTGAAAGAATTGTAGACAACATTGGGCATCCTAGATCAGGCTCCTCAACCCCTGGGACATGAACCAGAATTGGCCCGTGGCCTGTTAGGAACCAGGCCTTACAGGTGGAGGTGAGTGGTGGGTGAGTGAGCAAAGCTTCATCTGTATTTACAGCCACTTCCTAGTGCTAATATTACCGTCTCAGATGCACCTCAGATTATTAGGCAATTAGATTCTCAGATTGGAGCTTACTTTAAACTGTGCATCAGGGGTGGGTTCTACTTACCTTTACTACCAGTTTGCAGCAGGGCCAACGCATGTGTGCTTGCTTTGCTAGCGCACGTGCACACTCTTCTGCACATGTGCAGAAGCATTTTGATGACGTCGGGGTTGGTGGGCGGAGTCTCCCGCCGGTTTTACTACCGGTTCTATAGAACCAGTATGAACCGGGGGCAACCCACCACTGCTGTGCATGTGAAGGATTTCAAGAGCCGTGGTGATGCAGAGGTTAGAATGCAGTATTGCAGGCTACTTCTGCTGATCACTGGCTGCCTGCAATTTGGCAGTTCGAATCTCACGTGGTTCAAGGTTGACTCAGCCTTCCATCCTTCCGAGGTCAGTAAAATGAAGATCCAGATTGTTGGGGGGCAATATACTGACTCTGTAAACCACTTAGAGTGGGCTGTAAAGCACTGTGAAATAAGTCTGCAACTGCTAGTGCTATTTAGGTCGTGCACTCCCCCTCCCCCTCCCTGGTCTGTGAAAAAATTGTCTCTCAAGAAACCAATCCCTGGTGCCAAAAAAAAATGGGGACTGCTGCCCTAGACCATGAACTGCTATTGTATATGAGTGGCTGATACACTCTTTTATGCAGTTGATAGATTGAAAACCTGAATAGCTGGTCAATGTAATTCAGAAACATTTGGAGTTGTACAGCTTTGCCATTCGTGGCACATATAGCATATTGTCTAGGTCTCAAAATTTGGACCTCTTTTGTACTTGATATGGCGGCCCCTGGGGTAGAGCTTTCTCTGTGGGCGCGCCCACTCTTTGGAATCAACTCCCCCTGGGGCTTCGGTTGGCTCCTGACCTTCGCACCTTCCGCCGCGAATTAAAAACATGGCTGTTCACATCGCCCAGCCTGGACTGAGGGGTTTTTGATTATTTCAATGGGTTTTAATATATGTTTAAATTATATATTTATACATTTATGTATTTTATCTATGCATATTTATGTATTTTATGTTTTATTGGGTTTGTTTGTTGTGAGCCACCCTGAGTCCTACGGAGATAGGGCGGCATACAAATTATATTAAATAAAATAAATAAATAAATAAATAAATAAATAAATAAATAAATGGATTTAAAAAGGAAAGCACTTATTCCAGGGATACACACATCCACACACACACACAAACACACATACCCTGGAAGACACACACACACACACACACACACACACACACACACACACACTGGAAGCCATATATATTCAGTATGGTTTCTTCAGCATGAAATGAAGAAAGAAAGTCCCATTCAGCAGTTTACAATAGCTTACTTTCTCACTCCACTTGTATCAGGGCTGAATACATGTGGAAAGAAGAACCTTTGTGAGTTGTGTGCGGTATTCCTTTCTTTACCCATAAATGTCTGCTGTATTGATGTATTCTTGTGCACGCTTGGCTGTAAATCTCATCTCACTTTAGGGTCCTTTGTAGCAGAAGTAATATAACAGATCTGCAATATGTTGAAAGAGCTGCCAAATCCAAGAAAGCAAGAAAGAGTGTCTTGGCAGAATGTGCAAAAGGCCAAAGAAATGAGGGTTGTCCCTCAAAGTCTAGTAAATCAGTTAAGTTGCAAAGCAGCAATAAACTTTCTTAATGATTTGAAACGTGCTTCATCCCAGGATGCAAATTCTGGGTAATTTAAATATGGCCAAACGCAGCTAAGACATATTTATCGAGATGTGTTACCGTATACCCAATCTGATCATATTTATTCTAGGGTAAAAGAAAATAAAACGGTTCATTGAAGGCTTTGCACAGGGACCAGTCAAACATACAACTCAAGAGCAAATTAAAGTAACAACTGGTTGGTTGGACCAAGTTCATCATGCTAAAATAGATTTTGGTTTTCTTATTTTGCTTTTATAGTCTACATTTATTTATCTAGGGGTCATTGGGCACATCTACATTGTATGTATCTTTCAGTTTACAACATCTATTTGTTGTAAAGGATACTTCAGATGTTTCTCCTAATATTTTCTTACTTAGAGAGTTATGAGGCTGCTCTTGTGGAGATGAGGATGTGACATTTTGAAGAAGAGAAAATCTTCCGTTAGCATCAAGGAAAATAAGTTATTGGCGTCTTGGTCAGATATAGATCACAGCAAGCTGAAGTAATATTCTCAATCCTACAGTCTCTCTCCAGCTTGTTCCTTCCCCCACTTTGGGTATTTATTTTTTTAAAAAAATCAGGGCAAACCATGGAAAAAATGTTGGTTTCGTATACTCTTTATGGAAGGGTTTGATTTGATGGATAGTGAATCTCTTAAAATTTTAGAGAAAAATATATCTTCTGGAATGCTTCTATAGAGTCATGCTGAGAACCATACTTTAAAACAGATTTCCCCATTCTGCTGCCTCCAGATGTGTTGGTCTAACCCCCAATAACTCCCGGGCCTATTTATTGGGGGGCAATGTGTCAACTCTAGCTTTTCCTTATCATACCTGGTTATCTGATGGAGGCTTTGTGTTTGTAATTCTTGCTACTGAATTAGACTAGAGAACTACACTTGCATCTTTCATTGTGTGCAGAAAGTATATGGGTTCACCTAGAATATGCACACTTAAGCTTCTAAAGCGTGGATATGCTTCCTAGCTAGCTTATAATGAAGTTATATCACCTAATGTGAAGTCATTCTCTGGGAATACAGTAAAAACGTGGAATTTTTAAAACTTTTTTTCATAATAATGTGTTGGAGAAGGTGTACCCGTGCATCCTTCTTGATCCATACCACCCACCTGCACGTCCTCCATGACATGCACAGCATCTCTTGTGCACACCCATGCACCAGTGGTGGGTTCCTCCTGGTTTGGTCCGGTTCGGCCGAGCCGGTAGCGGTGATGATATGATATCACCGAACCGGTTCTCCGCCCCCGCCCTCCCCCCCATGTTATTCTTTCCTTTTATTTGGTCCCATCCCCAATCTATTGCTGCCTCCTGAGTCCCAGCTGATGACTAGAGGGAAAAAAACTGTTTAAACTCTTGCCGCGGGGCTTCAAAGGGCCGTCCTACAGCTGATCAGTGTTAAAAGCAAACAAATGAGTCGGGTCGTAAGTGCGAGGACCTTCCAGAAATGACTCTGACCAGCTAGCCCCACCCACCTAGTCACATGACCTCCAAGCCACACCCACAAAATAAGCCATGCCCACAGAACCGGTAGTAAAAAAAATTTAGAACCCACCCCTGCCATGCACCCTTCCTGACCTGTATCCTGCGCATCCTCTTGCTCCCTCCCTACCAGGCAGCAGTCACTTAAGGGCAATCCCTTGCTGGCCTTGGACTTGCAACAGTGGTGGGTTGCCCCCGGTTCGGACCGGTTCGCAAGAACTGGTAATAAAACCAGCGGGAGGCTCCACCCACTGAACCAGACATCATCATAGGTGATCTGCGCATGTGCAGGTGCAATGCGAACCGGTAGTAAAGGTAAGTAGAACCCACCCCTGACTTGCAACCTCTTGCTGGCTTTCCCATTGCAAGCTTCCCACAAGCAAAATAAATGGAGAAGCCAGCAGAATTCTATGTCAAAAGGGAGGGAGGGAAGGAAGGAAGGAAGATTTCCAATGCTCATTGCTAGCTTCTCACCAGGAAATTCAATGGGGAAGCCAGCAGGAAGTCAGAAGTCACTACTGCTCCCACTGCTTTTTTGCTCACCTATGTTCATTCTCTTTCTCTGTTTAGATAAGGAAATATCTCTGAAACAATGATTCAGTGGGCCACAGGTTGCCTAGTTATTACTATAGTAACTAGTAACTAGCACTAGTTAATACTATACAAGAACTCCTGCATTGTCTAGTATTCCATAAAGTGAGCATCATAGCAAAATAGGCCCACCATCTAGGACTGCCTAGGACCCACCAAGTGAATTTTCCTAGTCGATAGGACTTGCAGCATTCTCCCTCTGCTGGATATGGTGGGATAGGCAGATGTAATCGGGGAGAGGAAGTCCTTCAAGTAACATGCCATGTAGAGCATTAAAAGTCAAAAACAGATCTCAAATTCAACCTGGAAACAGACTGGTAACCAATGCAGTTCATTGAGCAGAGGTGTAATGTGTGTTCATCTAGAAAGTTTCTGGATACTCTTCAAGGGAAGCTCCATACAGTGCCTTACAGTAGTCCAACTGGGATGTGACTAGGACACAAGAGACAGTGAGCTTTTCGAACATACTTACTGGTTTTTGTTTCTGACAAAAAAAATATCGGGAATTTGCCCCTTTGCTTTTCGATATGAAAACTGCCACACGGTTTAAGTGGAAAACTTTAAAAAATGGTCAGAAACTGCCTCTGCTCCAAGGACAATGGAGTGCCCATTCCTGCATCAAGAAGAATATCAAAAGCAACCCATGGAGATCAGAGCATGCCCAGAGATCATAAAATAATAACTCCTCACAGCAATAGTGAGATAGTATCTTGCATGTGGCATTTGTGTTATTAAATTTTGTCACTCCCCTCTCGTTTATTTATTTTTTGAAATATTTTATTCCTCACATAAGTTACAACTGAGAGAAAAAAGGCCATGGACTAAGTTATATTATACTCACTCCTACTTCCATGACACATCTGACCCAATAATCTCCTCCTTCACTCAGTTTGCTCACTTTTATGTGCTGGCGGCCCATGATTTGGGGTGACGAGGGCAGCCAGCCAGTTATTCTGATCTTATACTTCCCAGCTGTTGCTAAGGAGGCTGGAAGGCTCTTTTCCCCTCCCTATTCCTCTCATTGCAAACAGAATCAAGGGGCCATAGGAAATCCCTCACCCACTCCTGCCTTTTTTTCCATCTCTCTGTGTAGTTTCAGGGAGTGAAACAGCTACAGAGACACAGCACTAGATGGGCCCCATTTTCACATATCTTGCTTGTACTTCATCTCTGCTGTAGATGTTGGATAAGTGCGTTAACCCCGGATGAGTCATTTGCAGGGCAGGGTAGGGAGGGGGGGACATTCATTGGCTGGGTTGAGTTATTTAAGTCCAAGCAAGGCTAGATCTCTTTGGTGCTCATTGGCTGGGTTTATATAGCTGTGTTTGGAGGTCCCTGTGACACACTAGTTAGATCCTCTACCCAATACCCACTTCAACTTATCCGAGATACAGATTCTCAGATTGATTTGCTTCTAAGTGAAGCTGGTGGCACGTTGCTGTTGAACTTCAAATAGACCTTTGAGTGAAGACAGTGCCAAAGACTCTTGAGAAACAAGCTTTAAGGAAAGCAAGTGTGTTTACAACAAGGGGAACATACAAGAACATAGCATGCTGTGAAGAATTTTGGATTACTATCCAGGGAGGTTTGGACCTTTCATCTGAAGAGCTCAGCACCTTTCTCACTTACAGAAAGACTTTGAAGCTTGGCAGGAACTTGAGTAGTAAGGTCAGAGAAGTGTTTTCTTCCGGCCCTCATGAAAGCTATATCCATTTAGTTGAATTATGATCTGTTGAGCATATATAGAGATTATTTGACTCGGTCAGCTGATGCTCAAAGAAACTGATTTCAGTGTTTCTTATGTTTGTTAGCAGGACACTGACAACTGACTTTTCAGCACTATTAATAATCTATAAGAGTTAATAATGCTTGCCAAGAGTCTTTTTTTTCCAAGGACATATTTAATTTTGGACGTTAAAAGCTTCAAATAACAAGCCAGAAATAAAGGAAAATGTTAGAATATGAAATTTAACTTTCTTTAAAAAATATATAGTATACTGTTATTTGATTTTCTTAGAGAGAACCAAAGTAAAAAAATAAATAAATAAATGAAAGGAAACTTTGGTTGATAAGCATGTGAGAGCTACCAGCCACAAAAATTAAAACGGCCTGTAAGTAGCGCCGAAACATATTGTCTGAAGTTTGTCATTTAATGGTTGCCACATTTTTGCAGGCTAAACCTTACATTCCTTAGTATGTGTCTTGTATGTGCATGCAAATATGTATGTGTAGACTTAACTCCAGTAGAATTTCTCCCACCTGGAAAAGCTTAAGGTTTTTGCAGATAGTGATATATTCTTGAGGCTTTTCAGACTCAAATCATAGAAAGCTGCCAATGCTAAGTCAGGTGATAGGTCCATCTATTCTCAGCCAAATTACCTAATACAACCATCTATTATCTCTGCAGTCTATTACCTACTGAATCTTAGCATCCTCCAGATGTGGCAATTTTAAACTCCCACAATTCCTAGCTAGCTCTCTACAAGTCCCAAAAGGATTCTCGCTTCAGCTAAGCTGATATCCATTGACTGGCATACAAAGCAAACTATACAGACCCGTCCTGCCCGTTAGGAATTAATAGATATTTGAATTGGTCCAGCTCCTTTTGTGTTTCCCATTCTGGGAAGAATTGTAGGCACTCCAATTTCTCAATCTGCTTGCAGGGTGACTAGGCTTTTGAGAGATTGGTTGCTGACTCTTTAATGGCAGGTACAGTTTCTCATACAGAGTTGAGAAAAATGACATAGGGTGAATTTCCCACTTCTGAGCAATCATTAAAGAAAGGAGAACCTTATATTCCTTGAAGGTTAAGTTTGTATCTGCAACCCCCCACCACCCCACCCAAAACAAACCAGCAGCAGAATTCGTATTCATAAGTAGAGCTGCAGGATGGTTTTCTTTTCTGGTTAGTTCAGCTGCAGGGCTTCAGTGGTGGGGTGGAGGATAGATGAAGGGCTGTACTTCAAGCAGCATATTTTCTTCTTCCTGTTCTTTGAAATAGACCCCTCCCAAGTTGGCAGTTTTGCAAGATCCATAGCAGCTCTGCCAACTGGAAAGGGCTCCATTTCACTCTTTCAGCAATTAGAGATCTGATGTTCACTTCAGTGTGCGCTATGCAGAACAGCTTTGGAGACCAAACCCTTTTTCTGTAGCCAACCCTGAAGTGAAGCAGTGATTAGGGACTTCAGTTACTCCAGACCTGACAACCAGGTGATATCTTGGAAATGAATTATTATAGACGACGATTTAGAAATCTGTGCAATTGCTTAAAACCTATGATTGGATGAATAAATTTAGACATGAATGTTGGCTCTTTAGCCCAGCAACATTCCTTTGACCCCAATGAATTCTAAACCATCGTGTGGTCTTTGGGGCTATTTGGCTAGTATGGTTGATATTTTAAGACATTGCAGCTGTTTATCAAAAATCTCTCATACATTTCCTTTCACTTGAAACAGTTTTAGGCTTTGAACCAAATCTGAAGTGGAAAATTGAAGGGTAAGCATTTTTATCTGACTTGGTTGAGATATCCAAAAATAAAAACTTTTGGTAAACTCACAACTCTACCTAACACATCTCTGATACACTTGGATCCAATACTATACACAAGCATAAGAATTTTCTTGTTCTTGATCCAAAATTACTTTCCCCAAAGTTCTCAAAGGCTAAAGTTACTCACCGAGAATAGAAATCAGAAAAAAGCCCAAGAATAAAACTTACAGGGCAGGGCAAAGTGATGAGAGAATGAAACATGACAGGTTGTGCCAGCTCATTTCAGAATTATTCAAGCATTTCTTGGATTTTATGTACAGAATTATACTCACACAGGACACCCACGATGCCTCACCAACTTATATGTGTTCAGCCAAAGTAATGTTTGCAAAAACATTGAGATGCTGTTAGTCACCTCCACATGAAATTCCACATTTGTTTGTAAATGTGCAATGGAAATGAAAAAATATGGAAACCTCTGTGCCTAAGTATACCTAAAACATCCTTTGAAAGTACATTTTCTATCTATGGTCTGAGCTTTGTCCTCTGGCTGGTTGCTTTTCTTAGTCACTGATAGCTTTCAGAGCCTATACCAGAGGTCAGCAACCTGTGGCTCTGGAGCCACATGTGGCTCTTTCATCCCTCTGCTGCAGCTCCCTGTCACCGGTCAGTTCCACAATTGATAAGGCTTTCGTTTAGGACAGATAGAGGAAAAAGGATGCCATGCTAGGAGGAGACTTTATGGTGGGGGAACTAGACTTCCGGTCGGCTCCAGAATTGAATGAGGGGCTTCCAGTTAGGACCTTTGTGGCTCTTTGAATGTTTAAGGTTGCCGACCCTTGGCCTATACCTCAATAAAAAGGATCAGAAAGCAAGTCCTGATATACTGTATATCACTGAATGTCAACAAGTGTACTAGATATTGCAATGTGTTTTCTTTGGATAGAACTTCCCATAATTCCTGGTTTTGAGATATACACACCACCACCAAAGGAACCCAAAGCATTAGGAAGGCATAAAATGGACTCCTATTCCTGTGCAAGATGGCTTAGATTTGCCCTGATGAGGCACTTTGTATTATGGAGATTCACAGTTCTTGCTGAGACAAATAGATTATGTGACTTGGTTTGATTAAGCCTTCACTAGACTTACACGTGCCACACAATCTTCTTTCAGCTACTAGAATTCCCAGAGGAGGTATTACAAAAGGCACAACAAAATGATGTGGCTGGTTCACTATTCAAAATGAAAAAGCCCCTTGTTTCACAAAGCAGTTTCTGGAGTGCTTGGTTTGAACTTTCCTCAAACCCAAGTGCCCTCCAAGATTTGCTCTACAGCTGCCTATTCAAGGGTAGACATTGTTAGAGTAAACCAAACAGTAAACTAACTGACTCAACATTAGAGATGGTTCCAGCATTTGCCCTAAAGCAGCACTCTCTTTGGACACTACCCTGGGGTGAGCAATGAATTAGGTCCAAGTCCACTTGCTGCTCTCTTAACTTCCCATCTACAAGACTTGCTTCATTGTGCTCAAATTCCGTAGTCTTTCAGAGTGGCTAGCCACAGAACCAGTGGTGGGTTGCCCCGGTTCGGACCGGTTCGCAAGAACTGGTAGTAAAACTGGTGGGAAGTCCCGCCTACTGCCCCGGATGTGGTCATCAGCGATCTGCGCATGCGCAGAAGCTTCTGCGCATGTGCAAGAGCAAGGCGTGCATGCGAGCGATGCAAGCGCACATGAGCGAAGCAAGCGCACGCTTGCGATCCCATTACGAACCGGTAGTAAAGGTAAGTAGAACCCACCCTTGCACAGAAAAGCATGGAAGTCCTCAGAGCAATACCTAGTGAACTGGCTGTGGTGAATCTGAGTGATCTTTGATGTGTTTGCTTGGAGGTTTTAGATGAACTCTGGTGATTCTTTTAAAAAATCTTTCTGAACCCTTATTGCTTCCATTGCTCTTCTTACGCTTGTGTTGCCTTTGTTATTTTACCTCTCTCATTGTTCTGTTTACAGGACTTTATCTTTGCTTTCCTTTCTTATTATTACCATTCTAACAGGAATCAATTAAAAGGTAGTAAAAAAAATAAACACACTTTCTTTTTCTTTTTTTTTGAAGAAGAAGAAATTAATTTTCAGCTATCTAATTAATGTTGTGAAAAGAAATATAGTATTTCAGTTTAAAAGAGGCAGGAGAAACATAACCTTTCGGTGAACCTCTCAGCCTTACTTGAATCATAATTTAAAACCTCTTAGCCAAGAGGCTTTTTGGCACAAGACTAATGTCTACAATCAGAATTCTGTCTGCAGGTATTCATAGATTCATTCAAAATCTCTCTGCCTTATGGGATTTTCAGCCCCAAAGACATGCCTTCTATTTTGATTTGATTTTTTAAAAATATTCCACGTTAGTGGGCTTCTGTGCTCTTGATCAACTGGGGCCCACAATTTTGGCTCTTGGAGCTGCTTTTCTGGTTTCCTTTCCAATTGCTAGAAAAATGCACAGAGAAGGTAGTAAAAAGGCCAGGGAAAATGAAGGAGGAGAGAAAGAAAATTATTTAGCATGGTGCTATATGGTGCTTGGTCATTTGCTGCCATAGATCTATTGATATGGAAGGGAAACTGCAGTTATCAAAACTTTATCAGAGTTAATTGCTGGCTCGCCTTCCTCAATAAGTAAATTTAAGGAAATGAGGGTATGAAAAAGTAGAAACAAATTACCAACCTATTTATTTTCAGACTAACCTACCTTGACTCAAAGTTCCATAGCAGCTGATAGTTTACTGTACATACCAGATAAACAGAGAATTTTAGATGCCAAAATATTTCAAAGAAATTGAGTTCATCTTATTTGTGAGTATATACGGTATTGTATATAATGGAATAACAGGCAAGTTTGGCCTTGGAATACAAAATGAAGCAGGGCACAGGCTGATAGAATTCTGTCAAGATAATATGATGGTCATAGCAAACACTCTTTTCCAACAACCCAAGAGATGACTCTACACATGGACATCACCAGATGGTCAACACAGAAATCAGATTGACTATGTGCTCTGCAGCCAAAGAGGGAGAAGCTCTATACAATCAGTAGAAACTATACAGACCAGGAGCTGACTGTGGCTCAGATCCATGAGCTTCTCATTGCAAAATTTAGGCTTAAATTGAAGAAAGTAGGGAAAAGCACTAGGCCACTCGGGTATGAACTAAATCATATCCCTGATGAATATACAGTAGAGATGACAAATAATTTAAGGAATTAGATCTGATAGACAGAGTGCCTGAAGAACTATGGATGGAGGTTCGCAACATTGTACAAGAGGTAGCAACTAAAACCATCCCAAAGAAAAAGAAAGGCAAGAAAGCAAAATGGTTGTCTGAGGAAGCTTTGCAAATAGCTGAGGAAAGAAGGGAAGCAAAAGGCAAGGGAGAAAGAGAAAGATACACCCAAATGAATGCAGAATTCCAGAGCATAGCTAGAAGAGATAAGAATGCATTCTTAAATGAACAGTGCAAAGAAATAAAAGAAAACAATAGAATAGGGAGGACCAGAGATCTCTTCAAGAAAATTGGAGATATGAAGGGAATGTTTCATGCAAAGATGGGCATGATAAAGGACCAAAATGGCAGGGATTTAACAGAGGCAGAAAAGATTAAGAAGAGATGGCAAAATTACACAGAAGAACTATACAAGAAGAGCTTAACATCCCTGATAACCACAATGGGGTGGTCACTGACCTCAAGCTAGACATCCTAGAATGTGAAGTCAAATGGGCCTTAGGAAATCTGAGCAACAACAAAGCTAGTCGAGGTGACAGTATTCCAGCTGAGGTATTCAAAATCTTAAAAGATGATGCAGTAAAAGTGCTACACTCAGTTTGCCAGAAAATTTGGAAAACTCAACAGTGGCCATAGGATTGGAAAAGGTCAGTTTACATTCCAAATCCAAAGAAAGGCAATGCCAAAGAATTTTCAAACTATCGTACCATTGCACTTATTTCACATTCTAGTAAAGTTATACTTAAAATCCTACAAGCTAGGCTCCAGCAGTATTTGTCAGATGTAAATGCCTTATTCTCTATTGTGTAAATAATGTATATATGGGACATCAGGGGTTAACTTATTCTTTGGATTTTAATGTATTCATAATTTACCACTCCCATTCCTGGCTCCACCCCTTGTATATATAAGGAGCCACCCTCACCATTTTCCTTGCTTCTATCTTGAATATTCAGCGAATATAGAATGCCTATTATTATTAAAGAGAAATATATTTAAATCTCTAATCCTTATTATCTTTATTGAGTCTGATCCTGAAAATATTGCAACAAGCTGGTAGCAGAGGATGGTTAATTGACTCAATAAATAATTAAAAATGTCTAAGAAAGATAGGCCCAACACCAGGGCCTACAGCAAGGAAATAGAAACTGAACAAGAGATGATCAACGAATCCACTAACGCGATTTCGAGAGAATCCGAAGAATACACCACTGAAGAAGAAGAACTGATAAATGAAAATAATGACCAGGAAGAAATCGAAATAGAAAATAACGAACTCAGGTCAGAGATATTGAAGATACTAAAAAGCCAGAAGAACGATGAAAGCCTCATCGCGAACCTCCAAGAAATGCTGAAGAACAACGGAGCAGCGAGAGAGAAAAACGTCGTTAAAGAAAAACCCAAAGATCAAAAAACTGTGAGTGAAATGAATACTGAGAAAGTCGTTGTAAAAAAGAAAAGATGTGATCCCGCGCGAAATTTTGAATGGCAGCCATCTTGGTTTCAACGAACTTCAAAAGAGAATGGAGCAGAGCCAATCAAAACGCTCAGTTCAAAATTTCTGGCGCGAAAAACGCTATCAGACGACGAAAGTGAAAAAGAAGACTCAAACTCTTCAGAAGAACCAGAATCAGAAAGTGAAGACGATTTAACAAAGTCTCAAGTAAAGTCAGCAATGAAAACGCTTTTTGCTGCTTTTGGGCCAAGATTGAAAATTTCCAAGGCACCAACGAAGAAACAAGAGATCAAACCGACAACTCGAGACCTGCACGATCCCATCCTGACTTCGAAGGCGACGACACCTGAGCCCAGAGAGCCATGCCGATTCCGTCCTACACCGCAGACCGGATCAAGTGCCAACGCACACGAAAGAAAGAGAAGAGCTGTCGCCACCACCAGAACCCCTAAAACCGAACCAGAGACCGACTCATCTGAAGAGGAGCGGAACGAGAGAGCTGAAATGGAGAGAACCTTCCACGACGACGCCAAGGAAGAAATGAGCAACGCGCATGTGCAAAGCTACGTAGACGGCCCCGAAAGACTTGAACTGGCCAGAGAACCGCGCAGACTCGTTGCGAGCATCCCCATGCCGTTCTGTAATTTCCTGCACTTGCGAGACCACGGACTGCCTCAGGTTGTAAGTAATGGACAAAATAATGTGGGGAACTTACCCAGTGACTTCCCAAAACTTAGAATTGATGGCATTAATTTACAAGAGTGGTATCAACAGCTTCAGGTTGTCTTTATGAAAGAAAATTTACTATTCTTTATAACTAGTCCTCCAAGAAGACCTTGGACTTTAAAAATAGATTGTTTACATCATAGAGCATTTTTCATAATAATATCTAGCGTATCTCCTGCAATGTATCATAGCATCAAATCAAACCTAACTGTGTCAGAAATAATTCAATGCATGTTTAATCTATTTCACAGCAATAGCGTAGCTACAACTACAAGAATGTCTAAGGATTTCTTTTCTTCTAGAGTGAAACCAGGGGTTTCTATAAGTGAGCATTTGATATCTCTAAACAAAATAAGAGCTGAGCTGCAATTGAGGGGGGAAGTGATTTCAGATCAAACAATGAAAAGTGTTATTATCAATTCACTTGATCCATCATGGGATAGCTTTATGTCACACTTAGATACTATTAATTTAGGATATTTAACCATAGAAAGTCTATCTAACAAATTGATAGCAGAAGACAATTCAAGAAAAAATCGTTCCAGTAATCAAACAGAACACAAATCTTTTAGGAAAGTAGCTTTCCAAGAAAAATATAATGAAGCCTTTAGATGCCACAATTGTGGGTCCAGGGAACACAGTAGAAGAGACTGTCCCAAAGTCTCAAGGGAGAGACATAGGCCAGAATATAGGAGCAAATACAATTATAGACAGTCCTCCACAGATAGACACAAATATAGAAGCCCACCAAATTACAGAGAAAGTAGAGGGGGTAGAGAAAATTCAAAAGAGAGAAAATCTGGGTCACTAAATGGACTAAACAAACAAGAAAACACCAAAACACAACAAAATGAGAACAATAATTGGCTTATTGATTCTGGTGCAACCAATCACACCACTAACAACAAAAGTATATTATCTTCATTTACAGAAGATAAGTTTGTGATAAAGGTAGCTAATCAAGAAAAGGTTCAAGTATTAGGCAGAGGAAATGTGACCTTGCCTGGTTTAGGTAAAATAGAGGGGGTATTATTAATCCCAGAAATACCTCATAACATACTAAGTGCTATAAAACTAAGCAGAGATTCTGACATCAATATAGTTTTCTCAAAGGGGAAAGCAACTTTAGAGAAGGACAAAACAAATATAGGCACTGTGATGATAAAAGGAGGTCTACCCTATCTGATAACGAAAGAAAGATGGTTACATAACATTGATTCAAATATGGAAGATTGTATTGAAGCAGATGATGAAAATGTTAGTAACAGTGACAATGATGAATGTAAAATATCTCATGATCACAAAAATACACACAATGAGAAGAAACCAAAAATAGGTAAACCAATTCATGATGAGTGTGCTCACATCTTACATAGGAAGTTAGGACATGCAAGCTTTCCTGTAGTTCAAAAAATGACTGAACACGCAGAAGGTGTCAAAATAAAAAATTGTGAAAATTATTTGGAATGCTCAGTATGTAAATCCACCAAACTAAAAACCAGTCCCAGACCAAAAAAATCTAACAGATCAACTAACAATATTTTTGACTTAGTACATATGGATTTAGTTGGTCCATTAACTCCATCAATTACCTATAGAAAACGTTACTTTCTAACAATAGTGGATGATTATAGTCGCTATGGTTTTGTTTACACATTAAAGCACAAGGATGAAACCTTTCAGAAATTTAAGGAATTCTACAAACGCATAGAAACACAACATAATATCAGAATAAAACAAATTATGACAGATAGGGGATGTGAATTCATGTCTAAAGAATTCTCCCAATGGTTAAAAGATAGGGGAATGCTACATTTCACGTCCAATCCATTTTCTGCGTTTCAAAACGGGATTGTAGAGAGAAAGAATTCCACACTACAAACCATGATTAGATGCACATTAGAGGATGCTGGTTTAGGCAAACAATTCTGGTCAGAAGCCCTACATTATTCAAATTACACTCAAAATAGAACCTGGTCCAGTATTGTGAATAAGACACCGTATGAGGTGATGTACAATAGGAAACCTAAATTAGCACACATGCACATATTTGGAGTCACTGCAGATGTGCACATACCTAAGCAGTTGAGGAGAAAGGGAGAAAACGTATCCAGAAGATTAAGATTTATGGGATATGAAACTGGAACCAAAGGGTACAGATTCATTGATAATAATAACAAATTTATAGTCTCCAGAACAGCTGTGTTTCATGAGCAGGCCAATTGGTCTAAACTGCACCTTAATGAAATATTTCCAAATAAATGCAAAGATGCGATATCTTGCGAGGAAGGGACAATAGAAAATCAAAACATTAACAAAAATAAGAACAAAACCAAAACTTGGACAAATAGTCAGCATAAAATAAAGACAGACACATTAACAAAAAAGGAAGCTAGATATTTGCACGACAACCATAGCAAACCTGAAAGAGCTATTAGAAACAATAGAAATCAAATACCAAGTAAATACAAAGATTACATAATGCATATGAATGGAGAACAAATAACACCTAATACATATGAGGAAGTGTTAAAACTCCCTCGTGAAGAAAGAGAAAAATGGGAACTAGCTATGAAAAAAGAGATGGAAAGTTTGCAAGGATTAAATGTATTCACTCCTGCGATCGCACCTAAGGATAAAACAATTATAGGTACCAGGTGGATTTATAAAATTAAGAACCTAGAAGGAGGCAATACTTTATACAAGGCTAGACTAGTTGCACAAGGTTATGCACAAAAATATCCAGAAGATTATACTGACACATACTCCCCCACGGTGAGGACAGAGAGTGTTAAAACTGCTCTAGTAGTAGCATCTGCACTCAATCTGGACGTATTTCAATATGACATACAGACTGCGTATTTACACGCAAAACTAGATAAGGAAATATATGTAAGAGCACCACATAGTCAATACACTAATAAGAATGAAATTTGGTTATTAAACAAGAGTCTATACGGATTAAAGCAATCTGGCAAGAGATGGTACGATTGCTTGGTAAAAGTACTAAAGACCATGGATTTCAACGCTACCACTGCTGATAACTGTTTCTTTGTAAAAAAGAGTGATGATCACATTGAATTTGTATTAATTTATGTGGATGATATTTTATATATAGGAAAACACAAAGAGAGCAGGGAAATCTTTGTAAATAAGTTAAACGAACATTTCTCGTTGAAATCTCTAGGTAAAGTGAATAAATACCTTGGTGTACAAATTAACAAAACTAGAAGGGGATTCAAACTTACTCAGAAAGATAAGATCATTGAACTTCTAAACAAATGTAATTTAAACAATGCCAAAACCTGTGACACTCCTATGCAAACTGATTTCCTTAGAAACACTGATGAGTCTTCCCCTGAATTTAAAGATAATACATTTTACAGATCAGTTATAGGCTCACTCCTTTATATATCTAATTGGACCAGACCAGATATTGCATTACCTCTCAATTTATTGTCAAGATATGTTAGCAAACCAACCATGTATCATTGGGAAGCTGTCAAAAGAATTCTAAGATATTTGAAATGTACATTAGATTTTTGTTTAGTATTAGAACCTAATAATGACAAAGAACCAAAAATTACCTGTTATGCGGATGCAGATTGGGCTGGTGATACATCATGCAGAAAGAGTACTTCTGGTTATATTTTTCTATTGAATGATTGTCCAGTTTACTGGTACACTGGTAAACAAGAACTGGTAGCCACTTCAACCACAGAAGCGGAATATGTTTGTTTATCCAAAGCTGCAAATAACCTTGTATGGTTCAATGACTTGATCTCAGATGTTTGGAAAAAACCTGCATTACCTTTTGTTGTGCATGAAGATAATAAAGCAGCCATTGAAATATCCAGATCCGATGCCATTGGACAAAGGTCCAGGCATATTGATATACAATTTAAGCACGTGAGACAATTATCTCAAGATGGATTCATCAAAGCAATACATTGTGATACTTCTGAACAATTAGCTGACATATTAACGAAGCCTTTACCTTCTAAACAGCACAAATATTTAACTTCTAAATTGTATGTATTATATTGTCCTGAATCTGAATGTAATTGGTGTTGTATAGCGAACCGGCATTTAGAGGGGGATTTGTCAGATGTAAATGCCTTATTCTCTATTGTGTAAATAATGTATATATGGGACATCAGGGGTTAACTTATTCTTTGGATTTTAATGTATTCATAATTTACCACTCCCATTCCTGGCTCCACCCCTTGTATATATAAGGAGCCACCCTCACCATTTTCCTTGCTTCTATCTTGAATATTCAGCGAATATAGAATGCCTATTATTATTAAAGAGAAATATATTTAAATCTCTAATCCTTATTATCTTTATTGAGTCTGATCCTGAAAATATTGCAACAGTATGTGGATCAAGAATTACCAGAATTACAGGCAGGATTTCGAAGAGGCAGAGGAACTAGAGATCAAATTGCCAACATATGCTGGATCACGGAGAAAGCTAGGGAGTTCCAGAAAAACATCTACTTTTGATTGATTGACTATGTTAAAGCTTTTGATTGTGTGGATCACAACAAATTGTGGCAAGTTCTTAAAGAGATGGGAGTACCAGACCATCTTATTTGTCTCTTGAGAAACCTATATGCAGGTCAAGAAGCAACAGTGAGAACTGAACACGGAACCACTGATTGGTTCAAAATTGGGAAAGGAGTCTGTATACTGTCGCCCTGCCTATTTAACTTATATGCAGAGCACATCATGAGAAAGTCAGGGCTAGATGAATCAAAAGTTGGAGTTAAGATTGCCAGGAGAAATATCAACAACCTCAGATATGCAGATGATACCACTCTAATGGCAGAAAGCGAAGAGGAACTAAAGAGCCTCTTGATGCGGGTGAAGAAGGAGAGTGCAAAAGTTGGCTTGAAACTCAACATTAAGAAAACTAAGATCATGGCATCTGGCTCTCTCAATTCCTGGAAAATAGATGGGGAAGAAATGGAGGTAGTGACAGATTTTATTTTCCTGGGCTCTAAGATTACCGCGGATAGGGACTGCAGCCAAGAAATTAAAAGACTCTTGATCCTGGGGAGGAAAGCTATGGCAAATCTAGACAGCATACTAAAAAGCAGAGACATCATCCTGCCAACAAAAGTGCGTATAATCAAGGCTATGGTTTTCCCAGTTGCAATGTATGGCTGTGAAAGGTGGACCATAAGAAAGGCTGAGCACCAAAGAATTGTGGCCTTTGAACTATGGTGCTGGAGAAAACTCCTGAGAGTCCTTTGGACTGCAAGGCGATCAAACCGGTCAATCCTAGAGGAGATCAACCCTGATTGCTTTTTAGGAGGCCAGATCCTGAAGATGAAACTCAAATATTTTGGCTACCTAATGAGAAGGAAGGACTCACTGGAGAAGAGCCTAATGTTAGGAAAAATTGAGGGCGAAAGAAGAAGGGGCGACAGAGAATGAGGTGGCTGGATGGAGTCACTGAAGCAGTAGGCATGAAGTTAAATGGACTCCAGAGGATGGTAGAGAACAGGAAGGCCTGGAGGAACATTGTCCATGGGGTCATGATGGGTCAGACACAGCTTCGCAACTAACAACAACAACAACAATACATTATTGTAATATTTTTTAAAAATACTCGTATTTCCTGTATATACTTATTGATCAAGCCCATCCATGGATAAGCAGGCCCTCAAATTTTCAAAATGTCATGAAAAATGTGGGTTGGCTTACTAGCAAATGGGCTCACTTAACAACATAAAGTTTTGGCTCAATTGTGGTTGTAAGTCGAGGACTATCTGTGTTTTAAAACTGTAAGCAAATTTTTCACAGTAGTACTTGACAACTAAATCTGCTGTTATGTAATATTTTGATTAGCAAGAACAATTTTTGTTTTGGGGTTTTCAGAAAGAAAAATGTCTATTTAGTGCAAGCAACTGATTGGGACCACAGATCATATGAAAGGAGTTAAAATGGTTCCCTCCTAGCTGCAGGCTAGTGAAAACTGTCTCCAGTGCAGCAATTAAACAATTTCCCCCCTGTTTTTAATTTGATTTATATGAATGTTAGTTATGGTTTGTTAACTGTCACACAGAGAGATGTTTAGCTCCAGGGTGATTAATAAAACTTAGAAGTAAATAAAAAAGTTTCAACTCTGGAGAAGATGAAGCCCACTCACTGATGCAAATGGAAATTTTCTTATAAAGTTAATTACAAACTTGCTATTGAGTTATCAGGAAAATACTGGAGAAGGGAATATTTAAACTTCCCTTCTTATTTGCTGTTGTTCCAATGAGAACAGTTCAGCACTAATGAATTTAATATTAATTAAACTCAGCTAGGGTTCATAAGCATCCAAAACAAAATCTACTGGTAATTTGACTCCAGAGCTCAAATATAAGTATTTTCCTTGCAGTTGTCTGAACATTACACACATCTATAGCAAACATACAGAAATGGGTGTAAGAGGTTGATAAAATGTTAGTCTTATATTTATTAACTTTGTGAACGATGGCAGATTGTCTCTAGGAGTTGGTCAGATTATTTGGATACATGTTTTTTATCTGGAGGTTCTTTCGGAAAAGTGGTCTTGAGTTTTCAAAAGTTTACAGAGTTGTGAGACTGCCAGGAAAGGAGGATTGCTCCAAGTGATGTCTGCTGCTCCAGAGTTCATATTTTGTTGGCAGTTTTATAGGCAACTAGCTCTCTTTAAAGCAATGCATGCGGGTGATGTCATGAATATGCCACATAGTATATGGTGTCCTCTGGTGACAATTGATGTATAGCTTTCTCCTCTCATAAAAATCCAATATCTGGCCAAACAAAGCCCAGCTGGAGTTGTGAAATCGGTAACTAGAAAATAGTCTGTATTGCAGGATGAATGTAGACCAGTGTTTCCCAGCCTTGTCAGTTTTAAGATGAGTGGACTTCAGCTTCCAGAGTTCACCAGCCAGCAAGGGAATTAGCTTCAAAATGTTGTTTACTAGTAATACAGAATCACAAAAATCAGGTTCATTTAGTATTTGTATACTAAATTAAGGGATGCATCTGGTATGATGTAAATGTATGAAGCATTTGAATTGACTGCAGAGTTTTGGACATTCTGTTAATCCAGCAGGGGTTATTTCCATTAATCACCAACTACTTGACTTGCCTAAATAGAGGGTGCATCCACAGACTTGCTAACTGCAAGCATGACGATACCCTTTAGCTGATTCTAAAGGACCACTAGGGGTGACATGATACCAGTGGTTGAGGGGCTGCCACAAAGAAGGAGGTCAACTTATTTTTCAAAAGCACCAGAAGGCAAGACAAGAAACAATGGATGGAAACTAATCAAGGAGAGAAGCAACATGGAATTAAGGAGTGAGGACAATTAACCACTGGTTGCCTTCAGAAGTTGTAGGGGCTTCATCACTGGAGGTTTTTAAGAAAAGACTGGGCAGTCATCTATCTGAAATGGTATAGGGCCGTGATGGTGAACCTATGGCACGGGTGCCAGAGGTGGCACGCGGAACCATATTGGTGGGCACGCGAGTGTTGCCCTAGCACAGCTCCAGTGCGCATGTGCGCACCGGCCAACTGACTTTCAGGCCTTCCGGTCCCACCGGAAGTCGGGAAACTGGCTGTTTCTGGCCTCTGGGGGGAATGGGGAAAGCTGTTTTTGCCCTCCCCAGGCTCCTAGAAAGCCTCTGCAGCCTGGGGAGGGGGGAAAAATGGGCCTACCGGGCCCACCGGGCCATCACGTGCCAAAAGCAGGAGGAAGTGTGTGTGTGGGGTCACTTGCGCATGTGCGGGAGGGCAGGGCGCATTGAATTATGGATGTGGGCACACGCACCCGTGACCCCCCATGCTCCCCCCGCTTTTGGCACGCAACGGCAAAAAGGTTAGCTATCACTGGTATAGGGTCTCTTGCTTCGGCAGGGGGTTGGACTAGATTAGAAGATCTCAAAGGTCTCTTCCAGCTTTATGTTGATTGATTGGACAGGTTCTTCTAAAAACAATCTTTTCCTCATCCCCAGCCAATTGTGGTGACAGCCTAAAATTTTCCCTAGCTGTTACTATATGTGGTATTTTTCAGAAATCGTGTTACACAAATGATCTAAGATGCTTCGTTCACAATATTGGTGATGATATGGTCAGTGGCTGACCTAGGGCAAGCTTCTGTTGAGTGGTTGAGGCTCCTGTGCGGCAACTCCCTCTACTCAGTCACTGGGCACAACCTTCACAGCTATTTTGGCTTTGGCTGTAGGAAAAACAAGCAACCTAGTTACTTCTGCACCGACATCTGCCCTTGTAACGCCTGACCTGAGATTTACCAAGTATCAAGAAGACAGTATATAGGTTCTTTATATTCACTGGTTAGTTGGAAGATGACTAGACCTGTTGTTAAATAAATGTCAAAAGACCAATAGACATGTTTGAAAAACAAATCAGTCTAAAATGAGAAATATAATAAGTATGTTAAAGGTTGTCTGCTGCTTCTTCCAGCAGACGGTTTTGGACAATGGCACTTCCTACTGTTGTTATTAAGAGAGGGAGACAATTCCATTTTGCGTGTACTAACACCATTGTACCTACTCCACTTCTGGATGCTGCTGACTGCTGGCAGCCACTAATTGTCTGTCGCTCACAGCACAGTTTTACTGGAGTGAAATTAGGCAGAGTCATAAAATGTTTGTACTTGGTTTTAATTAATTTTATTGTTGTTTGCTGGCCAGAGTCATTTGTTTGAGATGGGCGGTTATAGAAATTGAGTAAATAAAATAAACAAAGCACACTCATTCACATGCATGAAGGAAAATGCGTTTCTATTTGGGGAAAAAATAATAGGTAATTAAAGTTGTAGGTAATATCAAACGGCTTTTCTGACTTGCTGAAACATTAAACAGAACCCACCCCATTCGTCCATGATTTGCTAAAGACCCCAGTTCTCCATGATTAAAACTGTATTATGAAACAGAAATTCATTTTGAGCAGAAAGGTCACTTTACGGAAAGTTTGATTGATCCTCATAGCACACAAAAACAACCACTGGACTTGCAGGTATTTATTTCAAACAGGAACCCATTGCTTATGAAAGGCAAATTGAGTCAAGGTCAAATACGTCAATCAGAGGGACTTGGTAGTCAAACAGATCCAAGCAAATAATACACCAACGAACATTTCTGAACATACAGAGGAGAAAAAAATAATCAAAATAATATATGGCAAACTGGGGTCATATAAATATTGTGGCCGAGAAAAAGCAAGTGCATGCATGTGATTATAGGAAGGTATTCCTAGAATGAGCCAGTAACACTCAATCGCTACTGTTCTACAAAATAAACCAGAGAAGGAAACTAGAGGTTTTTTAAATGTACAAAATTGTACAAAATTGTAGAAGTAAAGATTGCAAGGAGTCTTTCAGTCATTTCCCAGAATAGCTTCCATGTAGATGTCATACTTTTCTCTGCTTACACGTAAAAGCACAAGTCTGACCACCTCAAAAGGGGGGAAGAGGAAAAATATCTATATATTTTGATCCTTTAAAAAGTTACTGGGTAGTATGTAACTAGACCACCCGTGCCCATCATTTCAGAGATATTTCCTTGCCTAAACAGAGATATAGAATGACCACAAGTGGGGGAAAAAAAAGCAGTGGGAGCAGACTTCTGGCTTTCTGCCAGCTTCCTCATTGAGTTTCCTTCTAGGATGGTGGCAGGGAGCACTGGAAATGATGATCAAGTGACTGTGAATGATTTAGGTAGTGTGGCTGTACAGCAGCACTGAAGTGGGCCAAACTTTCCCACATGAGAGTCATAGGTCCCAGATTTTGGATGCATTCTGTAAATTAGCTCATTTGAAGAACGTTGGTGCAAAAATTGTTGACCTGGGATCAATTGCATTTCATGCAATTTAAGCTTACAAACACACGCAAGAGTTTTGATAGTATATAGATACATTGGAAGGTCTTTAGAAGCAGGAATAATAAGAGATGTTCAGATGGTTAGCTACAGTAGTGGCCCAAATTGTGGAAACCTTTTAGGAAAAGTGTATTTTTGAGGTTTGATGGCTAATAACACCATTTTTTTTGGAGTTTCAAGATAATCTTATTCCACTGCTGGAATGGCCTGGGAATAGCCCAGACCTTAACCCAATTGAAAATCTATGGAGCTGACTAAAGAAACTTGTTATTCAGAAGCGACCCAGCAATAAAACCCAGTCAGTAGAAGCAACCATTCAACCTTGGTTTCACATTATAACAGCTGCAGAACTAAAATACTTGGTTCACTCCATGGGAAGATGTTGTAAGGCCATAATTCATGCTAAAGGTTACCTAACTATTAACTGACATGGTGATAATTTTTGTAAATATCTCATTTTTTTCTACGGTGATAATTTTTGTATATCTCATTTTTTCTAAGTGTTTCACTTTTCTTCTTTATACTGTACCTGCTATTCTAATAGCAAATCCTTCATAAAAGTTATTGCATTACATTCCTGATTAAATTATCTTTCCATTGATATATAATTTTATGGTACTACTCCAAAAAAAAAAAGTGGTATTATTAGCTAGTTTTAGAAAATACACTTTTCCCAAAAGATTTCCACAATTTTGGCCACTGCTGTATATTGGTTCAGTAGTAAGTTTCCTAGAAAGTTGATCTGTTGCTGATGTGATGTTGTACAACTCTGCGTCTCCCTTTACTTTTTCACTGGGGTTCTGTTCAACATCTAGTGAAAACCTTTTGGCCAATGCATAATGTGCAGTTTTGTCCACAACTTCAGAAAGCCAGCCTATTGTTTCTTAAAGAACTGCAAAGGTCCCTTTGCAATGCAGTAAATAGGGATTGAGTGCTATAAACAGCTTCAAAATAAGAAAAAGTTTACTTTTCCTACTTTTTAAAAAAATGCAATTTATTGCTACAAATAGTAATAGAGTAGATGATCAAAGGGGAAAAAAAACCCAATTTAATGAGAGAGTAAGAATATACGTTCCCTTTAGACATCAAGGCTTCAGACATTTGTGAAGTCTCTTAGAAGGTCTGGTTTCTATCTCTCAGTGCAAGGCTTTGTTTTTATCATTAAAACTGGCTTTCAGATAGGACTCACTTTGAACCTTAATTTGTCTTTATATTATTTCAAAATATTATTTATGTGTTTATAAATGTTGGCAGAAGTGCTCTTAGGTTGTCAGCTTTTTGGGAGGCTATTCATAATGCAGGCAAGTCCAGATAAATGACAGATACCCTTTGATATCCTGATCCACATTTTTCCCGTGTCTGCTAAATTTAGAGTGATTGTACAACATGCAAACAATCAAGCTACAAAATGGCAGCGTGCATCAGTAGCATGCTTTGTCGCTTCACCTTTCGGCCACTGTAAACCTCGAGAAAGGGATCCTTTGATGGCCTTTTGTGATGAAATCTTGGAAGCATTTGGCGACCCTATGAAGGATGTGGTCTATTCTTTTCAAAAAGAACCAAGATTTCACATGTTTATTTTGGCTCCTCTCAATCAAAGTCTGCTGTGATTTCACTATACTTAAAATTAACAAACTGTGTTACGCTCACTGCATTGAGTTACTCAGGTTTCTTTCTCCTTTCACCAAAATATTTGCCAGAGAAGTAGTAAAAGCAGGGAAGTAACTCAACCCTTTGCAGTTTGTAACCTACGCTATTACTGTGCTGATTGCAACAGCAATGATCTGAGACCAATCTTTTTTTTTTTTTGATCATCTGAAATCCTTATAAATATTTTCATTTTAATGCCTGAAGCCATATTTATGACTTTGGGTTTTTATGCTGCTAAGACTAGTTGGACTCATGACAGCTTACACTCAAAATAAGATGCTGGTAGTAGAAGCATACATTAAAATACACAATCAACAACAAACATTAAATAAGGCATATTGTGTTTATGTATGGTCATAAGCTCAAAACAATAAGTGAAAATCCTCTTACAATCAGCACTTTCCTCATTTTGGCCATCAAGCAAGCAAATAGACCAGTGGTGGGATTCAAATTTTTTTTACTGCCGGTTCTGTGGGCGTGGCTTGGTGGGCGTGGCATGGCTTGGTGGGTGTGGCTTGGTGGGCATGGCAGTGGAAAGTTACTGCAAAATCCCCATTTCTTCCCAATCAGTTGGGACTCGGGAGGCAGAGAATAGGTGGGGACGGGGCCAGTCAGAAGTGGTATTTACTGGTTCTCCGAACTACTCAAAATTTCTGCTACCAGTTCTTCAGAACTGGTCAGAACCTGCTGAATACCACCTCTGAAACAGACTGCCTCTCTCCTGGTTGATGAAAGCCTTTCAGAATGTAACAACCAGGTGGATTCAGGCAGTAAAAAATTCTGGAGGGACATTTCCATGACCTTTTTTTTTTATTGCAAAAGTTTTACAATTACATTTTCACCCCTTTTTTCACCCCCCCACCTCCCTCCCCAAACTTCCCATCCACCCTAACCCTCCCTAACCCTCCCCCCCCAGACTTCCCTATTACATACTCATAACTAATAACACTAATATATAAACCTGAACCCATCCCTCCCCCTATATAATTTTTCCTCTTTGTCTCTTTACATAAAAATATTTCTAATACATTATTTTCAAATAAAAGCTATTTGATACTTTCTGGTTTGGTATTTGTTCTGAACATATTCTATCCACCTTTTCCATTCCCATTCGTAAGTCTCTTGTGAACAATCTTTTAGATACGCTGAAATCTTCGCCATCTCTGCAAAGCTGGCCATCTTCAAAGTCCATTCCTCGATAGTAGGCAAAGCTTCATTCTTCCAATATTTACCTATCAACAATCTAGCTGCTGTTATCATATACAATATTAGTTTTATTTCACCCCGTGTAAAACCCTTAACTATACCCAATAAAAACAATTGTGGAGAAAATTGAATTTTTTTCTTCAAAACATTCTGCATGACCCACCAAATTTTTATCCAAAAAGCCTTAACTTTCCTACAGGTCCACCAAACATGATAATATGTAGCATCTACACAATCACATCTCCAACATTTTGGCTGAACATTAGGGTACATACATGACAACTTTTTAGGATCTAAATGCCATCTATAAAACATTTTATAAAAATTTTCTCTCAGGTTTTGCGACTGTGTAAATTTAACATTCTGAACCCAAATTTTTTCCCAAGTTTCCAGCATCACTAGTTCTTCAAAATTCTGTGCCCACTTAATCATACAATCTTTAACTAATTCCGTTTCTGAATCTCTTTCTAACAAAACATTATAAAGCCTTTTAATATGCATTGGACCTTTCTCTCTTATATGTCTAACCAATTCTTCCTCATGCAACATAATACCAGTTTTTTGGTCCTCTTTCCATCTCATTTGTAATTGATTATATTGTAACCAGGTTAAATTAATCCCTTCGTCCAACAGTGTCTGCAATGTCTTCAGCTGCCATCTGCCCGCATCTGTAAAAAGAACCTCTTTGTATAAAAACCCCCCGAGTGACATTATATTTGTATTCCACAAGGTATGACCAAGATCCAGCCATAGCGGTATTTTATAATCCCATTTGAGTCGGTGCTTCTTCCAAACTCTCATCAAAGAATCTCTGAGTATATGACTTTTAAATACTTTATCAACTTTATCATCATAAAATAAGTAAGCATGCCATCCGAATTCAAGATCAAAACTTTCTGCATTCAATATTCCAGCCTTTTTATTTCCAAACCAGTCACTTGTTAAAGTTAAAGCTGCTGCATCATAATATAACTGTAGGTTTGGGAGTTTAAGGCCTCCTCTTTCTGGAACATCTTGCATAATTTTCAATTTCACTCTCGGCTTTTTCTCGTTCCAGACAAACTTATTCACACCAGACTGCCAGACTTTCAGTTGTTTATCACTTTTAAGCACCGGAATCATTTGAAACAAAAACAGAAATCTTGGCAAAATATTCATCTTAACTGCTGCTATTCTTCCAAGTAAAGACAGTTGCAGCTTTTTCCAGGTCTCCATGTCTTTCTGAACCTCTCGCCACAACACCTCGTAATTATTTTGAAACAATTTCATATTTGATTCTGCAACCTGAATTCCAAGATATTTTACCTTAGGTACAATTTCAAAACCTGCCCTCCTTTCAAGCTCATGTTTACGATCTTGTGTCATATTCTTAACTATCATTTTAGTCTTTTTTGAGTTCAGTTTAAAACCTGAAACTCTACCATAGTCTTGTATAATGTCGTTCATCAGGATTATTGATTCCATTGGTTGTGATAGGGTAACAACCAGATCATCTGCAAATGCCTTTATTCTATAATCCTCTTGCCTTATCACTATACCTTTCAAGATTTTTGAGTCCCGTATTATATTTAGCAAGACTTCCAATGTTAATATAAATAAAAGTGGGGACAACGGACATCCCTGTCTTGTTCCTTTTTCAATTTTAAACTCTGTCGTCAAACTTCCATTAATAATAATCTGTGCTTTTTGCTCTTGATAAATTGCTGAAATCGCCTGTATAAATTGGTCCCCAAAGCCCATCTTTTTTAAAGTCTTTAGTAGAAAATTCCAATCCACTCTATCAAAGGCTTTCTCCGCATCCAAGAAAACCAGCACTGCAGAAATCTGTTTATTCTTATCAAGATATTCCAATAAGTCTATTACTTGCCTTACATTATCCTTCATATATCTGCCCTCAATAAATCCCGCTTGGTCCTCATGAATCACTTTTTGAATTACTGGCATCAACCTGTTGGCTAATACCTTCGCATAAATTTTATAGTCTGTATTCAAAAGAGATATTGGTCTGTAGTTCTCTGGTTTTTTAGGACCAACTTGTTCCTTTGGTATCAAAGATATATAAGCAGTTGTCCAAGATGGGGGTATTTTACCCCCTTGTTGAATATTACAAAATAAATCTCTAAGTTGTTCCACCATTTCAGCTTGTAAAGTTTTGTAATACACTGCTGTCAAACCATCCGTGCCAGGCGCTTTAGCTGTTTTTAGCTGCTTAATTGCTGCTATTATCTCCTCCACTGTTATAGGGTAATTCATTCTTTCCTTTTGTTGATCAGTAATTTTTGTAATTCTCTTATCCTTTAAATATTTTTCTATAAGTCCATTCTGCACCTCTTCTTTGGCATATAATTTAGTATAATAATCCACAAAAGCTTCTTTAATTAATTTTTGTTGAAAAATTTCTTTCCCTCCAATGTCAATACTATCAATAGTCCGTATACTTTGTTTTTTCCTCAGTGTGTAAGCCAACCATCTGCCCGGTTTATTAGCATTGCAAAATGTATTATGCTTTGCGTATTGTAAACTTGTTGCAACTTGTTCCGCCATAAGCATTTGAAATTGGTCTTTCAAAAGTTTTATAGCACTTCTTATTCTTTCATCTGTTGGATTTTTAATAAGTAACTGTTCCTTATTCTTTATTTCCATTTCCAACTCAGATCTTTTCTTTTGTCGGAACAGTCTGTGTTTAGAATTCATGTAAATAAGTACCCCTCTCATATAAGCTTTACTAGCGTCCCAAACAATTTCAATTGGGGTACCTTTATTCAAATTTATTTCAAAAAATTCTTTCAAATGCTTTTTAAGTTCTATTGTATTTTTTTCATATCTAAACAAGTTCTCATTTAATCTCCAAGAACGTCTCTCAACCTTATCCATCTCAATTTCTATCCATACAGGGCTATGGTCAGTCAAAGTTCTTGGAAAAATCTTTGTTCTTTTTGTCTTAATAAGTAAATCATTTGACAACAGAATAAAATCAATCCTAGAAAAGGATCTATGTCTATCGGAAAAAAAAGTGTAATCCAATTCATTCGGATTATGTATTCTCCAAACATCTTTTAGTTCCATATCTTCTTTCATATCAAAAAAAGTCTGCGGTAGTCTAATTCTAGACTTTGCCAAGCTCTTTTTATCTAATTTAGAATCAATTACTCCATTCCAGTCTCCCATAAATAAAATAGATCTATAGTCCCATTGCAATATTTTAGTATGTAACATCTTGTAAAAACAATCCTGTTGTTGGTTAGGAGCATAAATTCCAATCAAAAGAATTTGACCATTTGCTGTAAGCAATTCAATTGCTACAAACCTACCATCTTGATCTACTTCTATAATTTTTGCTGTTAATTTTTTATTTACATAAATAACCACACCATTCTTTTTCTGCGAAGTTGAAGATATATAATGCACTCCTAATTTTGAATTTATCAAATATTTCTGATCTTGAGTTGTAATATGTGTTTCTTGTAAGCAAATTATATCATTATTAAATTGTTTCAAATATGTAAATATTTTCTTCCTTTTCTGTGCTGAATTCAACCCATTAACATTCCAAGATAGACACTTAAGGGTCATCGGCCTGTTTCTGGAGCGCAGAGCAAAATATTTGAAGTTCATCCAAAAGCTTCGATCTTGCTCCTCCCATAGCTCCACTCTCTTGTGGGGTACTCTTAGCTGCCATCTTGTCTTGTCTTTCCTGTTGTTGTTGTTGCTTTTGTTTAAGTAGCTTGGATTGAGCTCTAGTTATACGTTGATCTTTAACTTCAGTCAGCTGAATCAAATCCAAAATTGGAGAAGAATCCAGCAAGGGCTCACTCAGAAAACCTCCTTCTGCACCTTGCACATTTTCTAATTCTTGCTTGGGCTGTTCTTCCGACTGCTTCTCTTCACTCTCCTTAATCTCCAAAACTGTAGATGTACGTGGAGATGGTGTTCTTTCCTTAAGAATAGTACTATAAAAATGTTGTGCCTTCTCCACGGTATTCAATCGATATCCTTCTCCCTTATATCTAAAAATTATCCCAGCTGGTGCATCCCACCGGAAGGGTATCTGTAAGTCTTTCAGTTCCTTAACAAGAAAACCAAACTCTTTTCTAGCTTTCAGCATTTTAGGAGGTAATTCTTTAAAAATTACAAGTCGTGAGCCCCCCACTTCTACAGAGGTGTGAAAAGATTTTTGGAGGATTTCATTTCTAATTTCTCTCTCAGTAAAGTATATGACCACATCTCTAGGCAATTATCTTTGTCTGGCCACCCAAGAGTTGACTCTGTAAATTTTATCTATTTTGTGAAATACCAAATCAGGGTTAACTTGTAAGATCTTAGCCAGGGCTTCAGAGCAAACTTGTCTCAAATCCTGTCTCTCCTCCTCTCGAATTCCCCGAAGCCGTATGGCAAATTCCATCGCCCGGAATTGTATCATGACAATCTCATCTTCAATTCTCTGCATTTTATTATCAGCTTCTTCAATTTTATAGTCATTATCTTTCATCCTAACATTAACTTCTAATTTGAGTTCTTCAACTTTAAAATCAACTTTCCCAATAAAATTTGCCAGGCCAGACGCCACTTCTGATATTTTTTTGGTCACCATATTTTGATTCTGCTTCACCATATCTTTAACTTCATTAATTTCCTGCAGAAATTCCTCATGTGATTTTTGAAGTTTATGATCTATTTCCTGTTGAGATTCTTGAAATTTTTCATCCAAAGTTTTAGCAATAAAGTCTTTTAAATCTCCCACATCAAGTTCTTTTTTCTGAGTTTGTAGTTGTTGAGCAGGGGGAAGTTGCGTTTGATGTTTGTGTGTGGGGGATCCCCCCCCTGATGCCTTCCCTTCCTGCTTCTTTGAAGCCATTGTGCCACGTAGGCTAATTTTTCTAGAGAGGGAAGTTCTTTTTCCTTTCCCTCTTCCACAAAAGCTTCTAAAAAAGTCCCCCAAATTTAGTCAAATAAAACTGAAGTAAAGCAAAGTCAAATTTTAGCAAAAAGAAATGTTTTCCTTTAGGTAAAACAACTTTGTAGCAACTTTTCAACTTTGTAGCAAAGCAGAGAGGCTTCACAAATCCACTTTCACTAGCTCGTTAACACAAGCGCTGGACGCCATATTTTTTCCAAATCACTTTCACTCGCTCACTTTCTCTTGATTTAAAAAGTCAATAAAGCACTAATACTTGCAATTTTCAGGTTTCTGGATTCAAGTTGGTATTTCCGCTATTTGTTAGAATTAGTTCCTCTCACTTTAAGAGTTTGCTGCTGTCGGCTTGTTCTGCTGAAGGCAGAATCGTCCCACGCCGCCCGGAGTCTCCGCAGGTTGGAAGGGAGCCGCTCCTGTTTTCACCCCCAGAAACAATTCCCTGGGGGGGTTACAGGGGCTCAACCTGTGCCCTGCTGTCTCTGCTCCTGCAATCTTCAAGATTTCGGAGTTTTCGAGCCGCTCCTCGTTCGTGGGGCGGCTCTACAGGCGGCGGGGCTGGCGGTCTTAGAAAATCACCGCCGTCGCCGAAGCTCGCAAACCGGAAGTCATTTCCATGACCTTTTAATGAGGCCCTGATTCAACCCTCTCACTTGACCATGGCAAATTGGCTGCAGCGAGTTGGCTCTGGTGAGTTGTCATAGACCCCTTTTATCCCACCTGTCTGGATAATTTTAAGCTGCCTAGAGTTGCTTCGGCGTGATGGGCAGCATATGAGTTTGGTAAATAAATAAATAAAGCTTTTTTTCCCAAGCTGCCATTAATGGTAGCTAGAGCCTTGGTAGTACAGTGGTCTAAAGCACCCTATTATTAAGAACAGCTGCCTGCAATTACTGCAGGTTCGAATCTCGCCAAGGCTCAAGGTTGACTCAGCCTTCCATCCTTTCTAAGGTAGGTAAATTGAGGACCCAGTTGTGGGGGCAATAAGCTGACTTTGTATAAATATACAAAAGAATGAAGGCTATTGCTTAGCGCATTGTAAACTGCCCTGAGTCTCCGGAGAAGGGCGGCATATAAATCAAATTTAAAAAAAAAATGAAAGAGAAGCAGAATTTGGTGGTATCATTCATTCTTGCTCAATCAGCATCTACTTCTGAGAACAACCCTGGTGGTGTCAACTGATGGTTGAAATATAGTGTGAGGTATGACAAGTCTGGAAATATTATAACCAATGCTCCCCTCTGAACTCTTAAAACTATTCTTTTTCTGTATTTTTTACCATAGTTGCATTACCTTACTTTGTCTTTCAGACATAATATTTATAACCATAGACACCAAGCATCTGTAGGGCTTTACTCACCAAAGGGGATTAATTAACATCAGCTACATTTAGCTTAAAGGTTCACTTCATATCACAACTGCTACGTTGTCCTGTCTTGTTAAATTTTTGAATCTGTCCCTAAGTGGAAGTGGTTTTCTTGTAACTTAAGAAAGAAGAAAAACAGTAATGTATTTTAAATGTAAAGCGGCATTGTTGCAATTGTGTGTAGCTACAGGAGAACAGGATGATGTTTCTTCTCAAGCAAACACACCCTGGCAAAATAATGTGTATAGTTGCAGTATGTTTCAAATGCTTTAGTTTATTTACTGTGAGCAATTTCATCCAGAATCATGGATTTCACATTCAACTTTTTTTTGTAAACCACTGTCAGTCCTTATGGAGTTGGTGACATGGAAGTGCTGTAAAGAGTGAATGAATTCACTTAAAATAGATTAGATTAATTAGATTAGATTTTCGGAGACTAAACATACTTAACCAAGTGAATGCAATTATAAGAAAAATAGTGGGGAAGCATAGGGAACATGCAGAACCTTGAACAATGAATTCCAATAAGTATACAATATCATATAACACATAATATTCCTATAGATATAGTTCAGATTGCAAGGCTATATCGTTAAAGCCACCAACAACTCTTGGCAACAGAGCAAAATTTGGCTAGCCTTCCCAATTTTTTTTTGAGGGGAACAAATCATAAGACATACATAAAATCCATCCAATCCTATTTTTAAATGTATAGTTTCATGACTTAATTTTACATAAATTCATCCTAGAATTTTTTTTTAAAAAAAATATAACTTAATAATTCATTATGCTTTAGTGATGGTCAGTCATGTCTTTATTGCCACTTAACTGGACTAAGTAAGGTAGCATGTTGTACTTGGTATCACCTTTGGAAATAGAAGATGGGGGAGATAGTGGCAGTTAGATTACTGGCAAGGAATCTGGACAGCCACTTATCTGGAGTGATATAGTGTCTCCTGCTTGGGCAGTGGGTTGAACTAGAAGACCTCCAAGATCCCTTCCAACTCTGTTATTCCGTTTCTGTTTCTGAAAAAGTATCCCAACATCAGAGTATAACACAAATTTTCAAGTTGCTCCATTGGTTATTTTTTTTAATTTTTATTTTATTTTATTTCAAATTTATATACCGCACCTTCTCCCGAGGGACTCAGGGTGGTGTACAGCCAGCTAAAAACATACAATACAAACATTAAAAACAATTAAAAGGATATATATTAATTTGGCCCCAATTTAAAATGACAAACCAGTTAAAAATGTTTTTAAAAAATGTTAAAATGTTATGTTAAGCCAGACCAGCTTGCTGGAAAAAGAAAGTTTTAAGGGCACGGCGGAAGGCACCGAGGTCTTGAATTTTCCTTATCTCTGGGGGCAGCTGATTCCAGAGGGTAGGTGCCCCCACAGAGAAGGCCCTCCCCCTGGGGGTCACCAGCCTACATTGTTTGGCTGATGGCACCCCGAGGAGGCCCTCTCTGTGGGAGCGCACAGGTTGGTAGGAGGTCATCGGTAGCAGCAGGCGGTCTCGAAGATAACTAGGTCCTATGCCATGGAGCGCTTTAAAGGTGGTGACCAACACCTTGAAGCACACCCGGAAGACCACTGGGAGCCAGTCTAGCTCACACAGGAGCGGTGTTATGTGGGAGCACCAGGCAGCTCCCGTAATTACTGATGTGGCCGCATTCTGGACAAGTTGGAGCCTCTGGGTGCTCCTCAAGGGGAGCCCCATGTAGAGAGCGTTGCAGTAGTCCAGGTGCAAAGTGACGAGGGCATGAGTGACTGTGCACAGGGAATCCCGATCAAGAAAGGGCGGATCAGACGAACCTGACAAAAGGTCCCCCTGGCTACCGCTGTCAGATGTTCTTCTAAAGACAGCTGCATATCCAGGAGGACACCCAGATTGCGCGCCTTCTCTGCGGGGCCAAAGACTCACCCCCGATAGTCAGTGATGGAGTCAACTGACTATATTGGGATGCTGGGAACCACAGCCACTCAGTCTTGGAAGGGTTGAGCTTGAGCCTGTTCCTCCCCATCCAGATCCGCACAGCCTCTAGGCACTGGGACATCACTTCAAGGGCATCATTGGGGTGGAGATGTACAGCTGGGTGTCATCAGCGTACTGATGGTACTTCACCCCAAAGCCATGGATGATCTCACCCAGCGGCTTCACATAAATGTTGAACAGAAGGGGCAAGAGGACCGACCTCTGAGGCACTCCACAAATGAGAGGCCTCGAGGTCGACCTCTGCCCTCCTGCCAACACGAACTGTGACTGGTCTGAGAGAAAGGAGAACCACCGTAACACGGTGCCCCCTATCCCCAACTCCTCCAATCGGTGCAGCATGATACCATGGTTGATGGTATCAAAAGGGCTAGAACAGAGGAGCAACCCCTGTCCCGCACCCTCCAGAGATCATCTACCAATGCGACCAATGCCGTTTCCGTGCTGTGCCCAGGCCTGAAATCTGACTGGAACAGATCTAGATAAGACGTTTCCTCCAGGAATTGTGGAAACTGTCGCGCAACCACACTCTCAACAACCAAGCGAAAGTTGGAGACAGGATGGTAGTTGGCTAATACTGCCGGGTCCAGGGAAGGCTTCTTGAGGAGAGGCCTCACCACCACCTCTTTCAAGGCAGCGGGGAAGTAACTCTCACTCAGCGAAGCGTTGATAATTCCCTGGAGCCAGCCTCGTGTAACCTCCCGGGAAGCCAGTACTAACCAGGAGGGACACGGGTCCAGTAAACATGTGGCCATACTAAGTCTCCCCAGAATCCTCTCCACGTCATCAGGAGTCACAGAGTCAAACTCTTCCCAGATAACATTCTCAGGACTGTTCCTTGTCACCCTGCCCAAATCTACCCAGTCAGAGTCCAAATCCCCCTGGATCTGAGCGATTTTGTCATACAGGTATTGTCCGAAATCCTCCGCCTGTCCTCCAGGGGGTCCTCCCGCACTCCCGGGTGGAGGAGGGAGCGGATCACCCTGAACAGGGCGGCCAGACGATTCTCTGATGATGCAATAAGAGCGGAAAAGTAATTAAACTTTGCCGCTTTTATCGCCACTAGGTAGGTCTTAATGTGTGACCTTACCAGTGTTCGATCAGATTCAGCAAGACTGGCCCTCCAACCACTCTCCAGACGTCTTTTCCAGTGCTTCATCTCCCTCAGTTCCTTGGTGAACCAAGGAGCCATGAGGGATTGGCACCGGGTCAGAGGCCGCAAAGGCACAACTTGATCCAAGGCCCCACCAGCCGCCCGATCCCAGGCGGCCACCAGGTCCTCGGCCGAGTCATGCGCCAGATCCTCAGGAAGTGGCCCAAGCTCCATCTGGAACCTATCAGGATCCATCAGGCAACTGGGGAGGACCCATCTTATTGGCTCCGCCTCCCTGTGGTGGGGTGCGGCAGCGAAGGAGTGAGCGAGTGATCTGACCATGACAAGGGTTCCATGTCTATATCCCCTATAACAAGACCACTCAACCACTGGCCAGAGACAAATATCAGGTCCAGAGTGTGACCCCCCCCCCGTGGGTGGGGCCATGAACTAACTGGGTCAGGTCCATGGCTGTCATGGAAGCCATGAACTCCCGAACCAACTCAGACGTTTCACCAATGGACAGCAAGTTGAAATCACCCATGACCATAAGCCTGGGTATATCAACTGCCACTGTGGCTATCACATCGAGTAGTTTGGGCAGGGCCGTTGCCACGTGGCAGGGAGCCAGGTATGTAAGCAACAAGCCCATCTGAACCCCATGACCCCAGCTCACAAAGTGGGATTCATATCTGGCAGTCTGAGGCACAGTGGTCTCCCTCGGACCGAGACCTTCTTTAATAATAACCGCCACCCCCCCCGCCCCTCCCCTGGGCCCTCGGCTGATGGAATGCTCTGAAGCCTGGTGGGCACATCTCAAGCAGGGGGACCCCTCTCTCCAGGCCCAACCAGGTCTCGGTAATACCCGCCAGTTCCGCTCCCCCCTCACGTATAAGATCGTGGATGAGGGGGGCCTTATTTACCATGGACCTGGCATTGCATAGCATCAGCCAAAGGCCCAGATCCTGAGTATCTGTGCCACCTAGCATCCGAGAGGAGCCTTGGGGACCGGGGCGCACAATTGCTCTCAAGCAGCGAGTGCGCACCCTCAACACATGATGTGGCCCCCTGCTCACGCCATATCTGCCCCTCCCATCAACCGTGCTGATGGTACATCCCTCATTAGGATAGCCCTCCATCCCCTCCCCAGTCCCTCATCCTGCGCCCTCCAAACCGCTACCCTGTGCCGGGCTCGGCTCCGACCTTAGTGGATTTCCCCCCCCATCCATTTTGGTCACCAACCACCTCCCGGGTCCCCTTAAAATTTGATTAAAAGCCTTGATTAAAAAAAACCCTCAGACCACGCTTCGAGGCATGCCTAGATCTAGCCCCAATAAATGCTGGTTATTACAGAACTAGCTGAATACCGCTGCTCCACTATGAAATTATGTCAGCGGCTTTGATAAATCAACACTTACAGCTTGAACACTACAATTGGCCTCTCCTCTCCACTTCTCTCCTCAGGCTTGCCGCACAGAAACCTCTCCTCTCCTCTCCTCTCCTCTCCTCTCCCCTCCCTCAGGCTTGCCCCACAGAGGCCTCTCCTATCTTATCCCCTTCTCTCCCTCAGGCTGGCCTCATTTATCCTCTCCTTTCCCCTTCTTTCCCTCAGGCTTTCCCCATTGATCCTCTCCTCTCCCCTTCTGTCCCTCTGGCTGGCCCCATTGATCCTCTTCAAACTCCCAACCCCCAGGCCAGATGAGTCACATGCTGGCCACATCCAAGTGGCAGTTGGAACAGAGTTTTTTTCAGGTGGAGAGGCGGAGTAGAACATCTAACTCCTTAGCATCAGAGCGTGTTAATAATAATATAAGAAATACTAATGCTCTGATGGTCATTTCGAAAAACCCTTTCTTAGCGAGCACCTAGAATCCAAGAGGAACATACATGCCAAATTTCAAGTTTGTAGGCTTTACGGTTCTGAGATTTCGTGATGTGTTTTTCACTTTTATATATATAGATTGTTAAAGCCCTCTATCATTAAGACTGGAAAATATCTGAGAACAAGAATCTGTCTATCTGGTATAGACATTTACAGAGTCTCCCTTTTTTGGAAGGTCCATGAGGCATGGACCAGGCAACAAGCCCTCTCAGTGATGACCCCTGTTCTTAGGAATATCCTGCCCCCAGAAATATGGATGGCATATCCATATATGCCTATATAGAATCACCTGAGCCATGAGATGGCTGGCAAATAAATTTGAAAAATAAATAAAGTAAATTTCACGAGCAAATCAAAACCATCTTCAAGGATGCTCTTGGCCCTCCTTTATTTCTTGGAATGTTGTCATTTGTTTAACTTTTTCCTTTGGTTTTTGTATTGTACACTTTATCTAGTTGTTATCCAATTACCTGAAGCCCATAGGATTTGGGCAGTATAGAAAAATTTGAAATTAAATAATATGAACACAAGCTGTTAATGTAATTTTAAGGATTTTGGATTGGGGAGGGGATGTTGTTTGGCAGAATGAATTTTGACTAGGGAAATATTTTTATTTCATTTAAGTTAAAATTATTTCAATTAAGAGAAATGAAACCAATATTGCTAAGATTTTCTACTGAGCTATCAGCCAGTTATAAAATACATTATGTTTCATAATAAAAAAAAATCTCATTTTTTATACTTCCTAAAAATGTAGAAAATATAAATTTATATTTCCTAAAAGATAATTACAACTTTCTAGAGTGAAATACATTTCTAAATTGAAATTTAAGCTTTTTATTGAAAATTGTGGTCAACATTTTGTAAAGCGCTCAACTTGCTAGATTCTAGTTCCAAGAAAAGTATTTTATTCTGAACTGCAAATAACTGGAACTAGATATTTTGAATCAGGAAATTTATTTATTTATTTATTGAATTTATATTGATGCCTATTTGCCCATGGCGACTCAAGGCAGTTTACAGAATAAAATTAAAATTAAAATTTGTTTAATTACAAATTAAACGTGGAGACATCTCTATGTTCTAGAATCTTCTTATTTTCATCATACTAAAGCTTCATTCACTAACACTTTTTGTAATACATTTATTAAATGCATCAAAGCCCCACCAGAAAGAGCTGTCAATTAAATCCATATTTAAAATGGTTTCTTCTGACTGTTAAATTATACCTCAGATTTTTGGAGATTTTCATTGATATATTCCTGCTTTCAAACTGTTGTGACCCAGGCCCAAGTAGTTAGTATTAAATGCAAAGAGTTTGAAAACAAACTTTATTAGAACAGCTGAGAATTAACTCATTCTCAGTGTAGTCCAAACTAAATTAAAGCAAATTCTTCAAAACATCATTTCTCAGTTTATCGCCAACTTTGGTATAATTAGGCAAACTGCTAAAGGCTTTTCTTGGCAAAAGTTCAGAAGCAGAAGACACCGGCAAGAAATGAATACAGTGAAACAAGAAGCAATTCTCTCAACGTTGTTTTCCGACAAAGAGGCCAAGAGCCGTTGCTGGTCTTTTAAGCCTTCTTGGAGGGGCCAATCATCTCTTGGCCCTACTCCCGAGTCGTCCTCTCTGCTTTATTCGCTCCTGCCTTCTGGCAGCTCTTCTCATACGTGCACTAGGAACAGGCTCCTCCTGTTCCTCTGCCTCTCTACTGTCAGCCTCTGGAGGCTCTGGAGTCCGCACATCATTCCCCAATGGCCCTAGCCCCATCTCTGTCTCCGACGCAGAGCCCTCATCCAGGCCTTCCCCAGCCTCCAGGACTGGCCCATGTTCTTCCTCAGCCTCATCATTGTCCGACTCCGCTGCCAGCTCCACAGGCTGCTGGTGGACTACAACACAAACACTGAATTTTTATATTGTACAAATACTCAAAGGGATTAATAGATATGGATTGTCTTTTACTTTCAATTTAAATGGGCCCTTATTAACAAGAGGAATGTTACCATTCTTAGTAATATTGGATTACTGCTTTTAGCTACAAAAATAAATACTATTTTTAACAGCAATGAGAATCTTGTACTTTTGCAGACACAGATTTCCCTCTCTCCTTTCCTCCCTCCCTCCCTTCCTCAAATGCTAATATTAGGTATCTCACAAGCGGTTCTAATGGCAAAGTAATTATGAAGTTCTACTGAATCTTAGTTTTTTAATCTTTTTAAGAAATAAATGCAGCTTTTGAAGAAAAATGCTCATTGACCTGGACTTACTCTCTTGAAGACAGCTATTATGATGCAAATATATTTTGCAATGAATTGGTAATACAAGATGGTATTGGGAAGCCTCTCAGTTTATAAAATTCAGAATGAAATGTAAGTGTATGAACCCAGGAATTTCATAATGGTTAATGATGGAGCAGTCACTTCTATGCGAACTGTGATTCCCTTCTGTACACATTTGCTATGTCCCCAGTGTATTGTAGACTACATTACAAGATAACCACAAATGACCATGACTAATGTGGAGGATATATCATCATCTCCTCTCTCAAGAGGGCAATTTCTTTGACTCAGGGTAGAGACACTCTAAATGGGAAGGGTGTGCACCTATCTCCATTATATGGTCATTCTGCTTGAAGTCTATGGATTTTAATCAGTTTAAAAAGCATATTGAAACTATACTTTATGATTTAGATTCTTTGTAATGATGGAAACCTCAACATAGCTGTTCAGTACTGCAAAATATTCACTTCAGTAAAAATAAAAAATAAAATACACACAAAGTGATAATATATGCCACAACATATTTTGCTTATAAGAAGTGGGAAGCTATTAACAATCACTGCCATCTTGGATTTTTGGAACACTTCTGTGTTTTGTGTTTTTCTTTTAACACATCAAGAAAATTGGAAGGGCTTTATATTCCATTGCAGTATATTTTGAAATGATAATGTATAGAATTGAACACCCAATTTTAAATATACATTCTGCTAAATGAAGAATAATTATAGACATCAGTTAGGTTGCATCTGGAGAACACTTATACAAAACGCATGTTATAACTTAATAATTACAGCTTCTTTTAAAGAATGTGGAACTTCTCTATCTCTTGTTGGACGATTTACAGCAGGAGTATTCAACCATGGCAACCTTAAGACTTCTGGACTTCAACGCCCAGAATTCCCCAGCCAGCCATTTTAAAATTGCCAAGGTTGGATACTGCTGATTTACAGCTTCTGGGACCTCTCCTATGTCAGGTTTAATAAGTAGGGGACTTCTGGTTAAAATGGCACTGTAATCAGGTGGGCAATGCAAGCCAGCACTCTTAAAATTTTATTATTCTGATAACTATTTCATTACTGCTGCAACCAGAATCAGTGATTATCTTCTGTTTTGTTCTCGGAGAAGATCTGCTTGTTGCAGATAGCATGCAAGAAAAATTTAGTTCCATAATACTTATGCACCCCCAAAACTAAGGTGTCAGCCAACTGTTTCAGTTGACATGTGATAGGATTGCCAGAAGAGAAGAAGGAATTACAGAAACATCAATATCTTCATCCTATTACTGATAGAGCTTTTTGTAATCCAGCCTCGCCTTTTCACGCAGCTGGGAAGTCTCTGTTATTTGCTGTGAAGTTTCTCAGACTTTCAGTGAAGGATGAAACCTTAAAGAAAGCTTGATTTACTGGCATCACTGAATGAGGGAAAGAAGCAGCCCATTCCCACTTCATATTAAAGAGGTTCAACAATGTAGAAAGACATTTGCTGCAGTGAAAATCTGGCACAGGAAAGGAATGTGCAATAGTTTATTAAGTACTCAGAATTTTTTTGTTTTGTTTTGTTCTCAGAGCTACAGGACAAACTCCAGAAATTCTTTCACAGTTATGCAGAACAAACCTAACAACTTATTACTTAAATTCCCACTGAATGGTTTTGAAGGGTTGAAAACTTTCAGTGTTTGCTTGTGCCTGCTCTCAAGTTCAGGAGCCAGATTGTTTCTCTTCTGCTTCTAATTAGGCTTTTGTTTGTTCTCTACAGATGACAGAGAGTGTTGGATGATAAACTGTAGTCTCTTTTGCTACTGCTACTTAGCTTCCTTTCTATCCCCCCACCTCCCTTTGCCTTCTTGTTATTCCTCGTCTCATGCAGATTCATTGAGGAATCTTATTATTTAACAGGTCAAATAGCAGAATTATAGACTTTCTCCCTCCTTCATGTTGGTTCATAAAAACAATTAGCTGATTAAGGCATTGTGGGAGTATCAGAGTACAGTGGGTTCTGCAATAATTCCGTGCGTTGCAGAGCAGGAGTGCAAATTTTTTTATCTCTTTTTCAATTTTTCCACTGGGGAGAACAATTTGATACGTTTCTAAGATTTGTATATGTTGAAGATAGGCATGGAAATAGCCATTTATTTATTTATTGGTTCGATTTATATGCCGCCCTTCTCCGGAGACTCAGGGCGGATTACAATGCGTTAAGCAATAGCCTTCATACTTTTGTATATACCTGCTTAGTAGGGCTTTTGGACTCCCCTAAGTGGTGTTCTTTTTTATACAAAGTCAGCTTTGTAAAATCTTGCTTCTCATATAAATTTTAAAGGAATTTGGGAACAAATAATTTCAACCAACAGCCAGTCACTATATCAGATGGCAGCTAGATTTTGATAATTTATTTATTTATTTATTTGTTTATTTGTTTGCCAACAAGTACAAGGAAACAAGTAACAGTATAGACAAAGACATGGACAAAGACATATAAAAGGAAATAAATAAACAAAACATAGCCATAAACACATAAAATGAGTACATATAATTGGGAACAGTAGGACAGGGATGGTAGGCACGCTGGTGTGCTTATGCATGCCCCCTTAGGGACTTCTTAAGAAACGTGAAAGGTCCACGGTAGACAGTTTAAGGTAAAAGTATGGGGATTAGCAAGACCAACAACAGGATCAGGTAGAGTGTTCCAGACATTTATTGCAGAAGTCATATTTCCTACAATCAAGATTAGAGTTTATTACATTGAGTTTGAATCTATTGATAGCCCTTGTGTTATTGAGGTTGAAATTAAAGTACTCATTTATAGCTTACCGATAACCTATAATGGTATTTTGGTAAATAATCTTATGAACTAAGTTTAGATTGGAACATAGACGGCGTAGTTCGAGGCTATTGAGGCCTAAAATTTCAAGCCTGGTGGTATAGGAAATTTTATTTTGAGCAGAGGATTTGAGTACTCTTCTAGTAAAATCCTCTATAATGTATTGATGTCTGAAATACAGTGAGGATTCCAGGCAGGTGAGCAGTATTCAAGTTTAGGTCTGGCAAAAGTTTTGTACGCCCTAGTTTGAAGTATAGCGTTACCAGAGAGAAAACTTCGTAAAATCTAATATAATAAAATATAAAATATAATAATCAGACCAAGTTTAATAATACATTAAAGATAAACTGATATTAATTTATTAAAACATCAACCATAAATGGATTTTTAAAATTATATCTTGATTATAGATTAATTAGGTTCCTTATAATCTGAAACTAAAAATACCTGATTAGTGGCTGACAGGCATGGGAGAGCTGTATTTGCAGCTCCTGAATTTAATACCTACAGTGACATATCTCTGCTCTTTATTAAAGCAGCCACATCTCTCTTTCAGTATAAATAAGTAGCAGGAGGGTGCTCCACTCATACCAATTCCAAAACACTTCCTTTTGAATCAATGTACAGCCTTATTTAACACTAAAATTAAGAGCACCTTTGGTATCTCAAGTAGGAAACTATTTCACGAGCAGTGCACAAACAGTAGCTTCAACACATTCTCAGCGCCCACCACAAACCACTGAATCTCCAAGTGGGATTTTCCAGACTGGAGGTCTGCAAACAGACATGGATTTTCCCTGATGCTATGTAAATAGGCCGATGAGGTTACCAATCTATGAAGAAAAAACCCCCACCTATTTGCCCCTTTTGAGTTTCTCTGAAAGTTTCCTCATCTTTGTCCCTGAATTGTTAAGAACATTGTATGAAGTAAATGTGACAGGCACCACGCTTCGGTGTTTATTTGTTTCCTCAGAATTTTTAAATATGTATCAGTACAATCCCTAAAAAGATCAGTAGCAAAAGAATGCAAAACCTCAGGAGATCCAAAGGGAGGAAAATTATTTTTTCATGGAATTGTAATTCTTAGTTACCCTGCCCATTTCTCAGTAAGATATTGCTTTACCATGTTTATTAGACACATCTCTCATTATGTGCTGAGCTCTGCTCTAGTCATTGCTTAGCTTTTTCAGATTTTGACTAGCTTTGAACAGTAAACTAAATCCAGATGACCCCTGTTGTTCTGGATGTTGTATATATATATATACCCTTACAAACCTTGGAAAGATAAGAATAAGAAATCCCCTTCTCGGTTTCCCTTCTGATTTTTAGAGCCATTAGCTCCGATGAAGCAAAAGAGTTCCAGGAAACTGAAAATGATGAAATGTTAAATCAAGCCTCCAATATGTAAGCATGATTTAATTACGTGGCAAAAACCTTTCTGTTGACAGGAACTCAGTTCTGGGTACCATCATGGAATAGTTTGGCATGATTCATACATTCACATAATGCTTTATACTTCTACAGGTTTTGGGGAAGGAATATAAGCTGCTAGATCAGGAGACATATTTATTATTTAATAATAATAACTTTTATTTGCGGTCACAGACCAAAATACAAATATAATTGCAAAAGAATGTGGGGAAAGTAACATCATAAACAGTTGGCTACCAGAAGCCTTGGCTGAGAGGAATTACAGCGTTCTCCTCTAATAGTTACAGCTCTTAAAAAAAATTTAGAAACCTGGAAAGTAATCTGTGAGGAGCGATCCCCTAAACAATATAAGGTCAAATTACTAGCATTGGATCCAGAGAGATCTGTTTCTAGGAGAGAATTTAGTCCTGCCTGCGTTATACATAGGGCAGTATAAAAGAACACGCTCCACAGTTTCAACCTCAGCTTTATCACAGGGACATAGCCGCTCACTTATCGGGAGCCGCTTAAATTGTCCGTCCAGCAATGCTGATGGCAAGACATTGAAACGAGCAAGGGAGAAGACTCTTCTATACTTAGGGATGGTTAAAGTATAAAAATATGTGGCCATCCTCAGTCCATATTTATTATTTATTTTCTTTTTATCCCCCCCCTTTATTATTTATCCCCTTTATTATTTTTACAAATAACTCAAAGAGTTATTTGGGATAATAGGAAGCACAGGTAGTCCTTGACTTATATCCATAATAGGGACCGGAATTTCTGTTGCTAAGTGAGGTGGTTGTTAAGTCAGCCGTATTCGATTTTATAACCTTTTTTTGCCATGGTCTTTAAGCAAATCATTGCCGTTAAGTGAGTCATGCATTTAAATTAATCCAGCTTCCCCCATTGACTTTGCTGGTTGGAAGCCAGTTGAGAAGGTTGCAAATAGCAATCACCTGATCTGGGATGCCGCAACCATCATAAATATAACCCAATTTTGATCACAAGATGCTACTACAGTCGTAAGTGCTAGAATCGGCCATAAGTCACTTTTTTCAGTGCCTCTGTAATTTTGAATGTACAGTAGCTAAACAAAGGGTTGCAGGTCAAGGACTATCTATATATTCATGTTTGCTTTTATGGAATTGTAATGTAGTCCCCTGGCTATCCTTTCTTGCATTTGATGGTCTTTGTCACCAAAAGATACCTGTTTAAGATGGATGGGTATGTATTTTGGGCAATATATTTTTTCTACATCAATCAATATATTATTCAAAATAACTCTTGGCAGTGTGTGTATACATGTGTGCAATAAAAAAGATAAAAACAATACAACAAGGTGTAAAACTGAAAGAAAAAAAGTTGATGACATCAACTGAAAGATGTTTCTTTATATATACACAATGATACCAAATCAGTGATACCAAATCAGATTATTTATAGTCCAAGTCTAGTAAAAAAAACCTTCCATATATCCCTATCCCTATCCCTATCCCCATCCCCATCCCCATCCCCATCCCCATCCCCATCCCCATCCCTATCCCTATCCCCATCCCTATCCCTATCCCTATCCCTATCCCTATCCCTATCCCTATCCCTATCCAGTGGTGGGATTCAAGTAATTTAACAACCAGTTCTCTGCCCTAATGATTTCTTCCAACAACCAGTTTGCCAAATTGCTCAGAAAGTTAACAACTGGTTCTCCCGAAGTGATGCAAACTGGCTGAATCCCACCACTGTCCCTATCCCTGTCTGTCTATCCCTATCCCTATCCCTATCCCTATCCCTATCCCTATCCCTATCCCTATCCCTATCCCTATCCCTATCCCTATCCCTATCCCCGTCTGTTTGTCTGTCTGTCTGTCTCTCTCTCTCTTTCTCTCTCCATCCATCCACAGTCACAATATATACAATATACACAATATATATACATATTGTGACTGTGAAAGTGCATTTAATAATTCATTCTTCTGATTATTATTTTTGAATGTTTATATTACATGTTAAACTTAAGTAAGCATAGTAGTGCTGTGCCAAATGTCAAACGATTTCCTGAATGATTTCTTTGAACATTCTTTCAGGGTAGAAAGTCTGCAGGTTAATTCAAAGAAATCATTCAAAAAAAAAAATACATATCAGGAAATAGTTCAGGAAATAATCTTGCAGAAAAGGAAAGTTATGTGTGAAGGCTGGATTTGCACACAGTTTTCTTTTCTTTGCAGAATACATTGGAAAGTTTGGGGCTCATAGAATGCTTGTTTTATTTATAGATTTGATTTATATCTGCCTTTTCTTGCTGATGAGTAAATTTAAACTGATATGAAGATAATTTAATAGTTAAAATAGAATATTTTATTATTGATCATGTGACCATTCTGAATAATTTTGAATAATCTAGGCACTGAGCTACTGCTATTGCTAGGGTGTTTTAAAAATAAAAGAGACTAAGAGAGGAACTACCTAGTACAATGAATATGGTAAATGTTTGAAGAAATACCTTCCCTTTCTCATGTTCTCCACTCCTTTTTTTCTGTTTACCCACCCTTCCATTTAAAAATAAAAAAATAAAAATAAAAAGAGTTAGTAATAGTTGTTCAAAGAGAGAGAGATCCTTCCCTATTAGCTGTTTTCATGCCAGCCAGGAATGTGCAATTACAAGTTTACTTTCTCGTCTTTTTGCTGCCAAATGAGTTGGATGTTAATGAGAAGAAACCTGCTTTCAAGAGAAGTGAATCAATTATAAGTGCCCTATGTAGAGAGTAATGCAATAGTCCAAATGAAGGGTGACTAGAGTATTAGTCATCATCTGAAGGGCCTCACAGTGTAGGAACAGGTGAAACTCACACTAGATAGCAATAGCACTTGGACTTATATACCACTTCATAGTGCTTTTACAGCCCTCTCTAAGCGGTTTACAGAGTCAGCATATTGCCCCCAACAATCTGGGTCCTCATTTTACTGACCTTGGAAGGATGGAAGGCTGAGTCAACTTTGAGCCGGTGAGATTTGAACTGCCGAACTGCAGCTAGCAGTCAGCTGAAGTAGCCTGCACCTCGGCTCTTAGATGGAGATATGCAAAGTCCGTCTTGGCCACAGATGCCACTTGCACCTTGTGTAGAAACTCATTCAAGACAACCTCCAGGTTGCACAACTGTCTTGAATGGAGAGGTTCAGTCCCTTCAAGATTACACATGGAAAATCCCTATTACCAGGAGTCCCTGGGCTTGTTTTGTCCCATCTTGTCCCCAGACACAAATACAAGACACTGACAGCAATACTTGGACAGCTGTACGTTGATATCTAGAACTGATTACAAGAGAAATGCCTCACAGAGAGAGAGAGCTATGAAATATTCCAAATGTAATGTGATAGAGTCTTAGTCACCATTTGAAGTAACTAATTAGTTACTTATTAGTCACCATTAGTCATCCCAAACTGACAGATAGCCTCACCCAATAGTTTATATAGATGTCAAAGAAAAGGAGTGAAAGCATCAAGTCTTGAACCAATCTACAAATAAGAGAATGAGGGCCTCCTTCATCAGCACTGACTGAAACCAACCACATAGAAAGAAGTATAAGGATTGTGATATAGTACCACTAACCAAAACCCCAGAGGTGGTCCAGGATACTGTGATCAATGGTATTGAAAGACTAAGGAGTGCTTGACCAAAGGTAACTAACAAACGTGAGCATACTATATCCCAACCTGAAACCTGACTGAAATGAATCCAATTAACCTTCTTCTTCCAAGATCCTCTGTAATAGCTCTCTGACCACCTTCTCAACAACCTTCTCTAAAAAGGGAAGATTAGATGACAATTTCTGGTTTCTTGATTCCAGGAATGGTCAGAGTTCTGCTCCATGCATTTCCTGATGCTACTATCTGAAAATTAAAACAAACAGCCCACTTTAAGAGCAAAGGGTGTGATGGTATCCTCTATTATTGGATCTTTCATTATCAGGTAGGTTTTACAAGATGTCATCCAACCTTCAGTTTCACCTCCTTGCAGTATGCTGTTAAACTTCTTGGCAATGAGTGATTGTAGACAAGTCATATGTTTCAACCCAAAGCCATGTGGTTCATCTGCACCTGATAATGATCAGTTCTTGATTTTCTTTGCCTTTTTCTCCACTATTTCTGCTGTTATTATGAGTTATTTCACTTCTGTTTCTTTTTATTCTTATCTACTTCCTTTCTCTAAGTTGCATTCATATTGTATTTTTTTGAGTTATTCCACAGCTGTGCCTAGAACTGCACTGTTATTATTATTATTCTTTCATTATTATTTGTTGGTTGCATAGTCAGCCAGATGTTTAGACTGGATTTGGCTTTTTTGTCCACCTATCGAGCCCTTTCTCAGGGATCTGGATAGGCAGATATTGTGGTTTAATAATATTAAAAATATTGTCTAAGCTTTTCCAAATAGAGCTGTGTTGATTGAGGATAGTTTTTGTCAATGCTGATCGTGTTTAAGTGGTGCTCCAATTATTTTGGGGTTGTACCCAAGGTGGGTATTATTATCATTGTTATATATACAATTATATGAAATCACAGCTGCTAGTTTCTTCATCTGGTATTGGCCTTCATACACATCTTCCCAAAACCTTAGGTGTCATAATGTATGAACATATTTTATAAGCAGATCAAACAATTTGGCCTTTTGCAATTGACAGATGAAAGATTTTCCAAGTCCTATTTTATGATATTTTTTTTGGTATGGCATCCAGTGTGCCATTTATTTATTTTTTTGCTATGGCGCTCAATATGTCAATAACCAATGGGACCATCTTGGCCAGTTTATGTCACAATCTTTCAACTTTAATTGAAAATCTTTCTTTCAGAAGATCAGAACTGAAGAGCAGAATCTCCAATTCTTTGTTTCCTATTTTTCTACCCTCTAGTACCGTGATGGTGAACCTCTGGCATGAGTGCCATAGGTGGCACGCAGAGCCCTCTCTGCTGGCATGCGAGCCGTCACCCAGCTCAGCTCCACCCCACATGCACGTGCGCCTCCTGCTGGCCAGTTGATTGTTGGGTCTCTGCCACGCATGCATGGGGGGCGGGGCGCATACGGGAGATACACGTGCCTGCCCGGGGGTTGGGTGGGGGTCACACGGTCATGCATGGGGGTTGTGTGCTCCCATTTTTGGTCCCAGGAGCCTGCAGGGAAATCTGCTAGGTCCAAAATGAGCCACCGTGTGTGTGTGTGTGTGTGTGTGTGTGTGTGTGTGTGTGGCATGCACCCACAGCCCGTTTTTGGTCCTAGGAGGCTGCAGGGAGGCCTGCTAGGCCTAAAATGGGGCACAGAGGGGTGGTCATGCGTGCATGCACGGGGGGTGGGGGGGAGCATGGGGGGTGGTCATGCGTGCATTGCATTATGGGTACAGGCACGCTCACACACGCTTTTGGCACACGACAAAAAGATTAGCTATCACTGCTCTAGTATTTCCAAATCACTTATCCATACTTCTTTTCATCCACAGTTAAATCTGGTATGTTGTGAATCAAGACTTTTTATCAGCTTGTATTTAGAAATCTCACAATATTTTAACCTGCTCATTTTTGGCTGCCTTTTCAACTCTACGTTCCCACCAATTTTTCATTACTGGTACACAATAATTTTTATAGATAGACCAGTGAATCCTTTTGGCACCTGTGTTATGCTGTTATTTATCATCCGTTTGTGCAATCTTCTTGCATAAACTGAATACATGATCTGCTGGTTATTCTGCCTTATGCACAATAGACACTTTGTGTCTATTCACTTTGTGAATTATTTGAGTTTTTTAAAAAAATTGGACTTGATTGCATTTCTTTTTCTTCTTTTGGTGCTTGATCCAGAGGATGATTTCAATCCGTTGGAAGATCAGTGACTAGAGTAGGATGAAGGAGCACTATACACTTTTTTTAAAAAGGCAAGTGGGATGCAAAGGCATCAGTGAGCTGATGGACTAGTTGGTTAAAGCTAGGACGAATGTTAGGAAGAGATATTCTTTTGTGCCTGTTAAATTCACATGAATCTACAGGTAGGAGTTGCTTCTCACTGCAGGTCCTCTTTATTAGTTAAACATTTAATTTTTCATTTCCATTTACTGCCCCATATATTTTTTAATCCAAAGGCAAATAATAATAGCTCATAATTTTAGCATACCACACAAATAGGACTACATTCTTGATATATTTAATATAAAACATTCAGACGTGGACAAAACCTAACACGATAGTTGAATTATACTAAAGTCACATTCTTGACTTGGAACAAACTCAGATTCTTGTTGTCAGTAGTATGTTTTCAGTCGTAACGTGGTGCAATCCCTTCCATTTCTTTTAATAAATCTTCCATTTTTGTGTGTCCTATTTGCCTTCCACCACAAATTCCCATGATTCCTGTTGTACACAAATATCCATGATTGCTCTAGTATTATATCAAGCTATCCCACGTAAGTTGTCATCTCCGCTTCTTTCCCTTGTATAACTCTTCTCCCCCAAAAGAAAATACACAGAGCTTTTGAAATTAAGCCTCCCATGCTGGCTTCTCTCCTTATCAGAGGCCAATCTCCAGAAAGCCATATATGAAATTAAATGAAGGTGTTCATAGCCCACATCTAATTCTCTCACTTTCTATTTACTGTTTTTTCAGCTTACTGCCAAGCTGGGCAGGGGGGACGGTTTGAATGGTGGGTGGGATAACATTTAATTCCCTCCTTTCCCCAGATTCCTTTATTTATTTAGTTTAACATAAGCCTTCTGATTTTTAGTCTTCCCGTTACAGAGTAACATAACCTGCAAGGTAACCTTACGCTTAGTTAGCTTATTACACTTTGCATCTTAAGTTTCTTGACAATTTATTTTTCTTTTTATGGTCTTAAGAAAATGGAGAAACCTGTTCCATGTTGGGATCACATTTCTTTCAGACATGAAAACAAAGATATCCAGGGGTGGTCTTAACGAGTTCCAGGGATAACTACAAAGAACCATGGATGTCCATTAACCTTCTGTATTTGGTGAAGTTGGGCTTCTTTCATCAACCTGCCTTTATTTGGGGGCATGGATTGAGTCTGTGTCAAATGCCTGCTGATCTATGAAGACCAGTGGCTTGACTTTTCTTGTCTCCTGGGGTTCAGAAAGAACTCGATGGGAGAAACAAGGAAGTTGCTTTATAGCGAGCCAAACTTTGATCAACCTAGTCTTTCTTTCCTTCCTTTATGTCCAGCTTTCTGTTTAAAGCATCTTGTAACAACTAATTTTTTTAAAAGTGTAAAACCTAACAAACTTCATACAATCAAAATAAAAACCAGAATAAACCTGACACTAAACTGCCCTTGGGGTGCACCCAGAGGCTCCAGCTGGTCCAGAATGCGGCCGCGCGGGTTGTTACGGGAGCTTCCTGTTACTCCTATGTAACACCACTCCTGCGCGAGCTGCACTGGTTGCCTGTGGTCCTTTGGATCCGCTTCAAGGTGCTGGTGCTTACCTATAAAGCCCTTCATGGCATGGGCCCGGGGTACTTGCAGGACCATCTCCTACCGGCCTCCCACCACCCAGTGTGCTCACATAGGATTGCCCTCCTCGGGGTGTCATCGGCCAGACAATGTCGGCTGGTGGCGCCCAGGATGATGGCATTCTCTGTGGTCACACCGACCCTCTGGAATGAGTTACCTACTGGGCTCCGGATGGCCCCCGACCTTCGCACTTTCCACGGTGACCTGAAGACATGGCTTTTTCAGCAAATTCTCTGATCTGCTGGGAGTTTTAATTGCTTGGGGATTTTAAATTGGATTATTTTAATATCATTTTATTGTCATGTTGTTTTATCTTGTGAGCTGCCCCGAGTCCTACGGGAGAAGGGCGGCATATAAATATGATAAAATAAATAAATAAATAAATAAATAATAAACTAATTAATAATGAATAACTTGATGAAAGAGAGAGTGTCACGTTTTCCTAAAGACTGGGAGCTAAATGCAACTTCTTAGGGCAGTGGTTCTCAACCTTCCTAATGCCGCAACCCTTTAGTACAGTTCCTCAGGTTGTGGTGACCTCCAACCATAAAATTCTTCCTAAAACCATTGAAAATATGTGTTTTCCGATGGTCGTAGGCGACCTCTGTGAAATGGTCGTTCGACTCCCAAAGGGGTCGCGACCCACAGGTTGAGAACCACTGTCTTAGGGTGTCACACCAATGGTGTAGTAGAACTTCTGTCAAATGAGACCTCATCTCCTCCTCTGAGTAACTGTGAATATTTATGGTGAGAGAAGGGTCCCTACATCATCAGGCCCTAAGCTGTTTAGGGCTTTAAAAGTTAGCACTAGTTTTTAAAATTGCTCTGGGTAGACATTTGGTAACCAATGTAGATATTTAGAATAGAATAACAGAGTTGGAAGGGGCCTTGGAGGTCTTCTAGTCCAACCCCCTGCTTAGGCAGGAAACCCTACACCACTTCAGACAAATAGTTATCCAACATCTTCTTAAAAACTTCCAGTGTTGGAGCATTCACAACTTCTGGAGGCAAGTTGTTCCACTGGTTAATTGTTCTAACTGTCAGGAAATTTCTCCTTAGTTCTAAGTTGCTTCTCTCCTTGATTAATTTCCACCCATTGCTTCTTGTTCTACCCTCAGGTGCTTTGGAGAATAGTTTGACTCAGTGGTGAAATCCATTTTTTTTAACTTCCGGTTCTGTGGGCATGGCTTGGTGGGCATGACAGGGGAAGGATACTGCAATATCCCCATTCCCTCCCCACTCCTGGGGGAAGGATATTGCAAAATCTCCATTTCTACCCCACTCTGGGGCCAGCCAGAGGTGGTATTTGTTGGTTCTCTGAACTACTCAAAATTTCCGCTACCAGTTCTCCAGAATCTGTCAGAACCTGCTGTATTCCGCCCCTAGTTTGACTCCCTCTTCTTTGTGGCAGCCCCTGAAATATTGGAACACTGCTATGGGGAGACATGCTATTATGTCTCCCCTAGTCCTTCTTTTCATTAAACTAGACATACCCCGTTCCTGCAACTGTTCATATGTTTTAGCCTCCAGTCCCCTAATCATCTTTGTTGCTCTTCTCTGCACTCTTTCTAGAGTCTCAACAACTTTTTTACATCATGGCGACCAAAACTGAATGCAGTATTCTATATTTAGTAGAGCTGTCTATGATTTCTGTATCTTGCTGTGGTCAGCAGCCTAGCAGCCATATTTTGCAAAATTGCATATTCTAGACATATTTCAAAGTTGGTCCCATGCAAAACTCATTGCAAGCTGTACACAAGGCACGGATAGCTGTTGCTAAAACTGATTGACTCAGGAAGGGTCACATCTGGTCCATGTTTCAATATAAATAAATAAACATATAAATAAACACAAAACTAGTAACAGCTGGGGATGAAGGACTACTTATCAAACTATCTTTCTGGGGGAGTTCTGGGTTATTTTTATTTAATAGTGCCTCAGTTTTGCCTAGATTGAATTTCATCCTTTTCCTTCATCCAGCCTATATCAAGATTAAGAACTATTCAAGGGTACCGATTGCTTTTGTGAAATTAAAGAAGGTAAGGAGCAATAGATCAGGATCTCATCAACACAGGAAAGCTTCCACTCCCCTGGCAAAGCAGTTTTTTACAAAAAAAAAAAAAATCTAATAAATTCAGAGCTTCAGATCATAGTTTTTCTTACCTGGAGGTGGCCCAAATGGTAAAGCATATACCATGGAGCTATATGTCCTTTCCGGTGTTGACATATAACACTTTCAGAAATCAAGTGTTGCCAAAAATAGACTACTAGGAACAGTACTGAAATATGCCATAGGTTCAGGTTTTCCTTGTTCTGTGCCTTTCAATGCATTCAGCTACTCATTACTCAGGTTGGGAAAACTAACTGTGAGGTTTCTCTACATAACTCTTAATTGACTTCTCTCCTAACTGCGCTAGGAAAAAAGAAAGGAAAACTATTCCTTTTATGCCAAGTAAGCACATTTATTAGAAAAAGATTACCTAATTACCTAATAGGTTGTGAACTCTCTTGCCAGTTCATTTAGATCTCAGGATACGTATTCAAATGCATTTACCACTTCCTGACATGCCTTATTGAGGACATGCATCTCATTCTAAATCATATCTTATGTGAATCTGGGATTTGGTCAGGCCTGGTTTAATGTTTTTGCATTAAACAATAAAGATTTAAGAAATATGTACTTTATTCATTTTTTAAATAGCTATTTTTTTAAAAAAAAAACTATTAAAAATGACACAATACACTTCCCTTTTGCATATATATATAAACATATACATATACATATATGTTTTCTTTTCTTATCGTAGGCCCTTTATGTGTATTTCTCTTCAGCCGGGTATTTTCCTACGTAAACCAAGATTTTCAAAATGCTGCCATAGCTCAGTGAAATCCCTTTTTTTTTTTTTTTTTGTGAATTGTGATTTCACTGAGCTATGGCAGCATTTTGAAAATCTTGGTTTACGTAGGAAAATACCCGGCTGAGGAGAAACACACACACACACACACACACACACACACACACACACACACAAAATTCATTTATTCATTTCCCTTTTGCATATATACATACATATATGTTTGTGTGTCAGTGGTGGGATTCAAACTTTTTTACTACCGGTTCTGTAGGTGTGGCTTGGTAGGCATGGCAGGGGAAGGATACTGCAAAATCTCCATTTCCTCCCCACTCCAGGGGAAGGTTACTGCAAAATCCCCATTTCCTCCCAATCAGCTGGGACTCTGGAGGCAAAGAATAGATGGGGGCGGAGCCAGCCAGAGGTGGTATTTACCGGTTCTCCAAACTACTCAAAATTTCCACTACCGGTTCTCCAGAACTGGTCAGAACCTGCTGAATACCACCATGTGTGTGTGTGTGTGTGTTTGTGTGTGTTTGTGTGTGTGTGTGTGTGTGTGTGTGTGTGTATTCAGAAGGATGGACCTTTCTTAGTCCATTCACAAGAATGGACAATTTCTATGTACGTTCTTTTTTTTTTAAAGATAATTGAGGTAATTCATAATATGGAATAGAAAAAGAGAAGGAGCAAAGGAAACTAAAAGTTTCCCAATAAAAATGAGGGAGATGCGTGTGAAAAAAAGGACAGGATTTTATTTGCATGGTTGGGACTACCATCTTGATTCCCTACAGTATCGTCTTCTATAGTGCTGTAGAAGACCTGATTATAGGGAAGACTAGATGCTTTTCCTTAGTTGGGACTAAAAGACTGGAAAGCCCAGCATTCCCCTTTCTTCCAACACAGACCTCCTGTGAAGGAACTTCTCTTCAGATGTGCTACTGATCCAACCTATTTTTTCCTCATTACTAATCAAATTGGCAATAGGAAAAGATCTTTGGCCATGCAAAATTCTTTCAAAGTACTTAAAGGCTGTTCAAACAACAAGCAATTGTTTAAAAAACAACAGCAGCAGGAATACTGTTTGAGGAAATCATGTATAACTTGTCCTGTAAGCTCATTGTCATTCTATTATAGCTTACTTCAAGATCTAATATGATTTGATATTTCATATTTTCCCATGCCCTTTTCATGTTTGCTTCCATGGCCTGACCTCAGTGCTAGGGGTCTATTAAAAACCATGGTGCTTTTTGGCTAAGTCTATTGCCAAATCACTTCTAATGAAAATCCAAAGAATGATAAATAGAACAGTGTGAAAAAAATTCCTGCAGCAAAACCGCTAGGTTAAGTCAACATAAAGAGGACAAAAGCATAACAAATATACCAATGAAGTTCTGAGTTGGCTTTTATTATGGTTCATAAATGAATCTCTGTTCTCCATCATGTCTCTTTGTTTTTCTGATTTTATAACATTTAGAGAAATGCTATTAAATATGCTTAAACTCAAAATGATCAATAGAAACTCTCTGGGACTTCATAATATGAACAGCTATACTGAATTTGTTGATACAAGTAGTCCCCGACTAACAACAGTTCTTTTAGAGTTACAAGAGCACTGAAAAAAGTAACTTATGACCATTTTTCACACTTACAACCATTGCAGCATACCCATGGTCACATGATCAGAATTTGGATGCTTGGCAACAGGTGTGTATTTATCATGGTTGCAATGTCCAGGGGTCATGTGGTCACCTTTTGTGACCTTCTGAAAGCAAAGTCAATGGGGAAGCCAGATTCACCTAAAAATCATATTACTAACTTAGCAACTACAGTGATTCACTTAATAACTGTGGCAAGAAAAGTCATAAAATAGGGCAAAATTCACTCAACAAATGCCTCACTTAGCAACAGAAATTTTGGGCTCAGTTGTGATCATATGTCAAGGACTATCTGTATTTGTCTTTTTAAATACTTGTTGCACTTTATGGGATGAAGATTTTCAAAATGTAACATGGAGAGAATTCTAATTCATTTGGAAACACTGGACGGCTTATGTTTTCACTGGATTTTTTGGATCTAGATTAATGAAATTTGCAGTTTTTCTTTAATAGTATTAGGTGAGTTTGTTATATTTTGTATTTGACTTTGAGTGACTCTTCTTTGTGTCTCTCAATATGTGACTAGATCTGTGGGACTACATCTAATGTTATGTATTGTGTTTTCCACTCATTGCATCTCTTTACTTCCTTCATCTTTACAATTCCTTCCTCTCTACAATTGCTCCAAGAGATCCCTCAACTATCTGGAGGAGATCTAGAAAATATGCAGAGATCATAAGTAGGATTCCATTCCCCTGGAGAAGTTCTTTCAACAATAAATGGGCAGAATCACACATCACCCACAATTTCTAGAATGGAATAGAATAGAATTTTTTATTGGCTGAGTGTGATTGGACACACAAGGAATTTGTTTTGGTGCATATGCTTTCAGTGTACATAAAAGAAAAGATACGTTCATCAAGAATCATAAGGTACTACACTTAATGATATTCATAGGGTACAAATAAGCAATCAGGAAACAATATCAATATAAATCGTAAGGATACAAGCAACAAAATTATAGTCATACAGTCATAAGTGGAAGGAGATGGGTGGTGGGAACAATGAGAAGATTAATAGTAGTGCAGACTTAGTAAATAGTTTGACAGTGTTGAGGGAATTATTTGTTTAGCAGAGTGATGGCGTTCGGGAAAAAACTATTCTTGTGTCTAGTTGTTCTGATGTGCAGTGCGCTATAGAGTCGTTTTGAGGGTAGGAGTTGAAACAGTTGATGTCCAGGATGTGAGGGGCATGTAATCCATAGACATGAGGGGTCTATGGATTACATGCAATATAGGTCTACAATAGAGGGAATGGGGTGCAAGAGGGCTCCATCCTTTGCAAACTCTTCAAGTTTGTGCATGTTTGCAAATAATCAAAGCAGGTAGCATAATTCCTAAAATGGGATCTTTATATTGCATTCTGCAAAGCTTTATCCAGAACTGAGGAAAGACAAGTAGCTGTTGTGAAGAAGCAGACGATCATTTTGAATGGGGGGAAAAAATCAATCGAGGACTATACTTATATCTTGATGATATTTTAGAAAATGCTTCTTTCTCCATGTCCTTTAACAATCCTTTTAAAAAAATATTCTTGATTTATGAAAGGAAACTAATGGTCTGTGTAATGGATGTGTACAAGCAGTAGATGGACAGCCATCTGTTATCGGTGATTTAAATTGGATTCCTGCCCAGAACAAGAAGCTGAACTTGATGGTCAAACATTAGAATGTGTGTAGGCCATCAATTTCTAAAAAACAATATCTTCATAGATATCCATAGTCCTTTTAGAAGTTGGAAACCAAAGCATTAGAGATGTGCTCAACCAAATAGATTGGAACAACAAAAAAGTTAAAGGAAACTTTAATTCAGTTTAAAAACACAACAATCATATAAAGTGTGAACTTGGGTTGTGACATCTCTTCAGATTCACTTATTTTTTCTCTCTCTTTGAGAAAGAAAAAATTTGGGAGGTGGCTATAGACAGCAACATAATGAATGAACGAATGAATGAACAAAGCAACTTTACAAATATATAATAAAAAGGGAATTTTTTCATGGGGGTGAGGAAGAGAGAATAGAGAAGCAAATATAATTAAAATGATAAAGATTCATTGGACAGTTGCCTGATTTTCCTCATTTCCTTTGATTTCAAATTTTGGCAAGGAAGGACAATAATAATAAAAAAATTAATTGTTTACAGAGTGCAGACGCTCTTCCCCCCCCCTGATGTGGCTCATGGTTTTTGTTGCATAGAAAAGATGGTGTGATAGGTAGTTTTATTTTACCTTTGTATTTATGTAAGTCCAAAGGCAAATGCACTTATTTGTTTTAGTTTTGCCTGTCCCACAAGACAAAGTGTAGTTTTTCACCAATGTCATTTATCTTCTCTCTTCCCTCTCTCTTTCCCTCTCAGCGAATTAAGTTGTCCCTGTTTTTTGCTACAATCCCTTCATGTTTATAAGTTTAGTAGGGGGTCTATGGAGTGAAATGAAAAGCACATGGCTCTGTATTTTTACACACAATGAAAGAAATATCATATGGCAGATGAATTATGTTGTTTATGGAGTTATGGCTTTTACTGAAGGACATCCTTACTGATTCAGAATTAAACCTTTCAAAATAAGCTTTGTGTTTCACCTACAGATATCAGAAAGATACAATGGAGTGAATTGTATTTGATTCTGAGGAAACTATTTTCTATGTTAATTCTAAGGCAAGACATAATTCAACTCGCAAGTTACTGCAACCCATGGAAGTAAATTAAAGGTAATGCTAGATTATATTTCTTATATATATTGTGTATCAGCAGAAAGTTGTATCATCTGGAAAAAACTGTCCCTAAAGCACAGTGTCCTTATTATTAAAAAGCAGAACTGGGAAATACAATGTACACGTCAGGCAAAAGGATTGCATCAGAATCGCCCCAATGAATCTGATTTATATCAAGATGCTGTGCACGTACAAACAAGCACTTATGCAGAGACAGACAGAGAAAAAACAGAGGGATGATGGGGTTAGTTGCAAATTTAGAAATCATGGCTATAATTTAAACATACCTAATGAATTTCACAATAGGGTAGGGTAGAATAGGGTAGAAACATGTGACCACATGATTATGTCTCTGCACAATTTACTGCCAGGTGCTGAGTGTTGATGGGAAGAACTCTGATAGTGTATACTTTTCATTAAATTAGATTTGAATTATGCTTTGAATTGAGCAATATCAGCCAACCTATCTGGAAAAGTGATTTGGAATGGCAAAACCACTGGGTTAAAGTCTGAACTTTGTTCCCCCAATGTACAATTTGATTTATAGGATTAGTAAATAAATGCTATATCATATAAAACTGAGTTACTGAGTTTGGACAATTCTGGGTAGAATTTTAATTGGCATTGGCGGAATAGGTTTGGTCTGAAAGAAAGGGAGAAAATTTCTCCCTTCCCTTCTGTTTTCAAAATCTGCTCTAGAAAAACTCTGGAACTGTAGCATTACAAACAGATGTGGCATAATAGGAAAGATAAGAGCGAAATATATAGTATTATGAAAATAATGCAGCATTATCAGAATTTGTTTCTTGATTATATACTCCATGTATCTCCTAGTTGATGGACATATTACGTTAAATACAAGGTGGTCTTTTATTTAGAGATCCTTGTTTGCATAGAATAACTTGGAAAAGGTTGTGATAAAACTGGATTTCAATTGCCCTTATACCAAACTGTTCCCAATATGTCAAAATTAACCAGTATTGTTCAGTATTGTCTTGTTAACACAAGACATTTTTAACCTAATGAGCTGCGGTGGTGCAGTGGTTAGAATGCAAAACTGCAGGCTACTTCTGCTGGCTGCCTGCAATATGGCAGTTCAAATCTCACCAGGCTCAAGGTTGACTCAGCCTTCCATCCTTCCGAGGTCAGTAAAATGAGGACCCAGATTGTTACAGATGCTGACTCTGTAAACCGCTTAGAAAGGGTTGTCAAGCACTGTGAAGCGGTATATAATTCTAACTGCTATTGCTATTGCTAAGGAGAATAGGACAAGAAAATCCTGCTGATGATGTTACTAGTCTGGTAACGAAATGTTCAGAACCTAATTTGAAACAGGCTTGGACAGCAAACCACTGCCAAAATCTAAAACCCGAGCTACAAGCATTTTTCTATTATTTCTAACCAGTATTGTCCCTGCTATAAACAGGGAAGACTATATTAGACTTGATATTACTAGGGACTGCAACATGGTCTACTTTCTCCTCTTACTAAGAATCATTAAGTGGAAGCCCTGATTGATTGAAGCCGTGATGAGAACTGGTGGGATACAAGGAGTCTTTGATTCCACATCCCAGAGTCCCAGATTATACCATGAGAAAACTCAAGCTTTAGGCCAAGAGGGAAAGTCACAGATGTTGCTTAATTATAACTCCAGCTATATCTGGCAGCTATAGGTTCCCATCGCTGCTTCAGGCTCTGGGGTCTACTTTATTTGCATATTCTCTAACTTAAAAGGATTTGTATTATTAAAATCTACTTCTTCCTCATAATTTGCAATGATAGGTACATTGTAAATGTAAATAATGTTTTAAATATCTGCTTCTGTCAGGATATATATCCATATATATATGAAGCACTTGGTTTACCGCAATATGGGAGGGAGCATACTGCTTCCCTTTTGCCTTTCAGCTCCAATCCAGGAGCCCTCCAACAGTCGCATTCACGACAAACCATTTTATACCAAATTTATATTTTGCTGATAATTATTTTGCTGATTATTTCAGCTTGAGCCAGGGGAAAGATTAAGTGTTTACCGAGACACCTGCTTGAGGGCTCCTGGATTGGAGCTGAAAGGCGAAAGAATGCCCCCTCCCACATGCTGGGGTAGACCAGGTGTCTTGGTAAACACTTTATATATATATATATGCAAGTCTTGGCATATTAGGGTCTTTTCACGTGTAAGATTGAGAGTATCTTGGCAATGTTTCGATGAGGTCCCACTCATCATCTTCAGGCTGGTGTCTTCGGCTTCGTGCTTGTGCGAGCAAAGAGTGATCGGAGATGCCATCTCTCTGTAAATACTGGTGGGGAGGTGTGGAGTGCTGGCTTTGTTGTTGTAAGTGGGTTGGTTGGCTGTGTTGTTACATCTTGATTAGTTGATGGAGTTGATGTTTGAAAATTAGTCGGCTGTTTCGTAACATCATGTGTGGGCGAGGTCCTGGCTGTGTGTCCATTTGTCTTTTGTATTTTAACAACCTGGGTAATGGGTTGTGGGGTAGCATCCTGAGCTCTATTGTGACATCCTCAGTCCTGTGCTGCCACATCCTGAGTAGTTGGTTGTGTTCTAACATCCTAAGCTTTAGTGTTGTGACATCCTGAGTTCTGTGATGTATTATCTTGAGCAGATGGCTGTGATGCAACATCCTGGGCTTTGGTTTGGCTCCGAGTCTGAGGTCTTGTCATGTGCTCATGGCATGTGTTAGTTTGCTTTGTGTGGCGATCAGAGGGGGGTGCAGCAGCTGGTGATGCCGCCGTGGTCTGGCCCCTGGATGGTGGTTGCATTTCGTCTATGGGATGGGTTTGAGTTTGAATCTGGTGAGGATGATTGGTGGTGGCATCATGTGTTATCCTGGGTCTGGTGTTAATGTTTGTGGCTGGGGCTCATTTGTTGATACAACAACAAAGCCAGCACTCCACACTTCCCCACCAGTATTTATAGAGAGATCGCATCTCCAATTACTCTTTGCTCGTACAAGCACAGCCTGAAGATACCAGCCTGAAGATGACGAGTGGGACCTCATCGAAACGTCACCAAGATACTCTCAATCTTACATGGGAAAAGACCTGAATATGCCAAGACTTGCATACTTGTACCCATGAAAATGTACAAATATATATATATATATATATATATATATATATATATATATATATATATATATATATATATATATGTAGGTCTTTGGTTATTCGGGTCTTCTCCCTCATAAAATTGGAAGTGTCTTGGCGACGTTTCGACGAAGTCTCATTCGTCATCTTCAGGCTGGTGTTCTCGGCTTCGTGCTTCCAGGAGCAATGTGTGTGATCGCAGCTGCTTCTTCACACCCCCACTGGCAGTTAAAAGGAAGAAACAGATGCGATCACACACATTGCTCCTAGAAGCACGAAGCCGAGAACACCAGCCTGAAGATCGCGAATGAGACTTTGTCGAAACGTTGCCAAGAAACCTCCAATTTTACGCAGGAGAAAACCCGAATAACTAAAGACCTACATACAAACACCTACATACAAACACCCTACATACAAACACCTACATACAAACACCCTACATACAAACACCTACATACAAACAACCTCAGAAAACATATATATATATATATATGGGTGTGCATATGCAAAAAATTAAAATCTCGGGTGTTTTTCTGTGTCATTGTAAATAAATTGGTTAAAATGTTTAAAACTCTGGTTAAAATCCCAGCTTAAAATCTTCTAAAAATCCCTACAGAGCACTTTGCAAGGTCCTTTAAAACCTCAGCTAAAATCCTACCAGTGACTTTAAAAGCTATATATATATATATACCATTTTATTTTTTATTTTCTTTTGAACCCCGAAATAATGGTTTGGCCTTATTATGAGAGGTCTTATTATTTCGGGGGTGCAAGACGCCCCGTGTTGCCTGCGCACTCACAGCCGGGAGTCCGGCAGAGAGAGGGTCCCTTCGCGCACTGCCATCAAACCCCTCCCCTCCCATGGTGTGTGTGTGTGTGTGTGTGTGTGTGTGTGTGTGTGTGTAGAACGTGCGCGGCCCGTTCCCCCACCCCACCCTGCAGTTCCCCCACCCAAATGTTGACCAACTGGAGTGCCCACCAGTGAGCCCGGGAAGTCCCTCTGCCCTGGGAGTCACCGGACTGGACAGTGACCAGGCCAGACTTTTCCTGGGGAAGGGAGCCTTATGGGACTCTTGCCCGCCCTCCCTTCATCCTACAGGTCCACTTTACTCTTTCCAGGTGCCTGGCAGCGAGACACCGGGCAGCCGCATCGAGGGCAGTTCCGACAGACACAGCTTGGCCAGCCCATCCATGGCCAATGATCCTCACCCACAGCTGAGCTTGGGCTCAGGGAGCTGCTGGGCCTCCGCAGGCAGCGGCAGTGGCAGCAGCAACACCTGCAGCATCTCAGCCATCCCCGCCGAAACCTGCACCCAGCTGCGGGATGCGCCAGGTCTGCCATTGTAGTCCTTTGCGACTGCCTGCCGCGCATGGAGCCTCTCTGCCACCAGTGGCCACCCTGCCAAGGAAGCCCCAGGGCAGCGATGCTTGTGCTGTGGCTGCTGTGGCAGGCGCTCGGTAGCGCGGGCTATGTGGACGCAGTTCCTGGGTGCAGGGGCGAGAGCGGGTGGGGCCACCACCATGACGCAGGAACAGGAGCAGTTGCTCGAGGTCTACGGAAGGTGCCACGGGCGGTGAAAGGGGTGGGGGGATGCAGGAGTTTGGAGCTGCCTTGGAAGGGTTGAGGGGGTGAGGGACCTGTGTTTGTGCGTGTGTGTGTCTGAGAGAGGGGGGTATTTTGGGGGAAGGCATATATTTAGGCCCACCCCAAAAATGAAGCTTGGCCTTATTTTCAGGCCATGTCCTATTTTCAGGGAAACATGGTATTTTATAAGGGTGGTAAAACCTTTCTTCCTTTACATACAAGTTATTTATTATTCCTTCTCTAATAGTACATAAGCTGCAAAAGAATATTTGATTGGTTATATGTCATTAAGTTTGGGTCACAGCTGTATTGACAAAATAGGTAGACTTCTCCTGGATGAGATATATGGACTCCCCAAAAAGTTTGGTTATAGTTATTTCTTTCTTTCCTTCCTTGGAAAAAAACAAGTTGAATTATATCAAAAGAGAAAATTAATTTGTTTTTAAACCCATTCTCTAAATCATCTGTTGAAGGGGATGTGAACTCTCTGAATGTTTGATTAGAATATATCAAAAATATTATTTATTTTTTTAAAAAAATCTGAATAATAGCAAGCTAGAGCTTTTCTGTTTGGTTTCTCCTTTTTAAAAAACATAGTTGCCCATTAGATTTGAAGAAGAAAACCCTCCAAATGAAAAATTGGCACATAAAATTAATGACTGCTGAAGTTGGCAATGCTTCCTAGGAAACTGTGGTCCTTCTGGCGTCTGTATTTGGAACTTCATCAAAGCTTCAAGCCTCCATTCAAAGTAACAGCTGAAAAGCAAAGATGAGAGAGAGAGGGAGAGAGAGAGGGAGAGGGAGAAAGGGAGGGAGAGGGAGAGGGAGGGAGACACAGAGAGAGAGAGAGAGGGAGAGAGAGAGGGAGAGAGGGAGAGGGAGGGAGGGAGGGAGGGACAGAGAAAGAGAGAGACACAGAGAGAGAGAGAGACACAGAGAGAGAGAGAGAGAGAGAAAGAAGAAAATGTGTCCAGAATACCAGGTGCAGAGAAAAACTAAAAGGTTATTAGGCAATTGTAGCTGTGTTCAAGTTTCACTCCAATGAAACAATCTTTTTAATGTATATAGGGGGAAAAAACAACCTTTTGAGATTCAGTGAGTTCTGTTTCATTTCTCCTTCCTCTAATATTAAATTGGAAGTGAAAGTAAGAGTAAGGTCAGAAAAATCCACAAAAGTGGACATAGCAATCTAAACTGCCAAGCTGAATTTAGGAAAAATTTAGTTCTCTGTGAATGACTAAATTTTGTTAAACAACAGAGTTTCTTTTGGCCAAACTTGATTAAAACCCAAATTTGATTATTTCTCTGAGGTGACATGTGTTCAGTTTCACACTCATAAAATAATCCCCTGAAGCTTGATCTTTCTTTTATTATTTTATTTCAAACAGCAGCTTCTTTGAACTGTGAGCTTCGCATATATTGGACCAGATTTCAGCTTTCATGAGCAAAAAATAACTCTTACCCTTGACATTACTCGGAATGTCCTTGACACAGAGCTAATAGAATCAAAGGCAGGTTCAAGTCATCGGGCAGCTGCCAACACATTCTCTCACTGAGCAGATTAGTCTGCAAAGCAAAAATGTGGAGAGAATCATGTAATTGGGACATTAGACATACAAACAGTATCTTTCTCTCTTTAAGGAGAAAATAACACATTATGCCATGGTCCAGCTGCAAATCCTCATTTTAGGGCTGGGAAAGAAGCAATGGTGCTCTTCCCTTATTTTTAGCAGTTTAATAGCTAGAAGGAAACTCTGCTGGGATGGGCATTCTCCACTGGGTTGAGCTTTTAAAATGACCATATTTTTTGGTCATTTCTTCCAAATGACTTGACAGCTATTTCTGACAATGTTGCCCTGAGCAAATTTTCCACCTTTCCTGGAGTGATTCAGATCTGGAGCTGTCATAGAATTGGTTCAAAGTGATAATGTCACAGATTTGGAAGAGGCCATTTAGACCACACAGATGAAAAAGCTTAAGGAAAATACTACCCGGCATATCCTAGCCACTATGTGTCGCTAACTGCAGTGGTGATGAATGATTAAGGAAGATGGAAAAGAAGGGAGGCACGAAAATTATCCAATGGAATTCTAGAAAGCAAAGGTTGAATGGACTGAACATGTTTACATATGTAAGCCACTTAGGATTCATGAGGATCGTGATGGATAAACAACCACCAGAACAACAACGGTGTTCAATCGGGGGACCAAAAATTGAGTAGTAGGTACCAATCATGGTAGGTATCAAGTCAATTGTAAGGTTTACTCTAGAGGCCAAAAACAAGACCAGGGAAGCATCTGAAAGGACCAGCTAAAGTTTAGAAGAATTGAAGGAAATTTGACCAGAAATAGGCAGTCAATGTCTTGTAGAGTCCACCAATCTTTCCAAAAGTCTACATTTCAGAAGTATGATGATTTATAGTGCTTACTTTTTGCTTATCAAATATCCCATTTAAAGACAAAACTAAGTTGAATATGGTAACTATTTGCAAGTTTGTTTAGTTTGGTTGAGAGGGAAAATAAACCATTAGGGTAAAATCTATACATGGGAATGTCCAGGCTAATGGAGCATCTGAATGAACCCCACCAGAGACAGATGATCAGTTGTACTTATTCTTGCATTTCATTTCTGCACTAAACATTACTTTTCATTCTACAAAGGTTTTGTTGGTTTTGTTTTAGCCTTCTTTGCTTTTACCCTTTTCTGCCAATGTGCTTCTTGCTATACCCACTGTTTGAATAGGAAAGTAGACTTTTGGTGCATATGGATCTAGGGCAGTGATGGCTAACCTTTTCCAGACTGAGTGCCCAAAGTGCACATGTGTGTGCGTGAATGCATCCACGTGCATCCGAACCCCCCAAATGCAATGAGAGTGGGCCCCCGCATCCACCCTGCCCCCTGCGTATGTACACATGCCCCCACCCGCCGCTACCCAGATACCTGAAGACCAGCTGGCTGGTGAGAGGTGCACATGCATACACAGCAGAACTGAACTGGGACAACGGTTCATGTGCCCACAGAGAGAGCACTGCATGCCACCTCTGGCACGTGTGCCAAAGGTTCGCCATTTGGGTATAATATCATTCTCTAGATCCAATTCTGCAGAGGATGGTACGAGATAATTTTCAGCTAATACCAAAGTGACTGAATGGTGATTTATACTCCAGACTGATGGCCTTTCAACATTGTTTTTCTGGTGCTGCTAAGCCTGCAAGCCTCTGGTATGTTTTCTATCTCCAGGGTGGCCTTGTGTGATTCCAGTCCTCTTCTCAAGACACATCAGACGCACCAAATTCATCTGGGCCTCTTCCTCTTTTGATTGTGGAATTGTACTGATTTCCCCAAATTCCCCGCTTTCCTCATCCCCACTGAATTTAATAAGGCTTATCTCTAAGTAGACTATCCGTGTAATTTATATTTAATGAATCAAAGCAGTCAGATACATTCCACATAAAATACAATAGCATCTATCCTTTGATTTTGCAATCATTTATTTTCCTTGCTTTATTTGTTCATTTATTTATTCATTTAAAAAAATCTCCTGTTTAATGCCAGGCTGAAACATAGAACTGAAATCACTCTCCTGCACATGCTTTCCAAGAAGGAAAACTGAGATCAAATATCTCTTACACCCAAGTGCATTAGTATAAGATCACTAAGAGCCTCAGCCACAAAATACAACTTTTTTTATAACTGTTAGTCAGTGCTATCACATATTTCAGTACATCTCATACATAATATTTATATCTTGACTGTATTATGGATACCAGTACTTTCTCCAGGTGTAGGTGTATCTTCAATTTCATGCAATGCTAAACATATTCCTGAGAAGTGAACTTACTGAGTTCAGTGAAAATTTCAGGTGAATGAAGCACCAAAGCCCCAGTTAAATAAACAAAACTGAATCCTTTCTCCCAGCTCCCAAAATATTTAAGCACACAGTACCCTTTTCAAATGAAGAGAGAGAGAGAGAGAGAGAGAAGCTTCTTTGTAGATCATAGGTTAGATAAGAATGCTCCCTTCTCACCTTTTTCACTTTGTGACAGCACAGGGAAACTTGGCTAGCTTTTGAAAGGCATAAATTAGGAGAGGCGGAGCTTAGAAAAGCCCCTTTCGAGGCCCAGCATAAAAGAGTTCAAATGCTGAGCTTTCAGCTGTTTGAGATAAAAGTTCTATGGCTTTCCAATCTTCCTTTTTGCTTCTGCCAATAACCAGGGGGAGGGCTTTGAGCAATTTACTGCCAAGGAACTAACAGAGATAAATAAAGCAGAATAAATACACCCCGGACTGAATAGATAGTAATTCTATCTGACTATCGAAAATATCAAAGGATACATCTCTGTCTTTTTACACTCACACACATCCACCCACCCACCCACAGAGGGAGGGTAGTATTTGAAGTATAAAGGCTGCCTTTGCCCATATGACCATAGGACTGGATTATTTGAGGGATAGATTCTCTCCAATTACATTGTTCGGTCCCATTAGGACCAGCAGGAGACTCATATTATGAGACCAGTCTACAAAAGAGTGTAGAGGAGAACTTTTTCTGCAAAGGTGCCTGTCCTAACATTATCCGCACCCCAGTCAAGGGGTGAAATGCTACCGGTTCGCACCGGTTTGGGCAAACTGGTAGTAAAAAAAAGCTACCGGTTCAGGCGAACTGGTATTTCCAACAATCAGCTGTGCAGCGCGATTTATATTTGCTAGAAAGCAGGAGATCGTGCTTTCTAGAGAATCTAAATCGCACGGCACAGCTGCTCCCCCCCACTGTTCTACTTACCTTCAAACCGCTCCTTTTTCTGTGTGAAGCGCACATTTGGTGCACACTGTGCATGCACACGCATGCAGTGTGCGTTTGGCGTGCACTGTGCATGTGTGCGCAGCATGCATTTGGCCCATACTGTGCCTGAGCATGCACATAGCGTGCATTTGGCACATACTGTGCATGCATGGGCAACGAACCAGTGGCAACCCGCTGAGGATTTCACCACTGCCCCAGTCCCTAAATTGGGCCTGTCCCACTCAACCTTAGAAGGTGATATTTGTAGCTCAGGGTTGAAATGAAGAATCCTGGATGCTCTCCAAGCTTGGTTGATTTCTTGCTGACATTCCTTACTCAAACTAGGTATCATCATGGGTTTGTTCTCCTTTTATATTCAGGGCAAGCCACTAGTGTATAAAATGAGAGCAAACCCTACTCCTTTCTATCACTGATAATGTTACCTAGCTTGGTAGTGAAATGTCGTCAAGAAAACAACCAAGCTCAGAGAACAGCCAGGTACCACCTCTCAGCTATTTTTTAAGAGGTTATTTTTTTTTTATCACAACTTCATTATTTTTTTTATAAATAGCTCAAGGCAATGAACATTTATAATACAACTTCTTCCTGCATTCCCAAAAACAACCTTGTGAGGTGGGTTGAGCTCAGATAGAGTGACCAGTCCCAAATCATCTAGCTAGGTTTTCATGCCAAAGGTGGGACGAGAACTCAGAATCTCCTGGTTGTTAGGCCAGCTCCTTAACTACTGAAGATGAGGCCATCATATCTGGGGCTTGGGCAACGGTGGGGAGCTATTACAATGACTGTATGGAGATGAAATAGAATGAATTCTGCTGCTTCTCATGAATTTATGTTTTTTAGTTTGATTACAGGCAGTTTTTATGTTTATAGATTCGGTTTTTATCTATTATGGGACACCCAGACTCACTTAGATGAAATGGTTGGCCATGCAAGTTGTCATCATCATCTGGTTCACTGATGTTGCTATATCTGGTGATGTTAGGATTGAGGAAAAGCAACTGGAAAAAAATGCAAAATACCAGGACTTGCAGATTGAAGTTGAATGCTTATAGAGAAAGAAATTTATTGTTATATCAAGCCCTAGGCTCTAGGCCCTAGGTCCTAGGAGCCCTAGGAGCAGGGGTGGGCTTCAAAAATTTTAGCAAGGGGTTCTCTGCCCGGTTGCTGGGTGGGCGTAGCCATGGTGTGTGTGGCCTAGTTGGCCTCCTGCATCATGGTGGGGAGGGGGGGTATTTTGCCCTCCCTGGGCTCTGGAGGCTTTTCTCGAGCCTCTGGGAGGGTGAAAACAGCCTTCCCAGACTCTGGAAGCCCTTTGGAGATTTCCAAACCTCCGGTAGGCCCATTTTTTTGCCCTTCCTGAGCCTCTGTGCGCGCCCTGCACTTACTTGCATCTAAAACGGGCTGCATGGGGTCTCCTGGGAGGGGTGGTGTGGTGTGGTGTAGGCAGGGCCAACCAGGAGTGAGATTTTGTGATTTTGGAGATTTTCTCCAAACTGCACAGAATCTTAGCTAGAGGTTCTCCCGAACCCTTGCGAACTCTCAGCAGCCCACCCAGCTTAGGAGCAATACCTAAAGGACTCCCCAAATATATGGAAATTTTGAAGTTATTGGACTTGAACAACTTAATTTTACAACAACAGCAGCAACAACCACAACAACAAAAGAAAAGCACCACTTGAGCATCTTTGGCATTGACAAAATCACCATTGATCAATTACAAAAGCCAGGTTTACTTGAAACATTTACACTCTTTGATAATACCTTTAGCACCATTGAACAACAACTGTTGCCTATCCCAGTTCCTTGGGAGAGATTTGACAGGTGGACAGAAATGCCAATCCAGACTAAACATCAGGTTGACTGTGTGACAAGCAATAATAATTGTTGAAGGGGGAGGGGCATTTCTTATTTTCTTTCATTTTGATTTTTAAGGATATTTATTACTAAAGACTTTTGATTTATATCCATTGTTTTTATATTTTTAATCCATTATCATGGCTGCCTACAGTCATATTTGACAAATAAAAAGTTTCTAGTCTTTTTTTTAGACAAGATGAAAATAATTCATTATCAATACAATCTCAGAATCTTAAAGCATATCCACATTGTATCACATTGTACAGTTCTTACTTTTCATTGTGATGTTTTTTTTATCATTTATTTTATTTTATTTAGTTTGTCAAACATGTACGAGAAAACATATATAAACATGGACATGAACATAGGAAATGAATACGAATAAATGGGGACAATAGGACAGGGATGGTAGGCACGCTGGTGCACTTATGCACTTTCTTTAATTATTTTCTTTAATGTCTATCAATGAGACGCTGTATTGTTTTTCCTGTCAAAATCTGAGATGGAAGGGTTTTCATGAAAACACTTTAAAACACTGAGACTGAAGTGTTTCATCCCCAATTTTATCCAAAGGTAAAATTCAACCTCAAGAGACTGGAAAACAATAAAATGGTGCCCTTATTATTATTATTTTTAAGTCCTGTAGGAAATAAACTAGCTTAGGGCATGAAAAATAATCTACTGAAGGAAACCTCTTTTTCCCTTAATAAAGGAATGAATCATAACATACAAATGAAGTATGTTCCTGTTTGTTGTATGTTTGGTGCTCTAACAAACAGCTATTGATTTGGGGAAAACAATTACAAAGCAGGACTATTGTAAGAAATAAACAAGAGACCTCCGGTTGCAAAGTCTTTCTTCGGGCAATTTTATCATTGGAACACCAAGAGAGATCAGTTGTCCAGAGTGAGTGAAAGGAAAGAAACTTGCCCACTAAACTTTGTTTTCTGGAAGTGATGCAGATTTAGGCATGAACTAATAGATTTGCTGGGATGGGTTCTTCAGCCAGCACAAACAAGTGAGAAAAGAGTGACTGCTTGTATGGAATGAGGGAAGGAAGACATTCCATAACAAAACATCTGCCCTGGAAGCCAACCTTGATTTCTGAGATGTGAGTCGACACTGATTCCCATATATGACCCCTTTCCCAAAACAGGAAGATGACACTTAACCCACATTCTAAGTTAATCTAATTTTTCCAAAATCTCCCCTGCTGCTAATTCTTCATTCTTTTTGCTTCTTTGTTTGGAGAGATGGGTGTGAAGGACTCACAGAACTGTGATAGAAATTCTACTAGGCTATTTTGCAATGAGAAGACTTAAATTTATACAGATCTGTTTTATGTAGAGGTTTTAGAGCTAAAGGCAGAGAAAACATTGTTGAAAAAAACAACTGAACATGCTGTCACAGGAATTCTTCTTGTAGTATTGCTCTTACTATTATTGTTCCTGTGAAAACCAGCCTCGCTTTTTATAGGGTTCTAAATTATAATTTACTGTGAAGCCATATTAATCATAACCATCTTTTGTATGTTTGCCCTTCACTTTAATTTAGATTGTATTCAAGCCAATATTTGTTCAGTCCAAGGCTGTGACTTGTTTTATAGAAGAAACCAGCTCATAGAAGAGCAGTGACTCTACCTGGCTGTAAAGTCAACATTTATAGCTATAATTTCTGATTTCCAAAGACCTAAACCTCATGCTGAGAACTTTGAACATCATTTAAGACTTCTTGGAATGTGTTTATGAGAGGGAGGGAAGAATCCAAAGCCACTTAGTAAAAAGCACGAGCAACTATTTTATGCTGGTTTTTCTTCTTCCATAGCCAAACCATATGAATCCTCTAATGATTTCACTAAAAAGTCTTTCTTGGCAGAATCCTGCTTCTCCCTTCCCAACAAAGCCATTTTTACCAGAGTGGTTTGAAAAATAAGGAAATCAAAGAATGTTTCAAATTTAAGATGCAAACCAACATACTAAGTCAAAGCTGAGAGTTTCTACCTGAGGGCAGAGAGCAGAGATGGATGAAAAATTTCTTCTCAGCTCCAGGTGTGACTGATGCACAGAAGGTGGCATTTCTAACATTGCTTCATCCATCACGGACTAAAACTGGCAGTAAATCTACAGCAAGTCTGAATCAACTGTAGATTAACTCCCTTCTGTTGCAATCAATGGAAGGTAACATGAAGGAGGGAAGAAAAATTGCTTTAAAAAAAAGAAAACAGTGATATATTTCTTGTCGCTTATTCTCTTTCATAATTAAGTTTACATCTTTGCTTCTCTTCCTGCATTCATCAACTCCATTCCATAAGATTAGACCACCCTCACTCACATCTAGGAACTAATGTTAGGTCCTTCCTTCCTTCCTTCCTTCCTTCCTTCCTTCCTTCCTTCCTTCCTTCCTCCCTGCCTGCCTGCCTGCCTGCCTCTCTCCCATTCCATTCCATTCCATTCCATTCCATTCCATTCCATTCCATTCCATTCCATTCCATTCCATTCCATTCCTTCATGTTGCTTAACATTTCTTCCACTTACATTCAAAGTCTCAGTAGTTTGTATGCCATAGTTTGAGCAGATGGCCAACAGGTATTGACTGTGCCATCCAACATGACTTTAATCAATTATGGCTTTCATATAATAACATATAGATATAAGAAGATATAGAAGGTGAAGATAGATTACCAACCACTGTAGTTGTATCCATGCCACAAACAGCATTTCCTACTCATGGTAAGGACATTACTGAGGGTTGCTTACATTATCCATAGAAAATGTTTACTTTTTAAAATCATGTGGAAGAAGCTTAATTTCACTGTTCAGCTTTCAGGACATGCTTTGTTCAAAGCTTTTTAACAATAAGGAAGCCCTTTCAAAATTTGTACATCTTTTCGTTCAGTTTTTTAAAAATTTATTTATTGGTCAAGCATGTATGAGAAAATAAGTATAAGTATAAACATAACATATAAATGTATATAAACAGGTATAAGTATAAATATAAGAAATGAATATGAATAAATGGGGACAGTAGGATAGGGACAGACGGCATGCTGATGCGCTTATGCACCCCGCTTACAGACCTCTTAGGAATGGGGTGAGGTCCACGGTAGACAGTTTAAGGTTAAAGTTTTGGGGGTTTGAGGATGTAACAACAGAGTCAGGTAGTGCATTCCAGGCATTGACCACTCTGTTACTGAAGTCATATTTTCTGCAATCGAGTTTGGAGTGGTTTACTATGAGTTTGTATCTATTATTTGCCCGTGTATTATTGCAGTTGAAGCTGAAGTAGTCACCTTGAGGTATTCTAGTCATTTTGTCCCAGCTGAAGCAGATTAGGAGTAAAAAAAAAAGGTGACAAAGTCTGCAGAGCAAATACATCTACTTAGCTTGATGAATATTTGTTACTAACTCAAGCTCTTCCTGTCTAAATCTGAGGAGGTCTCTATCTCTTTCTTTCTAGGGTGAGAATGAATTTTATGTGCAGTATGTATGTATTTGTGATGGTGGTGGTGGTGGGGAGTATAAAGAAAATTAAATATAATCTGGGTCAATATGCCATAAATCACAATTGCAATTGCAAACCAATTTTAATCAATATGGCAACTTAAACATGATATGTCTTAGAAAATGCCAGTCAGTGTTCTAATTGCCAGCCAAATAGGAAAACTGACATTATTTAAAATTCAGTAAACATACAAGTCTGTTTTTAGCCAGATCTGTTGTAAAAACCTGAATCTAAGTGTTCTCTTTATTCAGTTTTTAAAGTGTTTCAGAAAATCTTCTGATTGCCTGAAGGGTTGAGAGAGAACATTACTACTCAGACTAGCAACCACTCAACACAAATTGTAAAAATCCAAGTTTTGAAGTTTGATATCTAAGTTTTGCAGAACTGAATGTAAAAACATTTTTCTTCTCACTGATCTCCTCTGAATGATTACAACCTCATCAGTAGATTTGACAGGCAACCATATCAGTGGATATGAAGTCAATTCTTCCAATGTTTATCTAAACTGCCCAGAGTCACTTAAATAGTAAGATGGGCATTGCTTAAATGTATTACATAATAGATAGGTAGGCAGGTAGGTAGGTAGGTAGGTAGGTAAGTAGATAGATAGATAGATAGATAGATAGATAGATAGATAGATAGATAGAGCTAGATCAGTTTCTGACTGATTACACTGGTGATGATAACCTAAAGCACCTGGGTTGCTTGTAGCTTTGGAACTTGTAGCTGTGGAAGTTCTTTTGGCCAGTATTGTTGAAGATTGGTGGAACAGGTTTTCATCGTTCTTTGGCAGGAAACATGAAAAGAAACACGAAACATGAAAACTGTACAATGTCTGTAAGCTTAACAGAATTTTAAAATGAAGAATGATTTGCTAAACTTTCTTTAAGGAACAAATAACCTCCCACTTTGTATTTTGAGCCTTCCATATGTCTAGCATTTGGAGATTACCAGATTGTCCACACTTTATTTACACAATCCCTGTAAAAGTACTGCCCAGCTTGATTCTCCATGCTTATTAGTAAACTTGATCTTAATCTTTCTACTTGGTTCCTGGACAATTTCACAATCCCTGTAAAGATACTCCTGATTTAATTTGCTCTGCCAATAGAAGCAGCATGCAACAAATTCTTGCTCCATCCCAATTTACAATCTCAAGTCAGTCATTACTCCCCCTTCATACTCAAACACAACTGTCCTCAACCTTTTTGACACCAGGGATTGTTTTCATGGAAGACAATTTTTCCAAGACTGGGGGGGGTGTCCAGTACTTGGGGGGGGTTACGGGTCCATAGCTGAGGATCCCTGCTCAAACACATAGAAGGTCTATATATTGCAATCTATATTACATTTCTCAAAGCAAGAATCTACAATTGGCATTTATCAACTCTTCCTGGATCTTGCTTCCAGAGCCTGCAAGCAACAGTGGCTTCATTGGGCAATTCTCTGCTTCAAGCTTATGGTCTCCATAGTGCGCATCTGGGAAAAACCATAGAGGAGTATATGTACAATATATGGCATTGAGGAACTTCCCCAGTAATGGCATTTCTTTCAGATTGACTGGCTTCACTTCAAGAACAATTCTGACTCACCAATTCATCTCCTAATAGCTACTATTGCAAGCCTTCCCTGCCTTTTCTTAGCTTTCCATAGAACCCTCTACCCCTGCAATCTCCATTTACATAAGGGCAATCCTTGTTGTGTCCCAGTTGCCTTCAGCTTCATCTGCTTGCTTTGTTGGTTGATCATTCCTTTAATTGTTGTTTGTATTTGTTTTAGTGTAAAAATATGGGTTGCGGATGTGGGGAAAGAGGGATCTTAGTATCTTGCTAGACAATTTAGGAGACCCAAAGGTGCTTTTTTTCTTCTTCAAAAGGCAACTGGACTGTTTTTTCCTTGAGGAAGAAGAACAAGAAGACGTTTTGCTTCTCATCCAAGAAGCTTCATCTGTTCTGGGATGGTGAGGGTGATGGAAGGATTAGTTCTGACAAGATGGGGGAAGGGTTGGAAGGATCATTTTATTTGCAGTTATCTGGTCATGAGCAGATGACTGCAAAGAAATAATCCTGTTAGAATTGATGAAGCTTCTTGGATGAGAAGCGAAATGTTTTCTTCTTCTTCCTCATGGAAAAAAACAATCCAGTTGTCTGTTGAAAAAAGCACCTTTGAGGCAACTGGACAACTGAGAATCTCCACAGAATTTAGAGGAGTTGGTGTTCAAGACAGTTGCAGGCAAGATATTGCTGGAGTTGGTAGGAAAATAAACCTTATGCTATAAACATTATTTGTAAGGCCTAAAGATGACAGCAACTGTCTTCACTAAATTCACCTTCCTATGTCACCTAGGAATGTTGGGCGTTATCTGCAGAACTAGAACTAATTAGAGAAGGCAATACTTTCTGTAGCCCCTATAGACAAGATGTCAACTTAAAATACTCGGGCCTGTCTACTATATTTACATTTATAAAATGTGACCATATCAAAATGGAGCAAGATTCACACTAAAAATAAAAGAACCCTTCATTTTAAGATGATAATATTAAGCTCACACAACCCTCAAGTCCCCAACAAATAGTAGATTAACATAAATGTGAAAGCTTTGCAGAGTTTTTATACTACTATGGATTTAGAAATGTCCTCGATGAAGTAATGGTCAATACATATTGGCGTAGAAAGAACTTTACCCCTCCAGTGTATAGACCCCAATTTTGCAGTTTTTCTTGATATACTTTGGTCCTTAATATACTTCAGCTATATTTAACTTTATAAAAGTGTTTAACCAATGAGAGTAGAATTGTTAACCAGGGCACTGATACAAGAATGCCACTGTAATATTTATCTATTGCTTTCTGAATCTGTACCATTAATAATCTATAAAGTGGTGTAAAGCCTTTAGGAGTACCATTCAACAATAAAAGTGTATGTTCTGTCACTGCGCATCAGCAGAAACATAACTGGCTTGAAAGTTATTGAAATATATTGTGGAGAACAAATATTGCAGTGACATGAACTACAGAATGTGAACTAGGTCAATATATATCAGTCAGAAACAAAGCAGGTATTTTTTATAGGAATAGGGTTTATGGATTATAAACAAATTGAATTTATGGCTGAAGAGTTACTAAAGTAGATGGAATTTTGAAAACTACACGATATGGTAGCTCTAATCTATTCCTCTTCTTAAATGAAAAACAATATTTCTTTAGTACGTGGAAAGCTTTGGAAAGACATTGATTGCTGAAGAGGAAGATTAACTTTTGATGGTATAATTTGATATTAAAAATTAAAAGGAGCCAAAATCAGTAATTTTATTTAGAGGAAATGGACTGAAGACTATAAAGCCTATCATAAATCTCTTTTTTTTTTTCACTGTAGGGGCCTATAGTTTGCAGGTCAATTTAGCATTCTTTCTTTTACACACCCACAGAAGTGATTGCTCTATTGACTCATGGGGGAAGGGGAGTCTATAACAGAACAATATTTTGATTAGGTTACCCCAAAATGTCCCATAGTACAGAGTAAGCTTTTGTCTTCAGCTCAGAACTTTTTGAATGTGGGATCAAGCAGAGAGGAACAGAGAAAAGGCCATCTGATATTAAAAGCATGGAACTCCTGTTAACTTGCTTGGAAAGTGAACATGTGGAGGGGACATGATGAAGATCTAAAGAGAGATTCCAAAAGGATTGAACTTAATTACAACCCTCTGTGCTTTTATTTAACCATGATTGCACACAGGGTTCCTGATCCCATTGGGGGGATCTCCTGATGAGTTTAGCTGTATATCTCACAGCTTCATTTCAGCACTAGGATTAGATACAGTAGTGCTTTGTCTTTTCTTTGAACATTCTATTTTCTAACATCTGAACGTGTCTGAGCCTGCAGTTGCCAAACATACCGATGAAGTTATTTTAAAGTATTGAGGAAAGTGTAGCCCAGTAGATGTTGCTGAAGTAAAACTTCCAGCAACCCTATTCAGCAGAGGGATGTTGGGAATTACAGTACAGTAATATCTGGAGGGCAATATATTTCCCATCATGTCTATCAAGCACCACACACAGATTTTAGATTGCAGGAATAATTTTTAAAAATTACAGTGGTTGAACATCTTATTTTAAAAATAATATAAATCAAGAAGTCCTCTGGAAAAAAAAAATTCTGGATAAATGCTGATAATTCTACATACGTTTCCTATTTTCCCGGAATTAAGCTCCAAATCTTGTTTTGGCTATAATTTCCATTATAATCATAATCAAAAGCATTTGATTTTGAGTAAAGCATAGTTATTCTACTCTGAAATGCCTAAGAATAGCTGTCAGTACTAACTGGGGAAATGACTATTCCATTAAGTTCTCCTATTACATAGAAGAGTCGCACTTCATGTTTTTAAGAAACACCCATGCAGAGAAAGAGGTTTGGACATAGCAATAGGAGGGAGTCATCTGTTATTGAGTGAAAGATTTAATTTAGACCATCAACTTGGAGCACTGTCAAAAAGATGCTTGTCCAAACGTGCTTGGATGTGAATGATTGTCCCAATAGTCTAAAATTTGGATGAGCAGCAGCAGCGTTATGCACATCAGGTTGCATGACGCTATGCAGGTCACTAGGTGGGGAACAGGGGGTAACTTGGCATAATCACAAGGTATTTATTGAAGTTCTAGTTCATTTGAGCAATTGAATGCCAAATGACACATTGCATTGTTATTCAGATTTTTTTTTTTACAAAAATGTTTGAAGTGGTTGTTTGTATCATTTAAGTGGAATATGTTCCTAATCCAACTTTGGTTTGTTGCTGCTTTATGCCCTTAACAGTGCTGTTACAGCAAATAATATTTTGAGAGTCGGACAACGATTTGAGGGTATGTGGGAAGGGTCTCTGAATAATCAAGAATATTTTTGATTGAAGCATGTCTCAGCTCAACCATTTTCCTTGTTATATTCAACACCCATATTACGGTTCTATGTCTATAATTTTTTTGTTTTGTTAAATTTACTGATGTATACACTAACATATATATATATATATTACACATACATATACATATACAAATGTTTTATTATTCTTTCTCTTATTCTCTTGCTCTAATTGGTCAATAGATTGTAATAAACTAACTCCACTCCACTCCACTCCATTCCCCATTCCATTCCATTCCATTCCATTCCATTCCATTCCACTCCACTCCACTCCACTCCACTCCACTCCACTCCATTCCATTCCATTCCATTCCATTCCATTCCATTCCATTCCATTCCATTCCATTCCATTCCATTCTATTCTATTCTATTCTATTCTATTCTATTCTATTCTATTCTATTCTATTCTACCATCTGACCCAGAAAGTTTTTGGCTAGCTTTAGTTGGCCTATAGTTTACAACTATTCCTAGACAGAGATAACTTGGTCATAGTAGTTGCTATATTGGTATTGTCCTATCTAGCATATTCAGATATGGGTCTGTCTTTGACAATGCCATGGAACTCATAACATATGAAGAATACAGCTACTAGCTTGTGGGTGGTAAAGCCCAGAACATCAGTTTTAAGGGATTGTACTAGTACCCGGATAGGTGTGAGTCATTTATTTATTTATCCAACTTATATGCTGCCCATCTTGATATCATGATACTTACAGCTTTACTCCAAATATTAGATGATGTTTTTTCCACTGAGGACTAATCTGGTGGGCATGGGGTGGGTGTACTCAAAAAATGGCTGCCAAGAGTGATTCGCCTAAGTGCAAAATGATGGTATAGAGGGCATGACTTGTTACAAAATCCTTAATTACCAGAAGGTGACATAGGCCTACCAGGATGCTCTCTACCTCCCAGTGAGACTTTTGTGGGACTTAATTTTTAATCCTGAAAATTATTATGACTATTGAAGTTAGTACTTTGCTTGATGATTTTGACTTTTCTTAAACTAGGTAATTAAAAAAATAATTATTTTTAAGGTGAGGCAGACAATTTAGTAGAGGTATCTGAGGACATATTGAAGTTCACAGATATCATATGATCTAATCTTGTTCTACATAGGATGGCAAAATCTCATAAAGCTCTGTACAGAATTGGTCAATATTAAGATTGTCCAAGTATGCTTTTCTCTGCTTCTCACCATTGGGTATGAGAAGTGGAAAAGGACCTTCTTAGCCATAACATCCTGACTATGGGTTGTGTAAACCAGTTGACAATGGCAGAACTGACCCTGACATTTCAGAATGAGCAAAAGATCTACCTGTTCACTCAATCATCTTTGAACCTGAGTAACATTAACTTGCCATCCATATACACTGCTCAAAAAAATAAAGGGAACACAAGCAGAAGACATCTGAGATCTGAATGAATGAAATAGCCTTATTAAATACTTTGTTCGTTACATACAGTAGTTTTGTGGTCCCTTTAGGTGTTTGAGCAGTGTATAAACTACTGTATATAAAGAACAAAGTATTTAATAAGGCTATTTCATTTATTCAGATTTCGGATGTCTTCTGCTTGTGTTCTCTTTATTTTTTTGAGCAGTATATTTTGAACTCTACTATTGTGATGTTGCTGTGTTTTTCTTAGGTAGATTTGAGATTTGAAAAATATTTTTTTAAAAAAATCATATATACCCCAATAATCTATGGATTATAAATTCATTACTTTATTAAAATGTGAATGCCTGCTAAAAGGGAAAGGTCGCAGTCAAGAATAATTTGTTCTTCCTTTCTTTTTGGTTGCACCATAATACTAACCAAGGCCATCCTTTAAGATTTGGGACTGTAAAGCCACACAGAAAGCAGTGCAAACATTTAAACTCTGGCACTCAACCTGGGACAGTATCCAAATGTTTTTGTCCCCTCTGTTAAAATGTGTATCCAATAACACACAATGGAAATTGACAGAAAACATACTGCTCGATCCATATAATTCCCTTGGTGTGTTTCTCTATTTACTTCTGGAAATATAGCTAATTGTGTGAAGAATGCATGACATACTTGATGTTCATAGTGTGTTCAAATCCACCCAAAGGGCTTGTGAAAGATTTAAAGTCAGATTTTAAACTGAGCCCCAGTGATATCAGTGGGGCTGATTGTCAAGAATTCATGTTTACACTTGCTGTTCACATTCTTAACAACTAATGATCAGTAAAAATATCATTAGCTGACACAGAACTTTGAGAACGCATGTTTTATGCCCAAACTCCACCAATATTTTCCATTAAATATAATCTTTCTCCTTACATCGAGTTACCAAAATAGTTGATTTTTAAATGCCAAAAAAGCATAATGATACAAAACAACAAACCTTTGCATTTGTGTTGTGCGTAACATTGAAAGATTGTTTTTAGGCTTATAGCTAACCAGAGTCATTCTGATTAGTATTAAGGTGTGAGGTTACTAGGAAACTCCATGGTTTTGGATTAGATCAGGAAGTTAAAAGTTATTCTAGAACAGGGGTGTCAAACTCACATCGTCATGATATTGTCATGTGACATATTGTGACTCCCTCCCCCCTTTGCTAAACTGGGTTTGGGCATGGCCAGTGCGTGACACATCCAGCCTGTGGGCAGCGAGTTTGACAGCCCTGTTCTAGAACAATATTTCTCAAGGTGGGCTAGGGAATTCTGGGAGTTGAAGTCCACAGAGTTCAGAATTGAGAAACAGTGCCATAGAAGAAGGCAATAACAATCACTTCTGTATTGTTGCCAATAAAATAGCATGAATGTGTCTATCAGATTACCAGGAATCAAGTTTGATATGATTTTTATATTTAAGGATAATAGACATGATTGATAAAGCACCACCATTAGAGTAGATTTAGCAACACACATGCCTTTAAAATTCCTATTAGGTTTATCCTTGTACAAGTTGTGCATTTTAGTATACATTTTTTTCATCTCTCTTCTGAGTTTTGTATCTAATTGTTTACAGTATACTATATATCTAAAGTGTGACTTGAACTGTTGTAGACATGTGAACAAGCTTTTAATGTTGTTTGTCTTGTAAAAGGTACTTTAAATATTTGCTGTAATATTGTAATCAAAATGAAATACTTCCTCCAAAAGACATTCTATTTATTTATTTCTCCCATTCAAAAGAGACCGGGGGCACAGTGATTAGAATGCAGTTTTGCAAGCTAACTCTGCCCACAATCTGGAGTTCAATCCTGAACGACTCAAGGTTGACTCAGCCTTCCATCCTTCTGAGGTCTGTAAAACAAAAACTCAGATTGTTGGAGGCAATAGGCTGATATTGTAAACCACTCAGAGAACACTCAGAGAAATATAAGTCTAATCAATAAAAACAAATAGATAAGCTTGGTGATTATAAAACTATTATAAAAATATACTATTCAACTAGCCTTAAGGGTTAGGGTCACCATTAAAATTTCCTAAAAAAGAAAAGAAAACAAAAACCTGACAATCTGTTCATATAAATGGCTTTGTGTTCCTTATTTCTGGAGCACTCCTCACGAGAATCATGGAGAAAATCTATTTATCCTAGTTACTAAGAATCATCAACAACTTGGTGGCACATAATCAATCAAGCAAACTTTACCAGAAAGGAAAATTACTGTGGGAAGATGGAAATAAGTAGAAAGTGGAAAACATTCTCAAACAGAATAAAAGCAAAGGCCAAATGAGATCGCCCTGAAAATGTAAGAAGAAATGGTGTATGACTGACAGGTCCTAACTGACATGGTTATAAGAAAGGGAGGAAGTGTAGCACAATAGACTTTCAAGATTCTGTTATTACAACCAATCTCAATAAAAGTAGTTTTAGCTTTTCTGCGGAGTTGATTCCTGATCTAGTCTATTGGTAGAGCTGACAGGTCCACGTGAAAATATCATGTTGAAGATGTCTATGAAGATTCTCAGTCATCCAGGTCATGGTTGTCCCAATCATGCTGAAGAATCAAGGAAAGTGGGTGATCTTTATTGCTTTGCCATATTTGCCATCTTCAAATGCTTCTTAGCATTAGTACTAAGTACTATTAAACTACTTAGTGTTGAGTACTATAGAGTGTTGAATAGTATTAATATTACTTAGTATTGAGTAGCGAAATTGCACACATGTAACTTTCTCCCTTTCCCTTCCAAACCTCTGTGAATTCTCTATGGTCTCAGAAAGACAGTGACACAATGACTTGAATGTGAATATTTAATAAAACAGCATCCAGGTTGCCCGGACAATATATTCCTATTTAGACAAATATAAATCTATCAGCACTTCATATTCCTGAATGACTAAGGGAGGGAAACAATGATCTCCTCCTATCACAACCAATTTCAAGACTTCACATTCTAGACAAATTCAAAAGACTATTTAAAGCAGAATCACTGCCTTCTACATCAAATGAAGAGTGGGTAAGGCGTTTTAAATTGGGGAGCCATTTTAGATTTAATTCTGTTTTAAACGTATTTTAATTGTTTATATTGTATGTTTTTAATTTTGGCTGTTCACCGACCCGAGTCCTTCGGGAGAGGGGGCGGTATAAAAATCTAATAAATAAATATAAATAAATAAATAAATAAGAGTATGCTGTTTGAAAATATCAGCTAAATGTTATGGAACAGCTTCCTGTGTTGTTGCAGTTACCACACAATCGGTTTTAAAGCAGCTATTATAAGAACATCTGCAGGAATATGAATGTAAGAACACATCCTTTCAATCGCAGAGGAGAACTATTATGGTCCTGCAGGTGTTATTGGAATATGATCGCTATCGTGCCAACTACAGGCTTTCTAAAGACCCTGACTTGCAGCAGCTTATCCTTGGAGAATAAAAATGTTTTTTGCCCTTCTTTTACAGAAATATATCCTCATTATTAGAAAGGAAGATTTCATTATGTTCTACCTTCATTATTTTTTTCACATATGTGAACAAACATTGTTGGCTAACCATGTGGTAAGTCATTAACTATTTGTGAATGAATTTGGACATGGATAGAATTCCTATGATGCCTCATTACTGGCTATGGTAGATGGGGTTTATGGGAGTTGTAGTCTCAAATACCTGAATGGCAGATTGTCTACCTCAGTGACTGCTTAGCATTTTAGCACAGATGAAAATATGCTTGGAAATGCTGCAAGAACAGAGTAAGTTCTTATATTTCTATGAAGCTGACAGCATACTTTAAAACTTCAACATATATATTATAGGAATGAAACTCACCTTTATTATAACCGTCACCAAAACTGAGTATAGTGTTATAGGATAGAGTCCAGATAAAAACATATTAAACATTTCTGAATAAATTAAAAAATATTAAAAAATACAAGGCTACACTTAAATCTAAATTGATAAAACAGCCATAGAATACTAAGCATGTTTAATTTTTTTAAATTAAGTCCCTAAATTATAAAATTAATTAAACCATTCACAGTTCAAATGGTGATGACTAAGTAACTTTGTGATCCATTCTTGCATTGATGACCTTTACAGATCTGTAAGGCAAAGAAAAGATGAAGTAAGATAATAAGCATAGTCCTCGTTTCAGTTAGCAACTGCTTTGCTTAACAATCCAGTTGCCAGCCCCAATTATGGTTACTAAATGAGGACTACCATAAATAATCTTGAAATAGTATAAACTAGATTGCATTCAATTACTTTTTACAAACTTGTTTGGTAGTTCACCCTGTTCCATGAGATGAAAAGCAGTTTGGCGTCCTCACTGCATCTGTTACATAACACAAATTCTTATGTTAAAAAGCTATCATGACTAAATGAATGAACCTGAGATCTCATTTTCCTTTCCTAATGCTTCTTTAAAAGTCTTGCTTAAATTTGAGGCATCACAGAAGTGTTATTTTTTTTAGGCAATGTCAGCGTAAGTCCCATATTTCATTTCAAAATTCAGCTAGAAGTATAGATTTTGAAAACAGGTATACTTGTCTGGAAACTTCTTCCCAAGTATTAAAGGCTAACTGCTGGCTGAACTGTTCACTGGGACTCTGATCACCTGGAATGGATTTAATCTTGGCTTGATTTCACTTCAACCAATAACTCATTTTTTTCAATTTGGTTTTTAGTTTTACCTTGTGTGCAAGATGGTGATGTGAATGTTATGGCTAAGTCCGCTAGCTTTTGTACATTTCCTCCCCTAAATAATTGAAAAAGTGAAGCATTTTATTTCAACCAATGAGTACCTTTGAAAAGTCCAGCCCTACACTATCTTGAAAGAGGTCTTATGATACAGTAGAAGACTATCCTTCAACTCTATAGATGTCTGGCTTGTGAGTCCCATTATTTTCAGCTAGTTTGGCCATCATATATAAGAATGACTAATAGATGGTTGAAAGCATTTCCATTCTTTAAAGATGGCTTTACAGGGACAAATATATGTATCCTTTGCGCACTTGTCAGACTTATCACAAATGTTGAACTTGGTGGTATCTTGTCCTGTGCTTAGATTGTGTGTCCATTTCCTGAAAGATCACAAAAGAGAATTTTTATGTTTATGTGATCTGCCTTTATGTGACTATCTTTTTGGATCATCTGAACTGAGTATAAGGATGTGATCAGTGAGTAGCATGGAGTGATAGCAAATGGAAGGAATATGCTAAACATGATTTTGTCTTATGTGAAAATAATTTGGTCCTCAGAGTTTAGAATCACAGCTAAGAAGTGGCTATGAATTAGAATAACAGAGTTGGAAGGGGCCTTGGAGGTCTAGTCCAACCCCTGAGTTTCCTGCTCAGGCAGGAAATTTATACCATTTCAGACAAATGGTTGCCCAGTCTCTTTTTAAAAACTTCCAGTGTTGGAGCATCCATTACTTTTGGAGGCAAGTCGTTCTGCTGATTAATTGTTTTGTTAGGAAAGTTCTCTTTAGTTCTAGATTGGTTCTCTCCTTAATTAGTTTCAAATCCATTGCTTCTTGTCCTGTCCTCAGGTGCTTTGGAGAATGGGTTGACTCCCTCTTGTTTGTGGCAACCCTTTAGATATTGGAACACTACTATCATGTCATCCCAGTCCTTCTTTTTCAAGAAGGAAAGTTCAAATAGGTCCTGTAGGATTTCACAAATCTCACAACAAAGGAAAACACACATTACTTCTGAATCGTAACCCCAAGGATGGTGAAGTGATTCAGCTCTGATCAAGAATAATCAACATGACCAAAGATTTTACATTGTAGAAAAAAAAATCTGACATCCACTGCAGAGTTGTTTTGATTAAAAAAGGTTTTTTCCCTCTCACATTGAGGTCATTAGCCAGCCAGCTTTAAATATCCCTTTCATGCAGCTGGGCTCAGTGTAATGTGATTTTTTTTCTCCTTTCGTAAGGTATCCCAGGGCCATTTGACTATTTCAGACAAAGAAGGAAAAGGCCCCTGCCGAGCTTGGAAATCATCTTGCTACTTGGAGATCAGCTTGGAACAGGTTATTTATTGCTGTTCTTGGCATGGGGGTCTCTCCCAAGCCTGCAGCCTGTTTGGCTGTTCTGTTTGCAGCTCTCCAGCACAGCTGATGATTCTTCCTTTGGAGCATGGGGTGCCTGACAGGCCCTGCAAGGAAAGGGCCTGCTTTGCTCCACTTTCCTGCCTAAGCTGATTTCCAGTTACATCAACAAAAAGGGGCTGAGTTAACAAACAGATGCTTAATGGTGTGCCTTAAAGAAGAATGCATTGAATCGTGAGGCTTTCGCTTTAGCAAACTCTTTGGAAGACAATTGTTCCATAGGTACAGCATAAATCTGTAGTTGTAAAACCTTTAATGTTCCCTCCTCTTCCCCCCATCCCCATATGAAATCTGTTCAGCATTATTGCCCCTTTTTGTGGGATATTACTTTGTTAGTCGAAACTTTCAACCTAGATATGGTAGCCTATCATTAGACTGTAGCAAGAAGATGCAGCACAGTCAAATTATTACCTGCCATTTAGTGGCTGTCTAGACTGGTGTTTCTCAACTCCAGCAAATTTAAGGTAGATGGACTGGCTGGGACATTCTGGGAGTTGAAGTCCACTTTATTAAAGTCCATTTCATTAAAATTGCCAAGGTTGAGAAACACAACTCTAGACATTTGCGGCCCTGATAGGTTAGCTGTGACCACAAAGTTTGATGGCTTGATGGTACAGTGGTCTAAGCACCCTGTTATTAACACAGCTGCCTGCAATTACTGCTGGTTCGAATCTCTCCAAGGCTCAAGGTTGACTCAGCCTTCCATCCTTTCTAAGGTAGGTGAAATGAGGACCCAGTTTGTGGGGGCACTAAGCTGACTTTGTATAAATATACAAAAGTATGAAGGCTATTGCTTAACGCATTGTAAGCCGCCCTGAGTCTCCGGAGAAGGGCGGCATATAAATCAAATTTAAAAAAAAAAAAGGTTTTCTCTTTCCTGCTACAGGGATTAATATTCTGATAAAGTTAATCCACTGGTTTTACACAGACTTTCCATTGTAATTAACAATTAGATGCACAATCCAAAGTAATTTTTCTTCCCCGATACATTTGAAATAGTAATAGGGGACTTTTTAAATCATGTACTGTAACTATCACTTGCTGCAACAACAAAATTTGGAACCTTTAAATGCAATTTTCAGAGAAAGCCCTACATTTATTTAAATGGAAATAGACCATAATGTTTAAAAGTGCTTATTCTTTAATAAAGGACTACATCAAGAGATAGGTAGGATTTTGGAAAGTGGGGAAGGGGAACCATGAGATTCTTGTTTCTTGAGGATAAGATATATGTTTCTATTTTACGTGTGGTTTTACTCTAGGCACAGATAATGTTTTGGGTTACCAGGTTTGCCATTAATATTGAACGACTAAGGGCCATAATAGATAATGACATATATGAGACAGAGCTAGCATTTCCTGGAGTTTTCCCAGTGGGATTCAGCCAGTTCGCATCACTTCGGGAGAACCGGTTGTTAACTTTCTGAGCCGTTTGGTAAACTGGTTGTTGGAAGAAATCATTAAGGCAGACAACCGGTTGTTAAATTATTTGAATCCCACCACTGCCTCCAAGGTTCGGTGACTTCCTTTGGATTGTAGCTATATACTGAATTTAGTTCTAGAATAGTGCTTGTGCTAGCATTTTCATGTATTTTGTATCACAAAATAGTGTTTGAAAAATATAATACCTGATTATAGGTAGTCCTTGTTTAGTGGCCTCAGCTGGGACCATAAATTCCATCACTAAGCAAAGCAGCTGCCAAGTGGGAAAGTGTTTGCAACTGTGCTTTTCTTTGCCTGTGAGATAGCCATGATCCTAGGAAAAATGAAAGGAAAGTGAAGCAGAAGATGACTAGCAGCAAATGTCATGTAATCTGTCACTCCACTTACTCTAATGCCTTTAAACTCGCAGAATGAATATGATTGTACATGAAACCATATTTCCTGGGATAAAGGATGTAAATCTCTAGTACATATACAAAAAATACAAAAGTAGTTTTCAAACTCTGTCTTTGGTGGTGGGGGAAAAAAGTTGTATATTATATTAATTGAGTTGTTCTGTACAGAATGTGGTACCTAAATAATGTGTCTTAGAAATCAATATTGGCGCATTAAATGTACATGAAATTCAAATGTAAAATGGGCTTGCTTTCTGCAATAATTTAAATTAATATTTTACTCTCATTTTGTTTTGTGACACATTTCCCTAATTAAAAAAAAAAAAAAAACTTTCCTGGCTAATTCTTTAGGGTTATTTTAGCATAATTAATGCTTCATTGATTAGTTTTTCTGATTTTTAAAGGAGCTATTGCCATAATGTCTCTTTTGTATCAGAGATGAATCCCAAAATAAGGCTTTTCCTAGCTGGTATTCTACAAATTAATTGAGAATTGTAACTTTCAGGGTTCCAATCTGCTCCTTAGGAATTGCAGTATCAAGATCCCTAAAACATTGGGACAATATCTGGAATAAATATTTCCACCTTTCCTATATATTATCCTGTTCACTTAGATCAACAGTTATTGGACAATAAACAGGCAGGGAGGAAGGAAGGAAGCAGGGAATTAGCCTTGAATCACTAAGCAACCACAAGAGTTCCAGGACTGATTCACCCCCCCCCCCCCCTTAAGCTCCATGGAATCTTGTCTATCTGTTCTCAAGGGAAGGCAAGCAGACTGTGGAGATTCCTGTGTTATAGGCAGAACACAATAAAGTAGATAGCTTGAACTTTACATGTGTGGATCCGGTCTCTTGTGCCTGACAATAGAACAGCTTTATTTAATGGCTATCATTCAAGGAAGGTGGATATGTGAGAAATAGATAATCTAATCTGTTGTTCATCTTGCCCTGAGATTCCCAAAGTGGAATCTGGAGGAATCAATGCACTTATAAACACCTCCCACTTCCCCCTTTTTTATTTTTTTTTAAAAATACTCTTAAATATCATCTTTTCCAGCAAAGGTCTGTAAGGGGTGTGCATAAGCGACCAGCATGCCTACCGTCCTTGTCCTAATGTTTTCTTTTATCCTTATCCTTTTCATGTATTTATAATTACATTTACACTTGTATCTGTCATAAAATACGTGCTTGACGAAATAAATAAATAAATAAAATAAGAAAAGCAAAGGATTAGCCCCCAGTACAATTTTTATTCACAAAAATGCCTGAGAGCTAAATTGCATTGGCATTCTATGTTCTGCTTCTCTTGTCCCCCCTCACCACCTAAAGAAAAAAATTAAAGTTAGTTGGAGGATGTAGAAGCTGTGCACCAGACAGTATGGTTGTTCCCTGGGCAACTGGTCTTTTATGGCTGGATCCATACACAGTGTAGCCATCATTTAATATGTGGGGATAAGTTTCTTTATAGCAGCTATTTTCTTTGAAAGCCCATGCTGTGCTTTTAAAATGCAAAATGTGACAATTGCTCCCAAACAGTTTTGGACAACCCCTCCCCCCTCCCCGCCCCGAGTTCCCTACTGTGACTAATTTGATTCTTCACAATTTCAATTCCAGCACTTGCCTTATTCTAAATGAGATATTGATCGACTGGGGTTTTTTTTATTAATGTTCCACCTTTTGATTTGTTACAACACGCAAGTTTGCTTTTTTTTTTTTTACAATATTAAAAATACTAAGTAAAAAATTAACACAAAATCAAAAGGATGATAAGAACTGAACCTGGAACTGTATCTCAAATGGTTTGCTCTGTCATAGAATTTTGGGCTCAGTGGCTAAGAGGCTGAGCTTGTCGATCGAAAGGTTGGTAGTTCAGCGGTTCGAATCCCTGGTGCCGCGTAATGGGGTGAGCTCCCGTTACTTGTCCCACCTTCTGCCAACCTAGCAGTTCAAAAGCATGTAAAAAATGCAAGTAGAAAAATAGAGACCACCTTTGGTGGGAAGGTAACAGTGTTCTGTGCGCCTTTGGCATTTAGTCATGCCGGCCACATGACCACGGACATCTTCGGACAGCGCTGGCTCTTTGGCTTTCAAATGAAGATAAGCACAGCCCCCTAGAGTCAGGAACGATTAGCACATATGTGCAAGGGGAAACTTTACCTTTACTTTAAGAACCATTTCCATCATAATATACCAGTTCAGGAATAGGGGACAGTAAAATTAGTGGGTTTTTTTTTTTTAGTTTTGGAAGGTAACTGTACTTTTATTATTACAACTTTCTTTCCTATTCTTTTACTTCTGATCTAATCCAATGGATGTTGCAGTTGGGGTATGCCCTATATACATATGTAAGCATCCCCTAGATACAGCACATCTGGAAAACCTTCAAAACGTATGCAAGGAACTTGCTGGGAGGAAAATAAAGGAGGTAGTTTATGATTTCCACATTAGGGTTGCTCACTTCTTTGAGAAAAAAGTGTACACATCTGTATCTTTCAAAAGTAACATGAGAAGCACCCCTGAGAGGACTGAAATGCAATGCTGAGCCTGGGAAATTGGACCAAAATCTAGGCCCATTGTTCTTACTACTGGATCATATAGACTTTCCTTGGCTCTTTGTCAGATGGATGTCAGCAGCAGGACATAACCTGGAGGAACAGAAATGCTAGTAAGATGTTGAAAGATGGTATACTATACCATGTTCCAATGTGCTGGAAGACGCTGAGTATCACCAGCTAGGATTATGTGGTAAGAAACCTGCTTTGGAAGGAAAGTATCTTTAAGTGGTCTACAGCCTTTGTCGTATCCCATCAAATGATATTAATAAGCCCTAATGTTCATTTTAATATTTTTTTAAAAAGTAAAGCCATTGTAATCATTTTTCCATTCTAATCTCTGCTCATAAATTTGGAGATTCTTGCACATTAAGGGGAGAGAAGCGTGAATCACTCTCTCTCTCTCTCTCTCTCACACACACACACACAAACACACGAGATTAAGCAGTCTTATGTGGTATAATGATTCATATCCTCTTCTAATCACCATCGATTATATGTGAAAAACTTGGAAAGCTCATCCCAGAGGCTTTAAGAGCAATGTATAAGTTGTTTCCAAAACTGCCATATGGACAATGACTCATATGTTTGCTCAGCACATAAAATATCTATTATATGGTCATTTTGGCAAAGAAAATGATCTTTTTGTTGCCGTTATTGTTGTTTAAAACCATTGGTCATTTGTTTCCTAATAATTTTTAAAGCTATGAGAAGATCATAAAACACCAGCAAATCCAGTAATACATTTGGCATCAGGAACCTCATCTATATCCTAATGCTATTCCCACTTTCAGAGATGTGCAAAACCAGCTAGCAGAAAAAAAGAGTTGTGCAAACCAAGGAAGAAGTGGTTTGTAACAAAGGATAATTGTCTGGTTTTACCTCCTAGCTGATATTTATATTCTTACAGTCAATTGAAGTTCTTACCCCTGGATAGTAGGGCTCTATAACTTATGTCAGCTTTCCCCAATCTAGTGCCTTCCTGATGTATCATTTAAGTTAAGAATTTTCACAGTTGAAATTCAACATATCTGGGAGGTATTATTATTGGACAAAGCTAGATGACATAATTTTGAACATAATGTTCAGAATTCCTGTTTATGAAAAAGAACTGACAACTGTAGTCCAAGCCAAAGTTAAAAGAGCTAAAGGGTTAGCAAACAACAAGAGCAACTAAGTAAGCTAGAATAACTTACCTTTGATATACTCCGAAACAGATGCATTGAGACAGCATCTCCCAACGCTATTGTTATTTCTCGGAGGTGCATCCCCAACAGATGCATTTTTTTAAAAAAATTATTCGTTAGATTTATATCCTGCTTTTCCATCAGGAACTCAAGGCAACATACATAACACTTTCTCTTCCTATTTGCCATCACAACACAACTTGATGAATTAGTCATCATGTTGCTGTGGACACCACCTCCATACATTGGAGAGGGCTGTTGTATCTTGCTCCTGGATCTTAGTTTGAATACACAATCAATAGTGTCCATAGAGTACAAGTAATACAAGTAAGATGGGGACCGCAGCAACATGATCTAAACACTATGCCTTCTGTATGTGTGTTAAGGTCTTTGATTATGATAGTGCAATTGCCATCTTGCCTGCTTTGACACCCCACCTTATGCCTTTATACAGACCTTTAACTTGGGCACACTGGGGTATAATTCCGCCATACCAGCACAACAAAGACTTGCATAGAAGTTGGGAATTATAACCCAATGTATTTGGAACATGCTTGGTTAGGGAAAACTGCCATGATATGATTTAGCTGTATTTGGCATCATGTCCATAGCTTATCATGATTTTTTGCAGCAATTCCTGCGAAACTTTTTTTCTGTATATTTCCCTGTTTCTTTTGAGGAATAGAAAGTTGAACTAATAGATGTTTTTCATTTAATCATCTACAGTTTATAAGCGTAAATAAATGTTTGAAACATTCTTTGTTCCTGCTAAACTGGTTGGGTCTCACCCTCCCCCACTCTCTCCTCACATAAAAAATGGAAGACATGTGGGGCTTAGCCCATTTTGTTTACCAACTTGTTAAGGTTTATGGCCTATTTAATAGCTAGGCATCATGTTGAATTTGAATTGTCAAGATGAGGGCCCTCCTTCTGAAAAATATCTAGTTAGCCACGTTCGACTTCTCTCCAGAAGACAGCATTAAATTACAATTCACAAAGACTGCCTCTTCAGCATTCTCTGTGAAGAATATCTGGTGACACCGATACACTTCATGTATTATTTTTTGCCCTAAATAAGCACCTTTCTATATGGATGGCTAGGATATTTCCCACTTGTTTTCTTAAGCATTTGACATAATTTGTTTCTTGGCCAAGCTTAGTTCTTTGAAATATTGCTGCTCTGGTTGCTGATCCTATCTTATGAAAATATTTAGACACAATTCAAACTTTGTCAGCATATGATTTTAATTGCAGATGTATTTTGATTCTAGATGGTGCCTTTATGAAGCAGACCTTCACAACGGGGGTTGTTAAGAGGCCACCACTCACTAGATGCCCCAATATTATTTATTTATTCATCCATTCATCTAGATTTTGAGTTTTTCTGTTCTTAAGTCTCCAGGTGGTTAGCAAAACAGTAAAACATAGCAAACATTAATATATTCTCTTCAAATGACTGCAGATATCAGCAAGTAAACACAGGTGAGTAGGAGTGGCCTTAAAAACAGTTCTTGGTGAGAACTGTTACATATGTGCTGTTACATATGTCCATGAAAGCATTACTTGCCTGGTTTGTAGATTACCTCTCTTATGCATGTTCAAAGTAACTTTTTCAAAGTCTTCAAAAGGCAAATACATCCACTGTGGATTTATTTTACATAATGAAATGCCACGAACTACCAAATTGGACCCAACATGTAGATAACAGTATGAATGAACAGCGCTGCCATCCATTGCTCTTGGATACAAAAGATAATAGACAAATATATTTGGGGATGTTACATAACGGGCTGTCCAAAGATTCAGATTTGAAGGGAAAAAATGTTTTAGAGTGCATATGGATTCGCATAGAGCACTTGTGTCACCCAATCCCTGAAAAATAAGCCTTTGCTTTAAGGCAGGGTTCCCCAAAAGTGGTTGATATTGACCCCAAATGATGATGAGACTACCTTAAGGTCAATGCTGTTATTGTTATTCACAGTACTATTGCTTAAAGTAGTAAGGGGGTTGATGAACAATTTGAAGCTTCATGAAGGGGGCGATGAGCTGAAGACCTCTGTTTTATAAGGTTTTCCTGAAAAGAGCTACTTGCCTACCTATAAAGATTCGGAATCCTACTTTGTCCTTTGATGCTGACCTTCTGCTCTATTGCATAATAATTAGTATAGATTTCATAGGGTTTCATAAAGCATATACTATAGACATATACTATTAGAGGGGCGTGGTGGCTCAGTGGCTAAGAAGCTGAGCTTGTCAATCGAAAGATTGGCAGTTCAGCGGTTCGAATCCCTAGTGCCTCGTAACAAGGTGAGCTCCCATTACTTGTCCTAGCTCCTGCCAACCTAGCAGTTTGAAAGCACATTAAAAAAATGCAAGTAGAGAAATAGGGACCAACTTTGGTGGGAAGGTAACAGCGTTCCGTGCACCTTTGGCATTTAGTTATGCTAGCCACATGACCACAGAGACGTCTTTGGACAGCGCTGGCTCTTCAGCTTTGAAATGGAGATGAGCATCGCCCCCTAGAGTCCGGAACAACTAGCACATATGTGCGAGGGGAACCTTTACCTTTACTGTAGACATCTTATAGTATATCTTTGGGCTTTGATGTTCTCTTCTGGTCTTTTGTCTGTAACTCAGACCACTTTTGCAAAATTGTCAACACTTATGAGTACAGGTGGTCCTCAACTTACAACAGTGCACATAGTGACCATTCAAAGTTACAACAGCACAGAAAAAAAGGGACTTATGATGATTTTTCACACCTACGACCATTGCAGCATCCCCACGTGATTTAAATTCCAATACTTCACAACTGGTTCATATTTATGACGGTTGTAGTGTTCTGGGGTCATGTGATCCCCTTTTGCAACTGTCTGACAAGCAAAATCAATGGGGAAGCCAGAGTTACTTAACAACCGTGTTACTAATTTGATTCACTTAACAAATGTTGTAAAAGAAAAGTTGTAAAATGGGACAAAATTCATTTAACAAATTTCTCACTTAGCAACATAACTGGGCTCAATTGTCATAAGTCAAGGACTACCTGTATAAAACTAATTGACTTCTGCCTTTCTCGTCAATCTCTTGAATAGTCCAATCAATATCTTTCCCAAGAACTGTATTTGGAGGGACCAATTATGATCTGACACAGAAGCCTTTCTGATCTGAGACTAGATCAGAATTCACATCCCGAATTCAATACTTTTCTCTTCCTTTCTATTTTTTAAACAAACATCTAAACATCTTTCATCTTCTATAACTTTTGATCTGGGAGCAAAGGTCTTATTGATGCTGTTCTTAATTCTTCTACTTCAGGTGAGTAAATAATGACTTTGCTTACCCCAATTCATCTCATTTTGACCTTTTCCCCAAATTGGATTATATGGATTATTAGGCTGTTTAAAATTTTATTCTGTTTAGGTTTTTAATTGAACAACATAACATATTACTGTAGATTAAAATTGATCAATGGATACCTAATCTTTGAGATTCTGAGTTAGGCTAGGTTCTCATAAATTAGCTTAAAGAATTCATTTGTGAATTCTGATACAATGGAGCTGTTATGACTTTTGTCAGATCTTCTAGGCTTTGTAACTGGCCAGAAATTGTGATGCTTGTCTTGCCTCAAACTACATACATAAATACATACATATGTATATGTAGCACGTGACTTAGGATAAAACACAATCGGAAATTGCTCAAATTTCAAATACTACTTGCAATGTTTGCAGATTTAAAATAATTGCTTTTAAAAAAAACAAAAACCCACATATTGTAGATTACATAGAAGTGGAATACAAATGATTGATGAACATATTTCAAGCTAAACCAAAGAGTCAGTTTGGTATAGTGGAAACTGCTGGGCAAGAAACCAGATGACCGTGAGGTTAAATTCTCCCATAGGTATAAAAGCCAGGTGGGTGATTTGGAGTCAGTCATTTTCTCTCTGAACAACCCACCTCACAGAATTGTGAAGAAAATTAGAGGCAGGAGCATTAGTTATGTATATTGCCTTAGCTGACCAAAAATAAAAGCAAGAGATCAAATGGATCACCCTTAATAGGGATAAACCTGATAAGTAGAAAATTATTTTTGTTTGAGTTCTTGCTGATTGAAATTCTGTGATTTGACTATTTGCTATTATATGCATTTCTGAAAATAAAACATTCTCTGTTCTGGAAAAATACTGACTTTTCCTTTAATTTTGTTGAATAATTAAAGTTAGATTTAAGTTTATTTAATTGATAACAATTGATTTAAGCTCCTTTTAATAATTTAATTATTCTCTTTTAATTTAGACCTTCCTGTTTAATTTTTCAATAAGTTGTGATTGTCTACTATTTGCCCCAAGATAGTTTGTTAGCTCTTATGGCAGAATATAAATTGAGAAGAACCTAGGAGGAATAAACTTTCAATCTGTGAAGTAGGCCTCAATTAATACAGCCAATATTGTCATGTTTGAGTGACACGGATAAGATACTGCAAGGGTGAAATCCAGCATGTTCTGACAGGTTCTGGAGAACCGGTAGTGGAAAGTCTGAGCAGTTCGGAGAACTGGCAAATACCACCTCTGGCTGGTCCCAGAGTGGGGTGGGAATGGGGATTTTGCAGTATCCTTCCCCTGCCATGACCACCAAGACAAGCCCACAGAACCAGTAGTAAAAAAAATTGGATTTCACCACTGCTGCAAGTCAGTGAAATCAGTACAAGGATGTCTGTGGTGATGGGCAAAATAATTGTGTCATGATATTTCAATGCATCCTCTCCTAATACACTTGCATGCATCAATCTGATGTGAGTCTGAAAAGACAGAACTTGTATCACAATGTCACAAAACATGTTTTGGCATCATCTTGGCTAATATGAACATCTCTGAAATGCAGGACATCTTTTGAGGTTTTTCATGAGTGTTGATGGAATTTGTTTAACAGAGGCATGCTATTTTTTTTTAATATACTCATAATGAAAAATGTCATATTTTATGAGTGAGGAAAATGTGTCGGTCACTGAAGCCTTTTCTGAACATGGGGGAGAGGAATGATAATAATGGCCTTTTATAAACCTTTACTTTATTGTAGCCTAAACAAAGCAGCTCACATTAACTGTGGAGAAATTTAATTAGACGAAGGAAAGATTATTTCAATACCCTTCAATAATGAACTATGATTTATTAACGAACATTTTAGAGAAGATTTAATGAAAAATGTCAATATAAGGAAAAAGAATGAAAACCTTCAAGCTTGTCTACCCCCCTCCCCACAATTTTTGGAGTTCACACTGTTTCCTTTTTGACCAGTTTTCAGTTATGACTTTGTAAAATCTAGAGATAATCCCCAACATTCTCAATTAAGACCTTTTAAAATAATCTAGATTACCTCTCCCTGCAGGCATACTTTTATACAAACATGCATTTTAACAGCATATTTTCCCCATTGGCTGAAATTATTAATGATTAAATGACAAAATAAGACAGTTGTATAAACCTGGATTGTCATCTAGCTGGTGTCAGCATTGAACCTGACCTTAGCTGATCTAGAAAGGTAAACAGATAAGTTCGTGTCTGGATGAAGGACTATCAAGACAGTTTGCAACTGTAGGAAAGACTATTAAAAATCAAAAACATCTTGCAAACAGGCAAACCACTCTTCCTGGCTATATCATGCTAAGCTCATGCTCCTTGTAGAGGAGATGGGCAGCATAAAAATTTAATATAGGAAATAGGGTACCAGAATGTTTCCTGGAGTTTCCTGAATGTTATCTGGATCCGTTCCAGTCAGGTTTCAGGTCTGGGCACAGCACGGAAACGGCATTGGTCGCGCTGGTTGATGATCTCTGGAGGCCTCGGGACAGGGGTTATTCCTCTGTTCTGGTCCTATTAGATCTCTCAGCGGCTTTTGATACCATCGACCATGGTATCATGCTGCACCGGCTGGAAGAGTTGGGGGTGGGAGGCACCGTGTTACGGTGGTTCTCCTCCTTTCTCTCCGACCGGTCGCAGTTTGTGTTGGCAGGGGGGCAGAGGTCGACCTCGAGGCCTCTCATTTGTGGAGTGCCGCAGGGATCGGTCCTCTCGCCCCTTCTGTTCAACATTTATGTGAAGCCACTGGGCGAGATCATCCGTGGCTTTGGGGTGAGATACCACCAGTACGCTGATGACACCCAGCTGTACATCTCCACCCCAGGCCACCCCAACGATGCCCTTGAAGTGATGTCCCAGTGCCTGGAGGCTGTGCGGATCTGGATGGGGAGGAACAGGCTCAGGCTCAACCCTTCCAAGACTGAGTGGCTGTGGCTCCCGGCATCCCGATATAGTCAGTTGACTCCATCACTGACTATTGGGGGCAAGTCTTTGGCCCCCACTGAAAGGGCTCGCAATCTGGGAGTCCTCCTGGATAGGCAGCTGTCTTTGGAGGAACATCTGACGGCTGTTACCAGGGGGACCTTTTATCAGGTTCGCCTGATTCGCCAGTTGCGGCCCTTTCTTGATCGGGATTCCCTGTGCACAGTCACTCACGCCCTCGTCACCTCTCGCCTTGACTACTGTAACGCTCTCTACATGGGGCTCCCCTTGAAGAGCACCCGGAGGCTCCAGCTGGTCCAGAATGCAGCAGCGCGGGTAGTGATGGGAGCAACATGGCGCTCCCATGTAACACCACTCCTGCGCGAGCTGCACTGGCTCCCAGTGGTCTTCCGGGTGCGCTTCAAGGTGTTGGTTATCACCTTTAAAGCGCTCCATGGCATAGGGCCTAGCTATCTCCGAGACCGCCTGCTGCTACCGATGACCTCCCATCGACCCGTGCGCTCCCACAGAGAGGGCCTCCTCAGGGTGCCATCAGCCAAACAATGTAGGCTGGTGGCCCCCAGGGGGAGGGCTTTCTCTGTGGGGGCTCCCACCCTCTGGAATCAGTTGCCCCCGGAGATAAGAAGAATCCAGGACCTCAATGCCTTCCGTCGTTCCCTGAAAACCTATCTTTTTCAGCAAGCCGGGTTGGCTTAAGAAGAAATTTTTAAAATTTTTAAATCCTTTTAATTAGTCTGCGATTTTTAATTTTTTGGGCCAAATTTTATATATATTTTTAAATGTTTTAATATTTGTATTCTATGTTTTTTATCTTGGCTGTACACCGCCCTGAGTCCTCAGGGAGAAGGGCGGTATATAAATTCGAAATTAAATTAAATTAAATTAAATGATATCTGCAGCAAGGTTGCCAGTTCTCCTACCTTCTCCTTCACTTTATGTAATAGAAAAGTAGATGCTAGTCAAGAAGCATGTTTCACCAGAAACAGGAAGATTTTAAAATGCAGAGGTAGACCAAATTCAAGAGACATCAATTATAGAGATTTGTGTTGCATTGGCCAACTAGTATTTTGTAATATAGCCACCACATCAGTTTGACTGAGAAATGACAAGGTAGAGAATGGTCAGGAAAAGTGAGGGATTGAGAGGAGCAGCAGATGTGAAACTACGAGGGGACACAGCAATTAATGAAGTGAAGGATATGTTTTATATACCTATGATAAGCTAGGGTTTAATTTGCTTAATAGCTTTCATGGCAGAACAAAGTTCTGATAGATCTAATAGAGGTTGATGAAAGTTCTAGGCTCCTTCCTTTTTTTGATCAATTCTCCAGAAAGGTCAACGGGCCTTTGCAAGACTGCTACTGCTGCGATTAATATACTTTAAAAAAAAAAAATCTTATTGTTTCCAGAAGTTTGCTGAGCAAATGAGGTTTTACATTTCCCAGCCTCCTGCTAGCACATTAAGGTGTCAACTTTCACTGTAAGGCAAGTGTTTTGGTGCAAACAGCATTTTTGACCTCATGACACTGACCAGAGTACTGAAGTTGTTCAACCATTGAACAAACCTGGGGGTGTAATAAAGGGATGGGAAAAAAATCAGGTAGCTATGAAATATCGTATAAAACTTTATACATACATACATACATACATACATACATACATACATACATACATACGTAGATAGTTTTCTACAACATCAAAGAGAATGTAGCTTCTTCAGAATTGCTAAGCAATTCCCAAGAATTAGAATATTAGTTTCTGGGGAGAAGAAATATGAACCTGGCTATGTTATACCTGGATAGCAGATATATCAGCTGAACCCCAGATATAGTCCTGGTGTGCTTAGGCAATGCTACTGTTCCATCAGTGATGAAATGTCAACAGAGCAGTTAAAATAAGTATTTGAGGTTAGCCCTTGAAAGAGCTTTATGTTGTATCCTAAACTTCTCCAGACTCCTGTCACGTCCTTGTTGATACTGCAGTTTTACATCAGTTTTACATCACCCAAGGAATTTCCCTCTCAATGATTTCAGTTGCATGATAAACAATGAGCCATTAAGCACTTTTATGTCAAAAAAAGAGCCTTGTTGGCGCAGTAGACTAAAGCACTGTTAAGGAACACCAGCTGCCTGCAATTACTGCAAGTTCAAATCTCACCAGGCTCAAGGTTGACTCAGCCTTCCATCCTTTTGAGGTAGGTAAAATGAGGACCCGGATTGTGGGGGCAATAAGCTGACTTTGTATAAAAAAGAACACCGCTTTGGGGGGGGGGCAAAAGCCCTACTAAGCAGGTATATACAAAAGTATGAAGGTTATTGCTTAACGCATTATAAATCGAACCAATAAATCGAACCAATAAAAATCACCCCATCCACATCATTGTGGAAGAATATATGTGCAACTGAGGATTGGACTAGAAAGACAGAGAAATCAAAGCTCCATTGAAAAGAAATGTGATTACAATACTCTTGGCTACCAAAATAGGGATGATGAGCATTTACCCACCAAGAGAACATTTTGAATGGACAATCAAATATTTCTAGTAGTGGGAGTACTTATATATGGTATTTTTCAGAGTATAAGAAGCACCTAGCTTTTTTGGTGAGGAAAAGAAGAAAAAGAAATCCCCCTTTGCCACTGAGCAATTTTGCCTCATTGCAGCAAACAGCCTGCTTTACTTTCATTTTTGTTTTCAGCATAGTTTGATTAGCACAAGGAAAAAAAAATCTGCTCCAGCAATTTACCTCTTTGCAGCAAGCAGCAGAGCCCTGCGCAAAACAGCTGAGAGCAAATCAGCTGAGAGTCGGGAGGCTGATCCAATCAACTTGTGCTAATTAGGCTGTGCTGAAGCTGAAAGGAGCTGTTTTTTCTTGCTGTTTGCTTGCAAGGAGGTAACTGCTGGGAAGCAGAAGCCAAAGGATGGGGGCCAGTGGGTGGGCGGGGCTACATTCAGTGTATAAGATGCACCAAAATTTTTAGCCCCTTTTAGGCGGGAAAAAGGTGCGTCTTATACTCCAAAAAATACGGTAACACTAGTCACCTTAGCAGCTCCCATACTTTGAGATTTTGAATTGAAACAGCCATCTCTTCCCCCGTTCTAGTAGCTGGAATACCAGCAAGTCAAAGAAAAGAAACAATTGGTGTAACCAGAATGCCCAACATACTTTTGATAATCTATGGGTATTATGTCTTCCCTAAAGTACAATGCTTTAACATTTTTCCTTTCTAGCAATAGTGAGCTGTATCTCTGAAATGTCTGGGAAGCACAAATGTAGTTAAATCTTTGGCCTTCCTCAACTCAGTGCTCTTCATCAGTATTTGCGTTATAATGAAGGACAATATTTTAGATAAGGTGATAGGGGAAACTGCTGTTTAATTCTCCACCTGACCACAGAGCTCCATGGATGATTTGGGGTTGTGGATGTCGGGATAAATTTCCCGGGATAAATAAAGGTGAAGCTTTCATGAACCTGACTTTAGCTCCCAGCAAAAGAATTAAACTCCATCAAAGGATTATAAGAGGTGAAAAATGATTGTCTTCTTGCAGAGTTCTATAAAAAACAGCCCTCTTTGGCCCAGAGGCTACATGCTTTGCAGCTCAACATGTAAACATTAGCAGAAGAGAAATCTTATTGTTGTAAAGCTGATCAGCTGTTTTCTGCAAGCTTTAAAAATCAAAGCAATAAATGCAGGGCAAGCCGCTTTTGTTCTGGCGAATTTCAACCGTGCTTTCGCCATCCATGGTAGCAATTCTTTCACTGAATCTGCTAAACTAAGGATTGAGGTAGATCTTGTCTTTTTATTTTCTCCCCACCTGGTCTTTTGTCTAATGCTGCACTTCAGGAAAACCTGGACAATTGCCCCTTTGCCATCCCTTAAAAAAAACCGACCCTGGCCCCCACGAGCAGCTGTGTCAACAGTTCTTCAAGATGCTATTGAGCAGGGAGATCTCTTGCAGGCAGCTTCGTGGGAAAAACATTGCCACCAAGACATATGACCCATTCCCAAACGAGCATGGAATGATGGATGCTTTAGAAAGCCCCAAGATTCACACAAAGCAGTCTCCATGTGCAGCGGAGGGGTCTTGCTCAAGGGGGAAAGGGAAACCTCTGACCCTCTTCCCCTTTCTAAGGTAACTTCTTTGGCAGAAGTTCAGAGCTGTTTCTCATCTTTCATATAAGGGCTCCACTGCTATTGTAAAAACACAAGTAGCATTTATCACGGAGGCTGAAATAGCTCAGTATCAGTGGGAAAAGTTATTCGTGCTTTAGTGGACCAGCAAATCCTTGCCCCTTCCTATCGGGTGGAAGTCTCATAGGCTCAGGAACACTTACTAAAAAAAGGATCCATTTCCAGCTTGCTGATACCAGCAAGAAGAAATCAAAGATAGGGAAGCATATGCCGTTCTCGCAGGGGCAAAGGAAGGCATCACATCGTTGGAACACTTAGTCAAACAGAGGATGTTTATGGTGAGAAATCAGGAAGTGCTTTCAGGAAGTTGGTAGGAAAATTCAGATGAGGCAGGCAAAGGAAAAACAGAATGCGTACACAGAGAGAGCTGTTGTGCAGCGACATTTATAGAAAATTGGATTGTCATCAACTTTTTGATCTTGAGCCTCTGCCCAATCCTTTCCAAGCATCCTACAATCTTCTCATTCATCTTTAGAAGACCAAGCTGCTTTGTGAGAAATTCGTCATGAGTTTCTTGTTATTGATTTAGGAGCCTATTTTGAGCCTAGGTGATAAACACATTTCTGTCCTGGTGCAGACTTCCTGATTGGGCAACAATGTAAGTTTGGATGATTTTGATTGGTGGGATAAATATCATATTATCCTCAAATGTAGCAAACTCTTAGCAAAACAAATAAAACAGACCTGTTCCTTATATCATGCTGAAAAAGCTATTGAACAGTATTACAGTCCAATAGGATTTCCACTTTACCAGAGGAACCTGAATTGTCAGTCTGAATATAATAAAATGTAGAGTTTACATTTACATTACTACTACTACAGTGTAGTAATGATGAGGAGAACATCTGTACATTTATACTATACATGGTAAACTATATTGTTTTATTGACTTCAAAATTGGATAAACTTACACTACTGTGTTAGGGATACTTCTGTTTATTCTGTTGGATGATTCCAGATATTAGCTGGAATAACCTGTGTTGATGGTGTTTCAGCTTTCATGGTTATGCCCCAGTAAATCATTGGTGGGGCCAACATGGACTTGTCTTTTGTTTTTGCTTAGAAGATCTGTTTCTCAGTTAAAAAATGGCCTTGTAACCACAATTCTGGTCACAATCCAGTTGGTTAAATTGAAATAACACACTCTTTAAAAGGACATATTATATTTTATAATTTCTTCATAAATTGAAGCTACCGACTGCTCCTTTTCCACCCAAGCATTGCTTCAGTGAGTCAAATTTCACCAGTGTCACTTTTTCTGAGTTTTCTTACTATCAGCTGAACTGGGCAAGGTATGATCCCAGTTTATCATTGAATTGGCTTTGAAGGAACAAGAAAAAGAATATAAATCACTCATATTCTAGCATTTTTTTTAAAAAAAGTCTTAGTATAGAGTGATAAAGTTGAAAGTTGGTTAGATATCATCTAGTCTACCCCTCGTCACTGTAGGACTCAATAAAGCATCTGTAACAGATGACTATCCATCCAATCTCTGATTGACAAGTTTGAGAAAAGAATAACTCAACACTTCCTTCAACTCCCTATTCCACTGTTGGTTTCTATAGTCAATAAATTCCTCCCAGATTCTTCACTATCCTCTGAATTCACTTCAAATTGTCATTGTCTATTTTGAACTGTGGTGCATAGATTGGGATATGGTATTCAAGTGGGGTATGACCAGTTAGTAAAGAAATTTCTATTAAAATTTGTTTGTAGAAGAAAATCAGTCTACTATCAGTCATTGGCATAAATTGCTCTATTATAGTATTGGAACCATCCATCCTTCCACATCTATCTATTTATCTATCTATCTATCTATCTATCTATCTATCTATCTATCTATCTATTATCTATCTATCTATCTATCTATCTATCTATCTATCTATCTTACATCATTTATCATCTGTGATTTATCATCTACTTAGTTTTCTATAAAATAACTTAAAGTGGTTTTGGAGGCAATGTTAGATGATGCAATTTAAAATCTAAATTTGTTGTAATTTTCAATTTCTTTGTTGGTGTGAATGAGATTCATGATGATGCTGTGATGACCTTATCTAGGTGGTGCGTCTTAATACTGCTGAAGAGCCAAAACCACAAGTAGCAAAAGCGGTTTTTTAAGTGGAGGTCACCTGTGGAATGTGGCAGGAAGGAATGTTCTAAAAAGTGAGGGTGGCCAAAATAAGAACAAAGTTTGCTTTAATGGGCACTCAATAAATTCAAGCTGTTTCAGTCAAGAATCCTTTGTCATCCGACCATAACCGTGATGGCAAACCTATGGCACGTGTGCCATAGGTGGCATGCAGCGCCCTCTCTGTGGGCCCGGGAGCTGTCGCCCCAGCTCAGCTCAGCTCAGCTCCACTTGCACCTCCCACCAGCCAGCTGGTCTTTGGGTCTCTGCCACGCATGCATGAGGGGTGGGGCACATGCGGGGGGCTGTGCGTGTATGTGCGGGGCACATGGGGGTGCATGTGCGGTGTTGCCCATGCATGCGTGGGGGCAGGGCGCATGCACGGGGGCTGCGCACTTTGGGCACTTGGTCTGGAAAAGGTTAGCCATCACTGGACCATAACATTTGTGTAAGAGATATGAAATTAGTTTCCTTTTGTGTAGTTGAAAATATTGCAAAATTAGTTATTACTTAAAAAGAAAAGAATGCTCGACAGCTTCCTGTTTAGAAGGTATTCTAAATTCCTGATTCTAAATCCTGGTTTTCAGGCGCAAAAGGGAAATTTCAATTTGATAATTTGCTACGTTCCTTTGGTAGCCTAGCAGACAGGAGCAGAGATGGAAGTAAGACGCATATACTGTATGTCTTTCTCTTCAGCACTGGAAAGAACCAGTGTACAAAAAATAGATTCTAGGAATTGTTTTCTTTCCCTTTATCAATAAAAATCCCTGCACCTCATTTCTCGCAAGAGGAGCTGCAGCAGTTCAGACTTGAATCGATGATTATTCCTCCTCCTCCATCTTCATACCTTCTCCTTCCCTTCTCCTTCACAGAATTTCAAGTTGGTAAAATTAGATCACCACAGACAGTATCAAAGCGCTTCACAGGGTTGTGAAGTCAATAAGAAGGCAACGAGGAAGTGCACTGAATAAATATGGCTAGTCTCCAATATTTACTTCCTTTATAATATTAGCAATTCAAATTTAGGGGAAAAAATTGGAGCTTCGTTATTCCCTTTTGATGACTTACACATGATTTGGGACCTCAGGCAAGCTCCCTTCTGCACAACATGGCATAACTTTCGTATGTTCCTTTAATTAATATAGCTCCCTTGGCAAACCATTGCAAAAATTAGGATAGTGTTAGCAGTTCAAAACATTAAAAAATGTGTCACAGGCAAAATCAGAGTTAAAAAAAAATCATATACAGCATATAAATATTTAGCAATGAAGTTTTGAAATCTAAGCAGGTCACTTTAATTGAAACTATCATTTTGGCTTTAATGAGTTCAAAACAAATCACTAGCTAAGGAAATCACAACACATTTCTCCAAATGAAAACCTTAAGTAGAATTTTTTTGCCTCTTTTTTCTATCCTCCCCCCCCACCCCCCCGCCCAGATATTTGTAGGAATGTTTGGCCTGGTAAAATAACAATTGAATCAAATGTGTGAGAATGTTTAATATGATTTGGCAATATAACTCAAAATCAGCAAACCGAATGATGTGGCAGTAGTATAAAATATTTCTTTGATTCCTCATTTGCTAACTATAGCAATTTCAGAATACAAATTGCCAACAAAAAAAGATAAATAGTCTCTTAAAGCAATCTTTGTTTATAAGGTTTTCATGTCAGATTTATGATTTCTGGATACAGAACTGCTGAAATAATCTGAAAAGCCTTTGGCTTAAAGTGCAGAAATCCAATATTTTGCCTGATAAAGACATTATTATTTCCATAAAATTGATCAACCAGTTATAAATAAGCAGATTTTCCCTGCAGCATTTTAACAAGTCATAATGTCAAATGATTCGTAGTATTTCGCATTTTTAAGTTTTGCTTCAATTCTTCTCTTTATAAAAAACATCCAACAGAAAAAGAAAAGAACATGATGTATTTTCCTGGTAATATATTTATTTACACAGTCTTTATTTTTTGTTATTTTCTTTATACAATAGATCAGGAACATGGACAGCAGCATCAAAGCATGTGGACATGATGGGTATTTGAAGCCCTTCTTCTTAATGTGCACATGATCCATGCAACATAGGTTGAAAAGGGTTCAAACACCTGGTTGCACTCACCATTTTGACAATGTTGTCCCCTTCTCCATAGATGCTCCTAGGATACACCTATAGTTGTGTACTCCAGTGCACACATATACACGACATGCATTTATAGGTATATCCATGAGATCTTTTAGAGTGGCATGGCAGAAATTAGGATAGAAAGCTGTTTTTGTGTCTCTTCCTTTTCTTTTTGCACAGAGATTTATTTATAATAAGATGAATGTCACTCAACTGGGGACACGTGTAATCAAACTAATTCCATGCAGAATTAGCTGGAAGTTGTTTCAGATTCACTTCCTCTATTTCTTGCATGAAAACTTCCTAAATCATACTTTTTTTTCACCTGTTCTATGAAAAGTGGATGTAAAACATGTTTTTAATTAGTCAAGGTGAGTTTATTAGTACATTACAGAAGTTGAGTCATGGCAACTGGGCTCCCCTCTCCTCTCCTCTCCTCTCCTCTCTTCTCCTCCCCTCCCCTCCCCTCCCCTCCCCTCCCCTCTCCAAACATTTTACTGCTTATCCAAGTAGCTTCTTCAGTCTGAAGAACAACTCTACCTGGATGACTAAGAATCTTCACTGATATATTTCAAAGCTAGCTTTTTCCAAACATGTCCTTACTTATATCACATGAAACTTCTAATAGATTTCTATAGCTCTGAGGCCTTCATGAGGTTTAAGAAGCAACTTCCTGTCCTGTACCTTTGAAGATGTCTGTTATTCTTTTGTTCTAATGCTGCTATGAAATCTGAGAGTAAAATATGAGTGCAATCTTAATGTTCTGAAACATTTAGAAGATAATCAAGTATCCACTGAAGAACCTGGCAGTTGCATTAATAGAGCTTCCCTTGTTCCATCCAAACTGTGTAAGGAACATTAAAACTCTGTGTTTAATAGTGCCTTGGTTTATTTATTTATTATTTATTAGTTCAATTTATATGCTGCCCTTCTCCGAAGACTCAGGGTGGCTTACAATGCACTTATAGCAATAGCCTTCATTCTTTTGTATAAACCTGCTTATTAGAGCTTTTGGCCCCCCCATAAGCAGTGTTTCTACAAAGTCAGCTTATTGCCCCCACAATCCGGATCCTCAATTTACCTACCTCGGAAGGATGGAAGGCTGAATCAACCTTGAGCCTGGTGAGATTTGAACTCACACTAATTGCAGGCAGCTGGCAGCTAAATGCTACATAACATCACTTAGTCCGCTGTATCACCAAGGCTCTTCTGGTTGGCCAGAACATCATGATGGCATCTTACACTTTTGATCCCTAAATAACCTTTGAGTATCTTTCACAGCATGGTGTATCAAAGATTCTATGGCATTGTTATTATGCTGCCCTTGAAAACAGCCGTCTCACCATTAGTACCTTATGCCTGTAGCACTACACTGCCAGTATTATCAAGTGAAAAAAAGAAATTTACATGAATCTTAAGAATACATTATCTCCTTGATAATGTATTCTTGTAGTTATTTCAAAGTCTGATTAAGTCCTGTCTCATGCTTGATTGGTTATAGTTTATTTGCAGTACAGGAGATTTGTATCATCTTAGCAAAATGTAGGCTCACATTAAAAGTGTTGAGGTTGCCTCACTATATGCACAATAAAGTGTGGCTCATAAGAATGTCCCCAAGACACAATGCAGATTCAGTATTTTTATAGCCTGTGTACTCCTTCAGAGCTTCATCAAAAAATCTGATCAGTGGTTGATAGTCTGCTTCACATCCACGGCTGTGTATAAAGAAACTGGTAATAAGCTTGTATAAACATCATTCTCAACAATTTCTCTACAATTTGTGTATAATTGGTTTTAGCCTCCGCCATTGTCTTAGATGTGCAAACAAAAGACCATCATGGTTGCAGCATCTGCTGAGATCGCAATAGGCTTTATTTTAACAGGAGGGTAGTCTTTAGCTCCTGCTTCTAAGCAGTCTATAATTCCTGCTGTGGCCTCAGCATCATTCATTTGGTTTACAGAAAGGCTCAAAGAAGGGCTCTTTAGCTGACTAATTGCACTGAAATTTACTCAACTAACTGATTATTATTGCACGTCTTACTTAGATTGAGGTTTAGTTATCATGTGAATACTCACAATTTTCTTTTCTTGCTGGAGAGAATGTTGTTTAAGAGACAGGCTTTGTCACCTTCAACCTAATCTGTGTTACCATATGATTTCAAGTTGAACCTTTGTTGATTCTAAGAGTTCAATAGCCTTGCATCATGTTCCTGTCTTTTGGAGCTTCCCATAATAATGTTATTTACTGAAGTACAAATGCCATCAATACCACTCGTGTATTAAGTGAATCATTCTATGGAACATTCAGCACAAATTCAATGCCAAATAGAAGCCACCAAAATCTATAACAGCACAAAAAAGTGCATTAAAGATGCAGGCTTTAGAATATTTTTCTCTGAGTATTACATGATTTCTTTTATAGTCAGCAAATCTCTTGATAATCTTATACTGTAAAGATTTAATTGCTTACAGCCTATCAACAATTTTTGGCATAACACTCAACATAGTCCCTGACTTTGTCAATTCTTAATTGATGCTTCATCCCTTGAGTTTGCTTTTGCTATCTCTAACCTCTTAGAGATAACTCATAACTTTTTTGTCTGGGCTTCTATTACTTCTGCAGCTTTACGTGATTTAACAGCCATCCTCAAGATAAAATCATTTTTTATTGTATTATCCCTGATATCACAAATAATCCCATCCTTGATGAGTAACTCTGCTAAATCCTCAGCAATAAAGTTGCACTAAGAGTCATAACTGTGTGACATATTGGTCTTTAATTTTATGCACAACTGGATGCATTGCATATGGAAAACATGTGCAAAATGCTACTTCTAGTTGTTCTTCCCAATTCTCCTTTCATTGCATGTCATGGAAGTGATTCAGTTTAGAATCTATCAAGAACTTGTTTAGCCTTTTCTGGGATTGGTGGGTGGTGGAAAGTCACTGAGCCCCTAATTCTCTCAATGCCATAAATATGAATTTCTCTTACTTCTTCCCCTACCTTCAGGCCCTGGATCTTGGATATGAAGAAAGAACTGCAGGTGTTTGTCCTCCTGAAACAGGGAAAGGAGTAACCAATGTCTGATTTGTCTACAGAGATCAAAAGTCTTTCTTAGATTTCAGAAAAGGAAAACTACTTCAATAGCCCCTTGGAATGTGTCTTAGGGCTACAGATTTCAGAAATCCAAAGCTGTAGAGTTGCAGCCAATATAATATGTACTGTGCAGTTGTTATACATGGTGGAAAACTGTAGCATATAAAAAAAATATTCTTTGTTTAGGAATAAAAGATGTACTTTTATAAAGAAATTGTGTCCAATTAAGAAGTTCCAAAGTTCTTCCTCTTTTTTGATATGTTAGAGTAATTCTGATATTCCATATTTTAATATTTCAGTATTTTAGCATAAAGATTATTAAATTAACTTTTACATTTGACAGGTATTCCCTTCCAAGTTTTAAAAGAAAGGCAACTTGAGTGCTTTAGCCATTTAATTTGAATTTCAGCAATGAATCTTTACAGTGATTCAAAATGTTGAATTGGATCAGGTAAAAGTTTCTGCATTTATCCCTAGAATACTTTAAAGACGTTTTTGGACTTTATCTGATCAGTGCACCAGGGGTGGGTTCTAAATTTTTTTTACTACCGGTTCTGTGGGTGTGGCTTATTTTGTGGGTGTGGCTTGATGGTCACATGACAATTCTTTAGGATTTAGCAGAGGTACTGGTCTACCAGGCTTTTAACTGCTTGCAGAGCTGAACCGGTCTACTCATTTGTTTTTGGAGGCACTGGTCTACTCATTTGTTTTTGGAGGCACTGGTCTACTCATTTGTTTTTGGAGGCACTGGTCTACTCATTTGTTTTTGGAGGCACCAGTCTACTCATTTGTTTTTGGAGGCACACTGCCTTTTAACACTGATCAGCTGTAGGGCGGCCCTTTGAAGCCCCACGGCAAGAGTTTAAACAGCTTTTTTCCTTCTAGCCGATCAGCTGGGACTCGGGAGGTAGCAATTAATTGGGGGTGGGGCCAAATAAAAGGTAAGAATAATGCGGGGGGGCAGGGGGGCCAGGTCCCGAACAAAGAGAACCGGTTCGGTGACATCGTATCGTCACCGCTACTGGCTCGGCCGAACTGGGAGGAACCCACCACTGCAGTGCACCCAAAGTCCACTTATTGGAAAACCTTTAAATCAAGTTTTGCTGTTTGTTGTTTTGTCTGTGAGTGATTTAAGAACACAGAAAGATTCCTTATCACACATTAGATCACAGTGGTGCCTGTCTTGTGTCTCCAGCAGATTTCTTACCTGCTGCTTGGCTCTGTTAATGGTGATTGCACCACTGACTTCCTGCATACCAACGATGTATCCAACCCTGAGAGAGTCCTGATTGGAAGTAATGACAACATTTCCTGTTCAAGATAATGAGCCCAGTATGGTTTGCTTGGGGTTTTTTTTTTTTGGAATAGAGACAATTTCTATCTTCCTGACCTACAACTATCTATGAACGATGAGAGAACTGGCTCACAAACATAGTGAATTAGAATAATAAAACCATGGAATAACACAACTAGGGGACTAGGAGAATCCATACTCTTCAAATCAGTTATTTGGACATAAACTACACACCAGATGTAAACTATTCATGCAGATGGTTGTCTAGATTTCCCAGAGGAGAGATTCCACAAATTCTCTAAGCAACTTTTTAGTTACCAGCTGTTCTTAGAAACAGGGATATTACTAATATTATTCAATTGAAAGTGCACAAGCAAAACCTACTGTTATTTATCTGCTATCCAAGTCTATGGAGCACAGTTAGTTTACATATATTTAACAGCATATGCTAAATATTTGAAAATAGTTACCTTTCCCATGCCAATGATTTTAGTTCAGTGATAAACGCTCCTACTTTGACCATCATGCTTCAAACATATCAGAGAAAAACCTTCAAACATAAAGTTTTAAAACTTTACTAGAGTCTGCTGTTTTTCTTATGTAGAAGCTCACATGACTGAGATGATCTTTTTAATTTAATCTTTCTTGACATTTCTTCTAAATTCAATCAAGTTTTATTCATACAAGATCTGATGAAGCACAACATAGGAGGGATTTAATTAAATTCTTAATTTAGCTCAGGGGTGTCAAACTGGCGGCCCATGGGCCGGATGCATCATGCGCAAGCCACACCCACCTTGGCTCCGCAAAGGAAAAAAAAGTCACGGTACATCATGTGACATCATGTGATGCAATTGAGTTTGACACCGTGACTTAGCTGAATTAACAGTACTTTAACAGGAAATTCAGCAGGCATATATTAATATATTCATCTCAAACAATCTTCCAAATATCAGAAAAATAGTCAAATGTCCAGAATAATAGATCTGAGTAATATATTAAAATCAAGCTTCAAAGACTATATTTACTGCTGAAATATAAAGATTACTTCTAGCTCTATATGAATTGCTATAGAGAAGTATCGTCATTGACCAAAAATTTAAGGTGTGTTTATTATCTATAGAGCAACATCTTGGGTTTCTAATAAAACCTGGTTTTAAATATAGCATGTAAACATTTTGGGCAGAAAAGTTTTAACATTCTATCATTTATTTATTGGCTTTTTAAATTTATATTTGTAGAACTGCTAGAAAAATTTAAATTTAATTTGTGAAAAACACTGCATATTTACTATGAATTTAGCATCCATAGTTCCTCTGAATATAAAGGTAAAGGTTCCCCTGGAACATATGTGCTAGTTGTTCCTGACTCTAGAGGGTGTTGCTCATCTCTGTTTCAAAGCCGAAGAGCCAGCGCTGTCTGAAGACATCTCTGTGGTCATGTGGCCAGCATGACTAAACGCCAAAGGTGCACAGAACGCTGTTACCTTCCCACCAAAGGTGGTCCCTATTTTTCTACTTGCATTTTTACATGTTTTGTCTGAAATAGTATAGGGTTTCCTGTCTGAGCAGGGGATTGGACTAGAAGACCTCCAAGTTCCTGTCCAATTCTGTTATTCCGTATTCCTAATTAGGATGTACACTCAAGTTTTCTGGGAAGAATATTTACCCACAATCTCTCTCCACCTCTCTCTCTCCTCCACCCTCTCTCTCACACACAGTTACACTTTCAAGAGTTTGTAGCTGGTATATCAAGAAGCAAACTGAAATACTGTAAATAATTATAGAGTACTCACAAATCTATGCAGTTTTTCTCTTTTTGGCAACTTTAATGTTAGACTTATCTGTTCCATATTTTCCAGCCAGAAGGATTATCCATGGAACTAATATTTCATTTGCATTTTGATCTGGGAAAAACCAGCAGAAACAGGCCTTAGTACTTAAGAAACTGGACCTCAAATGATAAAATGTAAACACCAAGCATATATACAAGAAGTCAGCAAATACATACTGTATACACAAAACTGAATGTAGAGTCTGCAATAGGTTGCTTTCCACAATCCCTAATTGTTCTTTAATTATAACATCCACTTTTTCTATTTTCCTTTATCCTTGATAAAGGATACAGAAGATAACCTGGAGACAGCAACAAAAAGTGTATCTATATACAGTATATCTGTATACTGGAGAGAAACACTAAAGTAAAAAATATTTAGATGCATACTTATAGAATTAAAGGGAAAAAGCAATTCAACAAAAGAATTATGTTCTGTGGATTTTTATTTTTAATCGCTTCTTCGTCTTTCTTATATTTGCTCATATAAGAATGACAATTGTGCTTTTTTTTTTTATTAAATTTTTATTAATAATAAAAAGAAAAAACAAAACCAACATAAATACATAAAATGACTTACAAAACTAACAAACATCGATTCAGTCCAATGACTGACTCTTAGAAGTTACTATAACGGTGGAGTATTTTCCATTTTTCAATTTATATTAATGTCTATAATCATCTGTTTACATGGTTATATATATATATATATAATTGATTCCTTATTTACTTCTATACATTTCCATTGATTAGTCATAAACTATCTTTGTATTCCTATTTTTGCCTCCAGCCAGCCGTACCATTTTTGCCATACTAAATAATAATCAGTATCATCTTTCTCTTGTATTTCTTTTGTAAGCTTATCTAATTCTGCGCATTCTGTAATTTTAGCTATTATTTTGTCTTCTGTAGGTAACTGTTCAGATTTCCAATGTTGGGCAAAGAGTATACGTGCTGCTGTGAGGATATGAATGATTAGATATTTAATTTCTTTGGTATAATTTGCTGTGATGATTCCCAATAAAAAGGTTTCCGGTCTCATTTCAAGTTTTTGTTTCGTAATTTCTTCAATCATTGTTTTGATTTGTTGCCAGTAGTGTTTTGCCCTTCGGCATAGCCACCAGAGATGGTAGTATGTCCCTTTCTGTGATTTACATTTCCAACACATCGAAGATGTATTTGGGAACATCTTGGCTAAACGCGCCGGTGGGAGGTGCCATCGGTAGAACATTTTATAAAGGTTTTCTTTGTAGGGTATGGACAGTGTCATCTTATAGTTTATCTTCCACAAATTCTCCCACTTATCCAATTCAATAGTATATCCTATGTTTTTGGCCCATGTTATCATGCTTTCTTTGACAACCTCCTCTTCCAATTTGTATTGTAGTAGGTACTTATAAATTTTGGTAATCATTTTCTCATCTGCACTTTGTAATATTTTATCCAATTCATTTGGTTCATTTTGGAATCCGAATTGTGCCCGATCAGTTTTGTATCTTGATTCTATTTGCATGTATGGCCACCAATCAATGTCTATACCCTGATTCTGTAATTCTTGCCTTGTTTGTAATTCTCCTTCACTGTTCAATAGTTCTTTATAAGTCCTCATTTTCGCTATGTCCATGGCATTGGGGTATATTTGTGCTTCCATTGTCGATAGCCATCGTGGGATCTTGGTGTAGTGTTTCCTAACCTCTTGCCATGATTTGTACAATGCTTCTCTAATGATATGTTGCTGAAAATACCCATGGTGCTTATCCTTTCCCTCCCAGAGAAAGGCATGCCATCTGCGTTGTAAATCAAAGCCTTCTAGTGATAACATTATTTTATTCTTAAGATCTATCCAGTCCCTTATCCAGTTTAGCGACGCTGCTTTATAATATAGCTCCCAGTCCGGTAGGCCTAGGCCTCCTTTTTCCCGGTATCTTGCATACATTTTATTTTAATTCTGGCCCTTTTCCCATTCCAAATAAATTTTGTTGTTATTTTAGTAAGGTCCTTAAAGAAATTCTTTCCTGGCCAGATTGGGGCTACTTGGAAAAGGTAGAGTAATCTAGGGAGTATGTTCATTTTTATGGATGCAATTTTCCCTAGGAATGACAGTTGTAATTTATTCCACGTTTCCAGGTCTTTTCTAATTTGTTTCATTAATTTATTGTAATTGTCTTCTCTGATTGTTATTGCTTTGGCAGTAAGCCAGATTCCTAAATATTTTATTCTCTTTACAATTTGTATTCCTAATTTGTCTTCTAATTGTATCTCTTGTACCTTTGTCAAGTTCTTTGTTAACACTTTAGTTTTTTGTTTGTTAATTTTGAGCCCTGCAACTCTTCCATATTCCTCTATCCTCGCTAAAAGTTTGGCTCCTGTTGTTTCCGGTTGCTCCATTATAAACACCACGTCATCAGCAAAGGCCTGCAATTTGTACTCCTCTTTCCGTATTCTCAAACCTTTTATTTCGGGGTCTTTCCTGACTTCATTTAATAATATTTCCAAAGAGATTATGAACAATAGTGGGGATAAGGGGCAGCCTTGTCTCACTCCTTTTTGTATATCTAAGTTTTCAGTCATATCTCCATTAATCATAACTTTGGCCGTTTGGAGGGAATATATTCTTCTAATCATTTGTAAAAATTTAGCACCAAAGTCCATAATTTCTAATTGCGATATGAGGAAGTTCCAGTTTAAATTATCAAAGGCCTTTTGTGCGTCTAAGAAAAGTAGGGCTGCTTGTTTATCGTTTCTTTTCTCGTAATGTTCCAGGACATTAATAATTGTTCTTATGTTATTTTTGATCTGTCTTCTTGGGACAAAACCGTTCTGATCCGTATGTATGTATTTATGAATAATTGTTTTCAATCTTTGCGTTATGACCAACATGAAGAGTTTATAATCTACATTAAGCAGTGAAATCGGCCTATAATTTTTAATTTGTGTGGGGTCTGTGTCTTCTTTAGGGATAAGTGTAATGATGGTTTCAGTCCAAGATTTGGGAATTTCTGCCTCTAATAATGCATCGTTGAGAACCAGGAGTAACAGTTCATCCATTGCATTTTGACAGTTCTTATAAAACTCCGTTGGTATCCCGTCCGGGCCTGGAACTTTGTTATTTTTTTGCTTTTTCCTTGCTTCCACCAGCTCAGACATCGTAATTGGTCTATTTAATGCTTCTCTGTGGGACTTCTCTAATTTTATGATGTTTGTTTTACATAGGTATTCCTTAATATCTTCCTCCCGAATCTCTTCTCCCTTGTAGAGACCTTGAAAGAAATCTTTAACTATACGTTTTTTGTCTAGGTTGGTATAATATATTTGTCCTGTTTCGTCTTGCAATTGAAATATTGTTCTCCTTTCTTTTTCTTTTTTCAATTTATACGCTAACCAGCGCCCCGTTTTGTTTGCATGCTCAAAGTGTTTCTGCTTTGCTAATTTAATTTTCTGTACGATTTCTGTCTGGGTAGTCAGATTGATTCTATGTTTAGTAAGGTTTAATTTTGTTTTTATTGTTTTGTTTTGGGGATCCTTCTGCAATTCTAATTCATATGTTCTGAGTTCTTCTAACAACTTATTTCTTGACTGATGTTTCTCTTTATTTTTTTTTGCCATATACGCGATTGTAAGACCTCTTATATATGCTTTAATTGTGTCCCAAAGATTTTGAAGTGATGTCTGTTCTTTAGTGTTTATTTGTAGGAACATTTTAACCTCTTTCTCGATCATCTGTATATATTCCTTATCCTTTATTATTCCCGTGTCCATCATCCACCTCCTTTGCTTTCGATGTCCCTTCCATATTATTCTAATGGGGTTATGATCTGCCCAGGTGTTCGCTGCTATTTCGATATCTTTTACCTCCTCTCTGAGGTCTGAGGTCATCCAGGCCATGTCGATCCTAGACCATGACTGGTGTGGGTTTGAATAATATGTGTATTGTTTCGTTTGCATGTTTGCCTCTCTCCATACGTCATGTAGGTGTAGTTCCTTGATCATATCCTTGAAGGGTTCCGGTAGAGTTTTCTTTCTGGTTTTACTTTGTTTGGTACTCCGATAATCTTTTTCTATGTCCGTGATTGCGTTGAAGTCTCCTACCATACAGATAGCTTCGTACTCCAGGTCTTTGATTATATTGTGTAGCTTTTTGAAAAAATCATTTTGATTTGCGTTGGGTGCATATATAGATATTAATAGTATTGTTTTGGATTCTGTTTGTATTTCTATTATTAAGAAACGTCCTTCTGTGTCTGCATATATTTCTTTTGTTTTTAGGTATTTCTTCACATATATTACGACTCCTCTCTTTTTTTGGTCTCCAAGCGCTGCATATAGTTTTCCTAATCTTTGATTATCCAATAGTTTTTGATGCTGTCTTTTAATATGTACCTCTTGAAGTGTTATAATATCCATTTCTAGTTTTTGAAGTTTTGTAAATGTGTGTTTTCTTTTTGCTGGTGAATTAAGTCCGTTTATGTTGATTGAGATGAGTTTTAGTTCTTTTTCCATCTCTCTTTATTTATTTATCCGTTGATTGCAGTCTTTTGTTGTTTCTGAGTATCATTTGCGTCTTTTCCCTCGCTCCCTCTCTCTCCATTCTTTCTCTTTCCAATCTTCTCCCCTCTTCTTGGTCTCTTCCTTCTTTCTCTGTCCGCCGTTCCTCTTGCCTCTTAGGACCTTCTTCTTTTCTACTCTCTTGCTCCTCCTCCAGCGCGAAGTGTTGATCAAAGAAGTCCTGTGCTTTTCCTACGTTATCAATTCTGTATTTTTTGTCTTCCCAGGAAATTAGTAAACCCTCCGGTATTAGCCAGCGGAACTTTATTTTAAATTTATTTAATTGTGCCGTTAGGAAGTTGTGCTTTTTATCTTCCTTTGCAAGCAAGCCATCTTTACTTCTGGTAATGAATGAAGGATATTCTTAACTATCTAAGTAATAAAGGATGAAGTTCAGCTTTGACAAAATTAAGACTCCCAGCATTTCAAACACTGCAGTTTCAAACATTGTAGGCAGATATCCTGGCCTCAGAAAGAAAATCCATGGATGGGCTTTTATACATGTATACCATGTTGATTTGCAGGGAGCATCCTGAATTTCTCTTTTGGTGCCACTTGGAAATACCAATGGAACAGGGGTGAAATGCTCCTGATTCGACCGGATCACTTGATCCGGCAGCGATGGCGGCGGGTGGTTCGGAAAACCAGTAGCAAAAATCCCTGCCCACCCCCCATGCCCAGCTGAGTCGCAGAATCATCAGATTTTTAAAAGCATTTTTTCTACAATCTCTTCAGCCAAAAAATGCTTTTAAAAGTAAAAAAAAAAGCCTCTGATGATCGCATGGCTCAGCTGGGATCATCAGAGGCTTTTAAAAGCATTTTTTTTTACAACCTCTTCGGCCAAAGAGCTTGTAGAAAAAATGTTTGTTTGTTTTTTTAAAAAAAGCCTCTGCTGATCAGGCAAGTCAGCTGGGATCGTCAGAGGCTTTTTTAAAAAAAGGTCTCTGCAGATCAGGCAACTCAGATGGGATCGTAAGAGGCTTTTAAAAGCATTTTTTTACAACCTCTTCAGCCAAAGAGGTTGTAGAAAAAATGGTTTTAAAAGTAAAAAAAAAAAAAGTTGGACACGCCCACCCAGTGACATTACCCCCCCACACACCAAGCCACGCCCACAGAACCAGTAGTAACAAATTTTACATTTCACCCCTGCAATGGAAGTTAGAGCATGGCTTTGTATGCGTTTAAAGATTAATAGCCTAATTAAGCATATCAGAAGAAATTGGAATAAGATCTGAGTAAAGGACTTAAACATTACTTTCTCTTCCTGAACATCTTCTATGATGTGCTATGTGGAGCAGGGGAATCATTATAAAAAAAAAAAAGCCTTCAAGGCCTTTTGATGATGAATAATATTCCTTAGGGAGAGAGCTGAAGAATATTAGGCGCTTTTCTGCTTTTGGATGATTTGATGGAAGGTAGCACTTAAAAGTAAAAGAAGTAAGTAAAATTTAAAAGAGGTACTCAGTCTTCTATTAGCACATTAGTACCAGGGGTGAAATCTACTTACCTTCCTTACCGGTTTGGAAGTGCACGCGCACTTAGCACCTTACATTTTGGATGATTTGAGGGAAAGTAGCATTTAAAAGTAAAAGTAAAAGAAGAGGTACTCAGTCTTCTATTAGCACATTAGTACCTTACATTTTCTGGACTGTTCGGTAAACCACAGAATGGGTGTCAGACACTCTATGGTGTTCAGGCTGCAAGCCACTTTCCCACGTATGTACAAGATCTTGCAGTTTTGCCATAGAGAACTAGTTCCATTTTCATACGGTCAATATGAGTGGCACTATAGTCTCTTGTTTATTTTGGATATTTAAACAAGCTAAGCTGCTCTCTTGCTTTCTTGCTGAGATTGAAACCAGGATTTTAGGGGAAATGATTCCACTCCCCCATGAAGGTATTCCTTTATTAAAAACAAATCCTGCTTGCTGACATTGCCTGAAATTTCTGCTGCTACTTTAGCATGATTTTCCATATTTTCCCTTCCATGGGTCTGTTAGTGTCTTCGTAAACAATCTCAGGATGATCTCAGTGGATCTGGAATCATGCAGAGTCTAATTGGCAACATGTATCCCTTGGACATAAGCGGACTGCAATTCCCATTAGCTCTCACTATTTGTCATGTTGGCTAGGATTGATGGCAATTTTCATTCCACACTTTCTGAAGGGGGTACATATTGCCTCTTCTGCTGTAGAACAAGAACAGGATGATCTGACAGTATTATTTATTATCTCATTATCTCCAAACGTTCATAAATAATGCACATTAACTCAGCAAGCATAGTGGCTCATGGCTTAGAGTCATAATAAGCAAACAAAATTGAGGGAAGAGATCTTTTGGAATGAGCTCTTGAGAAGTATTCAGTGAAAACTTAATAAAGAGAACCTGTATTCATTCCTTCGGGGATTGCTGAAAATGTTTGTGGGTAACCTGAGAGGGGGTATAGTCTGAAGTAGTAAGCTGATATACTGGCATCATAATTCAAAGGCCTCATTCACAAATACACAGATAAGTTTTGTTTTTATTTTCCCTCACATGGACAATGGTTTTAGACTTAAGATGGCTGCCTCTTTCCTTTTATTTCCTTATGTCTATGAAAGTTTATGGAATATTGTCATTTTAAAAGCACCTCAATGTTACATTATGTAAGATCTGCTCCTTTGAATTTTTTTCCCCCTAATGAATAGCGTCAGAGTTCAATGGAGCTGATTCACCCGTGGACAATGTCAGAGTGGATCCAAGAACAATTACTCTCTTAATGTCTATGGAGATTCTCAAACATCCAGGTCATGGTTGTCCCAAAGGTGCTTTTCCAAAAAGCAACTGGATTCTCTTGGTTTTTTCCTTTGAAAATGTTTTGCTTCTCATCCAAGAATCTTCTTCAGTTGCATTCTTCAGAACTGAAGAAGCTTCTTGGATGCGAAGCAAAACATTTCCAAAGCGAAAAAACCCAAGAAAGTAAAGTTGCCCTTTAGAAAAGCACCTTTGGGATGTCCCTTAAACTCCTTCATTTAATAAAATTCATAATCCCCCAAATTTGCAGAAATAATGCTATAAGCTACTGAAGACTTTATGTTGTGTTGTAACTTAACCTTTCCTTTTTTCCTTGCCAAAACAAGCATACTGGCTTAGCCTGACATTTTATGGACTTCAAAACTCTGCCTATTTCAGAAACCAACCAATCTGATTTGGAATCTTTGACCTTTCAGTGTCACATATTCACTGGCCTGGCAATCAAACACAGTACAAGGCAGGTCTCTGATTAAGTCATATTGCAATCTTTTTCTGTTCTCGATCCTGTATTATTAAAGGAAACATTACACTTCCACTTAAAGGATGACCCAGAAATTACATATGAGTTAAATGGAAGCATAAGTTAAAGAAACCTGCAGCTGTCCAGACATTCTTTGGGATGAAAGGGTAAAGAAACAATTCATTGATTAGCAAGTCAAATTCTTTTGCTTTTCTTTGAAAAGTCAATCTGCCTTTTCCTCAGGGACATTATGTCACCAAAGCTGGCCTCTCCATTTACAAAGCAAAGTCCAGCCGTGTCATGGAGTTGTTTTAGTTGTTTTCCTTGTTAGCTCACTTTTCTTGTTGAAATTCTCTCTCGGGGGTCTGTTTGGAAGGGTTGTTGAAGGCACCCTTGGAATGGAGAAGGAGGTTAATAATGGAAGGGATGGAGATTCATCATTGAACAGAGGAACCAGTGGTTATATTTTTATATCTCAGATCCAAACCAGGAGAATACATTAAATGCATTAAAGTACGTGGTCCAAATTATTGGATATGCAAAGGTCACTGGCCAACTTGGGATTCGTGCATGGTCAAGGCCTTAAAAATGTGATCCCTTGAAGAAAAATAGGACTTCTACAGGCATAACAAGCTATTAGCATCCTGCTCACGGGCAGTGAATGGTTCCTTTCTAGGGCAGTAACTTTTTTGAAGAGAAGCCATTGTATTGATTTCATTCAAGCTACTCCCTTTACACTGAATGGCATGACAATTCTCACAAGAGTCTGTGCTCCCTTTTATTCCCAAAATATTGCCTTCTTGCAAAAGCAGCAGCTCTGTATATTTTGTCATGTGTAACAGTGTCGACTGCTTCACAAGATGCAATATTTTACTGCTTCACAAGACACACTATCGCAAATAAATGTTGTGTCTTGATTTTTGTAGTTATGTGCCCTACATGATTTGAAGAGAGAGAGAGAGAGAGAGAGAGAGAGGGAGGGAGGGAGGGAGGGAGGGAGGGAGAGAGAGAGAGAGAGAGAGAGAGAGAGAGAGAGAGAGAGAGAGAGAGAGAGAGAGAAGTTTTTTAATTTTCTCTTTTCCTGCTGAGCACGGTATGAAGGATGTTTTTGACAAGAGATTGAGTTACTCTACCTTTTAAAAAAGAAATATTTTTTTAATCAAAGTCTCTTCTTTTGGATTTTCTGTCCTTTCCCCCTAATTATTCATGAATTTAATGAATGCTTCCAGAAGGACATTTCTCTTTTGGTGAATGTCAGTGTGTTGTTTTTGTTAAAGAAATATACACAAATAAATTCATTGCCATAATTTTATAATTCTCCTTTGGGAAGATTAAAATAATCTTGTGCAGAAAGGACTCTGAAGAACGTATGAGTTTATTTTGGAAGGTGATAATGATTCCAGTTCCTGGAATAAAGAGGGAAAACAAACTTCAAATTCTAGTGCAAAAATTTGATGATCTTCTCTTAGCTTTGTGGAATGTGTGTACTAGCAAAACAATAGGCTAGACATTTGTTTCTCTCCCTTCTCCTTCTTCTCCACCTCCTCCTCCTCCACCTCTTCCAACCTCCCTCTCGCACCAGGCATGTTGTGATGGTAGCCCATTGCCTCTGTCCAACTCCAGACATTTGACTAGCTTCCAAGGAATAGCTGAGATTATGTAAATGTGAGATCATCTAAAACGAGATGTCTTGAAAATAGCAGATGTCATCAGGAACAAATGAAATAAAGATAAGAAAATAAATTAAAGTTAGTAAAGGTTGCAGCTGAACTTCCAGATGCAATGGAGACTCTGCTACAATTATGAGCATACTTAAGCCATATCAGTTATGGTGGAATTTGTTTACAAGTAAGTAAGCATAGATTTGAGTTTGGGACTCTTGCAGCAACATGACTTGATTTTAATCATACATATTTTGGTGGGGGTGTGAAAGACTTCAGGGGGAAGCCAAAGGAAGTAGCCACTTGACTTGAAGTAGAGGGACAAGAATATCTATTATGAAAGCCATACTTTTAACTGAGTTTTAAGCAGCATATGTTTAATCACAGGGCTACTGAATTTGGATTGCAGAAATACAGACACTAAATTGGAGCAAAATGATAAAGTATTGTTTTAACTTCATATAGTTTCAATCTAATTTCAAAAAGCTTCTTGCAAGCAATCAGCTCAAGGGTTTTCTCATTGGGGGGGGGGGTAGCAACAGAGAAAGAGAGAAGGAGACAATATCCCAAAAAGAAAGATACCATGCTCTTCTACATCAAGTTCAATACACATAAAATAAAGCATCTTCTAGCTAATGATGATGAATAGGATAACACGGTTTCACACCTGGCATTGATGTGAAATACCATAACTTCATTGTCCAAAGTTCCTTCTCAAGGCAAATTCTGGCCATCTTGCACACCCCAGTGAAATGCGATATAATTTTGTGATGAATTTCATTGCACAATTTGCTCATACCCATTCATTTTATGATTCAGGTTTGAGCCAATACATTTTCTTTGAGGGTGGGATGGGAGTATATGATAACTGGCTTCCAATACTTGAGGGGCTGTCACATAGAAGAGGGACGAGTGACTTATTCTCCAGGGCACCAGAAGGCAGGAGAAGAAGTAATGGGAAGCTTGTCAAAGAGAGATGCAACCTAGGAGGAGAAATTTGCTGACAGGGAGAGCAATTAATCAATGGAATAGCTTGCCTTCTGAGGTTGTGGGTGCTCCATCACTGGAGATTTTCAAAAATAAACTGGAAAACCAGTTGATGATATAAGAGATGATATAAGTCTCCTGCTTTGAGCAGGAGACCTCTGGATCAGAAGACCTCTGAGGTCTTCCTGGGTTGTATAGATCAAATAAACAATAGTCAAACAATTGTTGAGATATAACTTTCTTTTTGGAAAAGAAACTTTTAAAATGTTTATTTGCGAGGGGAGGGGGGAAGTAAGATGAATACATTAAAGTTGAAATCTTATTGGACCGTTGGAAGGTTGGGATTTCAGACACCACAATCTCCTGTCTCCTTTTTCCTAGCCCATGGCCTCTATTGAAGAATCAGATCTAGGGATCTGTGGCCCTGGGAATTTTTAAAGCCTTTCAACATTTATTTATTTATTTATTATTATTTTTAAATTTGATTTATATGCCGCCCTTCTCCGGAGACTCAGGGCGGCTTACAATGCGTTAAGCAATAGCCTTCATACTTTTGTATATTTTATACAAAGTCATCTTATTGCCCCCATAATCTGGGTCCTCATTTTACCTACCTTAGAAAGGATGGAAGGCTGAGTCAACCTTGAGCCTGGTGAGATTTGAACTTGCAGTAATTGCAGGCAGCAGATGTAAGTGGATGTTAATAACAGTGCTTTAGTCTGCTGAGCCACCAGAGCTCCTTTATGGAAGACATGGGACTACCGTAAGGTGGCTCAGTGGCTAAGACACTGAGCTTATCGATCAGAAAGGTTGGAAGTTTGGCGGTTCGAATCCCTAATACAGGTCTCCTGCGTGAGCAGGGGGTTGGACTAGATGACCTTCAAGGTCCCTTCCAATGCTGTTACTGTTCATTTTCCTTCCATTGCCATGCTCCTGCTTTGCTAACAAGTGATTAACATAGCTTTGGATTTCACACAGGTTTCAATGGGATTTTCCCTACTTTTCCTGGTAAAAGTCCCCGATGAGTTTACAAAAAAGAAGCGTATAAGCAGCACTGTGAAGGGGGGAAGGGGGGAAGGGGGGGGGTGTTCATTGAATGTCAGTTTCAAAACAATGTCTCTATAAATCTAATCTGAAATGTGATCACATAAGAGCTCTCTATAACCAATGATGGGCAGAAGAATGGACTGAGTGGACAGTGCCCTTTCATCTGAAAATTCTTACTGTGATGATAATGAAAACAGTTTTTTTTTCCTTTAAGATAATGCAGGAATTGATTGACAGGTTTTTAATTTAGTGTTCCCCCCCCCCTTTGGTTAAAGCACACAATGCAGATGCATACAGCTGTTAAAGAACGAAGCCATTTCTTAAGCCCATGTACTAACTGATGGGATTTGCTCAACATATGCACAACATAATATTTCCCATATGCTGAACTTTCGGGTTCCTGTTGTTGAATCGATTTAAAAAGAAAGAATATATTTTTCCTAGAAATGGCTGTTCTTTTATAGTCCAGCATGAATTTCCTCCTAAAACAGCAAAACGGAGATGAAGGTCTGAAAAAAGAAAAGAAAAAATTATCTCTGCTTTAGAGCTATTCAGAGAGTAGATTGGTGAAAATACAAAAAGGGTTTTCTTTGTTGATTGTACTCCATAAGAAGATTAGCTTGGCCTGCTCTTTATTTAATGTAAAGATGGTACATGTAGTCCTTGACTTGCAACCAGTTTTTGAAGTTACAAAAAGTGACTTATGATCATTTTTCACACTTATGACCTTTGCAGCATCCCCATGGTCATGTGATCAAAATTCAGACATTTGGCAACTGACTCATATTGATGACAGTTGCAATGTTCCGGGGTCATGTGATCACCTTTTGCAACCTTCTGACAAGCAAAGTCAATGGAGAAGCCAGATTCACCTATAACAACTGTGATACTTACTTAACAACTGCAGTGATTCACTTCACAACTGTGGCGAGAAAGGCGGGGCAAAACTCACTTAACAACTGTCTCATTTAGCAATGGAAAACTTGGCCTCGATTGTGGTTGTAAATTGAGGACTACCTGTGTTTCCACCAACCTGAGCAAGGGTGGGTTCTACTTACCTTTACTACATGCGCAACAGGGCCGCGCATGTGCGCTTGCTTCACTCGCGCATCCGTGCATGCATGCTCTTTTGCACATGCGCAGAAGCATTTTGATGATGTCGGGGTTGGGGATGGAGCCTCCCACCGGTTTTACTACCAGTTCTATAGAACTGGTGCGAACTGGGGGCAACCTACCACTGAACCTGAGTTACAAATTTAAGCAACAGAACCTTTGCTTAATAGCCAATTGAGAGGAAAACACTTCTCATAGTACTCGATGCAAGATAATTTTCTGGTCACAACTTGTGGTCACCTTGCAATAAGTTTTATTCTCTTCCAATATGCTTTTTATCTGTTTCCTAAATTAATGAGCAATTTTACACTTTTCTTTTTATGGCTTTTCTCAGGAAGAAGAAAGACCCGCTTTTAAAATAGTATTCATGTCTTTTCTGCCAGACAAAAAATCAAATCAAATCAAAATAAAATGATGGCTTGTTTGCAAAAGCCTAGTTTAAAGCTAAGATCTATAATTCAAATTATCAAGAATGAAGCAATAATTAAAATGGTCCCTTATAAAAAACAGAATCGTCCAAAGACATCCTTAAGGATTTTCCAAAGCAAAAGTTAGTGCTTTTTAGCATCATCTATTGTATCAAGGGACGCGGTGGCTCAGTGGCTAAGACGCTGAGATTGTCGATCGAAAGGTTGGCAGTTCAGCGGTTTGAATCCCTAGTGCCGCGTAACAGGGTGAGCTCCCGTTACTTGTCCCAGCTTCTGCCAACTTAGCAGTTCATAAGCACATAAAAAATGCAAGTAGAAAAATAGGGAAATAGTAGAAGTAGAAAAATCCCTTTGGTGGGAAGGTAACAGCGTTCCATGTGCCTTTGGCATTTAGTCATGCTAGCCACATGACCATGGAGACATCTTTGGACAGCGCTGGCTCTTCGGCTTTGAAACGGAGATGAGCACCGCCGCCTAGAGTTGGGAATGACTAGTACATATGTGCGAGGGGAACCTTTACCTTTACCTTTATTGCATCATCAGATCTCCTCAAGTTCTAACCTTTTTTTCTTTTAAATATAAAGCCTCAGATAACAACTGAAGGAAAGTAAAATTATAATGGAGGCTAAAGGCCACTAGTGTTTATTTACCAAATAGAAGTTTGAGATCATGTGTCTGAAAGCATATCCCGAAATTTGCAGATCGGTGCTTACGAAGATCTTTTGGCTCCTCTGCTTTCAAAATCACATATTTCACAGCTGTGAAAACCTTGGTCTCAGTGGAAAGTTGGAACCAAAGACCTTTGTGTGGAAGAGCCAATTTTAATTAGAAGTGAAAAATAGCATCCAGCTTCCTGCAAACCTTCAGGTTTAAAATATAAGAAATAAAAATAGGTTTCTGCAGGGATGAGAATAGACCATATTGTCCCCACCACTTCCTTGTTCCGTTGTGACAGCCTGTCAGACTTTTGGACTTCAACTTCCTCATCCTTGCTTATCTCTGCTGAATGAGACTACTTTGGAACCATCTGACTGCCCTGCATACAGATATGGACAGTCATTCAATGAAAGAACATTATATTCTCATTCTTAGAAATTTCCTGTTTTATTTCACTAGGTAGCATACTGTATATGTGAAATATCAGCTAATTTGTTTTCAACAAACAGATTCTGCCCAACATTTGCTGAATTATGTTCTGGCATAAAACTGAGAAGACGTCCTGCTAAAACAATTCCAGAGAAAGCCAAATTAAAATCATTGTGCAAAAGGTTTTCATATTTATTGATTTATCAAACTCAAATCCCCCTCTTTCCTTTAGAAGTTTAAAATAATATACAGAAAATTCCCTTTTCCAATTTAATCTCACCAACCACAATCCTAGGTGATGCACTGAGTGGAGGACTGACCCAAAGACATCTATGGCTGAAAGTTGACTTGAACCTGGCTCTCCTTAATACTGATCCAATATGTCTGTCTGATCCATCTATCCATTCATCAATCCATCATAAATTGTTCCATTGCTTTTAGCATACTATTATATTCTTGATATAATGTTAATCGCATGGGTGTTTACACAAGTAATCAATGATTCTACATGAGATACCCAGATCCTTACTGAGATATCCGTATCTTTAGTAGTGGTGTAGTCAATGTGATGTGTGGGTTTATATCAGGTTCCTAGTTTGAGTCATATTTGTATCATTGAAAGTAGATCCACAGTATTTCTAAATACATTGTTAGTGTTTTAACTTTCTTGAAGATATGTTTAGTTCATCAATGATTAATAGGACTCACAGTTTTAAAAATTGGCCGTTCCTGGTATGTTGACTGACTCTTGCCTTGGAACATACACTTTGCCATAAACTATTAAAAGAAGTAGTGCTTATTTTTTAAGAAAAGCAAATGCTAGAGACTGGAATAGAGCAGAGTGATACTGATTTAAACCAGACATCCTTCCTTGGCTGCATTTCTGTCTAATAACACATGTCCTAAATTTGCTAAAAGCATATATAAATATACATATAAAATTAGGTATGTCATTATCTATGGATGACTGTTTACTGAATTAAAGAATATAAAGAATATATATTATGAATACATATGAATATATATGTATGAATTAGCCACGATCTGAAAATTTGAAGGTGTTACGATTTCACTTGAATCCATAGTTCAGGACTTGAAGGCCATAAGATTAGATTCAAAAATTCAATAAAATCTTTGATGAATAGCTATAATGGGAACCATCAAAGCAACTGTTGCTGCTTTATATTTTCAGAGAATGGAATGAAACTAGGAGAAATAATAGATTTTCTTTTAGAGCAAATTTTTCTCAATACAATACTGCTGCTTTCAGTACTTTTTTCTGTTCTCTGCAGTTTTCTTGGCAAGGTTTTTCCAAAAGTAGTTTGCCATTGTCTCCTCCCTAGGGCTGAGAAACAGTAACTGGCCCAAACTCACTTAGCTGGCTTTGTTCCTAAAGTGGAACTAGAATTCATAGTCTCCTGGTTTCTAGCCTGATGTCTTAACCACCTCACCAAACTGACTCTTATTGTTTCATCACCATGATGTTGGATTGTATATGTTCTTATCAGATGTGTATGCTGCCCTAGCAACTTAACCTATCTGACATCTTATAAATGTAAGAAACAAACTAATCATGAACATTAAAGGAAATTGGATAATAGTATTATACTGTTATATTCCAAAAATTATTTGGATTTCAAATCAAAATAATGTAGCTTCTAGTAGCCCACATTAAAGCTATTTCCTTAGTTTGGAAAGAAAACCTAAATGAGATTAGCAGCTACCAATATAGCAGATTTAAGCAGATGTGTTGCTAGAAGGATGCTCTAAATAACTTGTCTCTTTCAAGAAACACATTTTTAAAATTGGCAGGCATAGTTCAGTCACAAATATAATTTCCAAGCTTCTTGGCTTCAGATACCAGTAAAATCAACTGCTAATCATAACATAGATCATACAAGTAAATGCCCTCGAAATATAGATACCCTCAGCTAAGCGGATGTTCTGAAGGCATGAAATGTATTTCACAATTGAATCTGAATAAATTTTTAAAATTGGGACTAATAAATTCTCCAGGTTATTCAAGTTTTACTCTGACTGCTAGCAATGTAGCAAATTTGGCTACCTACAATTAAATAAACACCTCTGTTCTATCAATCAATCTCAAAATATTTTTATTGCACTTCCTTCAGACTCTAGTTACATTATGTTCATTAAAACATGTGGATGCCTTTATTTTAAAATTTAATTGCATAGATTTAAAATGAACAATAATATACATTTGCAATATCGGTTAGTCATCTTCTTTTTAAAGGTAGAGAATGCAGAATCTTCCCTGTTCCAAGCCTCCGGTTTAGACCTGATGAGAAATTGTCACAATTTATGCATCTGAAAATGAAGAAATTCTAGCTTATATTGAGAGACAAACAAACAACAGTTTGTGCATGATATATTTTCATCTTGATTATTTTAGTATTCTGTGAAACCAAGAACTACTAATATCTCTATCGAAATAGTCCAAATAATAAAAATAATTGATGTTGAAAATATGTTAGGAGCCATGCTTTGTTTTTTGGGGAAAAAAAAGGAATGTCAGGAGTGATTTATCTGCAATGTACTATATCTGCAAAACTCTTTAAAGAATTTGCCTCATCCTTCACATTTCTCTCAACTTAAATAAGAATCTGCCACACTAAATTTCCAAAGGCACAAAAACTCAGATAAGTTGATTTTGTTGCAAAGTGGATGAAGCCGTGATGAAAGTCTTCTAACACCTGTGAATCAAATGCACATCTTTATTATACTAAAACTAAGAAATAATTCTTTTGTGCTTCTTTCTTCCACCTGCATGTCATTCATTTTTGGAAAGTGTCAGACTCAGGCAAAGAGGTCACATAATTGCTATAACCAGAATTCCTTTTATTACAAAACGGTCATAAAGTAAAGATTTTAAACTCAAATTGGTGGGTCCAGATTTATTTGTTTTTAGCAGTTTTCATCTTATCTCGTCTTATTTTATTTTCCACCAAAACATTTTATCGGTTACACCAGGGTTGTCAAACTCGTGACGACACGTTGTCATCACATGACGTATTGCAACTTTCCCCCTTCACTAAAATGGGGGTAGGCGTGGCCAGCACATGACGGATCTGGGCCCATGGGCCACAAATTTGACATCCCTGGGTTACACTATCTTATTGTATAACCTATATGCTTTTTTATAATCTGAGAGTCAAGTTTGGTGTAGTAGATAAAGGCCTAAGGCTAGAAACTAGAGACCATGAGTTCTAGTCCTGCCTCAGGCACAAAGTCACTGAGTGTCCATTTTAGTGAGCCACAGAAAAGCAACAGCAGCAATACTGCAAATGTCAAGAAAAATGCATGGATTTATCCAGCCTGGAATCAAAACTGAAATAAAGGCACACAGATGCACAACACACACACAAATTCTATACTCTAGCTAAGCTTTTTCTTTACTTTTTTTTTTTTTTTTTTTTGCAGTTTAACTTTTGTTATGTCTGGCTGAGGAATTCTAGGTGCTGACAGTCATCTTAAAGTTGCTAAGGTTGGGGTACACTGCTCTAAGCTCTTCAAAAGTGCTCTGGGCTCTCCCTTTTAATGCCTTTTTTTTTTTGCTCTTGCCCCATGGGTTATGAGCTTCCACTTTCAGTTTCCTCACTCTGCTTCCTTCCAAACCTTCCCCTTTAACACTACTGCAATTCCTGCGCTGCCAAGCCCCTTTTAAAGATCAGGTTGAATTGATTTGTAAGGATGGAGATCTTAATGGCAAAGGAAAAGTTGTAGGCTTTCTGGATATCACACATCCATTTTTTCACACTGAACTATTGGGGTGAAAGCTGTTTTCTTTGGAAATCGATTGATTTGATGTCAGCCTATTTGCTTTGGACCACCGGAACTTGCTGAATCATGTCTTCTCCTGCCATGCCATCTTAAGAATACATATAATCAGTCTTAAAAATTACAGACAGATGCCCTGTGAGTATCCCTGGTGCTCTGAATCATCTTTTTGCACTCAATTCTGAAGCACTGCTAATCCTGTAACATCACAGCATTTCAATCTTATTTATATTTATTCAGAGCCAGCCTCAATGAGACCTCCCTTCAGGTGATCCTGCTGCCATATCTGTTCTCTGATTTCTTCCCTCAAGAAGTTTGTCTACTTCATTCTCAGGTCGTGATCAACAGGTGATATGTTTTAAAGTTACATAACTGTTGCCTGAATAGACACCGTATGTTTCATCTAATTTTATTATGGGCTCTGGCCCTTCATTTTGTTTATGCAGCAAATCCTCTTTTACAGTTAATCTGCTCCAGCTGTTTCTGAGCACACATCTTATATTCAGTCCATTTTCTCCTGATTTATTTTGCGTATGATACTTTGGCTATTTGCTGGTAGTGCTGCAGTAACTTAAACTTAGTTACCTGATGCACGCTTATGGAGAATTCTTTTTGTGCTGAAAATTGCTTCTGTGGTTTTTTTTTTTAATTGTCACCATTTTTAATTGTCAAAGTGATGAAAAATAAAGGTTTTTTTTTTTTTAAAAAGAACATTTTAGAATATTTCTTATGGTAGTGGTTGGTAATTCTAGTATTTTAACTTAGTTAAGTGACAGCCAAAGTGTATAACCTCTTTTACTGTATAATTACTGACTTGAAAATGTTCTATCTACCCAGGCTTTGCGGCAGTGGTGGAATTCAATTTTTTTTTACTACTGGTTCTGTGGGCGTGGCTTGGTGGGTATGGCAGGGGAAGGATACTGCAAAATCTCCATTCCCACCCCACTCCAGGAGAAGGATACTGCAAAATCCCCATTCCCTCCCCACTCCTGGGGGAAGAATATTGCAAAATCTCCATTCCCACCTCACTCTGAGGTCAGCCAGAGGTGGTATTTGCCGGTTCTCTGAACTATTCAAAATTTCCACTACCGGTTCTCCAGAATTGGTCAGAACCTGCTGAATAGCTATGCGGCAATTCTTCCATAAAGATCTTTTCCCCCTTTTAAAAATAAATTGGTAGATTGCAAAAGAATGAAACAACAGCATCTTTTTCTATTTTGAAGCAATCAATTTCAGACAACTGCCAATCATTTTTGCATGTTACCAACCTTGTGATTTTTTCTTGTAGTGTGAGTCATCCCAATAGCTTCGAGCACAATGGGTACCCCTGGGTTTCATCTACTTGAATAACAACTTCTTGTTCATGGTGCTATTCTCAGCTGAAGCTAAATAGGCTATAAATTACACCAGGACAGAAGATGACATGTGATGCGGTAGTTACAGCATCGGGAAGAAAAAATAACTTGGAGTTCAGAGTTAATATCTCCATGATAGAGCACGCGGGATTTGGATTAAAAAAGAAAGTGGAGTTTCATAGCATGTTTCCAAAATTATGATGTAGAGAGATCAGTTTTTCTTTTTCTTTTTGCTGTGACCATTGTAACCTTTGTTTCCTGCCCCACTAAGTGATAAGCCCTTGCTTCAGCTTCAAAATTTTCAACTGTTCTTAAAAGAAGGCTTTGTTTTTCAGGAAGTAGGAAGCAGTGGGTCTCTTTGCTAAAAATAGATGCCACATTTAGATGTGATTGGAATACAATTGTTCTTTTGGTAAACTGAGAATTGAAATAGATCTGGGAAGGCAGAGACAGAGGACATCCTTGAAACATTCAAGAATGGTAACCTATGAATGAACAGATATTAGTACTCTCAAGGATCTTTTGGTTATCTAGATCGACAATTAATCACATTCAGCAAACAATGTCCTCCAAAGAGAACATTTTTGTGATTAATATGACACAAACAGAGATATGTATGGAACCAGAAAACATAAGAATTTCCTTCCTCTTCCAACACTCTTGTCAAAAGGCAAGGTGACGCAAAAGCATTTATGCTTCTTTCCGGAGAAGATCCCTAGGAAAAAGTGTTTTAGACTGCTTGAAAATCCACCCGTACACTCACAGTCTATAATCCTTGGCCATTATTAACTATTTGCCATCACTGTTCTTCACTTAGAGGTAGTGATTTCACAAGATTTCTCAAATCTTGGGTCTGAGGGAAAAGCAGATTAAAAAGTATTTTCAGAGAGAAGAAAATTTTCTTGGTTACCTCAGAATTTACATTCATGCTTTCATGGAAGAAAGGTCATGCACAGAGGCAAAATCACTACTGTTTGGGACATTCAAAACCTATTCTGTAGCAGAGAACTAGACTTTTCTGTATCTTCTTGCTGCCATCTTAATAATCATTCAAAATATTGCAACCCAGAACTAGAGGCTCCCTATGAGTTAGTCTTCAACACACTCCATTTTAACTACAAAATAGCAATGAATATGAATGAAATTTACTTTTACATTCTGAGGAATGCAATGAACAATGCACAAATGACTGACACTTAAGATGTGGCTGTAAATATTTACTGTTTTTAAGAACAGATGTTGGCAAGGTTACAAATGTCAGTTTTTCTGTACAAGACTTTCTCCATGGTATTGTATCTCATTGGTCAGTTGGCTCCTCTTCTAATTGTCAGTAAAATTCACATGGTTGACACAACTGTGTTTTACCACTGCTATTTTGAGGCTCTTCCCCCCCCCAAAAGGAAAAATTAATAAAAAAAACCTTGGCAATCTGAACCCCAAGCACATATTTGATTTGGGTACAGAGCTTGAATGTGTACATTCCAGATAAAGGTGATCTGATGTGGTTATTGGAGGTGGTGGCATGATGGTACAGTGCATGATGGTAGACAAAGGTAACAAGAATGAAGACCTGGGAAGGAGGCATGAATGAATGGTCAACTGGATATGCTACACCTGAATACAAATGCAGTAGGGTGACAGTGGTGCAAACCAAAGGGGAGGTAAAGGTAAGGAAGGAGTAAGAAGATCTGAGGAGAAGCAGGCCCTCAGATTGTACTGAAGAGAGAAGCAAAGTGCACCAGCCTTCTCCTAGTTACCTAGTAAGAAGCCCCTGGATTTGTCTCATTTAAAACCTGGATGATACAAGATGTCCCAGGTTTCAGTTCAACCAAAGTTCTTAGAACAATCTGGTTGAGCTTCTGAGCCACAAAGTGTTTGTTCTATACATGGAGCAAAACATTTTTCATTTCATCCACACTCCCGAGATGAACTTTTCTCAAATTGAATCTCATAATTGTTTGCCTTCTGACTGCAGATTAGAAACCAGTTATGAATTATTCTATTCTCAAATCTCTAATTTGAATCAATCAGCCAATTCACACTTGCCTATTATAGAGTGGGACCAATAAATGCTATCATCTTGATATACTGTATGCTCTCATATAGGAAACAAGCTAATATTTGTCCGTTTAGAAAATGGATGTGAAAAAATGGAAGATGGCAGCTTAAACTGGCACACTTTACTATATAACTCTGATTATGTTACCAAATAAGTGCATGCATCCGCACACACACAGACACACAAATATGTATGTATGTGTATATAATATGCTTTAAAATTGGGTGTTTTCTGGATATTCTGAAACCAAATTCTCATAATTTCAGGTCAAGGACTCTCAAACTTCACTGTCTTTTCCTGGACATATCTGAATGTTTCACTTTATTAATATGCCATCCTGAAGCATTTGAAAAATATTGATATTAAATAGGAATATAGAAATATAAAACTGTGATGTGTACTACTGGTTATATCTCCGGAGGTTAACAATTCAGTTCAGGTCCCGAAAAGGCAGTGCAGTGTATTTAGCCTCTTAATCAAGAATTGATACAAAGATTTCCTTATTTTTCTTTCCTTTCAGCCTCAATTCTATTTTGACATTCAGCCCAAAAATTCAAGAGCTCCTAGGACTGAGCGCAGAGAAATGAGTTCCAAGGAATTAATATTGTATGTCCGCTGATATTTCTCCTGATAATTCAGAAAGATGTATAAGTAGGGAAAGTGATAGGTAACCATTTCAGGCAGCCAAATTTTATTCCCAGTAATAAATCTAAACTGTATAAAATAAAATTTGAGGTTGATCATTCGCCTTGTGAGATCATTTTGATGGAATAATAGCAGATTTCCCTTATGTATATAAGTTGCCATTTTCTGGATGCAATGAATGGAATGTCATAAAACATATATACTTCAAAACATCATATATCTGAGTGAAGCAGGAGATATTCAGTGCATTTCAATTTGGCTCCTACATTTCTATATTGTTGATTTAATATATTTTAGCTCTAATCCTTACCTGCAGCAATGCAATTTTTTTTCAACATTAGTACAAAGTGTATCTTCTTCCAAATGTACTTTACATACGACAGTTTGATTCATGCTACCACATATGTCCTATAATTGAATTTTGAGAGCGCTTCTAGAGGCTTTTCCAACTAACTACTGGTAAATGGTGAGGTGATCACTTTTCTTTCCATTTTCTGTCTCTAAAATGTTTTGCAAGATGTTTTTACATCCCACGAAGGAGATATTAAAAAAAAACCATGAGACTTTTCTATATGTATATTTCCAGCTTCTTCTTTCATATTGTACATGATGCATTTGAATAAAGGAAATATGGAACTATGTTACTTTGGCAAATGGTTCTTATATTGTTCACAGGAGCTATTCAATGCTTATAAGTCTGTCATGGGCCCATTCTCAACTGCTGCTCTGATTAACTTCAAAGATTATTGAGAACATGGTGACTTGCCATGTTTAACCATCATAAAGATAATATCCAATTTCTACTGGAGAATAATTGGTCTACAATACACTGCAGAAAAACCAATAGCTCTTGGACAGAGCTATTGTATGAAAAGCTAAACAATATCCATATGTAATGATTTTCTTGATTCACAATTTTGAAACTGAAAACCTCTTGGCTTCAAGCTTGTGTGTCCATTCCCCTGGGTATAAGGGTTCCTGGCAAACTATCAGCTCTTAAATATCACTTCTCCAGTTACATTCTCACAGGTTGCTATTTATGCAGACCCAGCTTTTCAAATCTGTATAGTTGGTATTGGGCTGCAGCTTAATGCATTACAGGTGGTTTTTGCTGCTTCGGGCTCATAGGCGAAACTGATTCCAGATGGTCACACGGTATGAGTAATAACATCTCATTAAGTTGCAAAGTTTCAACTATGGCCCCAGAATTATCAATGAAATAGAAGCTAGAGGAATATCAGCTGTATTCCAAGTCATAAATAGGATTTTTCATAACTTTGAACTTAGATATGCCATTTGTTAGCAAAGAGGGGGTTGTCTTGCAGAAAATATGAAAGGCCACAAAGAGTGAACTGCTTATTCTAATTTTAAGAGCAATTTTGAAACTCTATTTTAGATATGTGGGAAGATGTTCATTATGTATCTTGAAAAGTTAAAAACTTTTAAAAGGGAAATTCTGTGTTCAGATAACTCTTTGCAGTTGGGAAAGTTTGTTTATACTGGATTTCTGTCAAGTACAAGTACTTTTTTAGATGAACCATCCAACTAGGAATCAATTATTTAGAGAAAATATTGATCAAATTAATAAAACAGAGGAATAATTGGCCTAGTCATCTTGCCCAATTGCTTCCAGGTGCCTTGGGGCTATATTTCCCAGAGTTCCCAGAAAACTTACTGTGTGGGTTGGCCAGGAATTCTGGGTATTGCAGTCCTTATATTTCCGGTGGGTTGCTGATTAAGGAAAACTCATCCAGACTGATTTCTTTTGCTACAATATGTCTCAGTAGGGATGGAGTTAACGATCATGGTCCTTAATTTATGTATACTTAAGGTTCTCTCTGTTCTGGGGGCAGGGTCTGCTCATTCAAGCAAGACAGCAACAGTTATAACCTTCAGCTGTTTATGCACTGTCACCACCCCGTTTGATTTTTCCGTACAACCAGTGTTATTGGAACAAAGTTAATAGAAGAAAAATGCCTTTTATTCTCTGCTACTTGAGAAATGCAAAAGCATCTTAAACCGATCCTTGGTAATCAATCTGGAAAAAAAAACTAGGCCTTCTGAGACACATTACCAGATTACAAACCCTCAAGACACATGATAGCATCCAAAATCTCTGTGTAAAATAGTACTTAGATTGCAGATTGTGGCCTGAACATTTGCCCAAAAAAAAAAAAAAAGATTTTATGTGTTCTTGGAAGGATGCTTTTATGCCTGATATCAAAGGTGGGCTTGATTAAATGTGTTCAGTCTCAGTCTTCAAATTGGCTCTTCACTGATGCAGTGAAAAGACTTGGGCAATATGATTCCACGTGGCCAGAGTTAAATGTGTTGTTTAAAACCTGAATGGTATTAAATTTTATACATGTAGAAATATTGTTAACTCGGTTAGGGTTTCTCCCCCTCCCACCATTTCCTCCTCCTTTTTTGTTGTATTACTAAAAGTTTTTTTTATAAAAAAAACAGTCACACAACAGCAACATGGATGGGTATTAAGGATTAAAGGATATTAAGGATTAGGAGGAAGGAAGGAAGGAAGGAAGGAAGGAAGGAAGGAAGGAAGGAAGGAAGGAAGGAAGGAAAGAAAGAAAAGAAATTGTCCAAAATGAAGAAATATTGTATTGTAGATAATATTGAAGAACACTGGCCATTTGCACTTTGAGCACAAGCAAAATAAAAACCTCTGTTGAAATACTCACTGTATCTAGATGTCTGGGTTAGGTTATAGTTCTCCTTGAAATTTTGCCCCACAACCAAGGTGTGATTCTATCCTACCACAGACAGCTGCTGTTCCCCAAGCAAACTCAAAGAATCAAAGTCTTCAGCAAATTCTTTCCTAGTTGTTTAACCTAAGGGAGAAATAGTGATTTGATTAGAGATAGAAGGAATTAGATTCCAGGTCAGTTGTGAGTACATTCCTGATGTTGTGGCAACTTCTAGAATTTGGATTTCTAGAAGGTCCTGTAACAGCATATTCCAGTTTGTTTTAAAAACATTTATAGATTCAAAAATTTGACTATGTGATTTCTTTTTTCTTTTCTTTCTTTTTTAAAAAACGTTTTTTTATTTATAATACAATTAAAAACATTGGACATGGTGCGACTTTTCTGGTTTGAACATTTCCATCAAGTTTTACCTTACAACAAATGCAGTTCATTTTCGCTATGTTATAGCGAAACAATATAAACAATCTATCACAATTCAAACACATAGATTCTTTCATCTATGTGAAAGAATACTGATACCATTACTATTTATCACAGAATAATAACATGAAAACTTTTAAATGTTCAATTTATCAATAATCCTTTGTCCCGACAGTCCTCCTCCTCTCCAACCAATAATACATTTTATTCCAGATTTCATAATATTCCATATCACATTTATCTTTGAGTTCTAGAGTCAACCTGTCCATTTCAGCACAAGTCAGTATCTTGCTCAATACATCTTCTTCTGAGGGGGTCTCTTTATTTTTCCAGTTTTGTGCGAATGCCAATCTTGCTGTTAAAATATGTAACATTAAATATATTGTTCCCTTGTTATATTTGTCCTTTATAATACCCAAAAGAAAAAGTTCTGGCTTTAACTCTATATTTTGAGTTAATATAATGTGATTTCTTGACCAACTGCATCATGTGTTTTGACATAGAAATTAGTAACTAGACTAATTCACTGTGGGTTCAAGCAAATGATTTCATGTTACAAAACAGAACAAACTCTTAATGACTGGATTTATTGTCCTTAAGGTAAAATGACAAAGGTAAATAAGGTATATATCCTTAATCAGTTTTCATCAGCTTTTCTTCTTTTAAAATGACAGCTGTTGTGAAAAACGAAGCAGAACCATCCTTCCTTTTCATATTACAAAATGGTGCTGAAAGATATTCTTCAACTTGATAATAAAAACAAGCATAAAAGACCCTTGCCCTCTTCTGGACTGGGCCTTTAAAAGTGGTAGGTCTTGGAATGGTCTTGGAAGTTCAAACATTTCTTATTTAGACAGGACTGAAACTGCTGTTGCCTGTTATTAACTACAATCTGGGAAAGAATGAATAACACCCACAAGGAAGCACTGTAATTATTATCCTCATATTTTTATATAAACAATGTTTATGGATAAAAATTTAAGATTAAAACAGTTTTAAAATTCACTGGCGTAGATTCAAATTTATGGAACAATGTAAACCTCCCTTGCATAGACAGCCATGTGTGTTGGGGGGGGAAATTGCTTGAATGAAACACAGATGTTCCTTTGGTGATAGAAAAGAGAATTATCAGAAGACTATTGTAAGCTTTGTTGAACCAAAAGCCATTTCTTGGGAGCCAGCACAGCATTGTTGGAGAGCAACTTTGGTCTAGTGCAGGGGTGGGGAACTATGGCCATTTTATGACCTGTGGACTTCAACTCCCAGAATTCTTGAGCCAGCTAGTGGTTAAGGCATCTAGAAACTTGGAAACTGTGAGTTCAGTTCACATCTTAGCCATGAAAGCCAGTCTGGTGACTTTGGACCAATCCGTCTCTTTTACCCCAATCTACCTCATAGGGTTGTTGTAGGGAGAATAGGAGGAGAAGTATTGTGTGTAAGTATGTCAAGAACACAAGTGAGGGGTCAGACTAGGAGACCCATTCAGGGGTGAAATCCAGCAGGTTCTGACAGGTTCTGGAGAACCAGTAGTGGAAATTTTGAGCAGTTCAGAGAATCGGTAGCGGAAATTTTGAGTAGTTGGGAAAACCAGCAAATACCACCTCTGGCTGGCCCCAGAGTGGGGTGGGAATGGAGATTTTGCAATATCCTTCCCCTGCCATGCCCACCAAGCCATGCCGACCAAGCCAACCATGCCCACCAAGCCACGTCACAGAACCAGTAGTAAAAAATTTGGATTTCACCACTGGACCCATTGGTAGCCTCACATTGCAATGAATAAGGGCACACATTTAATTTTGCAGCAGCAAAGGTCATTGGCCATGCAGGTACAAAGATAGCTAGGGAAATGATTGAAGCCTGGGAAACGACCCCCTTATCAGTTAATAGGAGTGCTGAATTACCACCAACATATCAAATGCTTAAGTTGGCTCCTAAGGGCTTGGCAGCACAAGGAAATGACAGCCAATTGCCAGCCATCAAGACACCAATCAGCCAATAGGAAGGCACCTCATAAAAATGACTCACAGAACAGCCCAAAGCACATATTTCAATAGAGAGAAATTCCTTGAAGGTGAGCTCCAGCATGAGTCTGAAAGCTCGGAAGAGTAAATCTCTGGTCCTGGTGACCAATCCAAATTCAATCTTGCAGTATTGTGTGTGTTTTCCACCTTGTATTATTTGTAAAAAAATAAAATAAAATAAAGGTGGGATATAAATAAATTGAAAAATAGTGATTAAGGCACTGAGCTGGCATTTCCAGAGACTCAAGTTCTCACTTATTTATTTATTTATTTATTTATTTATTTATTTATTTATTTATTTATTGCGATTTATATGCCGCCTTTCTCCCTAGGGACTCAAGGCGGCTTACAAAATGACAACTTCAATACAAATCACAATACAGGGTATTGTGAGGGTAAGTTCTCACCTACCCTCAACCATGGCTGTCTACGGGGTGACTTTGGGCTAGTCATTCACTCTCTCAGGCCAATTTACCTCACTAGCTTGTTGTGGAGAGAAATGAGAGCCCTGCATATGCCACTTGAGCTTTTGAATAAAGGGCAGAATGTAAATCAATAAAAAATTATTGCTGGTGTCAGGAGGTCCTGAAAGGAGTTGCAGTTGGCAGTATTGAAAACAAGGATCTTGCAGCAATTCCTGTTGACCTGATACCTGAAGTTGGTGTAATTCAGTCTCTGCAATATAGAAGGTACCAACTAACTTGAATTTTCAATAAATTCTACACTTGAGAGTTATTCTTCTAAGGCCCAATAATGGGGAATTATGGAATTCTTTATTATTACTATTTCCCATCTAATTAGTTTCTTTGTTCATGTTTTTATATATAAGAATTATACTTTTCATGGGTATATTTTACAATTAAGCATATAATTATATATTCAAAGATTATTTTATGCAGTAATCATCTAGTTGCAAAGGACTGCTCAGCAACTGACATTTTCTTGATATATTGTCTTGAGAGAGGGTTTCACGTGACATTTTACATTAAAACTTAAATTTGTGTTCTTTTGTAATTGTGGATTAAAGTACCCTTCCATTTAAACCATTGCATTCTCATCTTGCTTTGTTTAAAAAGCGTGTGTGCATATGTGTGAATTGTGAAGCTTTTGTTGGAACTGCAACTCTTGTCAGGTGTTCTGTGGGTTTTTTTTAAACCTGGTTTATAGATCGCTTGGGGTTGGGTGGTAAATAATAGCGATGCACTGAAATGTTTCTTTTCAACTGTTTCCCATAAACTTCCTTTTTCTGTTTTCTTCCTTGCCATGGCATCTGTTTGCCTTTTAAGTTAAGTACCTCTGCTCTGTATCCCATAGTCTATATCAAGGGTCTCCAACCTTGACAACTTTACAACTTGTGGACTTCAACTCCCAGAATTCCTCAGCCAGCATGTGCCAAGTGTTACATATATAGTTTTGGCGGGAGATTTAAACAACAATAGGTCACTTGTGATTGGTCAGCTCCCTGGCCGGCAAGGTATATAAAGGGAGCTGTTTGCCTGTAACCTTTGCTGAAATCTCACTATACATTAAAGAGCTGTTGTCACTACCTTGCTTCTGCCTCCTCAATCGCCCAACCCAACACCAAGGTTGGAGACCCCTGGTCTATATCAATGTTTTTCCAAGTTGACAACTTTAAGATGCGTGAACTTCAACTCCCAGGATTCCCCAGCCAACATGATAAAAGTTGCCAACTTTGAAACACATATTTTGCTCAATTCTACTCCTTTAAATAGGTTTTATCTTATATCTTATCCCTAATCTCTTGGCTCTGTTTTCTTTGATCTGAGTTGGGCTCCATATTTTTATAGCCCCACACCCTGTCTGAGTAGCATTTGAATTTTTTAACTTGTTTACCTTCTCTCTGTCTGCAAGAAACAATCTATTTCTTCTTTTAAACTCTGCCCCCTCACCTCCCATCTGGAGGCTCTTATGATGAGACACATGCAGTGATGACAATAACTCAAATGCTGCCATTTATACTTGCACCCTGACATGTGCCAAAAGTTTGTGGTGGTATTTGCATCATGGCAACATCACACAAATGTCATTTTTGCTCCTTCTTGCCCATCCTATGTTCATAACTCAGACCTATTAACATAACATTCAAACACCTTGGAAATTGGATGCATTGTGTTTCATAGAGTGTGCCGAAAATGGAAATATTTTAAAAGCTTACAAAATCTGCATTTTGTCTCCTGAGTCAGAGTTTGTTTGTTGTTGTTGTTTTTATTGTGTCCTTTTAAAGTAGTTTTGACACCGTTTGGTCATTAAGACAAATCTTTATTCAAATTCTAACCATTTTGAGTTTTCCTTTTTTTTCAAAAAAAGGGCTACAATGAATTTCTACACAACATTTTATGTGTTATAAATCTGAAGAGGATCCTACTTGGCTACACACGGTGGAAATCCATTAAAATGCTTGAATGCAAAATCTTTGCATCACATTTGTTTTGGCTCTAATCAGCAGTGAGAGAAAAGCAATGCACAATATGTAGCAGAGTATAATTTTGATGAGATAAGGCATATGTATCAAATGTTATGCTTTTTGAAATTCAATTACCCGCATTGATTATGGCATCGGTAGTTCTGTTTCCCTCCTATGTTTCTGAAGGTTTTGCAGATATGATTTCTGCCACTATTTCCAGATGTTTCAGGTTTTGTTCAAAGTGCTAGGCTGTGGCCCCAAACGGGTTTTCTATTGGAAAGTTTTAGGATTGACTACAATTCTAGCCATGTACAGGTAGTCCTCGACTTACAACCAAAATCGCGGCCAACATTTCTGTTGCTAAGTGAATTTTACCCCATTTTACATCTTCTCTTGCCATTGTTGTTAAGTGACTCACTGCAGTTGTTAAGTTACTAACACAGTTGTTAAGTGAATCTGGCTTCTCCATTGACTTTGCTTTTCAGAAGTTCACAAAAGATGATCATATGATGCTGGACACTGTAATGGTTATAAATATGAGTCAGTTGCCAAGCATCTGAATTTTGATTATGTGACTATGGGGGATGGGTAGGTCATAAGTGTGAAAAACAGCCATAAGTCACTTTCTTCAGTGAGCTTGTAACTTTGAATGGTCACTAAATGAACTGTTGTAAGTTGAGGACCACCTGTGTAGCTCTGCTCTGAGGAAAAGGAGAAGAATTCAGGATCTAGAAATGGAAGTGATTTTAGACTGAACATGATATTGGCCACCAGTAACAATCTGAGGTTTTTTTTAAAAAAATAAGGGGGCAGGGAATGCAACATTTTATGATAACATAATGTTCCTATTTGAGAAATAATGGATAAAAGGCCCATTTAATGACTCCTCATTTGGCTTTCTGACTCGGCCTGACTCAGCCCTATACATTTTTTTTTCCCAGAAATAGGCTTGAAGGAATGAAGCCTGAAAATCTTGTAAATATAGATCAGTTTTTCTCAACCTCAACAACTTTAAATGTATGGATTTTAACAGAATTCTGCCTTCTGGAGAATTCTGGGAGTTGAAGTCCACACATCTTAAACATGCAGAGGTTGAGAAACACTGATATACATTGTCCCAATACAACTTGAAACTATTACTGCAAGCTCCTAGTATTGAGAAAGTGTAAACAGTACCCTCAGCCATCAGAGACAATATGATAGAAAATATTTCTTCATTCTTTTCAACATGATGGCATTCATTTAGATCAGGAGTCACCTGTGGCTCCGGAGCTGCATCTGGCTCTTTGGGCCCTCTGCTGTGGCTCCCTGTCAGGTGATCCCAACACTGGCTGGCCCCGCCCCATGCCCTCCCCTCCCAGTCACTCCTCGCCTGGCCTGAGAAGGTAAGGGCGACGGCGGGGGATAGAGAAGTGGCCAGGGCAGAGGCAGAGAGATACAGAGAGAGGGGGAGAGAGAGACATAGAGAGATACAGAGAGAGAGGAAGGGAGGGAGGAGAGAGGGAGGGACAGGAAAGAGAGATATGTCAAAAGGATTTTGTGGTTCCAGGTATTTTTTAATAACTGGTTCTCTGTCCTAATGACCAGATGGGTAGGCGTGGCTAGGGGGGGGTCATGTGACTGGTGGAAGTGACTGACATCGAGTTGGCCACGCCCACCCAGGTTTTGTAGCTCCCAGTGTTTTCTTTTCTGTGGGAAATGGGTCCAAATGGCTCTTTGAGTATTTAAGGTTGCCAACCCCTGATTTAGATGTTCAGGTTAGATGTCACACAGATCTGATGCAGTAGATCAGGGTTGAAGTGCTTGACAGCACTTGTTTTGTAGTTCACAATATCCTGAGAACATCCTTAGGAGGAAGAAGGAGCTAAATTTGGCTCACTTTGTAATTCGGGGGGTTTTAAAGCAGAGAAACGGGTTAATTAAGTTTTGAAGACGTCATAATCATATTCATTTCATGCCTTAAAACAGCCCCAGACCTTCAGAATATGACACTTGGGATTCTGTGTCTATACATGCCCTACAAAACCTGAAGTAGCCCTCAGTTGGAAAGAAATTATACATCCTTGTTTAGATTCTGCACCTCAAATATACAGTAAGCTGGTTTGGCAGATGTATTGCAAATCACTTCAAACTAGTCAATGCCAAAATGAAAATTGCTCCAGAGATATGCTAACTGGACTAGAGAAGATTATAGTTTAAGATTGAATCTTCAAAGTATTAGAAGCAGCTCACAATTACCCATAAATGGACTTTTTTAAAAAATGCATATGTTATGTCTTGCTTTAACTAAGCCTCTGAGAATTCAGAGATGCCAGTAAACATTTTTGCAGGGAAGGTTCACAAAACAGCCATGGGTGGGAAGTCATAGCGATGTGGAAGATCAGTGGTCCTCGGGACAGAAGGACAATAAAACAGCCTAATAAAATGACTTGTACATCCTGAGTGTAGGGGTTTTTGTTTTTGTTTTGCAAATCTCCACTAGCCATATAAATGCAAGGAAAAATATTTAACATGTGTAATCAATTACAAAAAACACATGCACAAAGGTAAAGAATGAGAAGCAATGCCAGGGTATCTCAGAGAACAGTGAGGCTGGTGTACCGCCTGGGAATTAGTCAGATTCATAGCTAACCTTGTACAAAGACTTGTGTACCCACTAAATCACAACCAGACAGTTATGATTACTTACTGATGGTTTTCAAGTATAACTTCTAGAATGCTAGAGTTAAAACTGAAGAATTATTAAAGAAATCAGAAGGGAAGAATGGCCTCAGGGATGAAAATGAGTTCCTTCTTTTGCACTTTGGCTAATTAAGGCTGATTTATTGTTATTATTATTACTACTACTACTCTGACATGTTTCATGGTCGAAGACTTGCATGCTTATTTGGAGTGAAGGTTCCTGAAGGCTTCTATCTGATACCAAAAACCAAATTCTCTATTGGACATGTAAAACTCAGCACTTGCCGTTCTGCAGATGTTTTTATCTTGCTGTGGAGATGAAAGAACATAATTAGGATTGAGCTGAGTAGGAAAGATATTAACCCTGACTTCCCCAGCTGTAATCTCAGTGAAAATGAGCTTCTGTCTTAGCTGTCCATCTTAGAGGGCAAGCTTGTCTAAATATGTTTGGGGTCCTACTCAATTTGGCCCTGGACCAGATTTAATCTTGGATCAGGTCCTGCTTGCTTTAGCAAAAAGACACCCCACTAACCATTTGTGGAGGATGTTAATGTATGATATTACTCTCCACCTGCTTCAGGTCCACCACATAGGCAGCCTCCAATGGTGCTCCTCATCCATGCTGGTGTTTTCTAACTTCTGTCTCCAGAAGAGGTGGTCGGTCTACTGTACTTCATTTCATTGAAAGCAATGCCTCTCTTCCCACCCTCTGTCCCCAAGACCAAGGCCAAGACAACTTTCGCTGGACTTCTGCACTCTCCCCTTGAGAAAGCATATTTCCATGTAAACTCTGAGCACACTTCACCTTGTGAGTCATTATTTCAAGCTTTGTATGGATTCCCTATGTTTCTGAAAATGTTTGAATTTTAGAACACTGACATATCAATTACCAAGATCAAGAGCACTGACACATCAATTACCAAGATGAGTATACCAAGATCAAGAATTTCAGTGTGTGTCAGAATAATGAATAATAAGATATGTTGAAGAAGGAATTATTGTTATCCATTCTGTATGGGGAATGGAAAGGGGAGACATTTTACTCTTCACCTCAGCAGAAAAATGCCTCAGATTATTAACTTTCTGTTTAGGAACAAAAGACATGGGAATCCCAAGTAATACAAAATAGGAACCAAAAAGAGGGACTTTCTGAGAAGAAAATGGGAGAGAAGTAAGAACTTCACATAGCATAAATTAAACTCTTTGGAATAGCGTGAGACGTTCCTGTTTTCTTATATTGGCCTGTTAAAGGAAAAAAACACCCTACTGCCTGCATGTTTGACATATTCTTACATAATGTATAAACAAATGGTTTATAGCCATATGTCAGACTAAGAACAGATTTCATCTACTGCCATCAATCAAATTAGGTCAATGTATTATATGATTTTTACACATGATTATATGATATATGATTTTTTAAAAGTGATTCTCTGCATGATGACCAAAAGAGAGTTGTTACTCACAGTAAGAATGACTTCAAATAGAACAACATTTGTATATATTCCTTGCTAACAAGAATAACTGAGCCAAATGTTTGCAAAAATCTTGGCTGAAAAAAACATTTCAGATGATGATGTAGTTATTTTTATATGGGTGTGTTAAAGTAAGGGCAGTAAAGCTTCAACATTTTATGAGAATAATTTGCCTAGTTAAGTATTTGCCTAGGAATTAATGCAATCTTACTTGATTTATTTCTGTTACAGATTATAATTTCTTGCTATTAATAATTGAGATTACATGGTTAAATTGATTGATTTTGGTGCCAAGCTGAGGAAGCCAATTTGGTGTAGTAGTTGTTAAGGCACCAGGCTAGGAACCAGGAGATTGTGAGTTCTAATCCTGCCTTAAGCATAAAAAATCTGCTGGGTGACTTTCAACTCACTTTCAGCCTACCACACCTTGTTGGTTATTTTTGTGGGAAAATAGGAGGAGGAAGGAGTATTTGGTATACTTGCTTTGAATTGTATATGAAAAAAAGGTGGGATAAAAATCTAAAAACCCTGAACTTAGATTTTGTTAGATAATAGTGCTATTTTACACAATAATTTTCTGGATTGTGATTATGATTGTAGGGAGATCAAAATCTGCTTGAACTAATTTTTAAAACATTGAACATTCTTCTATAAGAATGGGCAGAGGTGTTTGATGAAATTGTACCATCAAACATTTTCTGTACAAATAGAATCATAATTGCACAATGAAAACCTACTATCCCAAGAAGTCCCTTACGGTATATTAATTACCTGGTTAATTACCTTGCTTCATGTATGGGCAACATACAACTCGTATGCAACTCAAAGAGGCCTCTATCACCTCTATCGCTAATACTCATAGTTAGTGGAAGGAAGGAAGGAAGGAAGGAAGGAAGGAAGGAAGGAAGGAAGGAAGGAAAAAGCAACATCAGTAATAAGATGCCTAAGGAAGAAGAGGAGGCCTTCATAACCAGAGTTAATTTTATTTATTTTATTTATTTATTTCGAATTTATATACCGCCCTTCTCCCGGAGGACCTAGGGCGGTGTACAGCCACAAATAAGAAACATAAAATACAAACATTAAAAACCATTAAAAGAATATATATCTATTTGGCCCCATAATTTAAAAAGTGACAAACCAATTAAAAGCATTTAAAAATTTTTTAAGCCAGCCTGGTTTGCTGGAAAAGGAAAGTTTTAAGGGCACGGCGGAAGGCACCGAGGACTTGGATTCTCCTTATCTCTGGGGGCAGCTGATTCCAGAGGGTATGTGCCCCCACAGAGAAGGCCCTCCCCCTGAGGGTCACCAGCCTACATTGTTTGGCTGATGGCACCCCAAGGAGGCCCTCTCTGTGGGAGCGCACAGGTCGATGGGAGGTCATCAGTAGCAGCAGGCGGTCTCGAAGATAACTAGGTCCTGTGCCATGGAGCGCTTTAAAAGTGGTAACCAAAACCTTGAAGCCCACCCGGAAGACCACTGGGAGCCAGTGCAGCTCACGCAGGAGAGGTTTTATGTGGGAGCGCCATGCAGCTTCCGTAACTACCCGCGCGGCCCGCATTTTGGACCAGTTGGAGCCTCCGGGTGCTCTTCAAGGGGAGCCCCATGTAGAGAGCGTTGCAGTAGTCCAAGCGAGAGGTGACGAGGGCGTGAGTGACTGTGCACAGGGAATCCCGATCAAGAAAGGGCCGCAACTGGCGGATCAGGCGAATCTGACAAAAGGTCCCCCTGGCTACAGCCGTCAGATGTTCCTCCAAGGACAGCTGCGTATCCAGGAGGACTCCCGATTGCGAGCCTAATGCCCAACTATATGGGCATGTATGCAGATCTCAATCCATCACATGATGTAGATTTGCTCACTGGCACATCCAAGCCAAAAATTGTCCCTTGATGCTTCATAAGATCAAAGGAAAAGCCTCGTTAGATCCAAACTATGTTTCACGTGATAGAATACGGGGAATTCCGATAAGCAATTTTAGGAGATGATCATTTCACATTGTAGAACTCAATAATCTCTCTCACTATATATGTAAAAGAGACAATATAAATTTTAGGATTCCCATATTCCAGAATAGGAACAATATGTTTTTCATGATTTTTGACTTGATTTAGGTAGGCAGATTAGATAAACTATTGGACAACGGAATTTCTGATCCTTTTCATAAATATAATTTTCAATCTCTTTCCCTGACTTTGTCATGTGAAATACTTATATGAACACATTTCTTGGCTGAGGATTAGCCCATGTTTCTATTTAGAACTAATTTCCATTATTTTAAAAGGAGCAGGATAGCACCCCGTTTCAAACAGTATTTCTCAAAGCAGAAATATATTTAGTTTGTCCAACCCTCTCCCTCTCATACACAACATTTTGGCACAAGTATGGAGTTGCTTCTTCAGCTGTCATTTTTGTTGTGGGCAGATCCCCAATTTTAGAACAATTTGACAGGCAGTAAAATATTTTTCCCACATGTTAGTGCTGTTAAAATCAGGTTTTCAAAAATAATAGACAGGGAGGAATTGTTGTAACATGATGGAGGATGGAAAGACTCTGATGAGATGCCTTCTTCCTTCCTTCCTTCCTTCCTTCCTTCCTTCCTTCCTTCCTTCCTTCCTCCCTCCCTCCCTCCCTCCCTCCCTCCCTCCCTCCATCCATCCCAATATTCCATCTGTTTTCTTACTTTTAGTATTTAGTTGGTATTCAATGGCTATTTCTTGACTGTGGATGATTTTGAATGCCATAAGAAATGACATTTGTTTCTGGGCCTCTCTGGGTTGCAAACAAGTTGTGTGTTGCCCATACATGTGTATATTGTGCACCACTTGTGCCTTTTCCAAAATCAGGGGCTTCGCTCATGGTTACTCATGTGCTGGTCACCTCCTAATTGGATTATAGCAATGCACTGCATATCAGACTTGAAGAGTATCTAGAAGCTTAATATAGTACGAAATGCAATGGTGCAAATAGTTATGTATCCAGCAGAAGAAGCATGATAAGAGTCCAATCTGCTAAGGAGCTACACTTGGTGGGACCCAAGAGGCTAGCCTTCTCTACTGTGGTCCGTGTCTTATGGAACATCTTCCTCCCACCACCTCCAAAGTGAGGTTAGCTCCATTCCTGTTGATTTTCTAGAAGTTCCTCAAAATCTGGTTATGCAATTAGGCCTGAGGACCCCAAGAGACTAGTAAGTTACTGAGATGGCTCCGTTGTTGACTTCTGCTGCATTTGGTTTTTATTTTTTTTCTTTAAATTAAAAAGTAATGTTTTTATATATTAACTGTCTGTTGTATGCTGCCCAGAATCACTTTTTCATGAGGTGTGTGTGTGTTTATAAGTAAACTAAAAAGTAAAGTAAAAATAAAATAATAAAATAATAAAGATAAAATAATGCAGCACAAGGTGAAATTAACCTATGGAATAACTGCATAATGAAATTAGGGATATTTATTGATGTATAACAAGATTTCCATCTGAATAAACATGTCTAAGACTGGATTGAATTGTATTTTTCAGAGTTCTAGCTATTTCCTCAAAAAGGCAACCTATCTGATCAGAAATAGGAACTGTATCTTACAGGGTATCACTATACCATTGAGTCCATGAGGCTCACAAGCCAGAAGAGCAAGTATTTAAATTGCTTAACAGCAGAAAAGTTCTCCTTAGAGTTCAATTATGAATGTGCAAAAAGGCACCATTTGGCTTTGTGGCTCTGACTTTACTATGCAGGCAACATCTTGAGATGGAAAGCTTTTGTCTTGAAAACATCCATGTGGACCAGTGCCTAGTTAGCCTGATGAAAATATCTTCTCTGCCTAAGATCTATGCCTAAGTATCAAAGGCTGAAAGGTTTTTTTCCACCATTTTTGATAAATAGTTTCAATAATGCCTCTTTTTTTTACTTACCATGAAAATGTCCATGCATTCTTTTCTATTAGTTTTACATCTTTTCTTTCTGAATTGCTTTTACTTGTCAACTGTGATTCCATTTAGATCAGGGGTGGGCAACAATGGCCACTTTAAAACCTGTGGACTTCAACTCCCAGAATTCATGAGCCAGTCAGTTGCCCACCTCTGATCTAGGTAGTGACAGGTTCTCTGTGAAGACATAAGGATGTTGAGGGTGGTAGGGGAGGACAAAGATTAGTCCGTAGTCAGGGGTGAGTGAAGATAGACCATTGATGAAAATCACTCTGTTTTCTTTTCTTTTGTCTCCTTTTCCTTTCACTACCAGAAATTTGAAATGATTACTTCCAGGTGTTGTTAAAATTAGTTCAAAGAGAGACATACTTCTCACTTCTATTGGGTCATTTACTGAAACTCTGTAAATGCAATGACATGCACAAAGAGATATCCACATATCTACACTCAATAGATGTAAAATCTCAATGTAGAATCTCAGTCTAAATATTCTAGACACAAGAACAGTTTTTTCCTGAATGCCATCATCCTGCTAAACAAATAATTCCCTCAACACTGTCAAACTATTCACTAAGTCTGCATTACTATTAATCTTCTCATCATTCCTATCACCCATCTCCTCCCACTTATGACTGTATGACTGTAACATTGTTGCTTGTATTCTTACGATTTATATTGATTGTTTCCTAGTATGATTTGATTGCTTATTTGTACCCTATGACCAGGGGTGAAATGCTCCCGGTTCGGATCGGATCACCCGATCTGGTAGCGATGGCGGCGGGTGGTTTAGAGAACCGGTAGCAAAACCCCCTGCGCTACTCCCCCCCCTCCAGCTGAGCTGCACGATCATCAGAGGCTTTTTTTTAACTTTTAAAAGCATTTTTTCTACAACCTCTTCCGAAGAAAAAATGCTTTTAAACATAAAAAAAAAAGCCTCTGATGATTGCGCGGCTCAGCTGGGATCATCAGAGGCTTTTCAAAGCATTTTTTTCTGCAACCTCTTGGCCGAAGAGGTGGTAAAAAAAATGCTTTGAAAAGTCTCTGGCAACTCCCAGCTGAGTTGCCTGATCGGCAGAGAGGTATTTTTTAAAATGCCTCTCTGACAATCCCAGCTGAGTTGCCTGATTGGTAGAGGCTTTTCAAAGCATTAGAAAAAATGCTTTGAAAAGTTAAAAAAAAAAAGTTGGCCACTCCCACCCAGTCACATTAACCCCTCCACAAAGCCACGCCCACAGAAACGGTAGTAACAAATTTTACATTTCACCCCTGCCAATGACTATCATTAAGTGTTGTACCTTATGATTCTTGATGAATGTATCATTTCTTTTTATGTATACTGAGAGCATATGCACCAAAGACAAATTCCTTGTGTGTCCAATCACACTTGGCCAATAAAGAATTCTATCTATTATCTATCTATCACAATATTCCTTGAGAAGAGGACTCTGAACTCATAAAACAGTGGCCTGTCTTCAATAATGACATTTGAGGGTAGAGGCCAATTTGAATTCTATGCACCAAGCTTACATGTACTGGTCTGAATTCAACATTCCTGCCTTTAAAGGGTAACGTCTTTCTTTTCACATAGCAATGATTTTAAAAAGTGTTTAAGTCATATAAGGTGCCCTTACTTGCTTCTGCGGGATATAAAGACAAGCAGAGATCATTTTGTTTTGTATGTACATATTTGTTGGAAATATGTCCAAATATACACAAAGTACAACAACAACATGAATTATGATGCAGTCATGTTTCTGGGCAAATGTTTTCTCTTGAAAAATAAAGCAATATGTTTCTAGAGACCACTTGGATAGTCTGAAGACTTAACTTAATAAAACATTAACATCCTTGTAACCATGAATATATGATGGATCTGATTACTGTACAATATTTTATTCAGTACTCCACAAAAGGAACAAACCATCAACTCATAAGGTCAATAATGACAAACATAGCTCTGTCTTTTAAAACATGGGGGGAAATATAATCTCTAAAGAGTGGTTAAGTATGAAATGGTTGCATCACATATCCACCAGGCAGGGTGCATCTGGATTACTTTAGCAATCAGAGAACAGAAGCAAAGCATGTGATTTCTTCAGAAGGTCAAAGGGCAAAAATGACTGTGATTAGTTTATAATTCAGATGAAATGGGGGCAACAATTCTTTTTTTATTTTAAAAGCCTTTGAATGAATTGAGTATTTTTGATCCTCAAATCTTTAGTTGTTAGATTATGTTGGAACAATTTATTTAGATGTTATTTTAATGTTCAATCTGTTGAATGTTTATTATATCTAGTTTTGAATCGCCTTAAATAACATTTAATCTTGCAATTAAGCAAAAGCAGTTGGTAGTTATAGGAAAACATCCTGTTTTTACAGTGGAAATCAAGATTCTGGAAATAATATAAGAGGACCTGTCTGATAATACTCTTCCACCCGTGCTTCCCAAAAACTGATATTGAGCAACATACTGCCTTAGATGAGTGAAAAATAAGCCTAAATTACATGGCTTTGATTTACCTCTGCAGCAGTGGTGAAATCCAATTTTTTTTACTACCGGTTCTGTGGGCGTGGCTTGGTGGGCTTGGTAGGCTTGATGTGGCTTGATGGGCGTGGCTTGGTGGGCATGGCAGGGGAAGAATACTGCAAAATCTCCATTTCCTCCCCACTCCAGGAGAAGGATACTACTCAAAATTTCCGCTATCGGTTCTCCGAATTGCTCAAAATTCCTGCTACCGGTTCTCCAGAACCTGTCAGAACCTGCTGGATTTCACCCCTGCTCTGCAGTGCTTTGGGCTACCAAAGTGACGCATTTATCCTTATCATAAACAAGAGGCGATGGAAGCAACAGGGAAAGTACAGTGAGAAAATAGACTGAAGCAATGTTGCCCTTTCCCTGGCTTTTACTAGCAATGGAGGGATTATATTCCTTTATGAAGCAGCTTCAAGCAGCAATCCGTTGAGCCTTTATAAATTGAAGCAGCCCATCAATTATCTGCACAATGAGATCCATCCTGATTAGTAACGCTTATGGCTTTCTGGTGCAGAGCTATCTTACCCCCTGTAGTGCCCCTTAGAAAGCGCACAAGTGTGAGCCAAATGGGTAGCAGTCTTAGGCAGCTAAACTACTACTCTGTATTAGTATTGCAGTCTCCAGGATAATGTAACCTTACTAAATTAACTAACTAACTAACTAACTAACTAACTAACTAACTAACTAACTAACTAACTCTTATGGCCTTAGCTTCATGAATTTGCTTAACTTCCTTTTAAACCATTACAGATTCACTTGACTGAGTTGTAGCAAATTCAGTACGTTAACTAAGAAGAACATAATAAAATACTCCACTCTACTATTGCATCCTGAAAAGCTGTAGGTCTGAAGCAGTAGCCATGTATAAGATGAATCATAAATATTGACATATAATTTATTTCCAGGAGATGGCGTCTTGGAAACATGATTGCAGTACTGTTAGATTCAGTTGAGGATGGATGGGTGGGATATAGCAACTATTCAAAAGAATAAGGATTTGTCTCAGTTGATGTACACTCAAGGCAGGTAAGAAAATTCAAATCCAAAGCAGTTTATAAAAACATTTAAACTATAGATTGAATTGAACAAAATAAACAAATGTAATAAATATTTGTTTCACCCCATTACTGCATTAATTTTCTAGCTAGATGGCCCTGATTGTTAGAATGATTTTTTAAAAATAAAATTATGCTACAGCATTTCTCTGATTTAAGTCAGAATTCTTGAGAAAGCAGATGTTCTTCATTTTGTTGTTTGAAATGAAAGTTTTGGTAGTTGTTCCATTTTTGCTCCTTGAAACATGTACACTGGCCAAGAATATCTTGAAATAATCTTTAAGGTAGGGCAAATATAATGATAATTGATTATACCCTCATACAGTATATACTCCACATGGAAAGATTGATTTACAAAAATGGATCTGAGGGGTTCTAACAAACTGTTGCATGCATGAAGGCCATGTGCAACTGGATTGTAGGGTCCCTTAAGGACACAATTTGTTGAGGCCCTTGTTCAGGGGATTCATATTTCTACATGATTTACTTCCAAACCTGATACCCTCTGAACAGCTGCTTTTTAAAATACACTTGTCTGATCTCAAAAAGCTAATAGGAATCAGACACGTTATTAGTCAGATGGAAGACCATTAGGAAATCTTGGATCAGCATCAAAACAACCAGGAATAGATTAAGAAAACAAAATGGATATATGTCCATGTAATATTCAGGAATCAAAGTCAACGTGAAGGAGACTTGGTTCTATCTGTAAGTGTGATTACACATAGCTGAGAAGTCCTGAATGAAGAACATTCCCAACTGTGATGATCATTTTCTTCCAGCTTTAGGAGGAGAACTCAGGAAGTTAAAGGGAAAAAATGATACAGATCTAACCAGTAGGATCAACCCTATCAAGCAGGATGAGCAATAGCACAAACAAATTGCTCTCATGTCTAGCATAGTCTGACCCATACTATGAGTTTAGCTCTTCACATTTCCTGTAAAAGGCTTTTGTTAATAAATCCTATGTATCAACATCAGACTGAATAATTCTAAACATAACATTGCACAAGATACAGAAGTTTTTTGCCTAGCTCACATAATTTAATTTAATTTGATTTGATTTAATTTAATTTAATTTAATTTAATTTAATTTATCACATTTCTATGCCGCCCAACTCCCAAGGGACTCTGGGTAGCTTACAGCAAAAATAATGCGAACATAGAAAAATTATTTAAAAACATTATAAAAACATTTTAAAAACGTTAAAAGCCCATGCACACCATTCATGGCCGGATCTCGCAAGTTTGCAACAGCGAGATCAACGGCCCCAGGCCTGCCGGAAAAGCCAGGTCTTCATCGCTTTCCGGAAGGCCAATAGGGTGGGGGTAGTCTGGATCTCAGGAGGTAACTGGTTCCAGAGAGCTGGGACAGCCACAGAGAAGGCCCTCCCCTGCGGGCCCGCCAGCCGGCATTGTTTAGCTGACGGGACCCAGAGGAGACCAACCGGTCGCTGGGAGCTATGCGGTAGAAGGCGGTCTCGAAGATAGCCTGGCCCTGAGCCTTGTAGGGCTTTAAAGGTAATAACCAACACCTTGAATTGTGCCCGGAGACCAATAGGAAGCCAGTGCAAGTCGCGGAGAATTGGTGTAATGTGGGTGTATCTAGGTGCACCCACAACAGCTCGCACAGCTGCATTCTGGACCAACTGTAGACTCCGGACACTCTTCAAGGGTGGAGCCCCATATAGAGCACGTTGCAATAGTCTAACCGTGAGGTGACAAGGGCATGAGTGACTGTGAGGAGAGCCTCCTGATCCAAGTAGGGTCACAATTGGTGCACCAGGCGAACCTATGCAAAGGTCCCCCTAGCTACAGCTGCCAGATGTTGCTCTAATCTTAGCTGTGAGTCTAGGAGGACACCCAAATTGCGAACACGTTCTGAGGGGGACAATTTCTCCCCCTCCCCAGAACCAAGGATGGACAGCCTCCTTTAGGAGGCAATACCCACAGCCACTCGGTCTTGTCTGGGTTAAGTCTGAGCCTGTTGACTCCCATCCAGACCCTCACTGCCTCCAGGCACCAGCACATCACATCCACCGCTTCACTGAACTGATGTGGGGTGGAGATATACAGCTGGGTATCATCAGCATATTGCTGATATCCCACCCCGTATCATCAGATGATCTCACCCAGCGGTTTCATGTAGATGTTAAATAGGAGGGGAGAGAGGACCGAGCCCTGAGGCACCCCGCAAATGAGGGGTCTAGGGGTCGGCCTCTGTCCTCCTGCCAACACCGACTGTGACTGACCAGAGAGATAGGAGGAGAACCACCGTAACACGGTGCCCCCCACTCCCAACTCCCTTAGTCATCCTAGAAGGATACCATGGTCAATTTTATCGAAAGCTGCTGAGAGGTCAAGTAGCACCCAGATAGAGGAATGACCCCCATCTCGGGCTTGCCAGAAATCATCCATCAGCGTAACCAAAGCAGTTTCCGTGCTGTAGCCAGGCCTGAAACCAAACTGAAAAGGGTCTAAAAACAAGAATAAACTAACCTTTAATGAACTTAGAGAAATGTAGGAAAGATATGTTTGCTAAAAGAGTAACAGTAGATCTTTTCCAACTATGTCAACAGCCCAAGGGCAAAATGGGTTTCTGAGATGAAAATGAATCATATAGAAATCAGACCTTAATCATCACTAATTAAAAGTCAATATTCTAGGGAGAAAAAAGCAGCCAAACACCTGCCTTCCTCAAGTTTTGGAGATCTTTAACCCGTGCCATATTAAGAGCCATAGCCTGTATGTATATGACCTGGATGGAATTTTCATGAATTTTTCATTCAATACAAAACATCCCTAATCAGGCAAAACTCTGCAAAATAAATTGGATTTGCATCACAAAATAGTCACCAAGTTCAGGCATCTAGGAAATGCTGGTGGCAGGATGTGTGTGTGTTTGTGCATGTGGAAATCTGTAGAAAATAGGGAGGGGACTTTAATCCTAGTTGAAGTAAACAACATTAAAAGAAGGATTTGACTAAAGGTTTGGTCTTCCTGGAGGCATTTGGCTGACCACTGTTGGAAACAGGATGCTGGACTGATGGATTTTTGCTCTGAAAAGCTCTTAAGGTCCTAAATTTAAATGTTTACTCATCGGCCCTGAGGGTACCTGACTGGGACACATAAGAATAAGTTAAATGTCAGAGGAAATAAACAGATTTGAGTACACAATGAGAAAGTGAGTATGAAGTTATTATGAGCCGTGATGGCACAGTGGTTAGAGTGCAGTATCTCAGGCTACTTCTGGCTGCCTGCAATTTGGCAGTTCAAATCTCACCAGGCTCAGGGTTGACTCAGCCTTCTATCCTTCTGAGGTGGGTAAAATGAGGGCCCAGATTGTTGGGGGAAATATGCTGATTCTGTAAACTGCTTAGAGAGGGCTGTAAAGCACTGTGAAGTGATATATAAGTATAAATGCTATTGCTATTGTTATTACTGTGTGGGATAAAACAACAGAGTCACAACAGAGTTCTCCCCTTTCTTTTAAATTTTTAAATTGAAATTTTAATTTGTTTTAAATTATTGGGATTTTAATTGTCTCGGGCTAAATTATTTAATTTGGTTTTAATTATGTTTCTAACTTTTGTATTTATGTATTTTATTTTGTGCCTGTTCATCACCCTGAGTCCTTCGGGAGTAGGGCGGTATATAAATTTAATAAAACAAACAAAACAATAAAACAATGGCATAACCTTGCTGTTTAATTCTCTCCATCCTCCACTGCAAAGAAGAAAATTCAGTCTCACCTCACAAGAAGGACCTAGTCATAGCTGCCTACAATTGACTAATTTCATTTTCCATAAATAGTTGAAGCCTTTCTGACCTGTTGCAACTTATGTTATCAAAATACGATTTCTACCTCCATAGCATAGAAGTATGTCTACTCAGATCATTAAATATGGAATTGCTTCCAGATGTTTTCAAGATCGCATCTAGTTAGGGAATACTATTTCAATCCAAGATAATCTTGTGTACACCATAAAGTAAGCTGAACCCCTGTTGCAATTTATTAACAATTGGAAAAGAATCCAAACTTCAAGGCTGGAAAAGTAGGACGTTAAAGTAAATTCCACACAGCCTCACTAGTAACTCCTAGCTGCCCTGAGGATCAAACAATGTAGGAGATACCGCAATACCATCTCACTGTCCCAGGCTATGTCCCACATCACAGATGAGCCTGAAAAGTCCTAACTGCTGTGAGCTATATATAAAATGGAAACGGTTAAGGTGCCAAAAAATAGACCAGTATTATTGAGCTATTTAGGTTACCAAGTAGGCTTCTGCTCCCTCACTTTCCTCATCCCAAAGATGAATTAAGAACATGCCATTAAAGAACCTGAACTTAGCCAAGAAAATTGAATTGATGGGATGGTGCCTTGATTTGAATCTTGGCCCAGATTCTGAATTGGAAATGACATCCAAAAGCCTAATGTTTACCAGTTTTGACTTTATTTGCCAATGACATAAATGGATGCAAATGATGGAAAAAGATCAATTAGATAATTATGTAAATGATGAAAATTGATGGACATTATGTCAATTACATCAATTGTCTGGTTTGCCTCAGATATAATAGACTTTGTCTGGTTTTTTTTTTTTTGGGGGGGGGGGTTGAAATCCAAAGTAGATTTTTGTTCATTGCTTGTGAAGTCCATAAAATGAAAGTCAGGACAATCAAAGTTTCGTTGCACAGAACATTATTTTCTTTCTTTATCACAATAACTCTCTTGAAAAATATGTAGTGTCAAATTCTAGCACTAACCTTGATATATTAAAGTAACAATTGGAGGTCAGTCCATAGCTGATATTGGAATATATTCTGTGTACATCTGAAGGCTGATTTTTCTAGATTCTAAAATATAAATCAAGAAAGTTAATTTAGTCTTTAGGGAGAATGATTGAGCAAGCATGTGAAATGTGTTTCTGTAACAATGGTTGTATATTTCTATTTGCAGAATTTTTGCAAACTCTATAAAAAAAGGAAGAGAAATGATTCAGATTTGCTTCTTTGTGTAATATCAGCTCTTAATATTGTAGAAAGCTTTTAAGCAATCTAGAAAACTCTGTCTAAATGAAAACAAAGTTACAATGGATTCCAAAAGAATCTTGCTGGATGGAACTCAGTTGTGAAATTCAAACTTCTAAGAGACAATAGAGATGTCTAGCTAGATAAACTTTCATTTTATGGGGGCAGAATAGTTTGGGAAGCTATTCTGCTGATTCTTTCATTGTTTTATGCAGACTCTGTTAAATATGAATGACAGAAATGACTGGATGTTTTAACGAAGCTTCTTGCATACATAGAAGGTAAACACAGAATTGTTGGGACAAAACATGATACTTGAGGGACTGTCACAGAGAAGAAAGGATCAACCTATTATTCAAAACATCAGCAGGCAGGACAAGAAGTAACAGGTGGAAGATCATTAAAGAGAGATCCAACCTAGAACTAAAGAGAAATTTCCGAACAGTGGAACAGCTTGCCTCCAGAAGTTGTGGCTGATCATTCACTGAAGATTTTTAAGAAGAGACTGGATGGCCATTTGTCCAAAATGGTATGGGTTCTCCTGTTTCAGCAGAGTTTTTTCCAACCCTCCTGTTCTATTTTCTAAAACCTGGATCATTTTGCCTATAGGACAAAGCTGTTAGAACTAGTAATCATATCTACTGAGAGTAAGAGAGAAACTCCTAGATTTTCAACTGGTCTAAAATCTCTTTCAGAGCAGTCTTTGAGAATTATAGTTCAAAGTGGTTCTTTCTATCTTTATAGTACCTTTAGCCTTTTATCAGATATTCTATTTTAGCTGAGAATTAACTTCACTACTACTTAGGGCTACAGAGGCTTTTTATAGGATAAAAATACAAGTTGCAACCCTTATTCGTCAGAATTTCATATAGTATTAGTTTGTATTAATTCTCTAAAGAATAATATCTACTCTCAAATCTCAAAGAGTCTCAAAGAGAATCTCAAAAGAGAAAGTGCTTGAGTGTATAAAACCATGTGTGCTATATTAGGCATAGATTATTATTCATAGATCTGTGAACGGACTTTACCAAAACCACAGAGATATATCAAACAGTGGTTCTTATAATCTCAGAACTGCACTGAAGTTGTTTCTTAATAAAAATTCATCTGGTTTGTAAGCTGCATCTTGAAATAGTCAAGATGACATCTATTTTTTTAAAAAAATTCTGACCCAACCCAATGACATTTGTTTTAAATTAACATCTAAACTTGGAGTCCTTTTCAGGGGGTAACCATATCCTTTGTGGATAAAACTAGTCCAATTTCAGATTAAGAATACAGCCAATTTGTTCAATGACCCTGCAAGGGTTTCTCATATCAATGAAATTCATTGTTTTTAATAGATTGCAGTAGGTCAGCCAAGAGTGATGCCTGCAAAAGTTTGTGGAAAATTTCCACTAACAAATCAAGGGAAATGCAACTGATAACTTTTGGGGGGCGGGAGGTACATCTCTCTAAACTCTACTTTCAGCATCAATGAACTAATTGTAATTATAGCAGTTACTTGGTGACAAATGTTTGACAATGTGTAATTGGCCAAGGAGAGACAGATTAATAAAAATCAGGTATTTGTAAAATGTATATAACTTCCTGCCTGAGACCTCTAAAGCAAATTAATTTTTTTTTGGTCATCACGCTTCCCCTTTAGTATATTCTTGATGCATATACCTCCCCTATGGATTTTGTCGACATGAACACAAAGAATATAAACAATAGAATGGAACTTTGGGAAAAGAGGATCTACAATGTATATCCATTGTTCAATAACAATGCAATGAAAAGACTCTGCATTTTTCTAAGGTGGGTATACTTTACAGTTTGGGAAAGCCTTCAAAAAAGTTTTTGTGAGTGCTGCTTTTTAAATATATGTATGCATGAATGAATGAGTGTGTGTGTGTGTGTGTGTGTGTGTGTGTGTGTGTAAAGACAAATGCTCCTATTGGACTATGCAAAATATCTAAAATAATAGGACAGTATTTGTTGTTGTAAGTTGCGAAGTCGTGTCCAACACATCACAACCTCATGGACAACGTTCCTCCAGGCTTTCCTGTCGTCTACCAACCTCTGGAGTCCATTTAAACTCCTGCTGACTGCTTCAGTGACTCCATCCAGCCACCTCATTCTCTGTCATCCATTTCTTCTTTTGCCCTCAATCTTTCCCAGCATTAGGCTCTTCTCCAATGAGTCCTTCCTTCTCATTAGGTGGCCAAAGTATTTGAAGGACAGCATAATAGAATATATATATACAGATAGTCCTCGACTTATGACCACAGTTGAGCCCAACATTTCTCTTGTTAAGCAAAACATTTGCTAAGTGAGTTTTGTCCCTTTTTATGCCACAGTTGTTAAGTGAATCACTGCATTTGTTAAGTTAGTAACACAGTTGTTAAGCAAATCTGGCTTCCCCATTGACTATGCTTGTCAGAAGGTCACAGAATATGATCACATGACCCCAGGACCCTGCAACCGTCATAAATATGAACCAGTTGTCAAGCATCCGAATTTTGATCACATGACCACAGGGATGCTGCAACGGTCATAAGTATGAAAAATGGTCATAAGTCACCTTTTTCAGTTGTAACTTTGAACAGTCACTAAATGAACTGTTGTAAGTGGAAGGCTATCTGTATACACTTAAAAAGTGAAAGATATAATCTCACATTAATACTGACCAATATTGAGGCACTGCCCTTTTTTACGTGCATTCAAAGTCACAGCTCATTCATTTATTCATTCATTCCATTTCTATAGCCACCCATCTGACAAATATGACTCTGAGCAGCATACGATAAAAACAGACTACAAAAAACCCAAACATTAAAATTATTCCATAATAAAACATTAATATTATTTTAAAAGATTAGGAGAGAGAGTCTTTGTTGTTACACACACTTCTCTGTTTTCCTGGGATCCTTAAGCTTACCGACCTAGCCACATTTTGAGGAACTTCCAGAAGATTTGGAGAAATGAGCCTGTTATGCTGTCTTGTCTGCCTTATTGCAGGTCACAATAATAATTGTGTGCGTTGCTGAAATGCATTGTGGTCGTAATTGCCTGGATCTCAGAATTTCTGAAGCAGTGCCTTAACAAAACTGTTATTCCCTATCAAGATTATGTCATTTCTTTGGGGAAAAGAAAACATGATCTGCACTCTTTCAACAATACTGAAGTTCTGGTACATGTTAATGGTTGATCATTATATCCTACACTATAAGCACTTGATTCCTTCAAAAGTTCTTTTTAATGAAGTTTTGCAAATTTATACTTACCCTTTGCAGAATGTTTTCAATCACATTAGTCTAAACATAGAGCCGTATTTTAAACATATGTAGGTCATCAACTTCTCTAAACACTATAATTGTTTGGCAGCCCTGTTGCTTACATTTTACATTTAAAGATATAGTGTGTAAGGAGCTGTAAAGATAGCAGGCACACACTTTCTGCTATACACCAAGACACAATTTATAGTATGTTGGAGGCCCCTAACTTTCTTCCTGTAAAATCCCTTGGCAGCAAATCTCAAACATTCTGTGTGGAGGACTGGGTGATGGGGTCTTCTATTTTATAATATTCGTTTTGCTGGATTTGATTGAAGGATGTGGTTTGGACTGTAACCTAGTTCCCTGCTCTCATTAGATTGTGTAAAACAACACAGATATAGTATTATGAAGTCCTCAGTTGATATTCTCAAGTTCTTGTGTGGCAGAAAATGAAAGTTTTATATTTTCACATAAGGAAGAAAGGCCAAGAAAGGAAAAATGCATGGCAGATGATGCTTTGTTTGGCTTAAATATAAATGTTGAACTGGTGTCTTAACTGACAGTATGATGTATAAAGGCTAATATTCACTATACCTGAGTTGAAGAGATAAAAGAGCTGTAGAAATAAACTTTGTCCTTCTGCCTTTTAGGCTTTGTAAGAAAAATGTTTACTAGCATATTATATACATATAAAATACACATACACATATACATACATATCAAATTGCCTTTCTTTTAGCGAATGCTGAATTTAGCCAATAAAACCATTCTAACCATGATGTAGGCCTAAACTAAAGTAAACGAGTGTGTTTTGTGAATGTCTCTCATAAAAGATCACATTTCTTCAAAAATAGTTGCCAAACAGGAATGTCCACAGAAAGAATTTTTTAAGAAGGCAAGATGTCAGTTGCAACTGTGCAATTGAAGTACTTCTCTATTTGTGTTGATGTTGTATGCATATTCAAAAGGTTTAACTAATTGGACACAATCACCATTTTGGCTTTTTTTTTTTTTACACTACTCCTTTTTTCTGTCCCCTGTCCCAACAGCATTGTCCCTGCTCTGACCTTAGGTTGTGATGGAATCCAAAGGCCAATTTATTAAATCTCATTTACATTTATTTATTGAAATAAATAAATAACGTCGAATGACGGAACCAAGCCAATTGAGAATAGTTATGTGATGACACTGTGTCAGCATGGGTTTTGATTCATGATTCTTCCCCTCACTGACTTAGATACTTTTATGTAAAACAAGTAGAGCTTTTTAAAAAGCTATCATAATCATCTAATGCTTGCAACATGAATTAATGTATGATCTATTACAAGACAAAAACCAAATAAACATTAAAACCACAAAATAATCATTCAGTTATTCATAGTTGGGGTTAATAGTTAATAGTTATTTTAGTTGGGTTAGAAGTTAGTTGGGATTAAAAATTAATAGCTGTTTATCAATTTTGTGTTATGTTATAAAGAAAGGATTAATGAGAATTCTTATAAAGTGTGTATAAATAAGTTCTTAAATGTTTTCTAGCTCCTGCTGTCTATAAATATTTCTTTCAGCAAAATAGAAAATTATTCATTTTCAAAAAGACCCAGGTATTTTATTCATTTTAGCTCTGGCATTGAGGAGATGAGCTCTTCCCAATCTAAATAGTGGGGAGGTGATTCATTTCTGCCAAAATGTGCACCCCTGACAAAATCTGCAGAATGCTGGGGCCCAGCAAGCTATTAGACTGACTGATTGACTAACTTAACTGACTGACAGACAGACTGACTGACTGACAGACAGACAGACATGTTGTGTAACATGTAGTTTGATTATGAGCGAGCAGACACAAGTGTCGGAAGCATTAGGTGTTGGGAAGATGCTGTCCTCTCGCTAGTGCTGAATTAAGAGTCAAACATACTGATTCTGACAAAAAAAAAGCTTTCTGAAGTTTTTTTTAAAATGAAATCTCATGGGGTTATGTGACATTGTTCCTTTAGTTAAGAGAGGCTGGAGGGATGTTGTATCACAGACAGACAGACACTATCTCTATCTCAGGAATTCCCCTATCCCGAATGAGGTAGATAGCAATAGCATTTAGACTTATATACTGCTTCATAGTGCTTTACAGTCATCTCTAAGTGGTTTACAGAGTCAGCATATTGCCCCCAACAATCTGGGTCCTCATTTTACCAACCTCAGAAGGATGGAAGGCTGAGTCAACCTTGAGCCAGTGGGAATTGAACTGCTGGCAGATGGCAATTAGCAGATGTAGCCTGAAGTACTGCATTCTAACCACTGTGCCACCATATGTATCAGGAAAAGAAAACGGCACCAGCATCATCTATCACCTCCTGACAATATTGGAAATCTTAAGAATGAGATGGAAAAATAAAAGTGGTAGGTGAATAGAACATTTGGGGAGACTAAAGGTGTCATTTTGCCGCTTTAAACTTTCCCCACCCACTTTCTGGTAATGTTGTTAAGGCCAAATAATTTTTGACATATGAAAAAAAGCAAAGTCATGTGCATATCTGATATAAAAATGGAAAAGTATAAAGTATTTGTGCATTTCAAAGGAAAACGTTTTTAAGTTTAACATTCAAAGTATATTAATATAACCAAACAATTATAAGAAACACAACTTTAATTATTTCCCAAATGATAAAGCTAGGGGAATTTAGATATTTACAGGAACAATAATTGAAAGACTTGGAAAATAAAAAGAAAGAAGAAATGTGAGCAATATTTTAAACTTCATGTAGAAGTTTAGACCTTGAGGAGGTCTATGTATAGCCATGTATAGCCTTTGAATATACTTTGGGTAAAGGACAAAATTCATGCTACTTAATAGGAAATGCCAATATTGAGTATGTGTTGATGTGACATCTCCCATAAATAAATGTCTAGAAAATGCCCTTGTGAATTCATCCTATCTACCCAGAGTTCCTCCTGCCTTGCTTCTGAAGAAAATTGGACAGATAAAATAGACTGTGTATGTGTGTGTGTTTTTTTTTTTAAAGTTTTGTTTTGCTTTGCTTTTTTCCTTTTTAGGAACCTCAAGAAACTCTTGGGAAAAGAAAACAGTGATTCCTTGCTCCTGGTCAAATAGAGTTCTTCATTATTTCCCAGAAATCAATTCCTTTGCTCTCCTCCCTTGCCTTACAGCTACTGCTCTGATTTACGTGGGTTGACCTACATCTGCCAAAAATGAACTCCATTAATGACTAGTTGCTCTTGGCCAGCTGTCTGAGTGATGGAGGAGACCTCTCTTTGAGAAATAGAAACCACCTCCCACAGTTTATTATTCTCTGGCCAAAATTCATTTAATATTTCAAACTTAGCCAAGAGGGTGTTGGTTTACCTTGTGTTTTTTCTCCTATGTTGAAAAAGATTAAGTGTTTCTTTAGGGACCTGTGGCTCAATATTGATCATGGCTCTGTCCATCTTTAGGCACAATCAGGCCAGGAAGAGGTATGAAAATTCACACCATTAACTCTCATTTGCTCTGGCTGTTAAATCTAGAATGTTTACAAGAGTTTCTGAAACTTTTACAGAACATTTGCCCAATACATAGGAAGTGCAAACTGTTGTTTTTGGAACCTCTGTTGGACTCACTGTTCATCTAATATTTAAAAATTAAAAGTGAATGTTAAGAGCTGGTAGCTCGCAAATGGTGTCTCCCAAGGACAAACATGAAGATTGTAGAAATGTGGGGGTGGGTGTAAAAATTCACTTATGTACCACATATGCTTGTTTTAAGTCTTTCAGCTCCTTGGTTTAACTGAGTTTTGATAGATATGAGATTTATGCAAAGTAATGCTTGATATTGTAGAATAGTGATTCTGTAAGACTTCTCCCTGCCATCTTTTAAAAAGAGATTTAATTGACCAATGGGATGCTACAAAACAAAAAAAGCATCAGCCTCTAAGAATCGTTTTTTTAAAAAATATAAAAACGGGGGGACTTTTTATTTTTATTTTGTTTTGTTTTTTAATAATTTTTATCAAACATTTTTAATACAAACAACAAAACAAACAAACAAAAATCGATCTTTACATCTTCTTCTTTTCAACAATTTCGCATCATTAATCTATATTTATACATTTTCTCTTTCTTATCTTAATCTATCTCTTATACATATATTCCTAGTATATTATATATATATATATATATATATATATATATATATATATATATATATATATATATATATATATATATATATATATATATATATATATATTCTCTTAATCTAAATATTTTATTTACATTTAACATAAACAGGTACCTAGTTTCCTTTCCAAAATTTATATCTTCCCATTTGTTTCCATATTTCTCCACCTAAGAATCATTTTTAAAATTTCCAAACAAGCCTTTAGATAGGCTCTACCTCCTAAGAAGTGAACCATTAAACCCCTTCCTAGACCAGGGGACTCTGCTCATAATTACTCACACCCTAGTCACCTCCCTGATTAGATTATTGTAAAACGCCTTACATGAAATTCAGACGGTTGGCAACTGGTTCATAATTATGATGGTTGCAGAGTCCTAGGGTCATGTGATCACCTTCTGACAAGCAAAATCAGTAGGGTAGTCAGATTCACTTAACAACTGTGTCCCTAGCTTAATAATGGCAGTGATTCACTTAACAACGATTCACTTAGCAAGAAAGTTGTAAAATGGGGGAAATCTCACTTATCAACGGTCTTGCTTTTGGGCTCAATTGTGATAATAAGTTATATGCAGGGTAATAAGAACCTGCATTGGGAATGGTGGGTTTGCATAATATTGAGCTACAGTACGATGATTGATATGAGGCATCATTTTATTTTCATAGCTGAGAAATAGCACTTTTATGGCAAAATAGATAAAGGTTCCCCTGCACATATGTGCTAGTCGTTCCTGACTCTAGGGGGCGGTGCTCATCTCCGCTTCAAAGCCGAAGAGCCAGTGCTGTCCGAAGACGTCCATGGTCATGTGCCCGGTATGACTAAATGCCAAAGGCACACGGAACGCTGTTACCTTCCCACCAAAGATGGTCCCTATTTTTCTACTTGCATTTTTCATGTGCTTTCGAACTGCTAGGTTGGCAGAAGCTGGGACAAGTAACGAGAGTTCACCCCATTACTCAGCAGTAGCGATTCGAACCGCTGAACTGCCGACCTCTCAATCAACAAGGTCACCGTCTTAGCCACTGCGTCCCTTTTGGCAAAATATGTAATAGAAAAAGACTGTAATGTGTAAATAGCAAGACTCTCTAGTCTTGCTAATTGTTTTTAATGAAAGATGGTAGAGCTGATCGTGGTTCCTGTTTTCCTTAAAGTTCATTAATTTGAGGAAGATTTAGCATCCCTCCCTGACCATCATTAAACTTTATTTTTGCTTTCCATTTTCCTATTTCTCCCTTGTGGATTTGGTTGACTTTTACATCTTTACCAGTCAACAATGATTGAGTGTAGTAATATCACTGTAAAGGTTACACAGTCCTGTTTCTGAAGTTCTTGGGGCTATGGAAAGGTGAATAGATTTTTTAATATACCTGTTGTTGCTGAACAGCATCTCCCAGCAGCTTTAGCCTCCAGGGGAAATGTGAGGAATGTGAGGGTATATCCTTCAATGCCATCTGGTGAGCTATAGGTTCCCACCCTGCCAATAAAGACACACAGGTAAAGAAACTCAAGATACTCAAACTGATTTTTGAATAAACTAGCAAATTATTGGGCTGCCAAGAAACTGCATGAATGTTTATTGTGATAGCCAACAGTATCCTGCCTGAGATACATATTTGGGTTTATGACAACTCACCATAGCCAACTTGTCCTGGCCAACTTGCTAAGGCCAACTTGCTGCGGCCTACTTGCCATGGTCAACTTGCCACAGGACAATTCAACCTGGGATTAGTTCCTTTTATTATTCATCAAAGCATTACAAAAGCTGATGGTCATAGGAATGATTTCCTTTGATACAAGAGATAAAATAATTTTCACAAAAACATGGTCAACAGAAATGAAAGGAACTAAGTGAATCCAGCGGTGAGTTATGCAGTATCAAATTGGCCATGGTGAGTTGTTCCATTTAGCATATATAAAATAGAATAGAATAGAATAGAATAGAATGGAATGGAATGGAGTGGAGTGGAGTGGAGTGGAGTGGAGTGGAGTGGAGTGGAGTGGAGTGGAGTGGGATGGGATGGGATGGGATGGGATGGGATGGGATAGAATAGAATAGAATAGAATAGAATAGAATAGAATAGAACAGAACAGAACAGAACAGAACAGAACAGAACAGAACAGAACAGAACAGAACAGAATAGAATAGAATAGAATAGAATAGAATAGAATAGAATAACAGAATTGGAAGGGACCTTGGAAGTCTTCTAGTCCAACTCCCTGCCCAGGCAGGAAACCCTACACCACTTCAGACAAATGGTTATCCAACATCTTCTTAAAAATTCCGAGTGTTGGAGCATTTACAACTTCTGCAGGCAAGTTGTTCTACTGATTAATTGTTCTAACTATCAGGAAATTTCTACTTAGTTCTAAATTGCTTCTCTCCTTGATTAGTTTCCACCCATTGCTTCTTGTTCTACCCTCAGGTGCTTTGAAGAATAGTTTGACTCCCTCTTCTTTGTGGCAACCCCTGAGATATTGGAACACTGCTATCATGTCTCCCCTAGTCCTTCTCTTCATTAAACTAGACATACCCCATTTCTGCAACCGTTCTTCATATGTTTTAGCCTCCACTCCCCTAATCATCTTTGTTACTCTTCTCTGCACTCTTTCTAGAGTCTCAACATCTTTTTTACATCATAGCGACCAAAACTGAATGCAATATTCCAAGTGTGGCCTTACTAAGGCATTATAAAGTGGTATTAACACTTCACGTGATATATCTTTAAGTAGGTAGGCACACAAGTGCAAATTAGCACCAAGAGCACAATATAAAAAGTATAGCAAAATGTTTCAGAATGCCTATAGTTTTGACTTATGGATATTTTTCAGAGTAAAACAGAACACCATTGTATTATATTAGGTTATATATTGCCTAAATAGATACTTGTCATTCATTACTCAATGCAGAGTCATTTGTTGATATGGGCAGCCAAATAAATTAGGTAAATAAAAATACTGGGTTGTAATATAAAATTCCAATATTTTTACAGACCATTTCCACCAGGTGCTTGTGAATATATTTCCTTGGGAATGAATATTTGCGAATTCATTTTCAGCAAGATTATTTTAACACCAAACAAAATTTCCCCTTTCCCCTACCTTCATTGTGAAGGAGCTGTACAATGTATCATCCAAGAGGAAGACTGGAATTTTGTATTAGCCCTGAATATAAAAGGTAGAAGCGGTAACACAAAGAATCTAATCTAAGGAATAAAGACATGAAATTATTTTGTATTACAGTTTGCAATCTTTTGATGACATGTTCCTCCCTCTAAGAAAAGGGGTTATTAGTAAAAAAAAGGTTATTTTTTTAACCCGTTGAGGTAATTTCCATATGAAAATTACAGTGAATATATTGAAAAGTGATGTGATACAGTGATAAAATATGCTGAATCCAGATTATATTAATGGCTAATTCAGAAAATGTTATTGGTTGTTTATTTCTGAATTTCCTTCCTTCCTTCCTTCCTTCCTTCCTTCCTTCCTTCCTTCCTTCCTTCCTTCCTTTCTTCCCTTTTTGGAAATATGTAACTTTCCCAATCAATAGTTATTGTGACCATTGAAAAGTGATGTGATACAGTGATAAAATATGCTGAATCCAGATTATATTAATGGCTAATTCAGAAAATGTTATTGGTTGTTTATTTCTGAATTTCCTTCCTTCCTTCCTTCCTTCCTTCCTTCCTTTCTTCCCTTTTTGGAAATATGTAACTTTCCCAATCAATAGTTATTGTGACCATTGATCATCGTAGCAAGGATTGTTTGGTATTGCAACCCCCAAACTCTAAAAGGTACCAGTTTGATGAAGATTGATTTATCCTTTTCCATTTGCTTCAGTGGCTAAGTCAAATCTTCATTCCATATTAAGGTTGTCTTAGCAAACAACTCTTTCTTCATCAAAAGAAAAGACAGGCAAAGTTGAAGTGTTATGCATTAGTGCTCAGTGTTATGTGTCACATATAACACATAGAATAGGTGGAATGTCATATATATACTTAATGCTTAGTGTTGTTTGACTCCAATTCCTATATATTAATCATCAGATATCATGTAGTCCAAGACTGAGGTGCTGTGTTGCTAAAATTGAAGTTAGCTAGTAGTTTGTTTCTTGATTTAATAAACTACATCCTGACTGTAGTATTTGTGTGTGGGGGGGGGGAGGGGTTGTGTACTGTAATTAAACCTTTTCTTCTCAACCACGCAATTTTAGTAAAATCATTTCTTGGTGTTGCTCTTCCTTTTTTGGCTGAATCAAAGCTGTGAAAGAAATAGTTTTATTCAGCATGATTTAGCAGAAAGACTGCTTGGGAAGGCAGTTAACTGTGTTAGCTTTGGTTGGATTATGTCCACCGAATTTTCTGTTCCCTCATACCGAGTGATCATTGCACTCTGTACAAACAGTAATGTTGCTTAGCAGATATCAGCCAGACTTAAAATGTCCTCCTGTTATTCACAGATAAGAACCTAGATAAATAATCCTGGTGCCATATTGCAAGCTAAATAAATATAATCAATACATTAAAAATGTTTTGACCCTGAAGTCATCACCAGTAGCTGAACCTTCTGTGGTTTTACAAACCATAACATCATGTTGGTATCGCTTTCCTGAGACTCCATCTGTGAAAACAAAAACGGGGAAACTAAAACTAGACAGAGCAAAAAAAAAAAAAATTATTGATTTTTTAAGCTTTCTTGTGGTGATGCTGAACATTGCCACATAGGAAGCATGCATTTTTTTTTTACTGATTTCAATTTCCAATGTCAAGGGAATAAAGATAATTTTTGCTTTCTTCCTTAAGACTTCACTCTGAATTAAAAGCATTTTGGACTACTTCGGATAGAATCTATGGATTCAGTAGGGATATCATTAATTCTAGCATTCACCAGTTTGAGTTGAAGGCAATGAATTAAAACAGGACAATGAACTGGAAACTTTCTTTTCCTCTCCAGTTCCACAAATCTCAGAAAACTCTTGGGGGAGGGGAAAAATGTAAGTTGTACAGTTCTGGTAGTTCCCTGCAAGCTTCACAAATACAACAAACAGTTGCTTAGCAGAACTGCCAGGGCAATTCAACAATTGCTGCAATGATACATTACTTACGAAGATAGCTTTTATATCAACACAGAGATAGATGGATTATATACTGTATTTATTGAGTCAGATTGCTGTATCCTATATGTCCTATCACAAAGTCAGCCCATAAAGACAGCATTGTTACCTATCACTAGTATGAAAAAGTTTAGCCTATAGCTAAAGTTTAGCCTACAGTAAATTTCCATTAAGAAGTGATGGATGTGCTATGATAAACATCCTTTCCCACTTTGTCCAGATTTTTTGGACTATTGGACTATTCTGTGGGAGCCACCCAGATTTTGTTATAAGATGATGGCTATATAAATGTTTTAATTAAATAAATAAATTATGGACAGGGCAGTTCCTATAAACCAGAGGTGGGTTTCAGCAGGTTCTGACCAGTTCTGGAGAACCGGTAGCGGAAATTATGAATAGTTTGGAGAACCGGTAAATACCACTTCTGACTGGCCTCGCCCCCATCTATTCTCTGCCTCCTGAGTCCCAGCTGATCGGGAAGAAATGGGGATTTTGCAGTATCCTTCCCCTGGAGTGGGGAGGGAATGGAGATTTTACAGTATCCTTCCCCTGCCACGCCCACCAAGCCATGCCATACCCACCAAGCCACACCCACAGAACCGGTAGTAAAAAAATTTGAAACCCACCACTACTATAAACTGAATCAGGAGCCTCCGAGAATGCTTTGCAGTTTATTGATAGTTCCAAACTTCTCTTGTTTTAGTTAGATGTTTGTAGGCCTATCCTATCTGGGTTGTAAGAAAACCTGCATGATGAGGACAAAGAATTTATTCTCTGTGTTTCTTTGATGCCATCTACAAACTGTTTGGATTAATGCAGGTATGTTATGCTAATCTAGGTATCTTGTCTCTTTCCAGATGTCTAATAGGCTTAATAGTGCATATCAAACTTCTGATTAATCTTTACAGCTGTCTATGGCTTGTCAAATATCTGGGTTTCTAATTCCAGGTACTCCAAAGACATGAGAAGGGACTGGGAGATCACAAAGGTAATGTTTTCTGGTAGAGCATCCCTTTTTATGGAGTCATTCCTTCAGCAATTCAGGTCAGGCATATCTTGGCATCGTTTAGAAAAGCCTTGAAGACAGCACTCTTCTGTGGGACATTTTAACAATTAAGAATGATTGTGAAGTGCAAAAAGTTTATACTTAGTACCCAGGAGCCTTTGAAACTCACAGGTACATTAAATAAACACATACATACTTGCATTGACACATAACAATTTCAATTTTGCAAATGTGAAACCTTTACAGAATTGTGACAAATGCTATCTTTTCCAGATCTACTACAGTAGAACTGAAACAAAATCTGTCAATTTTTGTATTTTGTCTTCATGAGGCAATTTTTTGGCGCTTTTGGGTCAGTCTTGACTTCAGTGACTGGACAACTGCAGTTTTGGGGCAAGATTTCAGAAGTGGTTTGCCTTTGCCTCCATTCCAGGGCTGAGAATGGCCAAAAATCATTCAGCTGAAGCGTTTGCAATAATACAATAATAAAATTTGTATTATGTACTTTATGTATGTGTGTTATACAACACATATCATTTATTATACAATATTACAATAATTTATAATTCAGTAAAGACTTTGCAATAATAGAATAATGCACACATGTTTTAAAAGCAACATATATTATCTAGAATTTCTAGAATGTGTTTTTTCTATCCACCTGCCTACACAATACCATGATGTAGATCCAAGAATGAACTGTTTTTTATTAAATTAATAAATTAAATTAAATCTGATTTATACTGTAAATTCCTTTAATAACAATGTATTCAAATTCCAACTTCAGAAAAAGCAAGGTCTCTCCCTTAAAGTAATTAATAATATTACTAAAGTATAAACCATGATAGTATATACTATCAATATTACTTATAGTATATACTAAACCTGCAGTTTTATCTGTTAAACAGCAAAATATTAAAAAAGAAAGAAAAGCTAATTGAGAACTGAAAAAAATTCTTATTGAAATGTATATAAAAATTGCCTTAGGTAAAGGTAAAGGTTCCCCTCGCACATATGTGCTAGTCGTTCCCGACTCTAGGGGGTGGTGCTCATCTCCGCTTCAAAGCCGAAGAACCAGCGCTGTCCGAAGACGTCTCTGTGGTCATGTGGCCAGCATGACTAAACGACAAAGATGCACGGAACATTGTTACTTTCCAATCAAAGGTGGCCCCTATTTTTCTACTTGCATTTTTTATGTGCTTTCGAACTGCTAGGTTGGCAGAAGCTGGGACAAGTAACGGGAGCTCACCCCGTTACGCGGCACTAGGGATTCGAACTACTGAACTGCTGACCTTTCAATCGACAAGCTTAGCCACTGAGCCATCGTGTCCCAATAAAAGTTGCCTTATGCCCACCAAATTAATTTTTAACAAATAAGCTTTTAATGCTTTTAATGCTTCCCATGTATGGACATTTAAATATCACAGGGGAGGAGTAATATGATCCAAATAAAGGATCTAAAACCTGATTTAAATCTTCAGCTATAATTATTTACCATAATTATCTATCACCTTAAGTTTAACTGTAGAACTAAAATGCTTTTGATTTATTACCCGATGCAAATCTCTCAATATGTTTCTTTTGGAGGCAAAGTGGGATCTGTGGTGAACACCATGAAAAACATCTTGGTTTTCTCCATAAGTACTTAAGCAGCTGATGACCTGAGAGCTATTGTGCTGAAATAAATCACCAAAGTGGGGGAAAAAACATCTGAACTGCTACAGATGGTGGAAACTTGACAAGGCCTTTACTGGCATTATTCAAAAAATGGCTTGATATATGAGTCAACTATTTCCAAATTATTTTCAACACTTCACCTTTAAAAACCTGATATCCCTAAAGCCGCCATGCCTCAGAAGCTTTCTGATATAAAGGCATCACAAAACACTCTCGTACAGTTCACTGCCACTTCAGATCAAATAAATAAATGTTCAGGTTCTAAAAAGACATTGAGGATATGTATATGTTTGGACCAATGAAAAGGAAAACTACTTGGCATAGCTTAGAAGTTTCTATCATTTATCAGGAAACTTTATTCAAAAGCTTTCTAAACTCTTCTTATAGAATTGGGGTGGGGTGGGGTGTAGGTCTCTGGAATTCAAGATAACACCACAAGGACCTAAAAGCCAGATAAAAGTTTTCTGTGAAAACTGTATTTTGTAGGTTGCTTAATTTTTTTTTCCTATCATGGTTTCTACCTGTTGCCAGAAAAATAACGAAAGGACCCAAAATATCCATAATGAGCTAGTCTTGAATCAGTTTTACTGAAATCAAGTGTGACTACTTGTCTTATTAACTTACATGGGTCTAGGTTAAGAAGGATTTAGATAAAGTACATCAATGTATACATCCTGTATAGATGGAGAGATACCTTCAATCCTTGCTTTTCATTATTAGATGTTGAATGTAAAAAAGATGTTGAGACTCTAGAAAGAGTGCAGAGAAGAGCAACAAAGATGATTAGGGGACTGGAGCTTAAAACATAAAGAACAGTTGCAGGAACTGGGTATGTCTAGTTTAATGAAACAAAGGATTAGGGGAGACATGATAGCAGTGTTCCAATATCTCAAGGGTTGCCACAAAGAAGAGGGAGTCAAGCTATTTTCCAAAGCACCTGAGGGTAGGACAAGAAGCAATGGGTGGAAACTAATCAAGGAGAGAAGCAACTTAGAACTAAGGAGAATTTCCTGACAGTTAGAACAATTAATCAGTGGAACAACTTGCCTCCAGAAGTTGTGAATGCTTCAACACAAGATGTGGATAATCATTTGTCTGAAGTGGTATAGGGTTTCCTGCCTAAGCAAGGGGTTGGACTAGAAGACCTCCAAGGTCCCTTCCAACTCTGTTATTCTATTCTATTAGACCACTGTGCTTTAGGATTTGCAATTCAAAATTCCAGCTTGCATGAAATTTGTAACACTGTGTCATTTTCAGCCTGATTTTAAGAAAGGTCACCCCTCATTCTGAATCCCTTGGGACATAATCTTGGATTCTTCCATTTTAGAACTATACTTCAGATAACCAATACTCGTTATACATGGTAGGGGAGAAGCAGACAAAGAGTGGAACTTGAATGATTATAGATCCTTCTACCACTGAATGTCTATGGAGATTCTCAGTCATCCAGGTCATGGTTGTCCCAAAAGTGCTTTTTCAAAAGGCAACTGGACTTTCTTTGTTTTCGCTTGAAGACATTTCTAAAGAACTGAAGAAGCTTCTTGGATGAGAAGCAAAACATCTTCAAGCAAAAAGAAAGAAAGTCCAGTTGCCTTTTGAAAAAAGCACCTTTGGGACCTGCTACCATTAGCTAAATTGATATGTAGATATAAAAAGGATAATCCTTTTCTGCCTGCTTCTACATTTAGTCCATGTTCATACATCCTTTTGAATCCAGGACTGAAGGAAGCCACAAAACTCATTACTCCAGTCCTTAAATGGTTTTATTTTTATGTAAATAGATTTTTGCACTAAAATATATATACTGCAGATGCAATAATATTTTGTCCTGAACTGATGCGATTCAGTGATTTAGTTTTCAGAAAAACCTTGCAATAATGTTGCAGTCCCAAAACTGGCTGGTGACTGAAACACAGAAATGCAATATTTGTGGGTTGCATTGCCTCCATTCACACGAAGTGAATGGAGAATAACTTTTAGACAAAGTTATATTTCCACCAACTGCTTGTGCAGGAGAGGAGAACTTCTCAGTCATTTCTTCCATATCTTTTCACACAACCTAGCAGCAAATTCATACTTGTGTTGCTTGCTTATATTTCCACTGTTGGGAAGGAAGGAAGGAAGGAAGGAAGGAAGGAAGGAAGGAAGGAAGGAAGGAAGGAAGGAAGGAAGGAAGGAATAGTCTGAGCAACAGAGGCACTACTGGTTTCTAGATTGCAAAGAAATGATGCTTCATTTGTATTTCGAGAGTAGGGGTGAGATGTTATATAGCTGTTAGTTCTATGATACAACTTGTGCTGAACTTGGCTTCAGGAGGCCTTGGACCTATCATTTCTACCTCCCAATTGTCAATTGAGGATTTGCTGTTTAATGGTGAAGTCTCTGCTGGGGCTTAGTTTCATCTGGCTGGGGCATCAGTGCTCCAATCATTGAAGAAAACACTGTTAATTTCCAAACAACTCTAAATCTGAGAAGTTGTGAGAAATCAGAAGAGGCGCATAGCATCCCGTGAGGAGAGAGACATAGAGATAAAATAGAGAGACCAAATTTGGCATGAACAGCTGCTATTCAATGATATGCTTCTCCTCTCCCTCTGTGAGAAATATGAATTATTCCTGTAAAAAGCATAACCTGAGTAACGCCATTTTAAATGCCGATTTCTGCATCTGACATCCTCTCTCTCTGATAATTGCTCAAGAGTAACAAGCAGTTATCAAGACCCAACGCCTAAATAGCCTACACTGACCATCCAACTCCTACTATAAGAACCAATAAAGGCACCTTTTATTTCTCCATTCTGAAATATAGTCTTACTCCAATTTCCTTTTGCATGTGAAGGAGGAAAAACTCCAGGCTATAATTGAGTTTGTGGTTTGAAACTATTATTGATTATGCTTTGAGTCAGGAAATATTAAGTGCGCACTGATGAAAAAGCAGAGCAAAAAGTCCATGAAATCCAATAGCCGCCTGGGAAAAATATTTAATTTCATTAGTTGGATGAAAATCAAAGCAGGGTTGTAATATTGCAGCTATTCAAAGACAAAAAAAAACCCCATCCTCATGAAATACTACAAACTCTTAAATGAAAAGCCACAAGAAGGTTTTAAACCTGAGTTTCATATGGAGGATTAACAACCATTTTAATCATCTCTAAAATATGTTTTGTACATTGCTTTTCAATGAATAAACATTTTTATTGCAAGCCAATACCTGCTTACTTGAAAGGAAGCTTCAATGAATTCTATATGCTTACCTCTGAATAGAGTAAATGTTTCTGCTATTGCTTTCCTTAGACCCAAATTAGCCAAATTTTAACTTTATATTCCAAAGTTAAGTCTGAACAAGGCTATTAATATCAATGAGCTGGAGCATGTTAACTGGGAACTCACCTTTCATTGAGATGAGACTACACTAAATGGTATTTCTCATTTGGACCTGGCCTTCCTGGAAGAACAATCTGTCTAGACAGTTGGAAAAGCAAATGAAAAAAAAAATCTATGAGTTTATATTTATAACCCAAATCTTACTTTTCCAACCTCAGTGGCAATGTCTTCCAAAGTTACTCGTCAGGTTCTCCCCTTTGATTTAAAAGAACTCAAATTATCTCTGTCCATTAGAGGGAAAGTCTGGAGTAATCTGAATGAATGTATGCCAAGCACCTGGATTGTGGACTGACCATCTGGTCTAAGGTGGTCAGTCTGGCCTGCAAGCTCCTTGGCTGTGAATACTTCATGGGTGTCCAACCCTTTTGGCTTGCCTAGGCTGCATTGAATGAAGAGGAATTGTCTTGGGCCACATGTAAAATATATAACATAGTTAAAGCATGTAAATCTCATAATGCAGGTAGTCCTTGACTTACAACAGTTTGTTTAGTGACTGTTCAAAGTTACAAAGGCACTGGAAAAAATGACTTATGACTGTTTTTCACACAACCATTGCAGTATCCCCATAGTCACGTGATTCAGACACTTGGCGATTTAAAAACATATTTTTTAGAGTTGCAGTGTCCTGAGGGGATCACCTTTTGCTACCTTCTGACAAGCAAAGTCAGTGAAGAAGCCAGATTCACTTAACAACTGTGGCAAGATAGGTTGTAAAGTGAGGCAAAATTCACTTAACAAATGTTTTGCTTACCAACAGAAATTTTGATCGTAAGCTGATGATTACCTGTAATGTTAAAAGTTTATGATGCTGTGAGGCTGCATTACTAACTGTCCAGGGCCACATGTGACCCATGGGTCGCAGGTTGCACATGCCTGGTCTACAGATTCACAAGTCATACCGTGAATTTCTTGGTATGCACAATTCCTATTGCTGGTTATTTTGGATAGTATTGTCCACTCTCAAAATGACTCTAGCTGAGGCCATATTTTTCTTGCTTAGTTTCTTAGTTGCCATACTTTATGGCGGGGGCTTATGGAATGTGGAATGTTTTCCTCCAATGTGCCAGACATAACAACGATAAGGCTCTTGAGAACCAAGGCCAAATCAGCATGCCCTAGCAACAGCAGGAGGGAGTCCTGAGAAGTTCATCACCTGCTTGGTTGGCTAACGTAACCTGTGACACGATGGGGGTGGACAGTATATATTCTTTAATTATACCAAAAACATGGGAATTATTCAGTGTTGGTTTCACCTTTGACTGTGCCGATATGATGTACCCAATAAACCAGATTTTTGAGGAAGCCAAGGCCTCAGAGTCTTGAATTGGTTGGGAGCATTACTCAAAACCATGACAAGTATTTTGAATGGATTAAAACAGTTTTTATCTTGGATTCTGATTGACTTGATTTTGTTTTCAGAATGGAACTGATATATGAGGATCCTTGGCTGTTTTATCTCGCATTTCAAAAAAGGTGGCACATTGTTAGAATTTTGAGGCTGATATAATTAAATTTAACATGAATCGGTCACTAAGAGGTTTACCTCTGGCATTTTATGATCTAAAGGATGCTGCACGTGCTATAAATTTTGTTTGTCACTGTTTCAGACTTGAAACTAAAATCTCCTTCAAACTGAATTTGGATCTTGGTGACAACCTTGGTGATGTCCATTTTGTTTTCTCAGCCGCATTTTGTAACTGGCTTTCCTTTGCCTTCTTCTGTAATGTTTTGTCCTCCCAGTTTTGTTTTCCATCCTAGAATTTCCTGGTTGGTTTTTCACAAAGTAGTCCAATTCTGGTCAGTTTTTTTGAGCTCAGCCAAGATCAGCTAAGTCGATGCTACATGCATCTTTGTATTTGGAATGCCCAATTTCACATCCATACAAATTATAATAAAAAGAAAAGAAAATACAGAACTGGCAAGCCAGATTTGTGAATCCTTTAAGATACTTTTATAAAGTGTTTTTCAGTCCATAGGACCACAAATGCACATCTCTTAACCAAGCCCTCATTGTTGACATATCTAGAAGAAAGGGCTAACTTTTAAATGTTTAATTAGATATGCATAAATGAAAATGATATCATCTTTCCCATTGGAGGAAAAAAGCTTTCTTTGACTGTAATAAAAAGCCTCCCACTTATTTCCCTGGAACTGGCTAAACCCCAGAGAGAACAAACTAAGCCTATCTCAGAAACACTGAGGTGTCCTGGTTTGTGAGTTCTTAAGAATGATATTTGTAGAAGACGGATTATATGTGTCATTTTCACAAGAGTTTCACAAATCAAATCCAAAAGAGGCAGAGAAAATGGCACAATTGTTTTAAACACAAATGTTTCCCAATGCTCTGCTCCAATTAAAGTGACTGAAAATATTACAGCAAGGAAGAGTCTATTTAAATCAGAATTGCAACACATTCAGGAACTGTACCTTGAACACTTATTAAAAGAACAAAGCATAAATTCAAAAGGAACAACAAAAATAGCTTGACATTATCAACCTGATAAGAGAATCTTGTAAATCTGCTGCCATCCGCTAGGCTGAAAAATGTGCCAAAAAAAAGATACGCAGAAGACATGCTGTGTGAAGATTGCTTTTACTGAACAGCTTAACGTTCATAATGTTGTTTTAGGTCAATTCTATTAGCATGCTTTACAAGTTCCCATTTTCTTACTCAGTTTACTTTTGAGTTGCTGATTTTCTGAGATTTCTTTTATGGAGTATTTTTAACACTTCAATCTGCCTTTATTAAACCTTAGTAAGACATCACCTGAATACTGCATCTAGTTTTGGTCACCAAATTACAAAAAAGATGAGACTTTGGAGAAAGTGCAGAGAAAAGCAACTAAAATGGTTAAAAACCTGGAGATTAAAACATGAAGAACAGTTGCAGGGATTGGGTATGGCTAGTCTAGAGAAAAGAAAGACTAGAGATGATGTGATAACAACATTCCAGTATTTGAGGAGTTGACACAAAAACGAGGGAGTCAACTTATTTTCCAAAGCACCAGAAGGCAAGACAAGAAACAATGGATGGAAACTAATCAAGGTGAGAAGCAACCTGGAATTAAGGAGAAACTTTCTAATAGTGAGAACAATCTGTGGAACTGCTTGCCTTCAGAAGCTGTGGGTCCTTCATCCCTGGAGGTCTTTAAAAAGAGACAAGACAGCCACTTGTCTAAAATGATATAGGGACATGATGGGGAACCTATGGCATGCGTGCCGTCGCCCCTAGTCAGATCTCCGTGGTATTTCTTTCATGAGCTTTTGTTTCCCTGCAAACAACGAAATAGAAGTTCATGAAAGAAAAAGGTTTTACCTCTTGCTATGCTGCCAGTGTTGGGATGCCCCACCTCCCGCTGGCCAGCTGGTCTTCGGGTCTCTGCTACACATGTCTGTGCATATCCACGCATGCACACATGCCGGCGCGCACGCACATGGTGTGTGTGTGTGTGTGTGTGTGTTCATGCATGCATGCACACCTTCAGTTTGGGCATGCGCGCGTGCACAGTTTGGGCACTCGGTGTCTAAAAGGTTCACCATCATTGGTATAGGGTCTCCTGCTTGGACTAAAACAGTGGTGGGTTGCCCCCGGTTCGCATCGGTTCTATAGAACTGGTAGTAAAACCTGCGGGAGGCTCCGCCCACTGACCCCAACGTCATCAAAATGCTTCTGCGGTTGTGCAGAGCGCGCGCGCAGCCCCGTTGCAAACCGGTAGTAAAGGTAAGTAGAACCCACCCCTGGTCCAAATGGCTCTTTGAGTATTTAAGGTTGCAGACCCCTGATTTAGATGCTCAGATTAGATGTCACACAGATCTGATGGAGTAGATCAGGGTTGAAGCAGGAGTGAAATGCTCCCGGTTCGGACCGGATCGCCCGATCCGATAACGATGGCAGTGGGTGGTTCGGAGAGCCGGTAGCAAAAATCCCTGAGCCCCCCACAATGCTCAGCTGAACCACACGATCATCAGAGGCTTTTTTTTTTTACTTTTAAAAGCATTTTTTCTACAACCTCTTCTGACAAAAAAATGCTTTTAAAAGTTTTAAAAAAAAGCCTCTGATGATCGCACGGCTCAGCTGGGATTGCCAGAGGCTTTTCAGAGCATTTTTTTCTGCAACATTTTGGCCGAAGAGGTGGTTAAAAAAAATGCTTTGAAAAGCATCTGACGATCCCAGCTGAGTTGCCTGATGGCAAAGGCTTTTCAAAGCATGAGAAAAAATGCTTTGAAAAGTTTAAAAAAAAGAAAGTTGGCCACGCCCACCCCAGTCACATTACCCCCCCCAACCAAGCCACGCCCACAGAACCAGTAGTAACAAATTTTACATTTCACCCCTGGGTTGGAGTGCTTGACAGCACTTGTTTTGTAGTTTTTAATGTTTTTCTATTCAGTAGTTAAGCATGAATATAGAACATTTAAGTCAAAGCAGACATTGAAATTATATAAAAACTTAAAGTATAGTACTGGTGGGTTCCCCCTTTCAAATAAACTTTAACACATTGAGTCAATGAGGCTAAACTATACCTAAAAGGTATATTTACATCCTATGTTTAGGCGTCCCCATGGTGTTTCCTATGGGGAACTAAAGGGAGAAACATTTTCAGGATAATTTTCAGAGGGAAAAATATCATATTTCACTACAGTTCATAACATTTTCCTCTTTCCTCCAGTATCTGAGCTTTTTTCTCTGCTGCTTAAGGTTTAAAAAGAGGTCTTCAAACTTGGCAGCTATGCTGGCTGGAGAATTCTGGGAGTTGAAGTCCACAAGTCTTAAAGCTGCCAAGTTTGGGGACCCCTGCTTTAATAAATTACAAGCTGGCAAATGTCTGAAGTTGTGCATTTGTTATTTTCTTCCAGTTCCATCTTAACAGCATATGTTCCATCAGCTGGGCTTCACAAATGATACCTCTGTAAATATTTACAACAAGTAGTAAAGTCCAGATTTAGAGTAATAGTTATGCATACATGATCACATAAACAGGATGGTCACTCTCACTGGGGGAGAATGAATTGCAAGAACAGAGGCAAAGAACAAAGTCAATAGTTCCTAATGATGATCATAAGTGCGAAGTGGTTTTATTAACACACCTCTTGATTTTATGTGCCAATTAAGAATGATGGCTCCTTGCAAACGTTGAAATATACTGATTTTTCCCTTATTCTGATGTGAATATATCTTTATGAAAGGCCAAATCTCAACTGAGACTACACAAAAATGACACAGGCTGGTACATTCATTAATTGTTTAAACCAGCTGTAGTCCATGGTAATTTTTGTGAACTTTGGTAGCTTTAAAGTGCTATGGTAATATTGCCTCTTCACAGTAGTCATAAGGTGTAATAAAGCTGAGAACTGCAGTATGTAATGTTGGTTGTACATAGTTTGGTCGTCGTATGCAATTGTGAGATAAGAATTCAAATGCATTGATAACGTCCTCCATAAGGAACCACTACAGTACCAGTGGAGTTGCTATTTATTCATTTTGTGTCATTATATAGTCAACTGAAATGGCCTTTAACGGGTGTCTTTATACAGAAGAAAAAAATGTAATGTATAATTTATTTAACTTAGGATGGATGTTCATCTCCCAAGGAGTCCCTAATTAATAAAGGCTATGTAAAATTAAAAATCCATGTTCTTGCCCTTTTTTTCAGTAATACTTATGCTAGATCTTCTTAACATCAATGTTTTATCTAAGCTACATATTTACCTGAAACTAATTTTACCAATGAAGAGAACTGGTGAGTCAGTCCTGCTTGAATAAGCTGTTTCTATATATGGATTCCACCCTGCAAATGGAGCAAAGTGGTTGTATACTTACCAACTGACCCTTGCAAATAAGCTTCCTCCCATTTTCTGAAATTCAACAGGAGTGAGTTAACCTAGTCAAGTGAGAGGTCATTTGCAAGGAAAAAAGAAAGGAGTCTAGGAAGGGCTGGTCACTTAACCCCTTCCTCTTAATCCTTCCTTGAAATTTTTCCAACTCCAATTAGTTATTCTTCTGTTGATATTTCTGAATCAGAAACCAATACGCAAAATGTCCCACCATGTTTGATTACTCTCACATGGGTCCTCCTGCCATGAGAAATAGATAAATGAACAAAGAATCCCCTTCTTTGGTTTATTGTTAATGTAATGTAATGTAAATTGAGCTTTCTGGCTTATTTTTTCCCCCTAACTACAACTTCTTTTTGGTTTCTGATTCTTCTTCTTTGGGCTAAACAAATCTGGATGTAAATATTCTCAGTCTATTTTAAATTATAGTACTTACCCACAACACTTGGTTCATTAAAAAATGCCCCAAAGTTAGCAATTAGTAATGCCTAAAGTTTAGTTGCATGGCTAATTTAAATTGTTCCAAACATTTTAATTCTTTTGTTTTTAAATGATGAGACATATAAACTAGTACTAAGAAGCGAATGTGTGCGGAACGTGTGCCAACATTTTGACTGAGGGCGAGGCAGTCTTCCCAAGTGTAACTTTGTTTTCATTCTGTGAAGAGAGGGGAAGGAAGGATATTTGATTTGGATTTAGGGAGATTTCTGACATAATAACATGAACAAATGAAGACAGATGAAAAGTGGAGCGAGAATGAGCGTCTGCCTCTTAGAACACGAACCCATGCCAATGTTTACATCATTACACATGGCATTCATTTCCCACTTGTAACTAATTGGGAACGATTCTCTTTCCATTTTCTGGTTGGTTGTTTTTTTGTTTTATTTTATTTTTTTTAAAAAAAGCTTTTATATTGTCTTGATGCACATGAAATGAAGTTGCCAGACTACTACTACTATTCTTACTATTGCAACATGGCCGAAGTCATAACAAGAAAGCACTCCTGATTGTTATGATAAACTACAAAACAAAAATCAAACGTACTGGGAAAGTGGCATCTGTCAAAAATAGTATCTTTCATACTTGACTCTTAAATGTGAAAACCTTCATTACAATGTGTAGGCTTACTGTACTCAAAGTTGCAGTTGGGTTGTTTTTTGGTCATTCCACAGTTGAAGAAAATCATTTTAAATAAAATATTATTTTTTAGGATCTTTTAGAAATAAGGATTGTTGTGTTTTATTTATGGATTTCTCAAGGATTTCCCAAAGTTTAACAAGTAAAAAATTATGTATTTATTTAATCAGTGGTCTATTGCTCATGTTTGCCCCAAAACAGTTTCCAAAATAACATTCCATACCTGTAAGATGAAACTTTGTCTATAGCTAGCTTTTTGGGAAACACTGCTTGTCAGTTTTGGAATTTTCTATTATCTGAAAAAAATATGGATGTAGTATAGGACATCCATATGAGATTCAGAGAGCTCAGTGGAAACCAATGGCTTGGGCATTTGAAACATTTGGTGAAAAAAGAGCCTTGATAGCACAGTGGACTAATGCACTGTTATTAACATCTGCTGCCTGCAATTACTGCAAGTTCAAATCCCACCAGGCTCAAGGTTGACTCAGCCTTCCATCCTTTCAAAGGTAGGTAAAATGAGGACCCAGATTGTGGGGGCAATAAGATGACTTTGTATAAATATACAAAAAGTATGAAGGCTATTGCTTAACGCATTGTAAGCCACCCTGAGTCTCCGGAGAAGGGCGGCATATAAATTAAAGCAAAAAAAAAAAAAAAAGTAGATTTCATAAGTCACTTCTGGTTTGGTAATTCCACTTCTGGAGATAATAGCTGATAAGATTTGCAGTACACATATATCGTTTTAAGACTGAGATATTCTCCAAGTCTGCAGCCATATTGTATAAACTTTTTTTAAAAAAAACAAAACAAATGGTTTCACTGTAGAAGAAACAATGCTTAGATATTTCACTGTTTTTATTTGCTTCTATTATAAACTTTCTCAATCTTTTTGAACCATTGCATGCTTTTGGAATTTTGAAAACATATTCTCCAATAGTTGCCATAGTGACTACGGTCCATCAAAACACCCATATCCAAAAGGCAAAGAAAGCACTGGGTTGCAGCCCTCCACCATTTATTTTGCAAGAATTCATCTGGGATCCTTGTTTAATGACCACAATTGAGACCAGTGACTTGATCATTAAGCAAAGCAATTGCTAAGTGAAACCATGGCTGTGCTTATAAACTTTCCTCAATTTTTGTTTGCTTTATAGACCTGAAATGGTTGTAAATGCAGGTATTAGTCACAGAGTTACTTTTCATCAGTATTAAATAGAAAATACAACCTAAGTGGACACGACCTTGTAGATGACCCTCACTCTGTCAAGGACCTTGGAGTATTCATATCTAATGATCTAAGTGCCAAAGCCCACTGTAACAACATTGCCAAAAAGGCATTAAGAGTTATAAACCTAATCTTACGTAGCTTCTTTTCTGATAATATCACACTACTAACCAGAGCATACAAAACATTTGCTGGACCAATTCTCAAATACAGCTCATCTGTCTGGAAACCATACTACATATCGGACATTAATAAATTGAACGTATCCAGAAATATTTCACAAGAAGAGTCCTCCACTCCTCTGCTCGCAACAAAATACCTTATGCCACCAGACTTGAAATTCTGGACTTAGAAAATTTAGAACTAACCGACTTCGGTCTGACCTAAGCATAGCTCATAAAATTATCTGCTACAATGTCCTACCTGTCAATGACTACTTCAGCTTCAACCACAACAATACACGAGCACACAATAGATACAAACTTAAAGTGAACCGCTCCAAATTCGATTGCAGAAAATATGACTTCAGCAACAGAGTGGTCAATGCCTGGAATGCACTACCTGACTCTGTGGTTTCATCCCAAAACCCCCAAAAATTTAACCTTAGACTGTCTACTGTTGACCTCACCCCATTCCTAAGAGGTCTGTAAGGGGCGTGCATAAGAGCACCAGCGTGCCTACCGTCCCTGTCCTAATGTTTCTTCTATTTGTATCTATTTTATGTATCCAATCCATGTTTATACTTATTACCTAATATGTTCTTGACAAATAAATAAATAAATTATAACTGAACAGTTGCTGAATGAAGCTGTTCCTTAAAAAAGGGTCTATTTGCATAGGGCTCAGATCAATTGCTTGAAATGCATCTGATGCTTTGCTAGCTTCTTATTCATTATTTAAATTAAAATAAAGTAAACATACAGTACATGTACATCAAGAACTTTGAAGATGCCAAGGAATGTATTAGTCATCCTAAAGGCACAAGACTGACATTGTAAACACTTTCTATGGTATTCTGTAAGACACATTCCAAATAAGTAAGGGAATATTTTTCCTCACTCTAGATGTGCCATACAGTTACACCCAAATGATGAATATCGAATTTGAATTGCAGGGAACTTCCCTGATGAGAAAAGTAACGGCAAAATACTTCGACACAACACTCATCAGATCCTCAGATCTCACTTGTCATGGCAAAATTGCAAAATATCTGTTAAATACTAACAGGCATCTAGCAGATTCTAACCCAGTTTCAGAAAACAGTCTAGGGCAGGGGTCTCCAACCTTGACAATGTTAAGCTGGCGGACTTCAACTCCCAGAATCCACCAGCCAGCAAGCTGGGGACCCCTGGTCTAGGGAATCTCAGAAAGCTGGATAATTTGTCGTTTAATAAATTTGGAAACCACCAGGAGGCACTGTTATGAGTTTTGCTCACCCTCGTGAACACATGTACAACAGACAATATGTTTCTCTTAATCTTTCTCTCTGCTTATGTTAAAATGATCCATGAGCCCAAGACTTCCCAGTCTCCTCTGTTTCCATTTAATATTTTGTTTAAACAAATAACATAGAGCAATTGAGAAGATGAATAAGATAAGAATGTTAAGCCTTTCATATTTTAAACACCCCGAATGAAGTGTACTGACAAGACCGATTGAATACAGATAGTTTTTGACTTACAACAGTTTGCTTAGTGACCATTCAAAGTTACAAGGGCACTGAAAAAAAGTGACTTATGACCGTTTTCCACAATTACGACATTTCCAGCATCCTCATGATCCTGTGATCAAAATTCAGATGCTTGGCAATTGGTTCATACTTATGTCCATTGCTGTGTCCCAAGGTCACATAATCATCTTTAGTCAAGCAAAGTCAATGCGGAAGCTAGGCAAACCTCACTTAACAAATGTGTCACTTAGCAACAGAAATTTTGGGCTCAACTGTGGTCATAAGTCGAGGACTACCTGTATTCTATCTGTTCCATTCTTTAGGTTGAAAACCCCCCCCCCAATATATTCAAGTCATACAGGTAGTCCTTGATTTATGACCACAATTGAGCCCAACATTTCTGTTGTTAAGAGAGACATTTATTAAGTGAGTTTTGCCCCATTTTATGACCTTTCTTGCCACAGATGTTCAGTGAGTCACTGAGGTTGTTAAGTTAGTAACCAGGTTGTTAAGTGAACCTAGCTTCCCCATTGACTTTGCTTGACAAAAGGTGATCACGTGACACAGCAACGAACATAAGTATGAACCAGTTGCCAAGCATCTGAATTTTGATCACAGGGTCATGGGGGATGCTTTTTTCAGTGCCGTTGTAATTTTGAATGGTCACTAAATGAACTGTTGTAAGTCGAGGACTATCTGTATTTCTCCAAGGTTACTAAAATTATTTTTTGCTGATTCTGGAAACTAGACCTCAGGATTCAAATGAGAAAGACCTGATGGACTACTTTCTACAACGTTTGGCTATAATAACATCAACTTGCAAGTCTGGTTGTGCTGAATTAACAGATTAACAGATTAACAGAGTTGGAAGGGACCTTATAGGTCATCTAGTCCAACCCTCTGGTCAAGCAGGAGACCCTACACCATTTCTGACAAATGGCAGTCCAATCTTTTCTTGAAAGTCTCAAGTGATGAAGCTCCCACAACTTCCGAAGGCAAGCTGTTCCATTGGTTGATTGTTCTCACTGTCAGAAAGTTCCTCCTCTTTTCTAGGTTGAATTTCTCCTTGGTCAGTTTCCATCCATTATTCCTTATCTGGCCTTCAGGTGCTTTGGAAAATAGCTTGACCCCCACTCCTCTCTGTGGCAGCCCCTCAAATATTGGAACACTGCTATCATGTCTCCCCTGGTCCTTCTCTTCACTGGACTAGCCATGCCCAGTTCCAGTAACCGTTCTTCATATGTTTTAGTCTTCAGTCCCCTAATCATCCTGGTTGCTCTCCTCTGCACTTTTTCTAGAGTCTCAACATCTTTTTTATAGTGTGGCGACCAAAACTGGATGCAGTGGTCTTACTAGGGCTTTATAAAGTGACATTAGTACTTCACTTGATCTTGATTGTATCCCTCTGTTAATGCAATTTAGGATTGCATTGGCTTTTTTGGCTGCTGCTGTACACTACTGGCTCATATTTAGCTGATTGTCCACTAAGACTCCAAGATCCCTCTCACAGTCACTGCTATTAAGCCTGGTTTCACCCAATTTATAGGGAGGAATCTGCCTGAATCTCTTCCAGATATTAACTTGTTGTTCTGGACTTAAACAAAAATTTTCAGCTCCTTTTGTGTTGGTAACACTTCCTGCATGTTTTCCACCAAAGTCCTCTTCCTTTCTCCCTGCACTAGATGGAATTTGAAGCTCATGTTAAAACCTGAAAAATGTCAAGCTGCTTTAACCAGCAGAGAGATGCTATGCAATTCTAGACATATCAACACAGAATCATCTATCTATTCACCTATCGTCTTTGAAAAGCTCGACATTATTGCTTCTTCATGGCTACAGATTCTTCTTACCTCAAAGATGAATCACAGGGTTGACTCTAGCTAATTAAGGGCTATCTGGTGCAAGCAAGGGATATGATCTGTGATGGAATGTGAAGCTGAAGGAATGGGGGGAATGTCGGCAGTAGCAGCACCATGGCTTCCCGGAATGGAGGCAGGAGACTCCTTCCAGCCAGGAGTCCAAAATAAGAGACTGCACAGTCCTGAACTGTATTGGGGAGGTTTCAGGGTAGCCACACCATAGAACAGTGGTCACCAACTGGTGGTTCATGGACCACTGGTGGTCCGCAGAAAAATTATTTGCATTTTTTATGTTGCACTATATCAGGGGTCCTCAAACTACGGTCCCTGGGGCAGATATGTGCAATGAACGTTTGTGTTGTTGCAGAGAGTCTTCCCCTTCAGTGTCTTTTTGTGTGAGTCAGAGACGGGCAGAAATTCTGACTTGGGATCTGCTTCAGCCTCCTGGTGTGGGGCTTTGGGCGAAGGCCAAAGAGGAAAGTGCCACTGGTGGCGAAGAGCTGGAGGGCCTCGTTCCAGTGGCACTGCATCATGGCCTGGAACTGGCTGATTATCTCAGCCCGCTGAGCCTCCAAGCGCCAGTACCTGGCCTTGCACTCCACAGGTCTTCCCTCAGCTTGGAAAGCCTATGCTCGTAGTCCTCAGTGAGGTGCTTCTGCTGAGCTTCCCTCTCAGTCACATTCAATTTGAACTGAGCCAGCTCTTTCTCGTGGTGGCTGCTTAGCTCCAACAACTGCTTCCTGTTAGGGACCTAAGGAGCCCAGGTGGGTACGCAAGTAGTGGCCGGCAGGGCAGGGGTGAGTAGAGGCTGGCGAGGCACCCCTCAATGTGAGTGACATCGAGTTGGCCATGACCACCCAGTCACATGACCACCTAGCCACACCCACCAGGTCATTAGGCAGATAATTTTAGTGGTCCACAGGATTTAAAACTATGAATTTAGTTATCCCTGAGTTCCGAAAGGTTGGAGACCCCTGCCATAGAAGTTCTCAGAGCATATCAATTAGATTAGAAGGTTATAGCTTTAGTCTGACAAAATTATATTAAGTGTAAGCAAATAAAGAGCTGGATTCATTTGGATCTCACTGTGTCCTCCTTGGGTTTAGGCCTGACACTATCAGAATATCACATGATCTAATCTGATTGCCCCGTTTTGTCAGTGAGTGCAAGTAATTTGAATAAAATGTTAGGGCAAGCAACAGCATTTTACACAGATAACATTTACAAAATAATTCAGACAGGGATTAAGACATTTCCAAAGGGATAATAAAAGAAGAGCAGCCCATGTAAAAACGTGTTTGATAAAAGCCACTTCAAATAGATGATTTTTAAATGCCTTCTTAAATATTATAACCAGGCCAAACTGCTGCACATTGCTGGCCAGAGAATTCTGGGAGTTGAAGTCCACAAGTCTTAAAGTTGGCAAGATAGGAGACCCTGTTTTCAAGGACTCCTTTAAAAGCATCCTACTTTTTTTTTTTTTTTTTGCAAGATCATAGATTTTCCTTCTGCTTTGGCCCAAAGTCCACTTTTTTAAAAAATTGCAGATCGTCTAGTACACGGGTGACAAACTCGCCATGTAAGTTGCCATCACGTGACGTACTGCAATGTTTTTCCTCTTTGCGGACCTGGGGTGTGCGCAGCCTGTGCATGACGCATCTGGCCCGAGGGCCACCAGTTTGATACCTCTGGTAGTGGGTGCTGATAAACTATCTTCCCCAAAGCAATAATGACACTTCCTTTGGTGCTGTTAGAGAAATAACATGTCTGCTTCATAGCCACAAAGCTTGGTTTTCAGACGAAATAAATGAAAAATTTTGGAAAAAAAGAGAAAAGTCTCCAGTTAGCTTAACAACATCTGAACATTGCTGCAATGAAGTGAAAGCATATGTGTTTTGGAGGAGGTGGAAAGGGGAACAAATTAATTTCTGGAAGAGTGTTTTGAAGCTGGAATAGCAAGCAAGAAAAGCCTGTATCATCTGCTTAGAGGCTGAACTTTATAAAAGGATTAATGTGCTTTCTTATATGGGCAGGCACACAGATTATTTTACCATTGTTAACTTTGGGACTTTTTCTGTGCTTTGAGGATTCACAGAATTACCAATAAAACGCTCCTGGGGCATATAGATAGATAGATAGAATAGATACATAGAATTCTTTATTGGCCAAGTGTGATTGGACACACAAGAAATTTGTCTTGGTGCATACTCTCTTGGTGTACATAAAAGAAAAGATACATTCGTCAAGAATCATAAGGTACAACACTTAATGATAGTCATAGAGAAACAGTCAAGATAAATCTTAAGGATACCAGTAACAAGATTACAGTCATACAGTCATAAGTGGGAGGAGATTGGTGATAGGAAGATGAGAAGCTTAATAGTAATGCAGACTTAGTAACTAGTTTGACAGTGTTGAGGGAATTATTTGTTTAGCAGAATGATAGCATTCGGGAAAAAACTGTTCTTGTGTCTAGTTGTTCTGGTGTGCAGTGCTCTATAGCGCTGTTTTGAAGGTAGGAGTTGAAACAGTTTATGTCCAGGATACAAGGGGTCTGGTATATATAATATAAGGTAGAATTTAAGTCCAGCAACAACAGACTCATTTTTTATTAAAGGATTTGGGATTCTGGGATTTTGTTTTTTAGGTCTACTTTGGTTGAAACAACTGGATGTCCAAAATAGACTTCAATCTTCCCATCCAGACGTAAAGATCCACATATTTTCTTTAAATCTGCAGCCTTTTTCTCCATGTTGTGAAATAGACTCTAATCCACCCCCATCCAATAGGGCTTTTGACTAGGAATGATGGGAGTTTTTATCCAAAAAATCTGGAGAACAGGAGGTTGGAAAAGGCTACCTTAAAGTATCAACCTGCCTTTAATCCAGAATGTCTAATAATATTATCACAATATTATCACTGTCTTGCCACATCTCTTAAGTACAAGCAAATAAAATAACTCACAGTGAGTGGGTCTACATGTGCAGATGGGAGAAGAGGATGTAGATTCATATGGATGTAATTATTTATTTGTATTTAAGATTACAAACCAGGGAAATTATTATTTCTCTTGTCAAGTTAGTATTTCAAAAGTTCGTTCTACCTCAGGAAAAATATGTTCACAGTGCAGTACATTTAGGTTGTTTATGCCTTTGCACATGAACTTGTATATTTTATTTATAAAAGTTTCCGTCCCTCTTTTTCAACATTAAAAACAATTCCAGAGCAGATATAAAATGATCTCCTAAAGTATGAATGAGCCACAATTTCAGCCTTGGGAGCCCACCCATATTGCCAGAGTTGCTGCACATCTGCACAGATATTTTACAGTCTTTCATACGCACTACTGTCTATCTTACATAAGTTACATATTGAGAAACTTGCAGATGCTTCTATTTTATTTCCTTCCCGCTAATTTCCAGCAGGAATGCTAGAAGGAAGAGAAAAAGGACAACACATCCCTCTTCCATTAAACATCTTGCAGATCACTGGTTTCTTGCCGTCTTCTTGAAGGAATGTTGCTAAGAAAAAAACTGCCCTTGCTCATTTCCAGTGATATTATTCAAGATATTTTTAAACATCTAATTGCACAGAAAACCAACTTTCTCCACTTGGGTTACACTCAACAACTCACTAAGGATATCTAACAGTGGGAAAATGATGATCTGACCACCACCACTTGGATAATCAAATGAGATAAGCAGTTGTAAGCTGAAAAATTTCAGATGACAATTAACTGTCAAAGAGTTTTGTGTAGCTTGTTCCTGCCCTCTATTGGCTGTCTGTATTTTGGCAGCCCAGTTCTAATGGCCCTGGGTGTAATATGGCACCTTGTCCACTTGCCAGTTGTTCATCTAGCTAATGGATGTCATGTTGCTGATGTCTCATTGCTCTGAAGTTGTTGGTTTTTTTGCTGTCAGATCTGTGCCACACAACCAATAGTTATTTGCACAAAATTTAAACAAAATATAGGCACATTGGGTGCATTCAAATTCAATTTGGCTGTGGTAGTAAGTTAATGAACATTACTTTAGAGCAGGGCTGTCAAACTTGGGGCCCAGGGACCAGATGCATCACACGTTGGCCACACCCATGCACGACTTAGCGAAGGGGGAAAAAGTTGTGATATGTCATGTAATGCTGCCATGACGATGTGAGTTTGACATCCCTGCTTTAGAGTGTATAAAGCATTTCCCAGTTGTTTCAGTACAAACAACAGCCTTCAGAGCAGTGGTGGGTTCCTCCCGGTTTGGCCCGTTTCCCCCGAGCCGGTAACGGTGATGATATGACATCACCGAACCGGTTCTGGGCCTCCCCTCCCCCCATATACCCCCCACGTTATTCTTACCTTTTATTTGGCCCCACCCCCAATCTATTGCTGTCTCCTGAGTCCCAGCTGATGGCTAGAGGAAAAAAAAATTGTTTAAACTCTTGCCGCTGGATTTCAAAGGGCCGCCCTACAGCTGATCAGTGTTAAAAGAAAACAAATGAGTAGACCGGTGCTTGCAAAAATACATGAGTAGATCAGTACCTGCAAAAATACATGAGTAGATCAGTGCCTGCAAAAATAAATGGGTAGATCGGTACAGCTCTGCAAGCAGTTAAATAAGCCACACCCACAGAATTGGTAGTAAAAATTTTTAGAACCCACCCCTGCTTCAGAACTATCATCAGCCTGAGTTTCCCTGCAACCAGTGGCTGCAGTTTAATCTGCTTTTTATTACCTATTCAATTATGAAGAGAATGAGCTGAATACGCACATTTGAAGGGAAACTATAGAAGCATTTTTCCCCCTCTTGCTTTTCCCTTTGTTGTTTTTCTCCTACACAGATTCTCAACATAGTAGAAATATTTAATCCTTAGTGTTGGCTTTCTCTTCCTCCAGTGATAATCTTCAATGGGCCAGTGAGAAAGTAGAGTAAATCTGGATATGGGAGAAAATAGCATGTAAGTGGCTATGTGCAATTCACCACACTGAAACCAAGAAGAGGTGAAGCTATGCCAGTTCCAATAATAGTGTTAATTTCTACCTCAGTGAAAACCCCTTCCCATTAGTAGCATTCCCTGTTAGGAGTGAATAAAGAGCATTTTGGTGGGTTATCCAAACTCCTACCAACCCAGGCATAAAGATTAAGAGTTGAGATGCATCTTGCATGATACTAAAACATTAGCATTCAGAAGAACCCACGTATAAGACATAGCATAAAAAGACTAAAGAGACAAGACAGGTGGCATTGATCCAAAGCTTTCTTCAATCAAGGATAATTTAAGAGTCTGTTTTAGAATCTTAAAGGCCAGGAGCAGAATATGTATTTGTCCTGCCCTGTTCCTTTATTTTTCCACTATTGCATCCTAGGTCAGTGTAATTTTCTTTCTCTCCATTGAAATCGGTAGCCAGCAAACAGAGCACAAGGAGAAACCCAAAATATTAAAACCATCCCAAGGTTTATAAATACATAATATATCTACATGTCCACTGTAGTTGTTCATATTATCCACCCACCCTTCATATCCTACTTACCAATTAAGGCATTGTGAATATTTTCCCCCTTTAACAGCTTTTGATTTGGGGGGATCAAGTAAAAAGTAAATTGGAAGATTTTATTTGAATATGCACCGTCAGATCAGAATCTACTTAGAAGCGACCAGATTTTCCCCAGGAAAATTGAAAGAAATAGTCAGGATATATAATGGTTATCAAGAGAAAGTGTCATTATCTTGTTTAATTTCTTGTAAAATTCTTGTATAATGCTTCAAAGCTTCATCTAAAAGTGCTACTAATGTTAATTGAAAAGATTGCATGAAAATTTCAATTCCCTGTTAAAGGCTCCCTGTTCACTGATCATTATATAATTTAGGAAATTAGACAGCTAATATAAAATGGTTAATGGAGAGATGAACATCATGGAAATAACAGATTTTCTTTTGCATTATTAATTTAGCAAGTCCTTTGAAGGGATAGTTCATATCTTTGCAATGAACAAGAAGCAACTGTAAGAACTGTGAAGAAGCTAAGAGTCAGAATAATGAAGAGAGAAAGAGAAGAATGCACTTTGTTCTCAAAGTTGTATAATGAATAGTGAATATTCATTATAGTGAATATTCAGTATAGAATATTCAGTATAGTGAATCTATTATAAGACAGACAGCTTTCAGAGAAATGACAGCTGAAATACAAATTGGAAGAGGAAAGAGTTATAAATTGAGATAAGCAGACAACATTATTTTGTTAACAGAAAGTAAAGATTTAGGAGAGCTCATTATGAAAGTAAAAATAGAAAGTGACAAATTGGGATTGAAGATAAAGAAAGAAGAAAAGTATAATATTGACATAAATGCTTAGTGAATTCACAGCTGATGGTTAAGAAATAGGTTTGCTTTCTTGAATTTGAGGATAGATAAAGATGGAGAAATAAACATGACATTAATCCAGTGGTGAAATCCAAATTTTTTTACTACCGGTTCTGTGGGTGTGGCTTGGTGGGCATGGCGTGGCTTGGTGGGTGTGGCAGGGGAAGGATACTGCAAAATCTCCATTCTCACCCCACTCCAGGGGAAGGATATTGCAAAATCTCCATTCCCACCTCATTCTGCAGCCAGCCAGAGGTGGTATTTGCCGGTTCTCCGAACTACTCAAAATTTCTGCTACCGGTTCTCCAGAACCTGTCAGAACCTGCTGGATTTCACCCCTGCATTAATCTTATGGAAGAGGACAGTGACAAATATACATAAGCTCATAAACTATGGGGATATTTCTTTAACAACATAGGTCAAAAAAGTTAAAGCAATATTTTTTCCTCCAATAGTGGTGACTGTGAAACCTAGGTTCTGAGAAAAAGAGAGCGGGAGGGAAAGCCCTTTGAAGTCCCAAAGATGCTTTTTTGAAAGGCAACTGGACTTCCTTTGTTTTTCCTTGAGGATGTTTCACTTCTCATCCAAGTAGCTTCTTCAAACTGAAGAATCTTCTTGGATGAGAAGCAAAATGTCTTCAAGGAAAAACAAAGGAAGTCCAGTTGCCTTTCAAAAAAGCACATGACCTGAATGGCTAAAAATCTCCATAGACATTTGCCCTTTGGAGATTATGAATTTGGAGGTGGTTATAAATAATACCATGGATTATAATGTCCTGAATGAAATAAATGCTCTTTTGAGGAGATGATTAGCAAATAGAAGCTCAAAAACCTTGGGCATGTGATACAAGCAGCTGATGACTACAAGAAATAACTATAGTTGGTAAGATTAAGCAAAGTAGACAAAGGCAACAAAATAGATAGGTGAGTGAAAAGCTCATTGAAAAATCTGCAAATTGGCACTGGGAATGTGTTAAGATGGAGTACATTTGCAACACAATCGCCAGCAGTCAGGTGCAATGTGATGGCACCTAACAATGTAAAATGTACTTCAACCATTGATCCCAAACATTTGCTTTCCAAAATGGGAATTTTTGTTACTGGAAAATTGGCCGTGAGCATACACAAAATGCATTCAAGTTCCCAATCCAAGTCTTTTCTAGCCCACAAGTCAGATTCTTTTAATTTACATTAGGCTGCTCTATTGCAGGTATTCATCCATGAAGTCACATTGTTCTCCCTCTCTTCAAAGACTTGAACATGTTCCTGCACACTGAAGAATTGTGCAGTCTTGAAAAGAAACACAATAGTGTTTTTAAGAAAGAGAATGCAGCTGCAGTAGACAGTTGTCCTTGGTGACACAAGAAGTCAGATGTTGCAAACATGTGCAGGAATATGTTTATACATGTTTATTCAGTTCTTAAATAAAAGCAAGTGTTGAGCTAACTTCCACATGTTGAATACTTTCTAAATATTTGTGTAGCCTCCCAGCCTTCAGCTGCCCTCCCACCCCCGAATTAATCTTTTCCTGGATTTGCTCAAACTATTTCACTCTCATTCAAAGAGATTTATTCAACATTTGATCCCCAATCTACCTTGGCTGCTGTCTCTATTACCAGTAACTACAGTTAGGCCTTTTTTTGCACAAAGAAGTTCCAGCCATCAGCCATCTTTGTTGTATAGTGTTTCTTAAAAGGCCGGTGCTAAAAGGATCAGTTCAAAGAAATGATTTTTCTTTATAATTGAGACTAAGAACATGGGAATAACTCTCTCACCCAAGCTTGCCAACAGAACTTGGACAACCTAATTTGTCTTTCAACCTAATTTGAAAAGCCATTGACCAAAAAAAAAAATAAATAAATAAAATTAGACTTCTGGCCAAAGGCCCCTGGCAGAAGGCAGTCTGTTACATGAGAAGGAAAAGGGAACATAAAGAGGGGATCAGAGTACAGAAATCAGCATACAAGAAAAAGGGGAGAATATTAGAAAGAGAGAGAATAGTTGTCTTCCTTGTATTTTGGATTGATTCCTACATGAATATGCAGCAAAATGTAGAGAAAAATCAATTGTCCATCTCTGTTTTCAGGTTAAATTTTCTGGCTTTTAATGATAGATGGGTCAAATTTATTAAGCTGGCCTTTGTTTTTCCCAGCAAAAAAGATAAAATATCTCCCAAAACAAGACAGCATTTCTTCATTTATTTAGCTTCCTTGAATGAGACTTGTCTTGATTATCTTAGGTTTAGACCAGTGAGTTTCCTCCCTCCTCCCCCTCCTTAAAAATAGCAGCATGCCTCAGTCACAAAACAGTCTGAAGACATGTTTTATTGACGAACATGCTTTTATATAAACTCTTATTCCCCTTATATTCTGGACTAGCTGAAATTGTACAAGAGACCTTGATGATTCTCATAGCAGGGTCAAAAAGTGCAAAACCAAAAGAGAATTGCATTTCCCCCCAAATTTCCTCACCAAAGGAGGTAAAAAAAGAAGAAGTCAAAATCCTTCTTGAAAAGTTTAGAGAAAAAGGCTGAGAAACCAGCGGTCAGATAGAGCTGCTGAAGTCCTCAAAAAGTGCAAAGTGAGAAGTTTAAATTACAAAAAGGCAATTCATTTACAGACACTGTGAAAGCAAAGACAGTTTGCATAGACATAAAGATAGAGACAGGTATTGTTAATATGAGAATGTAAACTAGTTTTAGGTGTGTTTCTTTGGCTGTTGCTTGTTATTTCATGCACCATTCCAACAATTTTAAAAATTGCTTATCTTGAAATAAAATAATACGGTGGATATAAATTTAATATCCATTTAGTAAAGGGTACCTACTTCTACAGCAATGGAGACAATATTCTGTCTTTTTTCCCAGTGCTGCTGCAAGAGGCAAAAAGAACAAAATTTAGCCAACAAAAGTTTTTTTGTGCAAGAATTCATGCTTTATCTTTTATGTGCGGGAATATTTACTGTGCTGCTGGTCATCGTATACACCTTATTAGATAGATAGCTAGTTAGATAGATTTTTCCCGAATGCCATCACTCTGCTAAACAAATAATTCCCTCAACACTGTCAAACTATTTACTAAATCTGCACTACTATTAATCTTCTTATTGTTCCCACCACCATCTCCTTCCACTTATGACTCTATGATTGTAATTTTGTTGCTTGTATCCTTACGATTTATATTGATATTGATTCCTGATTGCTTATTTGTACCCTATGACTATCATTAAGTGTTGTACTTTATGATTCTTGACAAATGTATCTTTTCTTTTTATGTACACTGAGAGCATATGGACCAAGACAAATTCCTTGTATGTCCAATCACATTTGGCCAATAAAGAATTCTATTCTATTCTATTCTATTCTATTCTATTCTATTCTATTCTATTCTATTCTATTCTATTCTACCCTACCCTACCTTACCCTACCCTACCCTGTTCTGTTCTGTTCTGTTCTGTTCTGTTCTGTTCTATTTTATTCTATTTTCCAAAGCACCAGAGGGGAGGACAAGAAACAATGGATAGAAACTAATCAAGAAGAAAAGCAACCTAACTTCCTAACAGTGAGGACAATTAGGGTAACTAGTGAAGCATCTTGCCTTCAGAAGGTGTGGATGCTTCATCATTGGAAGCTTTTAAGAAAAGACTGGACCTGTCTGAAATGATATAGAGTATCCTTCTTGAGGAGGTTGGACAAGAAGACCTCCAAGGTCCCTTCCAGCTCTATTCTGATTGATATGACAAAATTGCCCTCAATTCATCTGTGGTATGTTAATATTTGATACTCTCCACAGCCTCAGGACATGGCATGCTGCAAATAATAACGGATTTAAGTCCTGTTCTGTTGGATTACTTTTTAATATTAATGCTACCTCTGTTGCTTTAGTTACTTTTATTTTAATAGCTATATTATTCATTTATTATTTTATTATGCTTGTTATGAACTTCTCACGCAATTGTTTTATTATGCTTGTTATGACCTTTTCATATCTTTTAATGAGAATGGCTGCTAATAAGTTTAGTCACGATAGCCAATGAAATATAAAATTGGCTACTGAGATAGTTTAAGTACATTTTCAGAATGGGTCCAGTTTGCTATCTATACAAGTTACTCTGGAGGACATAACCCCGTATAAAGAAAAGTTCCATGCAAGGGAAACCTAGATATATCAAATTGAAGGTGATCAACCTAATGTAGAGTGGAAATAAATCGAGCTAAAAAACAGAGTAATGGACAAAACGCTTTGGCAAGACATCGCAACAAATTCCTGTGGCATTGAACTACTCTCAGCAGTGCATTTCTTGTGAAATCGTACTCAGCCAATTGTCATTAGGGAGGTCCAGGTCCAGTTCCAGTTCAAGTTCAGTACATTTTTTAAAAAGAAAAATAAGCAAACAAATAACAAACATGTTATCTTACAGCAATGTTTATTCAAGGTTTTCCACTCCACTATTAGAAGTGAACAGACGTTCAATCTATGCTGCTTTCTGACAGAGCTTTTATTGTGCAGTCATTCCCCCCCTTTTTTTTTTACACAATTTAATTAAGACTCTAGATGATGGTGGCATAAATGTGGGAAAAATAGAATTTCCAGATGTGTCTTTATGAATAGATTCAAAATTATATTCACAGTTCTAGCAACATTTTTTAAAAAAATCTAAATCTTATTAAATATGGATAATTACAGATAAATAAGAAAGCAAGCAACATCAAAAGCTCAGCAGTGCCAGATTTTTTTTTTTAAAGAAATCCCACTATATTGTACTAGAAAAGAAATTCCACAAGCTGGTTGTCACAATAGGAAAGATCATGCCTTCCATTCCAGCCAGTTAAATTCTGGAAAGCAACAGAATATATAGTAAAGCTTCTGATATAGGACATCCAGTATAGTATAATGCAGGAGTGTCCAATCTTGGCAACTTTAAGACTTGTGGACTTCAGTTCCCAGAATTCCCCAGCCAGCTATGCTAAAGTAGTTGGTTTAATGATTAAGATTGGACTCAGAGTAGGGAGATTCAGATCCAAATCTATCCCTAGTTGTGAAAACTCACTGGATTATATTGGTCCAATAACTCTTTCAGCCCAACCCTTCTCTCAGGAGCATCAAGTATTAAAAACCAGCTGAACGAGTGCCATGAAGTCAGTCATGATCCTCTGGAAAGTAGTTATGTAAATCTAACAAATAAAATGTAGCTCAGTGTAAAATTCACCAATTAATGACTAGCAATAACTGGTGAGTAATATATTAATAATTGAACAAATAATCAATATATATACTAAAGTAGTAACTAATCATTGCTCTTTTCAGAAACCAGATCTGCCCTTCTTGACCAAGTCATGTATGCCATTCTACCTTGACCAAGTCATGTATGCCTGCTGTCTTAGAAGATGCAGAAGACTCATCCATTGCATGAGTTCCCCTTTTCAGTCTCTGATTTCTGTATACCATCTGAGGAGGTCCTCTCTTGAAATGGAAAGCAAAAGGGCTTTTTCACCTTTGGCCATAGACAACAGTATATCCTGGCAATATGAGCTGCCAGGGACAGTTCAATTGTCAAAACCTATCCTTCTTTCTCAGGTGGTCACTAGAGACATAGATATTTTCTGACTTATTTAGCACTTCACAAATACTGTAGGTTATTTGGGTAAGATGCAGATGATACCACTTTAATGCCAGAAAGCGAAGAGGAACTAAAGAGCCTCTTGATGCGGGTGAAGAAGGAGAGTGCAAAAGTTGTCTTGAAACTCAACATTAAGAAAACTAAGATCATGGCATCCGGCCCTATCAATTCCTGGCAAATAGATGGGGAAGAAATGGAGGTAGTGACAGATTTTATTTTCTTGGGCTCCAAGATCACTGCAGACGGGGACTGCAGCCAAGAAATTAAAAGACACTTGCTCCTGGGGAGGAAAGCTATGGTAAATCTAGACAGCGTACTAAAAAGCAGAGACATTACCCTGCCAACAAAAATGTGTATAGTCAAGGCTATGGTTTTCCCAGTTGCAATGTATGGCTGTGGACCATAAGAAAGGCTGAGCAGCAAAAAATTGAGGCCTTTGAACTATGGTTCTGGAGAAAACTCCTGAGAGTCCTTTGGACTGCAAGGCGATCAAACCGGTCAATCCTAGAGGAGATCAACCCTGATTGCTCTTTAGAAGGCCAGATCCTGAAATGAAACTGAAATACTTTGGCCACTTAATGAGAAGGAAGGACTCACTGAGAAGAGCCTAATGCTGGGAAAGATTGAGGGCAAAAGAAGAAGGGGATGACAGAGAATGAGGTGACTGGATGGAGTCACTGAAGCAGTAGGCATGAGCTTAAATGGACTCCAGAGGATGGTAGAGGACAGGAAGGCCTGGAGGAATGTTGTCCATGGGGTCGTGATGGGTCAGACACAACTTCGCAACTAACAATAACAAATTTGGGTAAGTCATCATAAGTGAATTACAGCCACTGGGATTCCATCTATAGTCCGCTTGCCAGCCATCAAACCCATCAATAAAAAATATGATTCTTGAGAAGGTGTCTGGTCCCAAATAATACAGGATTCCCAAGTATGGGATGTCACTTCTTGCTGACAAAATCCAAGCCACTCGGAGCAAAGTGGCCCCAAAAACTCTACTTGGTCCCATCCAATGGTCTTTCAGAGTCTTGAGCTCTTTACTCTCAGGAAACCTTATTCTTCAGGCCTGCGGTTTGTCTTTAAGACTTGTCCCTGTGAATGATTCATCTGGAGCAAAGTCATGCCAAATATCCTTTTATACCATGGTGATGCTTAAATTGGACCTTGCTCATCTCCATTCCTGGCTGATAGTCTCCTCTTTTCATTTCCATCATTTGTCAATGGAGCTGATTCATGTCTCCAAAAGCAAGTCCAGCTGCTGGTTCATAAACACCCTTCTGGCCTCTTGTGTTGTTTTTCCTTGATTCAGTTTGATTTAAGTTTAAAGGTTCCAGTTCAGCAGTTTCCTAACCTTGATGCAATATATCATGGCTCATTTTTACTCATTATTAGTCAATTTTTTAAAATCAAAAATTGCTATTGCCTACGCTTGTCAGAATTGGCCTCGACATTACTTAACCTGTGTGGAAAAGGATATAATATTAGTCAAGATAGATATGATGAATGTTTCAAACCAAGAGCTTAAATTCTGGCCAGATAGGCTATCGTTCTATTGGCAAGTGAATTGATAATTAGTCATAGTCTAAGATTGAGAGTTAGAAAACTGGACAAAAGGAAGGAGCTCATAAGATTTTGCATCATTTCTGATCTAGGGCTGAGTAAAACAGGATACAATTCTGGATGTATTGCAAAAGTTTGTAAAATTTCATTTGGAAATGGAACAGTTTCTCTCTTCTCTAACAACGCTGTGTATAACCTTTCTAGCAAACCTAATTTTTAAAATATTTCTTCTGTTCTTTTTGAGCTCTTTTAAGATCCTTGAATCCTACTTCAGTTTATGCTGATCCTTCTGTTTGTTTCTTTCTTTTCCTTCTCTTTATTTTGAATTGCTTACACTGAGGTTTATTGTCAGGGTGGTCCTTTGGAAACTATGGATCTACTTCTGCAGACTCATTCAGTTGTCACTGTTTAATCAATAATTGTGTAAAGTGGTCTATAAACAGCTATGGCAAAACATCTGGAATAGAGCCAAACTGTTTGAGCCAATATGACAAATGGCCTAATCATATGAGTCACTTTTTTTTTTCTTTTGCTCCGTAACGGATTGAATATTAATGTTGCTCTGGTCTTGCGAGTCTCTTTTTTGCCTTGTCACTGGTTCAGCAGCCACCCTGAAGGGAAATAAAATTATTACACTCTTGGTAAATCGCTCTGAATGAAAACATGTGAAAGGTGAAAAAGAGATTCTTTTTCTAATAAAGTTTGTGTCACACCTGCCACAGCTTAAACCATGAAGTAAAAACAACCCTTGGCTCCATTTGTTGAGAAAGCTAAAGTTTTATTAGAAATCAAGTGTATTCAGGGGTGGGCTTCAAAAATTTTAGCAAGGGGTTCTCTGCCCGGTTGCTGGGTGGGCATGGCCATGGTGGATGTGGCCTAGTTGGCCTCCTACACCATGGCGGTGTGTGTGTGTGTGTGTGTGTGTGTTTTGCCCTCCCCGGGCTCTGGAGGCTTTCCTCGAGCCTCCGGAGGAGCGAAAATGGCCTTCCCAAGCTCCAGAGGCCCTCTGGAGGCTGAAAACAGTCTCGTTTCCAGCCTTCCTGAACTTCCGGTAGGCCCATTTTTCACCCTCCCCGAGCTTCTGCATGTCCTGCACTTACCTGCATCCAAAACGGGCTGCATGGGGACTCCTGGGAGGGGCGGGGTGGGGTGGCCAGGGCCAGTCAGAAGTGGGATTTGGGGGTTTTCCAAACTGCACAGAATCTTAGATAGAGGTTCTCCCGAACCCCTGCAAACCGCCAGCAGCCCACCCCTGAGTGTATTGCAGTAATGAAAAACCAGAACTGGGATTTGAGCACCAAAACCATTCTACTCTCCCACCCCCTTATCTGCCTCTCACTGCCCATTTCAACTAATCCAGTTCGTGCAAGATGTTTTCATAATGGTCAGTCTGACCATAGGTTGCTTTGTGTTTCCCTCCTTCTTCCAGTTGTGTGACCTTGGAGCAGTGTCCTGTGGTGGCACAGCTTTTACTTTCAATTTCCCTCAAGCATCCCCCTTCCCATCCACTTCCCTCTCCCTCCAGTTCACAGCAGTCTATCCCCATCTAGCAGTAAAGTACAAGCAAGCATAAGGTGGCAGATTCACCAGGAGTACTCCAGGTATAATGCATTGGCATTACTATTATAATTCTTGCTTCCAAATCTGGGAGTTAGAATTCACACATCTTAAAGTTGCTGAGGTTGACAAACTCTGGTCTAAATTCCCATTAATATATTACAAAGAAGTAAATGATAAAACATTTTAATGGCTCTGTAGTTTTTGCAACTCTCATTAGAATGCAAAAAGAAGACAATGTTTTTTTTTTTTTAAAATCTATGAGACGCATTGGGTAACTAAAATTCTCTGAATATTTTTGAGATAAAGAGCATTGCCAAAGGTTTGTGGCTGACATCCTCCTCCAACCAGTTCAGTTTCTTGAGTTCATTAGAATGACCTGAGGATGTAGGGTTTTTTTTACCCCAGAATATAATTATGCATTTTATGTTATAAAAGCAAATAAAACATTCTTTGGAATTTCACCATTCACAACTAGGGGGGTCCCATGCATGAATCTGGACCAGCTAGTAATTTTTTTCTTTATACATTTTTTTAAAAAACCCATTGCCATTTTGTTGAAAAATATAACAACAGATAGGAATAGCCCTAGAACTTGCAGAAACATAAGCAATCATTTGACAGTCTTCCTACACAGGGAATGACTGTATTAACCTAAATTAAAATAAACATTAACATAGTACCGATTCAATTGCACCAAATTTAGTATTTGTTCTGGCCCCTCTTTGCACAAAAGCCCCCAGCCCTTAATCTGAAAAAGATGGGAAGCCTTTGCAGTTCTTTGAAACATTAAAAGTACTGTGATAGTATATTTATACATTTATTTACTTTGTCCTATTCTCATTTCTGGTCAAAGTTGTATGAATGAGAAATTACCCTCCTCTTAAATTTTTATTTAAACTCATTTGTTTCTCAAGGCATTACTTATCCAAATTTTTAGACAGAATAGTAGTAAAGGGGACAAATCCATCTGTGGGAACTTATTTTCAATTACAGAAAACACCCCAGACTGGTTTTATTGTATACAAAATGAATAGAGATTTCTAGATGGAAGATTCTTTCTTACAACTGCTTCAGAAAATGATTACACATCACTTTATTTAGTTTCTATGCAAAGCCTAACAACATTCATGGGCCATTTCCTATATAAAAAATCAGGATGAAAACAAATCCACCCAAGTGGATTTCAAGTTGGGTGATTCTCCAGCTAGTTCATATATTAAACATAGCTGAGGTTTTTACAAAATTGGGCGAGAAAAGAAAAAAAAAACAACTACGAAGGGAAAACTATTCCTATGATAATCTGGAATTTGTTATAGTTGAGTTTTGTAGATTTTGGAAATCATCTCAAGAGACCACCCCTAAATAATTTGAAATCCCACTTAGTGGTATTTCTTCAATTTTGTACATATTTATAGTGCAGAATAAGTGGGGAACATGGAAAACAAAACTGTAATATTAGCTTTTTAATGAAATCATGTGCCAAACTAGCTGAGCAATATATTGTAAGCAACAGATAAAATGTTGATTACATTCAGAAACTAGTGCTTTCTTCTTTTGACATAAACATATAAGATCTGCAATGATTTATCTAAATACAGATTCTAGTTCTATCTAGGTAATGGTAGCTGCACTCAACAAAGTGTTAGAAATGTATGATTTTTTCACAATTAATTCCATGGGAGGAATTAATAAATTGTAATTTATGGGATAAATATATTGGCGATTTTGCTACTTCTAAGAATCTTTTCCTACTTGCATGTAATATCATCTCTTTTTTCTTCCTGTTTAATATTTATTTTTTAGTTTTATGTTTCACATTTCTCAACTGCCCAAAGATTGCCTCCATCTCAACCCAAGTTAAATAGATTTAGAACAGTTTAGTGTTAAAATAATGTTTACCCATTTAAATTGATAGCATTCAATGTTGTTATCCTTTGTCTCCTATTACAGGTAGTCTTTGTTTAACAATCCAGATTGGGACTTTGAAAGGTTGCTAAATGAATGGTTGGAAAATGAGAACTACCTGTATAGTACCCTGGATACTCAATAATGGGTGGTATCAGTTGGCCATAACAGACTATGTGCACATGTCCTTTGCCCTGTGCCCTGCTAACCTTTATGAGCAGTGGTAGAGCAATGGTTAAAGTGCAGTATTACAGGCTAACTCTGCCCACAGTAAGGAGTTTGATAGCAATAGCACTTAGACTTATATACCACTTCACAGTGCTTTTACAGCCCTCTCTAAGCGGTTTACAGAGTCAGCTTATTGCCCCCAACAATCTGGGTCCTCATTTTACCGACCTCAGAAGGATGGAAGGATAAGTCAACTTTGAGCCAGTTGACATATTTTATACATAAAAATCAATCTGCTGGCAGTCATCAGAATTAGCTTGCAATACTGCATTCTAACCACAGTGCCACCATCATCTGGCTCTTGACCAGATCAAGATAGACTCAGATTTCCAGCCTGTCAAGATTGGTAAAATGAGGACCCAGATTGTAAGTGGAAATATGCTGACATTATAAACTGCTCAAAGGATGAAGTAAAGCACTATGAAGTGGTATATAAGTCTAAGTGCTATTGCTACCACGTTTCCCCAAAAATAAGACAGGGTCTTATTTTTTTTTGACCCCCCAAATAAGGGCTTGGCCTTATTATCGGGGGTCTTATTATTTTGGCAGTGCAGGAAGCAGCGAGCGTGGGACTAGATGTCCCATTGCTGCCATCACCTCCCCTCCCTGTTCTTCACACTGACTGAGTGGCCCAACACGTCCCACCCCACCCCAAAGGCAACAGCTGCTTCCCTTCCCCACCGTATCTTTATCAAGAGGGGTGGCAAGTGGGGCGGGGGAGAAGCGAGATGTGTGGAGCAAGACCTGGCTCCCCTTGCCATCTCTTCTCCCCCCCCTCGCCAGGCATGACAGGGCTCCTGCCCCTCACTTAGCCACCCACCCCCTTTAGGGATACAATTTGGGGGTGGCAGGTGGGATGGGCAAGAAGCGAGATGCGTGTCTTACTTTTCAAGCTCCGTCGCTTTCCTCAATGTTGTGTCCAGGGAAACACACTGTAAAAGAAAGCCTTCTTGCGAGTTCAAACTTCTTGATAGAAGTTTGCCATCTCTCTCGATAAAGAGATGGTGGGGAAGGAAAGCAGCCAGGCTGCTGTTGCCATTGGGGTTGGGTTGGACCTGTTGGGCCATTCAGCTGGCACAAAGAACAGGGAGGGGAGGGCATGTCCCCCCACTCCCTCCCTCTGGCCTCGCCTCCTCAACTCATTTTGGTTGCACGGCTCATTTGGTTTGGGCCCGGTTGCGCATGCAAGTGGTGTAAGTGGTCGGGGAGCTTATTTTGCGGGGATGGCTTATTCATGCTCTGAAAAGCCCGATTGGGCTTATTATCCGGACATGTCTTATTTTTGGGGAAACACAGTATTGCTAAACTTTATCACTATTCTGCTGTTGTCTCCTTGAAATTCTGGATATTGTGGCAGTGGTATATCAGACAGTAGCACTAGACTGTCCAGCTGCTAGCACTGTGTCTATCTTCCTGGTTTGAGCTTGGCAGAAGTTTCCCAGACATTCAACATCCTAGAATAAAGCCACTCGAAATTGCACTTGGTAAAAATGACAGTCCTTTCCTATCTTCGCTGCAGTTTAAATCTAGCACTTCTTTGTCTTGCCTTCCCCAAGGGACGTATTTCTTAGCCTTGGTGCTAAATGAAATTGCATTTTGACATCAGCAACCCTCTTGCCCTTCCTCTACTGTAACCTCACAGTAAGTGCTTTAGCACAAGGGTAAAAGAAAGAAACAGTAAAAATATTATTTTATTAATATATTTATTAAATTGATATGCCCTCCCCCCACATCTCACCATCAAGGGACATTGATGGATGCAAATCACTTCCCAAACAGAGCTTTGAGAAGTTCTGCCTCTATCAAGAAAGAAATGGAAGGTCAAGGGGAAAATGTTGATTGTAACTCTGCTGTCTTTGTAATTGCGATCTGTTTCTTGGAGGCAGCAGGGAGAGCGGATACCTTATTCAGCTTTAGTTATCACAGAACGGGGTGTAGGAAAGGGATGACGGAAGGAGTTGTCTAATGTTGATGGATATGGCCCGCAGCCAGACTAGTTCCATCTTTGCTGCTCCATGCTTGGTGGGACTTTCCTCCACCTCCTGATGATAGGTGGAGTAGTGAGAACGTCAAGGTGCTTATCACATTCTACAAATGCAGAGTTAGGAGTACCACCATTCAACAGTGAATCGGCACAAAAACAAAAGAGGAAGGTGAAGGATCAACACTGGAGATAGTAAATGTCACATTAATACACAATTGTTTCCTTTTGACTCAAGCACTGTATGGGTGGAGAGTACTTGAACTTTGCAGTATGAAAAGAACATAGCCTTTCCATTTTTTTAGCACCCAGAAAGGAAAGAGAAAGTGGCTTATTATTTTCTTTTGTTATCCATTGCTGTTCTTTTTTTCAAATTACATTTCTTTTTCCTCTGGTTCCAATGGCAGTGAACAAAGGAAAGGCAAAGGGAAACAGCGCAGAATGTAGTGGCATTATAAAGGAACGGAGATACCTTTAATCTAGCAGAACTAAGGTAATTTCCATTTTTAAGATGGGCCAAATATTTGTGTGTGTTACGCACCCAAGTATCCCCAAGTACTTACCTGGGAGCTTTCAGAAACATGTGGGATTTTGCAATTTCAGAAACTGCCACCTGGTTAGAAGCATGTAAATTTAATAAATTGTCATCATCATTATCAACATCATAATCATCACCCTTCAGGCTTTGAATCTTATCTCTGATCTCATAAGGGAGATGACAATGCACTGTTGCAGAAATCTTGGAACTGTGACCTACATCAACAAATTAATTTTATCTGTCTTTGTTGTGCATTTTCCAGTTAAGCATATTTTATACATTATGATCTCTACATAATAAGCATGCAATTGTTGTTAAATCAGTGACTTAAAAAGAAAAACAAATTACTGTATATTCAATAAAAAAAACAGTTATACACATCTTTTTTGACATGGATAGTAGTATCAACTAGATTTGGATAATCGTTTGTTTTTCCCTTCTTTTCAATTTTTCTCATAGTTTTCTTTTTAGGAACCCCAAAATGCCAATAAAAAGATCAGAAGCCATGCACAGAGAGACATATTTCTGCCTGCTAACTGCCATGGAAAACTGTACTAAATGTATTTGAGTCAGATTTCAAAAAATCTGTTTTTAATTATGGTTGATTGTCATCAAATCCATATGCACTATATAAATGGACTATACCATATCTGTAAAAAGAAACAAAAGTAACCTCTCCTTCTTCTCTTGGGCTTTCTTTCTGCTGGACTATATGCGTTGAAAATTTAGAAAGCATCCTGACCCTACAAAGATCAAATTGTTCCTAATTTCCTATCAATAAATGGTACAAGCAACAGAAGTGAAGCTATAATATCAACATTTCACCTCCTTAATTACAATAATGGCTATTAATCACTTTTACAAATGTTAAATCCTTAACATCTTTCTCAGTTTTCTGTGTTTTAATGCCTTATTGTTTGAGAACAGCTTCATTATTCATTTATGGAATTCATTCTATGGCACTTGTACCAGATTCAATGACACAGAAAGTAGAATTTTCTGCAATTTGTACACATATGTTGTACCCTATTTTGGGAAGGACATGGAATTACTTTGTTCACATACCAAATATTGAAGGATCAGAATTCCCTTTCCACTAAGAAAACCATGGATATATTTAAATAGTTCAATTTATGTTGATAAAAGCATCCCTTTCCCTTAAAAAAAATACAATTCTGGACAAGTTCTTACCTAGTTGCTTCTCTACCTTCAGATTATTTTGACATCATGTGATAAGCTAGTTTTATTAGTCTATGGTGGGAAAAATACCAAGTTCATGATAGTAGTTTTTCAGAATAACAAATTTTATAAAAGACATAAACTTTCATGAACTGCAGTTCACTTCATCCAACAACTATAACTTGAATTTATACCAGTGGTGGACTTCAAAATTTGTTACTACCGGTTCTATGGGCATGGCTTGGTCGGCATGGTGTGGCTTGGTGGGTGTGGCTTGGTGGGTGTGGCAGGGGAAGGATACTGCAAAATCCCCATTTCCTCCCCACTCCTGTGGGAAGGCTATTGCAAAATCTCCATTCCCACCCCACTCTGGGGCCAGCCAGAGATGGTATTTGCCAGTTCTCCAAACTACTCAAAATTTCCACTACCGGTTCTTCAGAACCTGTCAGAACCTGCTGAATAGCACCCCTGATTTATACTCCTCAGGATGCTTGAGCTTTTTCATTGGGACATGAAGGAAACAAGTAGGAGTCCCTATAAATCAACCATATCCCTTTTCAAACCTAAAGTTTGGTAAGAGCCCTCTTTTTGCTGTTAAGAATTGGCTGCCACACTAAACATGGGCATAAATGGAATTTGCTATCACCAAATTTCAATAGCAAACCATTGTCCAATTCATCTGAGGAAGATATACATTTGCAATCATAGAACTGTACAGTTGGAAGGGACCACAAAGATAATTTAATATCAAATCCCTGAAAGCCACAGGATAATCAATTAAACCATCGAATCTCTCTTAAAAAACTGTAAATATGGATCATCCCCAAACTGTTCCACTGTTGTACACAATATACTGTCAAAAAGCTTTTCTATATAAAATTATAGATCTGTACTGTAGAATTTTGTAGACTAGCAGTCTATCAAATAACATCCTCAGCATTATATATTATGATGGATGTATTTTTTTTAACATCAAAACGGCTCAACGTTTTGGTACTTACATAAAATCAGTCTGAGAAGAATGAAATGATGGTTGTGGGCTTTTATACCCATTTGTTTTTTGCCATTTTTTGGTCTGGCCCCTGCATAATTACAGAGCGGGGTCTTGGCTGGCAAAATGGTTTCCATCCCCTAGTGGATGGAACAAAACAAAAACAAAATAGGACTAGAAATAAGTTCTCTGTTCTGTCTTCTTTTTTATTTAAACATGTTAGTAAGCTTCAGACTAAATCTAAAAGACAAATGACTGTTGTTTGGTTTACTGTGGGAAGCAAATAGCCTATATTCTTAAAATAACAATCTTCCTGATGTCTATACTAAAGTTGTCTTTTATTGTCCTGACAGTGGGAAAGAAAAAGAAAGAATATAATGGGGAAAAAATCATTCGGTTAAAATAGATGAGGTCTAGTGATAGCGATTCATTGCCACCATCTCATGATCAACCAGCAATAAACACACCAACAGTACAGCTCTTGTTAAAGAAACACCAAACTAGCAGATAACAGCAAGTAGAAATCACATTCCTTGTTTGGAAATTACTTCAAGATTGGATAAATGGAGGTCTGTGCAGCATAGTATAGGTAGTCCTCAACCAGTGGTGAAATGTAAAATTTGTTACTACTAGTTCTGTGGGCGTGGCTTGGGGGGGTTAATTTGACTGACTGGGCATGGCCAACTTTTTTTTTTCCCCTTTTAAAACCATTTTTTCTACCTCTTCGGCTGAAGAGGTTGTAAAAAAAATGCTTTTAAAGCCTCTGACGATCCCAGCTGACTTGCCTGATCGGCAGAGGCTTAAAAAAAAAAAAAAAAGCCTCTGATGATCCCAGCTGAGCCGCGCAATCATCAGAGGCTTTTTTTTTTTTACTTTTAAAAGCATTTTGTCAGCCAAAGAGGTTGTAGAAAAAATGCTTTTAAAAATAATTAAAAAAGCCTCTGATGATTGCGTGGCTCAGCTGGGCAATGGGGGGGTGCGGGCAGGGATTTTTGCTACCGGTTCTCCGAACCGGTAGCACCTCCTCCATCGCTACCGGATCAGGCAATACGGTCCAAACCGGGAGCATTTTACCCCTGTCCTCAACTATGACCACAATTGAGCCAAAATTTATGTTGCTAAGTGAGAAATTTGTTAAGTGAGTTTTGCCCCATTTTATGACTTTTCTTGCCACATTTGTTAAGTGAATCACTGCAGTTGTTAAATTAGTTACATGGTTGTTAAATGAATCTGGTTTCCCCATTTACTTTGCTTGCGAGAAGTTTGCAAGAAGAGGTGATCACATGACCCAGGGACACTGCAAACATCATAAATGTGACTCAGTTGTCAAGCATCCAAATGTAAATTACATGACCATGGGGATGCTGCAATGGTCATAAGTGTGAAAAATGGTCATAAGTCACTTTGTTCAGTGCTGTTGTAACTTTGAGCAGTCACTCAAAGCAGCAGTCGAGAACTACCTGTAGCATAGAATTTATCGTTTCTATTCGGCCATAATCATATGGACATAACTGAAGAGACATGAGAGTACCCTTAAAATGTCCAAAAAGGACCGCTGAGGGCAATGCATCCAGCCTAGCTAAAATGAAGACCTTACAAAATTTTAGACTGATGGTGGATGACAAGAGGCCGGAACAAATCCTTTTGGGAGAATCAGATGTGGTGTGACCCCTTTGCGACCCAAAATTCATTGTTTGAAGACACGTCTAATATTATCAAAACCTAATAAGCATGGACTGTCTCTAAAGAAGATTAGTAAATGAATTTTATCTAGGGCTTTTTTAAGCCATGATGATTTAGAATCATCAAATTAGAAATTATGTATGTATGTATTTTATTGTTGGCTGTTCACCGCCCTGAGTCCTTCGGGAGAAGGGCGGTATACAAATTAAATAAAAGTAAAAGTAAAATAAAAGTAAAGTAGAATGATCTGACAAGGCCAAATTTATTGGAAGTAAGATTCACTTTAGCAAAAGGCAATAAGAACAAACCATTCTTCATCATCCAATGAGAGTATATCATCTCTACGTGTAAGACAACATATTTTATACTTTTTGGAACCATCTGTATGGATGATGATGATATTTGTCTTTTCTGTAGTAAGTTGAAGCATTCTGGTACGTATCTGAGTATTCCTCAGAGCAAAACTATGACATAATCATCAAATAATGAAGCAAGTTTTAGAACAATGGGAGTTTTAAGATTGAAAACATCAGAGTAGGCCCATTTCATCTTCCTTCACCTTTTTTAAGGTGAAGACTGCCATTCCTGTAAAAGGCCCTGCCATTAATTTTTTTTTTTTTAAATTAAAAGCCAAGGTTGATTGGCAGACTGTGGCTGAGAAGGAACAAGATCATAACCTACTTTTAAAGAAAGCAAGATCAATGAGAAATCTTAGCCTTAAAACAATTTTTTTGAAGACATGTACTAAGGCAGTGATGGCTAACTTTTTCCAGACTGAATGCCAAATGCACGCGTGCGTGCCTGAACCCCCAAAATGCAATGCACGCATGCCCCTGCATGTACTCCACACCTGCGCATGTGTGCATGGAGCCCCCGCACATGCCCAGCTGGGGAGCGGGAGGCGTGCACACATGCACAGCGGAGCTGAACTGGGGGATGGTTCGTGTGCCATCAGAGAGGGCACTGCATGCCACCTCTGGCACGCGTACCATAGGTTTGCCATCACAGTGCTAGGGTTTTGGGTTTTTTTGAAAACCAGAAAAGAGCAATATTTCTGAATTTTTGACAGAAATGGATTGGAATAAATCCCATTGGTCATTTTGTACATTTTAGAAAGTAAAACATTTATCCTGCTTATCATGGATTTTTTTTTGTTGGCAATAATGGTTAAAGATAAACACAATCTGGACTTAATTCCTGATAGCGTTTCTCTTCCTATCAGTCCTCTAGGCATGCAACATACTATTGTAGAATTATTTTTAACCTAAAGAAATTATAAAGTATTGTCCAAACATATGTGCAAGCATAAATGTAAGATTTATAAAATCTTTGGAAAATGATTCAATGGGGTATATTAAATTGCAGAATTTCAGATGCACAACTATGTTTGGAAAACATTTAACATCTTTTGTCAGTTATTCGTTAGAAAAACTTCAAGGATAGGTTTGAACGAGCTTATTTTTCATTTCTTCATCTCTTTTCCTCTTTCCTAAAAAAATATTTCTGGTTTGCATAATTCCAAACAATTTTCAGTGTTGTTTTTTTTTTTTAAATTCATCTGGCCTTTCCACCTAATTCCCACTGTCTCTGGAAATGCCGTGCTTATGAGTATATGGCACTTCAGTATCCTTTCAATCTTGTTAATAGAGCAGAACAGTTTTGCAAAGAGTTTTTTTTTAAAAAAAAAAAACGTACCAATAAGACATGCATGCTTTCTATTATAAAAAGCAGTGGAAGGGCCTTGAAAAAGATCCTTGAAATGAAAAAATATGTTGTGTGGAGGAGTAAAAAAAGAAACAGAAAAAAAAATCTAGGACACAGCTTTTCTCAATTTCTGTAATTTAATGCAGCCCTGAATTATTACTGCACACACTCTTTTGAAAATCAAGCTTTATATTATTCCTGTTTGCTCGATATCTATTTTCAGATGTTCTTGGTACTCTACTTGGTTCTGTTTCCAAACAGTTATGCTCTAAGATGCTGGAAAAGAAGTTGAAATAAAGTTTATCTAAATATTGAAAGGAAATCTAGCCTTTTAGGCAGGCCAGTTAAATATTGGGTTCCATAGGCAGAGCTGATTTCAGTGCTAAAGGAGGTCTACAGTTCTGATGATCCTCTGAGTTAGAGAATTACTTCCCTGTTTCTATTAAAATTGGCATTTTTCACCTCCTTTGATTCACATTTGTTATCACTTTACAGTGTATATGAAGAACCTATAGCCCTTAAGATGTTTCTGCCATGCAACTGTCAGCAGCTCAAGTCAGTATGAGCGATGGCAGGAGTTGTTCAGAAATAACTGAATCTCATTGTTCAGAGACCCCTATTGCTAGTTATTAGATCTTTGTAAGGCTGGATAATTAATTCAGAAATAATGTTTTGAAAATAATTTTAGAAAGGTGTTTTGGAGCCCAAAACAGCATGAACATAGAATCTGCCTGAAACTCTTTAAAGCAGCTGCATCATTTCTTTAGATTGTGTAGCTGATCCTATGCAGCCTTGAAAATGTCATGGTTATTTTAAAACAGGGGTGTCAATCTCATGGCCTGTGCCCCGGATGCCACCCCCACCCCCAGTTTAGCGAAAGGGAAAAAAGTTGTGATATGTCACGTGATGACAACGTGTCATCGTGAGCTTGACAACCCTGCTTTAAAGAGTTGCAGCAGATGATATAGTCAGACCCCCACAGACATCAAAATATTTTTTGGAAATCAGATTCAAAGCATTGCGTAGCTCTATTACTTAGGAATTTCTTGCTCGTATATTGCTTTTTCACTTTAAACCCTGATGATAACCCTGAAGAAGGACATTTGCATATTCATGTTCTCCATGGGGAATCTGCGGCCTCTAATAGTTGACTAAACATCTGTCACAATTGGCCAATTTTCTTCCAAAAGGGAGGCTTTCAATTGGAATTTGGGTCAAAAAATGGGAGGTTTCTGAAAAGGGATTTTGGAGTAAATCCCATACCAAAGTTAATCTGCATTTCCTGGATGCAAAATGAATCACATATTCATGTGATTGAAATAAATCTGATTGACTATTAGCTAAAGGTGAAGCAGGAGTCAGCACCTCACAGACTGAATCATCAGAAGCAGAATTATTATTTTTTTTTCTGATTCAGTCTGTAGACTGACAGACCCTTCAGTCTGTAGACCTGTATACCTGACATGTTAGGAAATAATAAAGTAGTCTGTTGATAAGAGGTTGGATATTTAATTTTCAACCATCCAGAAAAAAACAATACTATGCAACAAAAATGATGTTGAGTTAACTCTATTTGCTCTATAGAAAAAGAATGGGACTTAAGTGCATTGCAAATATACTGGAAAAAATAAGCTCTTCCATTATATGATAAGACATAGATGATTATTAAGGTAGTGGATAATATTTTTAGTACTCACAACACATTCAAGTGTATGTCTTGAGAACAGCAAGGTACTTCAAGAGAAATTAAGCACTCCTTTAATCACTACTTATGCCTGAAGCAGAATGTAATAAAAATTCAAAATGTTTCATTTTCCAATTGTTGAGTAAGATCATTTGTTGCCGAACTGATATTGGAAAGGAGCTATCTACAAAGCATAAAGTCTTATCTGACTTTAGTATGTTCATCTAATGTGAAAAATACAGGGTGGTTTCTTTAAAAGGAAATTAACATCGGTCAAAGAATGTATCATTTTCAAAATGGTCAAACTCCAGTTATGCATTTACCAAAACATGGCTTCCCATCAGGCCCAGATGCTATTCATTTATACGTAAGGCTGTTTATCTTCTAACCCAAATAAAACAAATTTGTATATGCAAAATAAAGGGTTCAGATAACTGTTGTTTATGCAAATAGTTTGTTGTCTATAAACACAATTTGTACACTGTGTTTCCAGGATCCATTTTTTTTCTCTTCCTTTTCCTGAAGAATGTGGGATGATGTTGACGAGAAATATTATGTAATTCTGAAAAGAATAGGTAAATGATTGGAAGTAGGATGTTATATAACGTAATGTGTTTCCCCCCCTGTTCAGTCATGTGTGATTCCTGGAGACTGCCTGGACAAGTCCCTGAAGTCTTTTTGGCAAGGTTTTTCAGATGTTGTTTGCCATTACATCCTTCCTAGGACTGAGAGAAAGTGACTGGCCCAAGATCACCCAGTTGGTTTTGTGCACAAGATGGGACTAGAATTTACAATCTCCCAGTTTCTAGCCTTAACCACTACATTAAGCAGACTCTCTAATGTTAATATTATGTTTATATAAAAACATAATAATTATGAGAATAATTCCTAAAATATATTTGATATATTCTGAACTATATATCCCTAGGATCAGGACCTTCTTTCAGGTCCAAACAAGACTCAGTTGTAATTGCATGTAACAAAACTCCAATAACAATATACCTAAATGTCAAATTGTCTTCATAAGTGTTCCTTGAGTATCAGCAAGCATATTAAGCTTTCAATCCGGTTGCATAAAAATGCTTTTTTTCCCCCCTGCTTGAATTGCCATTATATTATTATGTTGTTGTTTTTTTATTGCTTCTCAGAAAAATTCCTTGGGACTACTTTGAATTTTTTATATGTTCCATGCATCAAAAACGCCCCACTAACTTTCATCTGGAAAAATGGCTTTCCAATCTTGGAAAATAAATTTAAGTATTTAAACTAGCCAAATATATTTTGGCCAAACCTTATGCCATTGTATTATTTTTATTTGTCTAGAACAATACAAGAACATAAGAAATCACAGCATAATATAAAACAATATAAAATGTTAAATTTTATAAATATTAGCTAATCCCAGAGAACTGCCATAATTTAAACTGGCATTAGATTCTGCAATTTTAAAAAAAATTGTCCTTCCAACTTCATTAAAAGCTTGAAAAAGAAGTGTTTTAAGGGCTTTTTAAACCACAGATGAGCTCCCAAATAGAATTAAAAGGAGAGCTGATTTTGAAAACAGCAGCTAGATTGAAGAAGGCTCTATAATGCGAGGTTGCTATTCTGAGATGGGGAAAACTAAAACAATCCTGACTGAGCTGAGCGCACAGGAATGTGAATTACAATCAAACTATTCAAATAACAGAATGTTCCTGAATGCGTGACCCAGAAAGTCAGCGTCAGCAGTTTGGATTGGTAGCACTCCCAAAGATCCTGCCAGTACAAAGGCTGGTGGAAGGAAGAAATAGGACTTAATTGGGACAGGCCCAGGACAATGTGGACCATGCTATCCTGGACCCGAATCAAAGTACTTCTGCAATAGCATAAATGAGACTCTGAGCAAGGCATAAATTGGCCTGTTTGGCTATATGAGTAGGAAGAAATGGCAGATTTCTCCAGATATTCAGAAAATGTAAGTTGCGAGCTCTAGTAATAATAAGATGTAGAACTTTTCAACATAGAATAGAATCTCATAGTCCAAAGTTTGCATAGAATAAAGTTCATCAATCCGCAAACAACTAATAATTAACTAGAAATGTCATAACAATTGAAACCAAACTACCGGTAGATCACTAACTAACCTAACACTATGGCCTGAAAAATGAGATCACAATTTTATTCATGAACACACATTGTCAGATGAAAAGCTTAAGATGAACAGATGCAGAACTCCCAATAAACCTATTTGACAAAAGACAACAGGCCAGGTATAGAGGCAAATGTATATATCGGATAACTTATTTCTGAAAAAGGTTCAAGCTTCCTAAAGATTGCCCTTTCTAATCTGAAGAATTATTCTGATCCCAGAAGCATCATAGTCCTATTTGCCATTGCAGGACACAATCTTCTAATGAGGCTGGGGGAGGGGGGGCTGGAAGCCATCTTTTGAATTGGGCCTTCAGGCCTGCCACATTTACTCCTGTGGGAAACTGGGAGGGGGGATTGTATGGAGCAGGGGTGATATATAGTCATAATTACATTCCTTTCTCAGAGAGTCAAGGACATTTTGCCCTGCACCTCGAGAGAAAGACTGGGAGGCATCTCCAATGCTTTGATTGGACCATGTGATGAAGTTGTGGGTGTTGGGCAGGGATTTGGACTTTCCTTTGGGCGGGGAAAACCTGGAAACTTTCAGATTCGCATTATCCCAGATGTGCCAATATGACATCTCTAATAAAATGGAACTTTGAGGAACTTCAAGCCTCAGAGTCTTCTTTCATTGGGGATGTTACTTGGAATCCTGACATTATCCTGTGCTGTACTCCTCTCATTCGCTGGTGTTGTTTAAAGTGTAAAGGACATAAAAAGATACTTGTGAAGGAGTTAATCAGAGCGGATGCGAATAATGTTGCACTTTTAAGAGCCCCAGGCGTAGAACTTCTTAAGAAGCTATGAGTCATGGGGTCCAGCTGAATGCTGTCATATGGGTGTAAAACATATGAATAGTGTCACAATAGTTTAAAACAAAAGTGCAAGTGGGATTTGGGAGAGTTAAAGAAGGAAGATGGTAAAAAAATTGAATAGGGCTTATTTTTTTTCCTTGACCTCAGTAGGTACAGTATATTCAACACAGTTTGGATAAATCCCAGCATACATTTAGAGAGATTAATGTTTATTAAGTTTACCATATGTTTGCAGCCTAGCTTTTCCATGCTATATACTTAGGGTGTCTTAAAATGAGTAAAAGACATATATCTATCTGAAGCTGCCTGTACCTCTTAGAATGACAGAACCACAGGAAACACCTCTTCTTATAATCTTCCCAGAGACAGGAAATAATCTTATGCTAAAACCACCCTTGACATCTGCTTCCCTCTTTCCTTTCCTTTTGCCTCTCTTTTAAAAAGCTTCCATTCAGTGAATGTAAATTCCAAAGTTCTCTGGTCATTTTTGTTCAGTACTCTCCTAATGTATCTTGATTCATCCTCTATCACAGACTAAACTTCTTGGCCATATGAGCAGAATGCTGCTCTCCAGTTTTTCAGTTTTCCTTCTTCACAAACAATCCTTTATCTTCAGTTAAATATGCTTGTTTATAAAATCTGCAGAGTCTCCAGATTAAGATTATTAAACATTCTATTCAGGTACACATCTTTGAAACAGATCTACGGAGCAAGTCAGTATCAACTGAGACCGGAACCCTAACAGGCAGTGAAAGATAGAAGCAGTTTAAGATTAAAGATCATTACAAGAACATTTTATGTGTTTTCTTTTCCTACTGCCATAGCAAAAATTGAAGCAAAACAAGGGATAAAAATGAAGATGTTATTAAAGGTCTTAAAAGTGGGATTGTTTACAACTAGCAAAAGGATAAGATAGGCCTGAAGAGATATAATTCTCCAATTTAGGTCAGCATTAACCTTGGAAAAAATACTAAGTAGAAAAGAGCAACTAGTCACGTAAACAAAAAGTGGCGTGAACAGCTTGATGTATGCTGTGGAGAGTTAAAATAAGAGTGACATATGATTTGTGATTTTAAAACAAAAATTGAAAAAAGATTTAAATAATACCAGTGAGAACCAGATTGTGTTTTTTAAAATAATGTCAAAGTCAATTGTCAAAGATATTTATAAGAAAAAAAATTAAAAGAGAAAAACATAGTCGGCAAAATTTGACTTTGTGTTTTATTTTTGTATTTTGTAATGGACATCTGAAACAAGCTTCATATTTGGCCATGCTTTATGTAGGCTGATGCTGGACCAAATGCCATATTAGGGTTTAGCAAAAGGACAACCAGGGCAAGTGACAAAGTTGCCTCAGATGGAAATTTCAAGTTGGTGGCAGCAGTGTGTCAAATAAGAAGGCTATGGATCACAGAGACTGCCTTCCTTTCACACCTAATTAACCTGCTGCCTTCAAGTAAGATGGAATGTATTGTTCTTATCACAAGAGTAAAAAAAAAATTAACTACCAGTTTCACAAAGTGTTTGACAAAAGAAATGGCTGCCATTTTGTTTTCTTCCCTCAGTCATTAAAGCACCTTGTACAAATCCTAATTAGTTTTAAATGTAGAAAGCAAACGACTATTTTTCCCTAAAATAGGTACTGAAAGATGTTGTCCCTTCTGATGCTAAAACAGATATAGTAGAATCTGCTATCAATCATTTATTTTGTTCCAACCTTTACATCATTTTAGTGATTATTTTTCTGCACCCTTTCAATATATTTGAAACTCTCAGTGAATGAAATGGATCCAAACTGTGTTACATAATTTCAAACTGCAAAACTTTGCCAAATGGATGATTTTTCATTTTAGTGTAAGAAGAATTAGAACGGGCAATTGTATTATGGGCAGCAAAAGATAAAATTAACTAAGAAGCATTGTACTCCAGTGTCTGCGAAAGATGTGATGCTTCTTTACCACTGTTTTAAAATCATATAAAAAGAGTGTCCTAGTCTTTGTATTAAGAATTACATAAGAAGTTTCTTTTGACTGCTTATCAGTACAGTCTTAACACTTAATTTGTCATGATATGGAATCAAGAAGCAATCATATACTGATACCCATACTTTTTAGTGTTTCAAATCCAAATAATATATACAAGATAGCACTGCAGAGAGTAAGGTAAGATGCATAGGAAAATGAATACATCTGGGAAAATGGTGCAAAAATTCATTATACAATATATCAACTTTCTGACCCCTGTAGGAATCCCTGCTATATTAACCCCAAAAGATGGCCACTCACCCTTTATTTAAACATTCTACCAGTATGTTTATACACCAAGGTGCATGAAACGCTATTACCTTCCCACCAAAGTGGTACCCATTTATCTACTTACATTTGCATGCTCACCCCATTGTACAGTTCTTGGGTCTTGAACCTGGGCTGTCATCTTTTCAGCTGACAAGCTCAGCATCTTTAACCACTAAGCATAACACTCTCTATTCACTGAAATCTAATTCTCTGTAATTTATACCCCCTTTTCATTATCTGTCTTCCAGAACAATTCTGAACAATTCTGCTGCATCTTTGCCAAGATAACTCTCAGACACAAGACAACTATTTTGTCCTTCTGCCTAGATGTTTTATGTTCTAGATTTTTTTTCCCCTTCTCATCTTCGTTGCCTTTTTCTTGATGGGCTCTGGTTTCTCAATATGCTTCCAAAAAGGAACTGACCCAAGCTAGACCCTTCTTCTATTCAATACATATTCTATTCAATAGCTTTGGATTTTCTCAGAAATAAGCCGCACAATTATTGGGATCACTTTGGTTCTTTCATTCATTTCAGTGTGTTTGTACAAGGGGACTCCCTGGCAAACTATGTTCATAATCATTAGGCTTGGATAGCAGAAATCATTGAATTGTATCCAGGAATGATTCATAACGAAGGAACACTGCTGGCTAATGGACCATTTACTAGATTTCAAATATTTATAAAAGCCAGCCAGTGAGGCCAACACATATACACTAGCACAGCAATCACATTGATTCTTCTACATATTTCCAGTCCTCCAATCAGAAAAACATAGTGGAGAACATTCCTGAAGTTCCTCTTCAGCATTTTTGTTAACTAGGTAAAACATATTTATGACCACATTACATGTTTTAGTTGGATCTTTGCAGAGCCAAATAGAGTTAGCCATGAAAGTTCAAGCAAGGGCAAGAGAATATGGTACATCAATTGTAATAATAATAATTTTTAATCCAGATTTGGAATGTCACTACCATTTCCCCCCCCCTCAGACCAGACTCTCATGGAATATATAATTTTTTAATCTTGAGAATTAGCACATAAAGCCATCTTTGATTTACTTAGGCTGCAGAGCTTCTGTAGCAAATCTGACTGGAAAGGACACATAGGGAAGAATACAATAGTGCCTGTTTTTCTTCAAGAATTGTAACCCTTGACCTAAAGCTATCTGAAATTTTTTAAAAAATCAAATTGGCTTTTATATTTGGAATGGGAGGAGCAAATATATTTTGTTGCCACATCAGGGCATTTAAAAGCCTTTGGCATAGATTTTTTTAGCAGAAATATCATGACTCTGAAAAATGCCTCCTCTGTCAACCAGCCATACTTCCAACCTCTATTCCTGAGCTGTTCCTGATTAATTGTCTCATACTCCTAAAGGTACTATTTCAGACATAAGACTATGGATGTCTCCAGCTCTGTGGTCCTTGCAGTTGTTTAGTGAATGGAACTGCCGTATTATCTTGACCAACAAAGATGTTTCCTTTTATTAAGTCCAAATAAATAAAACAGAAGCAACTTCATGAATTTAGTTACCCAACCCATTGGCACCAAAATGCACAAATTTGCTACAAGTGGCAAGTGAATTCTAAAACTAAATTCAAGCATAGGATGCATACAGTTATATTAAAATCCTAGTTTGTTGCGCTTGCTAATTAATTGTGCTTATGTAAATAATATAACATTTGTCTCACACCCAAAATATTTTATGATAGACTGTTCATATCTTTGAGTGAGTATTTCACTACACTTGCTCCATTATACCTGCTTCTATATGGACATTTATAATAGTTGGAAGAGGCTTATGCTCTTGAGTTGTATGTATATAGAACTCTCTTCCTATTGCAGTTCTGGAAATTGTGTAGCATATTTGTCTTACAGAGGAACCCTGAGTTATTTTTGTAGTTCAAAGTACCTTATCGAGTTGCATCAAAAACACTTTTAAGATCCACAGCAAATCATGCAAATGCTGCCTTTACATACTGCCTTTACATACTAGACTAATTTGATGTGAGTCTATAACTCAATTCAATTCAATTCAATTCAATTCAATTCAATTCAATTCAATTCAATTCAATTCAATTCAAACCTTTATTGTCAGAGTACAACATGTGTACAATGAGATTGGCTGAGCTTCCCTTCATAACCTATGACATTTGCAATATGATTTCATGCATGTATTGCTATATGTCCCCCACCCATTCTGTGGACACCTGTATGCACTCTGTAGTGAATAGCAATGGTGTGGATGGTGCCTAGAGTTTGGAGCTCACTTTATTTTTTGTGTTGATAATTTTTTTCATTATGTAATGACTAATGGGCACATGATGTGTGCCCATTAGTCATCAAGGACATCAAGGACCTCACCCACACAGGATGTTACAAAACAGCTGACTAATCTGCAAACATCAACTCCATCAACCAATCAAGATGTAACAACACAGGCAACCAACCCGCTCACAGCAACAAAGCCAGCACCCCACACCTCCCCACCAGTATTTATAGAGAGAAGACAGCTCCAATCACGTTTTCCTCACACAAGCACGAAGCCGAAGACACCATATATATATATGATAGATAGATCATATATATATATGATAGATAGATCATATATATATATGATAGATAGATCATATATATATATGATAGATAGATCATATATATATATGATAGATAGATCAATATATATATATATATATATATATATATTGTATCTATCATCTATCTATCTATCTATCTATCTATCTATCTATCTATCTATCTATCTATCTATCTATCTATCTAAGTTTTGACTATTTGCCCTCTCTAGAAGCTTATATGTAATGGATTGTTAATGTTCCTCCAAATTTTTTTCTTTAAAAATCCATGTATTTGATTTATAGTTAGAAGTGTTTCCTGCTTTTAATGAAGGGGTCAGATATTAGAGGGAAATAATTTACTATGACCAAAATATTAATACTATTATTCCAAACAAATAAAATATCCTTTGAAAGTCAAGAGAGTTGACTTTGGCTGCAACAAGCATTTGATATTTGCATCTCTGATTTCTAGAATCTGAAAACTCAGAATTGCCAAAAATCCAACTATCTGGCTGTGCTGATTTTAACCATCATAAAAAGCAGCTGCAGGAACCCAAGGTCACAGTTCATTATGAAGGGAAACATACATGCCTGTGTTCAGCCTGAATAGAGTATTTATTTGAACATGGTTAAGGGCATAGGGCCTGCTCCCTAACTCTCTTACATAGCTTTGAGTGGGGTCCTATTCATGTTATTTTGAATAAAAGTTTTTTTTCCCCAAATAGGGGCCCCATTTCCACAGAGACTTTTATTCACATTAAGGCAAATGTAAAGAGAGACCCCTTCCTTCAGTTTTGTTACTCATCAGTGAAACTAGAGCCAGAAATAGTGGGGCAGATATACATGGCTTCATGTATTTAAATTCCTGCTCAGCCTGAATATTTAAAGAACTCAAAGGATATCCATAATTCTCCTAATGTTCCTTTCACAGAAATATTTCTCTCCTTCTTATTTACACTCCTAAGGCGTGTGGTCTAGTTTTCCTGTGATTACTAGCTTCCTGATTTTAGGCTATTTCCCATTTTCTTGCCTCAGAGGAACTTTTCAGTTGGTGAAATGTAGCAGAGGTTGTCATTAAGGAAAAAAAGAATATAAAACTACATGTTCCCCTTCATTGAAGAATGCCCTGGATAAATATTATGTCCCCACTAATCAGTCTGTTTGAGTTTCTGAACTTCCCTGCTCAGGCCTGATGATTAATTCCCAAAAAAGCCTATGGAGAAGATTTAAGTATTTCCAGACTTAATTGTTCTTTAATGCTTAGCATGTAAGCATTTTCCTGATGTTGTCTATCTAAAAGCTTTGGAGGAAATTGAAAAGGTCTATACAGATGAAAAGAAAACTAGTAGTCTGTAGCTTGCTTCAGATAAATTTGGATAATGTCAGAGAAAAGACAAGTAATCCCGCCCCCCACTGGTCCTGCTTGAATTTCTGTGTGACCATCATCTGCAATCTACAGATGTAAGGCACATGAACTGAGCTTGAAAAAGCTGCATAGGAATTCAATATTTCTTTCCGAAATCTGCTTCTATATAGTAAATCTTTGTTTGTTTACTGGCAACCCCATTCTCTCCCCATTCTGCTCCAGAGGCTAAGGGGAAAAAAGCAGACAACGAAGTTTTAATGGATGGAGTAAATATTTAAAATTAGAATTTTAAAATAATCTTACAGATCAGGATTTATTCCTTTTATGACTAATGAAAGTATTCCTTCAGTTTTAACCATTCATTTGCATGGTACCTAATGTCTGATAGAACAGATTTCCGCAAACAAAATAAGTTATTTGACCTTTAGCATTATGCAAAGATGACTTTATTTAAATATTGACACCTATATAAATAACTTAAATCCAAGAGTTCTGGGTGGGTTTTTTTTCTCCTTTTAAAGAGAAAGATTGATTTCTCCATTTTTACATTACTAAACTTGGCAGAAACTCAAATCTGAAGAAAAATGATGTCATCTGGTTGGCCTTTTCCCATTGTGAATAGTAAATCTTGAATCTGCAGAGAGTTTTTATTTGCTTGTTCATTTTCTACTACAGCAAGGGGTTATAACATGAGTGCCTGGAATCATTAAAGGCATCTGGAAGAGAGGTATATATTAAGCAAGTACTTAAGAGTGAAGATTGGAGATTCTCATTCTTAAAGTTACACCATCTATTTCCCTCACTTTACTTGTTTTGGCAGTCCTATTCCTAGTCTTGGAAATATTTTCAAGCAGCTTTAAGTCTATGGAGATTCTCAGTCATCCAGGTCATGGTTGTCCCAAAGATGCTTTTTCAAGAGGCAACTGGACTTTCTGGTTTTTCTTTGAAGACATTTCACTTCTCATCCAAGAAGCTCCTTCAGCTCTGACTGGATGGTGGGGAATGGAAGGATTTATACTCCTTGCAGACAGCTGGTCATTTGCATTCTTTTAGCCAGTTGTTAAGATCACCTGGAGGTTTATCTGTGTCATCAAATAAAACAGCTTTCAAGCAGCTTTTTAATTTTTTTAAAAAAAACTTCTGAAATATGATACTTGTCATTTTGGCTTTGGGGACTGATGTGTAAACTCAAGGTTATTGTGACAAAACCCACAGTCCTTATAAATGGCTCATCAGAAGCCAACAAAGTATATTGCATAATGACACACCAATTTCCTATCCCACAAGATGAGGGTCTTAGCATGTGATGACTCCTTGAGCTGTTCTATTTGGATGCTTTCCTAACTCTCAAAGCTTTACTTTGTACTAGTCAAATCATATTTACATTGCTGATGTTGACAGGGTCTGGTCCTGTTTGTCTCTCAACTGCTTTTCTTGCATAATGTTTCAATTAGGCTGTTACTTCTCTGAATGTTCATTTATTGTCAAGGCACTGCATTTTATACAAACCTTTTTATTATAAATTCTCAGTTATCTTTGGAAATGTGGACATAAACATTTACTAATTCCTATTAAATGAATAAATACTGAGCTTGCAATTTGTGGGAATCACTTTACTGATCAACAGTATTCTGGTTTGTTCATAGAATTACACAGTCATTTCTCTGCCTTTTAAAATTCCTCATGGAATTTTATTTGGAACAGCTTGCCTCTTGTGATGATCCCTTTAACACCCTTAAACAACAACCTCTACCTATCCCAAGTCCTTGTGGAGGATTCATTAGGTAAATAAAAATGCCAATCTAGTATAAACATCTGTCTGTCTGTGCCACACACCATAATCTTAGACACCATATTAATAATTCTTAGGTCCTTGGTTAGGAATTGAATTATTAAGTTTTCTCCATTCTTAGGTTGTGAATCTAACAGTAGATTATCCATACAACGTATTTAAAAAAAAAACAAACCAAAAAAAAAAAAAAAACCTGAGCTCTGATTTTCAATCTGCTTCATCTGTTGCTATGTTTCTGTTTCTGCCCAGGCTGAAGTGGGCTTTGAATGTCTGTCTTAAAGTTTCTTCCTGCCCAGCACCTCCCAGTTCAAACTGAAAAATGCTTCTAAATTGTAGCTAAACAAATCACTTCTGGGTAAATGACAGATAAATGTCATGGGAATACTCCAGAATCTTTTAAGGGGTAAATACTTTTTAGGTTTAACTTTTACTAACTGAAACAATAATCTCTTGGATAAGAAGCATGTTAGCCTTCCATGAAATCAATATTCATACATCCAATTTTTATCCTCTGCCACAGCAAAAGAGAAAGAGAAACTCCGTGTTTGATGACTGCATGGGAAGGGATGATCCTATAGCCAAGCGGCTGGACCAATTAAAGGTTAGCATCACTGACCCTGAGTATGTCATCCCAAAGCTCTTCTCCATGTTCTGTGGATGGAGAATGTTTTGTGTCAGGATAAGAGGGGGAAAAAAACTACTGTAAAATACTTGCAGATGACTTCAGACTGCTTCAGCATCAGACCTGGGTGAGATGCAGATGAAGTTATAAGACTGTGACCTCCAAATGTGCTTAGCAAAGCATGTTTGTGTTTCTGTGGGCAAATTCTGAGGGTGAGGTCACCATGTTTTTTTTCCCCAAGCAGAAGCATAAGAGCAGAACTAGGACTTCATGTCCACAGCTAATAGTTATTATTAATGCTATGTTTTGTATGTTTCATTCTGGATTTCTCACAAGGATCTCAAGGAAATGTAAATTATTCTATCCCTCTTTAAACTTTCTAGCTCTATGAGGTACCTGGGTAGGCATATGGTTGATTAAAGATCAACTGATGTGTATTGTGACCTGGAGGAATTTTCAGTTCTAAATGCTAAGTCCTAAGATCCTCATCCTCAACTTTAATTGATACCCCACTTTAAGCTGGTTCTGAATCAACACTTTGATGACTACCCTATATTAGCCCCATTGCTTTGACAGTGTTGTTAAGTATTGCCCTTCTTTCAGAGTTAATATAGAAAACAAAACAGTTCCAAGAATTGGGTATGTCTAGTTTAATGGAAAGAAGGGCTAGGGGTGACATGATAGCAGTGTTCCAATATATAAGGAGCTGCCACAAAGAAGAGGGGGTCAACCTATTCTCCAAAAAACCTGAAGGCAGAATAAGAAGTAATGAATGGAAACTAATCAAGGAGAGAACCAACCTAGAACTAAAGAGAAATTTCCTGACAATTGGAACAATTAATCAGTGGAATGGCTTGCCTCCAGAAGTTGTATGCACTCCAACCACTTGTCCAAGAACAGATTGGACAAACATTTGTCTGAAATGATATAGGGTTTCTTGCTTGAGCAGGACTAGAAGACTACCAAGGTCCCTTCCAACTTTGTTATTATGTTAACCTACATAAGTGTCTGTTTTGCTATGTATAAGTGTTGGATGAGGAGTGGAGGGGCTCAGGTTCAAGTCCATCCTCCACCATGGAAGCTCACTGGGGCACTGGTTTAACCAGGGTTGTTGCTGTGGGAAAATCTAAGTGGGAAAAGTACTGCATGTGCTACCTTAAGACCTTGAAGGAAAGTCCAAGTGTAAATCTACCAAGTTAATAAATATTGGGGTTCTTCTTTAGAAAGGTAGGCTACCGTGAATAGTCCATCTGGTCCTCAGGATATGTCTCCAAATACTAAACTTTTGCACTTCACATTTTGGTGCACGCATATGTGAGCATATGTACTGTAAGTGTGTGTAAATATAAAGTTAGGGCACCAGAAACTAAAATCATGATTGTAAAACAGCAAGAGGTAGTAGAGAGAAAAACGGCAGTGGAACAAGATTGCTGGACTTCTGGAAGCAATAGTTTTCTCACAGCGGAAAACAAAACAAAATGTGTTTTTTATGGCTGGTTCATAAAATATTTTACACCTACTTCTCTTTTTATGCATATGCTCACCACATTAAAATCAAATGTGCCCACATAGATTTTTTCATGGGAAAAATCATACATTAAGTACAAGCTGTAATGCTTTAATACCCTTAAATAATGGTTAAATCAGGGTTTCATGTTGCTTATGTCAGGGCAGCAGGTGTTCTTCAGACAACTGGCATGAAGTATGAGTTTGCTTCAATCATTATGAATTTCTGACCCTAAAGGGACATCAGGGTCAGAAGCTGTGTGAAAAGTGCACGTATCTGTGCTTGATGATGCTGTACAAGAGTCATTTGTGCTCTGGGCAAACAGATCTTAGCTTCTTTTCGGTAAATATTTCTCTTGACAAAAAGAATGAGACAAGAGTTTGACAGTCTTGTGAGAGATGTACCAAGAACTCCTGACAGAGTTTACAAAGGTAGTGCCAATGGAAATTGCACAGCAGCTAGTAGTGATGTTTGATATGTAAACATTGGGAGAGTACACAAATCCCACCTCAGTGTGTTTGAAAATACTTTGAGTGCCATGTCACCGCGACAAACATTCTGTCTGCAGATGATGAACTGAGTCAGTGAGGGCAGTGCTGTTACTAGAAATATTCTAATTGGATGAGATTTCTAGGATGGGGCAGGCCAGGCTGGTTGACTCTACGTAGAGATTTTGGGTTTCAAGTCTCATTCACCCAAGTTAGCAAGACAATACAAATAAATAATGGGAGCTTTAGTTACAATGACTAAAAATATCCCAACATGCTTCTAGGACTTTGAATTAAAATATATCCACAAGGGACGTCATCAGTTATAAAGAACTTATTTACCAAACTCTTCCAACCTTTCCCTACCTTTATTTTTATTTTTTTTCAGGACAGCTAGTCATATCTTCATTCAAAGCTACAAAGAAAAGCTTTGAAATGAGCCTAAATTGTGAGTGCTGGAAAACTTTGTGAACATCTTATAGGGCTCAGAATGTAATTTGAGTCGCATGACGAAGTTGGGTCCAAGAGGGAAATCTGCAAATGTGTTATTTCAGCCCATGCATGTGGCAGAGCTTAAAAATTCCACCCAGAATTTCAAGGTGGAAGGTGACTTTATAGAAATGTCACAGGACCTATTTTCCCTTTCCTTAGAAGTTAGAATTAGGGAAAACTTTTGCATGCGAGGGCATATCTGTTGTGATTCTCAGATTACTTGTCAATTATCTTGTGAAAAAAATCGGTATATTTGTAATTTACTCTCCAGATACTATTCTATTATGGTGATTCTCAGTCATCTAGGTCATAGTTGTCCCAAAAGTGCTTTTTCAAGAGAAAGCTGAAGAAGCTTCTTGGATAAGAAGCAAAATGTCTTCAAAGAAAAACAAGAAAGTCCATTTCCTCTTGAAAAAGCACCTTTGGGTTACCCTTCAAGCTTATGAAACCCATTGGGGCTCAGAGGCATTTGTACAAATCAAAATGATGTTTGAGGCTGGTTCTTTCTTTGTAGCATTATACCTTCATAACTCCTTTATATCAAACTTTTTTTTTTTCATGTAAGAAGTTGGGATAGGAAACCTTGATAAAGTGTCAGTAAAAGTATCTCTAAGTACATTATCATCTGGGGGACACTACAGAAAATCCAACTTCTCTGCTATGGAATGAATGTGCATTGGGGTCATATGAAATTGTCTGGAATGGAACTGGACCATTTGTTCACCTCTTAGCGGCATCTCCCCCCCCCCAAGTTTTTGTCAGTGGTTGCTAATCTGGAGAATTCTGGGATTACAGTCAGGGTCTTTTCCATGCGAAACAAGATCTTTCCACTATCTCTGCTTTTTCCCCCCCATTTAACTTCTTTTTGTATAAGAAGTTTGTAATTTTGAATCCAGTCCTCTAGTGGCTTCAGTGACTTTTACTCAGACAACAAATAGTTACTTTATTCTTTGGCGTTTTTAGCCTTAAATTGATCATTTCCATACTCTCATTGTCTGCAGCATGCAAAAGAGGAATGATTCATTGTAAAAATCTGTACTGCCAACAAATACCTTTCAAAAAATTGCACCTGCTCAGCCAAAAGGAGTATGCTTCCAATATACATCAAATGTGTAACTCATTATCAGGTGGTGTTTCAGGGTATGAATTCGTAAATGTTCCCAAGGAAATTCATAAAAAATATCTCATGTCAACCACATAAATCAGGAAGGAAGTACTTCATTGTTCATTTTTTCCCTTGCATGATGGATGCTACACTGTTTAAAGAGAGCACGGAGTGTGTGTCTATTCTGACAATATACTTTTTTTTAATTAATTCTATAAAGTTTCAGCACTATAGACTCCCACTTGTCATTAGCCTGGAATTCAGCTTTCTAACAAAATGGAAACATGCTCTTCATCCATGCAATCACTACTCGGAATTATCTCTTTTCATAAAAAATTGGCTTAGCTTAATTCTGACTGTGCATTCTTATATACTCACCCATTTGCTTCCCTGATTATTGCTTTTCAGTCCTTTCTCTTCCTCTATTGTTGTTTTCATAATCAAAATAAAAACTGACAACGTTAAGTTTTTTCCATTGTTTTTAAATAAAAGAATACAGCATGAAACTGTTGAGATCCTGAAATAAACTTTCTCATTTTAAATTAGACACACATTTCTTAATTAATCATCATCATTGTTGTTGTTGTTGTTGTTGTGGTGATGATGATGATGATGATGATGATGATGATGATGATGATGATAATGATGATAATGATGATTGTTATTTAAAGAAAAAAACCTCTTCCCTTCTGGAACAGCCTGTAATTGGACAAAGCTCCATGCAAAATAATATAGTACAGGTTTGCTCAAAAAAAAGGAGAGGAGAGGAGAGGAAGAAAGGAAAGGAAAGGAAAGGAAAGGAAAGGAAAGGAAAGGAAAGGAAAGGAAAGGAAAGGAAAGGAAAGGAAAGGAAAGGAAAGGAAAGGAAAGGAAAGGAAAGGAAAGGAAAGGAAAGGAAAGGAAAGGAAAGGAAAGGAAAGGAAGGAAAGGAAAGGAAAGGAAACATGTATTTTCATAACTTCATCTTTCTTTCTAGTTTGCTGCTGCTTAAAAGCAACACTAAGAAACAGAAAAAGAAATACTGTTTCATGGAATAATTTTTTCCTCCTTGACAGGTTTTGAAACCACTGCATTTTTTTTTTTTTGCTTTAATTTATATGCCGCCCTTCTCCGGAGACTCGGGGGGCTTACAATGTGTTAGGCAATAGCCTTCATACTTTTGTATATTTATACAAAGTCAGCTTATTGCCCCCACAATCTGGGTCCTCATTTTACCTACCTTTGAAAGGATGGAAGGCTGAGTCAACCTTGAGCCTGGTGGAATTTGAACTTGCAGTAATTGCAAGCAGCAGATGTTAATAACAGTGCATTAGTCCACTGTGCTACCAAGGCTCTTATTCCCTGCTCTTCCCTGCAAGGAAAAGCATTTGCAAGTACATTCACATGTACATGCTTACATGTATGCAAACCTATGTGTACACACCCAGGCATAACCTGATGGGCCCAAAAAGTTACCATCCTTTGTATGCCCCATCCTTTATTCTAAGCGTCCTCCATGTGGTTGAGGAATGAACAAACTGGGAACCATTTAGGAATTTCTTAAGTGTACACGCTATTGGCAATTAATGGGCCTTTAATTCCTATATTTTCCCCACACCAATTTCCCTTGCTAATATATCTTATGGCTCAAAATGTTTTTTCTCATGGAAAAGAAATATTGCGCTCTCTTATTTTAATCCATTATGTCAGTAAATAATTAGATGCGGACAAATACAGTGAATAAAATCTTCCATAGCTGAGTCCGATTGAAGCACAGAATTGTACGTCTTGGGAACATTCAGGCTTTCCAGAATGCAGACATTTGGAGCTATTAAAGACCAGATCTTCTCTGATTTATACTGGCACAGCATCTTTGGCTGAAAATAACAAAAGATACGGTATCTGACCTTAAGAAAATCAATAGAGATTTTGCTGTAGAGAGAGCCATGAAAATTAAATGCTTGGCAGACAAATAAATAGCAGAATAAAAGTAAAATGCATGTCTTGGAAAAACTCTGACAATTTGCTAGTTTGTTTTTGGCTGAGGAAGGACACTACAAAGGCATTCTGTACAACACAAATACTTTTATATGCTTGATTAAGATTTTGGCATGCTTGTTCAACTAACATTTCAGTTTTTCGGCATGATTTTAAGTATCTTATCATCTCTATTTTTAATTTGAAATAGTCCAAGCTGGATTTCTTTCTAATTTAACATTTCTAAAAGCTTAGTTTTACTCCTTGTTAACAGCATATTAAAGCAGAAAGAGCTATTATAACTTTCCTTCTTTGTCTGTTTCATTAAAAACTAAATTTACAAGTCATTACAAAATGCCATTATTGCTGGACTTTTATATTTTAAGCCGTCTCTTGCATTTGTTGAGGAAGAAACTGGAAATATTACCAAACAATAATGTATGGTGGGTTCAGTGGTGGGTTGCTCCAGGTTCAGTCCGGTTCTATAGAACCGGTAGTAAAACCAGCAGGAGGCTCCGCCCATCCATCATGATGTCATCATGGGTGATCTGCGCATGCATAGAATCATGTGCGCACGCGGCCCCGTTGCGAACCGGTAGTAAAGGTAAGTAGAACCCACTCCTGGGCTAATTACAACCATATGTTAATATGTATTCAAATGAAATTTAAAAAATAAAATAAAAGCCAGCTTCAGAAAAGATTGATTTATAATGGAGAAATGACAGACTGTATTCTGTACTGAAACTATTTTTTGTACAATCTTTCAAAGACCAAGCTTTGACAGGGACAATACCAATTCTGTTTTCTCCCCTCCCAAAATTGTAATGTGAAAATTTGTGAAAATATGAAAAGTTTGGAATACATAAACATCTTTTTATGCATGTGATATAATTATTAATTAGGATACATTGTGCCTCAGTGAATAAGAAAACCAACACTTGTAATTTTGACCATGTGTTCAGTATGGCTTTAATATTCTTCATTTTCCATTGACACAATTGGCACTGTAGCACTCCTTGAAATGTTCCATCATTGGTAATTTTCATACGCAATCAAAAAAAATTTTTTTTTGATAGAAATATTGTGTTTACAAAGAGAAATAATGTGATTTTTCTCTCTGAATGAACTAACTTAGGTTTTTCCACTGTTAATCATGAGCATACACAAGATATACAGAGGTACCTTGATACTCAACTGCTTTGAAAACTCATTGAATTTAGTACTCATCACATTTTGACATGAAAATTTTGCTTTTTGTTTGATGCTCAATGCATAAGCTAGACTTGTCAGTGTTGGCTGCCTTGTAACTGACAGCATTAATCGTTATGGGACAAATTTGTTTGGTTGTATACAAGATTAAGGCACTTATTAACATACCACAAAGCATGGTAAACACAACCACTTACAGCCTGTCTTTTAAGGGGGAATTGAATGCTTTACAAGTATCACAAATCAGCAAATGTGCAAAAAGGGGTGAAATCAATAGTTTTTTTCTTTCTTATAACAGTTGAGATTATTGCTTCTTTTTGTCTTTTTTCTCTACTTTTTAGGTATTTTAATTTTTATTAAATTTGTTTTGTTTATTCCTTATTTCCATTTTATCAATATATAAATGCACACATATATAAATATATTTACATACTAAGTAATAATATTAAACTGAAAGTGAAACTATTGAAGCTAGTGCCTTAATGTGAATTGCAGCAGGTTTTTTTAATGTCATATTTAACTTTGGATGAAATGTCAAATAATCTTAAATCTGTAATATTGATGTGCAAAACTGCAATTAATACTGATGATTGAATGTTTATTTTTCTTTTTTTATCTTCAATAATTCAACCTTTCTAAATAAATTGTATATTTCCACTTTACCTTCTGAAACCACTTTCACTATAGGTAAGCAGTAATATCATCTTATGGACATTCCTTCCCATTGCCCAAGGACAACCAAAATCTGCCTGTAATTTGTAAGATGTCACTCTGGAAATTTTATCATATTCTATCTCAAAATAATAAAGTTAAAGAATGTCTAAACCATTGAGATTTTTTTTTTTTTTACATATATGACCTAAAAGTTTTTGCACTGATTTCTGTGGAATTTGGGATATTTCATGCTCTAAAAATCTAGCTATCCTGAAAATTCCACATATTATTGAAAAGCAAAAGAGTTATAGTTATTTCACTTTTCTTCATGGCTTTAAGTCCCAACATTGAGTTGGACCATAATTGTCAGAATAACCTGGTTCAGGCTATTTCTATAGCTCTAAACAAGGCCTCTGTATTAGACTCTTTTCACAGTTATCCTAGGGACATGGTGGCACAGTGGCTAAGATTCTGACCTTGTCAATTGAAAGGTCAGCAGTTCAGCAGTTCGAATCCCTAGTGCCGTACAATGGGGTGAGCTCCCATTACTTGTCCCAGCTTCTGCCAACCTAGCAGTTCGAAAGCACGTAAAAAATGCAAGTAGAAAAATAGGGACCACCTTTGCTGGGAAGGTAACAGCGTTCCGTGCTCCTTTGACATTTAGTCATGCCGGCCACATGACCACGGAGACATCTTCAGACAGTGCTGGCTCTTCAGCTTTGAAACAGAGATGAGCACCGCCCCCTAAAGTCGGGAACAACTAGCACATATGTGCGAGAGGAACCTTTACCTATTACTTATTTGTTATAGAACCGAGACAGAATAGAAAACAACAAAGAAAGGTTTTAATTTAGAATATATAAACTAAGTTTACAATAAATTCAGAAACATTTTGGAATTTGGATTACATTTTTAATAGGAAACCTTTGAACTTTTTCAAAAATCCCATTTGAAATGATTGAAACAAAGATATAAGAATATGCTGTTCTCTCACTCTTCTAAAGAGGTTGGAAGCAACACGTTGACTGCTGCCAGAGGCAAAATATGTACTTATTTAATCTGTTTAAATATCAATTTGTTCCTTGTTTCTGCTTCCTTAGAGTTCCAATTGCATTTTCCACTGAGCCCTCACAATTCTTTCCTGACCTTATGTAGCCCTCAACTTGATACACAAGGGTGAATACAGTCCTTGACCTATAAAATGTTAATTCCTAGAGATAGCTGGAAATGCCAAAGAATGAACAAGGCACTTCTCTGCTCAAAACATGTAATCATGTGCTTGTAATCATTAAGATGAGCCACATGTTCTGAAAATCAATTGGGAATATGGCTTTGTATCTATCAATGCATCATATTTCATTGAAGAGTTATAGTCAATGGCAGATCTGGGAAATTTGGCTTGCCAAAAAAAAAAGCTAAGCTAAGGAATGGATCAGTTGGAGGAAAACCCATTAAGAAATACCAGGTCTATAAGCTAAAATGGGAAATTTTAAAAAAATATTTTCAAACAAAATCTACATTGTTGCCAAAAAAAATTACAGTTAGTCTTCGACTTACGACCACAATTGAGTCCAAAATTTATATTGCTAAGCGAGAAAATTTGTTAAGTCAGTTTTACTCCATTTTACAACCTTTCTTGTCACAGTTGTTAAGTGAATCATTGCAGTTGTTAAGTTAGTAACACGGTTTGTTAAGTGAATTTGATTTATCTATTGACTTTGCTTGTCAGAAGGTCACAAAGGGGATCACATGATCCCAGGACACTACAACTGTCAAAAATGTGAGACAGTTGCCAACAGTCTCTGAATTTTGATCACGTGATCATGCGAATGCTACAACAGTTGTAAGTGTGAAAAATGGTCATAAGTCATTTTTTTCAATGATGATGTAACTTTGAACGGTCACTAAATGAACTGTTGTAAATCAAGGACTACCTGTGTATGGATGTGGTCATGCAGCCAACCAAGAGTTGAGTTCCACACAGAAACTTCATAGATATTTATATTGATTTATTTTCAGACCCTATACTGTAAGCATACAAGCTGTATCTATCTGTGCTTTATCACAAAGAATAAGCTCCATTCAGTATACTGCATTGAATTGTACATTATATCTAACTAGATAATAAATAACTAGATAAACTCTGTGTATTTATTTCTACAAAGTCCCCCTATGGTGGATAACAAATTTTGTCAAAACCTTTAGTAGATTATTATAGTGCATTTCTATGAGAATCCTTCTAGAAATTGTGGCAAGGAAGATAAATTCAACAGGAAAGCATTTCCCAGTTCAACAAACATGCTGTTTCATAAATTCTTTATAAATTACAAAGACTATAAATGAAAGTTGTTGCTCAAAATTGACACACAGATGTAAATTATCAAATTAAAAGGTGCACACATCCATGCAATAGGCTTGGTGGTCTCTGAGCTTGGTTGTTTTCTTACAGACATTTCATCACCAAACTAAGTAACATCATCAGTTTTAGCCATCAGCATCTAGCACTGATGATGTTATCTACTTAGGTGATGAAACGTCTACAAGAAAACAACTAAGGACACCTCATTTCAACCCCGAGCTAAAAATATTCTCCTTTACTGATAGGCTTTTTAATTTAATGTAACTCAAGCTTATTGGTTACTTCAATGTTAGCATACTGAGCCAATGCACATATAAGTTTACTTTTCTGTGTAAAAGATATTTAAATAGTTTCCCTTCAATATCCAGTACGAATTGTGAAATACAACAGGTCAATATGAAAACAATTGTACAGTGGGCATTGGCTCACCAGGTACCATAAGCCCATTATCTTTTCTTCTCTAATTGCAACTAAAATTGTTTAAATAATGAAAAGCACAGAGAAATGGCAAAGATGGCGAAGAAGAGACTTCATATTGATTAATAATAGCCATAATTCTTCTGTTATCCTGTACATTGGGCAGTCACCACTAAAAGCCCTCACTGCAACTTTCTATTTATTTAAATAACCCAGATATATATTTTCAGAGATGAGAGCAGCCAGAGTTACATGTACTCTGGTATCACTTTGTCATTTCCATTTTCACTCTGTTTTCAATTGATAACTGAAATGAAGGATGGATTTCAACTGAGGGTCATTCAGAGGGGGGATTCATGAGCAAATTTGAGAGTGGTTACACATTTTTTAGGCTTGCATACTCAAGTGCACATCCAGACAGAAGCATTGTCTGATAAGCTGCAGTCCACTTGCACCAGCCATTGTCCTACAGGCAGCACATGCTTACTTGCTACAAGCCCTTTGTTTACAACCCGGTCTATACTGCCAGTCATGCAGCCTGCTTTGGCTACAAATTTAAAATATTTATTGCAGCCACAAATCTTCACTGCAGTTGAAACTATCCTACCTAGAAAAAGGAGCCTCAAAAGCTTCTTTTTGCAAACAATCCAGGGAAACAAATTTCAAGTTCAGGGATGAGCCAAAAATTATCAATCTTTAGAAGATTTCCAAAGGAAGCATGGAGAACCAAGTATGTCTCCAAAAGAGCAGAGACAATAACCACAGCAAAAACTGAAGTACCAAGCAAGTAGAGCAGTGGTGGGTTGCTACCAGTTCACCTCTAGATAAGTAGTGGCGGTGGGATGCCCACCTGCCCGGACATCATCAAATACGCTCTGTGCATGCACAGAAGTGGCACGTACATGAGCGAAGCGAGCACGCACACACAAGCGAACCAGTAGCAAAGGTAAGTGAAACCCACCACTGAAGTAGACCACTATTCAGAACCTTTTCCGATAAGGAGAGGATAGAAGATTAACCACTTGTGTTCCAGAGGACTGCTCCTCATGAGGGCAACACAGGACAGTAGTCTCTTTTGGGTTTGATTGCCACGAGATGAAGAGATTAGCCATCATGATTTCAACCATAGAAGTGTCTTTAAAAAGAGATTGGTTTCATTAACTTCACTTTCTAATCACTTTCAGAAATTGCTTATTTAACCACCTTAAGCCTAACAATAAGTTTGAAAAACCACTGGCTTGATCAAAAGAAAAGTTAGTTTTTCTTTGCTTGAACAAAGAAAAACTAACTGTGAATTTAAGAATTTAAAGAATTGGAAATAAATTGCAAAGAGATAGATAAGTAAAGTAAATCAGCAATATGAAAGCTAGAGGAAATAGTATTTTAAATACTAATTTGTACACACTATTTCTGAAGAAAAATATAATGGTGAACATACCAATTTCATGTAAATACTATATTTTCAAATTCTTATTTTCTTGGTAAATTCTATTTTGTGAATCTTAAACAATCATTTTCTGCAAAACTCTGCAGTCATTAACAAATATTTTCCTTCTAAAGCATGGGAATGACTCAATTCTTCTCAAAGTTCAAAATAGCTTTATTATTTCTTTTGCAAGAAAATCTCATTTACCAAATTATGCTATTTCCTGTAAAGTGTTTTTGCAAGAGAACAAGAAAAATGGCAAAATACCAGGTCAGAGAATAACAAATAATTAAACTACAAATCAATAATATAATTTAAATAATAATATCAGATAAATGATCCATTTAGCTTATACCTTTGGGCATTTTTCTAAAATATTCAATTGCCAACCTGTAACAGTGCCAGTGAGTGACAATGTAAGTAGACATTTCTCAGAGATGTAGCCATTTTGAACTTTGTGTAATTGTAATTGCAATAGCACATCAGAAAAGTGTTTTCTGGAAAACAAAATGGCACCCTCTGATTCTCTTCTCCTAAATGAAATTTATAGCAAACTGCAGATGCAGTGAGAAAGAGAAATAAAGGACAATTTGGAGGTGTCTGACACATCTGGAAAAGGTCTTTCTCAACAGGCATAGAGCAGAAACAATATAATATAGGATACTGATAAGTACTGTGCCTTTAAATGTCTAAATTTCAAAGAGAAAGTAGCTCTTTGTCACAAACACAGTTCATCATTAGATACATCACAAAGAATTGAAGTTGGAATGCACAGTTCTTCCTTCATTTACATCTAGCATTAAGTAGTAGGAAAACTGAATAAAGTATAGCTGAAATCCCACTGAAAACAAATAGCAGCTGTCTTTTGAAATATGTACCCATATTTCTTGAACATTGAGGAGAGAGAAGGCAATCTATGGATTCAGTTGGCTGATCAGTTCAGAATGTTTTGCAATTTCTCATTTGGAACCCTGCCATGAGAAGTCAGGAAAAGAAATAAATCAATGATTAGGAAGTTTTTTACCACATTGCTTTTTTTCTCTCTGTATAACCATCATCTATGAAATTGTCAAACTTTAAGAAATCAGTGCATCAGGGAGACCCAGAATTTTACAATAGAGATCATTGAGAAAGCTAAGTGAATAACCTCAAAGGAGAGATTCTGTGTAGCACAGGGAATCCTCAGTGTAGTTGTAGTGCAGCTGCAAACACACTGTCTCACTCCAAAACCCTGGAGAGAATTATATAGAAGTTGGATCTCCTTTTATATGAAGCCACTTCCTCTCAAAAGCAGCCTTTAACTCCATGGCTTTAAAGGACATTATCAATGATATAATGCTACTTTTGTTTCCCTTTCTCAAATCCTTCTTTTTCAACTTGTTGCAGCTTCTTTGTTCTGGTTTACATTAGCATCAATGAACTGGCTCTGAAAGAAGAAGGCGATGAAACTCAAAACCCAGTGAAAAGGTAGGGTACTTGGCCTAAAGTGTTGAATACTAATCCCAATGATGATCATTTGAAAGGCTAAAGAGAAAAGGTACTACAATTGAAAGATGCGCTCACTGTTTACTATTGCTTGCACGATGTTCCAATAGAAAATAGAAAACTGCACAAGCTGTTCTTCATATGCTATGCTCTGAGTTATGTGTTGGAAGACGTTTTCTGGAATATTCTCCATATTCAATCTCACAGTCTTTCTTTCATTGGCTTCTCACACCATACCAAATGTGGTCCAGTTCTGTTCAGTTTTGGAAGAATTATCCAGCAGATGGACAAAGAGATAGACAGACACCCCTTTCCGGACCGCTAAACATATTTTCTTTCCAACATTTCATTGGAAAGAACAAACTGCAAAACCATCTCAGAAAAAAATAGGATGGGAGAAAATTTAACTCTTGTTGACATCATAACTAATGTTCTTCAAAATGCCTGCAATTAGATTGTCACCTTCTCTTCATTCTCTGGACTTGAACCTCTTTCTGTGAACTATTGCTGCTGTTGATTTTTGAAAGCACATTCATTTGGAAACCAACAGGTGGCAAGAGACTTAATTGTAAGAATCATTCAAACAAGAAAGGCACAATTCATTGCATGCACTACGGAGAGCCAAATATGTGTACAACACTTGAATTATTCTTTTTAGCAACTTTGTTTCAGTCAGTGCAGCTGCTGTGAATATAATTGAAAGAATGCAATTGAGATAAGGATGCTTCTTAATATTTATGCCCATTTAATCACAAAGTATGAACTTGGATACCATTATGTCCACTACTTGCCAGAAAAAAGAAATGGTACACATTTCCAAATGGAAAGCATCACCTATGCCAGTCTTTCCCCTGCATAATGGCCGTTGACACAAAATCTGCTTTATTTTATTTTTATTTTTTGTTCCAATTGAAGATTTGATAGAAGAAACTAAATCTGTTCCCAGTTATATGACCCAGGGTTTCAATATCTCTACTTCCTTTGCTTATCTTGCCTTTGGCTCTAGTTAAACAAGCCCAGATATCATAATGTCCATGATTGCAACCTAACACAATAATAGCACACAATATTATAATATTTGCACAGCTGCTGTTAAGATTGTACTGCCCAAGTCTGCCTCCTGTGAGTCTTCTATACTCTGGAAAAGAAAAATAAGAGTTTCTAGCTGCATGTAAGCTGGTTTTGTTTGATGTTTTTGGTTTGCAATTTTCAATATGCTACACAGTTTAATAAATGGAGCCCCTTGTAAAGATTTAAAAGGGAAGATTGATAGATGATAGAGAGAGAGCTAGCTAGCTAAATAACTAGATGATAGCTAGATGATAGCTACCTAGATAGCTAGATAGATGGATGCACTGATTTTTAAACTTATTTTAATTTTTTCTAGGTTATCCCATTTGATGAATTGAATTTTTGTAGAGCTTGTGTTCATCCAATAAAGTTATAAGGCAATAATTAATTCCTTAATAATTATTGTGTTCTTAGAATTTATAACTAGATCATAGTAATGCTAGCTACTCTTTCAACAAATTTGGGCAATGTTTGCTGATATTCCTATGCTAAACATTATTGTAAACATTAGATTAATAAATGTCAATCTTATACTGTAGTTACAACCATCCTATAAAGTACATTTACAGGTTACTGTATGTCAATAAATTATGCTTTACATGAACATATAAGAAATTTCATGGACATCTGTGGATCTCTAACATGCTAATTATAGCTTGTTATTGTTGGTACAACTTGTTCTCAGTGAGACTGGTTCACTGGTTGAGGTCTGATTGGAATCCAGCATTTTAATTTCAGGTTTTCAGATCAATACTGTATGATCAAACTATATACTTTTTTAAAATCTGCAGATAGTATATTATGGTTTAATATCTCCAGCCAGAAAATCTCTGAAATGATTACTCCCAATGTGGCTGTTATGCTTCAACCAAGCTGAATCCTTTATAAGTTTTATAATAAATATATGTATTTATTATAAGTTATAAATTAACAATCGCAATATGATTATTTGTTTGTTTGTTTGTTTGTTTTACTTACATGCTGCCCATCTTGCCACAGGCAACCCTACGTGGCTTACAAGCATTCAACTAAAGTACAATCTAAAACATTAAAACAATAAATGGAGAACTTAAATTAAAATTCTGTTAAAATAAAATTGAGCAAGTAGAGATAAAGGGAGCAAAATACATGTGGAGGAGGTGCAGTGTTACATAATCCATTAGTCACCTTCAAAATTCAACCTCCGCATTTAATGGCACTATTTACATTAAAATAATGTTTCACAATTGGATACGTATTCTTACTGAGGAATTTCTGAATTGTCATCCTAAAGATAACCAAATTGATTAGAGCAGGGGTATCAAACTCACATTGTCATGGTGGCGTCACATGACATTTCACAACTTTCCCCCCTTCGCTATTTTGGGCGTGGGCATGGCCAGCGCGTGACGCATCCAGCCCGCGGGCCTCGAGTTTGACACCCCTGGATTAGAGCATTTATTATCCCTGAAGTTCAGGCAAAATAAGTTGACAAGATATAATAAAAATAACTCCCACAAGATTACAGGGAAAAGAGATAAAGCACAAAAGAAATAAGAGAAAAACAACCAATCAACCAACCAAAATAAGGCACCCGTTCTTAAAACTGTATCTTGGTTTTCATGTTAATCATTTTGAGGAGACATAGGTCTAGGAAAGAAGGGAGCCAATAGAGAAAAATCGCTGAACTGGTCCCCATTGATCCACTTCTCCTTCTGAAATAGTTGAGGGAGGGAGGGAGCGAGGGAGGGGAAGGGAGGGGGGGAAGAGAGAGGAGGGGAAGGAGAGAATGAAGCTTTTGGATTTTGTTAGATGGAAGCATTTTTATTAGATGACCACTGAGGAAAAGACAAACTAATGGCTCTAAACTCCCAGCCAAGCTGACATGCTGTGTTTTATACTTCTATCTCTCCAGAAGCCATATAGAATTACCATTCCTCATTTTATTGATTTATTATATTTATTTATCTTGCAGTTCAAACAACTCTCATTGGCTCTTAAACAGGTAGTCCAGTGACACTAATAATACTAGAAGTGATAGCTATTGCAACCACTAAATCGCATAGCACCTTAAGGACTAAAAGAACGATCACAACATACATATCTTTGTATTATAGGTCACATTATCATACGGAAGAGCTAAACAGAGAAGTTAGCATAATGCGTATATACAAATAGGATAAGACACACAATGTTTACAAACAAATGAAAAAAATCTATGTGTATCTGAAAACATGTATTTATTTGTGTGTGTCTATATTGTTCTCTCTTTTTTTCCTCAAAAGCTGAATAAGCCAAATATTTAAGAATCTAATAAGGAAAAGTAAAACTATTGGACAGCAATGTAGTTGAAGATCTCTGGGAAATTTGGTTTTTGAATTTGGTTTAACTTGCAATAATAATAATGATGTTTTCAGGAAGAAATGTTTAAATATTTCCACAAAAATAGAATGTGCTATAAAGGGTGTTTCTAACATGTAGGAATGCTTTGCTGTCAATGCCATTGTTGCTTTAAAACTCCAGAACGAATGTTCTGTGTGTGTCTTCCAGGGTTGCCAGTGGGGTCTTATTCTCAAGTACCAAGATAAATGAATTCTTCAAAGGACAAACTTCCCATCCTTCATTTCAGCCATCCATCATTGGGGAAAGTTGAATTTCTAAATATAGCATTAGGCCTCACACGTGTTCCTGATGTTTCATAGCAATTCACAAGGCCTGGACAGTTTGATTTAACCAGCTGCCTGGAGGAGGGTGTGGATTCATGTCAATAAACAAACCTCTTTGGGATGACAGCCTCTTTCGAGTATCTTGTGAGGGGTTTTAGAAATTCTTTTATGTATGCCTGTCTTTTTTTAAAGAAACAAAACAGGCAGAACTTTTCTAATGTCGAGGAAAGTTCCATCTCAATTTCAGGTTTGGTCTGGGATGGAAGCTACTGCCAGGGAGCAAAACAACAGGATATACATACATTTTTCTTCTGTAGGAACACATGTTCTGTGATCAAGGATAGTTTACCTTCCAGCTGCACCCACTGAATATAATTTATTTTCATATATCAGGTGCTCAGGCCCTCTCAGAGTGGTAGAAAAGCTCGGGACATTTCTAATTTTGAAAGCCTCTGGCTTTAATAAAACGTAACCATGTCAGCATATGAAAAGAAAAGAAGGAGACATAATTTGGATGTTTTTTAAATTAAAAAACAATTGGCCCTTTTAAGTTTTGACCCCAGGTCTAAGTGTGCATCTGTCTCTCCTCCCATCCCCCTTACTTTTCTTTGACTACTTGGCTGGAAGGGGAGATGGAGATGTTGCATAGCACAGCTCATCTTCTGTCCCAACTCAGACAGAAGCACCCTTGCAGTTTCAAGCCATTATTTGCTTGATAAAATACTGCTGAACCTTTTTAAAAAAAACTAAAAATGTTTTAAGGCATTTGTGTTTATGTATCCCCATTATTAGTGTACTCCGGTAGAAGCCATACCATCATCACGCACATCATGACATCATCATACAGATGCCGGAATTATGTAACTTGTGTCCATTGGTCATGATGCAATGGATTATGTGACAGGGGTGCACGACTATGGCCCCATTATCACCTGTAACTGGCTCTGGAATTCTGGGAGTTGAAGTCCACAGGTTGTAAAGGGACTATAGTTGCCTAGCTTTGCTATGTGACTTGTTTCATTTGTTCAAGACAGCAGGATGCACATAATGGAAGTTTGTCAGATGTTTATACTTATTGTTATGCTTCATCCGGTGTTTCTAATGCTGTGCTGAGATTGCAAATAGCAAGACTGCTGGTACAACATTGTTACCTTAGTGTATTTTAAAGAAGTTTGGGATGGCCTCTTATGCACACCTAGGGTCCCCATTGCTGTGGAGTTTCTAGAATGCATCTACTAGAGTTAGACCAGTGGTGAAATCTGAATCGGTTTGCTACCGGTTTGCTGGCCGCGCATGCGCAATACGGACCAAAAGGAAGCTTGGGAAGGTAAGTAGAACAATGAGGGGAGGGGGAATCAGCTGTGGCACGCGATCTTGGGAACCTTTTTAAAAACTTTTTAAAAGCATTTTTTACTACCGGTTTGGGTGAAGAGGTAATAAAAAAATCCTTTAAAAAAGTAAAAAAAAAAAAGGCTTGGACAATCACAGCTGTGCCGCACGATTATCGGAACCTTTTTTTTTTTTTTTACTTTTTTAAAGTATTGTTTTTACTACCTATTTACCCAAACTGGTAGTAAAAAATGCTTAAAAGGTTTAAAACTGGTTGTCGGAACTTTTATTTTACATTTTTTTACTACCGGTTCAGCGAACCAACCCGAACCGGTAGCATTTCACCCCTGCTGAAGACTCCATGATGTTTTGGGACTACCCTATGCTGATGAGCTTCTATTTATTTGTTTAACTTAATACTGGCTTGAGGTCTGGCTGACTTTGGGTGTGTGAATGTGTTTCTTCTTTGTTCTTGGTGATTTATGAATTTTTCAGAATGCATTTTGCTTGCCAGTTGACCCTGGGACATTCTAAAAACTGTTAATCCTTTTGCCAGTAACACAAAAGTTATAGATGGATAGTACATTTGGCTATGGCTCCAAATTTTAACAGTGTTTGGAAGCAATTAAAAAAACCACCATAGCAACAAAAGTGTAGTTTCACAAATTGGTCTTTTCTTTCCAAGAAAGGCTGTTAAGGTATGATAGACCTGAGCTGGTATTATTACTATAGTTGGGGCTTACAGAAAAAAAATGTCAGGAAAATATTAGCTATTTGTTTTCTGTAATTGGCTAAGTGCTTCAGGAGATTTCTTGAACATATTTAAAAACTGAAAAAGTGGGAATCCTGTCAATCAATCAATCAATCATTGCTTTGGTTTTATCCTAAGGGGTGCTTTATTGGTTTTTTAAAATAATTTCAAAATCAACCCATTTACAATTTTTTATGCAACTTGGGTGTCTGATAGTAGTTAGCACTACCTTGCTTGTTCTCAAAATCTCTATTTTTGTTCTTCCAGAAAAGAAAATATGTTGTTTTAAATTTCATTCCATTGGAAGAAGTTAGTTTGGTAATGTGGATGCTTTGTTCTGAGATCAAAAGAAAATGTATTCTCTGTTTCAGTGGTGAAATCCACATTTTTTTACTACTGGTTCTGTGGGTGTGGCTTGGTGGGCATGGCAGGGGAAGGATACTGCAAAATCTCCATTCCCTCCCTAGTCCTGGGGGAAGGATATTGCAAAATCTCCATTCCCATCCCACTCCAGGGGAAGGATACTGCAAAATCCCCATTCCCTCCCTACTCCTGGGGGGAAGGATATTGCAAAATCTCTATTCCCACTCCACTATGGGTCAGCCAGAGGTGGTATTTGCTGGTTCTTCAAACTACTCAAAATTTCCACTACCGGTTCTCCGAACTGCTCAAAATTTCTGCTACCAGTTCTCCAGAACCTGTCAGAACCTGCTGAATTTCACCCCTGCTCTGTTTCTAGTGCAACCCTCCAAATGGCTGCAACATTTCACTTTTCAATAAACTCCAATAACATATTCAACCAAAAATTTAAAACTTTCAAATTTTGAGACATTGATAAAATTTTGAATGACATCACCCTGCCAACAAAAGTGCATATAGTCAAGGCTATGGTTTTCCCAGTTGCAATGTATGTTTGTGAAAGTTGGACTATAAGGAAGGCTGAGGTCAAAGAATTGAGGTCTTTGAACTATGGTGCTGGAGAAGATTCCTGCGAGTCACTTGGACTGCAAGGCAATTAAACCAGTCAGTCGTAGAGGAGATCAACCCTGACTGCTCTTTAGAAGGTCAGATCCTGAAGATGAAACTGAAATACTTTGGCCACTTAATGAGAAGAAAGGACTCACTGGAGAAGAGCCTAATGCTGGGAACGATTAAAGGCAAAAGAAGAAAGGGACAGCAGAGAATGAGGTGGCTGGATGGAGTCACTGAAGCAGTCAGTGTTAAATGGTCTCCAGGGGATGGTAGAGGACAGGAAGGCCTGGAGGAAAGTTGTCCATGGGGTCATGATGGGTCATGATGACTTCGCAACTAACAACAACAATCCATTTTCTGGAACAACTGATGTCAAATTTGAGGCAGATGTGCTGGTCAACTTTGGACTGCAGTTTAAAGTGCTGTTATCAGTTTTAAAACCTTACATGTTTTGGGACCCAGATATCTCCAAGACTTCCTTCTCTGAGTTCAATCTGCCTGTCTAACTAAAGGTTTGCTGAGCATCTCAAATGCAAGGGAAGGCTATCTACAGAGACCCCCATGCTCAAGCCTTCTCAGTGATATCCCTTGCCTCTGGAATAGTTTATTCCTGGTTATTCTACCTATTATACAAGCTGCAAAAACATGCTTCTTCAGAGATGTTCTTGGGTATGCCTGGAGATCTCACTGGCCAAATATACCAGGACCTTCTTATTATTATATTAAATTGTTATTTTTATAAATATTACTCCCTCTCCTCTTCCTTCTTCTCCGTCATCTGACCCAGAAAGAAGCTGTTATTAAGAGATAGGAAAGAATTCTAGAAGTTGTGTTTTGAATAGTTCCCCTAACTTTAGCTTAATTAGAATCAAGTCACATTAATGATGAAACCTGCCACTTGGTTCTTTGCACACAGACTTATTTTATCTTTGCAGACATTATTTATTTATTAAGTAAATTTATATTCTGCCACAACAACAAATGGAGTCTAGCTGGCTAACAAAACAGCTATAATAAAACATACTATGTACAAGTCATCTCTCCAATTATCTAGAATCCAGTTAGTGTAATTTATGAAGATAAATATAATTAACCTTATAATAATATCCAATGCTTCCTATTCTATGGACAGTTTGAAGGAAAAGACTTTGGTTATATCTGTAATTATCAGTTTTGTACCTATAAAGTTAAACTGAGATGTGGAGAAAATTTAACACTAAAGCCAAGTTTATCAAGAGTTTGTTTTATAAATCGTTCATGGTTGCCCTGCATTATATCCCATGTGCCTGGTTTTAAATAGAGTGGTAAGAATATTGTTTCTCATTCACCCCAGTGAAAGTCAGTTTCCTATAAATCCCTGTGAGTCAGTTAAGGAATGAGAAGTGCATTCCTTAAGCTATGTTTTAATTTACTCCCTTGTCATATTTAAGGAAGGATGTGGTCTATTTTTTCCAAAAGAATTACTTTCTGAAAACCTGATCATTTTGAGTTTGAAATCTTTGAACATTCTCATTATTTTAAGGTGATTAATGTTGAAGGAACATAGGAATCCACACCTGAAAATATACAGCTTTGGAACACAATGTTTAATAAACTTTGTTGAGAAATTGAGGGTTAAGGATGGAAAAGAGATTTATAGGATTTTTTTTCCCCTTGATTGTTTATATTCCCTTAAGTTTCTTTGCAGATTTTTGAATCCAGTGGGCAGTGTTGATAAGATCAGCTCCTGGACCATCTGAATTTTGCTTAACTGATTGCGTATTATTTTGAAAGAAACATGAACCAGAGTTTACTTTCTTTGTCTCCCATTTAACGTTGAAATAAATTAAATGCATATGATATTCCAATTCCCAACTAATAAACTCTGTCAATTAATATAAAAGAGTATATATAAATAAAAAAGGTAAGTAATTCTGGGCAGCAGTAGCATATTGCACAGGTAAAACAAGATAGCTAGGACGGTTGTGCAACATGATTTTATTCATACTTTTAATATATTCTGAGATAATTAATTTAATGCTATCTATAAAATGATTAGTTTAAGACATGCAGCCATTAACATTATATGTATGATAATTTGTCTTCCTATAAAGAAAAAAAAATCTAGGTGTAGAAATAGCCTCTCTATAACACTTAGGCCCTCTATGTTTGAAACCTAGACCAGGTCTTCAACCTTGGAACTTTAAGCCTGGAGAACTTCAGCTCCCAGAATTCCCCAGCCAGCTGGCTGGGGAATTCTGGGAGTTGAAGTCCTCCAGGCTTAAAGTTGCTAAGTTTGGAGACCCCTGACCCAGACTGTCAATCTCATATACAAGGTGGGTTTTTGTTTTTTTTTTTAATTTAAAAAACTTGGTCTCAAAGCAATGCCTCTACCCTGATTAGGGCTGAAAGGAAATTCTTTTCCAACCTCTCCCTAGAAAGGGCAAAATAAATAAAATAAGCCACCTTTGGCTGTGAACAGGAAACAGTTTTATTATGTGATTATTATCCAAACTGCTTTATACAAATAAAACACTGAAATACAATTCTCTGGTATAGTTCCCTCTGGTATAGTGATTTGACTCTGAACTAAAAACAACATTAAATCCTATTAAAAAGCAATGTGGTGCACTTCTCTTGCTGCTTAGCTTTAGTTTAGGGGATTGTGCTGAAGACTTTTATAAGCAGCATCTTCCCTGGTATCCAAGTGCATGCAGACACTTTCAAAAGAGGCATTTCCCACAGAGGGAAGTGACTTCTCTCTGAGAGGACTTGACTCTCTAGTGAAGTCTTCTTTAGGATAAACACAGGGAAGGCATATTCAGAGCTGCATGGTCTCTTATTCTAATTCTGTAATAAAGGTATGTTTAGTCATCATGACTTGTCTGTTCAAATCTGGTCTACCTTAAAGGACTGACGACTACTGGCAGTCCTTGACTTATGACCACAAATGAACTCAAAATTTCTGTTAAGGGGGTTTTGCCCCATGTTACGCCCTTTTTTGCCACAGCTGTTAAATGAATCACTGCAGTTGATAAATTAGTAACACAGCTGTTAAGTGAATCTAGCTTCCCCGTTGATTTTGCTTGTCAAAAGCTTGTGAAAGGTGATCACATGACACAGCAACGGTCATAAGTATGAACCTGCTGCCAAGCATCTGAATTCTGATCACATGATCTGGAGCTGCTACAAAGGTTGTAAGTGTGAAAAATTGTAACCGGCTCAAGGTTGACTCAGCCTTCCATCCTTCAGAGGTCAGTAAAATGAGGACTCAGAATGTTGGGGGCAATATGCTGACTTTGTAAACCACTTAGAGCAGGCTGTAAAGCACTGTGAAGCGGTATATAAGTCTAAGTATTAAGTGCTATTGCTACGTAGGCTCATTCTTGCTCTGGTACTTCTATATCCTACTCTTGATTATACTTGAATACAATATTTCATTCTCCAGCTAAAGCCTGATTCATGAAATATTTTTTCATATGTGATAAAGTTGCTATTAGGCCTTAGAGCAGCTAAGTAGCCCTTCCCAAAAAGTAGGTTACAGCAGTAAATATATAAATAAATGAAATGAAATGAAATGAAAATGAAATCGAGTGTTTATTTAACCCTAGCTTTGCATGCCATTCACATAGCTCGACACCTAAATGATGCCAACTCATGATTAAAGCTTTTCTGTTGCATATGTTTCCTTTAGTGAAAATATCCAAATACTCTAAAACACTTTCCTTTCCCGAAGGGCATTGGGTGAATTAAAATTTCCCCATATTTTCCCCTTCCCGTTCTTCATGGCTCTCTAAATCCTTGCCAATTCATTTCTGTCAGCTGCAGAGTTAGTAAATCCCTCAGTTGATCTTAGTTCTTTCTAGTATTCCAGCCTATTCAAAGATTAGCTATGAAAGTTCCTTTTGAAAACACTTCTGTGTGACAACAGTGAACTCATTCATTCCTATTTCCCTGTCCATCTTACTGATTTAAAGGCAGCAGATTGAAAGACTAGCTTATCATTTTTGCACTACCATCATTAACTTTGATGTTTTATCACATTTCAGCAGGTTACAATATCCTGGTATGGAAAAGCAAAGTAAAACACAACAAAACTGAATGACTTCAGCTATAGTGTTCTAACAACTTGCAACAATTTCCTTTCTAAATGACCACTGCTGGACTCCATTTGCTTCGTGATTGACTCTTTGCAATGGTTGAGGGACAGTTAAGCCACATCTCCTTAAGGGGAACTTGATTTGGGGAGAAAAAAGGTGCTAGTGAAAGTTTATTTTTTTATAACTTGTTCCTATCTGCAGGGGAATATAAATCTTTTTAAAATAACAGCAGATAAGGGGAATCTTCAAACTATTTCTGGGCAAGTCCATCCTATTTATCCTATAGGATAAAAATTTCCAGTCAAATTAAAAAAAAAAAAACATTTTTTTACTGGGCTTCAATAGTTGGCTACAAGACTGCATTTGTTGGTTAATATAATTAGCAAATATCCCGATATTCCCTGGTTACAGAAGTAGATAGACCATAAGAATATTGAAAGTTTGCATGAATGGAATTTGAGATGCTACTTTAGATGTAAATTTTTAATTAATTCATTCAAAATGACGTGTGTGGCTGCCGATCTTAAAACAACTCGGGGCAACTCATAGCAATAAAATGCAATCTCTAGGCTTGCATAATAGCATGAAATGGCTGTCTGCAAAATATTTATAAACTGGCTGAGCAAAGGCACTTTTAATTGTAATGTCTTTGTTAGTTCTTCAACTAACAATTTCATAATGATAAAACATCCCAAGCATTCTGTCTGGGTTACATGAACTATGGATTGTCATTATTTGAACGTATACTTAATCTCTAATATAGTAAAAATTAAGATACTCAAGGCTTCATATCAGTATGAGTTAAAATATTCTGAATATTACATATTCTATTTCAGTATGATTTTGAATAAGCCACAGATCATGGTGTGTTGAATTATGAATCAATATGTCTAATCTCTTTAAAAATGTTTGTAGCTTGATTCAGCTAAATCAAAGTCCTTCATTCTCTTTAGTTTCACCTTTTCATGTACAAGCAAAAGCTACTCAATTTTCATACCGAGATTTAAGCAAAAGATAAGGTTATTTAAAATATGATAATTGGTTTAGAATTCTCTTGATGATAGTATTAAACATTCTATTGGGCTCATTGTTAGTGTGCACCATTCGGTGCAGAAGTGTGATCTTTCTTGTGATAGCCGCAAAATATGAAGTTTTTAAAATTCAATTATGCAATGAAAATTGTTTGGGATTGCAAGGTGGTACCACAGAAATAAATAAGTATTCCTATCATCATTATTTCAGCTTTTCATAACGCATTGGATTACAACTCCTATAATTTAGGCTATAATTCCCAGCCTGACATTTTTAATGTGCCATTGATCAGAAAATAACTTGTGCTGAATTTTATCTGCCCATCATAAAGTTAAGCTATGATTGCATGAAAATATTTCAAAACAGCTTGTCTCATCCATCTATGAATTTCTTTTTTGGAACTGAAAAAGCTTGTTTTTCAAGGGGATTAAAAGCAGGGAGGGAGAAGTTTAAGACTTTTATTTATTTATTTTTCACACTTCATAAACTAAATAACTTTTAGTTACAGCCAGTACATTTCGCAATTTGTTGGAAACAATAAAATTCAATTTCCAAGACAAACCTATACCTGTCTAGTCAAAAAGGAAATAGTAGTGACGTTTATGACTTAGTAAACTATATAAGCATTTTGTTATGTATGCAAGCAAATACATTTTCAGATAATACTAGTGTACAGAGTGTCTGCCTTTCAACCTGAATAACATATTGCTGTTGTGGTGGTAGTGGTGTTTTTGTTTTGTTTTTTGGCTTTTAAGACAAAATGAGATTGTGTGACTTGGGTGAGGGAGGAAGTTGATACTACATCAACCAGCTCTTAGTACACTGTACAATATGTATGTATGTTTGTATTGGAAGAGCACTTATATATTAAATTTTAATGGTATAATATACCCAGAACATATAATGTTCCTGATCATCTTGAGAAACATACAAAATGTTACGACTGAAATTTTTGTTGTGACTGTTTAAAAATGATAGATTTTGTTTCAGAGCATGGGAAGCTAGAATAGTTCAGACCTATTTAGCTTTTAGTCTGCTCAATTATTATTACAATAACAGGAATTGCAATACTGTATTACTTCAGTGTTCCAAATTCTTATTCAGAATTCAGTGGAACTGAATTAGGCTGAACACTCCACGAATCTTTTCAGATTCTGCCTTTATATAAATTATATAATTATTATAATGGAAATTATATCAGTTATAAATCTGGCTACTGGTGATGTTTAAACTATAATAATATTCAATTTGTTGTGTATTTTTAAGTATTAACAGAAATTGGAATGTGCTTAATAGTCTTACTAGAAATCATTGGATTTGGGGGAGAAAAATATGTCCCTACACCAGTGCCCAGAAGTTCTCTTTACTGTACTAATCTCTCATCACCCCAGCAACTGCTACTTTCCTTTGTTCAATGGCAGCACAAACAGCAAATAAGGAATTTTCTATTTGTTTGTTGGTTCTTCCAGCATATAGATTACCGTATTTTTCGGAGTATAAGATGCACCAGAGTATAAGACGCACCTACCTTTTTTGGTGAGGAAAAGAAGAAAAAGAAATCTCTCTCTGCCTCTGCCTATGAGCAATTTTACCTCATTGCAACAAACAGCAAACAGCCTGCTTTACTTTCAGCAAGCAGCAGAGCCCTGAGCAAAACAGCTGAGAGCAAATCAGCTGATAGTAGGGAGGCAGATCCAATCAACTTGTGCTAATTAGGCTGTGCTGAAGCTGAAAGGAGCTGTTTTTTCTTGCTGTTTGCTTGCAAGGAGGTAACTGCTGCGAGGCAGAGGCCAAAAGTGGGGGCCAGTAGGTAGGCAGGGCTACATTTGGTGTATAAGATGCACCTAAATTTTCATCCCCTTTTAGGGGGGGAAAAGATGCGTCTTATACTCCGAAAAATACGGTAGGTACATCAGATTAGGTAGGCCCGGCAGTGGAATCCTGCAGAGAGGGGGGGGTATGGGAGATGATCACCTCCCCAGACCTGCTGTTCTGTTATCCTCTGTCATTAATCATATATACATTTTCATATTATAATAACCATTTAGGGCTGCAAACTTCAAGACTACTCTTGGTTGGATTACTGCAATGCCCTCTACATAGGGCTGCCCTTGGGGTGCACCCGGAGGCTCCAGCTGGTCCAGAATGTGGCCGCACGGGTTGTTCTGGGAGCTTCCCATTATTCCCGTGTAACACCACTCCTGTGCGAGCTGCACTGGTTGCTGGTGGTCCTTCGGATCCGCTTCAAAGTGCTGGTGCTTACCTATAAAGCCCTTCATGGCATGGGCCCAGGATACTTGCAGGACCACCTCCTACCGGCCTCCCACCGCACAGTGCACTCACATAGGATTGCCCTCCTCCGGGTGCCATCGGCCAGACAATGTCGGCTGGTGGCACCCAGGATGAGGGCATTCTCTGTGGTCGCACCGACCCTCTGGAATGAGTTACCCACTGGGCTCCGGGCGGCCCCCGACCTCCGCACTTTCCACGGTGGCCTGAAGACATGGCTTTTTCAGCAAATTCTCTGATCTGTCGGGAGTTTTAATTGCTTGGGGATTTTAAATAGGATTATTTTAATATCATTTTATTGTCATGTTGTTTTATTTTGTGAACCGCCCTGAGTCTCCTGAGTACGGGAGAAGGGCGGCATATAAATAAATAAATAAATAAATAAATAAATAAATAAATAAATAAATAAATAAATAAATAAATAAATAAGACATGATAAAGCCCACTGGCCATGAATGGAACTAAACTGAAACAGCTGCAGTGTATGATTAGGGGTTAGGGCAGTGGTGGGTTACTCCTGGTTCTGTCTGGTTCTTCTGAACCAGTAGTAAAAATGGTGGGAGGCTCCGGACATCATAAAATATGATCTGCGCATGAGCAAAAGCTTCTGTGCATGCGCACATGCTCCCGTTGTGAACCGGTAGCAAAGGTAAGTAGAACCCACCCCTAGGTTAGGGTTGTGAAATGAAACTCAATTTCATTGAGGGCTGCATCAGGGTTGTGTTTGACCTTGGGGGGAATGGAGTGGGCGTGGCCAGGGTGGGCGTGGCCAGCTTGACATCACTCACGTCAGGGGTGCCTCTGATGGTCCAACTGCTCTGCTAGAGAAAACAGGCTCCCAAGCCCCATCTTCACCTGCGACAGCCTCCTGCAACCCTCTGCCTTGGGAGGACCTGCATGTGACCTTCCTGAGCTCTGTTTTTGCTGACAGAGCTACCTTGGGCCAGTCCTTCCTGTTTCCAGGGTGGTCCTGCAGGCCACATCTAAGCACCCCATGGGCCAGATCCATCCCCGGGCCTTGAGTTTGAGACCCCTGGATTATACCTTATTGACAATCGTTCAAAATGGCTCATGTTATGTTTGCCCTGAAACAAATTAGGTTTTATCACTGAGTAGATTATTCTCAGACCGCTCAGCAAATCCTAGGCACTTTAACAAACCACGCTGCAGCTGAAGGTAGCTTCAAACAGGAAACAGGTTTATTCATTCTCCAGGCTTGCCGCAGACAACACTGAGTTCATTTTACGATAACACAAAGTCGGCGTTAGGCTCTACCGCAACCCAACCCCGTTTAAATAGCCGTGCCACTCAGTCATTCAATCAGCGAGGCTTCCGGGTTTTCAGCACCGCACCTTTGCAGCTCAGCCGCTCCGGAGACTAGAACACCCGAACGCCCCTGTCCCGACCGCGGGATGACCGTCCGCCTGCCTAGCCGCTAGCACCCCCCATCACTGTGAACAAATGGATACGTCTTATTCCCCCACCCCCCAGTGCAGCCCATGATTCATCTTCTTAGAGGTTTGCATGGCGATCTTTTTGCTCTGCTTTTATCCCCAATGTATCGAGTGGGGATCGTCTCGACAATTATATTGTTCAACTTGATTAATACCATCTATATTTATAATGCAAAATAATTAGTTACAATTGGTTTTGACAACTATTAATTAATTGGTCCTTCTTCTTTGCCCCTGCAAAGAATGGTGGCCTGTTATTTTAACATTCTTGAAGGTTTTATCAGCAGTTTAAACTATACATGGGTTTCTCCACCCTTCCAGTTTGGATTCTCTCTTTTCCTTTAATATCTACTGCTGCTTCCCTGACCAATCGGAAATTGACTGATGATGTCATGGAATGCTATAATACTTTTCTGCTGCATGGGCTCATGGGATACTAAGCATTTCTTGGAGGAAGTGGGCATATTCCCCACTTTCTTCAGGATGCTGTGATATTCCAAATGGATGATGCATTAGAATGAAAAGGAAACGTAATAATTCCCTCCAACCCCATCCTTTTAAATACAAAGTCCGTATTTGAACTTTTCTCTGTGGATAAATAAAACATGCAGATTTTCTGGAAATAGAAACTAGAGTTTATTGGGTGCAGCGTCTGCTTAACAATGTCCCCACCCTCTTCATCCTGCTAGCAATTAGCCCCAGATTTTGATTACATAAGTATCTTCCAACAGAGAGTAAGCCAACTGTTGTATGGTTATGGTTATGGTTGATATTATTCAAAAAATGGTAATCAGTCAAAGCAGTCTATTTTGTTTATCACTTGAAATGAATTTTGATTTAGCAATGGCATTTAAAATAGAACTTATTGATATTTCTTATTCGGTAATAATACCACCACTGCATTATTTCTTTGTTTATAGATTGTTAGAGAAGCATCTGATCAATCACAATTGAGAACAAGGTGAGACAGTCCATCTCCAGGAGTGCAAATTCCTTCTAATGCCTTCAAATTTATTAGCATTGGCACAGCTAACACACTTTGGTCTTAACTAAAGGAAATGGCATATACATACATACATACTGTACAAAAAAAAACCCAATGTAAAAAGTAAGTTTTATTTTAATAGGAGACATCTTCTGAGTAACATCAATAGACTCAGCACCTGCAACACCTATGAACCTTGAAATGATCATTCGAACCAAATTAAGGCTCTTAGTGGAATTGTGATAGGTTCAAATAAATAGCTGTTTATGAAGCCACAATAAATTTTCTTGACTTCTTCTACCTTTCTAGACCATTTCATACAAGATAAGAATCCACTTAATTAAACCTTACTATTAATTCTCAGTTAAATTAATTATAACAGTTATATAATTTTTTTTTTCAATCATACAAATTAGACTGGAATGGTTTGTTTTGGTTAATAACATACTCCCAAATATCTTGAAAACAAGTTACCGGTATTTATTTTCCTTTGAAAAGGAGTTTTCAAGGAAAGGGTTGTGACATCTAAGAAGAAATCATAGTTCATTTCCAGTTCAAGATTTTCTATTCTTTTCTGCTAAGAATATTCACAGGAGATAACATCTGATGTGTTCTCACCATTTGTCTCTCAGGCAAAGGAAGAAACAGGTCAACCAGTATCTGCGACTGACGCACAGGATGGAACAAAAGTCATCATAGTTGATAATGCTACCTTGAACCTATCCACACAAAAATATAGTTATGAATTTGCAATACAAGTTTAATACACTACCATTATTATTAGCCAAAAGGCCAAGATGTGAGAAGGCTAAATTTAATAAGGCATTTCAATTTCATACAACAAGAGGATACATTTGACTATTTCAGAGGTATTTATAATTATGTCACAGATGAATGGAATGGAATGGAATAGAGCAGGGGTCAGCAACCTGAGGCTCTGGAGCTGCATGTGGCTCTTTCACCCCTCTGCTGCGGCTACCTGTCACTCAAAATATGCATCACAACCAGCAATGTGTGACACCCCCCCGGCACATGATTTATTGAGCTTTTCAACCCCCAGTAGGCCAACCATGGATAAATCCAAGAAAAGAAAAGTTTCAGAAGAAAACATAATGTTTAATTCAACTACATATACTAGTTTTGTGGCCGCTCAAGAAATAGTCAGGCACGGGAAGGGTTTTGTGGCTCCCGATGTTTTCTTTTCTGTGGGAAAAGGATCCAAATGGCTCTTTCAGTGTTTAAGGTTGCAGACCCCTGGAATAGAGTAAAACAGAGCAGAGCAGAGCAGAGCAGAGCAGAGCAGAGCAGAGCAGAGCAGAACAGAACAGAACAGAATAGAATTTTTTATTGGTCAAGTGTGATTGAACACACGTGGAAATTGTCTCTGGTGCATAAACTCTCAGTGTACACACACAACAAAATGATAGGTCATACATCATAGTTACCTCAAAATATTACCGCAAAATACTTATGGCCTTAAAAAAAATCTTTTCTAAAGTATCATTCTTGTTTCATAAATTTAATTTTGAGTACTAAAGTTAAAATATGTCCTCAATGAATAGCCAAAACCCAGGGGAAGTGTATTCAAACACCCACGTATGATGTAATTGGTAATTTCAGTATAAAATTAATGTCCTCTCAAGTTTTATTCTCTCCCTAAAACTCTGAAACCATGAATTAAAACTACTTAAACCTCCAGTGTCACTTGTAAATCATACCCTGTGTGAATTGTTGCAGATATACTCTTTCCTGAAACACCTTCTTGTGAATGACACAGTTTACTGATTTTGAGGAAATACGTATATATCATTCAGGGTTGAAAACACTGTTGATTTTTGCACCCACATGCGTAAGTGTTTGACATATAATGTCAATAGACTTTTAAAGATCTGTACAGAGTGGCAGTTTGCATTTAAAGTACATACATCTTCAAAATACAGAAAAATTATTATTTTGAGCAGTTTTTTTTTCCCCAGCTCATAAAAAAAGAGTGTTCCAGATTTAACACAATAAAGCATCTGGGGCCAAAATAGATCCAGTCTAGCTTTCTTATTGGACCAGTTTTGTTTAGGTTAACTTCATTAATTTAGTTAACATTCTTGAGATAAAATTTGATTCCCAAAATATAAAATTAGGCTATAAACTAACAGACATTTCCTTTGAAATAGGAAAAATACCACCATACAAATAACTTTTGTGAGATTCCTGAATTAATTTCTCTTCTTCCGCACTGGAACTAGATCAATAACCTAGATATTAATTTTCAGGTAGCCCTGTGACCCAAAGGCTGAATGTGTCACAATATCCTCTGGTTTTTGAAGAAGGATGGGGATTTTTAGGGCCAAAATAGGCATAATATACTTATAAAACAAAGATCTATGTTTGCCTTCTCCCAATAAAGAAGGTGAAAAATTAAAAACCCTAACTTCCTCACATCTAGCCTAGACTGTAGCATAATAGCCCATTTTCCATCATTGGTCTTCTCGAGAATGTCTACTGGAAGGAGACCTGTAAAAAAAACAAGATTACAATTGCAAACTTGATAGTTTTTAACCTTTTATACCATGGGGTACCTCCATGGATACCCCTGGCCCTTTCACTACAGTCATTGTTTCTTTGTTGTCCCTCCCACTTTTAGCATTAACAACCTGGTTACTGCTAAAAGATACCCCACTATTTTTTATGATCCCTAGACTTTGTCTAATGATAAAATCTTGTTCACATTTTAAGACATAAAATTTTAGTTGAGAATTTTATCTGGGTAGGTTTCGAAGTTTAATGCTCAAACTTCCCAATGTTCCCTTTTTAATATGTTTTTTATATATGGATGGGGGGGTATTTTATTCTGTTTTATTAAAGAGATTATGTTTTATTTTACTGGTTGTTTCTTTTCTTTTCTTTTTTTGCATCATTCAAGACTCTGATTATATTGGCAGTATAAAACATAAGACATTGCAGATAAATATCCCCCAGTCTTTTACATTTTATTTTTTTGTTACATAGTTAATACTGAAAGGATTTACCAGCATTTTCATTTTAACTTGCCCAAATGCAATAAAGATACTTATTTACCTAGGATTCAGTCAGACATTTCTACAGCGTATGTACTAAAATGTCAAGATTTAATTTTTATTTAATCATTAAATTTGGAGATCAATGGTGGTCACGATGGCACAATCAAAATTCTGCCTTTTTAATATATACATTGCACAGAAAAAAGGTGAACTTTGATCTCATTGCCATCTTGATTTTTTTTACTACATCCTAAAGATACCCTGCCTCCATATATCAGTACATATGAAACTATTCTTTTTCCACCTAAAAGCAGTACCCAGAGTATATAAAAAGAGTAAGAAATACCCTCGAATGAAATGAAATAAAAAGCCTGAGTTAAGAAAAAGAAAAGAAATAATAAACACCAATATTATTATCTATCCATATACCAATTTGATGATTAAAAACAGATTATAGAAAAATGTAAGCAATGCTATAATCAAAGAGCAATTTATATTCATACTTAAAACTGCTTTAAAAGAAAGTAGGAAGTCACTTCTTCATAATCGTTTTTGTTTCCTTTGATTTCTGCAGTCCTTTTTTCTTTCTTCATTCTAAATATTAGTTTTTGTTAGTTTTTATTCTGTTTTAAAATTATAATAGTTTATTTAAAATACCAGTTTACATGTAGTGTTGCCTTTTGTTATTTAATTTTTTTTTCTCTCTCTTTTCATCACAACCCTGCAACCATATTTTTTCCAATCTTCCTGCACCTCTCGAATTTATTCCTCACATATTTATGTTGCAATTTCCTTCATTTATTCTTTCTACATGATGAGACCACATAATGTACTGCTTTTGAAGTGGTCAGTCATGTTTGTTTTCAATTCACATTCATGCCATAGCTATTCTTTCTTAATTCTTCCCTTCTCCTTTTACCACAAACATTTCAAAGTAACTTAGTCCCATAATGTGGAATTTACCCATCTGTCATTTACATATAACAACCCATTTCTCAGTAATTTGGCAATTATTTATTTCTCCCCACAGAGCACAATACTACCTACTAATTTTATACCAGCATTTGGTATTCTTAAAATTTTTCCATTATTCTCTCATTTTTAGTAAACATTAGTAAGGTATAAAATTCAGCTACTCGGTCTATTTTTTTGCAATTGATGTATAATTTGAAATATCCACTCCATTTTATCTATTCAACACAGCTGTTGAATGTTTTTTTGTTTTTTTTGATGCATTAATTTTCAGATTCAAACTTCTTCTAGCTTCACACTACTTAATTTTTGCTACAAGTCATTCTGGTTCTTAGCCAAGAGACAAAATTATCAGTGCACAAAAGTACATTTTTATTCACAATCCAGCCAACACACCTCTAATCTTTCCAGACAAATTCCTCATACCTTTATCTATAAATAAGTTAAACAACCAGAGGGATTTCATACACCCTTATCTTACTACTTAGTGAAGGTTCAGCTATTTACTAAGCATTTCACTTAACTTTCAGGCATGCTTTGCTTCCATCCCATACCACTTTTACTGAATTCTGCAACCCTGCTTCAACTACACACAAAACATTTCTTAGTTCAAGATTATTTATTTCATGCTTTCCTTAAATTAACAAAGAGTACAATAAATTTTCTCATATTTGAAAGCCATTTTTCAGTTTTAAAAAAAATCTATTCTCACACACCCCTGCCTGGCATAAACCATCACTGCACGTGACAAATTATGCTCACTTTCACTTCTTTAACCTTTTAAATCAGAATTCTGCCAGGCCCATTTAACAAACATGTAGTTTTTGGTTTTTACTTTCGCTATCTATCATTTGTATAGTGAAACTGGAGCAGCATCTTTTTTATCATCAGGCACTGACACATTTAAAGTTTGTGCAGCTCTAAGCAAACACTTCCATATTTTAATTTTGCGTTATACTTTCTGAACCTATAGTCTTCCACTTGTTTTTCAACATTCTCACAGGATTTGTGATATTTGCCATCATTTTCTCCTTGTGTACTAATTTTTGTAGTGTTCATTTCAATTTCACTTTTGACATATCACTGTAATTCTCATATTGACCTTCCAAATCTCTAAAATACTTCTTCCAGCATTATTTTGTTTTAGTTTCATCTTGGAGCAATTCTACTCTTTTATTCTGAATTGCATTCACTTTGTGAGACTTTTTGTTTAGAATTCTTCAATCCTTTACAAAGTAAGTGTTTCATTATATTACAATTGTTCTACATTTTCCATCTTTTTAACTACTCTAATTCTTTACAACTGCCTTCTTCTTGGTCTACATATTATGCAATATCTTTCATCCTCCTTTTTTTCTTTGCAGCAAATATGTTTTTATGTTCATTTTTCTCATCCATGGTTTATACTTTTTTTCCCATTCATGTTTTATTTGTAATTTTCCTTTAATCTCCATACATATTTTGAAGTGTATTGGAGTGTATTGACTGGGTCAATATATTTTTTACACAATGCTAACAATGATAATACAATTAGATAGACATAATCCTAAACTTCCAACTTCTGACTTTAACCTGCACATTGTACTTATAAGCATCAAAAACGTTCCTTCATGCAGTATATTTATTATCCCCTTTAAATCACTATTATTTTAATATTTTAAAAATTGTAAATCCAATATCCCAATTGCTTAAAAAGACCAATAAAACCATTCATTAATCAAATTTAATCAATCCTGGGATTATATCTCCAATCTCCTAAAATTATAAATTTCAGTACATGTTTACAGATCGTTAATAGTAATAATACAGTTAGGTTGCCACATCATAGACTTCCATTTTATAACCTGATTTATACTTTCTTATTAGTGTAACTCCATATACTTCTGTGGCAGTCTGGATAACAATGCTTTTTATTCTGTTCAATTATACTTTCTATTCTCCAGTGAAATTAATCATTCTTTTGATTATTTTTTATATAGGACGTGTTATTTGGGTTCTACTATCATTATCATTTCATTTATTCTTACATTTTCTTCCATGTTTATTCTCCAAAGACACTCTAACCCTGTCCCTCATAAAGTCTTTCAGTATTTCATCTTAAGGAATCAAAACAAGCATACTTTTAGATTTATTCTATTGCCATGGGAACATACAGATAGATTTATGCTTAAAGCACATATTCAAAATATAGACTTTTTTCCAAGAATATACTCACCAAACCGTTACCTTTCTTAATCATTCTTGGATCTCTGAATAGTTCAATCTCTTTTTCTAGATTTATGTTTTGTTTCCACCTATTAATTCATATCCATGAGCAGAATATTTTCCTCCACCCCTCTCTGGATTGTAATTACACCTAGAATACAGTTTCACTTTATATAATTTGCTCCCTTAAAAATTTCTCCCTTTGTTAAAAAGTATCATTTGTTAATAACTTTTTTAAAGTCTTAAAGATTACAAGACTCTCTTCCTCTCTCTTCAGTTTTCTAAACCAGGGTTTCATTTCATTGAGGGCCGCATCAGGGTTGTGTTTGACCTCAGGGGGCCAGGCCAGGGTGGGTGTGGCCAGAGTGGGTGTGACCTGCTCGATGTCACTGTTGGGGGCGCCTGCGGTGACCCGAGTGCTCTGCAGGTGAAATCGGGCTCCTGAACTCTGTTTCCGGCTGCTATGGTTTCCTGAAACCCTCTGCCAGTGAAAACGGAGCTCAGGAGGGCCGCGTCTTTATGAGCAAGAGTGGGCTGCTGATAGTTATCATTGCATTTTAACTATTTTAATTCCTCAATTCTGGCACCCTGCCTGATTTGTAACTTTGGGTTGCAGGTATTGCTGAGGAAAAGGAAGGTATTCAGACAGAATGGTTTAGGTTTCCATGACAGCTATGACTCATTGATCTTCCCCCATTGTATTCCCCCATTTCTAATCTAATGATTGGTATTTAGGGAAGTTTTTTTGCAAGCAAAGAAGCTTTTTGTATTTTTGTACAGGTAATCCTTGACAACAGTTTATTTAATGACCATTTAAAGTTACAATGGCACTGAAAAAAAATGACTTATGACCGTTTTTCACGCTTAACAACCTTTGCAACATCCCCACGGTCACAAGAGGCTGGGCGAAGCTAAGCGCCCCTCGATGTGAGTGACATTGAGTTGGCCATGCCCATACAGTCACATGACCACCTAGTCACGCCTACCCAGCCAGTCATTAGGGGAGAAAACCGATTGTTAAATTATTTGAATCCCACCACTGGCTGTTACCTTCCCACCAAAATTGTACTTATTTATCTATTCACCTTTGTAATGCTACATTGGCAGGAGCAGGGGTGAGGACGGGAACTCATTCCATCACATGGTGCTCGGGTCTTGAACCTGGGCTGCTGGCTTCCCAGCCAACAAGCCCAGTGTTTTAATCACTGAACCACCACATTGCTCAAACAATCCTTGAGATCAGATAAAATTGATCTCTGAACCATTTGGACATGAGACATGGGCACAGACACATAAGCCATATTTTAAAGCTGGCATGATGAATGCAAGTTTGATGAATAATTGTCCACATTATAGCCCTTTCATAATTAAATGTACCTCTTTATTTCCCTGCATATATCCATCAATGCAGTTCTCCAAGATTAGGCTATTTTCATTCACATCTAATACATTACATTTTCCTTTCTTTTAATTTCACAGACATAAAAATTATATATTCTTCTCTCTTTCATTCATTTCACTTGCTAACTCCTGTTATTTACCATTTAATCCTCTAACATTCCATGATCAGAGGGATCCAATAAATGCTGACATATGATGTCTAGTTTCCAATTAAGGTTTTAGTCAATCAAAACTTTCACACTATATTTTTTAATGATACACAGACTAGATGTAGACTAGATTACTAGTCTAAATCGTGTCTATGCTACATGCAACATTTCCTGGTAGGGATAGGATGAACAGTTCTGGAACATTTGCCACAAGTACAGCCAAAACATAGTTTTATCCAAATATGCTAATGCTATACTATGCATTATATACTTATAATACATATTATATATACATATTACATATACATAATACATATATACATATATATATATATATATATATATATATATATATATATAGACACACACATATTATATAATACATAGTATATATACATAGTATATTATATACATTATATACTATGCAAGGGGACGCGGTGGCTCAGTAGCTAAGACACTGAGCTTGTCGATCGAAAGGTTGGCAGTTCAGCGGTTCAAATACCTAGTGCCGCATAACAGTGAGCTCCCGTTACTTGTCCCAGCTTCTGCCAACCTAGCAGTTCGAAAGCACATAAAAAATGCAAGTAGAAAAATAGCGACCACCTTTGGTGGGAAGGTAACAGTGTTCTGTGCGTCTTTGGCGTTTAGTCATGCCGGCCACATGACCACAGAGACGTCTTCAGACAGTGTTGGCTCTTCGGCTTTGAAATGGAGATGAGCACCGCCCCCTAGAGTCAGGAACGACAAGCACATATGTGTGAGGGGAACCTTTACCTTTATACTATGCAAGTTAGGAGAGTCTTGCAACCCTATATATTATTGCCTGCAACTCTTGAGTTACAGAGTTTCTGAGGTTACTGACACACTGTAAGCACAACCCAACTGAAACTATTTGTTATTTCACAGTAGCAAAGTTCAGGTCATGTAGGCTGGCTTTTGTGTGTGTCTGGTTTATATCTACAATTGGCAAATGGACTTCTATAACTGGAAAGTAGAACTTTCTAACCTCTTCTCTCCTACTTAAGCTCTTTGTTCTTCACCTTGTTCTTCACCAGGGCCATTCCTAGATGAGAACTATCAAAAATGGGACATGATGAAGCACTGGGAGGGTCTATTTTTTCAAGAGGGGAAGTGGATAAAGGACAGTGTTCCCAATAGTATTTTTTAAGTACAAAGGTAAATGGATACAATTCAGGAAGAAATATTTTTCTCCAGTCTATTTTGTCCCTTCTGAATTTCTCAGCAAGACAAAATTCCAATAAATTTTTAGATAGCAAGACCAATTGAATAGTATGTGGCTAAATGTTTTCTCTTTACCAGAATTGACCGCAGGCTTAAAAGACAGGTTGTTTTAATAATATTGTGGGTGGCATGTTAAAATGTAACTTGAACTTGGACTCATTCAGATGACCTAATTGCCCTAAACAAGCAGGATTCAAATAGGAAAAACTTCAGGTGAAGTATGAAATGGTTACGTGAAGATCAATTGTACCTTCTTTTTTTTTTGGCATAGCAGACAACAATAACATCCTCTTTTATCAAATATGCTCTAAATATCTAACAATCCTTCTTGCCACAACCTTTCTATGATTGTTCATAGATCAATTTAAATGATCAATTTAAAAAGTTAGGAATTAGTAAGTAATGTCAGTATGAGTGATACGTGCAAATTGCACTGTGTTTACAATAATCCTCAATCCTCACTCTGACAGATAGAGAAAATGCCCTGTGTTATGATTGTATTTAAAAGTATAGTATAACCCAAAGGCTTATTTGCAACGGTACCTTAATTTCATATTTGAAGGCCAAGTACTCTATATATTAATTGTTTACAATACCAGACAAGCTGGCAAAACCTGCAAAATGAGCTCCTTCAAATCCAAGCATATCAGGGTTTAAGCTTTGATTCCAGATAAAGTTCTCAAATGTCTTTTCTTTCTGCAAAATGTTTGAAAAAAGAATATTATCAGATGCTCACCATTTTCATACATGAGAAGAAGTCCAGCTATAGCTCTATGAGATTTCATTTCCTAATTTACCGTAGTTTAAGTTTATTTCCTTTGGATATGTCTTTGTTATAAATCCGTCTGTTTGCAAAGAAGAAGTACATACTAAAAGCTCTCCTAAAAGAAGTGGCATTCCTGCATTAGATTTATAGGGTGCTCCTTCTTCAGACTACTATTTATCACTGGATCCTTCAAACAACCAATTGCCTTATCTATTTCTGTCTTTCTCCTTGTCTCTCAATCTCTCTCACACATATACAAACACATATAGACCATAATTTAGGCCAGTGTTACTTAGATCAGCAACTTTAAGATGTGTAAACGTTTTAATTCCATGCTGGGAATTATTAATAATGCCTAATAATTAAGTCCACACATCTTAAAATTTCCCAGGTTGAGAAACCCTGATATAGACCCCCATCAGAAAAATAGAGATGATGGGGGAGGGGGAGAAATCTCTTTCTTTTGATTATTAGTTCTTCTAAGAAGCTTATGAACTTGATATTTAGCAGGAATAAACTACACAAAGCTAAGAAAGTGAGGCCCAGAGTAAAGTAAAGTATTTTTTTTAAAAAAAGGAGTTTTCACTTCACATTTTGAATTTGACCTTGAAGTGAAGGAAATAATGACGCTGAGTATTTCTCAAACTGACCTCTTCATACGAATTAAAGGCTACACAGCTATCACATTTTATGTTTGCATGTATTTGTAGTCATAAATATTCAGCTGAAAATATTTGACTTTATCTAAACTGATCTTCTGAACATCAAGGTAGTATTAAGTACAAAAGACTGTGATGAATCCAATGGGCATTGCAGCTGCTGTCTGTTCCCCCGCATGAAAAATGCACATCAGCATAAGTGAGATCAGATTTGACCCCTAGCAAGAAATCATGAAATACAATCCTGGCTCCTCCCTTTTACTTCATCCTCCCTTCCACCCCATATTCAGGTCCTCTTGGCTTCCCTACATGACTGTTCTGTATTATGATCTTTTTAAATAAGCAGCCTGTCGTTAGCTTTTATGCCAGTGCTTATTCAGCCGGACTACAGTTGAGGCTTCTTTGTTTTCAAGACTTACATAGCGTGTAAGTGGCAGATGTTTCCCATCTCTTGACTCCTGGTGAAATAAACAAGAGCTTCAGTACCCCTTCACCTCTCAACTGCTACATTACCTATTTCCAAAGTACAAAAGGGATGGATTTGTGTTTACACAATGCAGCTTTGAAGTGCTTTCCAGGTTTATGTCAAAAGGAGTCTCTCTGAGCAAAGATAACCATAGGGAAGGAATCAACAGGGCCACTATAAAAGTCACCTTCCATATTAACCAGGAAAATGATTCTTAAATTTAAAAAAAATAAGTTGGGTACTTTGATTCAGGGTCTGTCATCCATCAGCAAAAACTGAGTTACTTACAAGTTACTTATAAAAACTTGTGGTAAGTTAGAGGAAGGAATGCCAGTTATACTGGAAACATACCACGATAATATCCCATTTCTAGCATATAAAAAGACTCAGGCAGTATTTGTAAATGATAAGTTGCATGTGAAAATATTATTACTCACTTCCCACTAATGTTATTAATTCTAATTCCAGAGACAGCAATGCCAAGTTGCTTCCTTTGGATGAATGCATACTTGCTTATAGTGTCTTTATTTTATTTATGAATATTCAAGCAAATACTCCTGGGGCCAAACCATGGATCTTCACATGGCTTGACATGAAGTGATAAACTGGTAATATGATTGAATAAACTCTGCCACTTTATATTATATGCCAATTAAAGCACTTTTAATCGGGTTCCCCACATAAAAAATAAGTGTAAAAAATAATACTATCCAAGAATCAGAAAAATAAAAGTTAGGGGAGAAAAATAGTATCCCAGACTTTTGCATTATGTACTAATCCTTTGTTTGCAAAATGTGCTTAGTATAGGCAAACATTACAGAATGTGATTGTCTATCTGTAGTTTGAAGACCTTTAGTTCTCTGCATGGTGTGTAGGCTATAAATATTTTAAATCCTCTGGATAGTGGGTGGGATAGAAATATTATAAATGCTCTGGATAGTGAAGAAGACTATAAATATTTTAAATAAATGAAATCTACCAATTCAAAATTCTATACATGAAAAGGCCAGGTCTAATAGATACCCCTACAGCCAGCAGTAAATCTACCAATTATACTGGACATGCAGCTCCCACAGAGAGTACTTCCAGAGATATTGTATGTGGAAAAAACATGGCTGTCTCCATAAATCCATTACAAGAATTATGTTTTGTTTGTGCATTCATGCTGGGAAGGATTGGATATCAACCCATCATTCCCAGTTGCACTTTTAGGTGCATTTCCAATATGCACAGTTACTGCATTAAAAGGAATGTCCAACAGCTATAAGTATATTTTTAATGTGTAACTCTTGAATAGTTCCATAAGAATATAAGCACATAATATACTCCCATAAAGAATAAAGCCAATGTCTGAGTTATGTATGATCTGAGGTTTATAATAGTTAATTAATTTTAACCATTCAATTGGGTCCAACTCTTGATGACTTGATAGACAAGTGATCTCCATGCTACCTTGTCAAGCATAGCTTCTTTCAGATGTTGGATGTCCATCTTTGTATTAGCTTTCATGGTATCAAGCCAGCGAGTTCTTTACTTACTCCTTCTTCTTGATCCATAAACCATTCCTAGCATCATTGACTTCTCCAATGAATTTGCATGCATGACATGGCCAAAGTAAACAAGATGAAGTGTTGTGATTTTGGCTTTTAGTGATGTTTCTGGTTTTATATGATTCAGCACCTTTCAATGTTGGTTGTTCTGGCTGTCTATGGTATATTCAATAATTTACGCCAGTGCCACAGTTCAAAGGAGTTCACTTTTCTTTGATGACCCATTCTTAGTCCCATGAGTTGATGACCCAACTCTCATACCCATACATCACTGACTATTGCTCTAAGTAGCCTGCTTTTTGTACCTCTGCTTTTCCAGACTTTATTCTGCTAACCATTGCAATGCGGCCTAAGATTATCCTGTGTTTGATATCAGGTGTAGAATTGCCATCTTGAACTATTTCAATTTCCTACTTGTTGATTTTAAACATATTATGTCCATCTGTAGTTGTTGTCATTATAACTTCTTGTAAATGTTTTCATAAAACGTATCTAAAATGTTGCATAAAAAGTGCATTATTATGTAACTCAAAATAGTCTGTGCATGGATGTATTCCTCTCTGAATCATGCATTGCTATTTACTTTATCCTGCAATGCTTGTGTTACTTTATATGTAAATTGCACTGTAATAATGAATGAAAAGCAATCAAGTTATAGCAAGAATGTAGGACCAACTTGCAGACAATAATAAAGAATGAAAGAGCACAACATCTTTCTTCTTTTGAACAGGAAGTGGCTTCACTCATTATTGTGACAATGATTATGATATTAAAAAACAACAAAAGAGCATGTGACAAATTTGATATTTTTAAAATTAATAACAATAATTTAATATTCCACTCCTTGAGATGGAAAATGTATTAACATTTTGGACGGGCGTCCACATTCAAACACCACATTCCAATTAGCCCAGTTGTGAGACAAGCTAAGGCTAGACAGCTTTGCAAATATATAAACAGGAAGTACAGTAACCATAATATCAACTTTATGGCTGTAGTGGTTGATTTAATAAAGATGAATCTATTCATCTTAAAGCGAAAGGGAGTGGTCAGGCTTTTATGCTGATATGAAAGCAACAGGTATGTATCCTGATTTGTTAAAAAATAAATTGGTGAAGGTGATTTCAATTATTTAATACTAAAGAGACACAGTTATTCTGGAAGAAAATATGAGAAAGAATGTATATTTCCAGAGGAAAAGACAGTCATAAAGCTATCTAGTTTAGTTTTAAGACTACACTAGATAGCTTTGTGATGTTGCATATAGCAAAACATTTCAGGCTGAAACTGCTACCTGGTTATCATTCAGAACCCCCCTAGATTTATGCGCATCAAAAAGTCTGTCCTTCCTGTGCATTTCCTTTCAAATGGAAACATTTAAATCACAGTGGGGCTTTTTGAAAACTAGTTCAAAAGAATAAAACATCAAATGTTTTATTTCTAAAGTGGAAGACTGCTGCAGAGATAAGATCCCATTCATGCCTATCATGGCTGCCCTGCACATCCAAATGTTAAATTTGAGTTTTTACTATTGAATATGGCATGTAATCCATGGAACAAAGAGTTTACTACCTATAAGCAACCTTAGTGCAGACAGCAGAAAAATGTGACTAAGAATCAGAAAATTTTACAGCTTTTCAAATCAACAGAAGTATCTCTAAGGCCAGGGCACTAGTTCTCCAAATATGTGAATGTATTATGGGAAGAAAAATTCCCAACTTTGAAGACTATAAGAAAGATAAGATATACAAAGGGTGATAGAAAAATTGTGAAGCAAATCAAACCAGTGGAACTGAGTCATTTAATTAAGATCTGATAAAGTTAGAAGCAGTCAAAACAGCAGAAGCAAATTGCTGATGGGACCCAAAATGAACCAGTTAAAGAGCTACAAAGGTTCATACCAAAGATATAAAATTTGCTCCTTGGGATAGTTTGAGAAGATAGATCTCAATGTCACACAATTTTTGAAAATGAAAAGAGGGATTGATCATATATTGGTATATTATAGAGTGAAGAAAGGAAAAAGACACCATTCAATTATCTCTTGAAAAGTTTGTAAGGAAGCTTGAATGACCTACACATTCCATCTTACTTACTTACCCTGTTTTCCCAAAAATAAGACATCCCCTGATAATAAGCCCAATCGGGCTTTTGAGCGCATGCACTAAAATAAGTCTCCCCCCAAAAATAAGCCCTCCCCGAAAATATTTAAACGCATAGCTGGAAATCAGGTAAGATGGCAAGAGGAGCCCCATCTTATTCCACATGCCCCAAAATAATAAGACCTCCCCAAAAATAAGGCCAAGCACTTATTTTGGGGTTCAAAAAATATAAGACAGGGGAAACACATTATTTTCGGGGAAACACATTACTATTTATTTATTTATTTATTTATTTATTTATTTATTTATTTTTGGAATTTGTCAAACAGAACAAGACTAAGAGAATAAAAATACAATGACAGGGACGATAGGCATGTTAGTGCACTTATGCATACCCCCTCTCCTGCCACTTAATTATGAAGTAAGATCCATGGAAGTCAATTTGTGACTGAAACTCTGAAAATTTGTACCTGAGACAACTGAATCAGGTAGGGCATTCCAGACTTTGACAACTCTATTACAGAAATCATATTTTTACAGTCAAGTTTAGAACGATTTACTTTGCATTTAAAGCGATTGTTCGTGCACGTATTATTGCAATTAAAACAGAAAAAGTCATTTACAGGTAAAACATTACTACATATAATTTTGTATGCAAAATTAGGTCTGACCACAAGCAACACAGTTTTAAGTTATCCAAACTGAGAATTTTGAGCCTAGTAACACAAGGAATTCTGTTGTGTACAGAAGAGTGCAAGACTTTTCTCGGGGACCTGCTCGATTGTACTGATGTCAGATATATGGTGGGGATTCCAAACAGTTGAACAATACTCTAAAATTGGTCTAGCATAATTTTTATAAGCTCTAATTAGCAATTCAATGTTTCCAGAAAAAAAGCTTCGTAAAATTAAGTTTACAACTTTTAATGCTTTTTTAGCAAGGCTGTTACAGTGAGCTTTGGAGCATCTTCAGAGATCAGTATGCCTAGGTCCTTAACAAAGTGAGGGTCATCTGCTAGATCAATGCCACCTAGCTTATACTTGACATTCTGATTATGTTTACCAATATATAAGCCAGAGCATTTATTAATCAAAATTTGAAGTCGCCAAATAGATGACCATTCAGACACATAGTCGAGATCACTTTGCAAAACAACAGAATTATCTGTAGAATTGAATAATTTTACTCCATTGGCCAAAAGAAAGCAATTGCTTTTAAGTTGATAAACATAAATTGTTGATAGAGAGCAAAAAAAGTGTGGGACCTAAAATGCTGCCTTGCGGAACACCACTGATGCAGGATTAGACAGTGAGTTCCCTATTTCGACTTTCTGCAGTCTATTAGACAGGAAAGCAGCAATCCATTTGTGCAAAGGTACAGAAATGCCCTAAGAGTTTAATTTCGACAGTACTTGCTGTATCAAAAGCTATGTTCTTGTCACCTTCTGGCACAATCTTCTCATTTAATGATTTTGATCACAATCCTGTAACATCTATCTCCTCTCTTCCCATCTAATAATTACATGTTTTGTCATCTGATGTCCTAAGCACTTGTATCTAGGTTTTAAAGATTACACTTACTGATAGTGTAGTCAGGTGGTCCAATTCTGATTTATGCAAAAATCAGGTTACTCAATTACTCAAGGGTTTTTAGATTGAAATAATTATAGATGTCAAACCACCTGTCTAAAGTTGTTTTTTTTTAAAAAAAAATAATTAGCATATACACCTGTAAATAACATGACCTTCCTATAACTTACTGAGATGAACCAAATGTTGATCAATGAAACCTTTTAAAGATCAGAATTGAAATGAACAGTTTCTGTGGACAATTTTTTTCTTTCTCACTACAATGTGTGTTATACAAAGTTTTGAAATTGATGAAGACTGGATAGAAACAACTTTGCTTTTCTACACATGTTGCCAAACAGAGATAAAACAACCCAAAGACACTGAAGTAATCTTTTTTCTTTTCTGCAAAAGATAAATATGTCTGGTCTCCTCAAAGCAAAGCTGATTTCTGGGTAATATTGTCATGTCTTTAGAAACTGTTGAACTGTGACAATTAACAGAAGATATTGTTTATCTCCAAGCTCTTGAGAAACTTATCCCATTTATTTCTACGGACCACTTCTCCATTAAAGGCTAAAAACAAACAGGGCCATTTTTCAATCTCCGTTGATAATCTCAAATCTAAACAGTAGAAAGATGACTGTTTTAGTCAAAGAACTATTTTACTTTATCTTATTATTTTATATTATTTCAGGGTTTTCTTTTCTTTTCTTTTTTTTTTGTAGTAAAGTTTTTTTATTTTTAAACAGACAGACAAACATACAATACATCTTTTCTAGACAGAACATTGACCCAGTCATAAATTTGTACAAATATTTGTTCATCTTTAAAACAATTTTGTACCTTCAATTTTTGGTATAACATTTATTTCTCTCTAATTTTAAAAATCTGATGTTACCCTTCCTCTTAATTTAATTCAAATGATGTAGAAATGTGAAATAAAGGTATTATTTGGTATATTTGCTAAATAATTGGAGATGGTATTATGTTGTGTCAATGCAAATTAAGGGGATCAAATTTTAGGCAGGGGTTTTTTTTTCCCAAAGGAAAAGAATATGACATTTTTTTATTTTTAAAAAATTCACCTGCAAATGTTAACTTTACCAACAAATTATTACCTACTCTCCTGATTTAAAATGCACAGGCCTGCTCATTCAAGGTATTTTTTTTTCCTCAGAACTAGCCCAACCTACCTCCATATTTGTGAGGAGTTATTCTTAGCTTTTGTGAGACTGTTTTCATTGCAGTGGTGACAGGACTTTTCTTGATGAAGTGCTTCATCTTGCCCTGAGTTTTGTCTGGTAGCTCCAGTACTGTCAAATGAGAGGCTTAACCTGACAATAAGTGGCAGCGTTACTTCTAAAAAAAGAGGGGACAGGCTGTTCAGGAGGTAGCTTCAAAAAAGATGAGTACATCAAAGCTTTTTTTAAAGCAAAGCAACACTTCATAATCTGGGACAGTCCTTATTAAAGACCATGGATTTTTGATAGCACCACTGTTATATATTATCATTAATATGACCCATGTTGCTCTTTTTTACTTCTAATCTATCAGTTTATGCTCTCTGTGAGATCTGAGTATGTGTTTGTGTGCGCGAAGGGATTTTTAGTGTGCTTTGCGTAACTACTATTTAACTTTCAGAATTGGTATAAGCAAAGTGAATATAATTTGGAAAAAGCAAGAAAAAAAAAAGCCACCAATTCCGGTCCTTGCTGCAGCTGGACAAGATGGCAAGAGCTATGTTGTATTTAATGATTTTATTCATTTCATATCAGAGGTGGGTTTCAGCAGGTTCTGACCAGTTCTGGAGAACCGGTAGCAGAAATTTTGAGTAGTTTGGAGAACCGGTAAATACCACCTCTGACTGGCCCCACCCCCATCTATTCTCTGCCTCCCGAGCCCCAGCTGATTGAGAGGAAATGGGGATTTTGCAGTAACCTTCCCCTGGGGAGGGAATGGAGATTTTACAGTATCCTTCCTTTGCCATGCCCACCAAGCCATGCCACACCCACCAAGCCATGCCACGCCCACCAAGCCACATCCCACAGAACCAGTAGTAGAAAATTTTGAAACCCACCACTGTTTCATATAGCTTTACTGGTGTTTCTTTTCTTTTATCTAAAAAGCATAATAGTCAAAGAATTTCAGCTGGTAGGGTCTAGGAAGACAGTCCTCTCAGCTGTTGCCCATGCATTATGGAAAGTCTTGTCCCCAGAGATGAGGTGGGCCACTGTCCTGGCCTTCCACAAAGGGATCAAAACTTAGCTCTTCAGTCTTGCATGTGGGGCAGAGGGGACCACACAACCATGGGGTTAGTTGGACCCATGAGAATGTCCCAAGCCTATATTAACAATTGCTAAATACTGATCTTGGAATTTTTAAAAAATGTATAATGTTATATTTTATAATTGTTTTAAACAAATAATGTTAATTTTAATATTTTAATATTAATGTTTAGGTCTCTAAAACAAGATGGATCGACGACATCAGCAAGTATTAGCAAAAGAAAGCTCAGGACCTTATTGGTTGGAAACATGTGGAAGAGGCCTTCATCCTGCAGTGGATAGACAATGGCTAAAATGATGTTGAGTGATGAATACTAACTTTATATAATGTTGTTTGTATATTGATTAAATTGTGTGCCGCCAGACCATGGGTGAAATCTACTTACCTTCCTTACCTGGTTCGGAAGTGCACACGCCACAACACATGCGCACGCACACCCTCTGCGCATGTGCAAAACCTTCTATGCATGTGCAGAGGGTAAAAAACACATTACTTCCTGGTTAAAACCAGGAAGTAACGACACCCAGGCGGGTGGGCGGAGCCTCGCGTCGCCATCGCTACTGGTTCTCCGAACCACCTCCCACAATTGCTACCGGATCGCCCAATCTGGTCCGAACTGGGAGCATTTCACCCCTGCGCCAGACGCCTTTTCTGAAGAGATGAGCAGTTAAGAAATTGGAAATATAAATAAATAAATACATTTTTTTTAAATGACAAATACATTAATGTTATATCTTGATATATGAAATTTAATTTTCACGGTTGTTCAGGAGTTTTCTTTTCTGCTCTCATTTCTCTTATCATCCCCAAGTTGACATCCTAACTATTCCAGACCTTATCTGTACCTTTAATATCTGACAGGTACAGGCAAGGGATCTGCTCAGATGGTTTTATGGGAAGGAACAGATGCTTTTTTTATCTCTGTTTCTAAACTTTTATGCCTTATAACTGGTGTCCTCCAGATTCCCAACATTCTCAGCCTGATTGACCAACTGACAGATTGTAGCATAAGGGAGTGGAGGGTACCAGGTTGTGAAAGGTTCTGCATATGGCTGAAGGTATTTTGGGAATTGCTAGTATTTTCCTGTTGGCTTGATTTTGGATATCCAAGGTTATTGCAGTGTCAACAAGTCATCAGTTTACAGCATAGAAGGTTGACAGAAGTCTTCCTGATCACTAATGTGGTTTTTCAATGTGCATATCCACAGGAACTCATGATCTTAGAATGCAAAGATGGCACTTCTCACAAGTGATGAGCATAGAAGCATTCAGAAACATATTTAGCTGATTATTTCAAATAACTGTTCAAAATTTAGTCTTCCTCACTTCTTCAACTTTGAATTTTTGTAGGTTATCTAGCCTGTGATTCTTCCTCCTGCCTTCTAAGGTTATTGTTACAGCCCATTACAATAATGGAGAAAGTACGTCTGAGTACCTGATTATTCTTCTAAATAGTTTGTACCAGTATTTCACAACCTTAGCAGCTTTAAGATCTGTGTATCTGAACTCCCAGAATTCTCCAGCCAGCCTATTGGCTGGATAACTCTGGAAGTTGGTCCCCACGTCTTAAAATTACCAAGATTGAGAAACACTGGTTTATACAATGAACAAGTAAGAACTGAGTTTGGAGAAGCAGAATAATTGAGAATAGAGATGGGAATAAGACGAATATTCACATTGTCCCCATATCAGTTTAATTTGTATAGCAAATATAAAGGTAGTCCTCGAATTAATAGAGTTCATATAGTGACTATTTGAAGTTACAATGGTACTAAAAAAAGTGACTTAAGACTGTTTTTCACAATTATGACCATTGCAGCATTCCCATAGTCACGTGATCAAAATTCAGACACCTGGCAACTGACTTGTAGTTTTGACGGTTGCAGTGTCCCGGGGTCATATGATCAACTTTTGCTACATTCTGACAAGGGGAAAGCCAGATTTACTTAACAACGGTGTTACTAATTTAACAAGAGCCTTGATAGTACAGTGGTTTAGTGCACCCTGTTATTAACACAGCTGCCTGCAATTTCTGCTGGTTCGAATCTCTCCAAGGCTCAAGGTTGACTCAGCCTTCCATCCTTCCTAAGGTAGGTGAAATGAGGACCCAGTCTGTGGGGGCAATAAGCTGACTTTGTATAAAATATACAAAAGAATGAAGGCTATTGCTTAACGCATTGTAAGCCGCCCTGAGTCTCCGGAGAAGGGCGGCATATAAATCAAATAAAAAAAACAACAACAACAACCTCAGTGATTCTTAACAACTGTGGCAAGAAGGATTGTAAAATGGGGCAAAATTCAGCTAACAACTGTCTTGCTTAGCAAGAAAAATGTTGGGCTCCATTGTGGTTGTAAGGCAAGGACTACCTGCATTATCAAAATGGTAGGACTGGAAAAGATGGAAACTAATCAAAAGTGGATAGCATTGACAGTTTGAATTATGAATATAACACCAGCTGAAGTTAAAGAAGACATAGAAGAATTAAGTATCTGTAGGATTCCTCTTCTGCATTCATCCCTAATGGAAAAAAAATCATGTTCCAAGTTTATATTAGGTGTGACGGGTAGGAGCTCAGAGTCAATGCTTTCTGTGATAGAAGCCACACAGTAGAATTCCCTTTCCCTGATGTTAGATTATATCTTCCCTGGTGGTTTTCTAGAAGGCCATTAAAACTGAACTCTTTTATAGGGACTTTGAGGAATACCATTTGTGTAAATACCTATTATTGTTTCTTATTGAGTGTTCTATTGTTTCAGGTGATTTTAGGATTTTCTGTTTGTATAGTTTTATATGGCTGTTTTTATTACTGTAAATCACCAGAAGTCTTTAGTGATTTAGTGGTATGGATATAAGCACAATTGATGAATAATAAATCACAAAAGTAAAACATGGATGGTGAAAAATCCATCTTAACATAAAATATTGAAAGACAAGGTCAACCAGGATTCTAAACTTACAACTGACAGCAAAAAATTAAAGATGGTAGTTGGGTTTTTTTCTTGGGTTAAAAAATAGAGAGGGACAGAAAGATGTGATGTAGATTGATATGATTCATAAATCATAAATGATAAATTCATTTTTTATTTTGACTCAGACTGCTTTTCTTTTCCTAAGTACAGGTAGTCCTCGACTTGCAACAGTTCATTTAGTGACTGTTCGAAGTTACAACAGCAATGAAAAAAGTGGCTTAGGACCATGTCACACTTATGACCGCATCATCCCCATGGTCATATGATTTACATTCATATGCTTGGCAACTGATTCATAATTATGGCAGTTGCAGAGTCCCGGGGTCATATGATCATCTTTTGTGACCTTTTGACGAGCAAAGTCAATGGGGAAGCCAGATTCACTTAACAACGGTGTTACTAATTTAACAACTGCAGTGATTCACTTAACAAATGTGGCAAGAAAAGTCATAAAATTGAGCAAAACTCACTTCACAAATTTCTCACTTACCAACATTAATTCTGCGCTCAGTTGTGGTCATAAATTGAAGGCTACCTGTACTTATTAGCATTTCTGGGTTGGAAGTTTATTCAAGAAAGGACTATTTTTTTTTCCTGTTTCTCCTTTGCATGTCAATTGTATTTCTCTCAGATACTGTGCCAATAAACACCGAGCTTCAAATTCTGCATGCCCTCTAGTAATATGCTGAGAGGACAACAGGAATGTTAGCTGTAAAATAAACATGTATTATATTTTTTTTTATTGCTTCCAACTACTGTAAACTACGGAAAATAAAGCTAGCCATTAAAATGTCTACTGTTTCCTTTGAATCAAGGTTTCTCCTGGGTTTTTCAGCTGCTTGAAGTAGGAAGAAAGATGTTTCTATGGTAACGTCCCTTTGGGGTAGGGGGTTTCAATGAAGATGCCTCCTTCCAAGTGCTGATCTAGGGAGATTAACAAAAAGCAGTTTATGGGATTATACACTATCCCAAAGTGATTACTGCCTGCCAAGTATTTTTATAATCAGGATTATTTCAGCAGCACTTTCTTTGAAGAGGTGAGTTGTTGCTGTATTTTCAGATCCTATTCTTACTCATTCGAGGCATAGTTTATCTTAGCACATTGGAGCATAAATCCTAAATAGCTCCAGGGAAACCAACCTATCCCATCCTGTTGTATACTGTTTTGTTTTGGCTACAGCTTGTACTGTATAGGGAGTTCATATAGAGGGCTGCAGAGAACCTCCACTGAATGCATAATTTTTCAAGAAGCCAGTGTCAGCCCACAGGCAAAATGCAATGACAGCATTTGAAACACATCCAAGGCAGCCCCTCATTTGTTGATTCGGGCATGCGGTTCAGATTAATAGGATTTACTTCTGGTAACTTGGGTTAGCAATTCAGATTACATGTCTCCTTTTTAAAAGTTAGAATCCTAACACATTTATCTGAGAAAGTTTTATCCTTAGGAAATATACCTAACAGCAGGAAAATATTGATCACCTACTGCTAAGTGTATTTCCTAAGGATGATAAGCTCACAATATTCAGAGCTGTTATATAGATCATAAAATTAAAATATAGGTGCTATTTTTTCCTAGGGAATAGTGATCTATTAGAAGGATATCTAATTTAACAGGACAGCACATCCTCTGAGGGAATGGTGATAAAAAAAGGTGTTAGATTGTGCAGAGATGGACAGGCTAACATTGGAATTAAAAGAAAGAGGAGAAACGGAATACTATTTGCTCTGGGACACATGGTACAAATGGTTAGTGAATAGAAGTAAAGATTAAATATAAAGGTAATTTAAGAGGTACACTAAAATTCACAGGCAATGTATATAGTTAAAGGAAGAATAAGGAATGTAATTGTTATGTATATATGAGTATTATCGATGCTGGAGCGCTGTAAAGATTGTGATATAAAATGATGAAATATGTTCAATAAAAAAAAATTTTTTTTAAAGAAGGACATCTAATTTATTTGAAGGACTGTAAAGTCCAAGTCTGTTGTGAAAACAAAGATCAATAAGAAAAACCAAGATAGGCCTTGAAGTTATCCAACTGTTAATATCAGACTGAACAGCTGGCTGACGCAGTCTTCCTCGCCATTATGAAATTACAACTCATCTATTTACAATTTACTTAAACACGAGAACTAGAGATTAAATTTAGGGCAGAATTATAGGAAACGATGGGGAGATTTTATAGATGGAACAATGAAACAATGCAGAGGACAGAGACAAGGGTAGGTGCTCCTAGTAAATTGTAGTCCACCACTGGTAGCATCCTCTGAAGCACTGTTGTCCATTACAGAAAAAAAAAGAGGGGTACTAAATTTAACACAAAGGAAAGTTCAGATTTAGAGCAATGATAAAGGGCATAGCCCAGACACACACACACACACACACACACACACACACTCAGAGTGCAAGAATTATTAGCTTTCATCTTGCCTATAGTGCTTTGCTTCTGCTTAAGATAAAAATAACAGATCATCTGTCAATTTGTGGACCCATGAGGGCTCAATTCTAATTTTTAGGCTCCAGGGGTTAGTATGAGTTCAAAGGTCCTTTGGCAGTATCAATCTGTGAAGTAAGATAAATCTCATTTTTGCTCAGAAGAAAGGCCATGGAGCAGAGCCTTGCCCTAAGTCAAATGTACATACTTAGTGTCTGGAGAGTTTCAACATGGAAGCATTCTGCAAAGGTGTCACACCAAGAGTATCATATGTGCTGGCTAGCTGCGAAAGAAAATCTTTCGAAAGAAATTACATTTAAATGTTTAAGAAAACTCTTCTATTTTTTCAGGATTAGGTTGGCTTGATGTCTAGATGCTGTTTCATGTAAAGGGACATGTGGTTTAATTAGCACACTATGTGGAGAAAAGCCCAGATTGTTGGAGGGTGGTCTAAGGATGATGAGGAAGAAGAAGATTGATGATGAGGAAGTAAATGTATCATTATAGCTGCCCACTTTAGAAAACTTTGAACAGCCCCAGAAGACAATTAAGTGTTCCAACAGCTATGCCCAGAAGAAATTTCAGGGCCTGCTCTTGCTCTTTAACCCCAACCTCATACATCAGGGTGAGGGAGGGAATCTTTTATGGCTGGGAGAACACTCAACAACTTTAGGGAGGGTGAGTGAGTCCCTCAATAGGCATGGTGGTATCATGCATATGGGATATAATCAGAATGTTCTGTGAAGAGTTTGAGATTTGTTCTTTGATTTTTAATCCATGCTAAATTTGTTTTAGGACCAGCTCTATAGTTTTGAAGTGTTTTTCACGTAAAAATAAAAAACAACTGAGCCACAACATTTTAATGATTTGTAGTAATTGTAGAAGGCTCTTAATAGCAATAGCATTCAGACTTACATACTGCTTCACAGTGCTATGCAGCACTCTCTAAGTGGTTTACAGAGTCAACACATTGCCCCCAACAATCTGGGTCCTCATTTTACCAACCTCGGAAGGATCGAAGGCTGAGTCAACCTTGAGCCAGTCAGGATTGAACTGCTGGCAGTCAGCAGAATTAGCCTGCAAAAATGCATTCTAACCACTTGCCCCACCATGGCTCCTTAGAAAGAGGAAAAGGTAAAGGATGAGGTTAGGAACCACATAAAGCTCTCAGACCTGAGGTTATCTACTCTTGCCATACACAACAGGCACAAGTCCAAGGCATTTTATGCAGGGCTCTAATTATTTTCTGTAGTTTAAAATTTTAATATTCATTTATATATGCTGCTACAGAAAGAAAGTGTCGCCATCTGAGACTAGCTTCCCAATGAAGCAATGTGTAGTTTTAATGATAAAACATTTACCTAAGAATGGTTGTTATGGGACTGTTGATCTCCTTGACAAAGGAATGCAAGGGCAGTTACGTGACTACCACCTTATGTGCGTGACCAGCTATGTCAACTGAATGAAAGGTATACGTAAGAAAAGGGAGGCAGGAACTCTGACAGGCTCTTAAGAGTCTTATTATTATATACCATGACAATAAACTAGGGTTCCAATAGTCCTTTCTGACCTGGATTAACTTGGAAAGTTGACATTTAGAAAGTCTAGCCCAGGAGTCATTCGTATGGATTGGGATCATATGACTCAGAATTCTAAGTCTGATGACTGGAAATTCTGACATTTCGAATGTAGCACATTGGGATAGTAACAAACTAAATATAAGGAGAAGGAGAAATGGGATTGTTGCTTTTAGTGTTAAACCCATATTAAAACAAACATCTCGGTTCACCTCCACATCCTCACCCTACATGGTCAGCTCTTACCTGCTTCATTTCTGGGTAAATAAACTATGACATGGAGCTTAATTCTTCCTCTCCTCCATGTTGTAAACAGAAAAGCTGGTGCCAGTGCATGTAAAAGTGAAGCAATAACTTTTTCTCTAGCTGAGATAAAGCAAGGGAAAAACACCGACCACCCAGGGAAGGTATTTCGCTGCAGATAAAAGTTACTTTACTAGTAATGTTAACAGTTCTTCTAAATTTAGCAGATTTGCTAAAGAGATGGGCTATTATAGGACATTCTTAGTACACATTTCACTGCAAAATGTTTTCTCATTTTATACTTGAGATAGATACTGTTGGAAGGCAGACGCCTTTGTGACAGGTTATAACTCTTGAGAAATGCAATTACACCAGTACAGTCATCAAAGAAAGCAAAACAGAATCAACTTGAAATGGTGAAGGTTGAGAGAATGCCACAGAAAGTGCATGACTGAAGGGACTTGATAATAATTGAGTCTCTATTTTTATTTGGGATTTTTCAATGCAGCTATGAAAAATGGGAAACAGATTCTGAACACATGAAGGATGGGTGAGAGAACATATAATTTCCATGCAATAGACTCCAAGTTCAGTACTTATTGTTTCTATTTAAAATGATCAACCAATCATTTAACTCATGTCAGATGCTCGGTATACCTACTTCCTGTCAGAGTAGATATAATGGGATAATTTGGTGTCACACCTGAGTAAAATGTCTTTCTGATTATGAAAATCTAGACCTGCACATCACCTTTACAATTTTTAGTACACAAGGCAAGAAAGGAATCACTACAAAGTGAGAGATTAAATCCTGACGTCCTAAAGATAAATTTTGAAATAGATCAGTTTTGATTGTGATTGCACAAACTAGGTTGTGCTCCACCTGAAGGCAAAGCCTGAATCTAGAATAATTCAGGGAAATTTTGAGCAGATTTTTTCTACTCTTTTATTTGTATATATTGATTTGTTTTCAACCCACCACAATCCAAAGATTCTTGGAAGATTATATTGTTAACAAATTATACTAATATATCTGTGGTAGAAAACAATAATTAAAATAAATAATTTTTTTATTATTTTTCATAATACGATAAAATTAAACTTAATTAAAATGATTTTTTTTTTAAATTAAAGTAGGAAGTATGATACCATAGCTTAAAAATAGATTTAAAAATGCAAAACATTCTGTGATATTGTATTCCCATCAATAACACAGAGCTGCAAAGGACAGCTAGACAGCCACAGCACTACTAGGAGAAATATATCAAATCTTTCGTTACTGACTTAAGTCAATTCTGCTGGTGGACAAAGAAACCCCTATATATTCCTAGCAAACTGGAACTGAAGACTAAAGAAGTTCACTGCATCATCTACCCATCTAATGAAGATGGAGTAGGATGTCTGTTTGTCTTAAGAAGATCCCTAGGAATCAGCCTTGATTTTTTTTTCATTTAAAGAAGGAGATACCAAAAAAAGAATGCTTCCTTTTAATCAAGGTTTCTCCTGGGCTTTTTAGCTGCTTGAATGAGAAGGAAGACATGAGAGCTATGTTCTAACAAGGGATCCCCTGGCCTGGCCTGATGAAGAAATCATGTTTCTGGAAAGCCATAAGGCTTGGGGCCAACCTCACCCCATGGGTGGGGATGGGAGATAATGTAAGCTTCCTTTGGAAACAAAGGAACAACCCATTCTCTCAAAGATGAATTCATCACTGCTAGAACCCATCCACATGTCACCTCTTGGGCAGCCTTAGTCAACCAGGAGGGGCACCCTAACCCTTTAACCAAAAAAAAAAAAAGGATAAGTAAAGATACAAGAGAAGCATCTAGATAAAAACATTAAAATTGTCAATTTTAAGGGGCATGGAGAAGGGATACAAAGAACTAACCAGCTTCATTTACTTATCATGTGCAACAGTGATTTTAAAAAAAAACTTTTCAGATTTAAGTTCATTGAATAAGGTATAATCTTATAAGGGGTGAAGAGTTACTACATTTGTTTATACTTGTACTGAAGATTGGAAGTAACTTTATTATATATTTTTCATTTTTCTTTATTATGTTCTTTTCTTTTTCTTCTTTCTTTTTTCTAGCACTTTTTTTTCTTTTTTTTTCTTCTCTTCCTCTGTTAGGTTTGTGTTAGTTTTTTACTATTGCAGTCAAAGTTCTCCATAAAATTGTTTAAGTAAAAAAGAATACTGAAGCTGAACATTAGTTGTAGTATCTCTCAACACCTAAGTAATCTTATATCTTAGATATATTATACACATGCATAATGCACACAGAGAGAAATAAATGTATACATGTGTTCACACCAACTTTTCACCTTTCCCAATTCTTTCACCTCCATTTCAGAATTTAAATGACAATTTATTAAGGTAGTGAGATAGAAGATAGATGAAAAATTCTTAAAATCATGATATGTTCCTTAGCCTAGGTTTTGTAAGATATTGTCCATTCAGCTGTTCAAGACAAGTGGGAAACATTCCCATTAAATTTTGGTTCTGGGAAACTAAGAAAGGTTTTGTTTAAATTACTACTTTTCTGAATTCAACTTTGGATCTTATTCTGTGGAACATTGATTTACTGTATTTCTGTAGATATAGTGAGAAAACTGCTCTACAAAATTTTTTTTTTCTTAATTTACTTTGAGTCAGGATTGAGTTTTTTGGATAGACTGGAAGCAGATATTTCCATTCATCATAGGTATTTCTGTAATAATTGCCTGGAAAATAAATAATACTTAAGTCTGATTTTATGCATCACTGTGATGAGAAAAGACGTAGCGTAAGATTTGTGCCTTCTGTTCACTTTTAGGATTCAAAACAAAGAGACATGCCTCTGGTGAAAGGCTAATTAATAAAACTAGTGTAAAGTTGGAATTATTTGTGAATCCTTGTACTGAATCATTAGTGAATAAGGGCATGGAGATGTCACATAGTTTTGAGTAACTCAGGGGCTTCAGTCCTCAGCCTATGAGGACAGTTCTACCTTTAATTCTATCTGTTGGCACAGTCTGAACTTTCATGAAATTTGTTGATTAAAATATTGAGTTTCTCACCAGCATCAGGGCTTTTATTGAGAATCAATAGGGGCTTCTGCAAGTAAACTACTCAGCATGAATTCTTCTTGCAAAGTCAGTCCCATTCTTCTACAACAAACACCATGCAGTGCATCTACCAATGCAAGCCCAAGCCACATTTCTATGGCTTTCCAGAAGGCTAAAAGAGGGGGAGGCCTTGCAGATGTCTGTACGAAGGATGTTCCACAGGGTAGGGGCTGTACAGAAAAAGCACAATTCCTACATCCTGCTAGATGCAACATTTGAAGAAAAAAAATTGGAGCACAAGTTCAACCTGATGAAACTGGCAGATATTTTTAGGGAGAGAATAACTTATAGTCTTCTCCTCCTGCCCTATTTTGTCATCAGGTTGAACTCCGAGACAAGTTCTTTTCAGGCTTTAGATCCAAATTATGATTCTTGATGAACATATCTTTTATTTTATGTACACTGAGAGCATATGCACCAAGACAAATTCTTTGTGGGTCCAATCACACTTGGCCAATAAAAATTCTATTCTATTCTATTCTAAATATTGGAATATGTCACCCAGAATAAATAACTAAAACATGTTAAGGAACATGGATGTGTTTATATGAACATCTTCAATTGCCTCATCCCTATCCTATTCCTTCTCCGTCATGGGCTTAGCAAATGTGTGCCAGTGAATAACACATTTTATCAGATACCCTGCTAGATCAGAATTCACAGCGACAAAGGGGCTTACTCACATTCAAGGGAATGTGAATGGAAGCCTCCGTCAGATTTCCATGGTCAATGCAAGGAGATTGAGGACTGAAAGACAGGCCTTTGTTCCTTATCACATATATAATCTTTCTGAGAATCAGTGCTTTGCTGGACTACTAGGGACATACTGTCTAGACAGGACTACAGTTGCTTTGTTCTGGAGCTTTACGGTATATATGTGATGGTCCCAATGAGCCAGAATGGAACTCTACTGCAGACAAACAAGTACTTATAGATGGCCCAGTCTTCAATGATATTACCAATGCAGTTTTGAACAGAAAAATATAGAACATACTGCTGTACATTACATTAAAATCTAGGCACAAAACTATCACATGAATAAGCTTACGCATTTTCTCCTTTAAGAGACAGGGATTAAAAATCTGAGTCTGTTTTTTTGCCTACAAACTGTCCATTCTTCTATAAGAGTTTGGAAAAGATTTTGTGATTGCTCAGTCATTGTGGCTTCATTTCTTTTCTAGTAAACTGGTCTGGTTTTCCCCTAGCACTGTTAATAATTACTACTAGCTCTGCCTAACGAATTGTCGCCAAGAAGCAAACACACATGTGATGATTCATCACTAGTAAACTGAATCATGAATTTGTGTGCGTGTGTGCATCAAAAAACAACTTTTTTCTACCATACCTGTTGCTGATCCAAGGTGAAAATATAGCAGCTGGAACTGTGGCTCTCTTCTGCTAATAGCTTTGTTGGCAAAGACAAATGAACAGATACAGAAGTATATTTATAGTTGTTGCAAGTTTTCCCAGCTCACCTCTCCTCACCATGATAAGGAGGAGGTTGATGATGATAACGATGATTTAAAGCAGTTATTTTCAGAAACTCTTGAATTATGGAGAAGTTGGGCTTCAGTGGGTCTGTGGGATACAATGATTCCATGTGGGAATAGAATAGAATAGAATAGAATAGAATAGAATAGAATAGAATAGAATAGAATAGAATAGAATAGAATAGAATAGAATAGAATAGAACTTTTATTGGCCAAGTGTGATTGGACACACAAGGAATTTGTCTTAGTGCAAATTCCTTGTGTACATTTGGTGTACATAATGTATTTGGTGTACATAAAATAAAAGATACGTTCATCAAGAATCATAAGGTACAACACTTAATGATAGTCATAGGTTACAAATAAGCAATCAGGAAACAATATCAATATTTTTTTTATTATTTATTGTTTGATTTATATGCCGCCCTTCTCCAGAGACTCAGGACAGCTTATAATGCATTAAGCAATAGCCTTCATACTTTTGTATATACCTGCTTAGTAGGGCTTTCGGTCCTCCCAAGCGGTGTTCTTTTTTATACAAAATCAGCTTATTGCTCCCACAATCCAGGTCCTCATTTTACCTACCTCATAAGGATGGAAGGCTGAGTCAACCTTGAGCCTGGTGAGATTTGAACTTGCAGTAATTGCAGGCAGCTGGTGCTACTTAACAGCACTTTAGCCTGCTGTGCCACCAAGGCTCTTTTTAATATAAATCGTAAGGATACCAGCAACAAGGTTACAGTCATACAGTCATAAGTGAGAGGAGATGGGTGATGGGAATGATGAGAAGATGAGAAGATTAATAATAGTGCAGACTTAGTAAATAGTTTGACAATGTTGAGGGAATTATTTGTTTAGCAGAGTGATGGTGTTCAGGGAAAAACTGTTCTTGTGTCTAGTTGTTCTGGTGTGCAGTGCTCTATAGCGTCATTTTGAGGGTAGGAGTTGAAACAGTTTGTGTTCAGGATGTGAGGGGTCTGTAAATATTTTCACAGCCCTCTTTTTGACTCGTCCAGTATACAGGTCCTCAATGGAAGGCAGGTTGGTAGCAGTTATTTTTTCTGCAGTTCTAATAGTAGTTTGTTGATTGTTTCTAAGATTTTTTTTTTTATGTATGGGAGTTTCTCATTTTCATAGGTTGCACTGGGTGTGCCATAGCAGGTTGTGTGATCAGGTACTTTTTGATAACTTTGTTGGAAGAATTGTGTAGGTGGTTTGTTTCCTCTTTCTGAAATGAATTTCACTTTTCTACTGTAATGAAGAAATTTTTTTTCTATTGAAAGTCAAATGGCAGGTCCCCGCCCCCCTCTTTAATTGTTTTAGATTCTGAGGCAGAAATTCCCAAACTCACCTTGCTTCCCTGACTAAAAATTGTACATTAATTTTTTTTTTAATTTGATTTATATGCCGCCCTTCTCCGGAGACTCAGGGCGGCTTACAATGCGTCAAGCAATAGCCTTCATCCTTTTGTATATTTTATACAAAGTCAGCTTATTGCCCCCACAATCTGGGTCCTCAATTTACCTACCTTAGAAAGGATGGAAGGCTGAGTCAACCTTGAGCCTTGGCGAGATTCGAACCCTGCAGTAATTGCAGACAGCTGGTCTTAATAACCAGCTTAATAACAGGGTGTCTTAAACCCCTGTACTACCAAAATGCGATTCATTTTCTTTGTTTCTTTATTTATACATATATGCTGCTTCAGCCCAAGGACATACAAAGGCAACCATTCCATATTCTGCCTAATATTATGATTTTCCCAATGTAGTAATATGTCAAATTCATTTCTTGCCAGAAAGGAATAGAAGTGAAATACCAGTATTTTTCCTTTTTAAGTCTTTAATGTAGTCACTATTTTTCATTGCCATATCAATTTATTATAGCTATACTAATGTACTTTATTTAATAGAGTTTTGTCATATTAACAAAATGTGACTCATTGTCATGAGCCGTGGTGGCACCGTGGTTAGAGTGCAGTACTGCAGGCTACTTCTGCTGATCGCCGGCTGCCAGCAGTTTGGCAGATCGAATCTCACCAGGCTCAAGATTGTCTCAGCCTTCCATCCTTCTAAGGTGGGTAAAATGAGGACCCAAATTGTTGGGAGCAATATGCTGACTCTGTAAACCACTTAGAGAGGGCTGTAAAAGCACCATGATATATAAGTCTAAGTGCTATTGCTATTTTTTTAAAAAAACCTTTAATTTAATTTAAAAGTAAAAAGAAGGGAGAAAGCAGAAAGAGGAAGTGGAGAAGAAGAAACAGTAGTAGTCATTTAAATGCTAACAATAATGGAACACAAACAGAAATTGTTACAATTCCAATTGTAATTTTACTAAAGTAGGTATCTAATTGAAATAGAATTAAACAGGAAGGTTCATACTGTATTTAGTTGAACAACAAATACTATTTTAAACTCTGACTTCCACGAAGACTTGAGCAATTCTTCAAGTAGGCGGCAGTTACCGCCCATTCTGTTTCAGCCAGCCTAAAGATTTGTTTAGCTCCGCACTCTTGCTATATGGGAGTCCTTGCACATCAAAGGTCTGAGAGCATTTGCTAAATAGCAAACAACACCATATGGCTTGTTAATTTATGTGTCTCACAATGGAGAACAAAGGATGTTTTGCTGATGTGCTGCTTCACAGACACAAACAGACAAAAGAGGCTGCTTCCAGACAACAGAAAGCTTTTATGGTGCAGGAACGGCCTCAGCTCAGTTTATTTGTCACCAAAGCCTCAAATGAAAGCTATAAGGGTTTCTCCATTACTTAATGGTTGTGTATTTACTGTAATCCTTCACCCAACATTACCCACCAGGAAATTTACAATGCTACCTTTGCTCAACTACTGGCTCATGTTATCACATTAGCAACTGACAAAGTCAATGTAAGAGCCCCACTAAAATGAAGCACAGACTGTAAATCATAATCTATTCTTTATTTCCTTTCGGTGGCAGAGGGAGGGCATAGTCTATAAATCATGACTTGTTATTTTGTCTTTCAAAGATCAAGAGATACACTTTTATAGAACCCCAAACAGATGCAAACTTAGAAAATATTAATTCTAAAGAAATAATGGCAGGTATGATATGCATGGTACAGAACATAGAAATTCAGCTCTTTGAAATGTATGTATCATTGTTCACTGATAGAAGGTACCTTTTATCATTACAGTATCTGCTTTGCAAAGAATTGGATGGATCCCTCCACCTTCATCTCAGGGAAATAACCACAATTGAAATAAGACAACACTAAATAATGATGCTCATTCCAGTCTCCATCAGTCGATATTTTTTCAGTCCAGTAGATTTATCAGTGTCATTACTAAGACCATATTCTGTACCTGTAAGGTAAACTTCCTAACAATGAGGACAATTAACCAGTGGAACAGCTTGCCTTCAGAAGTTGTGGTTTTAAGGTTTTTAAGAAGAGACTGGGAAGCCCCTTGTCTGAAATGTTATAGGGCGTCCTACTGGAGTAGGGAGTTGGACTCTATTCTAACTGACTGACATGTGTTTGTAACTTCTACAAATAATACAGGAAAATAAATGTGTGCTTAAGAAAATAAGCAAGGCTGAGCAATGTATTTGATCTTATAAACAATGACTGTGCAAAAGCTTCAAAAGAATCACTTTACAAAGCACATTAGTGCAAAGTTCTTTGAGGGGTTAAAAGTAGTCATGGCCTTTGCAAGGCACACATAACTACTTCCGAAACCTCCCCAGTTGTTTGAATCCTTTGCTTCACTGGATGTCCTAGCAGAAGCGTCATTACAAACCCAAACATCTGTTGGGCAGACTTCAGCTTTCAAAACAGCTGTACAAGCCTTGCAAAGGACTTCATTCCACAAACAGAGGACTAGCAAAGCTCTTCTTCTAAATACATTGGATAGCCCTGTTATAGAATATACCAGTGATGGCGAACCTTTTCGGCACCGAGTGCTAATCTGGAATGTGCATGCGTGCATGAGCCCTGGAAACTTGAAGACCAACTGGCTGGTGAGCATGCGCGCACTGGCCACCTGGTCTTCTGATTTCCGGCACGTGCATGCGCGCGCCAGCCAGCTGGTCTTTGGATTTCTGGATCAACACACGTGAAGATCATCTGGCCAGGGCACATGCATGTGCTGGATACCAAAAGAGCAGCTGGTAATGGCGCACATGTCCACAGAGAGGGCTCTGCGTGCCATAGGTTTGCCATCACGAGTATATACCATCTACAAGGCCATAGGAACTATCTCAGAATTTTTAAAAAAATATGCTTCCTACTGTGTGTTTGAACCTTGGGTTAGGAGGACTAAGCATCTAGTCCAAATTAACTAAAACTTTATTCCATTGAAAATCAGGGGAGAATTTTTTTTAAAAAAAAATAATAATGAACCTTGTAATGCCAATGTTCTGAATTCAGTTTTAGCATACAACGGTACTTATTCCATAGGGTATAAAGAAATAAGGAAGCCCAACCTTTTCTATCTTCCTAATTCTTCCTTCCCTTTCCCTTTCCCTTCCCCTGTCATTTACTTCAATTCAGTTTCAGAAACTGTTTTTAGAGAAGCAGTAGGTAACATAAAGGGTGAGGTTAACACAAAACAATAATGTATGACAACGTCATCCTTGGCAAAAACAAGCCCATTTGGCAGGAAACTTTAAAGAGCGGGAGTTCAGAATGAGAAATGTAGGCTTGGTGGGAAACTCTCCAGCCTATACCGTCATTGACTCTTGAAGATAAACCCCTAGAACAATAAATAAAAAAAATGGTGGCTAAGACAAAATGTGAATTGGATGCAGTATTGTCCACTCTGGCAGTCACCAAAAATGCTGGACTGCTGTAGTTTAACTGCAGGCAATGGTGGCTGGGGATGCGGTGGCTCAGTGGCTAAGACGCTGAACTTGTCGATCGAAAGGTCGGCAGTTCAGCGGTTCGAATCCCTAGTGCTGCGTAACAGGGTGAGCTCCCATTACTTGTCCAGCTTCTGCCAACCTAACAGTTCAAAAGCACATAAAAATGCAAGTAGAAAAATAGGGACCATCTTTGGTGGGAAGCGTTCCTTGTGCCTTTGGCATTTAGTCATGCCAGCCACATGACCATGGAGACGACTTCGGACAGCGCTGGCTCTTCAGCTTTGAAATGGAGATGAGCACCGCCCCCTAGAGTCAGGAACGACTAGCACATATGTGCGAGGGGAACCTTTATCTTTATGTTTAATGGTGGCTGGGAATTCTGGGGTTGATTCTACGTAACATTCAGGTCCCTTCAATACCAGCTTTTTGTATTGTTGCCTTCCAGCAGCTGGCATTTTGAACCTGACAAAAGGAGATATTTAGGCTTAGTGGTCATTGATACTATTACTATTAATTTGTCTAATCTTTTTTCCTGGTTGTCTAAGTGCCAGCAAATTCATATTTATCATATATTTGACGCAGTTCCATTTGGATGCAATTTCATTTGACTATCATAAATAATATAAGGAAATCACTTTAAATGTTGCTTTGGTCTTCTGAAAGTATTAGTTACTACATCCAGTTTTGTATCTTTTGCAATTTCCTCCATCTTTGCATAATCTAAAGGAAATGACAAAATACTTGGTTCTGAAGATGTTTTCAGTCCAGCTCTGCCATCTTACAATTAAATGGCTCTCTCATTTTTATACATTATATAACAGTTAACATTCAAATTCAAACCTTTATTTTCAGAGTACATGTATACAGAGTGTATGAGATTGTACATCCCCCCAACACAATACAACTCACAGTGAAAGACAAAAAAATCCCTATCCCAGTGAATCCTGCTAACAATCACCCAATGCTATTACACCATGTGAACATTGCATGTTGTCCCGGCTCCACAAGTCAATCGGACTATGTTGTTCCAGTTATTTTTCATTTAGGAAAAAACGGATAAAAACTGTTCTTCAGCCTGTTTGTGCGGCTGCCTATGCTTCTATATCTACTTCCCGATCGAAGGAGAATAAAGAAGTGCTGACCAGGGTGTGACCCAGTAGTGGGTTGCTACCGGTTCGCCCCTGATTGGGTGAACCGGTAGCGGTGGCGGGAGGCTCCGCCCACCCACCCAGATGCTTCTGTGCATGTTCACGCGCGCACGAGTGAACCGGTAGCAAATTAAATTGAAACCAACTACTGGTGTGACCTGAGTATTTTCCTCACTCTTCTAAGGCAGCGAGCCCTAGCGATGTCATCTAGTGGTATCAGGGAGATAGCCCACAATGTTTTGTGCTGTGCTCATCACCCTCTGTAATGTTTTTCTATTTGCAGCTGTCAAACCAGCATACCACACCATAATGCACTGAGTGAGGATGCTCGGTGATATTTTCTCAATGGTTTGAAAAATGGTTGTAATCTTTTTCCAGGATGCCCATTAGCAAAGAAGAATATTTAGGCAGTTGGCAATCATTTTTTTAAGCAAATGGCACGAAGTAGACTAGAAAAAATGTTGAGTGCTTTAAAAAAAAAGTTGTATCAAGGTATTAAGTATAATTGTAACATGAGTATTAATGGACAACAAATAACAAGTATACATATTAGGTGGGAATGTAGTGAATCAGTGGAGTTTTACGGGAAGAAGAATTTAACGTCTTTTAAAAAGTGGGGGGGAAGCTAAAATCCAAGAACATTCCACTGGTGTGTTTACTAAAGTTTATCTAAATCTTCAATCCAAGTCTTCACTGTATTTATAATCTGATCATTCCATCTCAATGGAGAAAACTGCAACCACAGCTTGGTGGGAATATGAAAACTGCAGTTCTCAAAATAGGGAGATATGTAGCGAAAATAAGGAGAAAATAAAAATAAATAAATAAATAAATGTATACATTTGTAAAATACTGCATATAAAAATGTTGATGCCATTGTTTTATGCTACATATACTGCTTTTTCCACTGTTTATTAATATATAGTAGAAATATGTATCTGTGACAGCAGAGAGGAAAGGATTTAAAGATTTCTTTTTCAAATTGTGTTCCACAGAACCCTTCAAGAGAATTGATGGTTTCTGTAAGAAGTTAAAGGCAAAAACAAAAAAACAAAGAAAAAAAAATCATACAAACAGGGGTCATTTTTTACAACTACAGATTTGCCTCCTGATCAGGGATTCTGTTGTTGTTTCTGTTGTTTTTAACTAACAAGATCCATAGTCTGGAGAAGTTTGAGAACCTCCGATCTAAACAACCTAAGAGAACTGAAAGCTGTGGCAAAGTACATGTGCTTTGATTTAATTGTAGCAATTATGATAGTTAAACTAGAGTTTAGGAGCACCCTGATTGAGGGTTTAGTGAACTCACAAAGGAATGAAACAGACAAAACCATTCATATGAGACAGCAGACAGGAATCACAAGATGGACAAGCTTCTTATGTCTTCTTGTGTAATATCTATCCAATTTGATGGAACAGTTTGGCTTTCTATTTAGTTATGTATTTTACTTGTTTCTCTCTGTGATGAAAGCATCATTTAGCCTTATTTTTAACTGTGATTTCAGATGCCATAGAAATGCTATTCACTATGAATTTTTAGACAAACCAACTTAATTTATATATTTTTTAAATTAATATGTCAATCAAAATGAATTTATCCTTCATCTTTTTGAAATTCTGTCAATTTTGCAATATCAGGCTCAATTATTGTACTTAAGAGCTAAATCAAAGATATGTGTCTGTCACTGATTTAACAACCATCACAGTTCAGTTGAAAGTGTTACATGACCTACTATTTTAGTCCCCAATATTTTTCATTCATCATTAGTATCATTCTTAAATTCTTCTCATCTGCACCTTTTCATAGTCTTTGGGATTCCAAATTATCTGGTTTGATTTCCAAAACAAAACCATCATGTTACGACATCTGTACTGTTTTGATGTTTTGGGTTACAATTCCAAACATTGTGGAGCATATTGATTGTATAGGGTTTTGCCCTTTGAGCTTTATTAGTAGAGTGTTGACATGTCTGCATCTCTTGAAGTCTCAGCTTCGCCCTATCGTCTACACCTCTCACACTGCTGCAGGTTGCCATTTATGATCTAGAAAACAAGAATCATGGCAGGGAATCAGGCTTTTCAATTAGAAAACATGCATATGAATGTGCATTCTACCATAAGCAAAGATACCATAGGTCAAAAAAATGCATCTGCTATGCATCAAGCTCTTTTTCAATGAGTAGGTCAGCACTGTAACTGCACTGGGGTGGCTGGGATGGAAAATGAGGAGGAGGAGGAGGAGGAGGAGGAGGAGGAGGAGGAGGAGGAGGAGCACACTCTCTTGGCCTAATGTTTAAACTAAGAAAAATGCCAGAAAGACGTCCACAAGAATAATGGGTTGTCCTACTGAACTTGGTGCAATCAATCAAAGAAAAACAAAGGCACTGCAACCCACATAGAAGCAGATCTGTAGATCTTTATCTCTTGGCTATCAAAATATATATAGACAGACTTTCTGACCATCAAAAAGCAATGAACAAGTGAATTCAACATCAGTATGGCCAAATCATTAAGGGGAAGAAAAAAGATTCTGTAAAGTTAACCTATTTGTCTTATATTTCAGTGATAATGGCAACATTACCTGTATGCAAAATAAAAAAATTCACTTCCAAAAGCAGCCATAGAGAGAGACTTGTAAAGACTTGTGGTGAATAAATTATTTCATTCTAAATGAGAAAAGTAGATCAGGGACCCACAGAAAACAACAAGAGGAATTTGAATTTTTAAATATCCATTGGTGAAATCCCATTTCTGAAATGCAAGCAGTAGAGGCTGCTGACATCAGTCTGGAATGCAGGCCTCCAATTCTGTTTTTACAAGCTGATTCATCATTGTGTAAGTGGACACTTAAAATGCTTACCTGACCACCCACCACAGAAGGCAGAGTAAAGAAAGAGAGCATCAGACACAGATAACAAAAATTGCTTGTTGTGGAATGAAAGATTGTAATCCACCCTGGCTGGAGTCAGTCCACATTTTTAGAATTCTGGAGATTTGGACACACCTTCTCTATAGTCACAAACTAACAACCAGCCCTTTCAAGGGTGAAAAGTATAATGAATAGAATAGAATTCTTTATAGAATGGGAATAAACACAACAGTTTTAAGTTTAGATGTCTCGGAGTACAAATTCTACTCTTCTTCCAGACGCTGAACACTGCAGTCTGCAGAGAAGAGTGGCTGTAAATTAAGACTGCCATAATTTGCACCCCAGATATGATAACCTTATTATATTTATATATAATATTTACTACACACACAAACACATATATATTATGTAAACATATATGTATACGTGTGTGTGTGTGTGTGTGTGTCCCTAATGTCCAGTTATTTGATGGAAAGAGAATCTAAATATAACAAAGTTGCAATCAGTGTAATATATGTATGTGTGTGTGTGTGTGTATTTATATATTACATTGATTGGTAACTTAATCATGTTTAGATTCTCTTTCCATCAAATGACTGGACATTAGGGGCAAAAAATGTTCGTTGTAGAACAGGAGTGTCAAACTGGTGGCCCATGGACAAGATGTGTCACGCACAGGCCATGCCCACCCCAGCTCTGCGAAAGAGGAAAACACAGTACATCACGTGACGGCAATGTGACATGGTGAGTTTGACAACCGTGTTGAAGAAGATGATTAGAGAAGAAAAACTCCCTTATGTAACACATAGTTAAAATATGAAATTTATTATCGTATCCTCTGCATCATGACTACATGATGGAAATGATGACCAAGAGCTAAGCTGCCTTCGATAAGAAGCTGGCTAAATTAACTGATGATCGGATGATCAAGGATTCCTAGTAAAAATGGCTTCGTTACTCATTCAGTATTTAAAGTAATTTGCTTTCCGTTAAAACTTGCTGAGGGACATGAATAAACTATATTACATTCAGATTGTGCTTGTGAGCTTCCATATAGCAGTCTAACAGGATTGGTCTGACCCACATAGATGCTATTATTGTGTTTTTATATTTTATGTGACAGTGAATTTAGGAATATTGCATAGATTTGTTTGCTTTTTTTTTTTTAGTGAAAACAGAACTTGTTTGGAGAATAGGACAGCTGAATTATAATATTTGTGGAATAATATATTCAGAAAGGGAAAGGGACCCCTTCCTCATAGATCTGGCAACTAAAATAGGGTTATATGTTCTCCCCCCCCCACTTTAATTGAGCTGTTTCAACTACCTTCCTTCCCTCCCTTCCTCTCACCTTTATTCTACCTTGTACTTGTATCACTGGGAAGAAGTGAACTATTTCAATTCTACTGCTGGTACAGTTTTGCTCCATTTCATGAGGCCTGGATCCTACAATGCTTTGGACCTGCCTGACTGTTAATCAAATTAACTTACATTGATTTCAACCGACCTACAGTAGAGTCAATAAATCCTCCTTCCATAGATCATACATGTTTTATTATTTTTACATATTATTCTAGGTCCATTGAGATTAAGAGTAATCTGCATTTGAAATTTATATTCTCGTATTCCAGCTGTTTCCTCATGATGAGTTTCCATCATGTTTACAATGCTTTTATGCACTTTTCCTGCACTGTTTTGTTGACTGAATTCAAAAATCATAAAAAAATAACTTTTTTTGAGGAAAAGTTAATGAGACTAACGGAACTTTGTGCTTCCTCCCATCACAAATCATGACTTGTGATGAAGTCTGGATGAGCTATTTATTTATGAAAATTTATATGGCCACCCAAATTACTCTCAGTGACTCCAAGTGGCTTACAATATGAAAATAATAAAAAAGCAATAATTCCCCATCTCCTTGGTGATAGCAACCAAGTGAGCCATTAGATGGACCACCCAACTCTGGGGTCCCCAGGTCTATTGGCAAAACCAGATTTTCGGGACCTTGTGAAAGAGTGTCAATGCGGGGACCATTCTTATCTCCATGGGGATGATGTTCCACAGGGAAGGAACCACCACAGAGAAGCCCTTCTTCTTGGTCCTACCAGATGGACTTGCTTAGGGGAGAGACCTATAGCATTCCCTGACTCTCCACTCTGGTGGGTTGGATAGTTGTGACCAAGAAAAGAAGGTCCTTCAAATTACCTAGTCCCAAGCCATGCAGGCCTTGAAGGAGACAACCAGCACCTTGACTTGGATCGAGAAGCAAAAAAGTAGCCAATGCAGTTTTTACAAAAGAGATGTCACATGAGCATATCTAAGTCTGCACAAAATAATGGTATGCCACATTTTGAACCAATTAAAGCTTCCAGATACTTTTCAAGGGCAGCCCAAAGTAGAGAACATTGCAATAATCAAGATGGAAGATGACTAGAGCATGAGTGACTATGAACAGAGATTATTGGTCCAGGAAAGGGCATAACTGGTGCTGTAGCAAACTGTAGTTGCTCAACGGCCCTCCTGGCCATTACTGCCACTGGTTCCTCGAGCAGGAGTTTTGAGTCTAGAAGAACCCCCAAAATATGCACAGGATCTGTCTGGGGCAGTTCCACCCCATCCAAGACCAAAGTTGGCAATTGATCCTCATCCAATCCTTAAAGCCTCAAGCACTGCAAGAGGGATGTCATGGCATTGCTTAAATCACCATCGGACAAGGCATACAGCTGGGTGGCATCAGCATATAGATGATATCTCAGAACACACCTCCACCCAATCAGAACACAGCCAAGCTCCCACCCAATCAGTTCACACTCCCACTGGCAGTTAAAAGGAAGAAACAGCTGCGATCACACATTGCTCCTAGAAGCACGAAGCCGAAAACACCAGCCTGAAGATGATGAATGAGACTTCGTCGAAACGTCGCCAAGACACTTCCAATTTTACGCGGGAGAAAACCCGAATTACCAAAGACCTACATACAAACACCCGAAAAAGGTTCTCTATTTTCTGTGTTAAGAGAAAAAGAAATAAACCCAATCCAATCTCAATCCTTGCCTAGTTCTCTGGATGTTAAAACTCACTACACTCATCATGACTCAGTAAGGAGTATATGAAGAATTGGAAAAAGAAGAAGAAATAAATTACAACTTCCAGCAGCACTGGCCAACATGACCAATGAAGAAGCTGCTGGAAATTGTGATTCCACTGTATCTGGAAGGCTACTGGTTTTCCTCCCTGAAATACAGAACTGGGTGGTTGCAGCTCTGTGATTTTGCGTCTCAAGTTTGTAATGTGAATGCCCCCATTTTTCTACACAAATATATCATTATCCCCACTGCATCAGATCATTTGAAAGCAAACGCTGTAAGTTCCTTAAGCAAACATTCATATGAGATGCTTTTTTCCCCCCAGAGGCCTACACCCTTCGTGCCAAAAAGGGCATTAATGCATTTCCTTTGCTGTGGGTTTGTAATGATGTGTGGAGAAATCACCCAGATGGGTCACCCTCCTCCTTCTTCTTCTCCTCCGCTTTTTGCTTCTTGAATTTGATTCCCTGCAGCTGGAGGCAGGCATTGTGCAGGTGCTTGCTGATCCTTATTAGATTATTCATAACTATTTTTAAATTCTTGAGAGGCAACTAAAACCATGTGAAAAAGATGGATCATGATGACTGGAAGTTCTGCTGACAGCTATTTCCAGGTTATGGTTCTCTGTTTTCACTCATATACAAAGTGGCATTGGTGTGTGTGTGCGTGTGTGTGTGTGTGTGTGTGTGTGTGTAGAGTGTTGCTTAAAGATGTGCAGAGGGCTGCAAAAATGGCCACTGTTACACAAATAAGCAATTAGGAGTAGCTGGCACTACAACATGAGTCATATTTCTCATTCCTCATAAAAAAAATTAAAAATTGCTCTAGCTATTATCAATCTATGTTATAGGAAATCCCCAATTTACAACAACAGAATTTGAGATCAGAATTTCTGTTGCTAAACAAAGCGGTTTTGTAAGCGAGTCATACCTATTTTTACAACATTTTTTGGACCATGGTTGCTAAGTGAATCACTGTAGCTGTGTATTATGTGGTCATTAAGTGAATCTGGCTCCCCCCCCCTTGACTTTGCTTGTTGGAAACTGGCTGGGAAGGTCTCAAATGACGATCGTATGAGCCTGGCACAGTGCAACCATTGTAAGTATATGCCAGTTGCCGAGCAACCAAACTTTGATCACATGACCATGGGGATGCTGGGACGATCGTAAGTGCGAGGAATGGTTGTAACTCACTTTTTTCAGTGCCGTTGTAACTTTGAATGGTCCTAAACAAATGATTGTAAATTGAGGACTATCTGTATTAAGATTTTCCTCTAAGAGATGTGACCGGAAGACACAGCAGCAGGATCCCATATCTTCTCTAAATTATACTTGAAAAGCTTGTCCAGCTTCTATAAAAATTTCTTAGAATAGAATAGAATAACAGACTTGGAAGAGACCTTGGAGGTTTTCTAGTCCAACTCCCTGCTAAGGCAGGATACCCTATTTCAGACAAAAGGTTATCCAATTTCTTCTTAAAAACTTCCATTGTTGGTGCATTTACAAGTTCTGGAGGCAAGTTGTTCCACTGATTAATTGTTCTAACTGTCAGGAAATTCCTCCTTAGTTCTAAGTTGTTTCTCTCCTTGATTAGTTTCCACTAGTTGCTTCTTGTCCTACTCTCAGGTGCTTTGGAGAATAGCTTGACTCCCTCTTCTTTGTGGCAGCCCCTGAGATATTGGAACACTGCTATCATTCTGCTATTCTTCCTGTCTTAAGAAAGTTAGGACTGAAACTGCTCAGAGATGTATCTTATCTATCTTTGAAAAGAGATTTATTACCTTTATGCTAAAGATATCAGGCAAAATTCCTTCCTTTAAAAAAAAAGTTAAAATAATTAGTAAAAGTTGCATAATTGAGCTTAAGACATGTCGTGGATTTACCGTCTAAATGTATAGACATTTCCAAAAACAGATCGATGGATATGTAGGATTCTGATGTTTTTTAAACTTTACTATATTTTTTAGCATGCAAAGTAGGTGATGATGGAAGTTTCGGAGGCTGTACCTTCAAGGCTTAGGTGGAAAAGGTGGTAACGCACCCACACAAACAATTCCTTTTAACTGTGTGGCTTCAGGATTATGCCCCATTCTGGCAGTATCAGGCTGAGGTTGATACTTTTCTCCTCCCATAGATTTTAGTAGGTGGATTTTTAACAAGAGGAAAAACAGTATCATAGGATTTCCTCATCTCCTGCTTTATCTGTTGCTCAAGCTGAGGTGGGTGGATTCCTTGAAGATTCCACCTTTGTGGCCCATAAAGTTTAATTAAGTTAAAGCTTCCAAATTTGATGCCAGCTCAAATGAAATCATCCCGCCTGGCTGAAAAAGTCTAAGGTGCTTGAATTTTGAAACAGATTTGACATGCTCCAATTATTTCTCACCCTGATTTTAAAATGTTTTAATATGGTCACGTTACAGATCATATCAATGGAAATATATATGGAAATAGAATGGGGAAAAATGAATTGTAGATATTGTATTTTAAAACACTCTATGTGTATGAGAGAATTTATAATAAAATACATATGAGCAATGAAAATATAATATGTGCAATTTGATATTTCAGGAGATACTACCATGTTTCCCCAAAAATAAGACCCTGTCTTATATTTTTTTGAACCCCGAAATAAGCACTTGGCCTTATTTTCAGGGAGGTCTTATTATTTTGGGGCAGGTGGAGCAAGATGGGGCTCTTCTTGCCATCTTATCTGATTACCAGCTCTGCATTTAAATATTTTTGGGGAGGGCTTATTTTCAGGGGAGGCTTATTTTGGCACTTGCGCTCAAAAGCCCGATTGGGCTTATTATCAGGGGATGCCTTATTTTCGGGAAAACAGGGTATTTTTTCTCTTCTTCTATCTGTCTTTCTACTTTATTCACTCCTCTTTCCCATCCAGACTCACTCCCTCCCTCCCTTCCTTCCTTCCTTCCTTCCTCCCTCCCTCCCTCCCTCCCTCCCTCCCTCCCTCCATCCATCCCTTCCTTTCTCTCTTATATTCGCATTTGCATCAATTCACTCACATGCATATCAATTATCCTGAAAGCATGCTTACAGCTAGCCGTCATCTCTATCATCCATCATCCATCCATCTGTCTCATGAAAACACACATTAACACAAAGACCCACTATGTCCCCACGAAATCAGATTCTCTCACACGAGAACAAAATTCTGGTTCAAAAGCATTGTTTCTCTCTTTCTTAATAGAGCATCTATTGAGCTGCCTCTTAATAGACAAGAAGACAGACAATAACCTTTTCAACACTGAGTGGCCAAACCAGAAAATATGTGTGCGCACGCATGCACACGTGCATGCCTGAGCGCCGGAAACCGAAGACCAGCTGGCTGGGGCGCATGTGCCGGCCAGCTGGTGCCCACAGAGCCCACAGTGCCCACAGAGAAGGCTCTGTGTGCCACCTCTGCCACGCGTGCCATAGGTTCACCATCACGAGATAGATAGATAGATAGATAGATAGATAGATAGATAGATAGATAGATAGATAGATAGACAGACAGACAGACAGACAGACAGACAGACAGACAGACAGACAGACAGATAGATATAGATAATATAGAGATAGAGATAGAGATAGAGATAGAGATAGAAATAGAGATAGAGATAGAGATAGAGATAGAGATAGATAGAGATAGAGATAGAGATAGAGATAGAGATAGAGATAGAGATAGAGATAGAGATAGATAGAGATAGAGATAGAGATACAGATACAGATACAGATACAGATACAGATACAGATACAGATACAGATACAGATATATAGATAGACAGATACAGATATAGATATATATAGATATATAGATATAGATATAAATGATATAGATATAGGTGTGTGTGTATATGGCATACAAAAAATAGTTTTATTTGCTGGAGTGTCCTGACAAAACGATCTCTTTAAAGTAGGAATGCAATAGAAGGCACCACCAAGTGTTTGTGTACATTTTGTTTGGGTGCTCTGTAGTGGTCCTATTGCAAATGGCTTCCAGGACATCTGTTATAGAAACAACTGTGGTACCCATACCCAAGGATCAACTTGTAGTAAGAGAATCTGGTGAAAGAAAGATAAATAAAACTAGATCAGATAAGATACTCAACATACCGCAGAAAGAGTCTCAATAGCAGAAATTCAATTTTTAGGAAATGAAGATTCTTGGATGAGAAGCGGAACATTTACAAAAAAACAACAACAACAAAATAAAACAAAAAACTAAGAAAGTCCAATTGCCTTTTGGAAAAACAACATTGGGGCTGTATATATCAGGTCTTTTTCCATACGAACAACCATAGCTAGTAGAAAAAACTATTAATCTCAATATACCATACATTCATTGTCCTATGAAAGTGAAAAATGGCATTCATATATTTATATATACATAGGTGAGAGTCACATTGACTTTATAGTCAAATTAATATGTATAAAGTTGGGTTTCAAAAATATTGTGTATGTGTGTGTGTGTGTGCATACATACATATATGACATATATACATAAGGTGACCAGATTTTAACATTGGTAAAGAGGGACATTGTGGGCGTGGCTTATTTTGTGGGCGTGGCTAGCTGGTCATGTGACTGGGTGGGCGTGGCTAGCTGGTCATGTGACCGGGTGGCCATGGCTATGTCTATAGGGTAAGGTGAACAGATTTTAACATTGGTAAGAAGGACACCATTGTGGGCATGGCTTATTGTGTGGGCGTGGCTTGGAGGCCATGTGACTGGGTGGGCGTGGCTACCTGGTCATGTGACCGGGTGGCCATGGCTATGTGTATAGGGACTACTCAGAGGGCTGAAAAGTCATTTCTGACAGGTCCTCACACTTTTGACTGGTCCTCACACTTATGACCATCCTCACATTTATGCCCGTGCAGCATTCTTAACAACCATGTCACTCATTTCACAACTGCTTCTCTTCAACAAGGTGACAAGATAGGGCAAAAATGTAAAATGTGAGGACAGTCGTAAGTTCGAGGACTGGTCAAAAGTGTGAGGACCAGTCAAAAATAACTTTTTCAGCCCTCTGAGTAGTCCATATGCACAAAAGGACTAACCAGAGAGCTGAAAAAAGTCATTTCTGACAGGTCCTCGCACTTTTGACTGGTCCTCACACTTATGACCATCCTCACATTTATGCCCGTGCAGCATTCTTAACAACCATGTCACTCATTTCACAACTGCTTCTCTTCACCATGATGACAAGATAGGGCAAAAATGTAAAATGTGAGGACAGTCATAAGTTCGAGGACTGGTCAAAAGTGTTAGGACCAGTCAAAAATAACTTTTTCAGCCCTCTGAGTAGTCCATATGCATTAAAGGATTACAGCAATAGAGAGGGATGAAGGAATGGAAATTAGAGTAGGAGTGAGGGTAAGAGAGGGAGGAAGAGAGGAGGAGAAGGAGAAAGAAAGAGGAAGTAGGGAGGAGAAAAAGAGGGTGGGGGGAAGAGAAAGTAAGAAGGAAAGAAAAGAGAGAGGTGGTAGGTTTGAGGAGAAAGATTGCTGTACAATAAAAAAGATGAAAGGGAAGAAAGCCAACCCCAAGCAAATATAAAGATATTAAGATAAAGAATGAATTGTTAAACTTTAAAGAATAAAAGAGAACAAATATGAATAAATAGCAATAATTAGAAACACACATACAAACATACAATGTATTTTCTTTGAACAGAATATTTGGCTGGTTCACAAATTTAAACAGCGTTTAGTCATTTCAATTAAATTTACAATTTCTATATTTCCTTTTTGCCATATTTATTCCTCATCTATTTTTTAAAAAAACCAATATTACCCTTCATCCTCATCTCTAATCTTAATCAAATTCAATTTTTCCCTTCTATTCTATATTATACCCCTTCCCATTGTCATCTATTTTTATATCCATCCTCACATTGTTTAATTATGTAATTATGTAATACAGTTGTTTAATACAAATTCAACATTTTAATATAAATCAATTAGTTATAAAACTATCTTTTTTGTATATTAATCAATATGAACATGAATATTCCAATTATTTCCATGCAATCCAATTTCTTACAAATCAATTAATTATATTTACCAATAATAATAAACCAAATAATTTCTCCCATATATTCCTCCGAACCACAACTTAACCATTTCTGCTTTCAACACAATATACAATTAATAGTATCTCAATTATTACAATTCCCTAGTTAAATACAGCTTTTTTTCCTTTGTGTTTTAAAATCTTGAACTCTCCTCCTAAATTTCCCATTTTTTGCAGTTTTTCACCTACCTTTTTTGGGGAGGAAAAATAAAAATAAAAATAAATCTCTCTCTGCCTCATTTTGTCACGCTGCACCAAAGACCCTGGTTTCGGTTTTGTTTCTGAAGCTTAGCTAGGGGAAAAAAAAACTGCTTTACACTGATTGCCTGTAGGGCGGCCCTTTGAAGCCCCGGGCAAGAGTTTAAACAGTTTTTTTTTCTTCTAGCCATCAGCTGGGGCTCAAGAAAAATCGGGACTTTTTTGAAACGCCGCGGGACGCGGGACAAATTGCTCAAAAGCGGGACTGTCCCGCCAAAAGTGGGACGTCTGGTCACCTTATATATACATATGCATATAATATATACATACACATACATCAGAGATGGTATCAGCCAGTTCACACCAGTTTGCATGAACCGGTGGCAGAAATTTGGCCAAACTGGTAGCGTTGGCCAGCTGGCCATGCTTCCGAATCAGTCCCCTGGTTGCTGCTCGTTCGCCCCACCCATCATATTCATCGCCATGTTCTTCACGCATGCACATCCCATTCAGGGGTGGGTTCTACTTACTTTTACTACCGGTTTGCAACGGGATCGTGTGCGTGCGCTCGCCTTGCTCACGCGCTCGCCTTGCTTCTGCGCATGCACAGAAGCCTCTGGTCATGCGCAGACCGCTGATGATGACATCTGGGGTGGGGCCTCCCGCCAGTTTTACTACCAGTTCTTGCGGACCAGTCCGAACCAGGGGCAACCCATCACTGATCCCATTGCCTTGCAAGTCCCATGGGATGTGCATGCGCGAAGAACATGGTGGAAACAGCAGCAGTTTTTTTCGCAACCTCCGGTATTTTTCAGTAGCCTGCCGCCAGCCACCTCTTTGAGAGCTGCTTTGTGGCTGCGGCAGCTGACTGGGGGCCGCCAAAAACTCCAGTCAGCTTGACTTCCGGATTCTGGACCAGCCGCCGTGGAAGGTAAGCAGCCCGAACAAAGAGGCGGTGGTGGTGGAGGAAGCGGGGCTAGGGCCGGGGCCACTAAAGGAGGGGAAATGGGGACGACTGGTGAAGGGAGGGCAGGGTTAGAAAGGTGGAAATTCCAAAAATTTCCCTACCTTTTGCTGTGGGTGTGACTAGGTGGGGGGGTCATGTGACTGAGTGGGCGTGGGCGTGAGTGACATCAACTTGGCCATGCCCACTCAGTCACATGCCCCCCCACCGAGCCACGGCCACCAAACCGGTAGCAAAAAATTTTGAAACCCACCACTGAAAACATACAGACACAGAGACATTTTGTGGTGAAAAATAAGTTCAGTTGAGTTTCTCATTGGGTGCCATATTTGTGCCAAGAAATGTGTGATAAGAAATACATAACACTTTTGAATTTCAGGAGGAAAAAAAGTCATCCGTGTTTTCAATGACCTTTAGGCATGCTTTTCTTTCAAGCAGAACCTTCAACAACAGTTTCTTAGCAGATCAGGTGATCCATATCCCACCCACCATATTGAGTTCAGGAAAGGAGACAGAGGGAAAAAGTTAACATCTGTTAAAGAAACTGATTTGTTTGGATAGTTCTGAATCGCTGGTATTCAAGGCACATTACATGGTACGTATGAAGGAAAAGCACTCCTGGTTTTGATTTGAAGTAGCCACATCAAATTGGTTCATTAAACCAGGCTGCAGTATTTAGGGAATATTTTTTGTTTTTGTTTTTTTTGAAACATAGACTGTTGAAGAGAAGGCAAGGAAAACATTTCTATACATTTCTCCAAAACAAAGGTATTGGGTGTTATGCACCGATTCAGGTTTTTTTGGGACAAAACATTCAATTCAGGTACCAGCTTTGGAAGAAACTGTCAAGATGTCTCAATCTTTAACTTGTTACAGCGCAGTTTGTCTTTTACAGGAAATTGCCCAGATGATATTTGCTGTTAAGCAGGAAACAAAATATTGGAAATAAAATATGCAAAGAATGTTTCAATTTGAAAAAATAATATTTTTATTTTATGTTAGGAGCACAGCATAGTACAATTTATGACCTTTCTTCATTGCTACGCATTTTGGTTTCAGGACTCCCCTACTGATTATCTCCCATCATTTGACATTTTCAATTGCTACTATTGCAACATCTTGTCCAGCTCCATCAGTAACACTTCTCCTAGGTAACAAATATACAAGCATAAAGTATACCTGGTGGGTCAGCATTCTAAGCAGTTTTTATTCTATTTGCCACTATAGGTAGTCCTCAACTTACAACAATTCATTTAGTGACTGTTCGAAGTTACAACAGCATTGACAAAAAGTGACTTAGGACTTTTTTACTTACTTTTTACTTACTTATGACTTACGACCGTTGCACTATCCACCCCATGCTCAAAGTTGAATGCTTGGCAACAGGCATGCACTTATGACAGTTGCCGTGTCCCCAGATCATGTGATCACCTTTTGTGACCTTCTGACAAGCAAAGTCAATGGAGAATTCACTTAACAACCATGTTACTAACTTAATTGCAGTAATTCACTTAAAAACTATGGCAAAAAAAGGTCGTAAAATAATCGGGAAAGTCATAAAATAATCAGGAAGAGAGAATCTGATTGGCCTCACCTACGAACACCTCTGCAATACATAAAAGTATAGGCATGAAGCAGTAGTGGGTTTCAATTTCAGCCGCTACCGGTTCACTCGTGGGCACGCTCGCATGCATAGAGACGTCCGGGCGGGTAGGCGGAGCCTCCCACCACCGCTACTACCGGTTTGCCCGATCCAGGGTGAACCAGTAGCAACCCACTCTGGCGTGGAGTTGGCAATGACAATTTTTTTTTTTTTTGCTTTAATTTATATGCCGCCCTTCTCCGGAGACTCAGGGTGGCTTACAATGCGTTAAGCAATAGCCTTCATACTTTTGTATATTTATACAAAGTCAGCTTATTGCCCCCACAATCTGGGTCCTCATTTTACCTACCTTTGAAAGGATGGAAGGCTGAGTCAGCCTTGAGCCTGGTGGGATTTGAACTTGCAGTAATTGCAAGCAGCAGGTGTTAATAACAGTGCATTATGTCCACTGTGCTACCAAGGCTCTTTTGTCCTTGTGCTTTGCTGGCACAAGGACAAAATGCAAGGTTTTAAAATTCCTTGAGCTCTTTGTGCTTGTGTTGTAAATAGTAACCTACAAACTAAGGCTTGTATTAAAATTTTAGTTAAGATCTTTAGTTAAGATCAGTTAAAATTTTATGATCAGGGAAATGTTATATTCCCTGCCTTCCAGGTAAACCAGACAGGAAACAAGAATAGATGAACCAGTTTTATTTTATTGTAAGGCTCATTAACAAAATCTTGCAGAACTGAAGCCACAAACTTTCTTCCCCCACGTTTAACTGCTTGATCCATTAGGGCAGGTCCTTCCTAAGTTTCTTTCTCTGATCATTAAGCCACTGGAGGTTCCTGCCTAATTGCTTTCTAGGCAGCATCTCTTCCCTTCTTTCCTCAAGGTGATTTTCATTACATCACCCGCCCCTTCAGACTCATCCTCCTCCCCTCTCCAGTTCCCGGGGAAACTAGGTTGTGAGCTGTGAGAAAGAAATGTAGTGGTGCCACTTCCCTCTTTTCCCCCGCAACTCCCTGTGAGCAGACAAGGTACCCTATATAATTCATCTACTCCATTTGAGATGGCTGCCACCCCTCCCTCAAGAATCTGCTGGTCTTCCTCTCCGTGTTTTATATGCCTGATGTGGAAGGAGCTGGTCCACTTCCCCTTATTTAATGTCTTGGTATATGTGAAGCAGTGTTGGGTTGCCCCCAGTTCGGACCGGTTTGCAAGAACTGGTAGTAAAACTGGCAGGAGGCCCCGCCCACTGCCCCGGATGTCAGCATCAGTGATCTGCGCATGCACACGCGCAATCCCATTGTGAACCGGTAGTAAAGGTAAATAGAACCCACTCCTGATGTGAAAGTCCCTCCATCTCATAGAAGAGCACCTCCTGTTTATCCCAATTGGTGCTCGGTTCTTGCAAGGCCACTAGTTTCCTAGTATGGGGTTTGTTGGGGTACTGGTTGTAAAACAACGTACCAATTATAGTGTGTGACATCTGTGCTGCCTCCAGGGGTGGGTTCTAATTTTTTTTACTACCGGTTCTGTGGGCGTGGCTTATTTTGTGGGTTTGGCTTGGAGGTCATGTGACTAGGTGGGCGTGGCTAGCTGGTCAGTCATTTCTGGAAGGTCCTCACACTTATGACCCGACTCATTTGTTTGCTTTTAACACTGATCAGCTGTAGGCCTGCCCTTTGAAGCCCCGCGGCAAGAGTTTAAACAGTTTTTTTCCCTCTAGTCATCAGCTGGGACTCAGGAGGCAGCAATAGATTGGGGGTGGGACCAAATAAAAGGTAAGAATAAGTGGGGGTGTGGGGGGGGAGAACCGGTTCGGTGACGTCATATCGTCACCACTACCGGCTCGGCCGAACCGGACCTCTGGTTGCCTCCCATGATCCTTCAGTGTCTGGTAAGCTTTTTCAGCGCATTAAGTATTTGATCCACTTCCTTCTGAGTCTTGAGTCTATCAATGCTTCCACATCATACTCTTCCTCCCCATCTACTAGAATGGAAGGGGGGATGCTGTCTGTTAACATTGAATGTGGTGGGGGGAAGGGCTCTTTCACAAGCAATGTCCAATGCAATGTAGGATGAATTTTAATTGATGTTGGCAACTGCAAATGAAATGTTACTTGATTGATTTGCTTAGTTACTGGGAAAGGGCCAATACATTTTTAGTCCAGTTTCTGGGAAGAGCTCACTGAATTAAAAAATTTGTATAGCAAGGGGGAAAGTTAGTATTGTTGATATATTTGTCAGTGTTCAACTAGGGGGGATAATAGGTGTTTTTCTTTTTTTGTCCTTTTAACTCACATTTTTTAATGTTTTTGTCTAGTTTTTTTTAATCTTTTTTTAAAAAAAAATGTATTTTAATTTTCTGAATAAAATAAATTTTTTTTAAAAAAAATAAAAACTTTGTATAAAGCCACACTAAATCTCCCTCTGCAGTTCTTGCCTTCTTGCTTATGTGCATTTGCTGCCTTTTCGTAATATAGTATTTGCTAGCTCCAGCTGTTCTTTTCCGAGCTTTGGGCTGCTTGGCTCTCGTGTCTAATTGTTTCCTAGACAGCATCTCTTCCCTTCTATCCCCAAGGTCATTTACACATTCCATTACATCCTGTGACCATAAAACCTCTCATTTCATGTTCCAAGTTGCTTCTTTTAATATGTATCTTACATTCTATATTTTACTTTGAAGGTAAGATTGAAAAAAATAGTGATATTCCCCCATTCTTTCTGGAAAGAAGCTGTGTAGATTTCTTATAGCAAAACCAATAACCTCTTCATCCTTAATGTGCCCCATGTTCTCTGCTGCTCCTCCTGATAAGGTACACTGGCAACCTTATTAGCACCTGGTTTGCTTGGCTGCCCATCTTAGTGGCAGCACGCCAGTATAGATGCCTCTTTTCTTATCATTACAGTTTTACAAATTTAATGAGCAAATTAGCGGCATCACTGAGACATTTTTGAGAAATAAAAAATGAGTCATATCCAGTGTTATGTGGTTTATTTCCAAGGATAAGAGCACATGTATGGGGTTAAGAGCTATGATGAAAAGAAAAGAAAAATATTTTCACTGTTATTTAAAATCAAGTGCCTAGGTTGCTTTAATATTTTCCAGATCACATTCCTTCCCTAATTTCTAAGCTCTCTGGAATGAAGAAGGTTGATATATTTCTTTATCTGATGCTTTCAAAATTGTACCTCATTAGTTGCTTGCGACTAGCATCATGTACTAACATCAAAATCAAATGCAAAGTTACTGCAACCCCCCACCCCATAAAATATACTCTGTGACTTCAAGCAGCTGATTATATAAGGAAACAGTTTAATGACAAGTTCAAGAATTAATAACTGTCTGGAGAAATTTGGTGGGGGGGAAGTTTTGTTACTAGATGAGGTTAGCAGGGAATGCTTCTAGATGATAGGAAGGTGATCATTTGATTTAAGTGAATAAAAGCAACTATTTAAACCAAAAAAATCCATTAATATTTTTTCCAGAGCAAAGTTTATAAATTTATACTTATTGAAGAGGCGGTATATCTCTGTATATCAGATATGGAGATACAGCAATGAGAATGAATAGAAGGGAATGAGTTATAATAGAATGAACCAGGGGTGAAATTCAGCAGGTTCTGACAGGTTCTGGAGAACTGGTAGCGGAAATTTTGAGTAGTTTGGAGAACCGACAAATACCACCTGTGGCTGGTCCCAGAGTGAGGTGGGAATGGAGATTTTGCAATATCCTTCCCCCAAGAGTAGGGAGGGATTGGAAATTTTGCAGTATCCTACCCCTGGAGTGGGGTGGGAATGGAGATTTTGCAATATCCTTCCCCCAGGTGTAGGGAGGGAATGGAGATTGTGCAGTATCCTTCCCCTGGAGTGGGGTGGATATGGGGATTTTGCAGTGTCCTTCCCCTGCCACGCCCACCAAGCCATGCCCACAGAACCAGTAGTAAAAAAAATTGAATTCCACCACTGGAGTGAACCAACGGAACTTTCTGGCACAGATGGAAGACAAGATGGATTCCCTTCCCATTTCCTCTTCCATAAACTAAGCTAATTTTCTTCCTGGCAAAAGAAACACTGCACATTGGAGCAGTGCAGTGGTGGGTTGATACTGGTTCACTCCTGATCAGGCGAACCAGTAGTGGTGGTGGGAGGCTCCGCCCACCTACCTGGATGTCTCTGCACATGCACAGAAGCATTACGCATGCGCAGAAGCATTGCACGTGTGCAGAAGCGTTGCACATGTGTGCAAGCCCATGCCTGCCCACAAGTGAACCGGTATTGGCCAAAATTGAAACCCACTACTGGACCAGTGGACAAAATGACCACTGGTCCAGTAACCAACCTAACTCCATTCTTCAGTTTGGTAATGCCATCAACCCATCTTCTTCCTAGGCCACTGCCCCTTTCTGCCACCAGGAACAACAAGTCCTTTGAAGTAATGGATGCTGGACTAGATGGATCATGGCCTGATCTTGAAAGATATGTTTAACAGAGCAAGGAGGATCCTTGAAAGAAATCTTGTCCATGTCCCCAAACAACTGTACAATAATATTCTTTGGAGTCATCCAGTACTTAGTACTTATGGAAACTAAATACATTCAGTACTTAGGGAAACTTCTGCCTCAGCATATCCAGAGAGACAGTTTGCAAATATCTGAAAACAGCCAGGGGGGAGGAGGCGGGATAGTCTTAAGGATAACGTAAGTGGTATCATCAAACCACTTCACATTCAGTGTGGTTACTTAAACTGGGCTGAAACAAAACAGTCTAATGTTCTTTGCCAAACTCCCTGCAACTCAATGCAGCTTTGCCCCAATTAAATAGGTAGCCTCTTTGCCCATCCAGCACTTGGCACCGCAAACTGCCTGTGACAGAAGAAGAACCAGCGGCGGAAACAATCATATCATTGATAGCTAAATGTCATATGAAAATAAAAAGGACACTTGAAGTCTTTCTCTTAGCTAATAATGAGACATTTAACCTCAAGCCTAATGCCTCTGAGTGACTTAACCGTAATTAATTTTAAAATGGCCACATTAGCAATCCAAAGTTCTTATCTCCTCATTTCTAATTCCCCCACATTTATTTGTAACTCCCAAAGTCTATGAATATATAAATGATCACAGTTTTAATTAGATTTTTTTTCTATCCTTCTCTTATTATTTTTATAAATAACTCAAAGCAATGAACATACATAATACTCCTTCCTCCTTCTATTTTCCCCACAACATCTTTGTGAAGTGAGGCTGAGAGTGGGGCTGACAGTGACTGGCCAGTCACCCAGATGTTTTCATGGCTAAGGTGGGACTAGAACTCACAGTCTCCTGGTTTCTAAGCCAACCCTTTAACCACTCCACCAAACTGGCTTTGTAAATTGTATATAATTCTTTTGCTTAGGCTCTGTGATCTTAAACTGTGGTGTTCCTGCATAAATTAAATTTGGATTTGGCACCCCATTTTCATAGATATGCTCAGGTATCATATTCGATATTAAAAAATCCATAATGCAGAACGAGGACCAATAAGCCTATTTCCTGAAATTTACTAATTTCAGTAAAGAGGAATCATATTCAATATTAAAAAATCCATAATGCAGAGCCAGCCTATTTCCTGAAATTTACTAATTTCAGTAAAGAGAAACTGCTTAGCTGGTGCTTTCAACTGATCACTTTTTCTTTTGATACCAAGGAACATAACTGCAACTGTATAACACTGTATTTTTAAGAACAGCTTAGCTTCTAAGTGTAATATAGATTTGGTTGTTGATGGTTGGTTGGTTGGATGGATGGATGGATGGATAGTTGATTCTACATCCCTAAAAGTATACATTGTTTTACTGTTGAAACCAGTGGTGGGTTTCAAAATTTACTACCGGTTCTGTGGGTGTGGGTTGGTGGGCGTGGCATGGCATGGCATGGCTTGGTGGGCATGGCAGGGGAAGGATACTGTAAAATCTCCATTCTCACCCCACTCCAGGGGAAGATTACTGCAAAATCTCCATTTCCTTCCAATCAGCTGGGATTTGGTAGGCAGAGAATAGATGGGGGCGGAGCCAGTCAGAATTTTTACTACCGGTTCTCCGAACTACTCAAAATTTCCACTACCAGTTCTCCAGAACTGGTCAGAACCTGCTGAAACCCATCTCTGGTTGAAAGCTATTCTTTTATTACTTTCTACCTAGTACCAGAGGAGATCTTATGGATCCATTGTAGAACACCTGCTCTGAAGGCAGATGAACCCATTGATATCATCTCTAGGAAGAACTTAGAGAAACCTGCAAGTTACAGTAAGCAATACTGATCTTCATCAAGACCAAGAACACCCAAGCCTTCGATTTTAATTCAGTACTGCAAACCCCCATTATGCAGCCCCAGAAGATCACAAGACTGCGTTTTTGGGTGAAGAAATCTTTAGAAATCTTAGAAAAGACAATATTCCATTTGAAGATGCTAGATTGCTTATGTAACTTTTGTTACACCATCCAGCTATAGCAGTGCAAAACAGATTGTTCACTCCAGACCTGGTGGCTCTGATGTACTGCCCTCCATTATGTTGGTAACCAATTCCAACATATTGTCAATTGAGGGTTTCTAATCAATCTCTTGTAAAATTGCTTTCAGGTGGAAGAGACTTTCAACAGAGATGCAAAGAAGGGGTGGGGAATTTGCCAGCCTATATTTTCTGCAAGATTGAGGTGTCTAGATAGTAATTTTTTTTTTTACTCTTTACTCTTTACTTTTTTTTTTTTTTTACATTTTTTAAAATTCTAAAGTATGTAGCAGTCTGCAACAAATGGCTGCTGAATGGCAAGCATCTTCATGGAAGCAAATGATATACTTGTAAAGCTGGGCCGGGATTTTTTTCATATATGTTAGATCTGACTGTCTATTTTGGTATTAACCATGATTCTAAAATGGATTACACCTTCCTGAGAATCTTAGATCCAGGGTTTTGTTCAAAGAGCAAATTTCAACTCATTGTAGTTGCAAAAATACACTTAATCCCACATGAATTAATTACTAAAATCTCAGATGACGGAGAAGATTAGTAAGGTGGAATCCTCTCTTCTTACTCACACTTCTCACTTTGGAGTATAACTCTGACGTCGCACTCAAAGACCAAATTAAAAGTACAAGCATCTCTTGTACTTGCAACAGTGAGCTAGATAGATAGTTTTCCAACTTATAGAAAGTAACTACCAATGAAATCTATTCACAAAAAAAGGTGTGTATGTGTGTGTGTGTATTAATTTTGTGAATTCTGAACTCTGAAATACTCTCATCATTCCATTCATCATTATATTAATAAGATCATGCAAGTAGACCCAAGCAAAATGTATAATACGATAGATACCTTCCTAACTGCCCTGCTTCACCCAGGCCTCCCTGTCCTGCTTAATTTTTTTTAATATTTAAAAATAATTAATTTTTAAAAATGGGACATTGGAAAAGATCAGACCCACCTACTTCATCATCTGTAAGAATGATGAAGAATGTCTCTAGGCTGCAAAAGTGGCACAAGCTTTCTTGCAGCTAGTGTATCCTTTCGAAATATTCTCACTTGTTTGGAAAAAAATAAGCAGGGTCAGGTGGAGTTTTTGTAATTAGTTGTAACGCTAGAGACTAATTTTGGGGGTGATGGAATGGGCAAGCCACTCTAGTAGCCATTTTATTTGTGTGTCACAATCTGTTCTCAACAGTCCAATTGTTCCCACCGCCTAAAGTGATGGGAGGTCCCTGGTTTAAACAAGTAAAAATCAGCCTGATAAACAGTTACAAATGTTAATCATAATGTTAATATTCAAATTAGTATGAAGCTAATTTTTTGAGGCCGCTTTTTTACATTTTTCTCAGCTCAATTTGGGTCCAAAATGCTGTATGTTTTATTAGCTGCAGACCAGAATGTTTAGATTCTTTTTTAGTTTTCTCTATTAAAGTGGCAAATTTCATTTCTAAGCAACATGTTGGCTACCAGTTTCTTTTCCCCACAATTTGCAAAAAAGGAATTAGTTGACAAGTAGAAAAACAAACCTTTCTCTGTTTCTTAAGAAAACAACAATAAAACAGTCATTGCCTTCGATTCACATCTGGCCTCTGCAAAAACAGTGACCCATAGAATTCAAAATTTCATACTCCAATGCTGCAGGCTAATATCCAGAAGTTATTCTCACCCATATTTATGAAAGATCAAACTCTACCAGGAAAAAAAAAATACCTATTGAAAAGACACAGGAACTCTCTATTTATTAAAAATAATAAGAAGAAGAAATTGAATAGTGTTAACATCACCCTTCCCTTCCCAGGGGATCGTTGCAAGGTTTAATGAGGAATAACAGTGTGGTTAAATGCAAAATAAAGGTAAGCAACATTATAATGCAATTCTATGCCTGTCTCATCAAAAATAAAGCCCACTGATCTCAATGAAGCTTAGTTCCAGATTCTATAGCACTGAGGTGTTATACAGCTCATTGAATTCAAAGAAGTTACATTGGAAAAAACAAAAAAACAAAAATGGTTTAAATTAGCATTCTTAGTCTTCCCGTGGTGCTGATTCCCCCCCCCTGCACTTACATCAACTATTTTAACTTGTACACACTACTCAAGGCAGTTAGTAAAAAAATATGGTATAATCTTGATTTATGAAACATTAGCAAAGATCAAAAGCTTTTCATTGGCAAAAAATATGGGCTAAAAGCTGGCCCAAGAAGAAACAGACAGATAGATGAGAAAGAGGCAAGATATAAAAGAGGCAGAAGATTTAATAATCTATAGATTATTAAGATTATATAATAATTTATATAATCTATCTCCATTTCTGGCTAAAGGAACTGCATTTTGCAGAACTACTGGAAGCTATACTGGGAAATTAGCAGGAATAGACTCAAACAGAATATGCCTTTGGTTATTCTGGCTGGGACCTTTTAATGTAGATAATAGGAGCAGAAGAGACCTGGAAAGTAGGACACCAGGAGATCTCTTTACAACTATTTAATGGACTGAGATGACTTATTCAACAGGTACATGGCTGAGGATGTATTTATGTTTTCATTTTATAATCAGCTCTCCAACAGTGTGCAGTCTCTTTGGCTTTCCATGCTTAAATCGTGACATTTGATGTATTTTGTCTTGGGAACTTTACAGATCTAACAAGCGTTGATTCTATTACTAACTGTAGTTTAACAACCTTATTTAACAGTCTCATTTGAAGAAGATAAACTCTAAAGAGAAATAAATTCAGGAACTGATCAATTATAAATGCTGAAATAAATACATATACATGAATAAACTCAGTGAATAAAGACAAAATCTCTATACATCACTGCCAGCTTGCAGTGGTCTCATTTTAGGTGTCACAAATTCTAACAACAACTTTTTAGAGATTGTTTATTTACAGTTCTTATTCTTCTTTAATCAACTGGCCAAGCAGTTGTGGCCATTGAAAACATAACGATTTTAACTTCAGAGCAGTTTTTGTATGCATGTAGATTATATGAATGACAGATCTGTCAACAAAGGCTCTTTTCTTTTCTGATATTCGTCCAGGAGCCAAATTGGCGGCCCCAAACAATGAGAACAAGTGAGTTTCACTAATTTCTCTAGGAAATTATTCAGGCAATTCCACAATCTATTTAAAAAAGAGAATGAAGCATATAAAAAGAAGAAAAGACCACTTCTTTCTCGATTCTCCCTGCATTTCTGTATGACATGTATTGCTTCACAAATGCCTAAGAAATTTCCTGTTTAGGAATATAACAATGGCACTTAGACTTATATATCAATATATTAGACTATATATTTTAATAATCAGAGCTATAACAAGATTATATAATGTTACCTTCCATGAAGTATAAGCAATATATATGTTCTGAAAACTTAATTTCCTTGGAATCAAAGTTTGCATTGTGTAATTTAATTTCAAATTTATAGTAGGAATACCTAAACAATGCAAACTTTGATTCCAAGGAAGTCATCTGTAGTTGTGGGTGCTTCATTACTGGAGTTGTCAAGAAAAGATTGGACATCCATTTGTTTGGGGTGGTATAAGTTCTCTTACTTTGGGGGAGGGGATTAGCACAGAAGATCTCCAAAGTCCCTTCCACCCCAATGATATTATGATCCCATGACCTTAATAGTTTGAGCCTGGTATCTGTTTCATATTTCAAGGAACTGTTCCTTATTTAGAATGTAACTATAATATTTTTTCAGTATTGTTTTCAAAAGTGTTATTTGGCCATGGGAGGAGTGGATCATAATTGCAAAACAAAAAACAAAAAAACCCCCAAAACTTTAATTTGCCCTGCCACTTGTATGAATTACCATCCAGTTTCTTACAAGTTTCAATTCAAAACATGTCCTTTTTAAAAATACATTAACTGTTCAAGTTACTCATGAGAAGTATTATTAAAATCAAGCGCCTTTATTTATTTCACAAAGTGATATGCTGGCCTGTTCCAATAATGCTGAGTTAGTTATGAAAATTTGTTCAGTTTACTTAAAAATAACTATCTGAAATTTGATCTTTTTAGATACTCGTAGACTATAAATTGGGATGTGGTGACCCAGTGGCTAAGATGCTGAGCTTGTCGATCGAAAGGTCAGGAGTTCAGTGGTTCAAATCCCTAGTGCCGCGTAATGGGGTGCGCTCCCAACTTCTGCCAACCTAGCAGTTCGAAAGCATGTAAAAAATGCAAGTAGAAAAATAGGGACTACCTTTGGTGGGAAGGTAACAGCGTTCTGTGCGCCTTTGGCGTTCAGTCATGCTGGCCATATGACCACGGAGACATCTTCGGACAGCGCTGGCTCTTCGGCTTTGAAACGGAGATGAGCACCGCCCCCTAGAGTCGGAAATGACTAGCACATATTGTGTGGGGAAGCTTTACCTTTACCTTTATAACAAGCAGAAAACTTGCACAACATTATTGTGCACAACATTATCTCTACAGTGTCGTTGTAACAAATTTAAATTTTACAGGTCCTTCAATATTAATTTAAATTAAATGTTGCTCATGAATTCTAGAAATAATTACTTAGAAAGGCAGCAAAATGTGATTCAATAACATAATCTAATAGCATGTTATTCAAATTGTGACATTTGTGTCATTTTATGACAAGATATTTTTCATTTTAGAGTTCTTCAACTGGTAAGCGTAGCACTGAACTCAGTCATTATGATGCACAATCTGTGCCTACTAGTTTAGGGTGGTGCTGATTTGATAAGGTGCTTAGTCAACAAATCATATTTTTAAAAAATCATGGTTTCGCATATAGAATAGAATAGAATAACAGAGTTGGAAGGGACCTTGGAGGTCTTCTAGTCCAATCCCCTGCCTGGGCAGGAAAGCCTACACCACTTCAGACAAATGGTTATCCAACATCTTCTTAAAAATTTCCAGTGTTGGAGCATTCACAACTTCTGCAGGCAAGTTGTTCCGCTTATTAATTGTTCTAACTGTCAAGAAAATTTTCCTTAGTTCTAAATTGCTTCTCTCCTTGATTAGTTTCCACACATTGCTTCTTGTTCTACCCTCAGGTGCTTTGAAGAATAGTTTGACTCCCTCTTCTTTGTGGCAACCCCTGAGATATTGGACTGCTATCATGTCTCCCCTAGACCATCTCTTCATCAAACTAGACATACTCAGTTCCTGCAACCGTTCTTCATATGTTTTAGCCTCCAGTCCCCTAATCATCTTTGTTGCTCTTCTCTGCACTCTTTTTAGAGTCTCAACATCTTTTTTACATTGTAGCGACCAAAACTGAATGCAATATTCCAAGCGTGGCCTTATCAAGGCATTATAAAATGGTATTAACACTTCACGTGATCTTGATTCTATCCCTCTGTTTATGCAGCCCAGAACTGTGTTGGCTTTTTTGGCAGCTGCTGCATATTGCTGGTTCATATCTAAATGGTTGTCCACTAGGACTCCAAGATCTCTTTCACAGTTACTACTATTGAGCAACGTACCACATATACTGTACCTGTGCATTTTGTTTTTCTTCCCTAAATGTAGAACCTTGCTTTTTTTCACTGTTGAATTTAGCACTGGGATTAAAACAGAGCCCTGGGGTACTCCACTGCATACTTCCAGTGATATGTGATATATGAATCACTCCCTGATTCCTTTGGAGACCACTTTTTCTTCTTTAGGAAAATAGGGACACTTGTCTGGAATCATTTGGCAATTTACCTTTTTCAGAATGTCTCAAAGATAATCCCTATTTTTTTTTCAGACAGAATCAGCTCATTCAGCACTGGAGGATGCAGTTTAGCTGGCTATGGAGATTTGAACTCATTCAAAGTAAACATGTTTCTATCAATCTCAGGCTTCTGTCTTGCTTGTTGCTTTTCTTTACAGTGGCTCATGACCCCCCGGGCCTAGTCTTGGTGGTGGGAGTAGAATTGGAGTGGGTTTATCTATTAGTATTTTACTATTTTCAACAAGCAACCTACCGGTATATAGCAATTCCTTTCTAATTTGGAACAGATCTCATAAACTGTTTTTGTTCCTTTTGTTAGTATCTCTTACTACATTAGTACATTCTCCTGGCACCAGATTTGTAGACGTTATCTCTGCACTGTCTACACTCTACACATCTCTACATTGGTTGCCTATTTTTCCTTCGTGAACTGTCCCTTTTTCTCCCTCCTATATCTTTTTTTAAAAGTTATATAACTTCACTCAAGGTTTCTGTGCATTCCAGTTATCTTTTTTTGGAATTGTTGTTTTAACATTCTTCTTTTTTTATAGGAACATCCATCCAATTTGATTTCAATTTCTTATTAGCTTTTCCGTTATGGAATCCTGTTAATTATTGCTCTGAATATACTATAAATCTGCTTTTTTCTGCCTTGCAATATGCACCTTCACCAGTATGTAGCTTCATTTCCCTTTAAAAATCCAGAACTCCAGTGATATATAGTCAGGCTGGGGCATTTTAAGAGTCCACTGCTCTTATAATGTACAGTATATGGAACTAAAGTAAATGCCTTATATGCAGTAATAAAATTCCAAGAATTCTACATCCTTCCAAATTTGCCTTTGATCTGTCATTGACTGTCAGAACTTGCATCCGTATCACATCTAAAGCCAGATGTCATATTTACCTATGCTTGTCAATGTCAGAATTTTCAACTTGCTTTGGTATTGTTTTATTTTGAAATGAAATCATGTGCCATGCCCAACATGTCACAATTTGGCCAAAGTGCTGTTTATCATTGTGGCCAAGAAAGAAGAAAGAGGTTCCTTTAGGTTGAAACTTTCAGATCATATTATATTCACAATTTGGCAAACTCCACACACGTCTGTGGTTAGAAGTAGGAATAAAAGGACCCGGCAATCCCAAGGAAAGACTAGCAGGCCTCTGTTTATTTATGAAGAATTATACGGTCCTTGTTTCATACTTACATTCATATGAACAACAACAAATAGTTTGAAACTGCTGCCAGCTGGTTCACATAAGCGTCCAACATCCTTCCCACTTGGTGTGGATTGAAAGGAATGGAAATATTTTTTCCTCCACAAAACTATCCACCCAGAAGTTCCAAATTCCTCAATTTCTGAAGCATGGTATTTTCAGTGTGTGTGTGTACACACCCATACACCACACCTTTTTGCAAAGATATGGTAAAACAGAAAATACCTGAGATGAAGGGTTCCTTCAGCAATTCTTATATGCTATCATCCTCAACCAATAAGTGGTGAATTTACCACTTTGGGGGATAGGTTTTTTTTTCTCTCTCCCTCTCCCTCTCCCTCTCCTCTCCCTACTGTTTTGTGTATTTTCCTTTGGAAGGGTGAATCCTGTCATGCCCCCTTCATTCCCAAGTGAAGGTATCAGTCTGAAGGCCATGAGAATCAATGGGTCTGGTTCTACTTGAACAGGAGATGGTCTGTAAACTCAGGGGATTTCTGTCTACCAGGGCCACATTACTTCTCTTCCCTCATACTTAGTTAAAGTCCTCTTGTCTCATCTTATCCCAGGAGAATACTAAACTACCATAGATTTTACTGTCCACATTTTCCAATCCCTTCTTTTCTTGGCATCTTTACCATTTGGTTAACAGCAAGGATTGTATGTACAAAAAAGTATGCAGGCTATTGCTATAATGCATTGTAAGCCACCCTGAGTCTACGGAGAAGGGCGGCATATAAATTGGACTAATAAATAAATAAATAATAAACATTACCGGAAACAACAGAAAACAAAGTTTCTAAATCATATTCATGCATGATAAAGTACAAATGAACTTTAGCAATTTTAGAACTAGGTCAAATAAAGACAAGATTCAGAAAACATCTTAGGGAGCATTCTCCTGCACTCATAGCCTAACCTTCTCTACCTTTGTCATGAGTTTATCTAGTGGCAACAGCTGAATCTAAGTAATCACCCAGTGTTAACAGTTCCTAGAACATCATGAAATAAGATTGTATTTGAGTCTTGGGCTCAGCTACTGCAGCCAAATGCTGTAAACACACAGCCAGAGGAATGGATACATGAGCCAAAATCAGCATCGGTGAGCCCAATCAGAGGGTCATGAGCAGTGATATCTCAGCAGGATGACATGTATTGATTTCCTAATTTGAGTTCAATAACAATATTCCTGACTGGTTTTCTAAAATTGGGGGGGGGGGGGATAAAAAAGCATTGTGCTGATTTAAAAAAATCCAATAATTGAACTGAAATGGCTTCAGTTCAGCCATTGGCCTACTGATCTGGGAAATGTTTTCAGCAAACTTCATGTAGCAGCATTAGCAGTAGTAGTATTAACCTGGAAATTCTTATCCTTGATCTAAAGGCCAACGGTGACAAAGGGTAGGAATAAGCATAAGGTCTTTCAACACATAGGTAAACCTACAATCAGATTCAATCCATCCCTTATGCTAATACATCAGACAGAAAGATGCACAGCAGTGGGCTACATACTGAACATTAACATCTGACTTTCCCCCATTGAAGGGAAAAAAGGAAAGGTAGGAGTTTGTACCTTTTGTGCCCCGTATTTGGAAAATCAATTATTTCTAATCTCACTCATCAGTCATTTCCTTAATTGTAATTCTGCGTAGGTCACCGTTCCACTTTGTTTTCGCAGAGAGAGGCATATAGTAAACACAACATATGAAACGCAGCAGAGATTGTTGGAAAGTGTTTGAGCAGATGTCTGTTTAGTGATGATAACATTATGTTTGCTTTCATATTTCTAAAGTAAGTGCTTGGCATGTGGTCCTTTTTTGGAGGGGTATCTATGTGGCAGCTGCCTTCTTGTGTTTGCTTATGTAAATAAAGCAAGAGGGCTTGGAGGGAATATTCTGCAGGCATTTATTTAACTATTGTTGAAGAATAATATATGTGGGTTGACCTTAAAAGCACTTAGTATTTTTCAGCCATTCCCAAGCAGAGGAACAAGAAAGAGCTAAGAATGGGTTAGTGGAATACTCTGGGTTTATATCTGCACTAAAAAGTAAAAAAATATGTGACAGAAGAAAACTGAGACATGTCTTCTTTAGACTTAGAGTTAGGTTAAGATACAAGGATAAGTCCTTCTAAAAGACAGTAGTCAAAACTCTTTTTTTCTTTTCAACATTTCACAAACTGGTGTGTTCCATGCAACTATATCTAGCCCAGTGGTGAAATGTAAAATTTGTTACTACTGGTTCTGTGGGTGTTGCTTGGTGGTGGTGGGGGTAATGTGACTGGGTGGGCGTGACCAACTTTTTTTTTTTACTTTTAAAAGCATTTTTAAAATTAAAATGCTTTTAAAAGGCTCTGATGATCCCAGCTGAGCCACGCAATCATCAGAGCCTTTTTTTTTTTACTTTTAAAAGCATTTTTTCGGCCAAAGAAAAAATGCTTTTAAAAGTAAAAAAAAAAAAAGGCTCTGATGATCGCGCGGTTCAGCTGGACATTGGGGGGGGGCAGGGATTTTTGCTACCGGTTCTCCGATCCACCTGCCGCCATCGCTACCGGATTGGGTGATCCGGTCCGAACCGGGAGCATTTCACCCCTGATCTAGCCTCTTTATTTCTCAAAGTTGCAGTCCTGATTTGTGGATACACTGTTAAGAAAGGGAACAAATAAGTTCTTAGAAAAAATGGAAGCCCATCTATTCCGTTGGGAAGCTGCAGTTAGGCACCAAGTAAAGAAATATTTTTTATTTCAATTTTTTAAAAAGGTTCTGCAGAGTTATATGATCCATCAGGAAGAGCTTTCCATCTCACTCAACCCATCTCGATCAACAATTCTTCGTTCAGGAAGAATCCTGTTTTAGAAATGATTAAGGCAAACTTCCACGGTAAATCCCACTGTATATATATTTAGAAACATCTTACTAGGAAAGCAGTCATAATACATTTGGTGGAACAGATTTACATATAAACTATGTGTCATATGATGCTGACAGATTCCAAATTTTGAAGTCTTTTAAAAGTGCAACAGTTAGAAGACGTTGTACCTGTGCGCTTCTAAGCATTAAGTTGCTTTGTACCTTAAAGGAGATTTGATTGAAACAAACTTCAAAAAGCAAGATTCAATACAGCAAATGTTGTATCTTCTTTCAGGCTAGTAGGAGCTCTTTATCTTTAATATAAAGGATACCTTGGAACTTTTCTTCTTTTGATTCCTTTTGAACAACACATCTTAAAACTGCACACAGTAATTTTTAGAATAAGTTAACTCATTTTATTCTGAAGTCCTAATGATTCCACATTAATTTCATATTATTTATTTAATTATTTATTTACTGAATTTATTACATGAATAGACAATTCTTTCTCTTGATAATTACAGGTAAGGTTTTTTTTTGTTTTTTTTTTTAATTTGATTTATATGCCGCCCTTCTCCGGAGACTCAGGGCGGCTTACAATGCGTTAAGCAATAGCCTTCATTCTTTTGTATATTTTTTATACAAAGTCAGCTTATTGCCCCCACAAACTGGGTCCTCATTTCACCTACCTTAGAAAGGATGGAAGGCAGAGTCAACCTTGAGCCTTGGAGAGATTCGAACCAGCAGAAATTTCAGGCAGCTGTGTTAATAACAGGGTTCATTAACCACTGTACCATCAAGGCTCTTGCACAATTTGTCTGTATGGGGGAAAAATGATATTAGCAAAGTTTCCAATCTTATATCATATGTAATGAATAAATGTATCAATCTACTACATTTAAAAGGCTGCATAACCCAAACAGTGCAACTCTGGATGGTATATACTGTAACTACACACATATGTAAAAAACCAATACCCCCGCAAAACTGTACCGTATAACACTAATATATAAATAAAATATATAAAAATGGTTTCCAAGCACCATACTAGAATAACCAAAAGGGTTCTCTGCTCAAAATGCCCCTGATGTCAGGAGGAAAAGCCAGGTTTTAACAGGTTTCTTAAAAACTAGCAGAGTCTGTCATATAATGGGATACTGCTTTCATTATGCTACATATCTTAGAAACCAGTTTGCAGTGAAGAATCAGGATTTTTCAGAGGAGAATGTTCCCAGTGCTAATACTTCAAAACCTTCTGATACTTTGATATATATTAGGTATGTATATATGTATGTATTTATGTATTTGTGTGTATGTGTGTGTATGTTGTGTTTATGTATATCAATGGTGGGTTGCCTCCAGTTCAGACCGGTTTGCAAGAACCGGTAGTAAAACTGGTGGGAGGCTCCACCCAGTGACCTGGATGTCGTCAGGAAGCTTCTGTGCATGCGAAGCGCAGCGAACGCAGTGAGTGCGCGAGCGCGGTCCTGTTGCGAACCGATAGTAAAGGTAAGTAGAACCCACCCGATGTGTGTGTGTGTGTGTGTGTGTGTGTGTGTGTGTGTGTGTAATGTATGCGTACACACACACACACACACACACACACACACTATATATGTATATATACACATACATACCCTGTTTCCCCAAAAATAAGACATCCCCTGATAATAAGTCCAATTGGGCTTTTGTGCGCATGTCAATAAGGCCAAGCGCTTATTTCAGGGTTCAAAAAAATATAAGACAGAGTCTTATTTTCGGGGAAACACAGTATACACACACACACACACACACACACACACACACACACACACACACATATTTCAAAGTAACAGAGGGCCTTTTTATGAAGTGGTAACCTAAAACACAGGTGGTACCCTAAAAAACATTATACAGTGGTTGCTAAGAGAAGATTCTCCGTCTAGTTTAGAGGTACCTATTGCCTTCCACAGCATTCTCCATTTTCTTCACTACTCCTTGGAAATGGTTCTTTTTCTTTCTTTTCTTCATAGCATAGAATATCTTTTACAGATCAGCAGTCTCACTTTCCCCCCCTCTTTACTCAACTGCTTGAGCCAAAACCAATCAAGAAGCCATGCTTGTTTTCTATTTGGCACTGTTAACCAAAACTTAGTTTGAAGTCTAGTTCAAGGATGAGGGAATTGATCCAGGATAAAATGCTTATTTGAAATGAAGTTATGTCCTGTGGCAGCATACTGCCAAAAAAAAAAAAAAAAAAAAGTTTAAGGACTGAAACAAGATGAGGTATATTTTAATGTTTTCCCTCCTAGTGTATGTGAAAATGTTAATCCTATATATAATCTCTTGGAGGCAAAGATGAAACACTGAGAAAATGGTAGTGGGGAAATACTAGAACTTGGTAAAATAAAGATATTGTCTAAAAACACAATCTTTGTAGATGCAAAGCCAGGCATAAACTGACACAGACACCAGGAAGAAGAAAATAAACAGTTCTGGTTCTATTAGTATTTTTGGCTATGTCCAGAATTGCCGTCTGATGGGCCACCATACCTAATAGGTGAATTAAAGATCTCTTCTGTGGGCTAAAGAATCTCCAGATTCTTCAATTACTTCTTTGCCCAACAAATCTTCCTTGCTCCTTAAAAAGTGCTGAAAATAAAACAGAACTAACTGAAAATAATGGATCGTTCTTACAAATTCATGTTGGAATTTCTATCATCTCCCTTCTCTTCCCTTTCTTTTTAAATAAAATCAAGAATAAAAAAAAAGCTCATTATCACTGAAAAGAATAGATCATTGAGAATATGTCATAATTAAGTATGCAATTAAATAAATATAAGATTAATTTAAATGTAAATTATTCAAATAAGTCAATCCAAATAACCGCAAATACACTGTTCCTGCACTTCCTGCTATATAAATTAGAAACGGTCATATATGCATGTTTTTGTTTATTTGTTTCTGTTACCTACCAGACATTTGTAAAGACCTGCTCTTTTTAAAATGAAAAACTGAATCAATTATTGGCTATCTTTTTAATCTTTTCCAGATTTTTGTACTAAATGTATAAATCTAAAATGGTCTACATGGGATTACAGAAATAATGGATAAACTGATTTCAGTGTAGAATTTTACAGCAGTAGAGTAGTATCATAGGAAGGACTAGAAACCTCTGCTTTGGGTCATTATTTCAGAGATATTTCCTTACTTAAACAGATAAACAGAATGATCAGAGGATGAAAGCAAAAAGGCAGTGGGAGCAGGAGCGACTTCTAACTTCCTGCCAGTTTCCCTATTGAGTTTCCTTGTGTGAATCAGACAGGAAGCATCAGAAATCTCCCCTTCCCTTCCCTTCCCTTCCCTTCCCTTCCCTTCCCTTCCTTTCCTTTACCTTCCCTTCCCTTCCCAGCAGACAAGAAGTAACTGTGGCTGAGTGAGGGAATGAATGATGGATTATGAGACTGTCTGGGAAACTGTCAGGGAATATTGAAAATGACATTTACATGACTGCAGCAGCAGCCCAGCAGTGTAGCAGCAGCCAGTAACACTGAAGCAGTCACAATTTTCATAAATTTCATTTCTTCAGGAATCATGGATCAGATACATACCTCAAATACTAGAAACCTATCTCCCATCAATATATCACTGAAGAGAGTTTTAAATTACATGTATTCATTTCTGAATCGTACATAGAACTCATAATCATTAATATCTAGAAACATTCATATCCCTAAATCTCTCATTGAATCAGTATTTATTCTTTCAGCAATCAATTGATTTAAGAGTTTTCTGTGCCAGACATAGAGAGAATTTGAAGGGAGATAGACAAAATATAGGTTACTGAATTAATTTTTAAGGATTTAAAGGTGGATCAGGAGGAGGATGATATGTTGCCCAGCTTCCAGTGATTCCAGATGTATTTTTTAAGCATTAAGATCAGTGGTGAAAAGCTACCGGTTCGCACCAGTTCGGGCAAACTAGTAGTGATAAAAACTACCAGTTCAGGCGAACCGGTAATAAAAAAAGCTACCGGTTCCTCTGAACCGGTATTTCCAATGATCAATTATGCCGCGCAATTTAAAATCGCTAGAAAGCAGGAAATCCTTTCTAGTGAATCTAAATTGCATGGCAGAGCTGATTCTCCCTCCCCCCATGCTGCTCTACTTACCTTCCCAAGCCTCCTTTTGGCGTGTACTGCGCTTGCATGCACATGCAGCACGTGTTTGGTGTGCAGTACGCATGCATGGCCAGGGAACCAGTGGCAAAACCAGTTCAGATTTCACCACTGATTAAGATGTACTGTACTTTGTGAAAACAATAGTTTTATCTCCCTTTTTAACACAGCTTTTATGATTCCCAATAAATTCCTGTATTAATGTTTCCAAGTTCTTATCTTTCAATACATGAACTAAAGGTTGTGTGTCTTTATGTTATTGTTAAGTATATTAAAATGATGATTGAGCTAGGCAGAGAGTAAGGATCTATCAACAATTCCAACTTCTCTTTGATCCTGTTAATATGTTATGGGTGTTTTTTAATAAATTTCAGGCGATTTTGAATTAGACTTGTTATTCTTTTAACCCCTTTGCTTTTCGGACTGTATGTACTAAACTCTTCCTTTTAAATAGACTTTGGGCTACTTTATTAAAAACTATTCCCAAATGATCTTAGAACACCAACAGAGAAGGGTTTTTTGGTAGAAATAAATTATACTTCCTGGAATATGTTGAACAACTGTTGTAAAAGAGAATTCAGTTGCAAATATGCAGAAAGGCAAGCCTATGCTTAATATAATAGGATAATGATCAGAAATTATTACTGATTGAATATTAGAATTTTTTAAAAAAAAACTTTGAGAAGCATATTAAATTCAACCAACTCTTCAGCAGAACATTTTCTCACTTCATGTGTACTATAATGAACATGTTTTATCTCTACTTAGTGCAGTTTTATATTATTTTACAAAATTTATGATCTATTTTATTTCTTTTTTTACCATAAACCACTTTGATGCACTTCAGCATTGTATAAATATATTAAATAGTAAAAAATAGATGTCAGATAAATTACGCCTTCATTTATTTTCATTGTTAACATTGACTATCATCAAGATTTTAGATGATTTCCCTTTCTTGCCTTCTCTTGTAAAAGAAAATGAAATGAATAGTACAATTAACAGCTGCCAAAATGTAAAACGATATCCTTTTATGAAAGTGAAGTATTATCTCCAAGTTTCTTATTCTGGAACAGGCATTATCTAATAAATTTATGGGACAATGATATGCATATTCAGTTGCTTTCCCTAAGATTTACAGAGTTTGGAAAATAAAATAGCTTGACTTTCATAGATTGCTGGTACATGTAGTTACACTTGGTAACTGGTTGGTACACTTAGCATTTGTTATATAAAATGAGGACTTTAAAAGGAAAATCCCAATTGGGTCAACAGACTGCCACTCTGATTTTACTATATATAACCCTAACCTTAACCCTAACCCTAAACCCAAAGAATATTAACCAGTGGAATAATTTGGGTCTCAGTAATATACAACACATGTGGCGATGTCATAAGGCTGTTCAGAGAAATGGGAACCTTAATTCAATATATGGTAACTCAGTTCTCATGATAATTGGGCATCTGGAACTCAGGGCATAGTTTGGTAAATGAAGTAATGAGAAATGTAGTTATGGCTCTGCTGAAGTCTAAGTTTTATTTTTAGTACTGACAGCTTTAATACAACAATGAATTACATTATACTATCTTTACATCTTCCATTTCAAGGGAGACCCCAAAAGTCTGAGGCTCCGTGAACCAGAAACTATGTTGTTAACCCATGTTTTCACTGATTGAAAATTTAATCCCTTGGTTAATTGGAAAAATGGATTAATTATTATTATTATTATTATTATTATTATTATTATTATTATTATTATTATTATTATTATTATTATTATTATTTCTATACTGCCCCTCTCCCGAAGGACTCGGGGTTGTGTACAGCCTATTAAAACAAAAAATATACAAATATCAAAATTTAAAATTATTAAAAATATTACACAATTTTGGCCCAGATTAAAACCCCCAATTTAAAACTCCCAATTTAAAATAATTACATAGTTAGCCCTGCCTGGCGAAACAGTAGGATCTTAAGGGCACAGTGAAACACATGGAGGTCGGAGATCTTGCGTATTTCTGGGGGCAGTTCGTTCCAAAGGGCAGGAGCTCCCACAGAGAAGGGTCTTCCCCTGGGTGCCGCCAGCCAACATTGCTTGGCTGACGGCACCCTGAGGAGTCCCTCTCTGTGTGAGCGGTCTGGCCGGTGGGAGGCTATTTGTGGCAGAATTTGGTCTCACAAGTACCCGGGTCCTAAGCCATGGAGTGCACCAACACCTTGAATCACACCCGGAAGACCACTGGGAGCCAGTGCAGCTCACGCAGGAGAGGTGTCACATGAGTGCAACGAGTCACACCCATAACCACCCGCGTGGCCGCATTCTGGACCAATTGGAGCCTCCGAGTGCTCTTCAAGGGGAGCCCCATGTAGAGAGCATTACAGTAGTCCAGTCGTGAGATGGCAAGGGCATGAGTGACCGTGTGCAAGGCATCCCGATCCAGAAAGGGCCGCAACTGGCATACCAGGCGAACCTGATAAAAAGCCCCCCTGGCCACGGCCGTCACATGCTCTTCTAAAGACAGCCGTGCATCCAGGAGGACACCCAGATTGCGAGCCCTCTCTGTGGGGGGCTGTCGAGTCCTGCCGGAGCTCGCCATCGATGGGGGGTGTGGGAGACGAAGGAGTGGAGATAAGCAGCCGCAGCGAACACACAAACAGTTCCTGGATAGCAGCATTCAGGGCAATGATTGATGACGTTGCTGGGCCTCTCCGATTCTGCTGTCCTCGCTGCTCGCAGCTGTTACTGTTAAGGGAGTGGGGGGTGCTTGATTGATAATCACCGGATGTATGTTTAAGGGGCTGAGTTTTTGTTAAATAGCGCTGACTTTGAACCAAAACACCGACTTGTACTTTACTTTTGATTGCAAGCTTATCATTGCCAAAGTAAACCCTGATTCTCTGTGTGTTACTGGTGATTATTTCCTATCGCAGTTCTGAACGAACGACAAGCCGAGAGAAAGTCAGCGCTGGGTGTAATCACACCACAGCGCTATTTAACAAAAACTCAGCCCCTTAAACATACATCCGGTGATTATCAATCAAGCACCCCCCACTCCCTTAACAGTAACAGCTGCGAGCAGCGAGGACAGCAGAATCGGAGAGGCCCAGCAACGTCATCAATCATTGCCCTGAATGCTGCTATCCAGGAACTGTTTGTGTGTTCGCTGCGGCTGCTTATCTCCACTCCTTCGTCTCCCACACCCCCCATCGATGGCGAGCTCCGGCAGGACTCGACAGGCAGTTCATTCCCAGATTTGCTGAAATAGCCCTACCACTAACGGATCTGTTACGGACCAAACCGGCCACAGCTAAACCAAAGCCGGGACAAGCGTTGACGTGGTCGTCAGCGTGTCAAATGGCTTTCGAGCAGTTAAAAACACTCTTTGCTCAAGAACCAGTACTCAAGCATCCAGACCCAACGCAGGCATTCGTAGTCCAAGCAGATGCTAGCGACGTGGCTGTAGGAGCAGTACTCCTACAAAGAACACAGCAGGGAGGGTTACAACCTTGTGCCTATACGTCTAAAAAGTTAACCACGACAGAGCGGGCATGGGCGATCTGGGAAAAAGAGGCATTCGCGGTCCGTTGGGCGTTGATGACATGGCGACATCTCTTGGAGGGGGCGTCTCATCCTTTTGAGGTATGGACGGACCATAAAAACTTAGAAGCCTTACAAACGCCCAGGCGACTATCTCCCAAACAGATAAGGTGGGCACAATATTTTCAGCGTTTCTCTTTCCGGTTGCGGTATGTTCCTGCTGGGAAAAACTTCCTGGCTGATGCGCTGTCCCGGATGCCACAGTATAATAGCAAGCGAGAGGAAGTGATAGAACCTCTAATTGCACCTTCCCAAACCCTATTAAGACTTACAGAAGTAGATGGTCACTTACGTACCGAGTTTAAAACAGCTTTACAACAGGATCAATGGGTAATCCAAAACCCCTCTATGGTTAGCTATAATGATGGAATAGCGTGGAGGGAGAATAGAATATATGTTCCAGAACGTTTACGGAACGTAGTGTTATGCAGGTGCCATGATGCCAAATCAGCAGGCCATTTTGGGTATTTAAAAACTCTACACCTTGTGAGGAGGCAATTCTGGTGGCCACGAATGCGTAAGGACATAGAAACATACGTAAAAGGTTGCACAACCTGTGCAACCACCAAACCCTGGTCTGGACGACCGTTAGGACTATTACAGACAGTCGCGAATCCTAGCAGGCCTTGGGAAGAGATCGCTATGGATTTCATAGTCGATCTCCCCCCTAGCCATGGCCACACTGTAATTTGGACGGTGGTAGATCTGTTTTCGAAACAGGCCCACTTTGTGCCATGTAAAAGCATACCATCCGTGCGACAATTAACCGAACTCTTTTTGCAACATATCTATCGTCTCCATGGAGCACCTAAGAGGATTATATCCGACCACGGTGTTCAATTCACCTCTAAGTTTTGGAGACGATTTGTCCGTTTAATTGGGTCCTCTCAAGGGTTAAGTTCAGCATTCCACCCGAGCACTAACGGGGTGGCTGAACGGGCCAATGCCATGGTCGAAAGATATATCAGATGCTACGTTTCATACCAGCAGACGAATTGGTCAGGACTCCTGCCTTTCGCCGAAGTGGCATATAACAACATACCCCACCGCAGTACTGGGTTCTCCCCTTTCCAAGTAATATATGGCCGAGAGTTTTCAGCCATTCCAGAGTTAGATCCCCCTATGACAGACGGTGACACGCCACGCAGTTGGGCCGATAAAATTAGTAATGTATGGCCAAGTGTAAAAACAGCATTACAAAAGGCAGCAGACGAGTACAAAAAATATGCAGACAAGAAAAGAGCTGATCCAAAACCATTCCGGATAGGAGACAAAGTATACTTATCTACGAAATACCTTAAACTCCGACTGCCCAGTAAAAAATTAGGACCTAAATATATAGGACCATTTCCCATAACACAAGTCATCAATCCTGTAACCGTAGCTCTTAAACTTCCCCCTCTGTTCAGTAGGATACATCCCGTATTCCATAGCAGTTTGGTGAAACCGGTGACGATAGAAAGGCCAGGTACCTCAACTACTCCACCGGGTCCCGTGCATACCAACCAATATGAGATAGACCGAATATTGGACTCCAGGGTTCGTAGGGGGATGTTACAATATCTTGTGCGGTGGAAAGGATACCCTGTAACACAGGCCTCGTGGGTGGCAGCACCCGATGTTCACGCTGCCCGATTGATACAACGGTTCCATCGGAAATACCCAGACAAACCTAATGCAGGATCGTAACAGTGACTAACATCTGTATGCTTTCTATTTATAGGTGAGCTCCTGGTAGGGGGGGCCGCCTGTCGAGTCCTGCCGGAGCTCGCCATCGATGGGGGGTGTGGGAGACGAAGGAGTGGAGATAAGCAGCCGCAGCGAACACACAAACAGTTCCTGGATAGCAGCATTCAGGGCAATGATTGATGACATTGCTGGGCCTCTCCGATTCTGCTGTCCTCGCTGCTCGCAGCTGTTTCTGTTAAGGGAGTGGGGGGTGCTTGATTGATAATCACCGGATGTATGTTTAAGGGGCTGAGTTTTTGTTAAATAGCGCTGTGGTGTGATTACACCCAGCGCTGACTTTAAACCAAAACACCGACTTGTACTTTACTTTTGACTGCAAGCTTATCATTGCCAAAGTAAACCCTGATTCTCTCTGTGTTACTGGTGATTATTTCCTATCGCAGTTCTGAATGAACGACAAGCCGAGAGGGGCAAAGATTCACCCACAATAGTCAGCGATAGCACCAGCTGACTATACCAGGACACCAGGAGCCACAGCCACTCGGTCTTGGAAGGGTTGAGCCTGAGCCTATTTCTCCCCATCCAGACCCGCACGGGCTCCAGGCAGTGGGACATCACATCAAGGGCATCATTGCGGTGGTCTGAGGTGGAGATGTACAGCGGGTGTCATCAGCGTACTGATGGACTCTCACCCCCAAACCACGGATGATCTCACCAAGCGGCTTCACATAAATGTTGAACAGAAGGGGCGAGAGGACCGTCGACTTTTGCCCCCCTGCCAACACAAACTGCGAACGGCCGGAGAGGAAGGAGGAGAACCACCGCAGCACGGTGCCTCCTATTCCTAACCCCCTCAACCGCTGCAGCATGATACCATGGTTGATGGTATCAAAAGCTGCTGAGAGATCTAATAGGATTAGGACAGACGAGCAACCCCTGTCCCGAGCCCTCCAGAGATCATCCACCAATGCGACCAATACCGTTTCTGTGCTGTACCCCTGCCTGAAGCCCGACTGGTACGGGTCTAGATAGACAGCTTCATCCAGGTGCTGGGGAAGCTGTCATGCCACCACACTCTCAACAACCTTCGCCACAAAACGAAGGTTGGAGACCGGACGGTAGTTTGCTAGTACAGCCGGGTCCAGGGAGGGCTTCTTGAGAAGGGGCCTCACCACTGCCTCTTTCAAGGTGGCGGGAAAGGCACCCTCACTCAAGGATTAAGGAGCAATGTTCTTGTATGTCAGTGCGAACATTCCATTTCAACTTTAATCACAGAGCATTTTAAAACATATTTGATGGGCAACTTTTTAAATAGTTTCTGGAGATTGCTAAATGACTATAGCTCATTAATTTTCAAGAAGGTCAATAAGACAAAGAGAATAAAGGATGTTCTGTTCAGCAAGACATTGTGGTGCTTGTATCTGACCATGTACAAAGATGGAAAATGAATATAGCCATTTGGTATCCCATATTTGTCAACCCCCTTCTATATCTATGAACACTGCACTGTTAACATATACAAGGAATAATATAAATATATATAAGTAAAACAAATAGATTAGAGACATTCTTTGTGCCCATTTCTTTACTGCAATTTTGCAACGTTTTACCACATTTTATTGTTTTTATATTGTTGCACTCCTTACACCTTAAATCATCTATTACTAATCTGCTGTCTCATAATCTAATAATTTCTTATCTGTTGTTTAGTAAAAACCAGTGCAATTCCCATTCATCAAAGCAAAATAATTTTCTACGGTCTTTCCCCACTTTTTAAAAAAATTTAAAATGATATTTCTGAATGTACAGCATTTGTATTTGGCAATCCTAAGTATTAGACTACATTTTCTGACTTGCCTCTCATAATAGCCATAACCTATTCCCACAAATAAGAATGATGTTATTTGTGCATGTATGTGTCAAATCATGAATTTCTGCTGGCTAACTCAAATTATCTAGAAAGTGGGTTCTGATTCAGGTTCTGACGTAATAGGTCACTCAGTTTGCTGTTCTAAGATTTATATTTTTGTAAAAGTCTTTCAGAGAAGTATTTTTAATAAATCCAGAGAAGTAGTTTCAGTGTGATTTTTAAAGCATTAAAATTTTTATGAAATTAGATAATAATCAACCAGTAGCATTTTAGTTCTGAGAGTAAATTATACAATAATACCGGTTATTGAATACAGAGACAAACCCTTTGAAATCAATATAACTGTATATAAATGTTCTAAAACCCAAAAAGGAGTCAAACTCTCTGTGTCACATTGCCGTCCCGTGACATTTCACGATATTTTTCCCATTTGCGGGGTGGGCATGGCTGCCATTTCAATACCCCTATTTTAAAATAAGGATATGCAGGGAGTGAATTGTCTCAATGTTTTTTTTGTTCTTCTTTCCACTCCATATTCTAAGCATGCATACTATCTCTCAAACGTTAAAGAAAAAGATCAAACAGAGAAAGACATTAATAATGTGAGCTGGAACATGTCTCCCTCTGTACAAACAATCTTCTCCAAATTGAAATATAGGTCCAAATAATGAGTAAGAGCTAGAGTTAACATTTTTTTTTAATTCATCAAAGTTCAACATTGACATCATTCCTCTTCTACAATATTTATGAAATAAATAGTTTTAAGCAGGAAGCATAACGAATACATTGGAAATAAATAGGGTGCTTGGCTATTGCTTATGTTATAACACTGGAGGGGATCCAAGTAATCTGGGCCTGCCAGATTAAATGTCATCCATCATGAAATAAAGAAGGAGGGAGCTGATTTTTGGTAATTACCCTTTCCACTCTAACTCTTCCTCAATTGAGGGGGTCCTTGGTGTTTTCTGAGCTTGTTTGTTTCTTGCAGATGTTTCATTACCCAAAGTAGGTAACATCATCAATGCATGATAGGACTAGCAGTGATGACGTTACCTAATTTGGATAATGAAACATCTGCAAAAAAAAAAACAAAAAAAAAACAAGCAAGCTCAGGACCCTTTGTGTCAACCTTGAACTATAAATATTCTCCTTTATTGGTCTTCTTCCATTTCTTCTCCAAGAGGGTCCCAATTCTCCAGAAGATACTTGAAGAGGTTATAAGGACTGCAGGAAGTCACAGGAAATCTTAAAAGTCATCCTTCCTTCTTTTCCTTTTAAATAGTAACTTTTTATTAAGAATTAAAATTTAAAAAGATTTAAAAAAAACCTAATACAAACAACATCAAATAAAAGAATAAAATGGAAAATAGAAACAGAAAGAAAAGGAAAATAGAAAATAAAGAAAAAGTAAGAATATACAAAAGAAAATCAATATACAATTATTTCCCCCTCATCACAAGTATAAACAATTGTAGTAATTTAATCACTTCTTAAAATACAACAAATACGGCGTACTTGTTCTATATACCATCTCTTTATCTATAAACAAATTCTTAATGTCTCATCATTCAGTTCTGGTCAGCAAAAGGCCATTAAGGATTACCAGAAACAACAATATAAACTTGATCAAATAAACCAACTTTCCTTCCTTTTACCTTCAACAATTTAGATCTTTAATATATTTAAATAATGTCCTATAATTTAATATCTCTTCATTTTCTCTTTGATCCTTATCATAAAATTTTTCAAAACTATAACAAGTTTTCCAGCACAATATAGTTACCTTTTTGGATCACTCTTCTGGTTTGTTTTTTGTATATTCCTTTTAATTATTAAGACATCAGCTGGTTTCATTTGCATATCCAGTATAGCACCTTTTTCCATATCGTTCTTGCAGCCTGTCATTTTTAAATCCAATTTCAGATGAGTCTCAGTCTTGTCCTGTAAAACTTGTTCCTCTTCCATAACATTTTTTAAACACAGTTGATCTATAGAGCAAACATTTTTTAAAATTAACTTCTGGTATATTGTTCCAAAATAATATTCAATATATTCAGAGTTAAGATATTTTGCTTCATTCTGTATTATTATCCATCTCTCTAAGGAAGATGGGTGGTTAAGGAATTTAAAATATAAATAAAATAAATAAATTAGTAAGTCAGATTTAAGTGTTCCTCACCTTTAATTTTAATCTTTAGTTTCTTATGGTTCCCTCTAGTGTCCAACCTTCTAAGACCTATTCCATCATAGTTTCTTTTTAAGAATTTAAAACAACAGCATTTTTCCACAGGAAGAATTCTTATAATGAATTACAAAATCTTATTTCAAATCTATCTGAACCCAAAAGCAAAGATCTAATCACCATTTTTCTGTTTATTCCAAAATATTTTTTTTTAATGTCCTTAAACTTGTTTTTAAAACTTCTTTCACTAAGGATTGAACAAAACTTACCTGGTGCTATAAAATGTATCAACCCAAAAGTTCCTAATAGCTGAAATGCATTTAACAAGCAATTTCTGAAAATGATTAGGAAGGGAAGTATGAGAACCCAGTGTCTTTTCAAAAGATACTGACTGGAGTTTGAATGGAAAAAATTTTTCATAGACCTGCCAGAGACCTCTGTTCTGAGGCCTTCTCATTAGAAGCAACTGTATAGAGTACTTATGGGCAATCTCAAATCCTCTCCTTGTTTGGAGAGGAATTATGAAGAGCTGGTTCACTTGTGCTGGTTCCTCATTCCATTGCAGTCTTTGGCTCAATTGTTAGCAGAGCCATGTTCAGTTCTTCATTTCTTCCCCAGAAGTCATTCCTCCTTGTATCCTGTTGAAAAATGTAGAGAGAACTACTCATGTATCATATTATTATAATAAAAGAGTATTCTAATTATTCTGATTGCTTGAAAATTATTTTGTTATCTTACGTTGATTTTGTAAAGAATTGCTTCAGCATGGATTGTGCACCATAATTATAGATACTGTATAGCCAGAAACCAGATTAATATCCATCCACACAATGTGCTTTGGGCCAACTGAATATACAACACACCTTTGTTATATTTCTCAATTGCAGCCACACCTACCTCTTCAGCTGCTCTAACTTGACAAGACAAAGACTTGCTAAAGGTAGTCAAAACCAAAAGAATGCAGTGTGGTTATTCAAACTGCCAAATCCAAGATTCCCAGAAAAGAAACTGCAAGAATTTCAGTTATTATTGAGCAAAGTGAAAGAGATATTCAAGAAATCCTATGAATCTTTCATAGGCTTCATAAAAGGATTCTATGACTTGTTAATTACACACATATAAGAAAGTTTTCATACATTAAAAGTCTAACAGTGCAATCCCTTATATGTCTTCTCAAATATAAACCTATTGAATCCAGTACATACAGTGGAATCGTATCAATATTCACAACATGAGAAAAAAACCCATATTGATAACCCAGATTAATCAATAAGAATGGGTTAACTCTTGTTCCTACCAGATTAAACAAGATGGGCAGTCATAAGAGATGATGAAAATTGCAATATGGCAATATCTTGAGAATCAGAAGTGATTCAGAATTGATCAGTTCTTTCAAAAATTATAATTAAGGATGTTTTGAGGTAATATAACTAATAGAGGTAGTTATATGATAATATAATAGTACCTAGTTAAAAAGCAATAGCAACCGTCCCTTTTAAAGTGATAGGATGGTTAAACATATTTAGCTTAGAATTTATTTTCAGTGCCACTGGCTCAATCATAAACTATTCAGACAGTCCACAATTATCTGAGATTTAAGAAAGTTGTATGACTGGATTTAATTAGATGCTGCTGTCATTGAAACACAGAGAATCCTGACCAAAACTCATTCTTTTCCTCCACCACTAAAATATCTCATTCCCACAAAATAGGAAGTGAAGATTTCTTAAAGGGGGGGGAGGGGAGTAGTTTGCATGAAAATCCAAGTTAAACATGACAATATCTATGCCTTACACAGAATCATTCCCAAACTTTATGATGTACACATTTAGGTTTTATTCAACACAATAAACTGTAATGCTTGTGAACTGAATCACAGTAAGAAGCATATTCTAAAACTTTTTGGAGAAAATCACCCTTTTACCAACAGCAAGATGATTTCCTCCCTTCAAAGAAAAATGAAGAAAAACAGTACCCATTTAATGATAATTACTAGCCTTTCACAACCTGGTAATCAGATTTAGGCTACTTCTATTATTCCACTCAACATGTTTACATGATTTAGGATGATGGGAACATCAATCTAACACTTTTCATTCATACTTTGTTGGGGGAACTTGGTCACTAATGGGCACTGGGAAACCTATAGTAAATCATGTTGTTCCGCCAGACAGGGCTATCAATATAATAATTTTAAATTGCGGTATTTTAATTTTTGGGGTTTTAAATCGGCCAAATTTATTTAATTATTTTAATTTTTAATCATTGTTGTGTCCTGTGTTTTTAAATTGGCTGTACACCGCCCTGAGTCCTTCAGGAGAAGGGCGGTATAGAAATAAAATTATTATTATTATTATTATTATTATTATTATTATTATTATTATTATTATTATTATTATTATTATTTACTAATCCCACATTAATCTGGATTACTATTGCTATTTATTGCAAAGCCACAAGTTTTGCTTGTTCTTGCTACAGTTCTCTGTGAGACACTGAGCTGTCCACAGGCATGACCACCAGTGCCAAATTTGCCACAGATCTTAATAGCACAATACACCTTATCCATCTTGTGTAACTACTGTAATCTTTCAGGTGACAATCCTACCCACCCTAAAGGCTGCTGCCACAGCTGCTCCCAATATCCACTTTCTTTTCTTTCATAATGTAAAAAAAAATGCCCCTTTCCTACATTCTCTGTTCTTACATGGTATAGTTTTGGGTTTAATTTTCCTTCCCTTCCCTTTACCTTACCTGGTAGAGTTGGCTGATGTTAAAGATGGGAAAGCAAGTAGATCTTACAAATGGCTGGTTTCATTCACCAAGAAACACAAAACCGAAGAGATGTCTTGGGAAAACTATATGTACTTTATTAACTCTAAATTTCAGGTGGTCTTTCTCATTTGCTTCTTACATTAAGTAGCCTTTATATAATAAAGGCCAGAAAAAGCAAGGTTATGTGCATGCGTATCAAGAAAGATTTGAGTCTACTTTCCAGTTCTTCAAATTTGAGGGTTGAGATTAAGATAGATTATTATTTTCAACAGCTTGTTGTCATCCATGGCATCTGTATTCTAGCGGCAATATGCAGATGTCAAAACAAGCTTGTATATCTGCACACTGCTCCTTTTTTTTAAATTTTAAATTTTTTAAATTTGATTTATATGCCGCCCTTCTCCGGAGACTCAGGGCGGCTTACAATGCGTTAAGCAATAGCCTTCATTCTTTTGTATATTTTATACAAAGTCAGCTTATTGCCCCCACAACTGGGTCCTCATTTCACCTACCTTAGAAAGGATGGAAGGCTGAGTCAACCTTGAGCCTTGGAGAGATTCGAACCAGCAGAAATTGCAGGCAGCTGTGTTAATAACAGGGTGCACTAAACCCCTGTACTATCAAGGCTCTTTGATGATGCTTCACGGGCACTTGCTGGAGTTCTATGCAACATGAAGGCATATTGTCACTGTGTTATTCTGTCATCTCAAAAAAGAACATTTTGTAGTGTTTGGAACCAAGCCTTCTTACGGTATTTAGATTTAGGCCTTCAAAACTCAGTTAAGAAATAGCCCATCCTCAATATGTTTTTGTTCTTTTACTGAAGGAAATCATAGGCAAACTTACTATCTTTTGAGTTGTCTCAAAAGCCAGAAGGCTTCTGTCCAAAATGCTCTAAATTTAAACTAGGCCAATAGACAAAGTATTATATTCTCATTTGAAACAGTATACATCATTTTAGATCTTTACAGATATATCTTATAATTTTATCCTACAGTATGTTCCAAACAATTTTGGAAACTAATTCTATATGCTGTAATGCCATATTGCCTTCATAAAATTGTGTTGACCAAATGACTGCTACTGTTTTTATTTCCATCTGTCCTCAAAAGGCATAATTTATATTAAGCTTTTTTTTTAATGCTTCAATCTCTTAAGGTATTCACAAAGGGAGAAGAGAACTTTTTTTTTGTTAAGATTCTCATTGGGAAAAAGTAGAAAAAAAGTATATGGCACAGAATGGCTTGGATTATTTTTCTGCGTCTGATGTACATATACAATAGCTGATACTTTTCTACACTTTCTCCAAGTGGTGGACAATTTCAATTCCAATATATATTGGATTCCATTGATCCAAAAACTAATATACTCTTTCGCAATATCCAGTTTTCACAGCTGTATATTAAAGGAAAAGTCAGTGTTTGAATCATTCTGATCTATGGTGCTGTTACCATGTCCTTATTATTTACTATCTTATCTAAACTCTTCCCTAGGGTTAATGTCTTTACTTCTCCTGCCTTTACTTTCCATGTTTATTATTTACTTTAACTGAGCTCAAGAAAACAAAATTAAATAAATAAATTAAATAAAATATTAAATTAAATTAATAAATTAAATAAAAAATCTAATAAATCTAATAAATAAAATTGCTGCATTCACTTCTTTGTCATCAATGAATTCATTCAGACTTTTGTCACTTTCCATGTTAAATTTCATATTGAGCTCTTTTAAATGTTCTTTAATTTTGGCTTACAAAGTAATTTATTTTATTTTTATTTTATTTATTTATTTTATTTTTATTATTTTATTATTTTATTAACTGTTTGGTTCTTGAAGGACTGCTCTTAACCTTCTTTATGCAATTCATTTTTTTCCTTTTTCATTGGTTCTTAATTATCTTGGTATTTTCTCATTATAGATTTATATATAGCTTTAATTAATGCTAAAATAAAAAAATGAGCAAAGATATTTATGATTTGGTTAGGAATAATTTGCTTTTATGAAGCTGCCTTCATGAGTCAATGCTAAATGTTCAAATAGCTATGGACTCCACTATACTCATTCAATCACTTGCAAGTGGACTGTGATCTAGGCTGCTGTGCACCACCCTATTAAATTTTCAAGGGAAGTATTGCTTTCTATAAGTAAGACTTAAGGAATTGATAGAATTCCATAGAGTTGGAAGGGACCTAGAGTGTCTTTTAGTTCAACCCCATTTTGGGTGTGACTCTTAAAAGATTTTCCACATGGCCCATCCAGATACTAAATACACACATACACACACACAGGGAGGGAGGGAGGGAGGAAAGGAGGGGGGGGAGAGAACTGAGTTTTCATGAAATCTCTTACAAACTCTGAATTCCTGTGAAGTTCCATAGGGTGAGGAAGCCATCTGTGCTTCGTATACACTTGATCCAACAAAACGACACAATGTGAAAAGCTCTTTTCTCTTGTTGGCAATGAACGGTAAAAGTAATGTTAGTAATAGCTTCTGCAGGCTGAGGAATGACATAATTGTCACTCGCTTATAGCACAGGCATCAGATACCACCATTTGTCAAAAGCTTTGTTTTGATTCATATCTTCATTTTTAAAAGTAGACCATAACGGTTGGGGGGCTTTCTTAAAAACCAGGTTTCTGCTAGCACAAAGGGGGTTTCTAGATTGCTGTGGAAGAATTTTTTTAAAAAAAAATCATAATTATTCCCTATTATGCAACTCTCTTTCACTAGAAGAAAACATTTGCTTTAGCCATAAGTGCTTGAATTTCAAATTGTTTCAAAATCTTATTGCACGGATTGCCTCTCAATCATAATCTGTAGCAACTTGACCCGGTATCTGTTATTTAACACAGAGCCGTAGCCATGAAAGACTGGGCTGTAAGCCATTGTGCACATATGTTTTTTGAAAGCCTGATATTTTCATTTTCCTTCAGATGACCTTAACTTTAAGGAGCATCCATTTATAGTATCCAGATTTTTCCCCCCGGTAAATATTGTTTTTCATTCTCATTCCATCTTTTCCACTGACTGACTGCAAAGATCTAGAACTTGGTAAAAGAAAGCTTGTTTTAATAAATTCTTTGCTGTGCAGTTTAAGATCTCAATGGGGCCATGCACTTTTGAAAGACTGCCTGCTTAGTGGAGCAAATGTTTAGAAAAATAACACCTAACTTCAGCTAGATTCCTTTTTCCACTTCTTCTAGCCTACTGTTTTTATAAATAGGCTGAGCTGAAATGCAGAAGCATGTCATAGTTTGTTTAGGTAAGTACGTGGCAAAACAAATTGGCCCAGTTTCTATACGCTTTATGTATGCTTTGCTCCTTTTTCTTCTACTTGGATGTCACTGGGAATATATATACTAGTTTACGCTACAATGGAATCTGGCTTTACTAGTAATTACTTCATCTAGAAAATCAAGTCACCATAATTCATTTGTGAGTGTAGAAAATTCCATTCTATTCATCACATAGAATGAGAATTTCTAGTTATTTCATTAGCAAAACTCAAAATTAGTTTATATGTCTAGCTTTGGCTCAAATCTTAGTTTGTGGTTCATGATTACTAAACTGAAGTCAATTAAAATTCCAATAATCTTATCAAATCAATCAAATGTTTTCATCCCTCTTCAACATGTGAAATTCTATGAATGATCTGGAATATCTTAGAGTTTTGTTTGAGAAATGGGTGGGTCTTCTCCTTCAGATTCTTTTTCAGGGAAGAGAGGAAGGATAACACAGAAACATCAATTGTAGCTTTTCTAGGAAGTAGTAGCTTAAGGTTCTTGGAAGATAATACACATAAACCCATATGTCATTGTATTGGCAGAAGGGCCAGTAACACGATATTTCTGAAATTGATGTTTATGGTTTTTCTTTTTGCATCAAAGGAGACAATTGGCCAACTTCCACTGGTAACTGGAGGTGCCTAGAAAAACACCACAAAATCCTGCACATGTTAACTTACAAGTTTCATTGACTCAATAGGAATTATTGCTAAATTGGCTAGATTTATAGATTGTAACCTATGTTCCTTGAAATGATTGCTATATCACATATTATCATTTTGCAATATTCATTCACAGAACAAGACTAACGAAGACTTCCCCAAAAGATCTAGATGGTTTGATCTTTTGGCATTTTTTTCTTCCAGATGCTGGGCTTGCTTTATGTTGTTTTATTGTATTACAATTATTTTAATTCAGCTTTTTCTTTTAATGATAGTGGTTCTTTTCCTCTTGTTCATTTCATTTGCTCGGCAATGAGGCTCCATGGATGTGTGCATGTACACTTATCTAAAGAACAAGTGCTTTTTTATATTCAGAGCCAGAAGAAGGAAAAAAGCTCACAATGTTAATGAATTCAGAACTCTTCAGACAGATCCTCATACCATTGATGGTTGAACAAAAGAAAGTCTGTTTTGTTTTCTTCCTTGAGCAAAATTTGGGTCACTTTGCTGATGAAACCGAGTGAAAAGAATAACCAAAGCAAAGACACTTAATTAGGATTTCATTAATATGCACAGAATTCTCTAGAAGTCCTTGAGAGGCAGGCAAATACTTGCAAATGCAGTGGATCCATCCCAGGGGAGGTGGTCACCCTTCCAGTTTTCAATTACTTACTTGCTGAAATGAATGTTTATTTTTCTCTTTACATTCATCTGAAATTATGTACTTTTGCTGTTGCTGCTGCTGACTGACATTTAATCAAGGAGCACAGAATTTGTCTTCGTTTGTTTATTTGCATCTCCCTGGAGTTAAAACCATCATGTATAATCCTCTCTGACTATCTTACCCACTTAATAACTCTACAAGGAAATTTTTATATAAAGAGTTAGTGACTAATCCAAGAGCACTCAGTGATTTTAATGGTTCAGTGAAGTTCTGAATCGGGATTTCCCCGAATGTCCTTTGACAGCACATTTGCTGGTTTTTAGATTGCTTGCAATTTATGTAGGCTATATCAATCAAACACCCCTCCATATAGTCACTTCCACTACTGTTTTTAAATTGACATTCTCTGATCCAGTAATCCAGGAAAAAGATCTGATGGCATATTTTTGAAATATAGAGTAAATTAAAGTAAAATGCTTAACGCATTGTAAGCCGCCCTGAGTCTCCGGAGAAGGGCGGCATATAAATCAAATTTAAAAAAAAAAAAAATGAAACTATGGGTTTTATTCCACTGTAATGATCATTATGGTATATATTTTCACCAGCAATTTACTATGCCAGTGGATTACTTGTAAAAACAAATGTCATATTGCTCTCTGGGCTTGCTGTTTTCTTGCAGACGTTTCATTACCCAAATTAGGTAACATCATCAGTGCTAGTTAGGAGTAGGCTGTGCTCTCAGTTTATATTCTAGTAACCTGAGAGCATTTCCCACTCCATACTAGCACTGATGGTGTTACCTAATTTGGGTAATGAAACGTCTGCAAGAAAACAATCTCGCTCAGACAGCACCAAGGTCCTTCCATTTCAACTCTGAGCTACAAATATTCTCCTTTATTGGTAAAAACAAATGCATCAATATATACCAAATAAAGAGAAAAGAAGGGGGAAAGCAAATTACTTTAAAAAAACAAAAACAAAATGAAACCAACAACATCATAAACAAAAATTGAGAAAATTAATCCTTCAAGCAGGCAAGATAAGTGATGAGACAATATTTCCACTTGCTGCTCCTTTAGGTACAGAATTCTTCCCTAATATCCTAGGTAATAATTTTATCCTCACTTTATAAAGCTTCTCAGTTTGAACAAACAATGGATATTTGTAAAATAGTAATTTTGAGTGCAAAATAGTAATTTTAATGTTGTTGAGGAATGCCAATGTCTTTTTCAGAGGTTTTCCAACTGCATGTTTTCCAGTACGCATATTAATTCAGGAAGCATTAATTACTTCAGCTTGTATTAAAATGAGAGAGAAAAAAACACCAACCTAGTCCATCTTTACCTCAGGAGGCTTCACCAGCAATTTATTATGGCTTCAGTGTTGGCTTTTCCCCACATCCTACCTTTCGTTATATTTTTAACTTTTACAGCCGTCTTCATTTTCCTGAGAAGCATTTCAGCAGAGCTTGTAAATGGAACTTTCCTTTTCTTTGTGTTGTGGGAATTCACATCCTCTACCTTTTCCTTCTCACAGATCTATTCTCTGAAAATTCCAAGCCATATGAAAACAGCATTACAAAGAAAGAAGAGAGAATTTTTCACCTAAGGTGTTTTTTTTTTTTTTTTAAATGTACTAATGGAAGGAAGCTGCTGGCATCAAGGCAGATAATGAAAATCACACATTTCATTAAAACTAATGTAAGCGTGCCTTCCTACAGCCAGCCCTCTTCTTAAAAGATCACCTAAACCAGGGGTCTCCAACCTTGGCAACTTTAAGCCTTGGCGTACTTCAACTCCCAGAATTCCCCAGCCAGCAAAGCTCGTTATTATTATTATTTTATTATTATTATAATTTATTTTGTATACTGCCCTTCTCCCGAAGGACTCGGGGCGGTGAACAGCCAGCAGATAAAATACAGAAAATACAAAAATAATATTAAAAACCAATTTAAATTAATTTGGCCCACAGTTAAAACACCCCCATATTAAAAAACCCATAATTGTTGTTGTTTACCTGCCATTTATTTTCTGGATTTTTTAAAAAAAAGGACAAAAACATTGTTTTCAGAATCTCCTGCTAAGATTCTGAATCTGGAAATTGTAAATGTGCACATGAATATGCAAACTGTTTGTATTTTTATATATAATTTCCACTCTTTCTAAAATCTAAGCATGAATAAGGCAGCAGTTGGTTTAATCAAGGGGCTCCTTCAAAGCATTGCCATGAAGCAAGCAACATCTCCTTGTCAAGGGGATTCAACCCGGCCACTTCATTTTCCTCAAAGAGCCATCGTTAACAAAGTCAAAGTCAAGTGGCCAAATAAAGGAGATCAGTCCCACGTTGGCTTTGTGCCCATAGAACCCCATCCATCCAGAAGGCATGTGGTCCCAGCAAAGTGATACATCTCCATGATACAAAGATCTTGTTGAAGCGGATCATAGGCCACATATTCATTCCTACAGGGAGGGATGAGTGAATTCTTCAACTCTGTTTCACTCAGCTATTCATATAATCTTCAGTCTATTCCATTCCACTTTCACATATAATTATGTTTTTCTTTTTAAATCTGCACCTCTGCGTTTCCCTTAAGATATGCATTTGAATAGACATTTTTCCTCTATAAAAATACATATTTTTATGCTATGTCTTAAAAATAATGCATTGTGCCTGGACCTCCCCAGTGCACGCATTGTTGAATTGGAGAGGGCATTGCAACTTTAGATATCAATGTTCAATGCTTCCTAGTTTGCACATAGGTTTGGGAAATTGGAAATATTTGCAGAAAAAGGTGAATCTAGTAAGATTGGGATCAAATGTCCCACCGTATGTAATTTCTTGCTCCATGTGAATGTACATATGGGAAGCAGCCCTGAAAGGTTTAATCCTTTCCCCAATGAATTTTTTTCTCACACGAAATTATATAGTCATGTGAAAATCTGCTGGTTCACTCCAGTCACTTTCATTGTGTGTGTGTCTCAGTAATTTCAGTGGGAAGACAATAAAAGGAAAAGACTGTCAGTTTTTCAATCAAATGATCTTTTCTCTTCCATACGGCTGCTCCCCATAACACCTTTCCCATCATGCAAAACTTGTCCTTGTTGTGTTTGTTTCTTATCTGTACTTTTTATTTATTTAATTATTAAATTTGTAAGGGATGCTCCCCATTGGGGCCCCAAGCCAGTTGGCAAAGCCAGGCTCACAGGTTCTTTTGGTAGGTCAAGAGAGTGGTGGCTGATCTCATTTGGGGCGGGGGCACTTCCATTTCTGTTGTAAAGACAGAGATTTACTGTAACAAAGAGTAATTGAACTGTTTGGGAAAAAATAATAAAACCAATTAAGTATGTACAAGTTTTTTCACATGTATTCCGCATCTTAATTTTCTTCCTTTAACTCAGTTCTTGAACATGCTACTTTATTGCCTCTTTAGCTTTTCTGCCCTTCCAACCAGTGCTATCCTTTCCTAAATAATAATAATAATAATAATTTAGGACAACAACAGCTTACGCTTAAATGCCGCCCAACTCTCAAGAACTGTGGGCAGTTTTACAATCACTCTAAGCATCTCACTTTTAACTCATCATCATTTTGTTCCTTTATATCTCATTATTTTCATTTCTTCCGATGTAATCCAACATTATATTTTCTGCTCATTTTATTCTCCTTATTACTTCCTTCGTCTGGTCCCCAGACTTCCTTAAACTTGACTTCATTTTTATTCATTTATTTTACTTCTATCCCATCCACTGGAAATATTTTCTGTGCAATTCTTTAATTTTATTTTATTTTCAATGAAAACCTTCAAATGATACATTTTTTTTTTAATTTGATTTATATGCCGCCCTTCTCTGGAGACTCAGGGCGGTTTACAATGCGTTAGCAATAGCCTTCATTCTTTTGTATATTTTATACAAAGTCAGCTTATTGCCCCCACAAACTGGGTCCTCATTTCACCTACCTTAGAAAGGATGGAAGGCTGAGTCAACCTTGAGCCTTGGAGAGATTCGAACCAGCAGAAATTGCAGGCAGCTGTGTTAATAACAGGGTGCACTAAACCCCTGTACTATCAAGGCTCATTCATCTTAATCTGCTTTTCCCCCACTATGACCTCCTTATTTTCAATATATTTGTGATTATTATAATCTTTCATTCAGTTTTTAAAACTCTCAAGACATAAATGGGTTTGTGAGAGTGAGCTCAGCAGATATACCTCTGTTAATATTATCCCAGTAAGAAATCAAACAAGAAGAACTTGCGTTTTTAGCAGACTATAAAAAAGTTGTGGGTGTTAAATTTGTTTTACCCTAGTAGTGACCTCAACAATAAACACCCATAATAGTCCACCTCCTGATTCCTGGTTTCTGACACCAAGTATTCACTGCCAACTCTTGATTGGTGAGCTCAGGTCTCCCTGGTCTGAGAGAGAAAAAAATAAAATAAAATAATGTGCTCAGCTAGTCCTTTTTTCTCATACATAACCCAAAGAGAAATCCTGGCTACTCATCAATAAGTTCTTATCTCTACTATGTTACAGTAGAGTATATTTATATGGAACAGCTTTATGGTTCAGCTTTCTCTCTTTCTCTCTGTATCTGAAAGCAATTTATAAAGTAAAACAGCAAAACAATAAAAGTATTCCAGTTTCAAATTTCCACTACAGTTTTGTCTACATTCTTTTATAAGATTTTGATTTCATCAGAGAGATGTTATCAACAGATTTTGACTCAGAACTCTTACAGTAGTGGAGGAGATAGAGTTAAACAAACGGGAGAGGAGAATGGAGGTCTACAGTAGCACAAAAAAAATAGACAGATGTCCAACACATATTGTTCATGGGGCCCAGATTGCACAAAAATTATCCACAAATTATCTATAGCTCATGGTTCTTCAGATTCAAGTGTTTCAAATGATTCTTTTAAAAGTTTACTGAGTAACTTTCAATCGTCAAAATGCCAATCCCAGTTTGTGGATAGAGAAAGGAATGACTGCAAAACAGCACCCTCTGAAAGTTCTATAAGCCAGATCTTTTTCTCAAGCATTTCTCAACAGGCAAGCAAAAGTAGAGCCAGCATTGGAGTCAACTGTGGCTGGTATCCATCACTTTACACCAACGCTCAGAAACTTGCACAAAACTCCAAAACTTTCTTTAACTTTTTTTTTACCATGGCTACTTATCAAAACAGCCTGTTTCTCGGCTTTTAGCACTGATTGAATCCAGCAGTCCCCAACTGGCATTGTCTAGAGATCTTGCAACTGGACCAATCAGAAAGATCGCAATGGGTGGAAATTTTAGGATTTTTAATCCTCCTATATCTTGGTAGAGCCAGTTTGGAAAAACTGATTTAGTGCTGGTTCTACTTAAGGAGGCTTAAAGCATGCAATATTCATTGTATCGTAGCACATATGATCTTTTTCATTTTGTACAGCCTACATTGTTAAAGTAATTATTGGTGCACAGCAGCTTACAGCAGTATTTGGAGGACCAGGAACTCAGATTCCTGTAGTACTTTGTTAAATCATTTCTGGTACACTGCAAATGCCAAACTATTTACAGAAAAGGAATGCTCACTGGAATCACTGGAATCACTGATGAAGAAAATAAAAATTCACTCCATTATAAAACTTCAGAAAGATGAGGATGTTCAGATGGAAATGGCTGAAAACATGGTTCCTGTCAAGCTAACGTTCACATGTTTTAAAAGAGGATAGGAATTCCATGTGGATTTCAAATTGTGTAATTATGGAAAGAATTCCTCACCATACTTTTATCCACATGTGCGCGAATCGACTTTTCTATTGTTTCCTATTTCATTTTAAGAAAACTGCTCCTCCCAAGGCAATTACAAATGTAAGTCTGTTCTTTGTTAATACATCCTCAGGGCTGAAAGTTTAAAATAGGCAGCAGACTGAAAGTTGTGGCTCAGTCTGTCATGTTAGGGATTGTACATCAGGGATATAATAATTAGCATGATCTATAGCTACCTTCTCCAATTTAGCATCCTTCAGAAATAGCTTAGTTAGTACAACACACTATTTAGAATGGAGGTAGTACCTATGGGGGAAGATGGGCATGATTGTTCAACATTTAAGAAGGTAATGGTTAAAGAACCTTCTCTGACACAGAGGACTACTGTACATAAAATGCAATAGTGAATAGCACTAGCAATAGCACTTAGACTTATATACCGCTTCATAGTGCTTTACAGCCCTCTCTAAGCAGTTTACAGAGTCAGCACATTGCCCCCAACAATCTGGGTCCTCATTTTACCCACCTCAGAAGGATGGAAAGCTGAATCAACCTTGAGCCTGGTGAGATTACATCTGCCAAACTGCTGGCAGCCAGTGATCAGCAGAAGTAGTCTGCAATACTGCACTCTAACCACTGCACCACCGTGGCTCATGATACAGAAATAACTGTGTTGAAATTACCCTTATCTGTAATTTCTTAAGTCTGTGAAGATATTGTTAAAAACAATAAAATGGATTAACAGCCTATTTGTAAACTGCATTTCTGACCCATATGGAGACTGGGCATTAACTATGTCTTCTTACTCTACTTATAGTAAATGGAGCTTGCAAGGAATAATATATAAAAAAGAACCAAAGGGCATCTAATGGGCATCCATTTTTTGCCCTTCTCTTAAATGAAGAATTCATCTCATTCAAAATGGAAAAAAATTGAGAAAATGCTGCCATGATTTACTTCCCCATTTTTGACTGAGAAAGATGAAATGAAGTTGGCTTCTCATAGCTAAGTCACTGTGTTGGTGAATTGGCAGGAAGAATTAAAAAGTGAGCTCAACTCATGCAAGCACATGTCTTTTAATAAAATTTATTACCAAATTCCTGAGGTGTTGGTGAAGAAACAGTTTTTCATTCTATTTCTATTTCATTCAATCCTGGCTCTTTGTATCAACATTTTTATATACCTAATTACGTATTTGTGTCCACGAGTCAGCCTTGACTCCTTACAATTGCCTGAACTAACATCTATAGTTTTCTTGCCAATATTTCAGAAATGGTTTGCCATTCTGTTTCCCAGATTTGAGACAGGAGATTGAGGGACCCAAGGTCTCTCAGCTGACTATGTGCCCAAGGAAGGATTAAAACTCTCTGATTCCCAATTTCTAGTCTCTTGACCATCCCAAATGGGCTTAGAACCTAAAACACAGAATCATAGAACTGTAAGGAACTCAGAAGTCTTCTAAACCAACTCCCTGCTCAAGGCAGGAGATTTATACTATCCCAGTCAAATGGTCGTCCAGTATATTTTTGAAAACCTCCAGAGATGGACTACCCACAACTCCATTGATCAATTGTTCTCACTGTCAGAAAATGTCTCTTTACTTCTAGATTGGATCTATCTTTAATAAGCTTCCACCCATTATTTCTCATCTAGCCCTCTGGTGCTTTGGAGAATAAGTCAATCAAGATAGCCTCTCAATTATTGGAAGATACTTATCATGCCCCTCAGTCCTTCTCTTCAATAGACTAGACATACCTAGCTCCCTCAACCATTAATTACATGATATAGCCTCCAGAGTCCAGACCCTTTCTTATCTTTGTTGTTCTTCTCTGCATGGTTTCCAGGGTCTCAATATTTTTTTTGTATCATGGTGACCGAAAAAAATGTTGAGGTCCTGGAAAGTGTGCAGAGAAGGCTTCCAATCTTCAATAATGCTGACCAATAATTCATTCAAATAAACATCAGGATAACTGAATGTGAGTTATAACTGAATCAGCTATTTCTAAGTGGTAAAGGTTCATAGTTAGCACCTATTGACATGTTGATCCTTGTTCTTCTTTTGGCCTAGATAACTGATGTTTGACCCATACCGCTGTATTGTTCGCTTTTCCTTATGCCATGAAATATAAATTCCAACTTATATCCAAGCTGAGAGCCACATCTAGAGACAATCTTCAAAACATGGATTGAGTTAGAATAAGAACTTGATTTGTACATGTAATTAAAATTAGAAGCTTAATTTTAAAATTAATTAAAATGATTGCAAAAGTTCTTGTGATAGATCTTCCCTGCTGGTACATCAATACTTACAGTTTAATGATAACTTTTGGAGGAAGAGGTCACCTTTAGTGCAAAAGGGAGGAAGGGGCATATTCCATCCCAGAAACTCAAACTGTGCACTTTTTCTTAGTAACTGATTGCTCCTGATGTCTTCCCTACATTCCATACAAACAGATGATTTCTTCTAGCTGATGTCGTGCTCTCAAAACATTTTTATTTCAGCAGGCTGGCTTGGCCTAACTCTCCCTTTTAAATTTTTAAATCGTTTAATTTGTTTTATAAATTGGGTGTTTTAAATTTGTTTTCGGCCAAAATATTTAATAATTTTAATGGACTTTTAATGTTTGTATTATCTGTATTTTATCTTGGCTGTTCACCGCCCTGAGTCCTTCAGGAGTAAGGTGGTATAGAGATTTGATAAATAAATAAATAAATAAATAAATAAATAAATAAATAAATAAATAAATAAATAAATAAATAAATAAATAAATAAATAAATAAATAAATAAATAAATAAATAAATAAATAAATAAATGTATGTCAAGAATGCTAATCTTCCATGGGTTACTTCACTAAAGCTTGCCTTTTTCTTTCAAACCATCTCCTACTCCCCATGTCTCCACTACTGCAAAAGATGTTACAATTGGACTTGGAGATTATAAACTCCCTGTATCAATTCTATGCTAGAGTTTTAAATCTAATTTTTCCTCTTACTGCAGGTCACCGAAAATAGCTACCATTTCTGGATGGCCACAGGAAATGGTCTTTCCTCAACTGTTATAAATATTACTTCCTTGCGTATGTATTTCCCAGTAATGGAAACAGAAGAAGAAATCTTCCCAGGCCTAACTTGATTGGCTTTTTTTGTTTTCCTGAAGTCAGGCTACACCCAGTTTCCTTTCGACTGATCTGATCTGTTTACAGAAGGTAGAAGACTATAGAATAGTCGCCTACTCCATATATCCAGGCATGTGAAAAGGCAATTAATATGGCAAAAATGAACTTCCAAATCAGGGAGGCTCTCAAAATATATTATAGATAGATAGATAGATAGATAGATAGATAGATAGATAGATAGATAGATAGATAGACAGACATTCAGACAGACATATTTTTATTTATATATCAAACTAGAGACCATCTATCTCATTCATAGAGCTGTTCTAGGCAGTGTACAATTAAAGACAAACAGATGGATATTAATATTGAGGCATTGCAACAATCTGTAATTCCATAATGCACATTTATCATGTTCCACAAATGTTTCCAAATTCAGTAATCTCAGTAAGGTCGTATGATTAGATCTTACTTTATAACAGTTTTATGGTTCTTGCTCTTAGACAATGGACAACTGCACACAGCGGCCTTAAATCTCCTGGGCTGACACTAGCTAGAATTGAAGCTGCCTTAAGGAACTGCTTTCTGGATACAAACTTTTATAGTGATGCTAGCCAGGGGGTTTCTATGATTGGTGGATTCCCTTGCTTTTTTTTTTTTTTTACATCTTGGTCAATTACCAAGGGTGATGATTGTGTGAGAATGGCAGAATGATTTAATAGTCAAAAGATGTTGACCAATATTAAGCTTCCTTTGTAGGAAAAAATAGAAATTTAATAGTCAAAAGATGTTGACCAATATTAAGCTTCCTTTGAAGGAAAAAATAGAAGGGAGAAGTGGTGGGAGAAAGGATAGTAGAGTTTTCCAGATCATCAGGATCCATCCTAAGGGAGATGGAAGAGTGATTTCACAATAAACAACTTGTTTGAAAGCACTCTATTTTTCTGAAAAACTAGCTGTTAAATTGGAGATTAAAGAAGAGGTGTACACTGTGCACCCTAAGGACTACAAGCAGATCCCAAATCCTTATTCATGCCTCCCAACCCTCCTTCAAATATGTTGTTAAATTTAAGCAGTGTGATCGTTGAGAATTGGCAAGCGGATGAGAAAAATTGTAACATAAGCCATAAATTATAGGGCTTTATGAACCCTATAGTTCATAAAGTAGTTTGCTTAGGGATATGGCTGAGTCCCTTGCTTTGCAGATCTGAGGTACTGCATCATCTTGAGGGCTTCTGCAGCCATTTCAATGGCTTTCTTGAATTGTGTAAGCTATGTATAGCCACTTATAGAAGATACTTCTTCTGGGATTGTCACTGATGTACTGTTCCTTGACAGCTTTGTCAAGCATCCTTTCAAATGTTGGCAAATAAAATTAGCCAACACAGTCTGAGATTGCCTTTCAATGTTCAAAGATGACTTTTATCTCAACCTATATGGCATAAAAAAGGGATGTGGTGGCTCAGTGGCTAAGACATTGAGCTTGTCGTTTGAAAGGTCGGCAGTTTAGCGGTTCGAATCCCTAGTGCCACGTAACAGGGAAAGCTCCTGTTACTTGTCCCAGCTTCTGCCAACCTAGCAGTTCAAAAGCATATGAAAAATGCAAGTAGAAAAATAGGGACCACCTTTGGTGGGAAGGTTACAACATTTCGTGCACCTTTGGTGTTTAGTCATGCCGGCCACATGACCATGGAGACATCTTCGGACAGTGCTGGCTCTTCGGCTTTGAATCAGAGATGAGCACCACCTCCTAGAGTCGGGAACGACTAGCACATATGTGTGAGGGGAACCTGTACCTTTATATGGCATAACACAGTCGGCTTCCATTCTTGTCCTCTGTATTTTGTGCTCCCTACAAAATACCAAGCACTGTCTCTAGGCCCAGCAAGGTTGTTGATCCTTAGGCCACAATTAGTACACATTTATGGACATGAAAGGATGAAAGAAATCCAAAGAGTGGCTCTGTTCATGTAGACACTTTATAATTAACAGATTGGCATTTACATTTAGGAATAGTTCTAACTTCTTTAGTCCTGGAATAAAGATGCCAATATATATAGTCCTCTCTTACATTTACCTGTGCTACAATTTATTGTCAGTCAAGGATCTCTGCATACAAAAACATCACATCTCTGGAATCTCTAGATAAATTTCAAACTTCCTGGAATGCCATGTATTTTACGAGACATACAAAATTCTTCAAGGAAGTTAGGTAACAGTGCATTTTGTAAAGCTAAATTTTATAGGGATAGGAGGCCAGAACAGGACAGTATCTGCCTAGTCATGTTAATAATGCAAAAGAAATGGGGAGAAATGCCATCAGCGTTTATTAGAAATTTTGTCTTAACTAATAAAGAACCAAGGTCTGACAAATGTTTCCAGAATAAATATTGAATTTTGGTCTTTTAATCTAAAATGATTTATCTTCTAAACATACTTTTAGGTATGTTTAGAAGATAAATGCAAAATGCAATGCTCAGAACATAATCAAAATTTAAGTATCCTTTACATCATTTTAGATTGCTCCAAGAAAAATCTATCCCTGCTACATTGCAAATATTGATAGATTCCTGAACTGCTGTTTCTTTGGGATATTTGGAGGAGGGTTGGGTTTTTTGGGGGGAAGGGGGGTTGCATTTTTATTATATGTGCAGCTGTGTTTATACTGATTTTTAATCAATCTTACTTACCCTTTTCTTTATTTTCACTGCTGAAATTTACATCCTTACAGGAAAAAAATCCTCAAGGTACATTAATAACAAGAATGAAATTTAATACATTATACTATGCTAAGTATCTTAAAGGTCTATTCCTTACCAATGAATATTTCCCACAGCAGAGTGCAAATGTCCTCAATGTTTGTTAATGGAAATCGGATCTGAATATAATTTTATTGCTCTAATTAATCTGCTATATTCTTTGGCACAATGAGGAATTAGAATCACTCTGTGCTTGCAGGCTTCTTTTAAATATACAGCAGTATTAGATAGGGATCAATGACAAAAATATTATGGATGCAAGGCAAATACTTGTAAATGTAGAGTACCTGAAAAAAAATCACCTTTGGTGTTGACTCCATGACCCGTTGCCTTCCCCAAGTCTGATGGCATGGGGTAGTTGGCAGCCAATAGAGTTTTCACCATCTAGGCTGACACCAGCCAGACAATAGAACAACTCAAAGAAGTAGTGCAAGATTGAAAGACATGTACAGAACTGGCCAATAGAATTGCCAAGAGTCGCATATGCCAAGTTAGTGAATGGATATCATCATTATTATTACTTAGAGTTTTATGTATCTCTGTAGAGAGCCAGGGTGGCACTGTGGTTAGATTGCTCCTGAAAATAATTCTAAATGAGATAAATGAGGATTTGGCCATAAAATCAACCAAACAGCAATTGAGGTGGGGGTTAAAAGAAATTGCTGAGGAATCTTGTTGCAACTTTTTCTGAATAGCATCTTGATAAAGATGCTTTTTCAAATACAAGTCGTTTTCAACTTACGATCACAATTGGCTCCAAAATTTCTGTTGCTAAGTGAGACAGTTATTAAGTGAATTTTGACCCACTTTATAACTTTTCTTGCCACAGTTGTTAAGTGAATAACTACAATTGTTAAATTACTAGTGTGGTTGTTAAATGAGCCTGGCTTCTTCACTGACTTTGCTTGCCAGAAGATGATACCATGACCTCAGGACTCTGAAAGGGTCATAAATATGACTCAGTTGCCAAGCATCTGAATTTTGATCATATGATCATGGGGATGCTGTAACAGTTGTAAGAGTGAAAAACAGTCATAGGTCACTTTTTTTCAGTGCCATTGTAATAGTCACTAAATGAACTGTTGTAAGTCAGGGACTACCTGTAACATCAAGAGCCACTTTAGTGAGTTGCAATACAGTATTTACAGTGTGGTACAATTTACAGCAGGGGTGTCAAACTCACGTTGTCACGGCGGCATCACGTGACGTATCGGGACTGAAGAACTATAACGGAATTGTTTTGCAAATTGTAACTATCAAAACTATCTGCTACACAATTTTAGTAAGTCAATGATTTGTTCAATAATTTGAAAATTGCCCAGAGTCACTTTGTAGGGGAGATGGCAGCATAGAAATTTAATAAATAAAGTCATTTTATGGACATTTTCCTCTTTTCCCCCCACCTCTTATTTTGGGAAGTGGGGTGAGGGATGCATGGACATTTCATTGTACTGATCTATCCCAGGGATGGCTAACCTTTTTGCCATTGTGTGCCAAGAGCGGGGGGGGGGGGGGAATAGGGGTTGCGCACACATATGCCTACACCCATAATTCTATGTGCCCTGCCCCCGCGCATGCACGTGCGACCCCCTCACTTCCCCCCACTCCTGGTATGCGATGGCACGGTGGGCCCAATAGGCCTGTTTTTTCTCTCCCTAGGCTCCAGAGCCTTTCTAGGAGCTTGGGGAGGGCGAAAATGGCCTTCCCCACCCCCCCACCCCCAGAGACCGGAAATGGCCCATTTGCCAACTTCTGGTGGGCCCAGAAGGCCCGAAAATCAGCTGGCCGGCACGCACATGCACAACTGATCTGAGCTCGTGTGCCCTCCGATATGGCTACGTCTGCCAGCGTGCCATAGGTTCGCCATCTCAGGTCTATCCACTCACCCACCTCTTGCACAACCAGACCACTTGCATGGAAAACAGGCTGTTGGCAACAAATGTTTAATGACAATCCATATGTTTTGTATGCAGAAGATAGCCAGTTCAGTCTGCATCTCTAAGTATGTCTGGGAAAGTTAACAGTCTGAGAGTTTAGAAAGCTGCTGCCAATTAAGGTAGCCAGTTTGAAATGAGATGAAGCAATGATATGTCTGTATAAGATTGCTAAATTCTCTGTGATCTGGGAAGCAAGAGAGCCCACTTACTGTAATATTTATTTGTTTGCACAAAAATAATTTTCAGCCAAAGCCATTTGAAGACAGCTATGTCGTTTGCTATTTAAGCCCTAAGCAACAGCATCAAGTGGCAAGAATTCTCATTGGGTTAATATTCTTGCACATAGTAGTATGGTTTGCAGTGAGAGGAGAATCTTGTTTCACATTTGTAAATTCCTTGGTGAAAGGGCAGGTCAAACTTTTGATGGCGGTGCAATTTTAGACAAGAGAGACTTTGTAGCCTTAGTAAAATTGTACAATGGAGGAAATCTACAACCTTTTCGTAGGTATCTGCAGGGTAGCAAGGTGGGGAAAATGACAAGATATACATGTGACTTCAATTTTACAAATGGTGTAACTTATGGACTTCCACGAGATAATGGAGCACAAATTCACAATGCATGATTTGCATAATAGCAATAGCAGTTAGATTTATATACCGCTTCGTAGTGCTTTACAGCCCTCTCTAAGTCGTTTACAGAGTCAGTATATTGTCCCCAACAATCTGGCTCCTCATTTTATCGACCTCGGAAGGATGGAAGGCTGAGTCAATCTTGAGCCGGTTAAGATCAAACTGCTGGCAGTTGGCAGACTTAGCCTGCAATATGGCATTCTAAGCACTGCACCACCATGGATACTATAATTGCCAAGGTGTTACTTTGGCATCAACAGGATTTGCTAGAAATAGAATTCCTAATGTCAGATTTCGCTGTTGATTGGAATTACAATCAAAACAATTAAAGAACTCCGGATTGCTTTTCCCTATGTTATAGTCATAAACTTGCCTTAAGAAGGCATGTACTGGCATGGCATAGGGCAGTGATGGCTAACCTTTTTGCCATTGTGTGCCAGGAGCAGGGGGGGAAGGGGGGTAGGGCACACGCATGCCCACACCCATAATTCTATGTGCCCCACTCCCATGCATGCGTGCGCGACCCCCTCGCTTCCCCCCGTTCCCGGTGAGCCCGATAGGCCTGTTTTTCTCTCTCCCTAGACTCCAGAGCCTTTCTAGGAGCTTGGGGAGGGCGAAAACGGCCTTCCCCACCCCCCCGGAGGCCGGAAATGGCCCATTTGCCAACTTCTGGTGGGCCCAGAAGGCCTGAAAATCAGATGGCCGGCGCACATGCACAACTGATCTGAGCTCATATGCCCTCCGATATGGCTATGCGTGCCAGCTGTGGCACATGTGCCATAGGTTTGCCATCACGGGCATAGGGCATGGTTACTTGAGGGGCCACCTCCCTCCCTTAGTATCTACTCAGCTGAACCTGGCAAGGATGGCATGCTCTGTGTTCCATCAATTAAACATTGCCCTCTATCTGGACCCCAGAAGCACATCTTCTCTGGAGGGGTGCCTGCCCTCTGAAATGAGGGTTCCCCCCCAAGATTCAAATGGCCCCTAAATATTGGTATTTTAAAACAGGGATCCCCAACCCCTGTGGCTGTGGCCCATTTGGAACCAGGCCATGCAAGCAGCTGGCAAGCACATGTGTACGCACACTTTACTTGTGTGAGTGGTGGGCAGGCGTGCTCGTGCACTTGCCTGCTGCTCGCAAGTTGCCTCTTTCCTTATTCTCCTCCGGTTTGGGGTTTTGTTTTTGCCATTGTTCTTTTGTCTTGGGCTATTTTTGTGTTTTTGTATTGTTCTTTGTTTTTACATGCTTTTAATAATTATAAACTGCCTGGGGACATTGGAAGTTGAACAAGCATGTAAGTTTAATAAATTATTATTATTATTATTATTATTATTATTATTATTATTATTATTATTATTAGGGCCATCATTTATCCTATTCTAATTTTTAAAAATATTACAACTAACTCGCCTTTTGAATTATTTACAGCTAACCTTTTGTCCGTCTTTTATTTTTAAGCTATCTTTAAAAAAATTGTTTTCTTCTCTTAGAATTTTGCCAGATGTTAGCCTCTGCTAAACAGGTCCAAATGGGCATTCAATGTCTCTAGCGTTTTTGTTTTTTTTTTTACTCCTAAGCAACTACGACTGATGTATAGGATGTGACAATCCTGTTTGCAAAAGTAAACAATTTATGAAACTCTTTAGTGATAATGGCATAATCCATCATTAGCCAGAAGCTCTGTCTCCAAATGGATCTGCTGATTCTTGGACAGCTTCCTTGATAGGTATTTACAGAGTACTTTAAAGTTCATCTCAATTTCCTCCAGCTTTGGTTGTCATTCTCACTTCTTTACTTTTATTTAAGAACATGGCACATTTTCAAGGTTATTGATAGAAAGGGAAATCAACAAGGATTCACGTCATGGGAAAAGTAGGTGTAGTCATTTCACAAATAGCTAAGTAAAAAATACCAGCTCACTAAAAAGATCAGCTCATGTGTGCAACTGAATTCCATGTTGGGGTTATTAAAAAAAGAAAAGAAAAGATAAAAATACAGCCAAATTAATATTGCAATTCTTTACAGAAATCTATTTCGTGGTCACACTAAAATAAGGTGCACAGTTTCTGTTTTTAGACAGCAGGAAGAAAATTAAAACAGAAAAGAGCAAACGAAATGATCAAGGAAATGAAAGAACATCTCTTTGAGGTTAAGCTACAATGTTTAGAGCATTTTAACTCTGGGCATATAAATAGGAACATATAAATGATTCCACATAAGGTAACTGAGTAATGCTTTGAGATCTGGAAGTCCATTGTAAGCAATGAAGAAAAGATGGACAATGCATGTATTAAAAGTCAGGACGACAGTAATTTGGCACAAGTAGAGATTAATATTCAAATATGAAACATTTTCTCCACTAGAAAGAATATGGCTATTCTGTAATGTTATTAACAATGCTAACATCTACGAATAGTAGTAGTTCCTCCAACAACACCTTGTTTCACTAGCAGTAATGCAATATAAAATTCTAATAGTGTAATGCAAAAAATTGCATTATGTGTACCTGATGAAAGAGATGTCTGGACAGCAGCGGAAAAATAAAATCCACTCCAAATCTGAGGGGGTTGGAGTATCAATAAAGGAGAATATTTATAGAAGTCCTTGGTGCTCTCTGAGCTTGCTGTTTTCTCGCAGACATTTCATTACCTAAACTAGGTAACAGCAGTGCTAATTTGAGTAATGAAATGTCTGCAAGAAAACAAGCAGTCTCGGAGAGCACCAAAGACCTCTCATTTCAACCCTGAGCTACAAATATTCTCCTTTATTGATACTCCAAATTCTGCTGAATTATAGCCATTGCTGCCCATTCCTGCTGCAAGGCCAGTCCTTCCCCATAAAACCCAGCTGCAATTCTGTATAGCCCTAGCCTAGGCCCCTGATATTTCCACACAGCTCAGTATGGAATCTTCTGCTTATTATTTCATTCCATAAGTGTAACCCCATTGCGGTGATAGATACTGTAATGCTGAAAATTTATATGTAAGTTAGCATCCATGGGATTATTCAACCCTCTAAATCTATTGGCAGACCGTACTTCATAACATGGGTTTCAGCTTTTTCTCGGTTTACCGTTTTTATTAAGAGAATGTATGGATGACTGGCAATGAAGGTACCTAAGACTTTAAAAAGAGTCCCGCTGGTTTATAAAAAGCCCCGTGTCGGTTTTCAAATAGTGGCCACTGAGAAGCTTTTAGGAAGCTGAGCATTAGAGCATGAAGCCATCTGCATCTGGTCTTCTCAAACTGTGGATCAGGGTTATGGGCAATTTAGAGGGGATTCATATTTTTTAAAAATCTGATCACACGGCAGTTCTGTCAAAACATGCTCTGAGCTTTGCGCCCCCTTTTTTGCCGTGGAAACAAAAAGTGGAATAAGTTTAGACAGCTCTTCTCCTTTGGTTGCATAGGAAAAATGTGAATCTCGACAAACATCCTTCCAGGATTTGCTCCTCACTTGTTTCACTGTGTAAAACAAATGGCTGGGATTCTGTGAAATATGAGAACCCCGAAGACCATGATGGTGAACCTATGGCACACGTGCAACATGTGGCACGTGGAGCCATCTCTGCGGGCATGCGAGCTGACGCCCAGGTCAGCTCCACTGTGCATGCCTGCACGCCTCCCACCAGCCAGCTGATTTTCGGGTCTCTGCCGGGAAACGCGCGTGCATGCGCGGGTGGGTGGCTCACGCATGCTTGTGCAGGGACTGGGGGGGTTGCGGCGTGCCCTCCACCCCTATATTTTGTTCCAGGAGGCTTCAGGGAGGCCTGCTAGTATAAAAACAGGGCTGGGGGTTCTGTGGCCCTCCCACTCTGTTTTTAGTTTCAAGAGGCTTCATGGAGGCCTGCTAACACAAAAATGGGGGGGACATACCCCCACCCCCCATTTTTGGTTCCAGGAGGCTTCAGGGAGGCCTGGTAGCACCAAAATGGGGGTTACGCGCGCATGCATGGGGGGGGGGGGCAAGGGAAGTCGCGTGCGCATGCACAGGGCCTGCAGGGGGGCATTGCATTATGGGTGTTGGCACGCACACGCGCTTTCAACACCCGAGGGAAAAAAGGTTCGCCATCATTGCCCTAAGATATACAGGTGGGCCTTGACTTACAGCCATTTGTTTAGTGACCATTCGAAATTACCACACCAATGAAAAAAAAGACTTCTGGTAATTTTTCACATGTATGACTGTGGCAGCATAAAATTCAGCAGCTTGGCCACTGGCATGTATTTATGTCAGTTGCAGTGTCCCAGTGTCCCGATCACCTTTTGCTACTTTCTGACAAGCCAAGCCAATGGGGAAGCCAGATTCGCTTAACAACCTTGTCACTAATTTAACAACTGCAATGATTCACTTAGCAACTATGACAAGAAAAATTGTAAAATGAGACAACACTCACTTAATATCTGTCTTAATATGTCATATGTTGAGGACTATCTGCATAAATTAAATTTTAACTGTAAATCTAGGGTTTTTTTCTTTTTGGCCATGTCTTGTTCCCTATGAAATAATTAGTTTTCTTCATGCAAGTTGGGTTAGGATTTCACACATTTTTCATTTTAGGGGGTTATGGCATCATAGCATTTGAGATCCTCTGAATTATTCGTTTTTAAACTATTCTCTATCACTTTAGGGAATTGGGAGGTGTCTATATTGTCTGCTCTTCATGTTTCTTTCAGATTTCAATTTCAAAGTAGTTTTCAATTTACAATTTTAAAACAGATTCTGCCACAAATCTACGTTGGGGGAATGGCAGGGACCTCGGCTCCTGAGATAACTGGAGAGGGGGCTAACTAACAGACCGGATAGCCACCTTGATTGCTTTTCTGTGATCTCTAAAAAGATTCCCCTTTTTCTTATAGTTTTTGAAGAGAATCCAGGAATTAATGGTGCTGTGAAGCCGTTTCTTTTTGAACGTCTCTACTGGCTGAAGACTGAGCCTAACTGGGAGGTCACCAGGTAAGGGAGGCATCACCAAAAAAGATGACAGGCTCAGTCTCCAGGCAGAAGAGAGAGTAACAGCCATTCCTGGACTCTCTCCTCAGCACAATGGAGAACTGGGTAAAATAGGTAACAGAAAATCATCAAGCTTCTGGTATTATTTGTGGCAGTTTTCACCGATTAGCGTCTGGTGCTCAGTGCTCTTCTTTAAACCTCCTTTTCTGCACTGACCAAGTGATAATTGCATGTGAACTCCAATAAATGACTGATATGTAAATGAAATTCACTTTGATTTGCTTCGCTTGTCTGCGCATAGAGCAACTGGATTTGGGTGGCTTGTCCATGAAGTAAAACATGCAAGTCTGATCTGGAAACAGAGTGACATGAAGCTTTTGTCTTCCAAAAAATGAACTAATATGCAGGTATTCCAGGAAGAAATAAGTTGAAAGCTGAGGTGTGTCCTTGATAATACCATGAGTAACATGTTAAAAGTTTTGGAAAAGGCAATAATTTTATCATACTTTTTCATTAGCATTGAGACATAGATACCATGATTTAAACAAAATCAAAAATTAAACTGGTTAACAAAAATTAACCAGTAATTGTATTTTTCTGATGCAAGATTAATGTAAAGCAAGGATGAAGAATCTGCAGCCCTAAAGCTTTATGGGAGCCTCAGAATGATTTCCCAACTGCTCAATTCAGATCTCAATTAAGCATGAATGATCCCTATTCCTATTCATTTCCTGTCTGGCTGCAGGATTGGGAGGAAGGAAGAGATAAAGTAGTGGATTACAATAACTAAGAAAGAAAAGCAGAATTATTCTGTCAGAGGGAGACAGAATAGATCCTGTCCCATTGGGCCTAGTATGTCCTACTGCTCTATTCCTGTAGGAGATGACCAGGCTGAGCCTGAGGGAGGGGTCAAATGCATAATAAGTCATGAGTCCCTGTGCACCCGCAAGAGATCCAAGTCCAGTCCAGATTGAATGTATCTCTTATATCCCGCTCATTTCCCTTGACTTTCAGTTGATCAGGTTCTTGTAGAGAGCTTAAGCTTACAATAAATCTTTATACTCATTTGAACTGCCTGAATTTCCTGATGCTTGACAATTCCACCATCAACATCTGCCCCTTGCACAAGGCCAGCAGCTCCTAACAATGTAGCCCTTAATAGGAATGTAGCCCTTGATTATTTTCCCAAGAAATTGTTATTCTTTCTATAAAGCACTTTTATACAATAATATTTTTGCAAATACAAACTTTAATTCTGTACTCTACAAAAAGTCTTGCATATTCTTCTTTTTACAAAAAAAGGAGAAAGAAACATTACAAAAATACAGACAATTTAATACAATTTTATATAATTGCCTTTAGTTGTTATTTTCATTAAAATATTGCTAACAAAGAACTACAATATTTTAATCGACTATATAAAAAAAATTAAACCAATGCTTTCCTTTTAAGCAGCAACATGTAAATAAACACAGGTCAAAACACAGTTTATGATCATAGTGGATATATCTAACATTGTTTGGAAATAATATTTTACATAGTTAATTTGTAATGTTTTATACATTATTTATATAATATTTATATATTTATATATATATATATATAAAAAAACATAGCTTGCTAGAATTGAAATGATAGGACGGATTTTGCATGGCAAAGATGTGCAAAGGCCAGTCTGCTTAGTTAGCCTGCTCGGTTCACTTTTTAAAATAAATTTTAAACATCTGTCTTTCAGAATTTCCCCCCAAAGGGCAGAAATTAGTTCTGCTCTCATTCATCTCTTTTGCCTGCCCTTGGTTTTCTTGAGAGCTGCAACCCAACCTGGTGCCCTCAATACATATCCTACAACTCCCTCAATTTCATTCAGCTCTGCTAATCATAACGGGAATTGCGGTCCAGTTCACCCCAACAGCGATGAAATGGAGAAAATGGGTGTAATGAATAGCTACAAATCTCCTGTTTTCTTCAGGGCATGGGAAATTCAAGAAGAGTTGAATATCAGGATAAGACGGCTCTGCCCAGCAGTCCGTCACCCGCCTGGAGGATTAGTGTTCTGAGTTTCAACCCCAGACCTCATAGTGCTAACATACATCAACAAGACTGTCCACACAAAAAATCTTTTATGAGTGGGGACTGTTCAAAATACAGTTCCACCATTAGTGGTAGTGGATAGGAAGATTTACTGGGCCATTGAGTAAACACAGGCCAGAGATACCAAACAGGATTATGGACAATACCTATTAAAGGTATTTCATTCTGGATATCTTGAATGTCCTATAGTTGATTAATCCTATCTATTCTCCAATGTTTAGAGATGTATCACTTGCGAGAACAAATACTGAATGAATCTTACAAACAGGGGAATCAGCTGAGTTCTGTTTACCAAGTCAATTTTGTTTTATGTCTCATCAGATAGAAAGTGGTATTATTGTTCAGGGGAATGTACAATAAGAAAAAAAATATTTTCTAATATTTTACAGGGCATGCTTCATCTAAACCAAAGTCACAGTATGGAATGGAAAGAACACAAAATATATAGATATATATAAGAGATTATCCTTAAAAAGTGACCACAATCGATGTCAGTGCTTATTTCTTGTACATAGTGCTATAATTTAGTTAGTGAGGGTTTGTCTCTCTACACCCCCGTCCCACTTTCCTAACAGAAAATTACAAATCTTCATAGGAAGGAAGAAAGGAAGGATGGAAAACCAAAGAAAACAGAGATGGCCAGTTTCCTAACAATTATTTAGTGTTCATTACAGTATGAACAATTTAGCATTCACTACAACATGAACACTCAGCCAATTGCACATTTAGAAATTCCTGCATGTGTTGACTTGTTTTGTGATTGTTGCCTCTGACTTGGCTGAACAACATCCATTTTATGCAAATGTTGTAAAGAGTAAAAAGGCCACAGAGTAAGACCTTGCGGTCAGGCAAAAATCTCTCCCTACATTCTACTGTCAGATGAGATTGAGAGCAGCAGGTAGTTGCTGTCAGCAGTCATTTTGCAAAAAACAAAATAATAAAAAAATAAAAAATAAAATAAAAAGAAGTCAAATGTCTACACCATGTTGTGATGGTTGTTCCTGTCAATGATGTCCACAGGTGATAAGATCTCCCTCCGAATGGGAGGAGGCTGCAACACTTTGGTTTTCTGCTTGAAGAGGTCTGAGACATAAAAGACCTGTCAATAAAAATAAATATATTTAAAATGAGGGCTTACAAGTTTTACTCCTACTGCATTTGGCTTCAGTCAAGTCTCTCATTCATAAAGTGATGATACCGCAAAAAAATTCCCCAGCCTGGTACCTCTTCCAGGTATGTGAAGTGAATGTTGTTAAAAGAGGCGAAAATAGCTGTTCAGACGTTATAGTGTCCCCGGTTATGTTAGAGAACTGAATTTGTGTAATGGAGAACAAGCAAGATACTTACACAAAACATACAGAAAATACATTTTTGGCAACTGTATTCAACACTGCTCCCTTATCTATAAGAATTTCCCTTTTCATTCTTGATTTTTTTTTCTCCTTCTATTGGATTAGCTTTTCTTCACAATATAATTTACTATTCTAATTTGCTGCGTGGAAATACCTAGGCAGAGAGTGTACTAAAGTAAGCAATTTTTGGGAAAAGGGTTGGTAATGTGGAAATAGTCCAATTTCAACTTTTACTTTTCTAAATCATCACACAAAATCACAGCCTGTTGCATTCCTTCTGATAATCCAAACTCTGCTATTAATAAATTTTCTTTAAGAGTCAGTTGTCTGCAATTATTAGTCAGGGACTAGTCTGATGTTTCTTCACTTTCCTCTCCCCACTGCTTCCTTTCCTTCACCATCTTTTCCTCTCCATTAATATATTAACACTTACTCAGGATGACTGTTCAGTATTTATAGGGCAGCATTAAGAGAGATTCCCAGCCACTTTTCCCTGAAATAGCCAATGAGGTAAGCATCGTTACGGATGTGAAAAAGTCTTCGTTTAGCTATTCACAGAGGCAGCCGCACAATGAAAAATCCCAGAGAGGAAACTTTAACATCCTCCTCTAATATAGTAGTTGAACATCTTATCAGGCTAACATAATGGGCGTGCTTTTTCTCTTGCAAAATATTATTCTGAGGCCAGAAAGGAAGAGATCCAGACAGCGCCTGGTTCTACAAACAGCAGAATAATCTCTCTTGTACAGTAATATTCCAGTCATCAAAATTTTCGTCATATGGATGCACATGTGCACTTATTTATACACTTCTGCTGAAAGTAGAACTTTTTCTACCTTCTAATTTATGGGAGAATTAGACTGATATTGCTCATCAAATACTATGAGGTTAATAAAGGATCAGAAGCTACAATCCAAGAAGTGACAATGACTTATACTATACATATTAAAAAAATGGCATACAAGATTGACTGGAATAGAATAAGACAGGAAGAGTCAATTTTGTTCAGATTATATAACTTCTTTCAGGACTAGCTTCAAGCTCTGCCATCCTCAGTATGCCAGCAAAGTATCATTCAATGTTTTCCCAGAATGAAGAGTCACCAAGCACATTATAGATTTAATAAATGATTCATTTTATGGATTCAAATGTTAAATTGAGACTTCCAATGGTCTTACAATATTTCTGCATCTAAATATTGCACTGAAGCATAGTTACTTCACTGAGGAATTACACTTTGTTGAGAAAAAGAGGTAATACAAAGAAAAGCCATAGTTAGATTGTAAGTTCTTTCTTTCTCACTGTCATCCTAAAACTTGCTTGAAAATTAAGTCAAATGAAAGACCAACTGGACTTCCTCTTTTGCTTTTGAGAAATACGTTTGCTCACAATATTCTAAATGCCATTAGAGAGAGCATGAGCGAGTTCAGTGGCAGAGAAACCCTGTAAGAAAAAGATCTGTGAACAACTCATAGTCAGAAACAATCACAAAAGTTAGCTCTGACTAAATTCTATTGAAATCAAAGCACTTACATAATCATGACCACACCTGCCTACTTACTTTCATTAGTCCATATGCTATTCAGTATTTATACATATATATCCTGCCATTCATTCAAGTTGCTTGTGCTAGACAACTCTGATAGATCTGCATTCTGTTTCCTCCTAAAGTTGTTAGAGCATGAACTGAAGTTAGTGTAGGCATATTTTCAAAGAGTAAGCAACTCTCACTATTGGTAACTTCTAAAGAGAACCTTGGTACTAGGTAATTAATGAGGCCAAATGCTCTTTATTGTTCTATTTATTTTTTTTTATGCTGTGGCATATTTTGTTTTCTCTAGATTTGCAATTGGAAAAGGTAGATTTCAATCAAATTATAACACAACTGTATTGTATATTTGTACTGTATGTACACAACAGTGGTGGGTTTCAAAATTTTTTTACTACCGGTTCTGTGGGTGTGGCTTGGTGGGCGTGGCATGGTGGGCGTGGCAGGGGAAGGATACTGTAAAATCTCCATTCCTACCCCACTTCAGGAGAAGGATACTGTAAAATCTCCATTCTGTCCCCAATCCAGGGGAAGGTTACTGCAAAATCCCCATTTCCTCCCGATCAGCTGGAATTTGGAAGGCAAAGAATAAATGGGGGCGGGGCCCGTCAGAATTTTTACTACCGGTTCTCTGAACTACTCAAAATTTCTGCTACCAGTTCTCCAGAACTGGTCAGAACCTGCTGAAACCCACCTCTGGTACACAACTGTAAGAACCCTGTTGGAGCAGTGGTTAGAATGTAGTATTGTAGGAGAACTCTTACCACAATTTGGAGTTCAATTCTGACAGGGCTCAAGGTTGATTTAGCCTTCCATCTTTCCAAAGTCAGTAAAATGAGAACCCAGATTGTTGGGGGCAATATGCTAACACTGTAAGCACCCAGAGAGTCTGTATAACAATATGGAGCAGCATATAAGTCTAAGTACTATTGGTATTGCTATTTATATTCCAGATCAAATGCTGCTGTAGCTTTTTTGCAGTAGACAGCTGAAGGCCTGCCAAGACTTCATTTAATCTCAGCTATATCCACATTATATATTGAAAACTCCATGACAGATCAATCTGTGGCAGGAGGAATGGTGGTCATGCAGTATAAATGACCGATGGAGAGATTAGATTCCATCTGGCCCAAGTTTTATAAATGAGTAAATTATGGAAGGGATATCATCTTGGCTTCCTTAGCCTTTGTTCTGCTGCTCATGGTTTTGTGTGGCTTTAAATTAGATACCGGGTAGCAATAGCATTGATTCTCTTTTAAACTGTATTTTGCTTTAGTGAAGACTTGAGGTTATGCAGACACATACAGAAAGTTTATGTAAGGTCAAACATGACCTTCCAAGGTCATGGAAAAGTTCACACTTTGTATGCGGAGTGCAAAAAACGTAAAATAAATCTACAAGGTATTTTGGATTGGACTTCCATTTCCTCTGGAAGGTGTTCTTTGACCATAAAAAATTGCTATACAAAGTCATTTGAAATAATCAGTAGATATTTTAAAAACTTTTATTGGGTCAACAGTACTTAAAGAAATATCTGAAAATAGTCTGAGATGGAAAGGGAAATGTATTTAGATTCATGACCTCCCTAATTTTGTAACTACATGGGTAATACTGTCTGAATCTAAACTGTATGTTGATTTTAGCAAATTTCAGTATATTTATATTACAGAGAATTCAAGTACGTTTCAGCTGTTGAAATACAAATTTTATATTGTTTTTCTTTTTCAGTTGTGGAAATCAATCAAACAATCAATTCCACCTATTACTAGAATGTTTGAATACCAACGAGACAAATTCAAATGCTAGGACATCACAACCTTCTTGTTGAAAAACATTACATAACAAGTAATAAATCAGGAGACCGTATCCTATTTATTGGCTTAGCAACATGTGCATAGAGACCGATTTGCATGTGATTGACTGATGGATGAACTGATTACATGCCATCATTGTTTTTAAATCTTACCTACCACATAGATTGATTTTCTCCATACCAATCAGCCCCTAAACCTGTTCTTTTAGGTTTCCCAACAGTGTACTAGTCATTGCTACTGTAATTGTATCTATCCACCTTGCTGCTGGCTATCATTTTCTTTTTCCTTCCGCTTTTCCTACTTTTAAAGCCTTATAAATGATCAAATCAGACTTTCAGTGAAGAGACTGCAGTGTGTATTGTCTCAAAGCTCCTACTGTTAAAGTGGCTTCACAAGCCAAGAGTTTACCATCAAGCTGTTTATATCAAGATTCTTGACTTGTTCCTCCAAAACATGCTAGAAATCCAAAGCGGAAAGAATCTGTTTATTTTTTTACTTTAGAAGATAAGTCAAAGAATTTCCGTCTGGATGTAAAATTTAGCTTTTGCTTGAGGGTGATTCTTGGGGGGGGGGGGTGTTAGTTAAGCAACTAAATTTCATTTTATTAAATTTTATTTTAATAAAATAAAATTTTAAATAAAAGTTAATTTGATGTGCATAGTGCAGCAGGGCACTGTAATATTTTATTTTATTTTTTTATTATTCATATTTCTATGCCGCTCACTCTCCGAGGACTCTGGGCGGCTTACACCAAAGACAGTATACTAAATAGCATATTGCCCCCTAACAATCTGGGTCCTCATTTTACCCACCTCAGAAGGATGGAAGGCTGAATCAATTTTGAGCCGGTGAGATCTGATCCACTGAACTAGCAGTCAGCTGAAGTAGCTGCAATACTGCACCCTAACCACTGCGCCACCTCAGCTCTTATACAAGCAACAGCCCAGAATTCTTAAGGTGACCAGAATTCTTAAGGATCATCAATGAAAGTTCCGGTTCAGGTCATAGATCTGATTCTCTATGTAGCTGAACAATAATAACTACAACAAATCTATTCCAAATGACACAAAAACTCTTTTCCATCAAACCCACCCTATCATAAAGGGTTATGGAACAGTAACCCCATATATCTGGATGACACCAGACTGCCAATATCCAACACTGGTAATGAGATAATTAAGAGTGTCAGATTTTACTCTACTGATTCATTTAGAAAAATAGAGAGAAGTTCTCGAGTTCATAAATCTTCTTCTGCAAGACATTTTGCGTATCAATTTCAGACTGGGAGCAGGGTGAGAGGGAGAGAAGAAAAACAGGGCAAGCAAGAAGTAGTTTGGCTGTACAGACATTTACCAACAGGAGGGAGAAACAGCAAGACAGCCAGTTTTGTACGTGTGTCTCACTCCCACTCAGAATTAAAAAGAATTATAATTGTAATTCTGTATAATTCTATTTTATAGAAGCTAAAGCAGACCAAGAGTAGAGTCACAATCTGGAACTAGAAAAAACCATTTAAGGCATAAATAAATAAACATACAATGAAGGAAGTAATAATCAGTCTTCAATAAACATTGATGAGATGGGTGGCACATAAATCAAATAAATATATGAATAAAACATTATTCCTACAACAATTACATATTCTGTATCCATGAAATCGGGGGAGGGGGGGCTAGAAAATTGCTGACCATTCCTCTTCTCAGTTTCCTTTTCTTTGGTCATTCCTGTCATTGCAAGGCTGGGCAAATGGTGACAAATGCTTTCTCCGTATCCTGGCTCAGGCCTGATGCATATAGAAGAGGAGCTGGCGGGGTAAAAAATGATTGGGGTGAAAAAGGAAAGAGCCATACATGTGCTTGATATTGAGCAGACAGCTGTTTCCTCCGGCCTCTACCTCGTCACAGGAAAGTCAAGGCAAAGCAGCCAAACCCTCTTCTGCCTCAGTAAACCAGGCCATCTGTTAATTGCTCAGGAAAAGTATGTTGGATTTGTAACTTGTCACTGCACAGGAAACAGTGAAACTGTCCATCTCTTCTATTGTCTGCCTAAAGCTGGTTCACTTCTGTGCCATGAGATCATCAATAATTTGATACACCTTGAATTCTATGCTTCATCTACAGCAGAGAACAAAACTATGATTACAAAAAAATAAAAATAAAAATGCCACCTTTTCGTGATATCCCAAATCTGCTGCCTTACAGCGATACTGATAAGGGGCCCTAGGCCCCTGTTTCCCTTCTAGAGGACAATTGGTATCTATTAAACAGAGGATTATAACTACCCTTAGTTACAAATTTCTGGTTCATAAATGCAAAATGGTGGTTCTTCAACTCTTAGTTAACACAATAAACTCCAGAGAGGAAAGAATTAACACATGGAGAGGATGATGATGCACACACTTGTTAATCAGAGTTCTTGATTTAGTGTGTCATATGAACTCAGCCTGGTTCAACTATTTAAATAATAATAATGAAAAAGCCTGAAATTAGTTCAGTGACACAGACAATGCTATCAATTACAAACTGATGTGAATGCTTACACAGCTGCATTCCTTCATAAACAGCTATGGAAAACGGGAATCAAATCATTTCGGGATTGTTGTGTCTGTGAGGAAATTGAATATTTAAATAAATAATTGCAGGGAACTAGAAGCTGAGTTAATGAAGAATGGTGAACAAAGCAAGGCATATTAGTCTTGATAGGAAAAAAACCTGAGACATATAATGTAATTTTCAAGTATTTGAAAGGATGCTACATGAAATGAGCTACCCCCAGGGATACGACTGATCCCGGACTTCCGGACCTTCCGCCGGGCCCTGAAGACTTTTTTATTTCAGCAAGCCGGGCTGGGTTAAAAATCTTTTAATTGGAGAATTTTATGGGTAAGGGGTTTTAAATTGGGGAAGCCAAAGATAAATTTAATTTTGTTTTAAAGTATTTTAATATTTGTATTGTGTGTTTTTAATTTTGGCTGTTCACCGCCCCGAGTCCTTCGGGAGAGGGGGCGGTATAAAAATTAAATAAATAAATAAATAAATAAATAAATAAATAAATAAATAAATGCCGAATAAGAGCCTTGGTAGTACAGTGGTCTAAAGCACCCTGTTATTAAGACTAGCTGCCTGCAATTACTGCAGGTTCGAATCTCACCTGGCTCAAGGTTGAGTCAGCCTTCCATCCTTTCTAAGGTAGGTAAATTGAGGACCCAGTTGTGGGGGCAATAAGCTGACCTTGTATAAATATACAAAAGTATGAAGGCTATTGCTGAACACATTGTAAGCCGCCCTGAGTCTCTGGAGAAGGGTGGCATATAAATCAAATTAAAAAAAAAAAGTGGTAGACTCCTTTCAAGCAGAGCTAAAAGAAATATAATGGCATAAAATGCTACTTCATTAGCCTTCTTATTTCCTGCTCAAAGCAGCTAGAACAAAAAACCAAAACCAAACAAGTTTTATTCAGCAAAGTTGCTCTGCCTATATGACACACGAGAGGAAAGAAGGAGAAAAAAAGAGCCACTGTAATCCTTTATGGATTCATCTAGGTGAATTATGGCATGGGTTGTTTGAGCGACCGGCTCTCCCCAATTATCTGTCCCACCAGATCCAGCAGAACAGATATACTATGGACTTCATCTGCTAGTGGGACCCAGGAGACGGGCCTTTTCTGCCATGGCACTCATCTTATGAAACATCCTCCTCCCTGAAGTGAGGCTGGATCCCTGTTTTCCAAAAGGAAGACCCTCAAAATCTGGTAATGCCAGCAGGCCTGGAGGGTCCCAGCGGCCCCAATGAAGTACTGAGGCTCCATTCTTTTGACATCTGCTGTCCTCTCTGACTGCATAATCACAATTTTGGATCATAATTGTTTGTTATATAATACTGTTTTATGGTTTTTATTCAACTCTCCTCAGAGTCATTTTTTCATGAGATATTAATTTGATGAATAAATGAATAAATAAATAAAATAAACTATGCTGGTAATATGCCCAGTTTGGCACAAATTCAAAGAAAGCTTTTTCTCCCAAACACTAAACATGCCAAACCTCGATCTTTGGAGGGAAATGCAGAAAACAGCTGTTTCACATGAGTTTCAGCATTGTACATTACACCTGAAAGGCTAGAGGTCACTTGGCATTTATATTTCCATTTTCCTAGAATTATATAAAGAAACCCTACATTTGTTTTCTTGGCTTAAGAGTGTCCTTGCCTTTCTTACTTGGTTTTACTAACGCCAACCTAATCCAATCTATTGACAATCTCCTCCCTTTCCCCAAATCCATTCTTGGCTGCTAATGTGTTCAGCTAATATAATAGCTCAATAGTAGTAAGTGCAAGAGAGATCTTGGAGTCCTAGTGGACAGTTACTTAAATATGAGCCAGCAGTGTGCCGCCACTGCCAAAAAAGCCAACGCAGCCCTAGGCTGCATTAACAGAGGAATAATATCAAGATCATGTGAAATGTTAATATCACTTTATAATGCCTTGGTAAGACTACACTTGGAATATTTTGGTGGCCATGATATAAAAAAGATATTGCAAATATAGAAAGAGTGCAGACAAAAGCAACAAAGATGATTAGGGGACTGAAGGCTAAAACATACGAAGAACCATTACAGGAACTGGATATCCTAGTCTAATGAAAAGAAGGACCAGGGGGGATATGATAGCACTGTTACAATATCTGAAGAGCTCCTATAAAGATAAGAGGGATCAAACTATTTTCCAAAGCACCAAAAGGCAAGACAAGAAACAATGGTTGGAAAGTAGAAGAGAAGCAACCTAGAATTAAGGATTAATGAATTAATTTCCTAAGGGTAACAGCAATTAATCAATAGAACAGCTTGCCTTCAGATGCTCCATCACTGAAGGCTTTCAAAAAGAGACTGGACAACCATTTGTCTGAAATGATATAGGGTCTCCTGCGTGACGAGGGGATCGGACTAGAAGACCTTCAAGATCCCTTCCAAATCTGTTATTCTGTTTGTATTCTTATAATGATATTTGTACCAACTTTAAAAAAAACAGTACATTGTTTTTCAGTCTGTGCTAAACTTCGGCGTCTCTTTCACTTCCATGTACATAACTGCTGCTTGATAGTATCTAGGTGTCTCTCCTCATGCAATTCACCATGAACTTCTAAGATTGGGATGCTGTCTATTATCCCAAATTTAGTTGGCAGCAGTATTAATACAAGTAGGCTTATCCCACATTAAAATGAACATGTAACATTTAGATCGGACAAAACAAAAATCCAATCACTTCATCACTTGAAATGATGTGCTCTGTTATAATTTTAGCATTTCAACAAATTTAAGTAAACCAATTCTCAACAATCAATCAACACTTTGCGAGAATGTGAATCTAAGACTTTCAGTTTCTTTATAGGAGGGCTGTTCTACCCGGAGTTCACGTCAAGCTTCCAAAAGCCACAAGAATGGCTCTGAGCCCTTCCAAAAGTTGCAACTGAATTACAATTTTAATTTAATGTCAAATTTGTAGGAAGTAATTATGTTAATTGCATTTAATTAATGAAGTTAAATTAAGTAGGCTCCATGTTTTAAAAATGCATCCTACATTTACACAGAGAAAAGTTAGTATTACAAAAGCTAATTTTGAAAGATTCTACCTCTGGGATCCCTTCAAGTGTATGGTGGCAGACACTTTTAAAAACATAAAACAACTTGTAATATAGGTGTCAAAGAGAACACTTTTCCTTACACAAGCATGCTCAAATGATAAGGTTATATTGCTTCCAGGTACCATCATGATCAGAGATAAGAAAGATAATATCTAGGAGATGGAAAAATCCTGTCCAGGAACATTTGCCAAGGACTAACTTTATTATTATGTAAAACATGTTCTAATTTCCCGGTCCTTCTAGCTTTGTGTATTTATCTTAGAAATATTTTAAGAAATCTTGTTGGTCACTTCCTTGTTTGCAGATTTTAATCTATTCCATTTCTAAGTGTTATTACTGTTTAGTTTATTTTACTGCTTAGATTGTTAGTGTTTTACTGAGATTCTCAGATGTAGTACAGTATAAAAATCTTCTATATACACAAACAAACCAAGTGTCTCGCTAGCAGCATCTCCCTCCCTGTTGGATATATATTCCACACACTGTGATGGAGATAAAATTCTTATATATATGGTGCTTGAAGAGTAATGTTTGTTTTATGTGCCAAATTACAATTCGTGGATGTTTTAAATTAAATGAAGTCCTATCGCAGTCTCTACCATGGAACGGAGTACAATTTTGTTACATGTGACATTTACAGACATTTACTGAAATAATAAGCTGGTAAAATAGAAGACTTACTATGCAATATGCCACCAGGGCTCCTTGTGTAAAACCTGCCAGTACATCTGTGGGGTGATGTTTGTGGTCGGACACACGAGAAAGTCCTGTGTAAAATGCCATCATGATCAGTGTGAACTGTAGCAACGGGCGCAGCAGGCGGGCTCCTCTCCAAGTAAATCTGGCTTGCAGGTACAACTGTAATGACAAAGAAAGTAACAGAAAAGCACAATGATACTATCCTCAAAGCAAATGACACCGTCAACTTTCTCCAACATGAAGCTTCCAAAATCCTGGTTCAGTGCTATGCTAATGATGGCGGACTAACCAACCTCTGTGCAACCTTCTTCAATTTAGCCAGTTCTCCCTGTACAAAAGCTAGTACTAAATATTGGGGTACCAATTTCATCTTGCAACTGATTTCAGGGTGCCTGACCAATTTCATTTTGGGCATATTAGACTATGACTCCCATTGAACCTAGCAAGTGTTAACATTGGAGAAAACTGATACAGATGAGCAAAAATACAAGACTGATAGTATTTTTTCCATTTTCTGTGTGAGGGGTATCTATGCCACTAAGTATCACATCACATGGCAGAGAATTCTTTAACTCGGGGGTTTTCACTTCTGAGTTATGTCAGCCATTGGGAACTGTAGGCAGCAACACCTGGAAAATGACAGGCTCTCCCAATCTTTATGAAAGTTAATTACTCTTGGAGGGGGGAGAACTGCTTTCCAGAGGCACATTTCATCCTGCTCCAATTTAGATTAAAAATCTGAATGTTCAAACCGTTTATAGCAAATTACCTTGGCTTTCCTGGATCAATGATAATAAACTTCACTGTGTAACCCTGAATCTCATTCTGATAATTACAAGGATACTGTCTCGCTTTTTCCAGGTTATAATATTTCCTTTTTGTCATTTTTCCTCTTGGACTAAATAAATATTCCACACTTAAGAGCTTCTTCATAAGAAAGGTGCCCTAATCCTTTTGGCTTCCCTTTTTCTGTGCTCTGTAAAAATCTACAAAGCTCTTTCAAAACTGGCTGCTGGATATCTTAAAATACTATGTAGTCTTTTACACTGTGAAGTCATATGTTTGAATTTCACCTCTTTTCTAGTTTTGCCTGAAATTCAAGTTCTGTTGAGTTGCTTTCGACTTTTAAGGCTTCTTAAATATAAAATTTAGAGTGAAAAATGACATTTTCGCTACAGAGGTGGAACAGAAACCTATAAATATGCAGACATATACTCAGATGAAAACTGAGGGTGTGACCTGAGATGAAATAGCTGAATGAGGTCAAATGGACACTTGTCCCTTGCCTCGTTCCTCCCCACTTATCCTGATCCAGTTTCCTCTCAAAAGCTGAGGGCAAAGCCTATTTCTCAGGTTCCTGTGGGAACCAGGGAGGCAAAAAGGGAAAGAGGCTGCAGGAAACACATAGACGTCTACTCACAAATCAAAGGAGCTGGTAGCTGACCCAACCCAAAAGTCAGGGTGTGGAGAATGTAAGCCCGACTGAATACCTCATCAACTATTGCCTTCCTGTGCATAGGAAGCAAGGAATGGGATGTGACAAGGTCACAGAAATGTCCCATGTAGGATCTGAGCTGTAATACTGATTGGAGGAATTGAACTGTTACGTTACACCTACAAAGAGTGCATTAAAAAATCCTACATATTGCTGAATTGAGAGCTTACAATTAATAAGAAAATATCCAACAAAAGTTTCTAATTCCCTGAACATGAAATGCAATCAGATTCTTTCCTGGAACGTAATTACTGAATGACATGCTTGAATCTTGAGTTTGCACTTGTTTTTTTGTGACTAGGGATCCCTTGTCTGAATCCCAAGCCTCTCAAACTTTCCTTAGAAGAATTCTCTCATTAGATACAATTTTCTGTATCTAAAACTTATTCATATTCAGTCCTGATCAAAGTATCTGTAGTTGAATGCAGTGGGTGTAATTTCCGGGTGTATGTACGGAATTCAAAACCTTCCCACCCAAGTTCATCTCCTAGATCAGAGGTGTCAAACTCGTGTCGTTATGGCGATGTCACGTGACGTATTGGGACTTTTTTCCCCTTCGCTAAATCAGGCGGGGGCGGGGCTAGCACGTGATGTATCCAGCCCACGGGCTGCGAGTTCGACACCCCTGCCCTAGATTGATGAACATGGTCCCATATCTCTAGAGCAGAGTTACCCACAGCTGCCCCAAATACTCTATCCCTGGATTATTTCTATCAACACAATGGGTCCAATTTTATGCCCTCCTCTGACTGCCATGCATTCTCACACTGAAAAGTTATTTCAGCTAAGCCCAGTCCTATATTACAGTGGTCCCCAACCCCCGGTCCGCGGACCGGTGCCGGGCCGTGGAGTACCTGGCACCGGGCCGCACAGCGGCCGGGGGACATGAACGCTGCAGCACAAAGGCTCCTGGGCCTTTGCGCAAAAGCTCCTGGGCCGTGCGCAAAAGCTCCTGGGCCGTGCGCAAAGGCTCCAGGGAAGAGAGCCCCGCGCAGGTACGCACGTGTGGCCCAAAGCCCCTACCCCTGTGCGCGCTCAGCGGGCCACGGTAAAATTATCAAAGGCTGATTGGTCCGCGGCGATAAAAAGGTTGGGTACCACTGCTATATTAGATCTTGTTTTTCTTTGATAATGTTAGTGTGATTAAGAGTGCATTAGCGCTATAAAAAATGGGAAGAAAGTGCTTAAAAACTTTTTCTAGCAATAACCCAAATGTACATGTCTGACTGACAAAGTCAGGCAGGTTGACCAGCTTGAGGACAAGCCGTGTCTAAATCCCATTTTTGCCAGTTCTTATCTGGCATATTAGAACTGTTTTTGGAACAGACAACATCTACCTATTGTTGCTGGAAAATGGGAATAGTTCATTAATAGCCCTTCCCTGAAATGTTACCGTCTAGTGGGACCTAGGAAGTGTGAATTTTTTCGTAGCAGCTGCTATCTTGGGAAACCCCCTTTCCTTGGGGAGCCATCAGACCTTCACCCTGTTCTCCTTCCAGAAGGCTGTAAAGAGCTGGATATGCCCCCTGGCACTGGGATAGAGTAAGATAGAAAACTGAAGGTGGTTTAGTTGCAGGCAACAAAGGAGAATGACTGAAATGTGTTTTTAAGATGATTTTTACCATTTCTTGGTTTTACCATTATTGTGAGCCATTCAGAGTTGTATTCTAAGATGTGAGGTCCTATGTTTCTTTTAGATAAATAGAACCACAGTATTCCACCCATAAGAGCAATTTTGCTACTTAAGTGGTCTGAAAGAGAAAGCTAAAGTCAGTGAAATTTTACTCTTGATGTGTCTTTTAAAATTAAGCTTTAAGTTGAATTTTAAAATTTTAATCAGTATATGCATATCCTTTTATGATGAAAAGATAATGTCTGGCTTGTAACCAGCACTTTTTGTATAAGAGTGATACATATACCCATAGAATCAAATTCCCCTCAAAAAATTTAGATATGTCTCAAAATATGACATGGTAACAAATTTGCAAAAAGCCCTCCTAAGAAAACAGAAACAGAAGCTGGCTTTATCACAGATGAAATCAGGCTAAAATCTGCATTTAAATTTGTTATGATCAAATGCTGTAAAAACAGCAGGTTTGTCCAAGACTTTTACTAAACATGAAGGGTTAATTAATTGAGTTCTTGCTAACCAAATCTTCCCCTGTCTCATTCATGATCCATTTTGACATTGCCATCCTATCCTTACTTCTTAAAGGCTTTCATTATAAAGTGAAACCAAGCTAAAGAAAACAAAACTTTATTTTTTTTTAAAAAAAAAATACTAGTTGTTTTTGTAGCGAATTATATATGGTTTTTTAGTAAAGTCTCCAACTGCTGCAAACTCAATCATAGGAGGTTTACAGAGGCGCCAAGGTGGTGTTTGGATAGTAACAAAACATTGAGCAACTACAGCGCCAGACCAATGGGCAGCCATGGGAAAAACAGCCACCAATAGCATGGACTAGAAAAGTGTGACAAAACCAAAGAGGGAGGGAAGAAAGCAATGACCCAGTGACCATCGAGTGTGAGAGTTGCTGAAAAACCATACAAGTATTAAAATTCTGGCAAGAGCTGCACCACCACATAACCAACAGCTCTGGGGGAATATGCAGCACCGCCATTGCCAGGGGACTTCCAGTGATGTCAGCGGGAATAGACTGTGGTCAGCCAGAGATCCTAAGCAAATAAAAATGAGGTATCCATGTTTCTTCAGCAAGTTACAGAACAGCAGGAGAAAACTATTAATAGTTGCTTATATTTTTACTTTTCGGAATACTTCGTAAAAAAAATAAAAAGGCAGCTCATTCCAGCCTGTAACCCAAGCCCTGTTTCTAATTTCACCTCCTAAATGTCATTTTTTGCTATTTCCAGTAGTATTAGTGAACACACATTATGAAGCTTGTGCACGTCATATTAACTTTCAGCTTATTTGTCCTGGCTGAGCCAAAGCATTTTTAGATACTCCGTATTATTAAACAGAGATGAATTTGTGCCATTTAAAATTGCTAAGAAGGACAGAGGGACTCAACCCAAACTGGACATCCTCCTCTGACTTGATAACTGAAAATGTGTTGGAACTACAGCTTTTAATCATAATCCATCTGGAGAGTATCAGTTTGGAGCTGGTTAGGAAAAGGAGAAGAAAGATACAACCAACTACAAAGAATAAATACTTTGTGGGCTGAACACTTGACATTCATATATACCATATCATATATATACTTATTTACACACACACATACAAAAATTAGTGATAAGGCTGATGAGGTGGCTTAGTATACAATGTAATGTTGTTTTTGGAGATAAATAAGAAGGCATGTAAAATACTACTTGACTAATTGAAAAGTGGCTATAAAATTGATTCATAGCTTTTTATGATAGTAAAGATTAACATCTTACAAGTGAGTGAGTAGCAGAATTTGGCCTTGCTCAGATCAGTTAGAAAATGCAAGAAGGGAAGACTAAAGTATTTCCTTTGTTGAATTTGCATTTTGAAATCGGACACCAATGTTTATCTAATGAATAATACTCTGGCCATCATCCTACTGAAATATAGTTTTAGGTCTGCTCCGGTAGCTAAGAATAAATATCAAGCAATCCTAGAAATTCAACTATTAAATATTAAAGATATGTAAGAGTTGATTTTCTAATTCATCATGACACAATTAAAGTTATGTCAGCAAGGCTACATAAGAAAACAATCCAATGACTGTTGGCGCATGCATGGTCTCTGTGGGCAACATTATATACTTGACTTACAGTAGCAAAACTCTGGCAAACATTAAGGCAGTAATTGATATTAAGGAAGACAAAGGGAATATGTAATGTTTGAAGACTGATACAGTAGTATCAGAACAGGACATTAAGGGTAAAATAAGCTTTGGTCTAACGAATTCTAATATAGAGGTAGGCAACCTATTGATAATTTGCCATATTTCTAATTGTTGAGAGTGCTAAATACCACAATGGCAGAATCTCATTATATGTATGGACATAACTGGAAGTATTTTCCTAAAATATTGAGGGGATTCTCTTTTCCTCTTTATTTTATCAACTATGTTATATCCAACTGGGGATTATATTAATTTCTTTTTTTTTTTTTGCTCCACTAAAAAATGACAAGAAACTGTGGGGCCAATTATCAGCAACCAGGTTCTGAAAACGGGGGGACGGGATCAAGGGTTATGTGGTCCTGGAACTTCAGGTTACCCTGTTCTCATTTTTTTCCTCCTTGCTGAGGTAAACCTACAGAAGTTGAGATTTTGAACTCACTGCAGAACTACTGATTTATATAAAGGCACAATGCAACATTCTTTCACATATATACAGTAGCTAATTGTCACATAATAGGTCTACCATATTTAATCAGTGATGCCTCTGAAAATGAAATTAAGATATTATTCTCTGTAAGAAAAAGTACAATGCTTACAATATGGAGTTGATTCCCAACAGAGCTAAAGGCACCAGGTTAGCAAAGTTGGCTTATATTGAACCATCACATCTGATTCTTCAATCACTGTTCTGTTGTTGAGTTTAGAAAGGTAGTTTCAATTTACAAGTCCCAGATGTAGAAGTCTATTTGCCAAATATTTCCAGTGCATCTATTTACAAGTTTAATATAGACATTCTGGCATGAAATTTCTGCAAAAACAGCTAATTTTATCAGATAATGTCTACTTTTTACTTTATACCATTGCTTTTTTACCATGAAGATAAAGCAAAATCCATGCACCCAACTAAAATGAATTGCAAAGGTCCAAGTGCTGAAAGTACATAATGCCAGCGTCTCCTTAGCAACAGCACTGTATCTTTTTTTAAAAAAAGAAAGGATCAAAGAAAGGAATGAATTATCTGTTAGTTGTTGCAGCGGCTGATCGCCTTTCACCTCGCTGCTCTTCAGGCTTTCCCTCTATTCCGCGTGGCTCTCCAGGCTCACCGCACGCCGAGGGGGTCCCCAAACGTGAAAAACTTGGGGTCTAGGAACTGAGACCATTCTCTTTCCCTGCTATGACATCACCACTGGAAGTCATCTTTTTAAAAATTAGTGTTTTGAGACCACTTCATATATTCCATATTATTAAGTACCGATTACAGACCACTGTCATATTTTCCCTAAACTTTTACATATACATATGTAATATGCTCGTTGTTATACTAACTGTGATATATTACATGTATCACAATACATGTCATCTATTCTAAACATGAGATGAATAGCAGAGGCAAAATCTGAATCTTCAAACTATATGCAAACATTTCTTTGAATTTTAAAAATTTAACAGGAACTAAATATGAATTGATAAATACAGAAGCTTTAAAAATTTTAATGTGTCAAGGGCTCTGGGGAATTTAATCTTGGTGGAATTAAAAAAAAAAACAGCCACAATCAGCAACCTTGGCAAATTTCATGAAGATCCATTTCCTGGAGGCCTAGAATGTAGACAAAAGAATTCTTTAAGGAAAATGGCCTCAATAGTAGCTCCTTCCTCACTTCGAGAATGAAAGATTAGTACCTTATGGAAAAGTTTGCCATTAGTCAGCGCTTCAAGTTTCATTTTTTTCAAAATTCTAACAAATGAAAGTAGTATAACAGGTTGCATTTAATTATATGATCAGCTGGGCCAGAAAGTTCTCAGCAGGTTGAAAACCAGCAAGGGCCTTGATTATATGTACTACATATAATAGGGCGGAGGGAGGAAAACATTTAGCAGCACTTTTGTATGAGACAAAACATGCAAAGACAGACCCCAGTACAGCAGCAATAAAATACTTGTTTGAGCATGCCGGTATTTTTAAAAAGAATCCAAACTGAGAGTGACTAATTTAAACCAAAGGTGAATTTTAAAACTTCCTCGCACCTATTTTTTTACCCATCTATTTCCACAGGCAGCAATTCCAGGGTTTACTCTGGAGATTTTCAATGCTGAATCAAACAAGGCGGTACATTTCACAAATTGCTATGCTTCCATTAAATGTGCTGCTGCCTTGGCTTATCAGTACAGTGTGAAAGAATTTACAGATCTTGAGCCTTTTCAGGTACAATCAGCCTGATACCAGTTCAAATCAAGACCCTTTAGACACTAGCAGTGGCAATCCCACTCTCATAAATCCAATGCGATTCTTCAAATAGCTATTTGCTCTTATTAAACTTTTATCAGACTTTTCCCTCCAATGAGATTGTCACATAGGCACTGCACAGTTACTGGGTTCATACAATGTGCTAATCCTTAGTATAGATCAGGCCTTCACAACAGGCTGCAAACAGCCTGCCAAACAGCCTTGTAAGACCCACCATTTTTTTTTAAAGTAATAAATTTAGAGCCACCACTGCTAGATCCAATGTTCCTGCTCCACCATTAGCCACAGAATAGCTGATGGACAATTCCAGTATTTTTTTTCCGGCCCTTGAGAGTTTTTAGTTTATCAATGTGGCTCTTTCACCATGATGAGTTGTGCAGGCCAGGTATAGGCTGATTTTCACTTTGTACGTCTAGATCTAGGCACTGTGATTTGCAAATATGGCTTATGGCTTAGCATTTGTGTTCGCACCTAGATCTTTTCGGTTTTTTAAAAAACAAAGAATGGCTTTTTAAAAAAGCATAATTTAATTTGATGTGCAAAGCCAAGTTTTAAGAACTTTTCTCCATGCTCCAGTTCTAGGAAGGACAAACAAACAAACAAACAAAACAATTCTGAGTATATTCTAAGGATAAGAGGATAATTTAAGAATAATTTAACTGTAGACTGTAGACTGCAAACAATAAATTTTACATTTTCATAATATCTGCATACCCCAGCACATCTATATCTGGAGATGACTACAGTATTATGATCTGAGTAGAGAAACACCATGCCCTCCTGACTAGAAGACTGTGACCTGCATGCCTCTGCTATGTCACATTAAGATGACCTTTTCTACATACCAATACTGTTGGATTGTCTAACCCAGTGGTTCCCAACCTTTTTTTGGCCATGCCCCACCTAAGCATCTCTAAAATTCTGATGTCCCCCCTGTGACATATAATTATTTGAGTCTTGTCTATGCAAATATTAAAAAGTGTTGCTAAGGTCTAGAGTCTAAACTCTAGACACCACACATTTTCGAATTGCCCCATTAAAAATCAAATTGAACCACTGGTCCAACCCTTTAAACAAAAAGGATTCAAAACCATGTGGCTTTCCAGAAGCTGTTGGCACTCCTCTCCATTATTCTAGTTAAGGAAATTAGAAATGAGGGTCTCTCCAGTTCTCAATTAAATAATAATACTACTCTCCAGTTCTCAATTAAATAATGTCTTTAAATAAAGATTTGTTTTCTGACCATTCTTTACATGCAAGGCTGCCTTTTTTTTTTTTTTTAATAAAGCAGGATAAAATCTTAAATTGAAAAAAAAGTGCCACGTTGTCCCAGCAATGGTAGTGGTGATGAGTTACACAAATCATTTATCCAAATGTCCAAGAGACGAGCTTCATTGCTAATAACTAAAAGCCAAATTATAAAACACTCCATCTATGCATTGCTGGGAACAAAATCAAGTTCTAACCGTTTTTGCATTGCATGCTCGTCCCTCTGGTTCATTGGCCATGTTATTTTAGCATTGCTGAGAGGAAATGGTATAAATGTTTACGGAGAAACTTTGAAATCCTTACAGGAAGAAAAAAAAAAAACAGACAGGAAAATATGAGGAAATAAATTCACATAGTCTATCAAAAAGCCTGGATGTATGGTAATTAAATTACAAAGATTGCTACCAACTTAAAGAGGAAAGGAGGAGGAGGAGGAACAGCAGTAGGGAGTTGTCCTAATTTATCTTTTCAGGCAGCAACAAGAAGGAATTGTAATAGGAAAGGCCTATTCATAGATATAGTTAATGTTTTTATACCATCATGTCTGCATCCCTCCTTGGTAACCCTATTCCTATTTCATACCTAAGAATATGGCAGATATGAGACCTACGGATCACTAGAAAGTCTCAAAAAGGGGGAAAAAGGGGCCTTTCCCATGTTATATTTTAATCACAAATCACTCGTTAAATCTCTCCTTCTTCCTTCCAAAGAGCTTAGGGCTGCTCCACCCATAATTGACCTATGCAAGGTTTCTTTTAGGAGTTCTACCCAGCTTACTTCCAGCCAGGAAACACTTTCGCATAACAAGCGGAGGAAAGGAAGGGCAGAGCCATTTTTCATTGACAAAGAAAAACAAGGCCAGAGCCAGAAATTTTGAGTGAAACTATGTGGGCAAGTTAAATCCACCTGCCCTGCTTCCTGGAGTGCTTCTGGGTAAAGGATTTTTTTTAATTTTTTTCCCCTTTTCGCCTAATGAAAGAGATAATTATAATATTCACTCAATATATGCAAATGCCAGATAAGCAGCCTAACATTATCTCATTAGGTTTTCTGTATGTGTAAGGGGTGCCTTTTTTTTTTTTTTTTGCTCTCCCTGTTTTCTACGCTCTTGGTGCTGTTGTAATAAAGCTAGGAATGGAACATCTATGCAGATAAGGATTTCCAAGCATTCCAATCCTTCTGAAGAACGAATGACATCCAAACCAATGGACCCATTTCAAGGATTGAATTTCTCTATCCATTTCTGTCTGATGTCACACAATGGCCCATGTTGGACACAAAATGTGGGACCAGCCACACTCTTGGAAGCAAAGGATTTTTAGTGATCTTTCAGAGGATTCAAGTTTTGTCTGATGCAGACAAGAGGCTGAGTTGCTGCTTTAGGCTACAACAATGTTTTTAAAGTTAAAATAAAGAGCTTTCATTTTTTTTCTTCAAAAAATTTCCTAGAAGCTTGAAATTATGCTGTCTTCCTTAACAATTTTTCTGGGCTAATAAATGACAGTTGATGATCAAGATCGACCAACCATAGTTCGTAGATAGTATTAGTTAACCTGGATTTGTTTTAATGCTGGCTAGGTAGCCAACTAGGCTGTTTAACAAGGAGCAGAATCTAGTTAATGTATTAAAATCTTGCATCCAGTTAATTAGAGACTTAAAAATTTTTATTGTCACTTTAAATGTACACTAATCGGCATACATTAAAATGAAATTTCATTGCATACGACTCTCAAAGGGTCACCACCTCCAATATACCTTACACAAACGTGACAAAAATATAAATAACTAAACAAAAAGTTTTATATTAAATTTAATTTATATTAAAAAGTTAATATATTAAAATTAGAGTAGAGTTTCTCTTTTAGAATTGAAAGACAACTCTAACTGAAGACAAATTCATTCATTCATTTTATCCAAATATTCTCCTCTACATTGTAGGAAAGCCTTTCTTGTGTTAACTTTACTAAACATTTTTTTATATCAAAAGCAACTTTCACTTTTCCATAGTGAAAGTTTGGGTACACATGATACTTAACCAAACATTACATCTCAAAGTGGAGCTTAGCAATTTTGAGTGGATTTTCATTTAATTTCCTCAGGGGAAGCAGATTCTGGCACTAATTACGGTTCTAATGCCAATCTATTTATTTGTGGTTAGCGGTCACCTTGCTGTAGAGAGTAAGGAAGATGACCTTGATGGAGATATGCAGGGTCCATTGCTAAATCAACAAAGGGTAAACACTGTTAAATCCAGAATGAGATAACATTCAAAAGCATCTCAGCAGATGCCTTCCGAATTCACAGGACTATAAGGAAGTGGAATTGCAGTACAACTCGCAAGATTCTGGTATTACAGCTAATCTCAATCTCTGCCATCTTTCCAGTGGAGTTGATTTTCTGGTCTGATCTACCTAGTGAGGCTGACACAAGGAGGAGGGACTACACACCTTTTCCACATGGCTTTGTGTTATTACTCAACCTGAACTGAGATATGGTGTGCTTTTTTAAGTGCATCAAGCAACTAATCTGGGCTATGAATTGATATATTCTATGTAGGATTATTGAATCCTTCTTCATTAACTCTTCTTCCATTCGGTCCAATTCATTCTTAATATAGCTTTTTTCACTTTTTAATTTCCAAACATAGTGATTTATCTGCTTCGCTTCTTCTCCTTTTGATAACAAGAACTTGTACCAAATTCATGAACAAACAACATTATTTTTGGACCATCAAACTCATGGTAGTCTACCACTGAAATTCAGAGATCTTCCAGTATTTCAGTCCTTCCTAACACTATTCTACAAGTTGAATTCTGGATCTTCTAGATAAAAAACCTGTATCTCCCTGATTTGAATCTAAGATCTCCTGGATGCAAAACAACTATCAGAAACTCTTAATAGTAAAGAGAGAAACCAGTATTGCAGGATCCGTACTACATTGTTTTATATGGAAATGACAGCTGGAAGCCAAAATAACATTGTTCACATGACTGCATTTCTTCATGTTTACACTGCTGCATTTTCCAAGCAATTTTATATGTGGATGGAAGAACTTGTAAAAGTCAAGTTAGTTTCAAACATATATTCTATGAACTAATAGAATCTAAATTACTGTGTCTATGCTTCTTCATAAATAACAGGATTTTTTTTTTAACCATAGATTTATTCTTGCATAAACAACACCATAAAGGACCTTGACTGTGTAAACTACACGATTAAGAGACAAGCCCTTGAAGTTATATTCTAGGTTTTAATAAATAAAGCTTTAATCTATGATTCTATTACCTAAAACATATGTTGTAGTAATCTTTTACTTTTTCTGGTTCATAATATTCATTCATTTCCCATTATAAACCTGAGAGAGAGAGAGAGGGAGGGAGGGAGGGAGGGAGGGGGAGAGAGAGAAAGAGAAACACAGAGAAAGAAATATTACACATGATTTGCTAAGTAAAATAACTTGAGACTTACCACCAAATAAAGCATGGTATAGAGTGAGAAGGAAGCATGTCCAGAGAAAAATGATTTCCTGAAAAGGAAAAAAAATATGAAGCATTGCATTCAATCTGTTATTTGAATAAGTGGTCAGTTACTCTGCTTTCTCATCTCTTAAGGTGAAAAATCCACAGAACTAAAACTTCTCTTTATTCTATCCAAATTCATTTGTAACTATTAATTCAGGATTGAATAATTGTCACAGAGACAGCAGACATCTAAGATGAAATATTAACTGATCTACCACAAATCAACAGGATAACTAGATATCAAATGCTTGTCACTGCAAACATTTATACAGCCACTCCATATCACACAAGGTGATTCTGGGTAACGTTCAATAATTGATTGAATATCTGTGTTTGGTTTTACTAAACAACTATTGTGAGCCGTGGTGATGCAGTGATTAGAATGCAATATTGCAAACTAACTCACTACTCACTGCTCACTGCCAGGAGTTCGATCCTGACAGGGTTCAAGGTTGACTCAGCCTCCCAAGGTCTGTAAAATGAGGACCCAGATTTTTGGGGGACATATGCTGGCTCTGTAAGCCACCAGAGAGTGCTGCAAAACACTATGGAGCGGTATATAAGTCTAAGTGCTATTGCTATGAAGTCCATTCACATACTATTGAGATGTAGAAAATGGAAACAATGCAATTATCATTGTGCCAGCATGAGGAAGCACACTTCTGCTTATACAGCATATAATAGGTATTTAGTATGCCATATAGATTCACAGATGGTGTCTTCCTGAGAGAATCTGTCCAATTCACTTTTACAGTTGAATTAAACTGATATGTATAATCCTATCTAAAATCCTGACTATGAATGGTATGAGTACTCCCTTTCTCCAGTTTCTAGTACAGTTTCTAGTAATAGAGACAGACCAAATATATATATACATATATAGTCATGTATTCTCATGCTGGGTAGATGATCTTCAAGCTCATTTTTGACCACTATATTCTATGCTTTTAGGAAAATAACTTCTTCCGATACATCAGTCATACCGCTTCTTAATTGGTTTTTTAACTTTGATTTCCCAACAATATTAAATTTCTTTTGCATTCTTCTTTCACATATTTATAGCAAGATTTATGAAATCTACATAGACAAAAGGACATCATTTTGGTTGAGCTACAGATGTCTTTTGGAAAAAAAAGACTCTTACCTTGCTTCTTGGACTTTGCTTTCATCAGGATTAAGGCACTGATATTCTTGTATATAACCCTGGGAGCAGTTGATTCTTGTAAAGTCTGGCATACACACTGCAATGAAATTAGGTCTCAGCCGTCCCACCGACACTTTGGCAATATCAGTAAAGGATTGACTGATAGCACAGCCAAATGCAAAGCAGCCCACTTGCTTGTATAATGCTGCAATGTATGGGTTCTGGATAAAAGACCGAGATTTCTCCTTAAGGCAGTGGATCCGATAGAACTCTCCTATAATAATCTGCAAAAAAGAAAAGTGTATCTTTTTTTAAAGGATATTCAGTCATATTGAAGATGGTATAGCTTTAAAACAATAGCTGATCACAGTGTAACTGCTGAAATCTATTCACTAAATGATTTATTAGTAATGAAGTATTGGCAGCAACTAGTTGAACTTGGCGGATATCAAAAAGGTAATCTGGACTGGATCCGATATATTTTTGGGGAGGTTACATGGAAATATCAGGCTGTGGAGTTGAGAAAGCATCCAGAAAATGGAAATGGCATATTGTTGCCAAGAAAACAACAGACTGTCTATTTTCACCTCTACCGAAGTTGTCTTGAAGGATATTTTAACTTCACTTTAAAAAAGGTGATATGCACTTTTTTCCCATATAAGTTTGCTTTTGAAATATATCATTAATGCTGAGTAGAATTCAATCAAGCTGCACAATGTGGTTTTGAATCCTTATTCTTGCAGATATTGACACCATAAGCTCATGCTCGTTGCTCAAAAGTCTACTTGTGTTCCAAATAATTCCATGTTACTGCCAGGGTCTGGGATAGTGATGTCTTTGCCTGAACATCTGATGGTTTATCTAATAAGGTCTTTTGAAATGATTTGCATTTACATACCCACTAGTCTAATCTAACCAAAGAGTACTCAATGCCTCAGGCATGATGCACACTTACTACTAATTTTCCAGTTGGCCTACCAGCCAACACAAGAGGGTATTCAGAGCAACAAATTAACCGCAGTATTTTACAACTTCATAATGAAGCAGCTGTTTTGGGTAGTAGTTTGGAATAGCAGCAAATAAGACCATCATCTATCCTGATCCACTGACAAACCAACTCAATTCCAATAATAGTACCAGTCCATCTGAAATTAAATCCAAACCTTCACCCTGTATATTATAATACATATTATTATGTATATTTTCTAGCTGATATTGAAGGGAAGATGATGTGAAGTGAAGTAACAACAGTTATGGAAGAAGATGAAGATTAACAGATACTTATGTTTACTTCTCAGATATTAATTTATAAATGGGAGTGTCTATTGGCACATGCATTTGCTCCTCTGATTTTGTGGATTAAACTTGACTGTATTAGTTACTCTTAAATGCCCCGAGTATCTAACTAGTTGCAGCAGGTAGCTTATGTTTATTAATGTACTGCCAAGCTATCATATCATCCTTTCTATGAATAAACACAATGTTTTGTTTTTCTCTTCTATGAATCAGATTTTCTCTCTGTTTCTCCCTCTAAGATCTTATATGGCTTTTTTTAATGTATTGACAAAAAGATGTGATTTTAAAAAAATGTTTCTAATTCCATTAAATACTGCTCATATATCAGAAAAAGGGTAACTCATTCAGAGGAACTAGTGTATTGTACTTTGGGCTGCCTATTTCAGCTTCAATATACTTGAACAAATTAACAGGGGGTTACTGTAGTTCACAAGACATATTTTTTTTTATTGCTTTCCAAAGGAGTCTGTATGGGACAAGCAATAAAGATCTGCTTAAATGAGTTACTGTCATGCTAGCTTTACATCATCTTGAAGAACAAATCTGTGCTCTATTGACCGGTGACATGACAGATCTCCATATTCTTCATATTCGGACTTGCTAAGGCCATTTTTCTCTATGACGATGTGATTATTCTGAATAATAAAATGGAATCCTCCATTCTACCTCTGTAGCTCTAAGTGTGGTTAAAGATGCTACAGGTGTGGTTTGTGGTAGCTGGAATTCTTACATCTACTTCATTTTTGCTGTACCAAAGATTTCTGTGCAACCTAAAACTGTGTGTGTGTGTGTTGGGGGGGGGGGGCAGTTGTTCTGTTTTTATATTTCAGGTGTTTATACATTTGAAGAAAAGAGTTCACATGATACAAATGTGGTTGGGTTATTTCCCAGTCACTGAATCTGATCTTGAAAAAAGAACATACATATCAGGATACAGACATACAATACTTCAGAGCAATTTATTGATCCCCAAACAACAAATATGTGGGTTTAATATTAAATCAGAAGATTGTGTAAATTACTGTTTTAAGAGTTGCAAACTTTAGGATTATCCTGATATCTTTGTTCCAGGTCTTACCCTACAAGCAATGACAACCCTGGAGACATAATTAGAAAAACTAGTCCAGCTGGTTTCATTTGAACATGCCATGTACTGCCTATTACCCGAAAGCAACCAAATAAAATAAAATCAAAAAGCTGTGGGCGTTTCTGGCATCATTACACCACTTATTGGACAATTGCTCTTCAGACATTGCAAAATATAAGCTTCAGGTGTAGTCGAGAACTGCAAGTAATTCCACAGATACAACAGTTCCTAAACTAATCCTCTGAGTTCAAGCTTGCCTTCTGGATTGAAAGCTTTTAAAGTGCTACTACTATAACTGCACCCATATGTCTAAGCCAGTGTTTCTCAATCTTGGCAGCTTGAAGATGCATGGACTTCAACTCCCAGAATTCCTCAACAATGCCAAGGTTGAAAAACAACAGTTGAAGTCAGAGGTGGGCAACTATGACAACTTTATGACCTGTGGACTTCCCAGAATTCTTGAACCAGCCATATTGATGTAGAAATTTTGGGAATTAAAGTCCATAGATCATAAAGATGCTATTGTTACCCACCCTGGTCTATGCCACAGGGAGATTTATCTTCCATGTTTGCCCACGAATCTCATTTATCTTATCTTCCTGTTTAAGAATGTTATGAGTGGTGGCTGTCCTCTCATCTAAAATTTTATTTTACAGTGTTTACAGAAGCACTTTCTTTATAGCTCGTAAATAGCTTTAGGTTTACTTTTAATTGATTGTTTTATCACACAACTTATCTAAGGCAAAATTGCAAACTATCCTGAAAAAGACTTCATGGTTGAGTCTCACTTCTATTATACCACAGGCCCATTATTATAATGGGAAAAAATACTCCTGAATTGTTAAAAATGATTGCTCTTAACAATAGTATTGTTTATACTGATTCTGCTTATAAGTATTCTGCCAGCTGAGATAATGAGGATTATAATAATTTAATAATAAACACTAACTTGTATGTGCCCAACCTTAAATGATCATAGGGTGATCCCAACCATCAAAGAAATCACAATAAAGCATAAAAATAAAGATGGAAAGTATGATAAAACAAGAGATCTCACTTTCCCTTGTCAAAGGGCTGGGTGAAGAGTTAGGTATTCACAGCTCATCTAAATAACAGCAGGGTGAAGGCCATCTGACTCTTGGAGGGAACCTTGTTCCAGAAGATAGGCACCAAACTGTCTTGGGAGTACCAGATTAAGGACATTTAAAACAAAATATAGTCATGCTGAATATCGGTGACCTTTTGCTTACCCTGTAATGTACAAGGCTATATGAGTATTTACTCAAACTATCAACAGTAATTTTCTACTAAAAGCATCATTATATGGAGTCATGACATTTAGAAAGGCCATTTCAAAAAGAAATTTGTTTCATGGCATTATTTAGAAAGCACAGTGAAATTAATCAGGCAAGGGCTTCAATTTTTTGAGTGCTATAAATCAGCATTTATAGCTTGCCTCCAAATTATATGCTTATGTCATCCAGTTGCTATATAGTTCTAGATGGAAGACTGGAAATGAAGAGAGGGTCACAAATCTGCAATTTCCTGGAAGTATATAGACAGAAGAGGGAATAGTTACATCAGGGCACATGCTTCAAGATAAGATGACATGATCAATGCAAATGATTGTGCATAAGGATCAAGCAAGCAAGCAAGCACAGAAATGACGCTAAAATATTTTATAATACAATAAATCTGTATTATAACTTGAAATGTAATCAGCATAGGCATATTTGAATAAGAGTTTTCAGGAGCACCTCTTGATTGTGTTTACATTCAATTATTAGTGCAATGGTCCTTACAATAATGGATGAGTTCATACTTGCTCATATTTTTCTGTTGCTTCTGATATGTAGCATGCTTTTACTAGCACAATTCACAAGCTTCAGCTAGCTTACTTCCACATCTACCGGAAATGCCTTGGACTTGATAGTAATAGTACATCATCTGTATAAACATGCTTGCCTAGCATCTTCTAATCTCAAAACCTGAAGACAATGTAATGAAAATACACAATTTAATCAAGTCCAAATGTTTATGCTCACTGAAAGAGAAATGTGAGTTTAATTACTTTTTGCCATATTTTCAAAATTGGTGCTCTGAACTCCAATTTTACTAATTGCTTCTAATGAAATTAAAAATAGAACTAAAGAACTAAAACTTTTTAAAAAGTCTCAAGCAAAAGAGAAAGATAATTTTCAAGAACTAAGTCTACTTTCTAGATACATGGTGAGAATCAATGGATTCCATTACTTGTAGGAAACTATCTGTTTACTATCTGTTATTTCTGAAGGAAACCTATGATTTGGTTTTCAATGTCTTAATTTATAAAGCAAAATTCCAAATATTCAATCATGAAAGAAGAAAAATCAATATAGCACAGAATGATAAAATGAAAATTTTATGCCATTATGCCAAAGCCACAAAAGCCTAAAAGAAACAGAGGAAATAAAACCAAATGTAAAATCTTAAGGCAAATGGAAACAACTTGATGCAAACGAGGATATCATATTGCTCAATAGATCTCCCAAATTTTCTTTTTAATGCTTAGCACATTTCCTCTACATTCATACCTAAGAACAAAAAAAAATATGCTTCAAAAATCCATTGCTGGTTTTGAGCAGGCACTGAGCTTAGTGATTGTTGGTTAAGAGTGTCTAATAAGAAACAATTATGGGTCAAAGCAAAAGAAGATTCTTTCTACGATAGCAGTCAGTATACACAGATATAATTCATAGAAGATTATTCTGCCCCGCAAACCCAGTTTGCAGGAGACAAGAGAAGGTTTCAAAAAAGATGGAAGTAAGATTCTAGATTTCTTAGTTTGAGAAACTGCACTGAGGAAAACAGAAGCTGAATAAAGCAATGGATTACCGGTATATAAACTACAGAATAAGGATGTGAAAGAGAAGATGGGGAAATGGATTAATTTAATTCTGGAGCATTCATGGCTACTTCATGGTATAAAATTTAAGAAAAACATAAAGGTATTTTTAGTTTATAAATAAAACTCCATGCATTATTTGGAGTGCAAAACTGCAGTACTTTCCCAAATGTAAATTGATATGAAAGCTGTGGAGCTTCACTAAAGCTACCTAGGTTTAGGACCTGGCGTGTTCCAAAATCTGCTGGAAATCCTTGAGATACAAGTGCTTCCCAGCTGATGACTTGTCTATTTGCTGGACTACCTTCAAATGCAGGCAGAAAGCCAAGAACTAGATTTGCATACAGGATAAATAAAGGCATCTCTGTCTCAATCTCTTTTTCTTTGGAAGAATGCAATTAATTGCCAGATGGTCTATTGCAGTTATTTACAGGCAACTGAAACATTGTTCCTTTACTGGAAGATGAATCGCTTACAAATCCTCTGTGGTTTCTGTGGACACTTTGGAATGTATTTCCACCACATATGCACAAATATGGCCTGTAGTAAGCCTATATTCAATATATTTGATTAAATACAAGGAAAATATACAAATGTAAGTTGATCCATATGACTGTTTCAAATCCTTCCCTGGGGTATGTATGGGTGAATGGTTAGTGCATAAAAACATGACAAAGCAAAACAAAAAAAAAAACATTGAAGTTTACAGTGATTGATACTTCTACCCAATATATCTTATACAAGTCCATTTGTCCTCTGCAGAACTTTGAAGGGGTTATCTTATTGCTTAACGCATTGTAAGCCGCCCTGAGTCTCCGGAGAAGGGCAGCATATAAAAATAAATAAATAAATGAATGAATGAATGAATGAATGAATGAATGAATGAATGAATGAATAAATAAATAAATAAATAAATCTGCTTTGAAGAAAATCTGACTGAATTATTTGAACAAGTCAAATAATCAAATCAATTCAGGGCATCAGATCAGTGGTGGGTTTCAATTTTTTTTACTACTGGTTCTGTGGGTGTGGCTTGATGGGCGCGCCATGGCTTGGTGGGTGTGGCAGGGGAAGGATACTGTAAAATCTTCATTCCCACCCCACTCCAAGGGAAGGATACTGTAAAATCTCCATTCCCTCCCCAATCCGGGGGAAGGTTACTGCAAAATCCCCATTTCTTCCCGATCAGCTGGGACTTGGGAGGCAGAGAATAGATGGGGGTGGGGCCAGTCAGAGGTGGTATTTACCAGTTCTCCGAACTACTCAAAATTTCCGCTACTGGTTCTCCAGAACTGGTCAGAACCTGCTGAAACCCACCTCTGCATCAGATCAAATCAGGACCTTTCAAATAACTTCAGAGAGACTTGAAGGCAATGTTGAGATTCAGTTGGCTTTCTGGTTGGCAAGACCCAAAACACTATTGCTGGTTTCTACCCAAGTAGGGGTGGCAGAAGGAGGAGGAAGAAGAAGAATGGTTGAGTTCCCCAACCAATGAATTTGGCCATCTTTGCACAATACATGATTCTCACAGTGGTCTTGGAAGTATGCTCCTGCTGTTTGGACTTACTTTTCTGATAGACAGTGGGTAAGGGAAGAGAAATAGGGACTCAGATTTTTTTAATTTTTTAACTCCTCTTTCCTTTATGATACTTTACCTTTTCCCAATCTATTCTGTGATCTTCCATTTTTCTCCAATCACACATACACAATATTTTCAGACTTATTTGTCCTTAATTCTTAAACTTTATCTCAGTCTCTTTCCCCAAACTGCTTGCAGTTCCTAAATCCCTATTTTATTCCCCCCCCTCCTCAAAAATAAACAAAAATAATTTCTGTTTCCATTCTGCAACTTTTTGTGGCATGGCTTATTTTGATAAATTTATCTTTTTGTCTGCATGGGTGAATTGAGACTGTTTAGCTGTTGTTTCAACTACAGTATATGAACGATACTATTTTTATAGTATAGATTTCATAATAATAGGCAGTAGTGATATTAACACTTATCTGCCATTTTTTTAAAGTTTGCACAAAGAATATATAATACATTGTTCCTCCATTGTCAATTAGTTGTGCCAAAGGTAAATAGTTAGGCGGTAGAAACCTTTTTAGGAAAAGTTTTAATTTGGAAATTTTTTATTGTGAAGGAGGATACTTTCTATACTGATAAGGAAAGCTTACTAATATGCCACACAATTCGGGAGCTATCAGTTCTACACACGTACTAACTTTACCTTAAAAGAGGTTCAAAAATTATTTCAGCAAATCCTTGAGCTTAAAATTAAAAACCTCTTCTATGTGTGCTCTTTTCAACTTCACTCTGCCAAACAAATTAAAGCAGCTGCAGAAATGTTGATTTCTCCCATTATAGCCTAGGGTCTAATTTTTTTTAGAGATCAGTTGAAATCAAATATTGATGCCTTAAAATTTCTAATCACAAACTGTAATTGAAACTTTCGACCTTCATTTCTCATTATTTTGCATACACCATCAAAGATACAGAAATAAATTCTGCCTGATATAGCAAAACATCGTCAGATTTAAAATTTACAACACAGACTGGGCACAATCAAACTTAATCTTATGTAACCAGGACAGCTGAATTAGAAGAGGGAAAAAAAAAAAAAACAGCAACAAAAACTACAGAGTGATTCTATCTTTGGCTTATACAAAAATATGCACCCTTTAAAAAACTATTAATAACTTGCCTAAGGGACATGTGTGAGTATTTGACAAGATTAATGTTTTCTTTTAAACTGCTGGTGGTCTTGATAATTGCACTAATATAGCATTTTGAAAATTGGAGAGTTTGCCTCCCCAACAGCATGCTATTACATAGCCATGACCCATCCTCCTATAGCCAAAATTGTGGCAAAACTCTTAATAAATTGAAGTAGGAGAATCTTGTTCTTTTGGCAAATGCTGACCCCGGGTATTGTTGTTGTTGTTTTTTTTAGTAAGAAGAAAAAAAAAAAAAGAAAGAATGCTCCGGCAACTAATTCAGTACAGATGTGCAAAAGCTGAAACTTCATCCTGAATAAACAAGTTTTAAAGATATTAAGCTCTTCTTCTGACTTGTGTCTCCAGCAAAGAAGATGCATGTGGTGTGAACTGCTGGAAATGTTTAAAGGGGAGTAGTGATGTTAAGAACAAAGTGCACAGCATTTCACTATGCTGAAAACAGGACTGAAAATGGTTTTTAGCAAATACTTGGAAAGACTCTAACAGAACTTGCCTCTCTGATTCTGTCAAGTCACCCTTGCAATTGTCCATTCCTGAGTAGGAATCTTTAATTTTCAAGTTACTATATAGGTAGTTCTCCATTTACGACCATTTATTTAGTGACCACTTAAAGTAACAACAGCACTAAAAAAGGTAGTTTAGGATCAAAATTCAACTGCTAGCTTAACCGACTTTTATGTACAAGGATTACAGCATTCTGTGATCACCATTTGCAACCTACCCAGCCAGTTTCCAATGAGCAAAACCAAGGAAGGAAGTTGGACTTGCTTAACAACTGCAGGGATGGCAAAAAGGTTGTAAAATTGGCCATGACTCACTTAACAATCTCCTTGCTTAGCAACAGAAATTCTGACCCCAACTGTGGTGGTAAATCAAGGACTACCTATATTTTTAAGGATCTAATCAGATAGAAAATTGTAGGATTTCAGTTGAATACAGGTAATCCTCAGTTAAGAATGATAACTGGGATCAGAATTTCTGTTGTTAAGTGATGCAGCCATCATTAAACAAGAATTAACGTGATCAATTAAGCAGGCAGCTCACAGGCAAGATGGCAGGGAGTTAAGGCACAGTGATAGCACAGCAGGGCCAGGATTGGCTGCTACCGGGAAGGGGAGGATGCAAATGATTTATGATTCGTCATTTACTTTCCTTGTGGGAAGCCAGCAGCGAAAATCACAATTGGCAATCATGTGGCTGTGGAACACTGCAACCATTGTAAGTGTGAGCTGGGTGTCAAATGCCCAGATCACACTTATATGTTTGAGGGGGTGCTGGGACAGCTGGAATGTTGAGGACCAGGCTTAAATCTTGTTTTTCAGCGCCGTCATAACTCTGAACAGTCACTGAATGAATGATTGGTAAGCATGGACTACTAGCACACATATTTATCTTATTTTTAATGCTACCTTTTTATAAATATAACTGTTTCTCTTTCACTCCCCCCAAATATACTATATTCTGCCAGACTTTGTAGCTAAATGTGGGTATATCTAAATGACCGAACTATGAATAATTGGAGGTGCTATTTTCCTATCCTCTTAAGAACTTCAGTGTAATTTACCATCTAAAAAGACAATTTAAAATCCTGTCCAAGAACGTGCAACATAATTATGTCTATGTATGTTTATTCAGAAGCAAAGACTAGAGCAGGGATGGCTAACCTTTTCCAGACCGAGTGCCCAAAGCATGTATGCAAATGCGTGTGCATGCACCTGAACCCCCAAAATGCAATGCGTGCACAGTCCCCATGCATGCACCCCACCCCCTGCACATGCACACCTGGCCCCCTGCATGCGCCCCATCTGGCCAGTGGGAGGCGCTTGCACATGCACGGTGGACCTGAGCTGGGGCGACGGCTCGCGTGCCCACAGAGAGGGCGCTGCGTGCCACCTCTGGCATGCGTGCCATAGGTTCACCATCACAGGACTATGCATGTGATCACAAGTATGCATGTGATCTTTACTTCATCTGTGTATCAACTGTCTTTTCAAAAGTGTCAAACACAGAAGTCAAGAAATGAATAACCCTAGTTACTCAAATATGGAAAGATGAGCCGAGGTGGCGCAGTGGTTAGAGTGCAGTACTGCAGCTACTTCAGCTGACTGCTAGTTCAGCAGATCAGCGGATCAAATCTCACTGGCTCAAGGTTGACTCAGCTTTCCATCCTTCCGAGGTGGGTAAAATGAGGACCCAGATTGTTGGGGGCAATATGCTATTTAGTAAACTGTCTTTGGTGTAAGCCGCCCAGAGTCCTCGGAGAGTGGGCGGCATAGAAATATGACTAATAAAAGAAATAAATAAAGAGAAAGTCTTTTGTTACAACTGAGACATTTAAGACAGGGTGAAATGCTACCAGTTCAGGCTGGTTCGCCTGAACCAGTAGTAAAATCTGTTTTAAAAAAAGTTCCGACAATCAGCTGAGCGACGCGCGATTGTCGGAACTTTTTTTTTTTACTACCTAACTACTAACTATTTAGGCATGTTTTTACTACCGGTTCGGGCGAATAGGTAGCAAAAAATGCTTTAAAAAAGTAAAAAAAAGGCTCCGATGATCACAGCTGTGCCGTACGATCGTCGGAGCCTTTTATTTTTACTTTTTTAAAGCATTTTTTACTACCTATTCGCCCAAGCCGGTAGTAAAAAAATGCTTTTAAAAAGTGTGCACAGCTTATGTTTGGTGCATGCTGCGCATGTGCAGTGTGCATTTGGTGTATGGCGCACATGCACAACCAGTGAACCGATAGTAAACCGGTTCAGATTTCACCACTGCTTTAAGGGAAACTTTTACAAATCATGACCAGGACTAGTGGATACAATGAGAACCTCAAAAGTTAAGCTGTATCTTCTAAGGTGAAAGAAATACAGACTGGGATAATCTCTGGGAATATATAGGGGAGGTCTGGAAGCATGGTCCCTAAGGCAATTAGTATCTCAAGTGCCTTGTGCATTCATATCCTCTCATGCACCATAGGAGACAAAGGTCATAACCTCCAAAGTTTACTTAACAAGAACTTTGTGGATCCTGGAAGCTTCATAAAACATGACCTAGACCCGTGATGGCGAACCTATGGCACGGGTGCCACAGGTGGCACATGGAGCCATATTGGTGGGCACGCGAGCTCAGCTCTGGCACGTATGCGTGCGCCGGCCAGTTGATTTTCAGGCCTTCTGGGCCCACCAGAAGTTTGTTTTGTTTTGTTTGTTTTATTAGATTTATATACTGCCCTACTCCCGAAGGACTCAGGGCAGTGAACAGGCACAAAATAAAATACATAGATACAAAAGTTAAGAACATAGTTAAAACCAGATTAAATAATTTAGCCCGAGACAATTAAAAATCCCAATAATTTAAAACAGATTAAAATTTCGATTTAAAAGAATTTTAGAACAGGGGAGAAAATTAGGCCAGGCTGGCTTGCTGGAATAGGAGAGTCTTAAGAGCACGGCGGAAAGTGCGCAGATCCGGGATCCTATGTATCTCTGGGGGGGAGCTCGTTCCAGATAGTGGGTGCCCCCACAGAGAAGGCCCTGGGTCGCCAGTCGACATTGTTTAGCTGACAGCACCCGGAAGAGCCCCTCTCTATGACAGCGTACTGGCCGGTGGGAGGCTGCTTGTGGTAGTAGGCGGTCCCGTAAATAACCAGGTCCTAAGCCATGGAGCGCTCTAAAGGTGGTAACCAAAACCTTGAAGCGCACCCGGAAGACCACCGGAAGCCAGTGCAGCTCGCGCAGGAGAGGTGTCACACGGGAGCGCCATGTTGCTCCCATAACCACCCGCGCGGCCGCACTCTGCGCCAGTTGGAGCCTCCGGGTGCTCCTCAAGGGGAGCCCCATGTAGAGAGCGTTACAGTAGTCCAGGCGGGAAGTGACGAGGGCATGAGTGACTGTGTGTAGGGAGTCCCGATCCAGAAAGGGACGCAACTGGCGAATCAGCCGAACCTGATGAAAAATCCTCCCGGTCACGGCCGTCAAGTGCTCTTCTAAAAACAGCCGTGAATCCAGGAGGACACCCAAGTTGCGAGCCCTCTCCGTGGGGGCCAGCGATTCGCCCCCAATAGTCAGCGATGGCATCAACTGACTATATCGGGACGTCGGAAACCACAGCCACTCCGTCTTGGAAGACCAGAAGTGGAAACACGCTGTTTCCAGCCTCCGGAGGGCTCTGGGGGGATGGGGAAGGCCGTGTTTGTCCTCCCCAGGCTCCTAGAAAGGCTCTGGAGCCTGGGGAGAGCGAAAAATGGGCCTACCGGGCCCACCGTGCCATCACGTGCCAAAAGCAGGGGGAGCATGGGAGGGCGGGGCACATAGAATTATGGATGTGGGCACACGTGTGTGTGACCCCCCCCACTCACCCCGCCTTTAGCACGCGATGGCAAAAAGGTTAGCCATCACTGACCTAGACCTTTCACAGATATTCTGTTGATAAAAAAAACCAAAACCCACCCATAAAAAGTTCTAGCAATAAAACTGAATGCTTATTCTTCCTCAACCTTTCTATGTTGTTTGAAAACAGAACAATCATTATGAGTAAGAAAAGAATAGGGATGCTGTATATTTCTGAAGAATTTGTATTCTACTCAAATACTCCTGGAACCAAAATTATATCTTTTGAAGGAAACATGTATTTGTCTTTTGGATAGCTGTCTGCAAGTCTAAAATATTTTGGAAACAATGAAATATACCATAATTTGTCAATTTGCCTGGGATTACAGCTACTATGGCTCTATCAGCTATGTAGATCATGTTTATATAAATAAAATTAATACAGAATAGAAATGGTAATCTATCTTCTTTTTGTCACTGGGTTATTCATCAATCATTACCTTTTTAAATAAGTAGGTTATGTACACAATAGCAATGTTGCAATGCTTTATTTAGTTGAACTGTTAACAAGTACTACTAGTACAGGGAGTATTAAGCTGTAAACATAGCTGCATTAACTAGAATGAACTTAATAAGAAATGCTGTTTTTAAATTTTGCAGTAACTATTTTATTTGTATCATCTCTGCCTCTACCATCTCTATTTTTTTTAAGGAAGAGTCAGAATTGTATCTCTATTTCGGTGTAACGAATAAAGCTTTCTTCGCTCTCGATAAGTAGTGCAATCATGTGGTTTTTCAACTGATCATCAGGTCACTTAATGGGGTTTCCAATCCCAATTATGTGGCTAAGCAAATACTATCTGAAAAGCATGCAAGAAATCAGAAGCAGAGCTTGTTTAGTCTATTAAACTAACTTCTTATAAAATAATTTCCATGCCCAAACTTTCTACCTGAAAATCAGCTTGTGGTTTATGGTTGAGATTCTTTAAGCACTGCTTCTCAGTGGCCATTTTGATTTTCATCCCTATCCCACTGCTGTAACCGCTGAGACAAGTGGGGTAGTGAGTAAGGTTTCCAAATGTGTTAAAACTTAGGGGCTGATGACAATTAGATCATATTTAAAAAAAAAAATCTGGAGAAAAAAAAAAACAACTGAAAAGGAAAAAGTGAGGAAAGGACAGCCTCTCAGTTAGAAGACTAAAAATATGGCATCTGACCGACCAGTCCAGTCATCCTGTTGGCATTCAAAAATGAATGAATTGCCTGGGAGAGGAAATAACAAAGTTGGCCATTCATGTGAACAAAAAATTAATCTCATAATATTATTTATGTAAATAGTTACTATAATTGTCCTGAAATATGGAAATTCCATTTGTCTACAAATCAGTGGTTTTGTGCAGCCCATCATGTGTAGCCCTGCACTTAAATCTCCTGGTATAATCTGAAACATAACCCAACTTTCCAGCATTTATCGGAATGACTTACTTCATAAGCATATCAAAATATTATTTGTTACTGTAAAAATTACCCTTGACTTCATGGACTCTCTCCTCCTTCTTCTTTCTCTTAAGCATTTCAAGGAATTAATTGCTACTTATTTTAACAAACCAAAGTTTCATCTACTTTGTAGAGCAAATGTAAATCGTAGCTTGTGGGATGACATGTAATAACAAACTATGGTTTAAAAAACATAGCCAAAGAATTATTCTTGTTGCATGTAGTAATTACTTTGGCATCCCATATAGGTTGAGGCTCTTGGTGGTTAGTAAAATTCAATTATAAAACCAGTTCCATTTATGTGTCTGTGCATAAAATAGTGTCCCTTTACTGCCTATGGTATACTGAGTTCACTCCTTCCAAGATCAAAAATCTTAATGTTTGCAGAAATATCTCCAAGCAAAGGAATATCAAGCTAATTATTATTTCAGAACTGTGATAGGATAGACCCATAGACGCTATATAATATAGACCCTAATTCTCTTCATTTTTTTCAATTTCACATTTAATTTCAAATTATACTTCTTTATTTTTTATCTCTGAAGCCAATAGAGCCAACTGTTGTAACTGACTTACAACAGCTCGTTTACTGGCCATTCAAAATTACAATGGCACTGAAAAAAATGACTTATGACCATTTTTCACACTTATGACCATTACATAACTATTCGAATGTTTGACAACTGGTTCACATTTATGACAGTTGCATTGTCCTGGGATCATGTGGTCATCTTTTATGAACTTCACGTCAATGGGGAAGACAGATTCACTTTAACAATCATGTTATTAATTTAGCAGCTGCAGTGATTCACTTAACAAATGTGGCAAAAAAGTCATAAAATGAGGCAAAACTCACTTAACAAATTTCTCACTTAGCAACATAAATTCAGCACTCAATTGTGGTTGTAAGTCGAGGACTACTTGTACGATGTGAGATCTATTGACATACAATGGCTAATTCCAAGAAAGAATATTCTTCATGATTCGTCATGAAATATAGATAAGATACCAAGTAAGAAAACAAAACCCTATCAGTCTAGGGATACTGAGCACCAGAATCTTCGAAACTCCTAGCTGCACGTTACTGAAATGTAAAAATGGTATGAACTAAATTTTGTGGGATTTATCTTGTTTGCCTGTTTCTTCTGAAAGGCCATCATGTCCTTACTTTGAGATTATTTGTATATGCTTTGATTCATAAAGTTCTCCAAGTGCTACGTTTTAATCATCTAGTTCCATCCTCAGAGATAGGACAATGATATCCTAACTTCATTTACATTATTTTGATCTGTATAGTAGCCAGATATTAAAATATATCGAAGTCACTTACTCCACAACTTTGTTTTTCAAAAGGTAGCTTAATGACTAGGTATTTATGAATAGTACCAAAAGACAGGTACAGTATTTTGTTTACGATCCAGTTGTTGAGTTTAATTTAAGCCCTGGTGTTTAAAAACCAATCGTTCATGAAATCATGAAGCATGTCAAACCAAAAAGCCAACATTATGGCTTTGCCAATTGTTCTGCTTAAAGACAGAAAACATTTTATTGCAAATATGGTTACAAGATGCCAATTTCTGTTATTTGTCTTACTTACAGCAAGTATGGCAATAAGAATGCCTGCAGCACACAGAACAGCATCGTTGATGGTCTCTCCACTTTTCATAGGATAACGGATGCTTTCATCATTACAGTAAAATCCCCGTGGATAGGGTGCGATTGTGCTCGTTTCAATGATCAAAAATGGCAATCCAGCTAATAGGAGAAAAGCAAAAGAAGAAAAGGTTGTAAGAAACAGAAAACTCGGCTAAATAATCAAGAAATCTTCATTACTAAGAATTCAGTGAAAGCCTGCAACTTCATCTTAAGCCCGATTCATAACAGCACAATCATCCAGCCTAGCAAAATTATCATCTTTAAAGCAATTTTATTTCAAGACTCATCTACCTTGTAGTAATAGAAAACAAAGGTGGGATGGACATAGTTCTTTTTTTTTCTGCTCAGCAAAAGCTACAGAAATTATGTGCTGCCCAACCACAAATAATCAGAATGAACTTCCTGGTGAGTTCATAAGATTAAACTGAAGACTTTGAATAAAGTTTACATTACCAATAACAAATGTAATCATCTCTAAAACATACTTGGAAAGTTGCCAATCAGAAATATGGTTTCTATTAGTCCATCTATATGAATTACTATGAAATAAGCAACATATTGCTTGATGAAAGAAACCACTGTGCTTAGGAAATGCCCCTTTAACAAAACATAGGGGCCCACAGGTCTTTGGCTTATTTGACAGCCAATCAACATCAGTTTTTCCTAACTCAGGGGAAAGGATAGAATTTTGTCTCTTTTGCTTCAGAAATACTAAATTTCAATTGCAGGCATGGGCAACTTTGGCCCCTTTATGACCTGTAGACTTCAACTCCCAGAATTCCATGCTGTCTCCGGAATTTTGGGAGTTGAAGTCCACAGATGTAAAGGGGATATAATTGCTTACCCCTGCTCAAAGAGATACTTCCAGAATTACAGGAGAAGTAACTTTTTTTCCCCTCTTTGAAGTGTATATGCATATTCTCCAATGCTCTTGCCAATTTGTTGTCTCAGTGCTCCTCTCCCTTAGAATTGGCAAATTAAAAACCTCCCCATCACCCTGGAACTTGCTAATGGTACAGATTTGATGGCTGCAGCTGGTGCTATTATTGTGCCAGGGCCGACAGTGGGGATTGATATAAAAGGAGAGATCCAGCACCAACATAATTGGCATTAAGAAAGGTGCCGCTTCTCTGTGGATCTAGCAATCAGCAAGATCAGCATTTTATCAGCTTATTTACTTCACTTACATTGTGGTATATGGACTGGGACATATTCTGACATCTGAACCTTGCCCAGTGAGCCAGACTGAGATTGACAAGAGAACTAAATAGGGTCAGAGATAGAATACTACCATTGTGGCTAGTTGGGAATCAAAAGTTCAAGACTCAAGGCCTTTTATTTACCAAGATCTCACTTAGTCACCCTGGCTTGTGAGCATGTGGATTTCTCAGGACAACTGGTCTTTTTCAAAGCCCTACTTTTGGCTTTTGATGGGAGAGTTTGCTCATATTACATTGTTTATTATCAGCTTCTTTCATGAACCTGATGGAAGGGCCTCTCAACTGTGCTTCTAGATGCCAACACTGTACATGGACCTTTCCTGATTTGCTCTAATGGCTGCACACTGCTTGTGATTGGCACAGTCCTCTTACCCATAAAGCTTCTAAGCCTTCTGACTATAGAGTTGGTAAACTTATATAAGCAGGAAGAAAGTACCCATGTTTGGAAGAAAGCACTAGGATCTAAATCCTAATTCCCACAGAATTAGGGTTTCAGTGTGTTAGCCATCATTTATCGGGACACAAGATGGCCGTATCCCTTCAATTTACTGTATTTTAATAAACATATGTTAAAAATGATAATGGAAATTACAATCAGGAAATTTTTGGCCTGGAATTTTATCAAGCAGCTTTGTTTATGGAGCTATCTATTTTACAACACATTCATAATTACTGAGCAGCAAAATTCTTGTCAATTGAGCCTTCATTTTGCAATCTAAAACTTAGTGTATGCAGACATCCTCTTTCCACAACCTAAATTATGTTGGGAGACAGCCAATGTGGAGACAGAGTTCGTCTTCTGAGCCAAAAGTATGTGATACTAATAATCTTTTTTTTTTTAAGAAAAACCCTTTGCATCCCAATATAAATTTACTGCTGAAAAGCTAACACAGCATGATGTGATCTGGCTTCATATGCATAAGCAATAGTTTAATAGTCAAACTTCAGGGATTAAATGCACCATGGTTACGTGGCTTATTGTTATTGCTCTAGTTCCTCTTTTTAACAGTTTTCACATGACAGATCTGTAAAACATATGTTCCATCAAACAATAAACCTATCTGAGAGCTAAATAAGGCTTTAACAAAAAGGCAAGCGAATTCTCAAGGAGAATTATATTATATTTTCTCTTCATTAAGGGAACAATTTGGGGGTTTCATTTTTCTTTTTCACTCAGTCAATCAGAATAGAAATGGAAGGGACCTTGGAGATCTTCTAACCCAACCCCGTTCAAGCAGGAGACCCTATCCATTTCAGACAGGTTGATGTCCAATCTTTTCTTAAAATCCTCCAGTGATGAAGCACCTACAACTTCTGAAGGCAAGCTGTTTAATTATCCTCACTGTTTTGGAAGTTTCTCCTTAAATCCAGCTTGCTTCTCTCCTTGATTAGTTTCCATCCATTGTTTCTTGTCTTCCCTTCTAGTAAGTTGACTCCCTCCTCTTTGTGGTGGCCCCTCAAATACTGGAATACTGCTATCATGCCACCCATAGTCCTTCTTTTCTCTAGAACAGCCAAACCCAAATCCTACAACTGTTCTTCATATGTTTTAGTTTCTTCATATCTTTTAGTCTTTTCAATTATTCTCATTACACATGTGTGTACACACAGAGATAAAAACACACATACATATACACACACACACACAGAGAGAGAGAGAGATACACACAAGTATACAGGCATGGTTTTAGAAATTCAAGGGTTTTGTTTTTGTCTCCTGCAAATGTGTGGTTTGGTGGGATATTGCCAATTGAGTCTTGACATTTTTCCAACACAGCAGTAACCTCAGATTGCCTATTTTCATATGAGAAACATAAACACACCCACAGAAGCTGAACGGATATTGCTCACAGAACCCATGACATGCCCAGACTCTGAGGCCTGGGCAGAAGCCATGTTTAGAAAGGTTACATCTAGGCCTAGCCACACATTGCCCTCTGAAAGAACATGGTGGTGCCAATGTGCTGGGAAAGGTAATCTTGCTTCTAAAGATTATCTTTTGGAGCCCAGATTGTTTGAAGAGTTGGGTGTCAGTCACCACCCACAATGTCTGGCACCCACCCCATCTTATGGGAATGGTTAGCACTGAGGTTCCAGCATGGATTTAGGCCACCCTGAAAATAAATGTACAGATGAAGCTCTCCTTGGGCCCTAGGGAGAGGCAATTGTGGGGTCACCACAGATGAAAATCACAGAGAAAAAAGAACACAAAGACATTGGAGTGTGAATGTTTACAGGAAAGGCCCCCAACCAATCTCTGCTTTCAGTTAAACCAGGAATATTAACTGCTTTGCTACTTCTCTATTCCACTCTGTTCTAAATAGACTCCATTCATGGGGCTTTCAGCTGGACTTTAAAGGTTCCCTGCACTGCAGTCTTGATTGTCATCTGGGTGTGAATTTGCTAAAATGAAGCCAGCTTCAGAAATCCCACCCACAGTAATAACTAAATATTTTCTCTGGACTATGGTTAATATGGCTTGCGACTGGTGGGCTCCCGTTTCCCCTTCTTACTTATTCCAGGGTATCAATCAACAATTCCTTTCCATTCTCTGACTTGGGAGAAAACAACTGTTGTACAGTTCATCTTAACACTTAGGCTGGAAGGAGAAATATGATAGAACTTTTGTTAATTCACCAAGTCAAAACAAAATACAACAAAATAAAGAAAAGTTCATCATTTCCCTTTCCACAAAATAAACAACAACAAACTAAACAACACTAACAACTAATTTCAGGATGGGGGACAAGGGAAGCATCAACTAAAGCACACCCTAACCAACAGGAATGGAGGCATTCACGTAGAATGGAATGAAGCATGGCAAGTTGATTTGTGCTAGCAGATGGGGAAAAATACAGTACTACTCTGTGTATGGAACAAAGAAACTGAGGTAGGGGCCATTTTCCAGCAGGATAGTGCTGAGCATGACAGCACCAATTCCTCTGTTCCCTAAAATGCTAGGTAGTCCCATCCATGGGCTGGGGCAATGCAGAGATGGGTTTGTTCAACCTTCATAATGCTGAAGATATCCACTAACAAGAGCTGAATTACTGAGTTATGATGTTAATTTTGTTGTATACAAAAAGCCAAACTGGAGATGATCCAACTCCTTGATGAAGTCTTTGTGAAAGAGCAAGAGCAAGAAAGAGCAGCAAACATAACTTGGCATCAACATCTGAATCAGCCACTAATGCTAATGTTGGTCACTGCATAGATCACTTCCTTGTTCTTCCCCTTCATCTTAACATTGTGAGGTGCTGGGCTCTGAGTAGAGAAACTGAGCTTCTATTTCATCCTCTGCCATGAAAGAATCCCACTGGGAGACTCTTGAATTCATGACAATATATTGGCTTAAAAAATCTATTCTTCATTCTTCCATTCTTTAATTGGAGATTCAGCCCTAAAATATTAAGTAACGTGACACAAATCTCTTTCTTTCCAGAATACAATGAAACCCTCTCTGCTTGCAATATTCACAAGTGTGAATATTCATGGGTCCAGTTAAGACCTAGAAGAGGTTTTCCAATGGTTAAAGATGAAAGACAAAGAAAATCAATGTCCCTACTGCATGGAGGGAAGTCACAATGACTTTTTGACTCCTCTCCGCTGGTGCTGTCTTATTTGCAAAGGGGCTTTAATGAAAAAAAAAAAGTTTAAGCTGTTTTCTATATTACATTTTAATACCGAGTAGTAGAGTTTGGATGAATCCTGGTGGGTTTGAGGCACCAAATGGATTATTTTATCAACGTTTTGCTCCACAACCAATTAATTTTTTTACTCTACCTCTGCAAATGCTAACAACCCCAGAACCATAGGAGGTGATTTCTTTTTAAAAAGCACGACATTTTAGAACAGCACGCACTGGGGAGAAAAATCAAAGGACTCATCTGTTAGATTCAATGCTTTGAAATATCGAACGTTTGAAAACTTAACACTTGGGCAGGTTGGGAGGGAATGGGGACTGTGAGAGGATAAACTTTCACTGGCCACCCATCGATGGACTCTCTGTGGTGACCCAGCCAAGCAGCTCTGATCTTCCCAGCTGAAATTTCACCTTTGCACTAAATTAAACACAGTTGCTTTCCCCACCTTTCAAATTCTTCCCTTTGCTTTGTTTTCATACCACCCTCTTCAGTTCCCTGTTGATGTTACAAGAGAGAAAGAAGTCCAGTTTGGGAAAGCACCTGAGTTGATTTCCAGTAACTGTTACAAAAGCTTATTCTCCAGTATATTTATTTATTATTCATGCAACCTATCAACCTCTCTCACTCTTCATGGACTCTGGGCAGGTTAGTTATTAAAAGAACAAAAGGAATAACATTACATGTTAAGACCTTCAACAACGTCAAGTGAAAAGAAAAGTACTCACATACTTGGTATGTGAATGTGAATCTTATACATTTACCCAACCACACAATGTCAAATGTCATTCTTACTATCTTCTAGAAGGCCATGAATATAGTTTTACAAACTCTAGTTTTGTTTAGTCAAGGATTTCATTCATGGGTAGATAAACTTGTACACTCCGGATTTTGAGACTAGAATTCTTATTGGATCTAAGCCACAAGACCATTAGAATATTAAGGAAATATGATAAGAAGATGGAATTTTCTTTTTCTGTTTTTAGGTGGCCAACAGTGTCACCATCAAACTGAAGTCCAGAATGAGAAAACAGGCAAAGCCTAATAAATTTGATACAAATGTGCACTCGGATTTAATAGCATTAATGCAATACAATTAGTATGATTATTCCTCATGCATTTAATAACTTTTCATTTTGTTTCATTAAAAATTAGGTTTGATGGGAACATTTGGAAGGCTAAATCACACTCATAGCTTTAGGAGATTACATACCAAGTTACACAATAAACTTGAATACTGTGCAAAACATCTGGAAGTCATCGGGCAACCTATTCATGATTTAATCTAAAATGGTGATACCTTCCTTTGTTTGGTTTAAAAATTAATAGATTAGATTTCATACAAAAAATAGAAAACTTTTTGCTCCTTCTGTTTTTAGCTTACAATGACTAGAGAGACAAAGAGTGAAAGAGAGAGCCCGGAATAACTAGAATTGCGCAAATCCTCTTATTTGCACTATCAAATCTCTCAAGTTGGGATAAGAAGCCAAAATTCCTATTGTTCCTATGTTTGACTCAAGAAAAAGATAAAAGAGGGGAAAAAACCAAAATATTTTGGAGTGTTTTGTATATGTGTGCATGTGGGGTCAATGAACTCTAATTTTCAAATCTTGCTATCTAGATTCACACGTCATACTAGGTCAAAACCAAGCTACTAATTTGTGAATCCAGTCATTATGAAATGCTATTGGATAAGAACCATACTATACAGGTAGTCCTTGACTTACGACCACAACATTGCTAAGCAAGAGAGTTGTTAAGTGAATTTTGTCCCATTTTATGACCTTTCTTGCCAGAGTTTTTAAGTGAATCACTGCAGTTGTTAAGTGAATAACAAGGTTCTTAAGTGAATCTGGCTTCTCCATTGACTTTGCTTGTCAGGTCACATGATCCCGAGACACTGAACTATCATAAATATGAACCAGTTGCCAAGTGTTCATATGACCATGGGGATGCTCCAACAGTCGTAAGTGTGAAAAATGGTGATTTTTCACCACTTTTTTCAGCCGTGTTGTAAATTCAAACAGTTACTAAATGAACTGTTGTAAGATGAGAATTACAAAAATATGGTAATCCTGTTTTTGGAGCTGGCTCCCTGACATTCTATCTTGTTTGTTTTAAAAAGTACTGATTTTAAGGAAACAACTGGATCCCATTTTAGAATTTGTTAAATAAATAAGCTTTTTAAGTCAAGGCTAAAATTTAACATTTCTTTCTCTTTCTCTCTGGTCTGTGATGGGAAAATCCCAAAGAAAAATGACAGCAACATAGGTATTCATCCAATTGTACACCTTCCCTTCCTTTCATTTTCACTTCCTGGTGTTTTAAAGAGCAAGAAAAATTAAATAAACTTTTCTCAGTTCAGTACTAGTCACTTTCAAAGAACCTTTCTTGGCTCTACAAATCCACAAACCTGGAGCAAAACTGTCAAATTCAATTGATAGATTTGACTGAATCTCTCTCAAATTCCATTCTTGTTACAATTTCAATATTAGGTATAGTGTTCTACTACAGGACCATCAAATCAATCTTTATTACAGTTACAGTCCAGCATAAACAAAGAAGAAAATCACTATATAATATAGATGCAGCAGTATCATTCTACTTCGGTGGTATGGTTGAGTTGTTGAGTAAGAAAAGATCTTCCAGATTGATTGCTTTGGTGCAGTAGAAACTGAAAAAATAAACGTGACACTAATACACTCAGAGTTTCAAATAATTCTGCATTTAAGGTATCATCTTTTTGTCTCCAGCCTTTATGTTAAAAGGCAAAACAGGATCACAGCAAAAAAGTTGCAGTGCAGGAAGAGCTATTCAAAACTATACTGGCCTTCTAACAGTCCTCACTAACATGGACTCTGCATCAAAGCTTGCTCTAGGCTACCAAACACAAAAGTTTATAAAATACTTCAGAAACATTGAACAGGTGGTCCTTGATTTACGTCCATAATTGAATTTGGAATTCGTCGTAAGTCATACTGGTTATTAAGTGGATCACCATGTAACAACCCACATCCAATTTTTCAACCATTTTGTGGTAGTTGTTAAGTGAACATGGAGGTCATAAAGAGAATGCTATGGTCATTAAGAGAATGCGACAGTCATTAAATGAATCAATCTAAGTGAATCTATTGTCCGCAATGTTTTGAGCTGGAAATGAGAAGCAAACAGCAATTTCTGGCAAAAAAAAAAATGTCATAAATTGAGGTTACATGACTGTGGGATGGTGCAAATACAGGCTGATTGCCAAGCACCCAAAATGTGATGATATGATTGTGGGGACGGGGCCATCAATGCTTCAAATCTGGGTCATAAGTAGCTTTTGGAAAGTCTGTCATAACTTTAAATAGTCACTAAATGACCGGTCGTAAATCAAGAACTACTCATAAACTGGCTCAGTGTTCTAATCTGATTCTTCTAACATTCTCCCGAGACCTTCTTACTTTTGAAATCTCACCTTATAGAATGTTCTCATATTAATGAGGGAAGTCTAAAACACTGCAACTGTGTTCCAGTTAGGAACGTCTCATATTCCTGATGGCACAGATTTCCATATCTCTCACATTTATGAGGTTTGTCACCCACTCAACCTTAAGGATTAATATAAGAAACTATATAGTTAATGAAACCATTAAGTATGCTAAAGGGAATCAATCTAGAAGGAGCAAAAAAAAAAAAAAATGGAATCAAAATATAGTATTTTAGAAAACCATGCTTTCCCATCAAATTCCAAAGAAGACATATCATAGCAAGTAGTATTTCAAACTGCTAAAGCTCCAGAAGCAAATTACATGCGGCTGACCTTGATTGACCCAGCTGAGACGAGAAAGTTGTAATTCTGAAATTCTAACTGATTGAAGCTTACATAATAATCACATCTGAATTACTGCCTACAGATTTATACACAATGGTTTATGAAGCTGTGGAAAAGTGCACTGGGCACACACTCTTCCCTGTTTTGCTTTAGGGTCCCCCCCTCCCCACACACACATACACAATCAAAGGGGGGAGCCAGACTGCCTATTACAACCAAACTGTGCAATTCTGATTTAGTGTTGATTCAAAACAAGAAAAATATATCTAACTTTAAACACTGGGACTAGACATAGAGGAGGAATTTTTTTTCCATAATTCATATTGGCATTTTTTAAAAAAACTTTGGCAGCAATATAGGTTGCGAGCTACATGAATATTGTACCTGGAACGTCTCCACAAATCTTAAAAACAGGTACCGTGTTTCCCCGAAAATAAGATCCTGTCTTATTTTTTTTTAAACCCCAAAATAAGTGCTTGGACTTATTTTTGGGGAGGTCTTATTATTTTGGGGCGCGTGGAACAAGATGGGGTTCCTCTTGCCATCTTACCTGATTTCTAGCTCTGCGTTTAAATATTTTCAGGGAGGGCTTATTTTCGGGAGGAGGCTTATTTTAGGGCATACACTCAAAAGCCTGACTGGGCTTATTATCAGGGGACGTCTTATTTTTGGGGAAACAGGGTAATACTCCAAGTATGACCAGAATTGAACACATTTCTGTTGCTAAGCAAGAGTTATCGAGTTGTGCCCAATTTTACAACCTTTTTTGCCACAGCAAATTACTGCAGATTTAAGTGAATCTGGCTTTCCCCCCTTGACTTTTAATTGTCAGAAGCTAGCTGGGAAGGTTACAAATGGTAATCATAGGACCCCAGGATGCTACAACCATCATAAATACATGTCAGTTGCCAAATGCCCGAATTTCAATGGGGATGAGGCAACTGTCATGTGAAAACCAATCATAAGTCACTTTTCTCAGTTCTGTTGTAACTCTGAACAGTTACTAAATGATGTTAAGTCGAAGACTACCTGTATAAATCTTTATGAGCCATGTATGTGTGTGTGTGGGGGATTTTACATTAGCCCCATTGTCCACAGTACTATATAGTCACAATAACTTCATGTTGGTCCTTCATCTGCCTTTTATAACTCCACTTTTTTGCAATTTTAGGCAGATTTCTTTTCTTCTTCACTTAATTATGAAAACTTGCTAGCCTAAAAAGTTCATTGTCTATTCTTGCTTTCTGTTCATAAAACAAAATATTCTAATATTCACCTCTTAGTCCTAAAAGACCATTTCTCTGTTCTTGATTCTTCACTTCCCCTTCTAGCAGAATCACCTTTCCCTTTTTCTTAAAAAAAGTTTTCTGCATATGTTGCTCATTTAGATTAGGAATGTACCCTAATCTCTTTGCTGCCAATTACAATTTGCTTGCTTTCGCTAGCTTTCATTGTAGGGAATTCTTACCCTGAAAGTATAGAAAGCTGTCCAAGGGGCTTTCGTTAAGGCCAACCCTTCATTAGGCAAAAGAAAGCAGTCACCCTAAGTGACAGAGGCGGGATCCTCTGATCATTGTGAAACCTACTGTCATTCCTTCTGGTGGAAACATTGCTTATTCTACTGCTCTAAACCTTCTGCTGCCATGGATTCAGTGATGAATGTTACCCCACTGCCAATAGTTTAAAAATAAGATTCAATTGCCAATCCAGTCAGCTTTTGTATAGGAAATGAAGAACAGATCCTTTTGCAAAATTTGGTTTTAAGTTTTGGTAGCACAATGTCTTGGTAAGTCTTGACTGACCTACAAAGCAACTAGCAATCAAGATTAAATTCATATATACCTGTGACATTAAAAACCTTCCAGTTAAACAGAATCAGATGCAAAAACACACAATGGCATTCACCGTATTAGGCCCAGATTTGCTACTATGCATCCCTTTTGCTGCATTTGAACAAAGATGGCTAAAGACCATTCCCTCTCGGTCGATTTCTTTCATTCTGGAGTAAGAGAACCCAAAACCTCCAACTCTCATCTCTACTTTCGGGTTTGACTTTGAGCCATGATGTTTTATCCTGTACAATTCATTGATCAAGAACTTTGTCTAAATGGAATTTTCCCAATGATTCCAGAATAATGACAATTTTTTAAAGTTCAATCAGATGTTTAGAGCAAGTTTTAATGTGAGGCTGAAAATACTTCTACTTGCATTTCCAGGGTAGGGTTTCTATAGAATCACTATAGAATGTAATTTCACACAGAATCATGATTGAATGGTTTTAATGGAGGACTTCTCGTTCTGCTGAACATCTTGCGTTCAGAGGAGGGAAAGGTGGATAGCTCTGAATCTTCAAAACAGGCTGAACAGCCTCACAGACAAGAAATTATTCTGTACATATGCTTCTCATATACTGCAGTCGAAATTTGAAGCTTGTTCCTAAATCCCCACTGGAACAGATAGTAACAGAGCTACAATTCGCTTGTCCTCTTGGGTCATGCTATATACATGTTCTACAAATAAAAAAAGGATAATGTCCAACTTTCCTGTTCAGACCTCCTGTAACAATGCGGTGCCCTGCGGTCAGGCAATGTGTGAATAAATTGGAGGAGAAAAAAGTGAAAAAAGCCCTTGGGGAATAGCAACCTCTTTTTCTCATTTTTTTTTCATTTTATTGCGGTACATGTTAGACAAAGGCCTCTCTGTTCTCAGCACTTTCCCCTCCCCTTAAGGGCTCCATGCCAAATAATGTTATTCCCTTTCACCATGGCACTGCCATGAGAGCAGGCTGGTATGATTGCCTGAAAATCGTAGGCTTTTCATGGAAAATCCTTTTGCTCAACAACCCCCTTTGTCAAATTAGACATGAAAAGGGAAAAGCAAAAAAGGAGAAGTACCCAGATGAAATCTAATCATTGGGATTGGGAACAAAGCTATAAGAAAATGCAACAATCACAAAGGGATGGATGAGGGAGGGCGACGCACACACACATACACACACAGCCCCCCAAACAGCAACTAAATTTGGTAGTACTCAATAGAGTACTACCGCAGTCTATTAAAGGAAGGCCATTCCTGCTGTTTATAGAGGAGACAACTCCTCTATAGATAGCAGCATTACCGAACTTTTTTGTAATGTTGCTGTACAATAATATATCAAGGATAAATGTAATCTAAACAATAGATATAATACAACAGTAGAGCCGAGGTGGCGCAGTGGTTAGAGTGCAGTACTGCAGCTACTTCAGCTGACTGCTAGTTCAGCAGACCAGCGGATCAAATCTCACCGGCTCAAGGTTGACTCAGACTTCCATCCTTCCGAGGTGGGTAAAATGAGGACCCAGATTGTTGGGGGCAATATGCTATTTAGTATACTGGCTTTGGTGTAAGCCGCCCAGAGTACTCAGAGAGTGGGCGGCATAGAAATATGAATAATAAAATAAAATAAAAATAAATAGAGTGTTTCTCAATCCTCATGTGTATCCTTCATCCCTCAGAATTTCATTCTGGAAAGTTCAGTTCCTTTCTTGTCCCCCACTAAATGACACAGGTTCTTCGAAAGGTTGGCTTTAACAATTAAAATCTTATTCCCAATCATTCTTAGAAACAGATGTGCTTAAAAGCTGCAAAAAAATGTTTCTGACGGTTGAGAAAATTGAAGCTTAAAAAAAAAAAAAAAACAGTCCAAAGTCTCCTTCTCTCTTTTCCTACTTTTCTTATACAGGCATTTGAAAAGGCTTGTCAAACTACCCCAACCAGAAATCTATTTTTCTACAGGAATGTATAAACAGACTGCATCTTTCCTGTTGCTAGATTAAAATATAAAAAAAGGTGCCAAGTCTGCTCATTCAGAGATTCATGAATGGAAAAACTTATGAAGTAACCTGCACAGCAAACATATAGTACAAAAGTTTCAGAAACAAATCGGTAGTGTTCCAAAGGAATGTGTGGATATGTGTGCATGTGCACATGTAAGTAGCCCATATATCAGTATTGTAGTATTGCAAGATAGTGGATTTCAGTATCTTGGATATGGTCCTGTTTCAGGCCCACCAGAGTCAAGCTATTCTCAAAGACCGTTCTTTGAGTCGTAAATCTCTAGTCCTCAACTTACAAGCACAACTGAGCCCAAAATTTGTTGCCAAGCAAGACAGTTGTTGAGTTTTTTCCTATTTTGCGATCTTTCTTTCCACAGTTGTCACTGCTGTTGTTAAGGTAGCAACATGGTTGTTAAGTGAATCTGGTTTCCTTATTGACTTTGCTTGTCAAAAGGTGGCAAAAGGTGATCACATCACCCTGGGGCACTGCAACCGTCATAAATACATGCCAGTTGCCAAGCGTCTCAATTTTGATCATGTGACCATTGGGATGCAACAATAGTCGGGTGAAAAATGGTCATAAGTCACTTTTTTCAGTGCCATTATAACTTTGAACAGTCAAACGAATGGCTCTAGGTCAAGGACTACCTGTAAATGAAATTTACCTTTGAAGATAAGAGACCAGAGAATGAAAGCATGATAAACTATATTTGACTGCTCTTGTTATGGACAGATGCTTGGATTGGCTGAGGGCTTTAATGGTCTTGGGATTTAGCAGTTTAATGAAGGCTCAACATAGATTATGTTTGCCAACCTTAATCTTAAGCAAATAGTTTAAACAATAGGCCATATGATTCAGGATAAGGGGATTGTAAATGAAACAAACAAAATGTTAAAAAGTTATGTATTTATTTATGTAGTTACTGACCAAGCACCTCTAAATTATATTAAAGTAACCAAAATATCTTTATAATCTGCAAGGTATGTCACAACTTTTGATAAGACCTAATGTTTGGAAATTGAAAGTTGAAAAATTTGACACGCCCTATCAGGCAAACAATTAAATGACTCTAGTTTTAAAGGAATGGCAAATATTAAATAGTCAAGACACGTTTATTTTTTTTTCAGAAGAAAAATTCAATTATGTTCTTATTTTACCAAAAGGTAATACACATATTGCATATACTTATAGAACTGGGAAATAGCAATGATTTTTTTTTCTTCAAATGTGCCTTAAATCCACTGGCTTGCACTAGGCATGTACAACTATTAAACTATAGGTACAATATATTAAGTCCTACAGCACTGCTATTGTATCTTTGATCAAGGTCTTTTAGTGATCATATCCTGCAGTCCTCTATTCCATATTCTACAAGCAACAGAAGCCAGATGATTATAGTACAAATCGCATCTCAATCACTATCTCTACTGAAAGAAGTTGATGAAGATCCTAAACAGAAGTTGACCTCCCCAAATTTACTTGTAAAGTTAAAAGACTACAATACACGGCTTGTAATTAACCCTATTTAAAATACCCTGTATTTGATGTTAACCTAAGTTAACTGATGTCTGATAAGCATGTTAAGGCATTATACAATTGGTTTAACATTGGTTCAACCTGCTGTGCAAAGCCAGGCAATTTGGGCATTTTAAACAAATCCTATCTTTGGTTTTATTGTCTTATAAACAATGAGTGAAGCCAGACAATAAGTCTCTTTATGAAATGATGAGGATTCTTGGTAGTTTGAGGTGCTACTCATATTTAAGTGTCCCACAAAAAAAAAAAAAAAAAAAAACACCTTAAAAGACATAGTCCTCGGGATTAATATTGTCGAGTAGCAGAACATAACACCTCACATAAACCCCCAAAACCTGGAGTGTACCTTTTCACTGCTTTCTTCATATCCAATCTAAAGCACTTACCTGCATTTCTGCAATGACTCAGGCAATCAAAGTATATTAATTAAATAAATATATAATATGGAACTGTGGAGATGTTTTGAGTTATACTTTCCACATAATCCTTCAGGTCTAGCCGTGGGAGTTACTGGTGATGCTGACATTGTATATGGAAGGCATCAAGTATCTGGGCAGCAGTGGGGATTAGATAGTCCTTGGTTTACAACCATTTGTTTAGTGACCGAAGTTACGACGTCACTGGAAAAGTGACTTCTGACTGTTTTTCACACTTACAACCATTGCAGCATTTCCATGATCAAGTGTTCAAAATTCGGATACTCAGCAACTGGTTCATATTTATGATGGTTGCAGTGTCCCAGGGTCATGTTCACCTTTTGTGAACTTTTGACAAGCAAAGTCAATGAGGAAGTCAGTGTCAACCCTGAAGCTGATCTGACTGAGGCCATTTTGACACTATGGGTGTATTACTTGGAACCCTGACAATCAAGATTCACTTAACTTGTTACTAACTGCAGTGATTCGCTTAACAACTGTGGCAAGAAAGGTCATAAAATGGAGCACAACTCTCTTAACAACTGTCTTGCTTAACAACAGAAATTTTGGGCTGAACGGTGTTCGTAAGTGGAAGACTACCTGCACTTTGACTGGTACATTGTTGGTTTGCTTTCAGGTTTACAAACCGCAGGAAACATGCATACATGTTTAATTAATTAAATTTAATTAATTAAATTTGTATGCTGCCCCTCTCCGAAGACTCAGGGCGTTCTAGATTTTATGTTTTATGATGTTCTAGATTTTATGTTTTACTTACTAGGAAATTCTAATTCTCTTTCTGGAATTCATTAAAAGCAGTCCCTTACAATAGTGAGATAGAAACTAGATACAAAATTGGAGTGTTCTTCAGTGATTTAAGGACCGCCCTAAACTTAAATCCACATGTGTTCTTAATGTTACCAAAAAGATTAGAAAAAGCCTCTAGTGTATGGCTTGCTGAAATCGTAATGTCTTTAGTGTAACCAAATCTTTCTTTCCGCCCCCCCCCTCCCCTTGTGTTTTAAACATTTCGGCATGCATTGAAGGTGGCAAGTCTTAACCATTCATAAAAGTTTTTTTTTTCATCAGAAATTGTTCAAATAAATTAGGAAAACAATAGGGAAATATGAACTTGGCACTTCACCACTGAGCTTTGGACATGGTTGGCTTGCCCTTAACCCTCCAATTTACATTACAGTATTATTAATTTCTTTAAACAGAATGGTTGCACTCATTTAATAGCAAATGTCACTTTGTTGAAAATTAATGGAGAACCCAAGCATAATGGGAAAGTGTACAGCTATATCAGTGGAATAGAGACATGGAATGATTAATATCCTGCAAACCATTCTGCCTCAAATTAAAAAATAAACCCTGTAAAACAATAGGGTCTATAAATAGAAATAAAAATGTAATTGGCTTTATTCATATAACAGAAGAGCTTAGTTACTCCCTGCTTCCTAACACAACTCATCTTCCTCCAATTACTTTCTATAATGTGGATTCCAGTCAGAAAAAGAGGAAAAAATGTGGTACACATAGCAGTAATTAGTGTATTATGTCTCACTGAGAAAAAAATAGAATGGAATTTACACTGTAAAACTAAGCAAGTTCCTTCCACAGAAAAACAACCTACATCTCACATTTATAGGTTGATAGTCTATGTTACATGAAAGACTTCAGTAGAAATTCCTGATTTTTACTAGGCTGTACTCAGACATCCTATGCATCAATAACGTTCTAGGTAGCCAACTCAAGAACAGTTTGAGTAAGGGAAGAGCTGTCCCAGAAGGATGAAGAGAAGCTGAGAAAAAAAGAAGACAAATGAGATAGCTCCCTGAAGCTGACTTTATCAGCTTACATTAAAAGCCATGCTCTGTTAAGTGTCTTTCTACTTCACTGCATATTCCCAATATATTTTGTTCCTCACCAAAGAGTTCTGGGTGCTGCGCCAACCCCAGACAGTTTTCAGCAAAGCCAAACCTCAACTTGGCCACTGAAAAGCTTCTTTGTTTGCTGTTGCCTCCCAACTCAGCAGACCCTGCAAGTGAACCCCTTAATCCTGTAATATAGTTGGTGGGCCTTAGCTGTTGGAAGGATCTGCTTAGCAAGTCGATGGTTCCCCTTAACAGATTTTCAAGCATCAGTGCTAAGACATATTTATTATCAAGAAGCTCTTTCTAGTGCCAATAAAAAAAAAAAAACTGGGGGAAGCCACTGAGAAGAGCAAAGATAGCACAGAACTATTTTCAATGAAAGTTTTCTTTCGTTCCTTAACTAATACCAGAGACCTAAAATTTTCCCACTCCAGGTTAAATCATGAAAAAGCATTGTTTTCCACAAATACCTGGTTAAGAAACACCATAAAGCTTGAAATGGGCTGTTTTCATTCTTTAGTAGTTTGATACTGTAGTCTAAAGAAAATCTAAAGCATGCTATTTTTCCAGCTTTTCTTTGCTTTTATCTTTTTTATTTTTTTGGGTTGACCAAAGCTCTTCATATTGAAAGTTTTGGATTCTTTCCTTCAGCTTCTCTGGAATAATTTTCTAATCCATAACTTACTTGCTAATGTGCACTTCAGTGTTCAAAAAGCCTAACACTTCCAAAAAAGGCCACAACTGCCGTGATTGTCATTTTTAAAATAAATCAGTAGATAAGGTAACAGCGTAAATTAGTGTGTTCTAAAAAAGGTCACTTGTATGAAATTTATTTTTAATAGTAAAGCCTGACTTCAATCCATCTTGTATTTCTGAAGTTACATTTATGAATTTGTTTCTTTCCATAATAGTCTGCTGAACCAATACTATCTGGCAGCACACAGAAAGGCAACTGCCAATTCCTTGCTTATAAAAAATCCAAACATTTATTTTCCTAAATAAATACCAATGATTAGACTTAAAAAGCTCAGTAAGAGCCAATACATACCACCATGCTCCAGTCTGGAGTGCTGATCTTCCTCCACATGCACATACAAATTGTCAGCATGAAATGGCTGATTCATGTCATGGCTTTTAACCTTTTGCCCCCTCCTCTCAAAAATAAATCTAGAATTTCCTATGATACAGCTGCAATTCATATTTTCTATGAATGTGAAAAAATAATTATTTTTTTCTATCAGTTTTTATTAATTTATAATGTAGCATACAAAGAAAATACAAAAGTACCGTATTTGTTGGACTATAGGATGCACTTTTTTGTCTCCCAAAAGGAGACAAAGCCCCAACCACCTGCCAGCCGTTTTTTTGCCTCCGGGTGCCCCATTTTCGGGCCCTTTTTCGGCCCATTTTCAAGGCTTTTTTCAGCCCGTTTTTGAGGCTTTTTTGGCCCGTTTTCAATTATTTTTTTGGCCAATTTTTTCAGTAAAAAAGGCCTGAAAAAAGCCTCAAAAACAGGCCGAGAAAAGCCTAGAGAACAGGCTGAAAAAAGCCTTGAAAATGGGCTGAAAAAAGCCCTGAAAATGGGCCAAAAAAAAAGCCTAGAAAACAGGCCAAAAAAAGGCTGGAAAAGGCCTGAAAAAAAGCCCCGAAAATGGGGCACCGAGGCCAAAAACTTTTTTTTGTTGATTTCCTCGTCTAAATTTAGGTGCGTCATATAGTCAGGTGCGTCTTATAGTCCGAAAAATATGGTAAATAATAGGAAAAATAGGGAAGGGAAAAGTGAGGGAATAAAAGGGGGGGGAGAAAAGACTTTCAAATTTCTTTGGTGCAGTAAAATAAGGCATTAACATCAAACCTCAACATTTTACTTTTACATAATAGTTTAAACTAGCCACTTCTACTGTATAACAACAAATCTATCTAATCAGTAAAACCCAAAATCAAAGTTTCATTTTTTTTCGACCTCAAGCACAAAGTTCAAAAGCAGTTTCCAAGTAGAAATAAAAGTATTTGTATTTTTTTTTCTTTGATCAAAGCAGTCAAGTTAGCCATCTCTGATAACTTTATTAATTTTTGTAGCCATTCGTCCATTGTGGGGGATCAAGGTGACTTTCCATTTCTGTGCGTGAAAAAATAATTCTTGTGTAGCTTGTGGGTAAAGCGCCAGATTGGTGCACCTGGCTAGGAACTGGGAGATCGTGAATTCTAGCCCCACATCAAGCATAAAGCCAGCTAGTGTTCTTGGGCTCATCACTCTATCTCAGCCTTGGAAAGGAAGCAATGGCAAACCACTTCTGAAAAATCTTCTCAAGAAAACTGCAGGGACCTTAGTCTGGACAGTTGCCTGACTTAAGAGCATGCACACATACAATTTATGCGGAAAGTAAACTGAATCAAGATTTCAATGTGAAGTAACTGGTAAATGTCCTCCTTCTACTCACCTGAATGTGGATCAGAAATTATCCATTCCAAACAAAATCTATTAAATTAAGGTGACACGCAATTTGGTCCTGAAACAGCAGTCTCAATTCAGATTCCAGAGAGACATGCTGAAGATTCACATCAGGAATATTTACAGCAGGACAGCTGGGTTCTGGCAATATGATTTTACAACAGGTTGCACATGCATCATTTACACTGACAGCCAAGGACAAATGATTGTTCAATGATACCAAGATACTCTAGTGTGAGCTTATGCAAGTTCAACCAAAGATCTAAGGATAAGCATTCATAAAGCTCCCGTTGTCCCTCAAAACAGTATTTCAGGGTCAGCATGACCCATACATTAATACCAAATGACAACCTGAATACATTTATATAGCCTTTCCCCCCAGACCTAAACTAATCTTGCTGCACTAAAACCATAGGTGGCAGAGCCATATTTTCCATGCTATCAACAATTCTCTGCTTGAAACGCAAAGTTGGAACATTACCATTCAGTGTGGAAACACATCTGAAATCCAAATCAGTGCTTTGAAATAATCTGATTCTCACACAGTGCTTTTAGTTCTGTTGCTGGTGAAGACAACTTTGGAAGCAGATGGCAAAGCTCTTCTAACACTGCAATATCCAACACAGTGGAAAGTTTTTGCCTCAAGGATCAAAGCAGAGTCATAGTGGAAAGCCAGTTTGGTCTAGTGGTTAAGGCACCAGGCTAGAAAGCAAGAGACCATGAGTTCAAGTCCCTTAGCCGTGAAAGCAGTGACTTTGAGCCAGTCACTCTCTCTCAGTCCAGCCTACCTCACAGGAAAATTGTTGTGGAGAAAATAGTAGGAAAGTGTGTTGAAAGTGTGTGTTTGCTGCCTTGAATTATTTGTAAAAAAATAATAAGGGCAGAATACAAGTAAATAAATATTAATAATGTAGAGAATATTTGTTGAGAGTCAAGTTCATAATTATTTGGATCACAACTCGGGGAGGAAAAATTTAAGCTTTCCTTTTCTTGCTCCATTTTAAGGAAAATACCTCTTCCAATGCTGGCATTTATTTCATGGGAGAGCAAGCAAATCATTTTCCAATTAGATGGCAGCTAAATTGTCTTCTATGGAATGTAAGCCAGAGTACTTTTGTTTCACATTACTGAGAGACAATGGGTGGCATGGAGACTCAGCTTCCTAATCAAGAAGTAAAGATTGGGAGACATGCTCCTTAATACCATATACATTTTCTCCCGAAAGAATAATAATGATTTGAAGATGTTTCTGAGCAACCAGACATTTTTGGCTGCTTCCAATGCTCTGCCACAGAAAGCACTATAGCAGCATAAGAGGCATATCTAGCACTAGATGGAAGTTTTTTATGTTTGTTAGGATTCATTCATTGGCACTGGGGGATTTTGACCAAGCCAAACAGCATGGATCAAGATTGGAATTTCAGAGAAAAGACTTGATTAAAAAAATACACTCTGACTGCAAGAAGTCATTTAAACTTACTCAAACTTACCCATTATTTGTTCACTTTTTACATTACAAGCAAAGTCCGCGAGAGAGAATTGCCCAAAGCCTATGGTTGCTGGTATACAGTTTGCTATGCAAAATAGAGAAAGAAAAGGGTGGGGAATGTTTTTTCCAAGAAAGGACAGAGCCAAGTCTTCAGGAAACTTCTTTGTAACTTTAAGCATGTAACGATTTATTTATTTATTTATTGGTTCGATTTATATGCCGCCCTTCTCCGGAGACTCAGGGTGGCTTACAATGCGTTAAGCAATAGCCTTCATACTTCTGTATATACCTGCTTAGTAGGGCTTTCGGGCCCCCCTAAGCGGTGTTCTTTTTTATACAAAGTCAGCTTATTGCCCCCCAGAATCCGGGTCCTCATTTTACCTACCTCGAAAGGATGGAAGGCTGAGTCAGCCTTGAGCCTGGTGAGATTTGAACTTGCAGTAATTGCAGGCAGCTGGTGTTAGTTAACAGCACTTTAGTCTGCTGTGCCACCAAGGCTCTTGTTCCAAGAGCACCAAGGATGCTTCTTTCTCTTCCCTTAAATGGGCCGTTTCCATCTGACTTTTCCATGGATTTGGGTTTGTGAATAATTCATGTCAAGTTTTAAAAAAGGGAAAGATTGAAAGTGTTGCAAACTTTGGGTTTTAGGAGAACAGAGGCTATTGGAAAGTATAATTTTCTAAAAACTCACTCACAAACTAATGCAACCTTGAATGACATTACCACAAAGACCCAGGCCAAGAAAGACTCAGCATGAAATAGGAATAAAATAGAGGTGGCGTACAGGCATGCGCAAAAGCCTCAATTTTGAGTAACTGCATTTACCCAGCTGTTCATAGATACGACTGTAAAAGGAGGCTAAATAATAGATAGGACTTAACCAGTGGTGGTATTCAGTCAGTTCTATCCGGTTCAGGCAAACTAGTAGAGGCGGTGGTAGGAGGCTCTGCCCACCTGATCGGATGTAGTCATGTCCCATTTTTTGACACTCTGTGCATACATGGAAGGTCCTGCACATGCACAGAGGTGGTGCGTGCGAGCAAAGCGAGCACACACACTCTCACATTTGCGAACCTGTAGCGAAGGAAAGTGAATACCAACCCTGGACTTAACCCATTTGCAGTCCTAAATGTGACTAGGGACACTGATATGAAAGAGTTCCCTATTATGGACAGCAATCTAAAACCCTTTTAGACAGACGTGCACAGACACTGGAACAGAATATTAGAACAGAATTTGTGTGCAGCATAGTTGTCTTTTAGCCCCACGTACGTGCAAGTATCAGGATAAGCCTTCTGAGGATTTGAGAAAAGCTGCAGAATGGATGTACAGAATAGATGTATACAGAATGTTTCCTGGCAGATAGCTGCTTAATGATGAGAGATGAGGAAAAAATGTGTGGTTACTCCATCATTTCCTCCTTAACAAATCTATTGGAGGGAAAAATGGACCTTTGGTTATGAATGAGGTTATATGATTGTACTTATATACAGGTAGTCCCCGACTTATGACCACAAAAACTGAGCCCAAAATTTATGTTGCTAAGTGAATCATTTGTTAAGTTAGTTTTGCCCCATTTTACAACCTTTCTTGCCACAGTTAAGTGATTCACTGCAGCTTTTAATTTACAGTAGTAACATTGTTGTTAAGTGAATCTGGCTTCCCCATTGACTTTGCTTGTCAGAAGGTCATGAAAGCTGATCACATGACCCCTGGACAGTGCAACTGTCATAAATATTATCCAGTTGCCAAGCATCCAAATTTTGATCACATGACCAAGGGGATGCAAAAGTGTCATAAATGTGAAAAAATGTCACTTTTTTCGGTGCCGTTGTAACATTGAACCGTACAGCCTTACTGCTTTACTGTACAGCCTTATTGCAAAAGTGAAGTTTATAAAAGTGTGTCTAAAGCAGAACAGGTAATGCTATCCTGCACAACTGTATAATTCCTTTTTAGTAGTTTCCTTTTGCAGGGATATGTTGCAATAATGACAATTCCTATGATCCCTCTTTACTAGAGTTGTGTTGATGGGATGATAGGAATTATAATACAACAAATCTAGAAAGTACTAGGTTGGGTCTAGAAAAATAAAATATGGACAAGTAATGTTCTCCATTCTTTATGCACCGGCACCCCAGCTCTCAAAATTAGCCTTAGCTCCACTCTACGCAGTTGAAGAGATGTCATGTTTAGTCATGTCTAACTTGGCCCTTGCTCCCTGGTTTTGGATTTCACAACCCAGCCATTTAATGAGAGCATTACCTGATGTCTTAGGGGCCTTTCTCCACCTGCTTGAAGGAAACCCAAGTACCAGAGACAAACCAGAACTTGTAAACTTCACAAGATTTTTATAATTAGGCATCAGTTTTCCAGCATCTGAAAAGTGCTGCCACTTTGACAGCAGCGTAAAGACCTCAATAAAATAAATGCAAGGAATACGCCCATTTGGTAAAAGCCTTAGGGATCCTCGTACGAAACTCGGCTTCCCACCTGCTTCTGATTCGTTTTTGCCCCAAACTATAAATAGCTTATTTGTATAAATATGCCACTGGCAATACAATCTAAGCCTTAAAAAATGCAATCAAAGCACCAGGCAGACTACTGATATAATCAAACACAGAGAAAGACACAATTGAATTCTAGGAGCAGACAATGTTGCTGATTAATGGGCTACAGCCAAATAATTACATCAAAATGGAAGAGGGGCTTGTTGATATCAACTAATCTTGACTAAAAGAGCTGTCATGTGTTCCTTTTCTGAGCAACTGGTGACGTCTGAAAAAGGCAATTTTAGAATCCCAGAAAACCTCAGTTCCTCTATTCCTCTGATGAAAACAGAACTCAAGACACATCTCACTCTGAAGATAAAGTTTGATAACATTGGTTTATTTGTTTTGCCTTACCTGAATAAACAATTATTGGGTGCATAGGAGAAGGCGGTGTGTCTGTGATTCATCATTCTCCTTCTGTCTTTAATAACCAACCCACTTAATCTTTGAATGAGACTGTTTTCTTCTGCTCTGTTCACCCTAACCAGGACAAAAATATAGTCCAGAAATCAATTTTCCTGTCACAATCTCATGATCTTGCCCTTGTTTCCTTGAAACACTACTCTATTGATCACTGATCCTATCTACCAGTCAACTCCAAGCCTTCTCCATACCTGTTACTTGCCAGCTGGGCTAATTCTGAAAAGCAACTTATTATTCTTTAGGAAAAATTTCATTCCTGTTCAAAAAATAGTTCAAACGACAGAATTGGAAGCACCGACTCCATCAGACAGAAGAACTGGCCATACCTCTTAGTGCATGCTATATCTTAGTTGAGTGTCCCACCATTCTCAGCATCTAAATAAACCTGGTCTATGCCATCTATTCTATGTTAGGGAGAAAGACTGGTGGTGATTGTCCTGTCAGTAAGTGAAGCTTAATGGGAGGTGAAACAAAGACAGAATCATTTTCTGGTTTGTCAACATAGTAAAACAGAAATCAGAAGTGGGGGAGAGGGGTAAACACAATCTTACTTTTCCGCCACTTAAGGAGTGGTAGATACTAAGAATGCTTCTGCATTTGTTTGTCCAGTATGCTCAGATGAAAGCAGGGTTGTTGCTTAAAATGGTAAATGCAGCAGCATTCTCACTTGGTATCTTGATATGGCCTAAATCAGTGATGGCGAACCTTTTAGGCAAAATGAACTTCTGGTTTCAGCTACTGAACTTCTGGTTTCAGCCAGCTACTCTTCCGGGTTTCTGGCACGCATGCACACATGACAATCAGCTGGCTGGCACACATGCGCACACAGGAAAACAGAAGACCAGCTCTTCTAGTTTCTGGCACTACCACATGCAAAAAGGCCAGCTGACTGTCGCATGCGCATTTGTTCCAGAAACCCAGAAGAGGAATGGGTGAGGCCACACATGCCAGGCGGCATGGCTCCACGTGCCACTTGGGCACATGTGCTATAGGTTCGCCATCACGGGCCTAAGTTATGGTATAGGGTTTAAGTTATAGGGAGAGACAATTTAGCCTTTCTAGTAATGAGTAAAGGAGGTGAAGAAAGAGGAAGGGTCCATGATGGGCTACAAAGTCAGATGTTTGGTTCAGAGCAGTCGTCCTCTAGATGTGTTGGGACTTCACCTTACAAAATGCTTAGAAATGTTGCCGAAAATTCCCAGAAAGCAAGGCCAAGGAAGTTCCAAGATACAGAAAAGGCCACTTCAAATCTGAACGAGGTCATATTTAACAGCTAAGTATTGATTCTGAAGAAATTTAGTCTGATGTCTTAGTGGTCTCTAATGAAGATCCTGGGCAGTGGGAGGAGATGACTTGCAAGGAAGAACGAATTTTTCACTGGGAATCTGTTTGAGGTTGCTTGGGTGAGAAATACAATTAACTGCATTAAAATTACCAGTTTACCTCAAAAGGCTTCTGAGATGGTGTTATTCTTGCCTGAAAACCATGGCAACGGGGTCTCTTTTGCTAAGAAGACCTTAGCTTGGTGTTCTTGGCCAGTTGCCATGGAGACTAGGCTTGTACAATGCCTACACTGAGCATAAGAGTGGGAAAGACAGCTCAGTCAGGTTTCTGTGCAAATTATGTGCCACAGGAACTAACCTCTGCTAACAGCTTTAGCACTGAAAAAGAAAAAGAAAAAACTAGCAGGAAAATGCCTCTCCACCTCCCTTGTTCTTCTCCCCACACAGAAGAATGGAAACAGCTGACAAAGATTTCAAAGAGCTGGGACACGCATACTTCACGTTCTCTTCATTTTCTCCCCTTTTTTTGAATGCAATGCTTCAGCAAACCCAAGAAAAGAAAGGGTGGGCCTGCCTCTATTGCAGAATGTCTAAACTCCAAGGAAGCCTACAATGGGGGGAGGAAAGGACTCTGGAAAGGGAATTAATACCCATTTTGAAGATGTTATTTTGTTCCTGATCAAACCTATGCAGAATCTTAACTTTTTTTAAAAAAAGAAAAGTTTACTTAAAACAATTGCACTCGAGCCCCATTTTAAAATAAAAGACATTGTGGATTTGTGGCTGGGATGCAATGCTGCCACTATTTTTCATGAATAGCAATTGATGGCTGTTCAGTAGCCTGTTAAAAAAAGTCAGTGCGTTAAATTGTTACTCAAAGTAGCATTCATAGAATTAGGACCTGAAGCTATTGCTTCTAAGAAAATACTGAAACTACTCAGAGTATTCACTGAATTCTAGGCCTGGGGAAAAGGAACCAGAAATAATCTGGACTAAACAGGGGATCCATCATAACTAGTTTCTCTCCATTTTTTTCTGAAGTTTTTTTCCCCAACTGAAGATTCTGCTTTCAGACCTAACCTTATCACCAACCTGTTACAAACAAGTGCAGACACAGAGAATTTAATGTTTAATTCCAGCTACAGGGGAACAAAAGAAACCTTGCTAATTTCTAAACTGCAGTAAATACCGTAACACCAGGGGTGAAATCCAGCAGGTTCTGATAGGTTCTGGAAAATCAGTAGCGGAAATTTTGAGCAGTTCGAAGAACTGGTGTGGAAATTTTGAGTAGTTCGGAAACCGGCAAATACCACCTCTGGCTGTTCCCAGAGTGGGGCGGGAACAGAGATTTTGCAATATCCTTTCCCCAGGAGTGGGGAGGGAATGGGGATTTTGCAGTATCCTTCCCCTGGAGTGGGGTGGGAATGGGGATTTTGCAGTATCCTTCCCCTGGAGTGGGGTGGGAATGGAGATTTTGCAGTATCCTTCCCCTGCCATGCCCACCAAGCCACGCCCACCAAGCCACACCCACAGAACCAGTAGTAAAAAAAATTGGATTTCACCACCGCATAACACTGTAAGAATACACAAGGCAAATTTTATCCAGCAGGTTAGGTCAATGGGGCAAATTAAAATGTATTTTATACAAATCCAATATATATAATCAATACAATGTAATCTTCAGTAGGGAATTAGCTGCCTTCCCTAAGGTTTGATTGAGGACCAGGTTATCTGCCTTAATTTCTTGATCCCATTTTTCCCCAGAGTATAACAGCCACTAATCTAAATCTGGATTAAAAGATCAAAATGTTTTAAACTGGGGGAAAACCTGTACTTTCTATACACTGGATAGGAATGTAAAAGAAGCACCTATTGGCATTATTACATGGCAGAAGATCCTCAGAGCCTGAAAAGACCTGTTTCATTCTCTAGAGAGGAAGTCCCTGCAGAAGACAGGAGATTGCCACTTGGTAATGAATTAATTCCTTGCTTGGCATATGTATGCAGAATATTTGATGGACACTTAAATGCAGCTTTCCACAAAGGGCTATCTTAATTTGTGTGAAGCTACAAGTCATCCAAAATAAATTTAGACCCTAGTAACCGACATCCTAATCCTAGGAAAAAAGTAAATCTGGATTTGGGATGCTGAAACCATCATCTAAAAAAATCCCAAGAATAATCCTCTGTGTATTGGAACTACTAAGCCATGACACTCATGATTGATTTTACAAATGTTGTTACATTTTAACAGCTTGATGCCTATGGGTATTGATAATAGGAAGGGCAAAACATGACCTGACCTAGTCCACTCGTCACTGAGTAAGCCCTCTTACTAAGCAAACTGAGTTTGAAAAACCAAAATCAAGAAAAAGGCTAGGAAGAATAGAGGCTTAAGTAAAGGTTGATATCGCTATTTTGCCCTGCTTTTACGTTTAAATTTAATAGTCAACAAATACTGTATTTTTTATGAACATTAGGTGAGGTTTGATGGTATTCAGCTAAGAAAACAGTGTATATATCTGTCTTGAATTGGTGATAGTGTACTTGACCACAGGTGTGCTAATTGCCACCCCAAATCCATAAAAACTTGGCTGAACAATCCATTTTGTCTTCTGCCTGCCTTTCTCAAAGTGATGACAGCCCCTGGCAATTTCACAAGCTACTTTTATTGATTGGAGACATTACACTTGTAACTAGCCACCAACCCAGCAAAACTTCTATCTTCCCAATATTTTATGGCAGCTGTCAAAACATAAGCTGGCACATACAGAAGTCTTATTCACAGACTTCTGATCTGAGATGCGCAAATTTATGGAAAGCAGAAAACAACAAAATTGTCCAATCCCCACAAAGTAGATTAATTTAATCAATATTATCTGAGATTAGCTTCAAATTCTGATCTTTCTACAAATAGGAAGTAGGCTCCAAACCTAAAGATAATAATGTTCTTCTAGATAAGAATGTATGATCACTCAATATCACTTTTCACCACGAGATAAGCAGCATATAAATTTCATAAAGAAATGAATATATTTATTTAATACATTTGTATGGATGCTCATTACATATACATGATTCTGGACAACTGATAATGATAAACAAAATAAAAACGGGATAAAATTGTTAAAAAATCAAGTTTTTAAAAAATCAAAAGCATAAAATAGCTGCCAAAAACATTCATAACATCCTACATACGAATTAGCCATGAAACAGGTTCACTACTATTGCCAGAGCCTCAGGCTAGATGGCAAATCCAAGTTTTTAATGCCTTGTGAAAGGCCAGTGGGTGGATGATACTCCAGTGGGAGAGAACCATGGCAGAGAAGGCTCACTTCTTAGTGTTGCCAGATGGAACTCTCTAGTGCCAGGACCTGGAGCATGCCATTCCTGCCTGCTGGGAACTACTTTCTATGAAATTATTTTCATATGATTCCTTCATTATGGATGTTAAAGTAATACAGAATTTAATTTGTTGATAATGCTGATAATCATGTTGATTTGGCAAAGGGCTCAAGATTCAAAACTAGTAATTTTATACGCTGTTTGGACAGATGGTCCAGGTTTAAACCTTACTGTACTGTATATTAATATACAATGAGAGGTGGTATTCAGCTGGTTTGGATGGTTCACCCGAACTGGTAGCGTAAATCACAGGTGGGCCCGCGCCCCCCACCTCCAGCTCTATGCCATCCTATTTAGGCACGTTTTTGAGGCCGGCTGCATGCACGGAAGATGCGCATGTCAGCAAAGCACATGTGCGGACCAGTAGGGAAAGTAAGTGAATACCACCCCTGAGACAGGTATCAGGTGTCTCTTTAGTTTCTGCTTCGTCTTTAAAAGAGAAACTTTAATAATACCTAGCCTGTAGTATACTATCAGAGCTAGTTATGGGATTAGGATTTCAAATAAGGCATTTATATACCATATCTTATGATTTTCTATTTTAGATGGAACTTGAAAAATTGGACCATATGCATTTGGGATTAACTACAGATTTTACCTGCAATACATTCAATGAAAACATGTAGAAGGAGCAGGAAAAAAATGATGAACAACTTTAAGCAATACTAGTTGGGAATTATGTAATCTGCAATCTAACACCTCTGAGTAGCATTTCAAATCTAGTAGTAGATTAGGAAGAATGATGTAAAGCATGCTGTTGATTTCCCAACAGCTTTGATCATATTATATACGAAATAATCTCTTATTGCAAGTTGTTCAATAATAGAATATAGAAGTGATCCTCTGCTCCTGGACTGACAAAAATGCATTTGTTTTCCATTAACTGAGCTTTATAGTAGTGAACAAGCTAGACAACTGTTCTCTTGATTGAATGCAACTCAATTCCACAATAACATTCTTAGAACTGCCAACAGTCATTGTTTTTGGGTAATGTCAAAGTAATACTTCTAGACTTTGCTTATCTTTTTAAAATATCCTTTATGCTGGAAAATATCTCAGATAAAATAAGTGTCTTTTTTATTTTTAGCACCACTGTGCTTGAATCCACTTCAAAAATGGTTCATAGGATTCACCTACTTGGATAAACTTTACAGAAATAACAAAGGCATTATCGGCTCATCAGCTCCTGCTTGGTCTTAAGTAACTGATTGATGCAACAGAAAAGATCCTCAGTAGTTGAATGTAAGTATCAGTTGCAACATAAACGTAAAAACTTGTGATCTGCCAATCCATAGCATCCTCCGGAGAGAAGCAAGTTTCAATGCTTTTTTGCCAGCAGATACTGAATGTTTTTAAACACTTCATGGATCAGAGTTGCAAAAAGCACAAAGGAGATCTCTGGTGGCTCTCCAATTGATGCTGATTGGACCTGAGATCATTCCTTTCCATTTGTCATGCAAATTAGAGTTGGTGGAAGCTGAAACTTAGCAATTGCAGATAATGTAGCTGCTGATTGCCTGGAGGTGCACAGCATGGCAACTGGGGAGATGCACAAGCTATTCATTCCTACTCCAAGGCCATTTTTCGTATCTACAGTAATCTAATACAGGTACAGGATTTTAAGAAGGATACTGTATAAACTTTAACCTAATCATTAGCTGGTGGATCACACTTCCCAAGGTTTAAATAGTATCTAAATATAATGATTGTACATTCTCACAAAATTGGTAAGTAAACAGGTAAAATGTACAGTCTATTTAATGGTTAATCCTGGCAGGAAACACAGCATTCAGAAATAAAGGCTGTATAACTTGTAAGTAACAAAAATGGGATAAATATCCTTGCCTGACAGTTTATTAATATCATTGATCCCAATTATTTTTTTTTTCTTCAATTCATCTTTATTGATGAATATGCAATCTCCTTCCCCTTTTTAGGAGTAAGTCCCATTGAATTAGTGGCAACTGCTCTAAAGTAGAAGATATTTAACTCTAGTGTTAATTACTATTCTTCCACCTGTATGCTAAGCAGTTTAGAGAATATGAAAAAAAAATCATAATGATTTACATTGGGTGAAGGGAGAGTTCATACATACTAATTAAATGTATTTCTTTTTGGCATCCAATTAAAACAATTATTTACCATTTTTCCTCCTGTTACTTGGTACATTACACAAACTACTATTCCAGGATATATTTTTATGTTCAAATTTATTTCAGTTTCACATTTTTAAAGAACAAAAAATGGAGTACTTAGATGGTTTCAAGATGCCCAGAAAACTAATTATTGCAGTACAGTAAAAATAAAATAAACCAGTTTCCATTTTCAGTGTTGACATGACAAGGACAGAGACTTCACTAGAAGCTACCTAAGCACAGGATTCTAAGTATATTTATATAAGAAGGGATTTCAAAAATGCATTTTAGTATTTTTAGATACTATACAACATCTATCATCATAAAACTAGAATGTGTTCTAGAGAAAGTAATAAAAAGCATCACACCACTGTTCAAAGTATTTTATGATTCCTACCTCATTTGCCCTCACATTATTATTCTGTATGGAGACTGGAGAAGTCAGGCTAAGAAACAACAATTTGCCCAAGGCCACTCCATCTGTAACTCAGTTGTAATGTCAATAAACTTCTTCACTGTCCACAGAATCTAAGCTAATATATTTGTTTTCTTTATGGATGTTTTTGAGATCCAGTTTTGTCTAGTAGTTAAGGCACCAAGCTAGAAAGCAGGAGATTGTGACTTCAAGTTCTGCCTTAGTCATGAAACCACTTGGGCAAGTCAGTCACTCTGCTAGCCCAACCCACCACACAAAGTTGTTGATTTGTGGCAGAAGGTATGTTGGATATGTTCGCTGCCTTGAGTTATTTGTAGAAATAATAAAAATGGAATACAAATAAAATAAAACAAACAGAACTCTTTTAAAGTAACCTTTCTTTTTCAACAAAGTACAGTTTCCTTGTTTTAAAAACCATGTTAAGGTATCATTGGATTAAAATCCCACAGGAATATGGTTGAAGATTCATCTGGTACATACCCAGCAGAGGAAAGAAAAAACTTTGCCCAATATCTCAGCAAAACACTAATTAATGTTGTTTTTAACCTGCTGGTAAAGTTGTAAACCCTTAGCATAGTAAATCCTACTGAAATCCTAATGACTATAATTGCATTGTTAATTACAGAAACATTTTTGGACATAAAACAGCTATCTGAACCATTCATTCATTTCCATGAATTTAAAATTAGACAATTACCAACTTTCATTATCAACTTTCATTCCATCATTTATCTTACACCCTTATAAAAAGTGATTTGAAAATTAGCAACTGACAATAATTGGACTGACAATCTGAATCTACATATTATGTACAAGAAAAGGAAAGCCAATAACAACAACAACAAAAAAAAACCCGTTTCCTTAATTGTCATCATGGAGTGAAAACACTGGCCCATAGCCAAGCAAAGGATTGTACATGGATATGTGGGAAAATGCACAGAAGCCCACTTTTAAGTGTCCTTAATTGAGTGCTCATAGGAAAAGGTTATTCACTTGCTCTTCCTACATTTACAAAGATCATTGGAAAAGTAAATTCAACTGATGCTTGATAACTCAATAATCCTATGACCTTTATCAAGAAGCCAGTTCATGCTCAAGTCAGCTCATAAATCTTAATATCATTCATATTTACCTTGAAAGAAGCCTCACTGCTTCCAAGGGTACATGAGTAGCACTTTGCCATAATAGTCCAAAGTGATTATTTAATTGTATTAAGTAAGTTCCACTAAAATCAATGGGATTTATTTCTTACAGTAGTAGACATGGCCAGCATTAAGCTGTGGCTTTTCATTCCAAGTGCCAACATGCTAAATGACACTAAATAGAAAGACCTGCTGGAATACAAAAGGCTTTTTGTTAATTATGTTATGTCACTGATCCCATGACCATGTATTTCACCAGTCATTACCAGAATCACCATGCAAACAGTCTGATCTAATGGTTGAGGCACCAGGCTAGAAACCAGGAGACTGTGATTTCTAGTCCCATGTTAGGCATGAAAGCCGACTAGGTGGTTCTGGGATAGTCACTCTTACTTAGTCCATCTCATCTCACAGTGTTGCTGTAATGGGTAAACTAGTTGGGGGAAGGAACATTAGATATGTTTGCCATTTTGAGTTATTTATAAAAATAATAAAGGCAGCATAAAACTAAAACAAAACAAAACAGAATAATCTTATCCATGTCTATTTGCAAACCCCAATGTATTTAGTGGAGTATCTAAGTGTTTGGTGGCTAGTAATCACAAGGATCTTCAAAAATTAAAATATACTTCTTACCACTTCATAAGTCAACCTCATGAACACTTATTCACAAGTAAAATAATTTGTTCAATGAGAATTATTCCCATAAGTGAATTTAGGATCACATTTTCTACAATATAAATATTCCAAATGCTGATAAAAGTGAAACACCTATCAGGGAGTTTAATTTTCAGTTTAGAAAAGCTGATAGTATTTGTATGTTTCTATCTAAAAAAAAGATTATGGTGAGTTTATTTCTTCCAGATCCTTGAGGTCCATATTTGTAGGGGATAACCAAAAAAAAAAAAAAAAATAGGGGACAGAATCTATTATCTTTGCCTAATATATTAGCGCCTAATAACAGGAACCAGATGAACAGAGGTCTTCAGAAATTAGGCCAAACTGCCAGAATGACAAAAAATATACTCAAAGCAGAGACCATCTATGTTATGAATGTGGTTATTAAAGTGACATGCTATTGTACTGTATTTTTCTGTGAAAGCTAACTGATTGATACAATATGGAGGAATAAGTAAAGCATTGTTAATATTACCATAACATCAGGATAAAAATTGTAACTGCTACATTTTTCAATAGCTAAGCCATTTTTTTAAGAAGTACCTTAGGGAATATGCAAATGATAGCACAGTGTCTAGCTGGAGGTTTCATTAGAGAACACTGTACAGATAATTACTGTTCTTAAACAAGTGTTGATTTATTGGCCAAAGAGCTCCCACTTCAAGTGTCTCTTCTAAGGCAGAGAAGCTGTCCTGTACTCTGTGCTTAAAATGACAGCCTAACTTCATTCATAAGGAAACTATCAGGAATTCAATGGGAATTATTCCTAGGAAGGCCTGAAATAAGTCATAAGTGGCTAGGTCAATATATGTTAATTAGACTACAATTTACAATCCATAACAGCTGGGTTCCCAGAACATGCCAAGGTAAAGTTAAATAAACCACAGTATGGCTTAGTTTAATGTATGAACCATGTCAATGTGATGAAGGAAGTATTAGGGGAGAAAACTATGATTAAATGGTTAGAGTGAAACCTATTTCACAGGGCAGCTACATCTAGCTTAATTTTATGACAAATCTGTATAATGACTTAACTGCTCAAACGATATATGTCACCCTGATGATATATTTTTCTGTTTAACATTCATCCAGTAGTACGTTAAAGGCAACGATTCACTGTTTTTCAGTTTTCAGAAATATAAGTGTATGTTTACCTGCTTAGCAAGCTCACAGTGTGAAAAACATTAAAGGATTGTATCTAATCTTAACTTGGCAAAAAGTGTACAGAACCGTGACTTGAGCAATCATTTGTAGAAGGGTTTCTGCATATCACATTACTGAATCTGACATTTGCTCAACAATAATAATAGGGTGCCCACAACCCTCACAATTCCAAGAAACCCAATTTATCTGGAGAGAATCAGCCTCTAATCTCCCTGGTTGGAAGAGTGCAATAGCAGAATGACATAAGAAAATATTGTCTATAAAGGATCTGTGCCATAATAATCTACTCTAGATTTGTTTCATTACAAAACATTTTATAAAGTTATATAAAGTGCCTTTCACGAAATACAAAGGGTGGCATCATGAATCTGTGACGTTTTCCAGGAATGTTACCCACTGACAGGAAATTGTTCGACCCAGTAGCCAAAATCAATTTGCATCCCCTGTATCAATGGCTGGGGAATACTGTGGAAGCTGCAATCCCAAAATATACGCCTATTTTAGGTTTAAGAAACAGGATCAGACCTTTAATTGCACCTTATTCAACAGACCATAGCAGCGTCCTTAGTCTCCATTTACAGATACATTCAAAATGTCATTTTTTGTATGTCAGAAGTCTAATAGTGTCTGTATTTTCTGAAGTTAATGAGAAAACATCATTTGAATAAAAAAAGGTGTTTATTTTCAGAATCCCTTATAATTACTTGAGTGATACAGGAGCAGATGGCCACTGATTTGCTTACCATAGAATTAACTTTGCATTTAGGAATATAAACACAATCATGAAGACTGTTAAGATATATTACTTCTTGCTTAATGTTGATTATAATATGCTTAACAATATATTGTCCTAATTGCACAGTATAAGATCACATTCGTGCAAGTTTTATTCAAGTGCAATACTTTGAGTAAGTCATATCAATGTTGCATTTTCAATGGACCATTTTCATTTGTTTCCCAAAAGTTTAATGGTCTGGTTTTTCAAATCTCAGAAATTCCAATCACAATGACTAGAAATTCTAGAATCATAGTCTTATCCCATTTAAAAGATGTCTTCATAGGACATCAAAATATGGGTATTCTCCAATTAAGGTTTAATTGTTCAACCATCTGATATATATACATCATTATAAACTCATCATACTGTAAGATGGACAGCTGCAATTAAATTACAGGTCAAGAAAGCCAGATTCTTAATTAGCATAAATGACTAAATTTTCTGTGGTCTGCAACTAATACACTTATCATATGATCTATTCAACATAAGAATACTATGCAAATCATGTAGTTGATCAAAACATACATTTACTTTATTTCCCAGCCCTTTCCCTTTCTTTTTTAACCTTTTTCTTTGTTTTATATTTTATACTTTTTTGAAATTTAATAAAGTTTTGGGGAAAAGAGGCAAGGTTAGTTGCTGCTTTGATAATTGGATAAATTCAGAAATAACCTTAATATAATCCCATTTCAGTACAAACTTGATTATTTTACTAGCTGTAAAATCCCTTCCACCAGCACACCCCAAAGTGAAGAAGTCACCCACACATCTAATATATTAGAAATGGAGAAGCTGAAGGAGTTTGAAACGAACAATCTTTTAGAATAGATCATGTTATCATAATAAATTTGGACTGCATCCTTGCTCTTTTCCACACTGGGTTATTTGAACAAACAGCTTGGTACTAGTGTCATATATAATGGCCATCTGTTCAGTTTCTCTGCAGTTATCAGCAGGATTACCTGAAAAACTTTCTTTTTAATCAAGAAGTTACATGCACCTTTCAATCCTGGATAGTTTGCAGTGTTAATGAAGAGGATCAATGTTTACCAGGGACAGACAGAACTTCTAAACATCCCTTAACATCTGTTTATGTACTGAACAAGTCTCATCCTCTCCTTTGCATTTATGTGCATTTACCACTTGCCTGTCATTCATGAAAACTAAAGCCACCACAAATAAAGCAATGAGCCCTTACTATGATCATCCAAAATGTTACATGGGAGGGTCCCTGTGTCTAAAAGTGTAACTTTTAGGTGCACAAAAGCAGGCTTTCTATCAGATTGTGGCATGTCACACAGTTGGTTAAAACAGTGGAGGTTTTGCAGGGGGGAGGGAATTATTTAGTGTTAGCCCCTTCCCACATGTTGCAGAAGACAACTCTTATTTAAAAGGGATATTGCTGACTTCAAAGTTCTCAATTCCCTCAGAAGTCCACAAAACAAACTTTCAAGCTCACTATGGCTTTGTTGCACTGCCATTCTGTGTAGATTTATGATGGGGTGTGTGTGTATATATACCCCACTCCCCTAAACCCTTCTAACCCCTTTAACAACCTTTTCCGAGTTTGTTACTACGGCTGCAAATAGGACCCTTCCTTGAGATTAAAACACACACACACTTCAGACCTTGGACACATGAAAAGGAACCCCCCTCGCCCCAGAAAATTTTAGAAGCTCAATCAGGAGCAACCAAATGAATTTAGCCCACAAAAACGGCGCCTCATTTGCTCAGTTGCCTTTAAAGTTGCGAGTCGGGAAGTGATGCTTTGTTTACACGAGGCTCAGCTCAGTAGTAGGACATCCATTTTTATTTCGAGTCAATCTCGGAGGTAGGTGCTTTCCTACAGTAAAATCAATCCCATTAAGGGAGAAGAGGGCAAAGAGGGGACGTGCCTCAAAATCGAAGAGGGGTTTGGCCAATAATTTACAGTCACCTGAGGCAAAACAATGGAGAGTTTGAGATCTTCCATCCACCCACCCACCCACCCGGGGAGCCTCTCCTAGGGTCAGTGAGAACAGGGTGCAAACAAGCCCCCAAACAACGATATTCTTGCAGAAAATCAGCGCGAGAAAGTTCAGGCCATCAAAAGTTTGCAGGAAACGGGGTTGAAAGGAAAGTTTGCAAAAAAGGCAGAACGATCGAAGAGTGAAAACGGGAGAATTGGTTAGTATTTCACAAGGAGGTTGTGGAAAAGGAGGAGAAAAGTTTGTGCAAACGACCGACGCTGGAAGTTTGGGATTGCTTTTTTTTTTTTTTTTTGAAAGAGATATCCAGGAGAAAAAAAAAGAGAATTAAATCAGGAGAAAGGATCTGCTCGGTTCAAATCTCACCCATGAAGAGGCAGAAGAGGTCGAGACAAACCAACAAAGCTTTCTTGCTGGAGCTTTTGGTCGGATTGTTATTCAAGGCAGTGCTGCCCCCGTTCTTGCTCTCCGGAACGATCGCCTTGTCGTACTTGTAATTCTGCATGTTTTGGTGGGTAGGGGGGGAACCGAAATCGCCTTTCCAAGCAACGAATGTCTTCGGGCGAGCTGATGGAAAGGGGAGGCAGGGGGGAAAAGGAAAAAAAAAAAAGCAGAAAATCCAGGCGTTGGAAACGATGCTGCTAGCTGGCTTTTCGCGTCCGGATCTTCGCTTGCTGGAGGAGAGAGGGAGGAGGAGATGGTCGAGGGGATCGCAAGCTTTGTTTGGGTCGACTTGCCGCTTAGAATTAAGTTTCCAGATCGCAGAAAGGTCTCCCTTCCCCTCTCTCGATCGTTATGAAGTCCCGATGAAGACTAATGAAAACTCCTTGGAAAGGATGAGTTTCCAAAAGTTGGGAAGGGGGAGAAAAAAGTTTTGCACAAACACACACACACCGTGTTCTGTGATCCGGCTAACTCCCGACCGGCGACTCAAGAGCTCGGTTTACTAGCTCAGTCCTTCTCAGCCAGGAGGCTGGTTTGCTTAATGAATGGAGTTGGGGGGCCGGGCAGAGAGAAGGGCGAGCGTCCAGGAGGACCTCGCCCGCAAGCCGAGCTCAAGCTTCCAAAATATGCCGAAGCTGCGCTTTGCCGCTGCTAGCGCCGCCACCGGTACTGTGGGATCAGGCTTGGTTGTATCGCTACTTTTATTTCGTCAGGTCCTTTTTCCACTGTGCGCTCTCCAAGTACAACCCCTTTCCTTAAACTGACAGATATGATAATTAACTTCGCGGTCGTTTCCCCTCCTCCATCTCCCCGTCCCGTCCCGTCCCGTCCCCGCCCGAAGTGGAGCAAAAAGAGGCGAAAGCGATCCAGAAACTCGGCGCGCGAGCGCCCCCAGCGACGACTCGGAAAGCAACAGCAGGCCGGTTTTAAGGCGGGCTGTTTACCCGCAACCCGCCTGTGGCCAGCAACTATAAGTTCACGCACTTCGGTGGATGTCCCGCCGCTCAAGAAAAGTCTCAGCGAAAAAAAAAAAAAAAACGTGAGGGAAGATTTCACGCCTTTATTAAAGCAGCCTTTCCCAGCCTGGTTCCTTCGAGAGGGATAGATAATGGACTTCAAATCCCATTATCCACAGCCAGAGGGAGACCGCGATCACTTTGCAGCAGGGAACACGTGGGCTGGGATTGTAAAGGCGGTTGCTACACATTCCATCGTATTTGGCGGGACGCTGGCTTCAGAATCACTGTTTCACAAAAAACCTAAAGAAATTGGGTTCAAAATCAAAGGGGCTTGCTTGGCCTTTTTTGAGCAGAAGGCTGAAAAGTATCAGCATTAAAGATGGATTATAATATCCTTTCCTCCTTGCAGTTCAGCACCAAGGGTTTGGGGGAGTCTCACACAAACTATTTAGTGGGGGATTCTGGGAGTTGAAGCCCACTCATTTTAAAAGGGATGGCTGAGCTTGAGAAATGCTGGTTTAAACAGGTGGCTTAAAATGTTACTATAGAATCTGGAATCATCCCGGGATATTAAAACCATATCATTCCAAACTAGACTGTGGTTTCTCTGTGTCATATAATATATGTGGGTATATGCATAATTTTGTATTTATTTATTTCGTCATGTTTATGTAGTGTATATTGGAGATGGTGACCCCTTGAGAGCTGTATGCAACGAAATTTCATTTTAATGTATGCTGATTAGTGTACATTCAAAGTGACAATAAAGTTATTCTAAATTTAAGTTTAATAAGAGAAGGAATCCTCAGACAGAAATAATTTTAAATATGTGCAAAATGTCTTTCTTTGAGCATTGTTGCCATACTTATACAACCTCTACAAAATTGGATTTCAGTACGCATCAGCGAGCAACATGCATGTTAATTGATGATTACCAATATTTGTCCTTTTCACTCATGGTTAAGGGTTGCATTTCTTTCAAAATAACCTTCCAGGGATTACAGAACATGGTGGTCATAACGGAGAACGATATTTGCTTCCAGAGGATCATGTCATGTGATAACTGTTGCTTCCTGTTGCTCCGTTCTTTTTTTTTTTCTACAGCACATGCACAGATACATGGAATAATAACTGGAAGGGTTTCTTCCTCCAATCTGGTGCTTTGCAGTGCAGCCCTGAGTTATTACCATTCCCATCATTTGGCATTCCTGCAAGTCATGGTACCTTTGTGCAGCGTACAACTTGCACACCTGGTTTTGGTGGCCCTGGAAACACCATTGGATGTTAACAGCCTTTTGTGTTTTGGAGTTAATGAAATAGATAATATGAAACCTAGTGGAGTTATGATTGGCTTCTTTTTCTTCTTATTTTTTAATAAAACCATTTTTGCTGTTGCCAATCAGTGCTGCATTGTGGTGGGTAGACCAGAAAACCACTTCACATTTGTTATAATATGTGAATCCAGTCATATGTATACAAGGCTGGGTTCACATATATTTTATTAATATTACCATAGTTTAAAAAAAACCAGGATGGGACTGAATTTGACATTGATTTCAGTTAGCCACCTTAAAAAGATTTTTAAATGGATGTTCACTCAATTGCCTTTGGAAATGAGTAATAAAGGTAAAGGTTCCCCTCGCACATATGTGCTAGTCATTACCAACTCTAGGCGGCGGTGCTCATCTTCATTACAAAGCTGAAAGCCAGCGCTGTCCAAAGACGTCTCCATGGTCATGTGGCCGGTATGACTAAACGCCAAAAGCGCACGGAACACTGTTACCTTCCCACCAAAGGTGGTCCCTATTTTTCTATTTGCACTTTCGAACTGCTAGGTTGGCAGAAGCTGGGACAAGTAACGGGAACTCACCCTGTTATGTGGCACCTGGGATTTGAACTGCTGAACTGCCAACCTTTCAATTGACAAGTCTTAGCCACTGAGCCACCGCGTCCTTTGTAAATGAGTAATAGCAACTGTCAAATTAGACTGCCGGTCAGGTATGTTGGGAAAGAAAATGAGATGAAAACTTCAGTTAGGATGATAATAATCAAACAGAGGGAGTTATTTAAAAAAAAATGTTTCCAAATTTTACCATAGCATTCGAATGTTAATATAATGCTTTTCCAAAAACCCATTTGTTGTCTTCCTTTCAGAGAGTCAGCATCCTGGAGCAGAGCAGATTAGTCTAAATAAGGGTTATTTGGATTATCCAGATCAACATTAATCCATAATTATGTTTCTTTAAAGAGAAGGAGACAGAGAGATAATCATAACATAGCAGTATTTTGTCTCCTGTGGCGACAGCCTGTATGTGGCAGGACCTTTGTATGCATCTTTCATATTCAAAATATTCGTCTTGCACATTATATATCTAAAATAACCCAATAACCTACAAGATATTTGTGTGCAGGAGCTGTCTATGTTGCATAAGAGATTTTCGTCACCATAAATCTACCTTCTTATTTTATTTTATTTGATTTGATTTTAACCCAAACATGGTGCTTGTGGGGACTAAATCATCCATAAACAATCCTTGGTGACATATTTACTTAAATGGTATTTATACATACCAATAGAAAGTTGGTATGCTAGAAAACAAACCACCTTTGACATCCTCTGAATTTTGAAGGATGGCCTTGATAGCCAGATAGGCTGAAAACGTGTCTTAGAAAATAAAGCGGAATATCTCTGCTCAGAACAAAAAAAAAAGAGACTAAAGTTTAGGTGAAATATTTTAGAAAGCCCAGAATTTTAAAATCTTGCTCATAAATTACCATATTACCATCGCTCCAATAAGACACACTTTTTCCCTCCCAAAAGTCCTTTGCGGTCCTTTGGTGAAAGCAACCGTGCCGTGGCAACGGGGTCCTTTTACAGTGCTGAACCCCGCCTCTTCCATCTTTGTCTTTGCCCACCACTTCTGTCTCTTTTCCGCAGTGCAGGAATCAATAGGCAGAGATGGCACATGAGAGGACACCTTTTTGTGGTCCTCTCAGGCTCTGCCTCCTGCCCTCACTACACTGCTACTCCAAATTTTTTTGCTTGTTTTCCTCCTCTAAACCTAAGTGTGTCTTATGGAGCGAAAAATACGGTAATTACAGTTCCAGGAAAACCAAAAATCTCATTTATATAGGATTTGCTGCATAAGATATACAGAGCAGACACAGGCAGCCCATATACTGTTATCCATTGCACAAATATAATTGCCACCATCATTATGAAGTGTGTGCACTTATTGAGGCAAAAATATACATCTATGTTGACTCGGTCCAAATACAGATCATATTCGCCTGTACTTTGTGGAAGAGAATCAATGTAGTCTATACTGGCAACGTAGTCTATACTGGCAAAAACCAGAAGGAATGTAGCATCACCTTTGCTGGTTAATCTATTTTGCACAAAGATTTAAAATTGATTTCTTTCATTGAAATAGACGGAGAAAGCTTTTCAAGACAAAGCACGGACACACAAATAGAATAATAATTAAATCAGGGCACTCCTTTGGAGATGTATTGGAAGGGTATGGAACCACTTTTTAAGTTTAGGCATGATTTCTGTTCAGGTATTCCTCGACTTATGACCACAATTGAGCCCAACATTCTTGTTGTCAAGTGAGATATTTGTTAAGTGAGTTTTGCCCCATTTTACGACCTTTCTTGCCATAGTTGTTCAGTGAATCACTACCGTTGACACGTTAATACACAGGGTTGTTAAGTGAATCTGGCTTCCCCATCGATTTTGCTTGTCAAAAGGTTGGATCACATGACTTTGGGACACAGCAACGGTCATAAGTATGAACCAGTTGCCAAGCATCTGAATTTTGATCACATAATCATGGGATGCTACAAAGGTTGTAAGTGTGAAAAATGGTCATAAGTCACTTTTTTCAGTGCCACTATAACTTTGAATGATCACTAAATGAACTGTTGTAAGTCAAGGACTACCTGTATATAGGGGAGAAGAGAACATATTATCCTTGACTGGATTATTCATCTAGCATGTCCCTTAAACAAAACTCGGTGGTTTGTTCACATGGTACACAATGATTGACATATAGGATTTGAGTAAGAGCAATTCCCAAATTGTGAGATCACAGTTACATTATTCATTTAGGATTATTATTCTTGCTTATTTTTTTTAACCTGATCTTTAGAAGGTGCTTGGGAATCATACAGCTTCTTCTACTAAATGCCTGGCATGAGAATAATTCTGTATCTCCAAAGGCAGGACACAGAATTCTTACATTAATAAGATGGATTTGACTGGTATAATGTAATGGCCTAATGCACACTTCGCCTAATGCTTTTAACATGCCTGTTCCTTTTTTTTTTTTTTTTTGCCTTAATAGGGGGAATTTGAAAGCGACTAGCAAAATAATTCATGTAATTCATATGCAGTGTTGGCTTACTAACATCTGACATTCACTCTGAACTAAAACCATTGATTATTGGTTGTTGTTTCTAGCGGTTTTGACTTGCGGAGTCAGAAATCAAAATCCTCAATGGATTTAGGGAGGAACCGCAGCGTTTTCATTCCAAATTAGGCACCTGCAGAAAAATTATTTTTGCATTTTTTCATACCAATTTCCAGTTAGTTTGATGAGAGAAAATTTCCATCAAAGAAAAAGAGATATGGTGGTCCTCGACTTACAACAGTTCATTTAGTGACGGTTTCAAGTTAAAATGGCACTGAAAAAAGTGACTTATGACCATTGCAGCATCCCCACAGTCACGTGATCAAAATTTGGACACTTTATGACAGTTGCAGTGTCCTGGGATCAGGATCATTTTGTGACCTTCTGATAAGCAAAATCAATGGGTAAGCCAGATTCACTTAACAACCATGTTACTAACTTAACAACTGCAGTGATTCACTTAATAACTCTGGCAAGAAAGGTCATAAAATGAAGCACAACTCACATGACAACTGTCTCACTTAGCGGCAGAAATTTTGAGCTCAATTGTGATCATACGTTGAGGCGTTTAATGAGATTCTCATGGGTACTGTATAAATTACTTGCCCATTTGCCCGTATTTAACTGTAACACAACCAAGAGGGATGTGTGTGAATGTTCTGTCCTTTACCTTACAATCATCTCTCTAACTGTCCACATTTTGGTTTCCCATATTTCAATTGCAAGCCAACGCAAGGTATAATTGGGAACTGCCATCACAAGATTTCTCAATGGAGCTGCTACTATCATTACTAAGGGTCATGCTTTTCCTTCAATAACCATCTTTCTGCCAGCCGTTTACTGTCTTCTCCTTGGCATCCCACACTTCAGTTAAATACAAACAGAAGGCATCATCAGGAAGCTCCTTCTAAGAATTTTTTTTTTCAGATTGGCAATTAAAGACGTTTGAGAGAGATGAAAACTGTGTAATAAAAACAGTACCGGCTGCAGCACTCTCCACCAGATTTTGGCTCCGAATTAGATTACATCTGACATAGAAATCAAACCTTCATCAGCCTGGACTTGATTGGTCTATTTTCAGCTTGTTTGTGCTAAATGCTGTTACGTTATTGGGAAGACTCAAACTCTAATCCACCTTTGGCCTTCACTAGGTGATTACCCCCTCACTCAAACTAACTTACCTCACAAGATTGTTGTCAGGAAAAAGTAGGAGAACTGTGTATGCCACCTTAGCAACTTTTAAGACTTGTGGACTTCAACTCCTTGTGGACAGCAACTCCCATGCTGGCTGGTGAATTCTGGGAGTTGAAATCCACAAGACTTAAAATTGCTAGGGTTGCATACCAGTGGTGGGTTTCAAAATTTTTTACTACCGGTTCTGTGGGTATGACTTGGTGGGTGTGGCATAGCTTGGTGGGCGTGACATAGCTTGGTAGGCATGGCTTGGTGGGTGTGGCAGGGGAGGGATACTGTAAAATCTCCATTACCACCCCAATCCAGGGGAAGGTTATTGCAAAATCCCCATTTCCTCCCGATCAGCTGGGACTTGGGACGCAGAGAATAGACGTGGGCGGGGCCAGTCAGAATTTTTACTATCGGTTCTCCAAACTACTCAAAATTTCCACTATGGGTTCTCCAGAACTGGTCAGAACTTGCTGAAACCCACCTCTGTTGCATACTCTTGACGTATGCCCTTGTAAGCTCCTAAATAAATAGGATGGTGTAAATCCAACAAATAAACTTCTTAAATTTTGCATTTGCAATACTCATTTAGTATTGCATAAAATGCAATACTCATTTAGTCAAGGAAATAAAAAAAAATTGTCCTAGATCCCCAAATGTGTTTCTCAAAATTCAGACAGAATCTTTTCTCAGCTTGTCCAGAAAGGCTGACGTTGGACCAACAGCCATTTGGGTGAAAACTATCCGGACTGACAGTGAGCTACAACACAGCATTCCCAATGCAGCTAGGTAAGAAGTATAATTCTGGTATGAAGGAACAGAGTCTTGCATCCTCGTGTAGACATGCAAAAGACAATCTGTTTGGTAAACCTACATGTATTAGGACAGGGCATTGCACAAGGAAGGAGACATAAACTCATTTGTTACATCCGTCTTATCTAGCATTATTTGTTCTACAATGAGGTCCCACAGAACATTAATCAGTTTCAACCCGGTACATTTGAAAACCAATCAGTAATAAAATAAGGCTATCTAAAGAGAGGCTCAATAAGACTATATTTATAGCTACATTACTAGCAGTTTACAGGGTGGAGCAGGTGGGGTGGAGTTGGGGGTAAGATCCTTTGACAAAGCAATCCCACGTAAAGCTCTTAAATCCTTTGTATTCAAGGAAGCTCGCTTCTAGCTTAATACAACATGATTGTAGGCTGAAGGATTGGCCTTCTTTACTAAGGCTAGCTTCTCTGTCATAGATGTGGACAATTATTTGTTTACTTGCTAGGTTTATTCCCTACCTTTTGTTCAGGAGCTCAAGGCAGCATAGTTAGCATTCTTTCCTCTTACTTTCCCCTAAAAAATAACCCTGGGAAGGCCTCAGCTGAGAAAAAGTGACTGGCCCAAAGTCATCCAGTGACCTTTCATGAATGAGAGTGGATTTGAACTTAGGTTTCCTCAACATCACTCCTACACCTTGACTACTACACCATACTGGGTCTATTTCTGATGTAAAGTGGTAGAGAACATGCTCTGAATAAACTTAGAGTTTATTTATTGAATTAGCAATAAGAAAAGAAAATATTGCTAAGAAGATTCTGACATTCATTTTATTAAAATGAAAAAAACCCATCTATTGGCAGTGGACATATTTTAGAGAAGACTTCCATCGCTCTGACTTTCTTCAGTGTCCCACATGACATTGGTGAAAAGGAAAGGAAAGGAAACTTCAATTTTGCCAAGATCCTAGTAGATTCTAAACAATGTATCTGTTCTGACCTAGGCTTCCTGAGTCAGTAAAACACACAAGTAGACCCATAAACCTCTTTTATTTTAACAGCTGTGAATTCTGTTCATTCACAAATGAGTCCCAAATAGTTGTAAAGAGTCCTTTGGGATAAGGCTAATAATCGCCCACCTTTATCTCCCTTGACACGCTGCCAAAGACCTAATTGGCAAAGCCACATGGAATCCAGAATCAAACAGAGCGTCAGACTTTAAACTGCACAGAATTAACAATGTTGCTTCCTGCAAAGGCCCACATGCCTTTATTCCTCTTTTACGTCTTATGGGAGGGGTCAATCATCTCCAAACCCTATTCCCGAGTCGTCCCTTTTGTTTTAACTGTTCTTGTCTTCTGGCAGCTCTGCACATGCACACACTGGGAACAGGCTCTCCCCGTTCCTCTGCCTCGCTGTGGTCCGACTCTGGAGACTCCGGAGGCAGCACGTACCTCCCAGATGGCCCTTTCTCTGCCTCAAGTGCAGAGCCCTTGTCCGAGCCTTCCCCAGGCTCCAGGACTGGCCCATGTTCCTCCCCAACCTCCTCACTGTCCGACTCTGCTGCCAGCTCCGCAGGCCACTGGCGGACCACAACAGTATCTTCTATTTAGCACTAAAGTAGGCAACATGGCAAAAAGAATATTTCGGAATTTTTCTAGCTTACAATTTCTTTTCTTTCAAAAGTTCTATTAATTTTCTGGAAATGATGACCTGTTAGCCTTATGAAGAAAATAGCAGAAAAATCCAGAGCAATTATTAGAAAGTAAGTGCACAATATCAGAAAATGCATTGATGGTTCATAAAATCCCCTTACATCAATTCAATATATATTTACTGTAAATAGAAAACCAAAGTAGGTTTGCAAGGAAATAGGTCTCTATTATGTGTATTGTCTTTTAGTTATGTGATTGTGATTTGTCATCTTCATAGCCACCTCCCAACCAAACAAAGTCAATTGGGGAAGCTGGATTAGCTTAACTACCACAGTAAAAATAGTTGTGAAATCAGATCTGGTCACATGATGACTTACTTAGCGACTGCCTTGCTTAGTGGGTGAAATTCTGGTACCAATTGTGGTTATAACACAAGGATTACATGTATACGATTATTCATTAAAACTACTCATAGGTTCAAATATGCCTCCAATCAAATTTAGATGAAATTATTGAATTGAAATTGAATTGAATTGAAATTATTGTAATTGAAATTACAAATGCACATTCAAGATTTGTCATATTTTATTTGTTTGTTTACTTATATCCTGTCTTTATTATTTTTACAAATAACTCAAGGTGGCAAAACATATTCAAACACAGCTTCCTCCTCCCATTTTCCCCACAACACAACAACTCTGCGAAGTGAGTTGAGCTAAGAGAGAGTGACTGGCCCAAAGTCACCCATCTGGCCATTCACGTCCAAGTCAGGACTTGAACTCATAGTCTCTCGCTTTTTAGTCTACTGCTTTAACCACTAGACCAAAGTGACTCTACTTATCTTATGGGATACATTCTCATGTTTCTCACATGTGGAGCAGCACCTCCTTTGAATCCCATAAAACATGTGCCTCCCATCTAAAAATAAATGTGCTTCTAGATTCAGAAATTTTTTACACATATGTAAGGACTGTGCAAAAGTAATTGATTAAAACTGTGATCAGTTAGTAAAACTGTCTTTAATCAAGCTGTATTCTTTTCAGCAGTATCTAGTGTTCCAAATGAAAAACAGACTTGGTTAGTAGTCAATGGGCTGAGTGCAGTTTTTTGTCATAAGTAGATTTTGCTTATAGAGATTTTAAAGGGACCTGTCAACTTTAAGTAAATGGCAATAATTTCAATCAATATCTAATTATAACTAAATGTAAATCCAGTACATTGATTTGACATTTTGGAATCCTTATGAAAAATATTTTCATGACATTTGATGGGAATTTTGTCCAAGTAAGCAATGGAAACAAGATCATACTTCGTAACTGCGATCCTATGAATATTTCTTGAGAGCCCTAAACTTTTGGGACAAAGTGAGACAATATCTCATTATCTGGACTTAGATATGAGTCTGAGTGGAACATGGTTAAATGATATGATATATGAAATGAAATACATAATCCTGCATGACTTAATCAAATAGTCAAAAGTTTAATTCATAGTTGAATTTTTTTTAACAGACATCATTATTATATTGTGAGCCGCCCTGGGTCTTCAGAGAGGGGCGGCATATACAGTGAATTAATTAAATTAATTAAATTAAATTAAATTAAATATACAGGTAATCCTTGATTTATAATCATTCATTTAGTGATTGTTCAAAGTTACAATGGCACTGAAAAAAGTGACTTATGGTCGTTTTTCACACTTAATCATTGCAGCATCCCCATGGTCATGTGATCAAAATTTGGATGCTTGGCAACTGGCATGCATTTATGACTGTTGCAGTGTCCTGGACAATAAGTCGTACGTCAAGGGCTGCCTATATGCTCAGAAAAGATATAAAATACAAGACCTGAAGAATGCCTTACTAAACTCAGCTAAATTCATATAATTGTATAGGTCATAATTTCCAGAGACGGTCAATTTTACATGTGACATCTTTAAGGGGGTTAATTTTATTAACCGTTTTTATTAGCAATCAACCAATGGAACAGAAGTTGTGGGTGCTCCATCATTGCAGGCTTTCAAAAAGAGACTGGACAATCATTTATCTGAAATGGTGTAGGGTCTCCTGCTCCAGCAGGGGGTTGGACTAGAAGATCTCCAAGGTCCCTTCCACCTCTATTATTCTATGTTCTATGTTGTAGGCAGACCTTGGAAATGGCATCATGCTATTAATGGTCCCTCCATTTTCAAAATAAAATGCCATTTACTCTCATTCTTTACTATTTCATCTTCAAAAAAAAAAAAAAAAACCCAACCCCCAAACATGAGCTGTTACCAGACTGAATGTAGGGCTATCTGACAAAGGAATTCATATACACAGCGATTTGAATAAAGTTTCTTTCAATTTTATGGATTGAATCAGATTTTTCTTCCCTCTTCCCCCTTCCCCCTTTATGGCAAGCTTTTTTATCAACTCAAACAGAAGGAAATGCTACCATCTAGTGCTTCCACATATTAATGCAATCATGGTAAATGTCTTGATTGAATCTTGAATACATTATTAGTCAGGTTTTAAACTTAGCCTCCGTAAAAGCATAGGCTCTAAAACAAATCTGAGAAACTTACAGCTTGCGTTAGACTTTGAAAGACCTTTGGAGGAGCAGAATATTGATTTTGGCCTCTCATTTCCTCATACATTCTTTATGCTCACTGGCAGAGATTCCACATAACCACTCAAACTGTTTTTCTTTAGTCTATTAAAACCAGTAACTAGTAAAATACTTATATAAATTTTAATAGATTTGTTATAAGGCCTTGCATTGACTGATATATTCATTGAAAATAGAGAGTACTGAGACCCTCCAGTGGTCATGAGCTTTCAGATTATTTGTTGTGATCTAATTACTTGATATTCTGATGTTTCACCAGAAATTGTGTCTGGCATCTTCCAGAGCTTCAAAATATCCACAATTACCAGGAAGGAGAATGGAAGAGAGAGAGACTAGATTAAAGGTAGAAAAAGAAGCTGTGCAGAGAAAATGAATAGATTAAGAAGAAAAATCTATTTATCTAAGCATGAGATAATGCTACAAAAAACGTATTATTCACCTATTTAAAAAGAAGGGTTGCTAAATTCTGATTTGGGGAATTAACTTGAACATTTACATGTATGTAAATTCTGCTATTTCTCGTGATGCATTTTTCATCCCTGGCTATTGAAGTCCAACAAGGATCTTCTTAGATTCATCAGTTGGCAACAAGGTGGACTGAATGGAATATAGAACTGAAGGAAGCACTGAAGAACAACATTTACATCTTTTGCTCCAAGGATCTTAAAGAGATGGAACAGATATCACCCCTATGAAATTAGGGGAAAAAAGTCAGTCAATACTCAATCACTCAAACAATCTTTATTTCCTAGATCTTTCTTTCTAACTCAGTGTCTATAAAAACTCAGTAGGATAAACAAACTAAACTATCAACCAAATGTATATTTTTTTCCCCAAGACTATTACTTTTGGATATTTTTTTAGTTGCTAACTATGCTAATTGTCTATGAATGCTAATTTAATCCTGCCAATACTTTTAATTGGGTGGTTCCTAAATTGGATCTCTTCAATTTTAGTTTCCAATGTGCAACAGGTCCAAGGACATCCAAAATAATTGTAGCTATATGTGTATTATATGCATTAGTGTAATATAACTAAAACACCAAATCTGTATGATTTTTCAGGTGCTCTGTTGTGGTTGTAATAGCTCTTTAATTTGCAACATAGTTTATATGTTCAGTGAAGAATTTGACCAAACACTTTTATAGTTTGTATAATCATGTTTATAAAATAATTATATTGGTTAGGATCAGTAAGTTCTGGACATATTTGTGTGGTGTGAATTCTTTCCATTCTACAGCCACTATCTCTGATGATCCACTGTGACTGTAGTAAGCAAATACACAACTCAGCATATTATAAAACATTATCCTAATCAGAGTTTGGTTTAATCATGGTTTTTGAACAAGCATTAGTTCCCCTGCTTAATTCATAGCATTCAACTTTAAATTATGATTTAATAACAATTGCTTGGCTTACAATTGCTGAAAGTGAAAATCTGGCAATAATTACTATGCCCAAAAGTTAAATTTTCATCGTAAAAAGAAAGGGCAAAGATACATAGAAAAGGTCATGGTGAGTAAATTTTAACAAATGCTATTATCAAACATTTCCAAGCTACAGAAGAATTCAGAATTTTATCAAAATCATTTGTGAATGAAAACTTGTTTATTCATTGTTACATTGCATTTAAAACAATTACTATTCTGCCAGGATAACTAAATACACCTATCACTACTTAAGTCATCCAAAGTTTTTTACCCTCTCAGTTTCTATTTCAAAAATATCTATATTTTGAAATTAATCTCTTGTGGCATCCAAGATAGTTCAGCTGTCAAATTTAAGTGTCTAGAGCCAAATTAGACTAAATATGGCAGACTATTAATTAAGGCAGAAAGGGGAACAAATTAGTAGACATTGTAGCAGAAATAAACATTGGTAGGTCAAAATTGTGTGTGTGTGTGTGTATGTGCGTATCTCTTTTTCATGTAGTTGCAACTACATATAGAACTACATACAGAACTATGTGTACTCTGCCTTACATTTCAAAATCAGGCTTTTGGTACTAACCTTTAATGAAATAAATAGTAAGTATACAAATGTTGCTATGTTCTATAAAAGCAAAATCTAAAACAAACTAAATTTAAAGGATGAGAATAGAAGATAATAAAAAGTGCAAGGAAAAAGAAAAAATCAGAGAAGAATAAGAATATAATAAAGAGAAAGAAATATATAAGGAAGTGTTGTTCTTCATCGCTAGTGTAAAGAAATTTAGTGACCGTTTATCCTCTATGATGTTACAAACAATTATCTCTTCATCCCACACCCCATTTCTTATCTATAAACCAGTGGTGGGTTGCCCCCGGTTCGGGCCGGTTCGCAAGACCTGGTAGTAAAACCATCGGGAGGCCCCGCCCACTGCCCCAGATGTCATCATCAGCAATCTGCACATACGCAGAAGTAAGGTGCGTGTGTGAGCAAAGCTACTGCGCACATGCGATCCCATTGCAAACTGGTAGTAAAGGTAAGTAGAACCCACCCCTGCTAAAAACCCATCAAATGTCTTTTCAGTCATCTGCTGGTGTCAGCTGAAAGTCCATAAAGGGTTGTCAGAAGGGACAATATATCTTGTTTTAACTTGATCAAATAAACTAACTTCATATTCCTTCTTTTTATTTCTAACACTCTTAGTTTTTAGTTCATTCAAATGTTGCTATAGGATTTGGTTTCTCTTCATTTTTCCTTTATCCTATTCTTCAAGGCTTTAATAAACCTCTTTTGTAAATTTAATAAGAAAAAAAAATATCCACATCTCTTGATTTGTTATTTTATTTCTCAATTAAATTTCAAAATCTCAGCCAGTTTCTTTTGTAGATCCAGTGAAATATCTTTCTCTAAATAATTCCCCTGCCCTGCCAGTTGTAAATCTACTTTCAAAACCATTTCTATTTTGTCAAATTTATTCTACTTCTGTCATTTCTTCAATAACATCTTTTGGATACAGAGTTACTGACATTGTTGATATCGTGGCTACTATTTTATAATTCTATTCTTCAAAAGTCTCCTTCAATATTTTTATTGTTATAACATTCTGCAATATTTTACATGCTTATAAATCTTTCCTCTACCTAAAATCTCCCCTGCTAGTGTCCAGCATCTATGTCCAAAGATAACAGTTTATCTTCATTATGTCTCATAAAAACAAGATCCATTTCCTATAAGAAGTTGTTCTTTATAATTAATTTCAAAATCTTAGTGCATAAGTTTCAATATCCCAATTAGTTCATTTATAACTTTCTAGGATCAATCTTATTTAGCTTTTCATTGTTTATTTCAGATTCTTTACATTCTTACACATATGATTAAAATTTTATTTCATTTTGGATTGAAGGTAGACTTACCGACATTTTCAAACTTGTTATTCTGGCATCTTTAATAGCTTAAAAGCAATTAATAAGCAAGTTCCAAAAGTGATTAGAAAGTGAGATTTGCTAACTTAATGTCCTTTAAAAGTTTCTGCTGTGGTTGTGAGCAAGATGATTAATCCTATCATCTCCCAGTGCTCATATGTGCAGAAAATTGCTCTCCTGCAGTCTCCTCATAAGGAGCTGCTGTCTGGAGCACTTGTGAGTGATCTCTCATCTTCTCCTTATCTGTTCCAAGGAACCAAAACCAATCTACTCACCTGTTCTTTGGTCTTTGCCACAGTTATTGACATTTGACATTAAAATAGTTGACTTTGTACTATGTGCAGACCAGCATCCAAAAACCAGCAGTTTAGAACAGTAATGGCTAAACTTTTTGCCATTGCGTGCCAGGAAGGGGGGGTTGGGGGAGGTTCGCATGCACGTGTACCCACACCCATAATTCTATGCACCCTGCCCCATGCATGCGACCTTCCTTCCCCCTGCTCCTAGCACACAATGGCCCGGTAGGCCCGTTTTTCACCTGGCTCCAAATCCTCTCTGTGCATCTGGGGAGGGCGAAAACAGCCTTCCCCACTCCCTTGGACGCCCAAAACGCCCGTTTCCCAACTTCTGGTTGACTTTTTTGTTGTCCCCAGCCTCCAGATACTCCGGCGCATGCGCACCAGAGCTGAGCTAGCGTTGGGGGGGGGGGTGGAAGACAGAATGCCTACTTTCAGGTTATATTCAAATAGCCTTTTTTAATCATTTAGGCTGAAGTCAAATAGTCTGATCCAAACAATGCAGAAAGTACCATTCATATTTTGACTGCTCTTCTTCATATTAAATGGAAAAGTAGGGATAGATTCATTCTTTTTCTAGAACAAGTCAGGAAAGGTCTGCTTCACTTTTTTTTTCTGCTTCACTGCTTTGCTTTTTTTTTTTTTTGTAGCCGCTGCTTGTATAATTCCACAAATAACCAAAAATAAAATCCTAATTATTTTATTTAACTAGGTCAAAAACCAGAAACCATATCATAGGATGCCAATTCCTCCTGCAGCACTATGGAGGCCAAACTTCTTGGTTTTGGGGGAATTCCAGGTAATAAAGCAGGTCAGGCAATGGTCATCATGCGATGTGCAACTAATCTTAAAGGTAACTAGAATTATTCGGCTAAACCTTAGTTATGCATACTGTGTGGCAATAAAATCTCCAAAGAATTATCTTGTATTTTCCATTACAACCTCAAATCACTGATTAGCAGAGCTCCTTATGGTGATCCAGGGCTTTTATGTGAACTGCTTTTAAAAAATCCAGGAGTGTGATTTGCCTCACACTCCTGCAGTGGCAAAGTTATGAGGGGTTTGAGGATAAAAAAAAAATTACTCATCTTTGTACTGGTTTGATACTGGTTTTGAAATAGATTATCCTGAATTTCCTAGGGTACTATCTCACTTAATTGAATGGAATTGCTTTATGTTAGCTTTGTGAAGTAATCTTTCATGTCACGGTTTGGAAATTGGGTGCTTCAATGTGATACAACCATTCTATTTTTCGATAATTTATGAATCAGGAGAGATTGTATATGCTCAAAATTAGTGACCTAAATGTTAGACCGAGACACCAGACAATTAATGAATTGAAAAAGGGAAGGATTACATTGAACAACTATTGTACAAGCATCTGGGAACCATAACAAATGACCCTTGGCTTTCCAAATCTCCGCCTTCATGGTTATTCAAAGTTCTGAATGTTGCTGCAAGTTAATGACATACACATTTTTGTTTGGGACTTTTGGGACACACCTCTTTGTACAGAGTGTACCTCTATACCAGGGGTGGGTTCTACTTACCTTTACTACCGGTTTGCAACGGGCCCGTATGCTCTTCCACGCATGCGCACAAGCGTTCTGATGACGTTGGGGTTGGTAGGCGGAGCCTCCCTCTGGTTTTACTACCAGTTCTATAGAACCGGTCCGAACCGGGGACAACCACCACTGCTCTATACTCATTGAATGCAATTAGAGTTATCCCTGAATAATTATGCATAAAATTGTCAAAGCAGTGCTAGTTACATAGAACAGAACACTAAAATAATTGTATTTTTCACATTTCTTCTTTGCTCTAATGCTGCAGCTTTAAACCATCCCTTTTCAGTTTGATGTCCTCTAGATATACTAAGCTTCAACTGTACATGATAACTGGGATTTTAGCAGCTGAAATCCAAAATCTTGAGAGGCATCAAGTTGGGAAAGGCTGGTTTAAATGCACAGGCATAGTAATGTAAGCTAATTTGTCTCTGGCACGTCAAAAGGCATCAATCTTTTACAGCATCAAGTTTGTAAATCTAAAATGACACCACTGTCCTTGAAATTTCTCTAAGACAGCTTATATCTTTGAATCCTCCCCTTTGTTCACAAAAAATAATAATAAAAAATCCCCCAAAACCCATTCTCTTTTTCCATTCATGTCAGTGAACATGAAGTGTCACAGATAATAAGCTCTCCCTTTTCCTATTAGGAACAATAACTACGCTGTCCAAATATGCTCTACTATGATTTATGAGCTGTGTGGAGATACAGCCTGGTTGTAAAATCAATACAGTAGACTCAACATATTTTTTTTCTTTTTTTAAAAGTATTGAAGCAAAATACTTTAGGTGTTTTTAAGACCACATATTCTAATGAAGTAACTCTACATGCAGCCTTATGGGTGCTTTTATTTATATGCAAGTCCTCCGAGTTCAATGGAGCTTACAATAGACAAGCTACAGCCACACGCTTACAAGTAGCTGCTCTCATAAATTGCATGCTTATGATCAGCCTGTACAGCATGATAATTAGAAAATGTGGAGTGGAGGCTTATTTCCAGATATGTGGTTACAGAATGTCAGCCTAACTATGGAAATGTAATAAATAGGCATATATGGGTTTCTAAATTTAGCAAACTCCTCCATTTCATTTCGTTTCATTAGAGCGGACATGAAACAAGTAGTGTAGGAACAAGTTATACACATTATATTTTTTTAATACATCTTTCTTGTGATAACAACTCCTCTTCTTCTTATGGCTACCTTTGTGCAGACTGAACTTCAGAATCCAACATTATCGTGCGCTGCATTAATTTGTCTGAATATTATTATCCTGTATGTTGCACCAATTCACTGAGACCTATGAAACAATCACCCACATTTTTGTTTGTAAGCAAATAAATAAATAGAGGTAGTGCTCAACTTACGACCACAATTGAGCCCAAAATTTCTGTTGTTAAGTTAGACATTTATTAAGTGAGTTTTGCTCCTTTTTACAACCTTTCTTGCCACAGTTGTTAAGTGAATCACAGCAGTTGCTAAGTTAGTAACCCAATTGCTAAGTGAATCTGGCTTCCCCATTGACTTTGCTTGTCAGAAGGTCATAAAAGGGGATCACATGATCTTGGGACACAGTTATGGTCATAAATATGAACCAGTTGCCAAGCATCTCAATTTTGATCACATGATCATAGAGATGCTGCAAAGGTCGTAATTGTGAAAAGTGGCCATCAATTAAATTTTTCTGTGCCGTTGTAACTTTGAACAGTCAGAGACAAAGTGTTGTAAGTTGAGGACAACCTGTATTAATTTACTTGAAATAAACACCCATTTATTTCCTTGAGATTTTCTCCCAGAAACAGGTTTTCAAACTCATTCTTCTTTTGCTTATCCTGGAAGGAAAGAAAATAGCTTGTGTTTTTTTGCCTTCTCTCTTCACTCACGGCTGTGTCCTCTTGTGTGACCAGTTTAGTTCTGTAATTTTCCATGGACAAAACTTTTCCATTTCTTGACCACACAAGCAGTTTTAGGATAAAGACCTTGCTGTTTTCTGGATATGAAAATCCTTGTAGCTACAAGATAGGGAGGCAAAGCAAGGCAGTATTTATTTGTTCTTTGAACAAGGCCTTGGCTGTGCTAGTGGCGCAGATGAGCATTGATACAAACTTGCGGGCATTAGAAATGTGCATGACAACATATGCTGGTTGCATTCAGTAGTAATGAGATCTGAAGTGCGATCAATTCATGTTCTTTTTGAAAGACTTTTGGAGGCCCACAATCAATAGATGGCAGATGCTAAAGCAGCATCAGATAGTAGTAGGTGAGATTCATACATTCAAATGAAAATGTGTATGGAACCAATATGAGTTCAAATGCGACATGCATCAACAGAGGGATATTATTTTAAAAACCCATTGGGAGTAAGGAACATAGAACAGTAGTCTTGTATCAGAGACTACAGTTCAAATTAAAGCAAGCTTTAATGACCTTGAACCTCTTTCCATAAAGTGCTTTATAGAGCAGTTGCAGAGGTAACATGTCACCTAGAGTTCCTTTAACGAAAAGCTAGGAATCCCAAGCATAAAGTAATGCCACACACCAACTGGGAAGCAAGATGGACAAGGAAACATGCATGTAGATGGACTATATTGGTCATAAGTTCTAGCACAAGGCATACATTGTATTATAGAATCATACAATCATAGACCTGGGAGGGACCTTGAAGGTCTTTCAGTCCAACTCCCTGGCCAAGGCAGGAGTCCTTATACCATCCCAGACAAATGGTCATCCAATCTTTTCTTGAAAACTTCCAGCAATGCAGTACCCACAACTCCGGGAGGCAAGCTGTTCTATTGATTAATTGTTCCGACCGTCAGGCAATTCCTCCTTAGTTCCAGGTTGAATCTTTCCCTGATGAGCTTCCATGCATTGCTTCTTGTTCTGCCCTCAGGTGTTAGGAAGAACAAACTGACCCCTTTTCCCCTAAATTATGTGACAACACAACAGGAGGAGGAAAGTGTGTTGGATATTTGCCACCTTGAGTTATTTATAAAATCATAAAGGCAGGAAATAAATAAACAAATCAATAAACATGCAAGCCAGCCAGCTGGTTGCATTCAGTAGCAATGGGATCTGAGGTGTAATTAAATCATGTTATTTTTGAAAGATTTTGGAAGTCCCATAATTGATAGATAGAAGATGCTTGGTAAACAGCATCAGACAATAGCAAATCCAATTCATAAATTCACATGAATATCTGTATGAACAAGTATGAGCATTCTTCCAATTTAATTACAAGATGTTGCTGTTGTCATTTGGTATTTATACAACTAGAGAGAAAAACTAGATTTGGAGCACTTTCCCCACCCATACCATTAAAAAAAAACCACAAGTGATTATCTGTTTTGGGTTATACTATGTACATATAACTTTGACTTCTATAGATTTTTATAGATGTATTAAGATACAGAATACAAAATATGCTATGGAAGGGACCTTTTTTATTATTTATTTATTTATTTATTTATTTATTTATTTATTAAATTTGATTTATATGCCGCCCTTCTCCGGAGACTCAGGGCGGCTTACAATGCGTTAAGCAATAGCCTTCATACTTTTGTATATTTATACAAAGTCAGCTTATTGCCCCCACAAACTGGGTCCTCAATTTACCCACCTTAGAAAGGATGGAAGGCTGAGTCGACCTTGAGCCTGGGGAGAATTGAACTCGCAGTAATTGCAGGCAGCTGGATGTTAAATGCTGCCTTAGGAGGCATTAGCCTCCTACGCCACTCAGGCTCAAGACCTTAGAGGTCTTCTAGTCCAACTCCTTGATCAAACAGGAGACCCTGTACCATTCTGGACAATGACCGTCCAACCTCTTCTTAAAAAACTCCATGATGGAGCACCCATAACTTCCATAATAAGACATTCGATTGGTTAATTGTTCTCGCTGTCAGGAAATTTCTCCATAGTTCTAGATTGGAGCTCTCTCTGATAAGTTTCTGTCTGTTACTTCCTGTCCTGTCCTTTTGTGCTTTGGAGAATTTTAAGAATTTAAGACATAGCAATAAGGGCATTATTGTTAAGGATGAGTGTAAAATCTGATCCAGTGTTTACTGAGTAGCACTGATAATTAACAAAGCATCTGTACAATACTAAGTATAAAAAATTATCTCATCAGCCCCCCATCATTGGATAGAATCCTGCATTAATACTTCAGTTCTTTTTCTTTCATAAACACTTTGTCAGATGTAAATGCCTTATTCTCCAATGTGTAAATAGTATATGAATGGGGTATCAGGGGTTAATTTATTCTTCACTCCTTAATGTATTCATAATTCACCACTCCCACATCTAGCTCCTCCCATTGTATATATAAGGAGCTGTCTGCATCTTTTTCCTTGCTTCTATCTGTGAATATTCAGTGGATATAGAATGCCTGCTGTAAATAAAAGAAAATATATTCAAACCTCTAACTCTCACTAATCTTATTGAGTCTGATCCTGAAAATATTGCAACAAGCTGGTAGCAGAGGATGGTTGATTGACTCAATAAAAACTTAAAAATGTCTAAGAAAGATAGGCCCAACACCAGGGCATACAGCAAAGAAATGGAAACAGAACAAGAAATATTCAACGAATCCACAAACGCAATTTCGAGAGAATCCGAAGAATACACCACTGAAGACGAAGAAATTATAGATGAAAATGATGACCAGGAGGAAATCGAAATAGAGAATAACGAACTCAGGTCAGAAATATTAAAACTATTAAAGAGCCAGAAGAACGATGAAAGCCTCATCGCGAACCTCCAAGATATGCTGAAGAACAGCGGAGCAGCGAGAGAGAAAAACATCACTAATGAAAAGTCTAAAGACCCAAAAACAGTGAGTGATATGACTGCAGAAAAAAATATTGTGAAGAAGAAAAACGGTGATCCAGCGCGAAATTTTGAATGGCAGCCATCTTGGTTTCAACAGGCCTCCAAGGTGAGCGAAGCAGAGCCAATCAAAAAGCTCAATTCAAAATTTCTGGCGCGAAAAACGTTATCAGACAACGAAAATGAAAAAGAAGATTCAAACTCCTCAGAAGAATCAGAATCAGAAAGTGAAGGTGATTCAACAAACTACCAAATAAAATCAGCAATGAAAACGCTTTTTGCTGCATTTGGGCCAAAACTAAAAATTACTAAAAAGCTAACGAAGAAACGAGCGAGCAAGCCAATGCCTCAAGACCTGCCCGCTCCCATCCTGACTACGAGAGCGCCGACGCCCGAACCCAGAGAGCCCTGCCGATACCGCCCCACGCCACAGACCGAAGCAAGCACCAACGTCCTCAGAAGAAAAGGAAGAACAGCCGCCGTCGTCAGGACTCCCAAAATCGAACCAGAGACCGATTCATCTGAGGAGGAGCGGAACGAGCGAGCCGCGGTGAGGAGAACCTTTCACGACGACTTCAAGGAAGAAATGGACAACGCGCATGCGCAAGACTACGCAGACGGCCCGGGAAGACATGAACTGGCGAGGAAACCGTGCAGACTCGTTGCGAGCATCCCCATGCCGTTTTGTAACTTTCTGCATTTACGAGACCACGGACTACCTCAGGTTGTAAGTAATGGACCTAATAATGTCGGAAATTTACCCAGTGACTTCCCAAAGCTAAGGGTAGATGGCATTAATTTGCAAGAATGGTATCAACAGCTCCAGGTTGTCTTTATGAAGGAAAACTTACTATTTTTTATCACTAGTCCCCCAAAAAGACCTTGGACTCTAAAAATAGATTGTTTACACCATAGAGCATTTTTCTTATTAATATCTAGTGTGTCTCCTGCAATGTATCACAGCATTAAGCCAAATCTGACTGTTTCAGAAATTATTCAATGCATGTTTAATTTGTTTCACAGTGACAGTGTAGCTACCACCACAAGGATGTCTAAAGATTTCTTTTCATCTAGGATAAAACCAGGGGTTTCCATAAGTGAGCACTTAATATCTTTAAACAAAATAAGAGCTGAGCTGCATTTGAGGGGGGAGGTGATTTCAGACCAAACAATGAAAAGTGTTATTATCAACTCACTTGATCCATCATGGGACAATTATATAACACATTTAGACACAATCAATCTAGGATACTTATCCATAGAAAGTCTATCCAATAAATTAATAGCAGAAGACAATTCAAGAAGGAATCGTTCTAACAATCACATAGAACACAAACCATATAGGAAAGTAGCTTTCCAAGAAAAATATAATGAAACATTTAAATGTCATAACTGTGGATCCAGGGAACACAATAGGAGAGATTGCCCCAAAATTTCAAAAGAAAGACATAGGTCAGAATATAGAAACAAATACAATTATAGACAGTCTTCCATAGATAGACATAGATATAGAAGCCCACCAAATTACAAAGAGAATAGAGGGGGCAGAGATAATTCAAAGGATAGAAAATCTGGTTCACTAAATGGATTAAATAAACAAGACAACACTAACATACAGCAAAATGAGAACAATAATTGGCTTATTGATTCTGGAGCAACTAATCACACCACTAATAACAAAAATATATTGTCTTCATTTATAGAAGATAAATTTGTAATAAAGGTAGCTAACCAAGAAAAGGTTCAAGTATTAGGTAGAGGGAATGTAACCCTGCCTGGTCTAGGAAAAATAGAGGGGGTATTGTTAATACCTGAAATACCTCATAACATACTAAGTGCCATAAAACTAAGTAGAGATTCTGACATTAACATTGTTTTTTCTAAAGGAAAAGCGACTTTGGAGAAGAATAAAATAAATATAGGCACTGTGATGATTAAAGGAGGCCTACCTTATCTGATAACAAAGGAAAAATGGTTGCATAACATTGATTCAAATATGGAAGATTGTATTGAAGTAGATAATGAAAATATTAGCAACAGTGACAATGATGAATGTAAAATATCTCATGATCACATAGATACACACAATGAAAAAAAACCAAAAATAGGTAAGCCAATTCATGATGAGTGTGCTCACATCTTACATAGGAAGTTAGGACATGCCAGTTTTCCTGTAGTACAAAAAATGACTGAACACGCAGAAGGTGTTAAAATAAAAAATTGTGAAAACTATTTGGAATGCTCAGTATGTAAATCTACAAAACTAAAAACTAGTCCCAGACCAAGAAAATCTACTAGATCAACCAACAAAATTTTTGATTTAGTACACATGGACTTAGTTGGTCCATTAACTCCATCAATCACTTATAGAAAACGTTACTTCTTGACAATAGTAGACGATTATAGCCGCTATGGATTTGTTTATACATTAAAACACAAAGATGAAACCTTTCAAAAATTTAAAGAATTTTACAAACGCATAGAAACACAACACAATATCAAAATAAAACAAATTATGACAGATAGGGGATGTGAATTCATGTCTAAAGAATTCTCCCAATGGTTAAAAGACAAAGGAATGTTACATTACACATCTAGCCCATTTTCTGCGTTCCAGAACGGAATTGCGGAGAGGAAGAACTCAACATTACAAACCATGATTAGATGCACATTGGAAGATGCTGGCTTAAGCAAACAATTCTGGTCAGAAGCCTTACATTATTCAAATTACACACAGAATAGAACCTGGTCCAGCATTGTAAATAAGACACCATATGAAGTGATGTATAATAGGAAACCAAAATTAGCACACATGCACATATTTGGAGTCACTGCAGACGTACACATACCTAAGCAATTAAGAAGAAAGGGAGAAAACGTATCCAGAAGACTCAGATTTATGGGTTACGAGACAGGCACTAAAGGATACAGATTCATTGATAATAATAACAAATTTATAGTCTCCAGAACAGCTGTGTTCCATGAACAGGCCAACTGGTCTAAAATACATCTTAATGAAATATTTCCAAATAACAACAAAGATACAAAATCTCATGAGAAAGAGACTATAGAAAAGCAAGATATCAACAAATATAAAAACAAAACCAAAACATGGACAAATAGCCAACACAAAATAAAAACAGATACACTAACAAAAAAGGAAGCAAGATATTTGCATGATAACGATAGTAAACCTAAAAAAACTATTAGAAACACCAGAAATCAAATACCAAATAAATACAAGGATTATATAATGCATATGGATGGTGAGCCAACAACACCTAATACATATGAGGAAGTGTTAAAACTCCCTAGTAAAGAAAAAGAAAAATGGGAATTAGCGATGAAAAAAGAGATGGAAAGTTTACAAGGACTAAATGTATTTACACCTGCAGTTGCACCTAAAGATAAAACAATTATTGGTACCAGGTGGATATATAAAATTAAGAACTTAGAGGGAGGCAATACCCTATACAAAGCTAGACTAGTTGCACAAGGTTATGCACAGAAATATCCGGAGGACTATACTGACACGTATTCCCCCACAGTAAGAACAGAGAGTGTCAAAACAGCTCTAGTGGTAGCATCAGCACTCAATCTTGATGTATTCCAATATGACATACAGACTGCGTATCTACACGCAAAACTAGATAAGGAAATATATGTAAGAGCACCTCACAGTCAATACACAAACAAAAATGAGATTTGGTTGTTAAACAAGAGTTTATACGGGTTAAAACAATCTGGTAAACAATGGTATGATTGTTTAGTAAAAGTACTTAAAACCATGGACTTCAATGCTACCACTGCTGATAACTGTTTCTTTGTCAAAAAGGGTGATGATTACATAGAATTTGTATTGATTTATGTGGATGACATTTTATACATAGGAAAACATAAAGAGAGAAGAGAAACTTTTGTAACTAAGCTAAATGAACATTTCTCGTTAAAATCTCTAGGCAAAGTAAACAAATATCTTGGTGTTCAAATTAATAAGACTAAAAGAGGATTCAAACTTACTCAGAGAGATAAGATCATAGAACTTTTAAATAAATGCAATCTAAATAATGCCAAACCTTGTGATACTCCTATGCAAACTGACTTTCTAAGAAATACTGATGAATCTTCTCCCGAATTCAAAGATAACACATTTTATAGATCAATCATAGGTTCACTTCTTTATATATCTAATTGGACAAGACCAGATATCGCTTTACCACTCAATTTATTATCCAGACATGTCAGCAAGCCAACAATGTATCACTGGGAAGCTGTTAAAAGAATTTTAAGATATCTGAAAAGTACACTAGACTTTTGTTTAATGTTAGAACCTAACGATAATAAAGAACCAAAGCTTACATGTTACGCAGATGCGGACTGGGCTGGAGACACCTCATGTAGAAAAAGCACATCTGGCTATATATTCCTCTTAAATGACTGTCCAGTTTACTGGTACACTGGTAAACAAGAACTAGTGGCCACTTCAACGACAGAAGCAGAATATGTTTGTTTATCCAAAGCTGCAAATAACCTTGTATGGTTTAATGATTTAATTTCAGATGTTTGGAAAAAACCTGCTTTGCCTTTTGTTATGCATGAAGACAACAAAGCAGCCATTGAAATATCTAGATCTGACGCCATTGGACAAAGGTCCAGACACATAGATATAAAATTTAAACATGTGAGACAATTATCTCAGGATGGATTTATTAAAGCAGTGCATTGTGATACTTCAGAACAATTAGCTGACATATTGACAAAGCCTTTACCTTCTAAGCAGCACAAATATTTAACTTCTAAATTGTATGTTTTGTATTGTCCTGAATCTGAATGTAATTGGTGTTGCATAACGAATCGGCATTTAGAGGGGGATTTGTCAGATGTAAATGCCTTATTCTCCAATGTGTAAATAGTATATGAACGGGGTATCAGGGGTTAATTTATTCTTCACTCCTTAATGTATTCATAATTCACCACTCCCACATCTAGCTCCTCCCATTGTATATATAAGGAGCTGTCTGCATCTTTTTCCTTGCTTCTATCTGTGAATATTCAGTGGATATAGAATGCCTGCTGTAAATAAAAGAAAATATATTCAAACCTCTAACTCTCACTAATCTTATTGAGTCTGATCCTGAAAATATTGCAACACACTTATCCTGTAATTATGTGGCTTCCTGATCTGGCATGCCTCTTATATGTTTGGATTGCAATTCAGTCATCCTGACTTGTGATTCTAAGTTTCATTCCCTATTCATTGGGAAGGTGCCACTCCAAAAGGCTGCCATGACCTCAAAAAAATATTGCTTCCTGCTCCATTCCTAAGGGTATTCTCAGTACCTTCTGAAACCTCTGACTTCTTGAGTGGATCTTGGAATTGTTACTGCTGCCTATCGTCTCAAAGCTCCAGTTTTCAAAGCTACTTTTATTCACAGTGAAATGAAATGCTTACAAGGACAATAAACACTAGTCAGGGTGAAGTGAAATACAAAGCTCTAAAAATATTATGGTAAGGATTCATCTGAAAGGTTTTTAGAGAGGTTTTGTGCTTTGCCAAAGAAACATATCTGGTGCCACCCTTGAAGTATTTTGTCTACACCCAGAACAAGGTGACATGATCTGATAATGGAAAAGTTACACTAACAAGGAGATCGCGTTACTAAGTGTGCATATCCAGGACCAAACATGTCCTGCATTAACTCCATACGTGGTGAATGAAATTGGTAATGTGATGGGGGCCAAGGAAGTAAGAAAGTATACATATCACCTTACATCTTGAGAAGCTTATCTTCGACATACATGCTTACCATGGCCACTGTCAAAAGTGATCATATGTTATCAAGTTTGGTCTCTCTGCACTCATATTTGGGAACTAAATTTTGTCCTTCTCCTTTGTAGGGTAGATCAGATGATGAAGAAAGGGATGAATAAGTAGGGGGTTCTTAGTTCCTCCTTCTGTTAGTCTAGGACACAATTAGGTAGGAACGCTCTGGGTATTCTTGCAATACTCTCTGTGCTTCTTTTTTATTTATATCCCACCTTTAGTTTTATAAATAATTCAAGCTGGCAAACAGATCTCCTATTTCCCCAACAACATGAGGTGGGTTGGACTGAGAGAGGACAACTGAACAAAAGTTACCCACTTTGGGTAAGTCCCAAAGGACTTGAACTCACAATTTCCAGCTTTCTAGTCTGGTGCCTTAACCACTAGACCAAACTGGATCTCTGCATCTTCCGGGACATTCTTATATCTCCTGCAGCATGCCACATGCCAAACATTTAAAGCAGGTAAATAGATAAACAAACCAGGAAAACCAGAATGAATAATACAAAATAATGATTCCTATATCACTGTATTACACTTGCTTGCCTACATTACTATGTACATTTGCATTACCATATTCACTTGCACACAAATGCATGATGATTACTGCTGATAAGAATCCACTTTTTCTAAACGAAAAGCAGGATTGGGGAGAGAGAATGGTTTTAGAAATTACCTAGAAGCCGGCTTCTATTTTAATATTTATTTTAATACCAGTGTTGTGTAAATCAAACATCAAGCTTAGAGAGCACCAAGCACTCCTCACTTCAACCCTGATCTACAAATATTCTCCTTGATTGGAATCACAGCCTTTGCTGAAAACAAGGATGTGCCTATATTTCAAATCTTTTCACTAATTCCCATACTTTATTTTTTGATCAGCATAATAATGCTTTGTCATTTTTATAAATTGTCCCTTTTGTCCTATGGGTACTTTAAGTGATGTATAAAAGTCAGAAAGAAGTGGTATTAAGGCACAAGCTGGCCAATCCTGGCAACACTTTGGGTTTGTGAGAATGGGATTGTGGGTGTGATCAGTGGGGTGTAGAGTCCTGGGTTATAAACTAAACTAGGGCTTCCTAACCTTGGCAACTTTAAGACCCATGGACTTCAACTCCCAGAATTCCTCAGCTAGCTATGCTGGCTGGACAATTCTGGGAGTTGAAGTCCACACCTCTTAAAGTTACCAAGGTTGGGAAGCCCTGAGCTAGGTGAAGAAGCTACTCTCTGGACTGTCACTTTAACCAAAATCTTTGCATCGTGGGCTACTATGACAGAGAACCAAGATGATTTGAATCTGGGGTTGGCAGGAAAGAGGGGGACGAACTGAGAAAGGTCTCCTAAATAAGTCACCCATCTGCAAAACATTTTGTGACTACACCATTCTTTTTACCCTAATTAAGAGCTGCGAAAGATGCTGCTACTTACTTATTCATTACAGCTATATTTTCAGCCTTAATTGGTATACAAATCTGATTACACAGACGCCCGTGGGATTTCGGTTTTGATTTTTTTGAAATCAGGCGGTGACCTTGATGAAGCTTTAGGCAGACTTTAGCATGTCGGATTTCAAAAGAATATGCTTTGAAAAAGAAAAAGATGGAAAAGTGCAGCTAATTTGAATTTTAGTTGCCTAAAAGCAAAGAGTTTAATTTTTCATATACACCTGTTTAAGATGTGCTGCAGATCAACCTAAAAGATTTTTTTTTTATGGTGGCCTCTATAAGAGGAAAAGTTGTATCATGAGAAATTTATCAAACGTAATTCTTCTTGCCACTATGTGAGTTGCAGCTGATACTATGTGAGCCAGCATTCACTTTTTAAACAACAACAAAAACACTGCTGTTACATTTTGTATTTGTTTTTAGAAGATGGATAGTTTAGTATGTTTATTTAACAGTTCCTATTTCTTCACACTCTCTTGTTTTATAATGTTATGTTTCAATGTACTCTGGGTAAAATATAAATGGGATTAAAATGGTATTCCTGTTTATATTTGTCTTTACTGCAACTTTGTTTTAATTGCTGAGCTGCTCACATTTAGCACTGAAGTTTCAAATGATTCAATGAGGTTTCCCCTTTGAATTTATTTTTTAGCATTTTTTTTAACAATCTGTGATAGTATATAATTGTGAATTATGTAACCGTGTGGGAAGCAAAGCAAAGAGCATGTTTTGTTTTTATTATTTCAGAAAAAAATCTTGAGAGGGTGCTTAATGTGAGGGTTTAGACTTCCTGTTCTAGACAAGATTGTATTTTTGTACATGGTGTGGAGGGGAAAAAAAATAAAAGTGCATCAAATGTAGAGTTCTTATCCAAGCTTTAAGAAAAGCAGGATTTTACTAAAAATTGCCACTATATCTCCAGGGGACAAAACTAAGTATATTAGCATGCAACAGAAACATAGCTGGGGACTGTTCAATTTTAATCATGCCTCATGAAAAAGTAATACACACATCAGTTTCCAGTTCAGTGAATATCACTATACGCAGTCTTTTTATTTAAAAAAATAGAGCTGCATTCTGAGACTGCTTGCTTATTAAGATCACCAATGAAATATTTACTGATTATTTAAGCAGGTACCAATATATTTCCTATCAGCTATTTTAAGAACAGTCCATTGAGGCCCATGCTGATACTAGAAACAATTCCCCAAATAATTATATGTTCTTCTTCTATTTAACAATATTTCAAAGAATCACCCAATCCCTAGCTACAAGCCGCCATGCGTCTGGCTAAAAATAGCATGGCCCTGAGTGCCTCGGATAAGGTTTTCACTTTAATTAATATTTCAGGCTAATTCCTAGCAGTTGAAGAAAGTAAAGCTCCTTTTTTATAAAAATGCTGGCATGCTGCCACAATAAGGTAGTTTACTAAATGTGGGGGGGGGAGTAGAAATGTGTCTTTTCGGAAGGAAGGTGCATTATTTTTAAATTCATAAAGCCTTTTTCATCCAGGGTGAATTTTCATATTTGGCTTATTACTGGTAGTGATAAAGAATGGAGGCAGGGAGTGACCCTTGAAAGGAATAAAAAAGAAAGTGTTTTTAAGAACTTTCAAATAAGTTGTGTTATAAACATGGCATGGCAATTGGTCAAATAATTTTCTCAAGAGCTACTACAAATAATATCATCTAGGTAAAAATTCCACAGAATCAAAGAATACAACTAACATGTTTATAAATATATTGAACAACATGGAGCCTGGAGTAGCACCTTGGAGTATACTACTTGAAATTTTCCACTAGCATATATAAAATCACTAACATAAACTTGTGGCATATGGTTTTTTCAACCACATCTGTATCTATCTAATGCTAGTATAGTGCAGTCTGCATTTTGCTATCGTTTCCAATTTAGAATCTCATGGGAGATTTATTGAATTCTTTGCTGAAATTATGTGTGAGTTCACCCTTCCAAATACTATTCAGGATTATGCCTACCCGTTTCAAAGCCCAGCCATGGTTGAGCAGATGTTGCTACATGCTGGAACAACCATTGTCTAAAAATACAGTGCTATGGCCCATCATCATCTTCATTTAATGACCCCATAATCCCTTGCGGGGTGGAGTCTGGGCAACTGAATGGAGCTAGCAGAGTATTTTAATAGCTGGATGCCCTTCCTGTCACCAATGAGGAGTTTTTTTCAGCAGATATATTCTCAGTGCCCAGAGAGAGAAATATCTGCCACTACCTAGGATCGAACTCACAGCCTCTTGATTGTGAGGCGAGAACACCACCTCTAGGCCACTGCACCACTCCAATGCCAATCATCTGAATGAATCCTGATCCAGTGCTGCTAATATCTAGTACTGAAATCTTGGTGGTACTCTGCTACCTTGTCTCCAGCTCTGATCCTGATAATACATATCCCCTCCCTCAAGCTCTTGAAAATACTGAACCCTACTATGTCAAAAGCCAGAGGCAAGGAAGTAAAAGTATGCTTGTTTGGAACAGTGTCTTCCACCAAAGCAATCTATTCAAGAATACGTGATTGCTACTGGGATTACTTGCTGACCTTGAGCTCTGTGTCTTAATTCACGGAGCAGACCTTGACCACACTTTTGCCTATTGCCTATATCAGATTGATAGTTTTTGACTCCAGATTCTTTTCTGAACACTTCTTATCTTGCAGTTTAATACACAAGTAGACAACCTGGTGCCCTCCAAATTCCTTAGGCAACAACTTCCCATCTGCTCCCTCTAATATGTTCAGGTCAAGGAATGCAAAGGTAAAGCATCTAGACGATGCCTGATTTGTTTATCCGTGTAAAAACAAATAATATTAAACATAAGAGTGGAAAAGAGTGCCATTCGCTTAGTTGTACAGGAGCACGAATTCTTCCAGGATCTTCTATTGACTGCTCTTAAGAAGCAACTAATAAAGTAGGATGCAACACAGGAAGGCAACAAGAAACTTTACCGTTGGCTTTTTCCATCAAGTTCCTACTGCTTCTGTATTCTATATTCAGTTAGCCATTACACAAATTGATTTTTGGTGGATTGTGGAGCATCAAGCCATTTTCAACTCAATCAATCAGAATAGAGCTGGTGGTCTTTTAATCCTCAAGCAGGAGACCCTATACAATTTGTGATAAGTGGCTGCCCAGTCTCTTGTTAAAAATCTCCAGTGATGAAGCATCCACGACTTCTGAAGGCAAGCTGTTCCACTGGTTAATGATTCTCATTAGGAAGGTTCTCCTTAAGTGCAGGTTGCTTCTCTCCTTGATTATTTTCCATCCATTATTTCTTGCCTTGCCTTCTGGTGCTTTGGAAAATAAGTTGACCTCCTCTTCTTTGTGCAGCCTCTCAAATACTGTAATACTGCTATCATGTCAACTCCTAGTAAGCATATACTGTAGATAGACCATCAGGAATCAAGCTTGGTATGGATATATGTATTGATGTTGGTAGTGGGCAAACTTCTGAAACAAATTAAGCACTGTGTTTGTGACTATTCTTATTTAGAAAAGAATGCACTGCTCGAAGAATTAGTATGTTATCATGCCAAACCAATCTTATCTCCTCTTTTTGATACAACGGCCAGTTTAGCTGGTTGCAGGAATGTGGCCACACATGACTTCAGCAAAGAATTCAACATACCGTATTTTTTGAACTTTAAGATACACCTTTTTTCCCCAAAAGAGGGTGAAAATCTGATTTCTTATACTCCGAAAATAGCCCCGCCCAGCTTTTCAAACGGAGGTTTCAGAGGCTGAAAAAAGCATCAGAAACGAACCTTCAGAAAAGAAGCCCCCAAACAGAGTTTCAGAGGCTTTTTTTCTGAAGCTCTGTTTTGGAGGCTTTCAGAGGCAGGAAAAAGATTTTTCTGAAACAGAAAAAAAAAAAGAAAAAAAAAAAGGCAAGGCATAGAGCTCACAAACAGGGAACCTGTTGCTAAAATTCACCTCTGGTAACAACTGATTGGCGGTATTCCGGGAGGCCAATCCACCTGCCAATCAGCTTTTTTCTTATTTTCCTCCCCAAAAACTAAGGTGCGTCTTATACTCCGGTGTGTCTTATACTCTGAAAAATACGGTATGTCCTGTGAGTTTCTGCTAGAAACAATAGCATAAAGTGGGTTGGGTTTTATGCTACGATTAGCTACAGGGGTTGATTCCTAATCTGGTCTTTCAGGTCTTCCAATGGTGTACTCATTGCCATCATAACTGAGTCAATCTGTCCACAAGTTAATAATGTTAGCCTGAGATTGCTCTCCCAAACATTTCTTCCCAATCCTTTTTTTCCTGTGATAAATGTCTTAGATTAATTGTTTCTGAGAAAGTATTATTACTCTTCCGAAGAATAGTTGGCAAACACTGAAAATTTGCCAGCTTCAAGCATTGTCCCAAAGGATAAGAATTGTTCAAATACCAAGCACCGTAATATAAGATTCCAAGCAAAACTAATTTTTTATAAATGTTGTGAGGTCAAATAATTCTAATTTTGTCAGCTGTTCTGGCAATTCTATTGTAATAGCTCCTAATGCTCCAATAAATATTGGAAAAAGTGTGCTGCTTTATTCCATAATTTAAATTGTTAAATTTTAATGCTTTTCCAGTTCTTTTTGAGCTACTCTGTGTTATTTGGTATTGTTGTATTATAAGTAAAACTTATTTTTCTTCAACTACATAATGTCCTGGGTATTGTGTTCTAGATATCAATGTATTTGAATTTGGGAATCATTTAACGTTTTTACGTGTCATTCTGGAATTTTTTTGACATCAGGATCAAATCCGTACTTTTTACAGGCAGCCTTGGTTAATGACCATTTAGCAACTGTTCAAAACGTAAACAGGGCTGAACAAATGATATTTACAATCAATTCTTGAAGTTATGATCCCAGCAAGCCCATAGTCACATGATGGTGATCCAGGTGCTTTGCACCTGGCTCAGTTACAGTGGTTACAGCCTCTATTACATGATTTCCATTTGTGACCTCCTTGCCAGCTTTCCAGAAGCAAAGTCAACCGGTAAGCTGATAAGGAAAGTTGCAAGCTGCTTCTATAAGTCACTGCTGCTTTTTCTTTGAGCTGGCTACAGATGATGAGATCTCGTGTATTCTGTATCATGGCCTGGTCACAGCACACCACACCCACACCATAGTGCATGCCAACACACCTAGCCGACTCATACTGAGCTTTAGCAGCTACCCCTCATTGGGGTACTATTATTATTATTAAATCTGAGGATGATGTAACCCCACAAAACATGACTGGAAAAAGTTATCTTCAGGGTGAGAATAGGAGAGGCTGTGTGCATTGGTCAGGGAAGCTGCTGCTGCTGGCTGGCATGCTTACGGAAGGCAGGTGGGCAGGCAGGGGAGACTGAGTGGAGCAAATTGTGACATTCCCTGCCAGCTTCTCCAATGACTTTGCTTGTGGGAAGTCGGAAGGATAGTCACAAATGGTGATCCCATGACTGCAGCTTGTTGTGACATCATAATCATGAGTGTCACCAGAGTGCCCAGATCTTGACTTTGTGACCATGGAGGAGTAGCTGAAATTTCGAGGACCAGGCATAATCCCATTTTTCATGTCTACCATAACTTTGAATGGTCGCTGAATGAATGAATATAAGTAAAGGATTACCTGTAGTTGATTTGCCAGCTATTTGTCACTTGATTTCTGGTTGGTTTGGCTATGCTCATGAAGTCATATAATTAATACAGAGTACAAGATATCCATCATTAACCTAGAAACATGATTTTAGGACTGTCATTCAAGCGAAGGAGTAAAAATGCCTAGGCTGTATCTGCCTGGGTATAAGAAAAACTGAAAAGCTTCAGTTTCTTACAAAGATTTTAATTATATACATTAATGCACTTTATGTTTTGTTCTCTTACAAGCAAGTAATATATGGTATATGGTAAAAATGCATAAGCAGTTCATTTCAACGGAAATATGAACAAAAGTTACTATTAACATTATTTCTTTATTATGTATTTAACAGCTATTTCTTTTTAGGATTATCAGCGGAAATAATATCCATGACATTAAAGAAATCATTTAAGAAATACGTAGCCTATCCCATCAAATCTTCCACATAGAAATGTTTCACTCTTCCAAGATATTAACTGTCCCGTCCAATTTTGTATGTTACTCCATGCAAATTGGAAAAGTGATTTCGCCATCTTTTTATCCAATTTATTAATACAAATATTGAAGAATAAGAGGCACCAGCCTCTATTCTTGAATGTTTTGGCAGCCCACTTGATACTTCCCTCCAGTCTTGTGGGGAGCCATTGATAAGCACCTTTTCAATATGACTTTTCGAGAGAGCTACGTATTCATTTAACTGTCATCTCATCAAACCCACAGGTGAATCAAAGCGTCCTAGGGTACTTTGCTGAAATTACAGCAGATTCCAATTACCTAGAGAGATAGTGAGCTCCCCTGACCCCCGCCATGTTCAAACAAAAGACTATAAAGCCATCTGTCAGGAATGCTTTAATTTGAATTCCTTGCCCAGCCAGGGATTAGACTTGATAAGCTAAATTACCCCTTCCAACTCTGTGATTCTATGAACACTTAATATGTCGCTCAGCTCCTGGAAGGTCATCCATTCAGTCTGTGATCATCTTATTCTGATGTGTGATTTCCAGCTTCAAATACTTCTTGGCATTATTCTGAGTTTTTGCATGCTACCTTGCAGAGATCTTTCACCGTAATCTGCTATCATGTGTGTCTTCGTGGTGCTTAAAAAAATATCATGCCTCATTTTACCCCCAAGAAGTCTCATACATGCATATAAGAAAAGGAAACCATTACTCCTTCGACACTTATTCCTTACAAGGACTAGTCAATGTGAACTGCAACGATCCGGACAACAGATAGTTGGCAGCAAAGGTCTTAAAGCTTTCTTTAATCTCTTTGCTGCCATCCAGTGACCGTCTGAAGTTTTGCATTCATGTTTGGTATTGTAGTCCTACCGCTACCACCATTTCTCCTCAGCCTTTAACTCGGAGAAATAATAAAGTTACTAACTGCTACCCACTACTATGCCATGCCCCGTGTACCACGTTTTCCTCTACCCTATTTTCCTCACTGCATCATAGCACCGCGGTCAGTTTATGGCGAACGCACGCCAAGCTAGAGACGTTCCTTAAGAGTGGTTTACTTATTTGGACCCATATTCCGGAGCCAACTCCCTTCGCCGACATCCCACCCACCCCCGTCTCCTTACTCACCTGTCCACCCCCACCCCCCTCCCCGCTTCGTCGCTGCCTCCGATCCCGCCGCCTGTCTCCGTTTCGCCTCCCCTCCCGGCCCTGCTGCATTGTGGTTCGGCCGGACCGGCGGCGGCGGAGAGAGCGGAGCCGAGCCAAGCGAAGATGGCTGAGCTGAAGCAGCCGCCGAAGCACGACGGGCGGGTGAAGATCGGCCACTACGTGCTGGGGGACACGCTGGGGGTCGGCACCTTCGGCAAAGTCAAGAGCTGAGTACGGGGCACGGGGCGGAGCAGGCAGGACTGGGGCGCCGGGTTGCAGGCCGGCAAGGACGGTGGGTCGCTTCCCGCCGCGGACCGGGTTCGCGCGCGGCGGTCCGTGACAGAGCAAACCGGAGCGCTCGCCCGAGATTGGAGCCAGCGAGCAGCCGAGTATCGGGGCTCCCCCCCCCCCCACGCTTCTCCATCCTCCAGGGTCGCCACTGCAGGGTCGCCGCCTCTCCGGTGGCGGCTGCGTTGGAAGGAAGGGTGGGGAAAGGCGGCCTGCGGGGCTTGGCATGGCTGGGAGTTGCGAGGCGGCGTAGCAACCTGCCTGTTCCTCCGGGTGTGGTAAAGTGCTCGAGTCTTTTCTCTCTCACACACACAAACACACACGCACAACCTTCCAAGGACCGGGTCGGAGTGGATCTCCCAGCACGACTTCCATCATCCCCAGTGCATAGCAATTGCTGGCTGGGGACGATGGGGCTTGAAATCAGTTCATCCAGAGAATTAAGACGCTGGAGAAGTCAAGTTCAATGGGAATTTTGTTCTTTTTTTTTTTTTTTTTAGGGAAGACCCAACCTACAGTTCTATAGGTTGATTATACAATAAGTGTGACATTGGGGAGGAGGGGGGGGAGATATAATGGAAGCAAATGGGCATGCTAATATTGCACTGATAAGACTTAGATCATCCACTTGATGAATAATGCAAGTTTTTTTTTTTTTGCTCCAACAGTACCGCAACAATTTAAGTAGGCATTTCTCACTGAGAAGACATTGTGACAATGTTGTGTTTCTGATTTTGGGGAAGAAAATGCCTCCCACAGATCAGTTTGATTTTCCATAAATCCATGGAAAAACTTTTACCTCAAGAAATGCCTTTCCTAACACTGCTGTTGGGAATTCAATGTTTGTTTATTCAGAATCAGAACTGATCATGTTGTGTTCTAGAATGAATTCTGTTTTGATCCATTAGCTATTCTCAGTTAATTGACACAGGATTGCAGCCACATTTGTTTTACCTTTTAATCAACTACGCTATTCTCCTCAAACTTTTAGGTAGTATATATTTTATTCCTATAGCGTTCCTGAGAGGTGGGAGATCACTAAGCCATACTCCTAAATTAGTATACTTTGGAGTGCTGCTTTATTGATCAATGCATTACAAATGATAGATTTAGTTGTTCTAATTTGACTTTCTAATTCTAGAATTATGTTCTAACACAAACTTATTTGGGTTTAATAATATTTGAACTCATTTCAAAATTGAAATGCCCTTTGTGTGTATTTTAGAGAACACAACACTAAGTAGAATTTAATTTTCAAAGTTGTAGTACAGTAATTGAGTTTAATTGTTTAAGAAGACACTGTCATTTCACTGTTCATAATTTTATAGTATTCAGCTATTTATAGCATACATACATGTATACATGTATACATGTATACATGTATGCAACCCTTTTGGAAATGTTGAACCATTGCTTACATTTGTAGAGTTAGAAACATCCATATTAGGAACCTACACTGTTACACTACACAACAAATAATACCCTCTCTTGTGACTTCATCCTACAAGACATTCAAGTAGACTTAACAAGTCCCAAAGGAGTGAACAATAATATCTCTGTATCTGTTGCTTACTGTAAGCAAATGATGGATTACAAAGCAGGCTGTTTATTATTAATGATTAATGTATTAGAAAAGATTTTGTAGACACATCTCTTTTATAAATGGACTACTCAGTAGGAATATGTACATACAATCTTGTTTATTTTGTTGGCTGGAGTTAGCCAATGTATTTTTAAAATTATTTTAATCAAGGTCACTGAATAAAACACAAATAATCACCCTAGAGTTGGGCAGAGCCTAGTCTTGTCATCAAATTTTACAACTGGGACTCTTCATTCTTGGTTATGTCTGTGGAATATTTTTCCATAAGTGCTCCTAGAGATGACAGATACATGAAGTAATATCATCAGACCATCTGATAGGGCTACACAAATGAATGAGGTTTGCTTATTGAAAGTTGCTCAGACCTCATTGCTAGTCGGGTGACATACAAGTTTAATAAATTACGTATTATTACATCTGACATAGCAAACAACTATATACATCTGCTGCATTATTATCATTAACAGACTATCTCAGTTAAACATTTGTGAAAAGGGGATGAGTGGTGATGATTATAGTTGCTTTTGAATCATGCCCAATTCTCAGCTGCCATATTTCCACAATTTTCTTGACAAGGTTTTCAAAACTGGTTTGCCATTGCCGCCTTCTAAGGGCTAAAAGCAGGGGTGAAATCCAACAGGTTCTGACAGTAGCGGAAATTTTGAGTAGTGCAGAGAACCGGCAGATACCACTTCTGGCTGGCCCTAGAATGGGGTGGAAATGGAGATTTTGCAATATCCTTCCCCCAGAAGTGGGGAGGGAATGGGGATTTTGCAGTATCTTTCCCCTGTCACGCCCACCAAGCCACGCCCACCAAGCCATACCACGCCCACCAAGCCACGCCCACAGAACCAGTAGTAAAAAAAAATTGGATTTCACCACTGGCTAAGAGTAAGCAATTATGCCAAGGTCATTCAGCTGGTTTTATGCCTTAAGATAAGACTAGAACTCATGGTCTCCCAGTTTATAGTCTGAGGCCTTGATGGATCTCAAGCTACACTTAACACACCAAGAAATGCATGGTTAATTTAACCGCACTGAGGGTTATCTGTGCTATTTTTAGACATAGCTTATTTCAGATATGTATATAACTAGCATCTTTGTTGTATCATTTCCCAACATATTTAGCTAAATATTAGTGTTTTAATTATTAGAAAAGAATGCCCTAATCTTCCCCCTCCACTCTTAGTCTCTCTTCTCAAGGATAGAAACCAAATATTCAAAAATTAATAGAAGTATTTTACAGAATACAGGAAGTCCTCAACTTCCAACAGTTTGTTTAGTGACCATTCAAAGTTACAATGGCACTGAAAAATGTGACTTAAGACCGTTTTTCTTAGTTGTGGCCTTTGCAGCATCCCCATGATCATGTGATCAAAATTCAAATGCTTGCAACTGGTTCATATTTATGCCCGTAGCTCAGTGGTGGGTTTCACTTACCTTTGCTACCGGTTCGCTCGTGCGCATGCACTTACTTCACTCATGCATGCACCACTTCTGTGTATGTACAGATAATATTTGATGATGTCCGGGCGGGTGGGCGAAGCCTTCCGCTGCCACTGCTATCTTTTCTCGCGAACTGGTAGCAATCCATCACTGCCGTAGCTGTGTCCCAGGGTCGTATGATCACCTTTTGCAACCTTCTGACAAACAAAATCAATGTGGAAACCAGATTCTCTTAACAGCCAGGTTACTAACCTATCAGCTGCAATGATTCACTTAACAAGTGTGGCAAGAAAAGTCATAAAACGAGGCAAAACACACTGAATAAACGTCTCACTTATTCTCACTCACTCTTAGTCTCACTCACCATTAAAATGTTGGGCTCAGTTGTGGTCGTAAATTGAAGATTACCTGTATAGATGACCATCATCAATTGCTAATGTGTGCCAAACAAGTAATTCTTAATTAAAATTACAATATCGGGGTGCAGAAACCTAATCACTTACTAGATAGCTGCAAATAATTCTTCATTGTCAACTAATAATCTTATGGATTTTGCAACCTGTATGCATATTGTTAGTAAGTACATGAACATAAGATTGTGGTTGTACTGATTTATAGCTTGGGTGTTAAAACCAAGTGTTTGATAGGATCCAGAGAACTTAGTTTAAGAAAAATTATAAAAATATGACTGTACAAAGAAAGATATTGCTCTTTACTTTTTATCACTTTTAACGAGAACAATGAAATGTGAATGGGTATACTTCCAAGATAAGAAATGTCTTTTTTAAATGTCCTTTTCTGTGCATAAATATCTATGCAACATACCTATTGATATTTTCTCAATATTATACTGTTTTTCTAGAATATCAGCCAATAAGGAGCACACACATGAAAGATGAAGTCCAAAAGTGATATAAAATTAAGAGTAAACAAAATCAGTAAAGATAGTTGGAGAGCGTTGAAGGTGTCCAAAGTTTCATAATTTATCATTTTATTCAAAATTACATGCGGCAGTATTTGTGTTAATTCTCAGGACACTGCAAACTCTTTGTGCCTGGTTAATACAAGTCTTCTCTGACACTTCAAGGACAGGCTAGCTAGGTAATCAAATAGTGTTTTTTTTAATCCTGAATTCTTACAAATGGAAAATAAATGATAGTTCTTACTGGGCCTTTGTGTGTGTTTCTGTAATACTAACTTACAGCATCACTCAGGCATTGCCATGATGGTATGTAACCTGTCTGCATTAGCAATTTATCACCACAGCAATGTCTGGGTGATGTGGTAAATTGCTGGTTTCCTCTGTGTAATCATTTGGACCATTTCTTAAATTTCTTTACATTTCTTGGAAAGATCCTTATGCAACATAGAATAGTTCTAGTGGAGGGAAAGTAGAGATACTGGTCTATATATCTTGCATGTTACAAAGCGTAATTTATGTCAAAAATTTGCTGTTCATTCTGAATTTGCATAGGGACATAAAATGAGCAAGCCAAACTATTTTTATTTTGAAGCGTGGCAAGCCAGTTTATTTTTAGAACACTCTTATTGAGGAAAGAATTTCAGGCTGCCCTTATCTCTGCTAATAATAGTGACTTGCTCAATTTATACAGCTACCGAATTACCAGTCTACCCTCTCCTTTAGTCAGGCTACCTCTTAATTGCAGATTTTCTAGTTCATAGTTCACTTGGTTTTAAAATGTAATGATTTTTTAAAGCTGGGATGCTAAACTCTGCAGCCTATTTATTTACTTCTTTCTTTTAGAATATCATAAGGATTCTTTGAATTCCAGGACAAATATTATCTTAAAAGTGTTTAAGTGTATATATAAATCTGATACTAGAAGGAAATTTATGCTTGGAAATCTATATGTATACTTGAATGTGTATGTGTCTCCAAATGTGTGTCTCTTGTCTTTGTCACTTTAATTTAATTTTAATTTCTTAAAGGGAGATGGGCAAGCAGTGATGCTCCTAAAGAAAAAGGAAATAATCCATGATAAATTTTAAATCGATTGCTTAACAACACTTAAGAGTATAGTGATGCAGTAATATATTATATTGCCTGAAATGGATAAGACTCTCAGCTACATTATCATTGCGGTTTTATTTATAATTTGTATTTATTTTATATATTTATATTCTATTTTTCCAAGAGCTCAAGGCAGAGTAAATAGCAAAACTATGTGAGGAATACTGGGCTGAGAATGACTATTCAAAATCATCCAGGGAGGTTCTATGATGAGGTTAACTTGAACCTGGGTTTCTTTGGCCCTAAAGACTAATAAAGGATAGACTTTGCAATGAACATAGATAGTCCTCCACTTACAACCACAATTGAGCTCAAAATTTCTGTTGTTAAGTGAGACATTTTAAAGTGAGTTTTGCACCTATTTGCAACCTTTCCTGTCCCAGTCACCACAATTGTTAAATTAGTAACAAAGTTCTTAAGTGAATCTGTCTTCCCATTGAATTTGCTTGTCAGAAGGTCATATGACCATTGCAATCGTCATAAATATGAACCAGTTGCCAAGCATCTGAATTTTGGTATCATTACCAGGGGAACTCTGCAACAGTCGTAAGTGTGAAAAACGGTCATAACTCACTTTTTTTCAGTGCCATTGTAACTTCGAACGGTCATTGAATAAATTGTTGTAAGTCGAGGACTATTTGTATTGATGCTGAATTATTGTGAAGTAGTTTGGATTTAGTTCAGCTTGATTCATTTTCTGTATCTTCTATTTCTCCCCTGCCCTCCCCCCAAAAAAAACTGCTCTAAAAACTAAATATTTTAAATGTATATTTAGAAAAGATTATTCTTTGCTAAAGGTCAAATAAACATCTACAGGACAATCACATATGATTGCAGTCTAATCTATGTACTCTTACTTGGAAGTGAGTTCCCTGCAATTATTTAGAATTACTTCTAAATAAACATACTGTAAGAATTTAGATTTTTTTTCTTTCTTAATTGTGCATCTTAAACACAAACTGAAACATGCCATCCTTTGGTTTCAAAACTTATAAAATGGAAAGTTTTGCAACCAATAGCAAATGGATGAGAGAAAGCTTTTAATAGAACTCAGTTAAATAATGAAATGCTGTAAATAATTTTATGCAGCAGGTGGCCTGTTGAAAGACAGGTGGACAGAAGCACATGTACAAAAATCTTGATGATTTTGAATTACACCTCCTATCAGTTTGAGCTAGCACAACCAATTTTGGTCAGGGATGGGTGGGTGGGGGTATTATAATACAAAATAATATTGAAGAAGGTTGGTAAAGCAAGGCTGCCCTAATTAATGCAAATAATTAGTTGAAAATAGCATTCACAAAAGAAGAAATGATGAAAGCTTTCTCCTCTCGTTATTAGTGAACTTGAGAGTGGCGATAACCAAATTGCTGCAGGATACTGTTCTTCCGTATTTTTTTTTTTTTAATTAGAGTCAAAGCAGTATTAAAGTAGCTTTAGAAGTCATCATGTGGCAAATCTTTTTGGGCATTCTGCCTTGGCTCTTAACAATGGCATGTCACCAGCGACATGTCCTTTATCGCATTTATACAGAGAGGCAAACTGGTATCTACTTTCCTTCAGTGCACAGTTGTCATTGCTAGTAAGTGACCTGAACAAAAAATGGCTTCTTTTGGTGGTATGTATAAAAAAAATCATGATATAGTACTGCTCTTTAAAACTTATGAATTGTGTGCTGCCCTTGAGGTAAGAAAAAGCATTTCAATTCAGACTTAATTTATATTTTTGTCACTACTTTTATCAAAGTTGTAAAAGTTATTATTAGACAAATTTATCCACAACCAATATCTTAACTATTGGTTTTGGAATAATGTAACTTCCAGAAAGATAAATACACAGATTTGGAATAAACTGCATTTTCATACTTATGTCACAATGCAATTCCATATATACCAACTCAAGAATACAGTAAGTTCCATTAACTCCAATTAATTTGGTAGGATTTCATTGCCTTGCAGAAATTGCAGTTTTTAAAATATTTACATGAAATACAGTCTGGCAAAACCCAGGAAAACTTTTTTCTGAGTAGAGATTGAGGTGTTAATACGGTCCTTAGCAACATGATGGCCTAGTGGCAAAGACGCTGGCCTCCTGCTCAGAAGGTTGAGAGTTCAATCCTAGGTAGCAGCAGTTTTTTCTCTTTCAGGGCACAAAGAAAAAAATACCTGCTGTGTAGCATCAGGAACGGCATCCACCCAGTTCAGCTCCACCCAGTCGCCCTGACTACCCTGAATTAAGGGATTACAGGGTCATAAAAAGGGAGGTTTATTTTATTGTAGTGTTAGTATATAAGTGATGCATCTCACAAATCAGTAACCTGATTTGTAACGTACTCATCTTGCTGCTCTTATTGCGTCATCAGATAACCGCCCGGCCGCCCTGTTTAGGGTGACCCGCTCCCTGCTCCACCAGGAAGCGAGGGAGGACCCCTTGGAGGGAAGAGCCGAGGACTTTGTTCAGTATCTGTATGACAAAATCACTCAGATTCGGGAAGATCTGGACTCCGACTGGGTAGATCCAGTGGGGGTGACGGAGGCAGGTCCTGAGAATGTTATCTGGGATGAGTTTGACTCTGTGACCCCTGAGGACGTGGACAGGATTCTGGGTAGACTGAATGCGACCACATGTTTGTTGGACCCGTGCCCCTCCTGGTTAGTGCTGGCTTCCCGGGAGGTGACGCGAGGCTGGCTCCAGGGGATTATAAATGCTTCATTGAGTGAGGGTGTCTTTCCCGCCGCCTTGAAAGAGGCGGTGGTGAGACCTCTCCTCAAGAAGCCTTCCCTGGATCCGGCAATATTGGCTAATTATCGTCCAGTCTCCAACCTTCGCTTTGTTGCGAAGGTTGTCGAGAGTGTGGTGGCACGACAGTTTCCCCGGTACCTGGATGAAACGACGTATCTAGATCCGTTCCAGTCGGGCTTCAGGCCTGGGTACAGCACGGAAACGGCATTGGTCGCATTGGTGGATGATCTCTGGAGGGCTCGGGACAGAGGTTGTTCCTCTGTCCTGGTCCTATTAGATCTCTCAGCGGCTTTTGATACCATCGACCATGGTATCATGCTGCACCGGTTGGAAGGGTTGGGGGTGGGAGGCACCGTACTGCGGTGGTTCTCCTCCTTTCTCTCTGACCGGTCGCAGTCTGTGTTGACAGGGGGGCAGAGGTCGACCCCGAGGCCCCTTATATGTGGGGTGCCACAAGGATCGGTCCTCTCGCCCCTTTTGTTCAACATTTATGTGAAGCCGCTGGGCGAGATCATCCGTGGTTTCGGGGTGGAGTACCATCAGTACGCTGACGACACCCAGCTGTACATCTCCACCCCAGACCACCCCAACGATGCCCTTGAAGTAATGTCCCGGTGCCTGGAGGCCGTACGGATCTGGATGGGGAGAAACAGGCTCAGACTCAACCCATCCAAGACCGAGTGGCTGTGGTTTCCGACGTCCCGATATAGTCAGCTGGTGCCATCGCTGACTATTGGGGGCGAAGCATTGGCCCCCACGGAGAGGGCTCGCAACTTGGGTGTCCTCCTGGATTCACGGCTGTCTTTAGAAGAGCATTTGACGGCCGTGACCGGGAGGATTTTTCATCAGGTTCGCCTGATCCGCCAGTTGCGTCCCTTTCTGGATCGGGACTCGTTACGCACGGTCACTCATGCCCTCGTCACCTCCCGTCTGGACTACTGTAACGCTCTCTACATGGGGCTCCCCTTGAGGAGCACTCGGAGGCTCCAACTGGCGCAGAGTGCAGCTGCGCGGGTGGTGATGGGAGCGACGTGGCGCTCCCATGTAACGCCCCTCCTGCGCGAGCTGCACTGGCTCCCGGTGGTCTTCCGAGTGCGCTTCAAGGTTTTGGTTATCACCTTTAGAGCGCTCCATGGCTTAGGACCTGGTTATCTACGGGACCGCCTGCTACCACCAATAGCCTCCCACCGACCAGTACGCTCCCATAGAGAGGGGCTCCTCCGGGTGCCGTCGGCCAAACAATGTCGACTGGCGGCCCCCAGGGGGAGAGCCTTCTCTGTGGGAGCACCTACTATCTGGAACGAGCTCCCCCCCGAGATACGGAGGATTCCGGATCTGCGTACCTTCCGTCGCACGCTTAAGACGTTCCTATTCCAGCAAGCCGGCCTGACCTAAACTTCTCCGCTTTTAAATGGGAATTTTAAATTTGGTTTTAAATTATTGGGGTTTTAAATATGGTTCAGCCAAATTTATTTAATTTGTTTTATCTCTATTTTAAATTTTGTATTTCCATGTTTTATTTTTATGGCTGTTCACCGCCCTGAGTCCTTCGGGAGTAGGGCGGTATATAAATTTAATAAATAAATAAATAAATAAATAAATAAAACCTGTTTTATGTAAGCAGAAATTAACATTCAACTTTTTTTCTTTCATTTAGTTGGAGAACACCAGCTTACTGGGCATAAAGTAGCAGTGAAAATTTTAAACAGGCAAAAAATTCGTAGTTTGGATGTTGTTGGAAAGATCAAACGAGAAATCCAAAATTTAAAACTTTTCAGGCATCCCCATATTATCAAACTGTAAGTATACTAACTCTTATTCTTTTTATAGCAGAATACAAAAACGTGTGAAATATATATTTCTGTATTGCAGGTATTTTGCTGTATTTCTAATATGTTTAAGAATAATATAAATTAAGCGTTGGAATCACAAAGTAAGTTTTATTGCTCTTTTATTGAATTTACTCCCATGTCCATAGAATACATGTATGGACATTCTTCCTTTTGAAACTCAGTCAGCAAAATATATATTTGGATTCAGTTAGGTTATTACTACCAGCGAACCAGCAGCAACCCACCACTGGTATACTAACATATTTTGAGTTTTGAATCTGAAGTGTCTTAATTTTCTCTTGTTGCAACGTTCAGAATATTAGTTCTGAGAAGATTTATTGAACAAAGATCTTAGAGGAGTGAAGAAGTTTAATGTAGGGGGTGGAGTAGGAAGAATGAAGATCTATCAAACAATTTAATTGAGCAGTCTCAAAGGAGTTTATATTTGCACTGCAAAAAAAGGGAGCAATTTGTCCTTTAGAAGTGAAAAGCAATTATATAGAAAGTAAATTCCAGTGATTTTGTCAAGGACTGCTTTAAGAGTAGACAAGGGGTCTTAGGAACTTCGTCTAGCAAAAACAATTAAGATGCTATTATTTTCTTGTATGTTTTCAATAGGTATCAGGTGATCAGCACCCCTACTGATTTTTTCATGGTGATGGAATATGTGTCTGGTGGAGAATTGTTTGATTATATCTGTAAACATGGACATGTAAGTGTAATCTGGTTGGAATAAAAATGCATGTGGTGAAAGGACAAAGAGACAACAGTGGAAAATAGAATTGCTTTGCTAAATTGGAGTCTTAAGTCAGTAAGATCGAGAATAGGCCAAGCCTATTAGCCATATGTAAAATGGCTTGCTATTGAATCAAATCACTGATGTATATTTCTTCCTTTATTGTAGCTATTGGCTACAATACTCTTCCCCATCTGGAGCTTACCAGATGCATTGCATTTAACAAGTTAAAGAGACCATGTTCACTTGGATGATGATGTTAAAGTCCAACACATCAAATAAACTTCAGATTGGGGAAGGTTGCTATGCAGTTTTACAATTCAGCAATTCTACTAATCATCATAGCTCAAACTGAATATATCTTAAATAATTGGAAACTAAGCAGAAGCAACCTCCATCACTCTGTTTTGTTTTAAATCAGGGGTGTCAAAGTCACATCGTCACAGCAGCGTTACGTGACGTATCAGGACTTTTTTCCGCTTCGCTAAACGGCATGGGCGTGGCCAGAACATGACGCATCCAGCCGACGGGCCGGGAGTTTCACAGGCCTGTTTTAAATCATCTACAGTCCAATGGTTTACTTTACATCAGTGTTTCTCAACCTTGGCCACTTTTAGACGTCTGGACTTCAACTCCTGGAATTCCCCAGCCAGTATGGGGGAATTCTGGGAGTTGAAATCCAGTCTTCCTAAAGTAGCCAAGGTTAAGAAACACTGCTTTACACCATGCCACTGATTTCTGTTAAATATACAGTAACAATGATTTAGAGATAATAGTTCATCTGACTTTGTAGAAACATGCAAACATAGGTACAGCTGTCATTTCACACAATCTTAAAATTTATTTGGTTTTGTGGAAAGCTTTATAGGTGTGTTTAGTTAGTGATATGATTACTAGCAAACGAGCCATATATAATATGAATAAGAATTCAGGCTAAGAATAGCACAAATGCTTCAGCAAAAACATGTTTTATAGACAAATAATACAATTCGCAAGGACTTTATTCTTTGGATTTTTTTTCCTTTTTCTTTTCAAAATAGAATTATTGATAAGCATTATAAGAGAATCTAAGTCATTTGTAAAGTAAAAACAGATTTAATTTTTATTGCTCCAATTCATAGGTTGGATTATTAAATGTCTTTTTCTTTCTCTCCTTTTTTTTAAATCTTTGGAAAATATTAGGAGAGCAAAATGCTTCCTCATGCATATTATATAAATCTAGTATAGGAGTAACATTTGCTACCATTATTTTGCATTTTTGTAGTTTAGTCTACTGTTTATAAATTTAGTCAGTGATGAATGTGTTATATAATAGTTAATTATAAAATGTAAAATATGCAGTTATTTTGATTATTCTATCATTATAATCAGCTGATAAGGCTCATTAATTAATGAAGTAATTCCACTTTAGTTTTGAACTCAGCTACATCATTCTCTATAAACAGACAAAGCCAAATTAGGTTGTCTTGTTGTAATTGATGACATCTTGTAGCTTGAAGTTTCAATAGTATACTTAAAACACTTCTTGTGTGAAAATTAACTTCTCTCTGCAGATACATCATTTAGAAGGATTTGACTTAAACTGCCCTTTGCTGAACCCTCCCCAGGGAATTGCTTCTGGGTTTTATGCATAATATTTTTTAAAAATGTGAACTCACACAGCCTATAGACCAAAGTGCAATAGTCTTTTCTATCATCACAGTACTCTGTCTCTTCATCCTACTCTCCATCTTCTAGTTCTACTTCAGAATACTGGAAGATGTAATTTTTTTATTATTTACACATATAAAATGTACGCAGAACTCATTTTGAAAATTTACATTTGTGGGGTTTTTTTAACATAAAATATTACAGGAACCAAGCTGTAGGGACACCAGACTTGTTCTGATGTCACGTCCAAGCAAAGCAAAATGGATAGAGCTGAATCACTCGTGTGGTTCCTTCCCATTTTTAAAGGGGTAGATTTTAGATCATTTTGGTTTTTTTTTAATTATATTAGACTTAGAGCTTATACTTCCATTTTTCCCCCTGTATTTTAAAATCAACAATTGCATCAAAGGTGAAATGCAAGGATTTCTTATGCTGTCTAAGCTCAGGAAACTGTATTTTGGTTTAATAGAAGCTACCTAAATCAAGCCAGGATAAAGCCATAGTTAGAATAAAACTCAATACTTTGGGATTAGATTTTATAAAAAAAATAAGTTGGTTCTGGAGCAAAAGTTTTCAGTATACTCTGTGTGCTCAAAAGACTGTAAGCATAAGGTGTTAGGGACTTTGTTGTCAAACATCAAGGTCTGTTTTCAGAAATAACAATCTGACATTTTCCTAGACTATACTTGTATACAATTATTCTTTTTTTTTTAAATGTACAACCGTGATGATATATGTGTAATTGGTAAAATAGAAAAGAAATTGAAAAGAATAGAAAATCGGGGCTGCTCGGATACCAATAAGAGAAATATTGGACAACAAAGGAGAGAGAATGGAGAGAGGAGTAGAGGGTAAGATAGGAGTGGAGAAGGAGAGAGAGGAACAGAAGAAAGGGAAAAGGAGAGGAAGAAATGGAGGGGAGAAAGAGTAGGAGAGAAGGTTAGAAAGGGGGGAAAGAAGGGAAAAGGGGGGAAAGCAGTGGTGGGTTTCAAAATTTTTTATTACCACTTCTGTGGGTGTGACTTGGTGGGTGTGGGTGTGGCTTGGTGGGTTGGCTTGGTGGGCGTGGCAGGGGAAGGATACTGTAAAATCTCCATTCCCACTCCACTCCAGGGGAAGGTTACTGCAAAATCCCCATTTCCTCTCGATCAGCTGGGACTTGGGAGGCAGAGAATAGATGGGGGGCAGGACCAGTCAGAATTTTTACTACCAGTTCTCCGAACTACTCAAAATTTCCACTACCGGTTCTCCAGAACTGGTCAGAACCTGCTGAAACCCATCTCTGGGGGAAAGGAAAGGGAAGTAGAGAAGAGAAAAGGGAGGAGGAAAGAAGAAAGTAGAAAAGGATAGAAGAAGGCAGGGAAGGGAAAGACAGAAGAAGGAGAAGGATTGTTGTAAAATAAGGGAGAAGAAAGGGTAGAAGAGCAACCCCGAATATAATTTAAAAAAAAATTCTTTAGAAAATATATGTATATGTGGGATTAATTATGGATAAGAGAATGTACATTTACAATATATTTATAAGAAATAAAATAAACTTTTTTCATAAATAAATAAATAAAGTATACAATTATTCTTGAAGGGAGATTACAGAATAAGCGGGATAGCTGTTTTAGGAAATCTTTCACTTGTCATTACTGCTGCTTGTATATGTGCTTGGGAATGACTGGGCATGAAAACACGTCATAGCAGCTGCTGATCCTTCTCCTTGCTAGCATCACTATTTGTTCTCATCCTGCTGTGTGAGAGGATGAAGCAGCCCATAGATAGCAGCAACAGTATCAGCAAGGTAAACGTCTCTTTTATGCAGATCAGTGACTCCAGTCCTGATCTTAAAACAGATAAGATGTAAAAACACTTAGCTGCATTTACTGGCTGTGCCTTATGTTAGGTGTCGGATAAGGAGTAGGCACAAAAATGTGCAAGATCATTTATGAATGTCTATAGATCTTTGGAAAATTCTTGGAGACGATTATGTAGTAATACATCGATCTTTGATCATCACAGTTTTAAAACCTTGGTCTAGTTTGCCTCCAGATGTGTTTTATTATATCTTTCATCCCAGCTCACTTGAGCTAGTGGGCATGAGGTTTGGGAATGACTGGACTTGTCAGTTCAGCAATCAGTTTTATTACAATCACAGACCAGTATCAAAAATTCATTACATTCCTTTAGATTATAATGAAATAAAAGATTTTCAAGTTACATAAAATTACATAAAAACAGTATAAAATATAGTTGCACACAAAAATAAAAGGGAAAGGCCTCTGGTGACTATCTTCCATGTGACATTTGCTACTTCTGGGGTACCGTTTCTAACTCATCTTTTCCACTGTAAACACTCTGCAATACTTCGAGAAGAAATCTGCTTCTTTGTCTTATTACCGTATTTTTCAGAGTATAAGACAAACCAGAGTATAAAACACACCTTAGTTTTTGGGGAGGAAAATAAGAAAAAAGCTCATTGGTGGGTGGATCGTCCTCTTGGAATACCCCCAATGAGCTGTTTCCAGAGGTGAATTTTAGCAACAGGTTCGTTGGTTGTGAGCTCTGTGCCTTGCTTTTTTTTTCTGCCTCTGAAACTTCTGAAACTCGGTTTCAGAAAAAACTTTTTTTCTGCCTCCGAAAGCCTCCGAAACAGAGCTTCAGAAAAAAAGGCTTTTTTTCTGAAGCTTCTTTCAGAGGCTTTTATTCTGAAGGACTATCTGTACTCTGTTCAATCTCCTTTCTTTGGTATTGGTATGTAGATTAACCTCTTCAGATCTGTTGGTTATTGTGTCATTCTCCAGATTTGTTAACATAGTTTGGTTAGAACCTTTACTGATTCTTCTTTTGTTGCTTGCCATATTATTTTAGATAAAAGCCTTTCAGAGGCTTTTTTTCTGAAGCTTCTTTCAGAGTTTTTTTTTCAGCCTCTGAAATCTCTGTTTACAAGGCTGGACGGGACTACATTCAGAGTATAAGACGCACCCAGATTTTCACCCTCTTTTTTGGGGGAAAAAGGTGCGTCTTGTACTCTGAAAAATATGGTATGTTGTTTGCAAATTGTGTAATCAAATCCTGCCCTTGCAGAAGTGCTACCTTGTTCCTCCTGAGTATCCCCATCAGCAAATCTCTTGCTTGATCATAACTCATTCCCCCCAGCATTTGGAGAATTTCTCACTGTTCCTTCAGTTTCTAGGATTCATAAAAAATACTATATATATATATATACATATACATATATATATATATATATATATATATATATATATATATATATACACATATACATATATATATATATATATATATACACATACATACATATATATATATATATATACACATACATACATATATATATACATACATACATACTTACATATATATATATATATATATATATATATATATATATATATATATATATATATACTGCATGTATGTATGTATATATATATGTATATATATGTATATGTATGTATACACACACACACACACACACACACACACACAGTTAAAAGGGCCAGACTTTGTGACAAATAAAATCTAAATTTAATCCAAAATTAAGTATTTCCTCTAGACTGGTCTCTAAATGATGTGGTCTGGGCCATATAGGGAAAACCCAGAGAGAACCAGATGAGGAGACGCTTAATTGTTTGACAGCCTCAATTTTCAGAACCTGTGTAAAAATATCACCTCTTGTTGTTTTTTAATTTAGTGCTATTAACCGTACTGTAATTCTAAATTTGTCTTGTGGCTACCCAAGAGAGGATTGCTACATTGTTGAGTGGCATACAGAAAATCCTAGAGCAGGGGTGTCAAACTGGCGGCCTGTGGGGCGGGTGCATCACATGCAGGCCATGCCCACCCCAGCTCCACAAATGGGAAAAATATCGCAAAATATCACTTGATGGCAACGTGACACGGCGAGTTTGATACCCGTGTCCTAGAGCATTTATTTGCTTTTTGTTGTTGTTGTTGTTGTTGTTATTGTTGTTGTTGCAGGTAGAAGAAGCTGAAGCCAGGCGCCTCTTCCAGCAAATTCTGTCAGCTGTGGATTACTGCCATAGGCATATGGTGGTTCATAGAGATCTGAAACCAGAGAATGTGCTGCTGGATGCACACATGAATGCCAAGATAGCTGATTTTGGTATGTGACCCTAATAGCATTCCAAAAATGTAATTGGCTACGAGCCATTCCCTGGACTGTGTCAATGTTAACATCTTTCAGGGAACTCAGTGTTATTTTCCATCACCGTTAGAAGCTTCTGTGTTACTGTGAAGAGCTCTTTTAACTGAAAACATTGGCTTAATCTTCTCCAAGGTAGTAAACTGTAGGTAAAGAAACTCCATGGCTGAAAGGTTTTCAACAGAACAACAACAAAATTAGGAAGTTAGATTCCATGCAGATTCTGAGCCAGTTCCAGAACAACTACCTTTCTATTATTTATTTTATGGGGAGTAATATTCAGCCATGTGAACTTCACTACAGCCTAAATTGCTTTTGTTAGTAACCTCATTGGAAAATACATTGTGAATTATCAGTGGTGGCAGGTGTTTTCCTAGCTCCCTTTGCTTTCCTACCACAATGAAGAAAATATATTTACAAAAATATCTGCTCTAGTGATAGATCTTCTGTCATAACACCAGTCTTAAGTGAGCAAAATACTGTAACTAACTGATTTTTTAAATACAAGCCAGTAAATGTACTTTTGAAATAAATAATTTCCATGTTTTCCCTCTCTTCTGTTTCACTGCCCTTTCAATTAGAAATGGCAGAATATAAAAACATGTTACTTAAACTAATGCTCATTTTCAGGCTAGATAAATAAGAATATTCCATGGATATTTGTCTGGACATCCAGAACTTTTTCCTCTAGGTCTCTGTGTGCAAAATTTAATTATTGGTAGGATTAATTTGGATGCAGGAGTCTATGAAAAATGAGATTCTATATATATGAAGGAAATGTCTAGAAGAAGCTGACATCCTTGGACCAAACCATAACCAAGCAGTTTTATTGCTTGGTGGCTGTTTAGTTTGTAAGAAAAAAAGTGGCATAGCTCTAGGATTCATTTCTTATTATTTTATAGTTGGTTATTCTATTCTGTTCCGTTCCGTTCCGTTCCATTCCATTCCAACTATAATTTTCCAGTTTGAGTTCTTCTACCTTTAGGCTTCATCTATATAGGTGACTCAGCAGTGAAATGCACTTACCTTCGCTACCGGTTTGGGAGTGTGAGCATGAATGCCTCCTCTGCGCATGCGCAGAGGATCAAAAACAGGACATAATGACGTCCCAGCGGGTGGGTGGAGCCTCCTGGCACTGGCCCTACCTGTTTGCGTGAGCCGGATATATTCAGCCGGATTTCACACTGAGGTGACTACCTAAACAGTTTTCTTTTTTTAGGGCTGTCCAATATGATGTCAGATGGTGAATTCCTGAGAACCAGCTGTGGCTCACCCAACTATGCAGCACCAGAAGTAATCTCTGGAAGGTAGAAGATGAAGGAAATGATTGCATGTTGAAATGCTTGGGGAATGAAGCGAAATGGTTTATGTTATTAATTTATTTAGGTAATTAGAGCTACATGATTTTATTTTAAAAAAGAAACAACAGCCTAAAAAAGAGGGTGGCAGATACTATGAGTTGACCAATAGGTAGAAACATTTTATTTCAATTTAGCTGATAAAACATGACCAAACAGATTCTTCTGTACCACGTTGCTAAGTATCAACAACCTGAGTGCCAAAGAATATATTAGGAATACTTGGAGAAGGTTTGAAGAGAGATTAAAAAAAGGAGAGGTATCAACACAAACTGATCAAGAGAAGGAGGAGGGGGGTTCTATAATTTCTGGTCTTCATTTTGAGGGAAGGCAATTATTTAGCACTGCTTTCCTCTTCTTCTCCCAACTATTTAATATTACATTAAGACATAGATTAATGACATTTTTCTTTTCTTCAGATTGTATGCTGGCCCAGAAGTTGATATCTGGAGCTGTGGTGTTATTCTTTATGCTCTCCTCTGTGGGACTCTTCCTTTTGATGATGATCATGTTCCAACCCTGTTTAAAAAAATCCGGGGAGGCGTCTTCTACATTCCTGAATACCTCAACCGTTCAATAGCAACCCTGCTGATGCATATGCTGCAGGTTGATCCACTCAAACGAGCAACCATCAGAGACATACGGTAAGCCTGTGCCAAAATTCTAACATGCTGCTGATTAACATTTTTCTAAAGTAAGAAAAAAGAGGATTGTCAGAAGAATGTGTTTATTGTGTAATTTGATAACTAGAAAGAGGTTGGACAATCATTTCCAATCTGATTAAACGTAGGCTGAAAATTGTTAATTAAATTAAAATAAATTGAATTTTGAGTCTCCACAGACAGTTATTAGAAAACCTGAAATGAGATTTAAAATAATCTTGAATAATAAAATCGAACGTAAATGAAGTAGCATGTAATAAAGGTACATTTTAATAAGTTGCAAAACTGTTTAGCTAAAAAAAAACACATAATATGTATAAGAGCCTTAATTATAGGATGGTACTCTACAACTAATATACCACTCCATGGATTTCTCTCCTTTGTTTCAGCCTTATTTCAGTATCTCCAGGTGTGCCACATTCCAAAACTCTGAAATCTTCATGCAATATGTGGTTTGAACTATTGATTGTGCATGTATGTTCTGTTGGGGGATACACGGGATCTCTTTCATATTAATAAATTCTAGGTCAAATTAAAGTTCCCCTTTTCCTTGAATTCAACAGTTTCTTGGCTGAGTGTATTCTACAATTATTTTTTCATATCTATCAAGAGGTTTATCAAGAACACACAAATCGAGTCCTAAATCAGACATAACCCTCTGGCCATTAAAACTGGACATGTGCAAGCATATGTAATTGTTATCACCATTTAACATTTTCTCTTCCATGACTGGTTTGTTTGAAAATACTGTCTTAATTTGATGGAAAAGAAATTGTTTTCATTTCCTTCTTGCAAAGGATAACATTTCAATAAAATCCTCAGGGAGATGGAGGGACCTTGCATTAATGTAGTTATAAGATGATTAAATGTGATATCTTTTTTTATATGCATCTTTCCAGCATTCTGAAGTATTTCTGGGTTTTCATACTTCAGTTAAATTGAACAGGGGTGTCAAACTCAAGGATCCATCCCGCTGGGTGCTTAAATCTGGCCTGCGGGGCCGGTCTGGAAATAGCAAAGGACTGGTCCCCGGTGCCTCTGGCAGCCAAAATGGGGCGTGGGGAGCTGCATGTGGCCCTCCCGCGCCCCATTTTTGGCCTGAACAGCCTGCAGCACCCTGCTGGCTAAAACGGGATGTGTAGGGGCCGCATGTGGGTCCCCGCATCCCATTTTGGCCAGCAGGGTGCTGCAGACAGCGTCCATCCCCTCTTTCCCCGCTGGCTGGCCCGCAGAAGAGAACTACAATGCTGATCTGGCCCTCGAAGAAGTCCAGTTTGATACCCCTGCCTTAGACAGAAACTTTTTCATATCAGAAAGTTTGGGCAGTGAGGAATACTGAAGAATGGTTCAGAGATGTGGGGTGATTAATGTGATAATAATAAGAAAAAAATGCCACAAGAATAGCACATCTGCGGCTCCCAGAATCGAGTAATCTCAAGACTTTCCAATTGCTTCCAACTGTCCTGAAAATTTGCTTAACATGATGAAGACAATTTGGGATTTTGAAAGAGATTTCAATACACTTTTAACAAATGGTATTGTTCTAACTGGAGTAACATTTTTATTTTCTTCTAGAGAGCACGAATGGTTCAAGCAAGATCTGCCCAGTTATTTGTTCCCAGAAGATCCATCGTATGACGCCAATGTCATGGATGATGATGCTGTGAGGGAAGTGTGTGAGAAATTTGAATGCACCGAGTCAGAAGTGATGGCCAGCTTGTACAGTGGAGATCCACAAGACCAGCTTGCGGTTGCTTATCACCTGATCATTGACAACCGGAGAATCATGAATCAGGCCAGTGAGTTCTACCTCGCCTCCAGCCCACCCAGTGGCTCTTTTATGGATGACTCTATGCATATCCCCCCAGGGGTGAAACCTCATCCGGAAAGGATGCCGCCTCTCGTTGCGGATAGTCCCAAAGCAAAAAGCTCTTTGGACGCATTGAACACCACTAAGCCAAAACCATCGACTGTGAAAAAAGCCAAGTGGCATTTAGGAATACGAAGTCAAAGCAAGCCTTACGATATCATGGCTGAAGTTTACCGGGCCATGAAACATCTGGATTTTGAGTGGAAGGTAAGAGTAGCAGTGCCCTGTGGTTCTTCAAGGCTTTTCGGATGAGTAATCCATGAATTTTATGTATTTATGTACATTTTCATCGAAAGCATGTGAATGCTACATTTGAATGTATACAGGGAGGCTTGTATCAGTTTAATTTAGTTTTATTGGTTACAGTCAAAAATCAGCTAAGGCTTAACAGCAGCAAGATTGTTGATAGGTAAATACTGGAAGAATGAAGCTTTGCCCACTATCGAGGAATGGACTTTGAAGATGGCCAGTTTTGCAGAGATGGCGAAGATTTCAGCATATCTAAAAGACTGTTCACAAGAGATTTATGAATGGGAATGGAAAAAGTGGATAGATTATGTTCAGAACAAATACCAAACTAGGAAGTATCAAATAGCTTTTATTTGAAAATGATATATTAAGATAGAAATATGTTAATGTAATGAAGAAAAAAAAAAGAAAATTATAAGGGGGAGGGAGGGGTTCAAGTTTTATATAAGTTTTATATAAAGGGGTTTTTTTTTACTTGATATGAGAATATTGCGTGGAAGTCTGGGGGGAGGGGAGGGTTAGGGAGGTTGGGAAGGTTGGGGTGGGTTGAGGGGGGGGGAAAGGGGTGAAAATGTAATTGTAAAACTTTTGCAATAAAAAAAAAATCAGCTAAGGCTTAATGCTCATAAAACAGATTAAATAATAGTATATTATAGGTAGTCCTCGATTTACAACCATTTCTTCAGTGACCGTTCAACATTACAAAGGCACTGAAAAAAAGTGACTTCTTCTTGTGGCCTGTCGGCTGCCAGCACAGCTAGCAGCAGTCAGACAAGGAGGAGCTGGAGGGAGAGTGTGGGCCAGCTTTGGAGCCTTTGGAAGGCTTTGATAAGGAAATAGCATCAAAGGCAGAGCCGGGGCTTTCCGTCCTCCCCCAGGTGGAGAGGCAACTGTCTTTGGGGCCTGAGCTGAATGAGGGGGAGTGTTGTGGTCTGCCAGCAGCCTGCGGAGCTGGCAGTGGAGTCGGGCAGTGAGGAGGCTGAGGAAGAACATGGGCCAGTCTTGGAGGTTGGGGAAGGCCTGGATGAGGGATCTGCGTCGGAGGCAGAAATGGGGCCCGGGCCATCTGGAAGTAATGTGCGGACTCCGGAGCCTCCAGATCCTGTTCCTAGTGCACGCATGAGAAGAACTGCCAGAAGGCAAGAGCAGCTGAGGCAAAGGGGATGACTCGGGAGTAGGGCCAAGAGATGATTGGCCCCTCTCATAAGGCTTAAAAGATCAGCAACGGCTCTTGGGCTCTTTGTCGGAAAACAATGTTGATAGATTTGTTTCTTGTCTTGCTGCATTTATTTCTTGTCGACATCTTCTGCTTCTGAACTTTTGCCAAGAAAAGCCTTTGGCAGATTGCCTAATTAGACCAAGGTTGGTGATAAGGCTGAAGAATTGTGTTATGAAGAATTTGTTCTGAATTAGTTTGGACTACGCTGAGAATGAGTTAATTCTCAGCTGTTCTAATAAAGTCTGTTTGTTTTCGAACTGATTGAGTCTGATAATACCTACTTGGGCCTGGGTCACCACAGGGAGGAACAGATTGGGCCCATCCCAGATGCGCCTATTCTCAAAGAGGAAAAGAGAGAGAGCAAATTGCTACCTGTCAATAATCACTTCAGCATCAACCTCAATAATACACGGGCAAACAATAGATACAAACTCAAGGTAAACTGCTCCAAACTTGATTGTAGAAAATACGACTTCAGCAACAGAGTGGTCAACGCCTGGAATCCTCTACTTGACTCTGTTGTTACATCCTCAAACCTCCACAGCTTCAACCTTAAACTGTCTACCATGGACTTCACCCCATTCCTGAGAGGACTGTAAAGGGGGCGTACATAAGCGCACCAGTGTGCCTACCATCCCTCTCCTACTGTCCCCATTTATTTGTACTCATTTTCTATGTTCATGTCCATGTTTATACTTATACCTGTTATCTTGTACATGTTTGACAAACTAAAATAAACAAACAAACAAACAAACAAACAAACGAAAGCAGTAAGCTGGCTCTCAAGAAAAAGACATGGACGATAGCCAGGCCCTTCCTTGCTGGGAAATAAATAGGAGGGGTTTGGGAGTTCGTTTTTAGGATACAACAAGCAATTCGGATTTCTAGGCCAGAACCAGGTCAGCTGGGACTAATTTACATTTGGTTTTTTGTTTATCCACGTGAATAAAATACTGTTTCTACCCTGTTTGAAAAGGGGTTTGTGTTTATTCGTGAGTAAGCAACTTATCATTACTTGCTAATGCGTAGCAAGTACCCATAAGTGTTCTAGGTCAGAACACTTATGACCATTTTTCACACTTACGACCATTGCAGCATCCCCACCATCACGTGATCAATATTTCAGTCTTTGGCAACTGGCATGTATTTATGATGGTTGCAATATCCTGGGGCCATGTTTTTGCGATCTTCTGACACGTAAAGTCAGCATCAGACAGAGATCTTTTTCGAGGTTCCTGTTTCTCCTACTTTTATTAATTTTATGATCTACAGGTAGTCGTCGACTTACAACTACAATTGAGCCCAAAATTTACGTTGCTAAATGAGACATTTGTTAAATGAGTTTTGCCCTATTTTATGACCTTTCTTGACACAGTTGTTAACTGAATCACTGCAGTTGTTAAATTAGTAACTTGGTTGTTAAGTGAATCTGGCTTCCGCATTGACTTTGCTTGTCAGAAGCTTGCAAAAAGGGATCGCGTGTCCCTGGGACACTGCAATCATCATAAATATAAGTCAGTCGTTAACTGTCTGAATTTTGACTACATGACCATGGGGATGTTGCAGTGGTTGTAAGGGTGAAAAATGGTCATAAGTCACTTTTTTCAGTGACATTCTAATTTCAAACGGTCACTAAACGAACTGTTGGAAATCGAGGACTACCTGTATAAAAATAGTCCTCAGATTATGACCACAATTGAGCCGAAAATTTCCATTGCGAAGCAAAATAGTTGTTAAGTGAGTTTCTATCCATATGATGGGGTCTGGAGCAGGGATGGGATTCAGTCAGTTTGGACCAGTTCGGGCGAACCGGTAGTTGTCACCTGGCGCTATGCCGTCCTATTTAGCTGCGTTTTTAAAGCCACGCACATGCATGCAAGTGCATGCGCCAGCAAAGCACATGCGCAGAAGGCTGCACCCAAGCCTTTTCTGATCACGGACCATTTCGGTGCTGGGGCAAATAGGTTGTTAAATTATGTGAAGCCCACCTCTGGTCTGGTGTAACTCTGCACAGCCAGCTCAGTTTGGCCAGCTCGCTACCACCAAGTTGTTGCAGGGCAACTCAGTGCGGTCAATTGGCCATAGGGAAAACTTGCCACAGGCAGCTGGAAGGAGAGCCAGGTGGGCAGAGCACAGAGTGGTGACAGCTGGAGGCGTCCGATTTTCATACACCTCTCTTCCGTGAGCTATTTATGGCAGTGTTTGGGCCATTCAGGGATTGGGCGGGCAGCAGCAGAGGCCAAGTGCATTCCATTTTCACAGCCCCCACTGCTGCCGCCATGGGCTGTTTGGTGGCAGCGGCTGTGTTCGGGACATTCGGGGTTAGCGGTGTTGGGCAGGGCAGGCGGCAGAGGCTGGGCACGTCTCATTTTCACACACCCGCTGCAGCCACTGTGCCAAGCTTATCCCTTGTTCTGAATGGTTAAATATATGTGATCCTTATTTAACAATCACTCATTCTGGGACCATTTAAACTTGCAACAGCATTAAACGAGTAATACTCACAGCCGGTCCTCAAAATTCTGACCATCGGAGCACCTCAAAGGTCACACGATCGCAATCTGGGCACTTAGCAGCTGACCCGGATTTCCAACCATCGCATTTTCTTCTGCAGAGGAGATGGCTAGTAAAGACTAGCACTTGTGTTCCACTGCCTGATAAACACAATGGAAAGGAATCCCTTTTCTATAGTTTTTATATATGTTCATTGAAAACCACAGATGAAGAATCAGGCTGTTTATATGTTGAAAATTATATGTATCATGTATCACATGGGAATAAAGCTTGAACATAAACACTGTCTAATTGATTAAAATCTCATGGACAAAGAGCCCGAACAGAAGCAGTATATTTCTTCATTTCTGTTCAGCCTGACTTTCTCCCCTGTAGAATATTATTTAATAGCATGCGTTGACTTCCCCCAAATAATATTTTATATTTTGGTATACAGTTTTTCTTCCTAGAGAGTTAAGTCTTAGAATCCATAATCTGTTCAGGAAAGCTTAACTTTTTATTTATTCTCTCTTTCTGTCTATGGAGATTCTCAGTCATTCAGGTCATGGTTGTCCCAAAGGTGGTTTTTCAGGAGGCAACTGGACTTTCTGGTTTTTCTTTGAAGATGTTTCGCTTCTCATCCAAGAAGCTTCTTCAGCTCTGACTGGATGGTGGGTAATGGAAAGATTTATACTCCTTGCAGACACCTGGTCCTTTGCATTCTTTTAGCTAGTCGTTAAGGTCACCTGGAGATTTATCTGTGACCTGGGTCACAGCCTTCTTGGAACTGTTGAAATGACTGTGTTGTAGACTGGAGATAGATGATGTCGTATCCCACCCCCTCTGTTGGGAGAGGGCTGTTCAGTTTTGACACAGATGGTTTCTTTGACCCCTCTTTCAAACCAGCAGTCCTCTCTGTCCAAAATGTGGACTTTGCTGCCTTCAAAAGAGTGGCCTTTGTCTCTGAAATGCAGGTGGACTGCTGAATCTAGTCCTGATATGTTTGTTCTCCTATGTGCTTATGAAGTGGTTGTTTTGTTTCCCCAATGTACAGATCTGTACATGTCTCACTGCATTGTACTGCATATATGATGTTGCTCAGTTTGTGTCTGGGCATTTTATCTTTGGGGTGGACAAGTTTCTGTCTTAGTGTATTCTTGGGTTTGAAGTGCACAATACAGTATGTTATATTGGCTGAAGATCCTCCTGAGCTTTTCCAATATGCCTGCAACGTATTATGAAGGAGCTTCTGTATGGTCTTTTTGTGTGTGTGTGATTTTATGAAGGCCCACTTTTTTTTTTTAATTTTGATTTATATGCCGCCCTTCTCCAGAGACTCAGGGCGGCTTACAATGTGTTAAGCAATAGCCTTCATTCTTTTGTATATTTTATACAAAGTCAGCTTATTGCCCCCACAAACTGGGTCCTCAATTTACCTACCTTAGAAAGGATGGAAGGCTGAGTCAACCTTGAGCCTGGGGAGATTCGAACTTGCAGTAATTGCAGGCAGCTGAATGTTAATAACAGGCTATTAGCCAGCTGCGCCACCAGGCCCATTGAGATAGCCACATGTTCTAAGGGCTTCCTTGATGTGCTTTCGATCTTTTTTGTTTTTCGTTCTTTTTCTTTCTTTCAGAGCTGAAGAAGCTTCTTGGATGAAAAGCGAAACATCTTCAAAGAAAAACCAGGAAGTCCAGTTGCCTCCTAAAAAAATCACCTTTGGGATTCTCCCTGTCCCTCCCTCCCTCCCTCCTTCTCTCTCTCTCTCTCACTCTCTTCTATCTCTTGTCTGTCTGTCTAATTTATCTCTATCAAATTTCTAAAACACCCAACTCCCGATAACTTTTATCTCAATACAGAGTAGCAACATGCTAAAGTTCCAGTATGAACAAAACTATAATTAAGCAAGCTGGTTGGAGAATTTTCACATAGAATAAATAATTTATCTTTCTCAACCAACTTTCATTATATACTAGCAGTACCTAAAACAGAAAATATTAGCAATAAAAACCCAAAAGCGGGTTCTAAGAGGGTTTAAGAGACTAAACGGGTTTAAGAGACTTTTATAAAACATCTGTAAGGAAATGTTATTTGATAGTTTTTTGCAGAATTGTGGAAAACCCTATTCATATTTTTTTCTCAAACTGCAATACTGAGATTAAACTAGTTAAAATGCATTTTTTTCAGTTTCCTGAAAGGTATATCCCACTGAACTGAACTGGATTTATTACAGAAGATAAACGTCTGAGATTACATTCCTTTGTTTTATGCAAAATTATTTTTTGAAATATGAAATTTACATTCTTTTTCCTTTTCCATAATTATGTTTTTCTCAAATGGTAATTATCTGTTTTAGGTGGTGAATGCCTATCACCTTCGAGTGCGTAGAAAGAATCCGGTTACAGGAAATTATGTGAAAATGAGTTTGCAGCTGTACCAGGTGGACAATCGCAGTTATCTGTTGGACTTTAAAAGCATCGATGGTAGGTGGGAAATTCTGAACAAATGCTCCCAAGCTTGAAGGAAGACTAAAAAAAACCAAACCCAAACCCCAAACAGCTCCATCTTCTCTTTCCCCCCACATCACACTTTATATCTACTTTATGATTCTGCTAGTCAGAACAATTGTTGTTTAGCAACACTTCTTCAGTCCATTTGTCATCGCTTAGTGTTAACTGTGACAGATTAATGACACACATGGGTAAAAAGAAAGATTTCTGCTTCTTGCAAAATTCACAATAATCCCTCAGCAGGAAATATTCTTGCCTTTTCTGATCACAGACCATTTCTGAACTCCTAATAGCATTTTCTCCAAAAGCGATGAATTTCCTCCCCACCCCCACCCAGATGATTCCATTATTCTTATTTCTACATGTTGAAACCATATCATTAGTATCACTTTTAGTTCATTATCTCCAAAAACCATTATCTCCAAATTCCTTGGTTTTCTTTTTACCTCTTCATAGGTAGATAGATGATAGATAGATAGATAGATAGATAGATAGATAGATAGATAGATAATAGATAGATAATTTTATTTCTATACCGCCCCTCCCCCGAAGGACTCGGGGCGATGCACAGCCAAGTAAAAAACACAATACAAATCCCAATTAAATTTAAAAATTATTAAAATTATTACATTTACGGCCAAGATTTGTTAAAAACCCAAAAATTTAAAACTCCGAATTTAAAACTCCTTTACAAAGATAGCCCTGCCTGTCGGAAGAGCAGGGTCTTGAGGGCACAGCGAAAAACTCAGAGGTCAGAGATTGTGCGTATTTCTCCCCCTCCCTTTCTTGGATGCAATGGGATCAGTGGTGGGATTCAAAAAATTTTACTACCAGTTCTGTAAGCGTGGCTTGGTCGGCGTGGCATGGCTTGGTGGGCGTGGCTTGGTAGGCATGGCATGGGAAGGATACCGTAAAATCTCCATTCCCTCACCAATCCAGGGGAAGGTTACTGCAAAATCCCCATTTCCTCCCGATCAGCTGGGACTCGGGAGGCAGAGAATAGATGCGGGCGGGGCCAGTCAGAGGTGGTATTTACCGGTTCTCCGAACTACTCAAAATTTCCACTACCGGTTCTCCAGAACTGGTCAGAACCTGCTGAAACCCACCTCTGGGTGGAAAGTCTAAATTCGAGATGCTAAAAGGAATTAAAGAAATGTATATGCATGCAGTTTGTTCATAAAATTGTTTCATAAAAGATTGACACACTGCTTTCCCAGGTTTGTAAACTAGTGATCAAAATTTGTTAAAAATTCAGTCCAATTTCAGTACTATTTATAAATTAAAGGTCTTAGCAAAATCACAGTCTTAAATTAGTTATCTCAGTATTTTTCAAACTTGGCAACTGGGCAACCCAGCATTCTGGCTGGTGAATTCTGGGAATTAAAATCCACACTTCTTAAAGCTGCCTAGTTTGAAAGACACGGATTTATCTCATAGTGACACTTTCTGAACTTCATGGAATATGCATGTAAGATTTTATTCTTGGACATGTAACATTTTGCTTGAGACCAATGGGACTGAAGTTGAGATAGCCGTCAGTAGTTTTGAAGACAGCTACAAGCCATTTAAGATAAAGGGAAGGGAAAGGGTTTGGTAAAAATCTAGAATAGCGAAGAGCATAAAAGCGGCATGATTATGGTGAAATGTTTGAAGAAAAGCGTGACTTGAAAGAAATAAGTGTAGCAATACAGTTAAAACACAGTCTTCTCGTGTTACTCTTGTAGAATAGAAGTTATGGCAGAACAGCTCCTTCTTCTTCTCCCAAGAAGGCATCAGAAGTCTAGGACTTGTGGAGAGGAATGGGGAATTACATGAGACTATTGACACATAAGGGACGCGGTGGCTGAAAGGCTAAGATGCTGAGCTTGTCGATCGAAAGTCGGCAGTTTGAATCCCTAGCGCCACTTAACGGGGTGAGCTCCCGTTACTTGACCCAGCTTCTGCCAACCTAGCAGTTCGAAAGCACGTAAAAAATGCAAGTAGAAAAATAGGGACCACCTTTGGTGGAAAGTAACAGTGTTCCGTGTGCCTTTGGCGTTTAGTCATGCTGGCCACATGACCACGGAGACATCTTCGGACAGAGCTGGCTCTTCGGCTTTGAAATGGAGATGAACACCACCTCCTAGAGTCGGAAATGACTAGCACATATGTGCGAGGGGAACCTTTACCTTATTGACACATGGTCTGAGAAGTCTGGAGATTGTATAGGAGGCCGCTTGTAGAAGCAGCTTCCATTTCATGGAAATGAGGAGGAGGAGGGTGATGATGAAAAGTGGGAAGAGGAGGTATAAAATAAGAGCAGAAGTTTACCTCAGTCTATTCTTCAAACTAGCTTTTGTTAGGTGAATTGTCCACCATCTTAAAAGCTAAGCCAGGAGTAAAACGAAAGAGTAGAAGGGAATTTTAGCCTCTTGCGAGCTCAAGAAGTTGTTTTAAATCATTTCTCTGTATTTTCAAGATGATGTCGTGGAACAAAGATCGGGTTCTTCTACACCTCAACGCTCAAGCTCAGCAGCTCGTTTGCACAGACCAAGACTAAGTCTTGACTCCGCCACTGGTGATTGCCAGTCACTTCCCGGGTCTCCTACTGGTTCTTTGACTGGGAGCATGTCCTCTGTGACACCACGCCTTGGGAGCCATACACTGGATTTCTTTGAAATGTGTGCCAGTCTCATTATGGCTCTGGCTGGCTGACAGGTATAATTCAGAGGCTTGATTTCAGTGGGTGAGCATAGGCCTTGGTAGACCCTGTCCCCAAGGCTGAGTCAGGAGGGCATGGCCTGTGGCAAAGAAAGCCTCATTTTGAACTTACAAATATCAGATTCTGTACCCAGAAATTACTTTATATACGGTATTTAGGAGACAAGACGAAGGTGTTCATTTTAGGTAAGTCTATCTGCAGATTTTGCTGTATTTTTGCCATTGAATTTGGGATTGTTGGTGTTATTTCATAGGTATGGTAGAAATGATGACCAGTGGAGTTAGTGCTTAACAGAGGTGAAGACTGAAGACTTCAGCCAACAGCTGGTAGCTGTTGGACTCTACTAGTTGCCACTCAAAATCAGATGCTGCACTGCTGTCAAAAATCTGAAAAACTCTACAATTGAAGAATCCATCACATTCATGCCACGTTGAATGAACAGTGCAATAATATTCCTGAAAACTTGACCATCAAAAGGCTTTTTTTTTTAAAAAAAAAATAAAACTTACTTTAGAAAACAAAAGCAATAGAATCCTAGATAGAATTAATTTAGATTTATGCTCATGGAAGAAAAGGTTGTCTCTGCTGTTCTTCCACGTATTATAACATGCAAAAATCACCCTTAGGGTAGGACTGTAGTTCAGAGAGAAGTGCAATTTTGAATTTTTTTAATATCAGATTTTAAATAATTATAATTTAGACCTAGATATTTAAGTTTGGAAATATATTATGATTTTGGCCAAGCTTCATATATATATATATTTTCTTCTATAGAAATGCTTTCGGAATGCATGGAAGTCAATATGCTTTTATATCCTACTCATGGATTCATCTGAAATAATTATTGCAGTCTACCTCCTAAGTAGTGTAGAACAGGATTCAAGACTTGCTGATTCGAGAGCAGAGATCTAGAAGTAAGCACCTGGAGCATCAGAGGTCTCCAAATCTGAGATTAGATTATTCATTATAAAGTGATTCTTGTGACATTGTGGTAAAATTAAATAAAGCAACTGCTTTTATTAGAGGTAGCAAGTGACAAATAATGCAGAGACATCTCTTACTTCAGTTCTTAATAAGTAACCTCTTCCTGATCTCAACACATTTTTATTAAATTTTTGTTGATGCTGGATTGTACATAATACCTGTTTTTCACCCCAGTAGAAAAATGTCCTCAGAGATGAATCAAACTAAATGATTCAATATGTGAAATCCCCCAAACCTAGATGTTGAAAACCATTCAAATTCAGAAATCACTTCAATACAATTCTTTTGAGTGGTGGATGGTAGTCAGGGTTACCAGTTCTTTTTGCAAGCTATGCAGCAGCAACATTTCCCCAGTTTTAATTAAAGTTTTTTTTTTATTAAGGAGTTTCCGTTTTCATTGAAGGAATTCTTTTCACTGCAGCCTTTCATAACCACTTTGCCCTTTCTGCTGTTCATCATCCAGCGTTTGTTAGATTCAGACCACCTACTATATCTCATAAACAAAATTTGCACTCTGCTTTTTATCTCATTATTAGTTCTCCCATCAATCATTTCAGGCCGCGTTTTTGCATCGAATATATCAAAATGCTGGGTTTGCATATTTAAATTAGCAATATTTATTAATCTCATGGCAGCAACAGATCAAAACGTCTATAGCTACAATATAAAATTCAGAATTGTGGGGAAAGGAAGAAAAAAGTTTTCCTTCAGGGGTGAGTTCCTTTGGTAATGTTCTCTTTCAGAAAAAAGGCTAATAAACTGATAAAGCAAGGTAATTACAGGCTAGCCATGCTTTTCAGACAAGAGGGTAGCAGAGAACATTAGCCGCAGTCAAGAAAAGGCTCAAGTGAAAAAAAGAACAGGGCACTTAAGACAAGTTTTTCTTGCTTCAAAAGCTAATTAGTATTTAAATGCCTCTGTAGCTTTAGTTGTCTGTAACAATATTCGCTAGGTGCTCATTTTAGGCAGGTTTTGAGAAGAAAAGTTTACTTACACACACAGCATATTTCATTCACTTGTAGGGTAATCCTGTATGTTAGCAGCCCCCAAACTTTTGGGCACCAGGGACCGGTTCTGTGGAGAGAGGATTTTTTATGGACCAGAGGGGGCGTGGATTTACATGCTGCCGTGGAAGGGGCGTTGCTTCTTTGCGCGAACTGGTTGCTGGAATGCCGCAGACGGATGCTGGTCCCTGGACAGTGGGTTGAGGAACCCCTGCTGTACGTGTCTGTTCAGAAAATAAATCTCACTGTCTTTGGATAGACTTAGGTTTAAATAAGAACATAGAGCATTGCTATCCAAAATATTTAATCTATCCTTCTTTAAAAAAGATGGGGAGTCTTTTTGTTTTAGTTTTAAACATTGATCCAAAAGGAGCATTTTTGGCACTGCTGCAGAAGTCAGTTGTGGAAGTGGATGGATTTGAGATTTTTCACAGACAAGGATGTTTTCCAATTCACCCTTTGTTCAAATCATCAATCTCTTTCAATTACTAATGCCCATTTCTGTTGTTTTTTAATCTTCATTTCTGATTTGCCACTTCCAGATCTTAGGGACATTCTAACACAGGACAAAAAAAAAAAAGATAGGCATCTCAATGTTCGTGTTGGCTCTAGCATCCCTTCATCCCCAGAATTTGAGAATAATTTATGGAGCCAAAAGTTGTGCAACGGAGATACATTAGAACCAATTTGATATTGCCAGTAAATGACACTGCAGTGAATATTTTTTCAGCGAGTCTTTGTGCATAATCAAAAGTCAGCCCAGAGTTGTCTTGGGTGATGACATGCTCCATCGTGAATGCATAACATTGGTCTTGATGGGTTTTTTTTACAATGATAAACAGAAAACGTGACATTTTGACGTGTGTCATTTTTATTAATCACAAAAAATCACAAAAACCTCCATCTTTTTAAAGTCCACAAGTACAGCAGTTTAAAGTTATGGCATTATCTAAATTGGCTAGAATATCTGTCATAAGGGAATCACATGTAACTGTTGTGTTGAAATTGTCCGCAGTACATTTTTAAAAGTAACATATTAATGGGCATTAATCACTAATTACTTTGGAACATAACGAGTTTGTTGAATTCTAGATTTCAGATATGCTTTTTTGTGAGTAAAGCTTTGTCATTTTCCCCTTCAGTAGGAAAACATTTTTGCCTTTTTAGTACTGACAGCATCCTTTTAAAATACTATTTCATGAGAACTGGAATATGAATTTGACAGTGTTGTTCCAGACCTTAGGGCTTTTGTGTACTTCTAAAGCTTAACTGCCTGTGACTTTGCTGAGGTACAGATAAAGCAGGAATGACTTATGTTTAGTGTTCATTTTCTTTAGGCTATCTCAAGGCATCATGTTTACTAAATGTGTAGTAACAAAGCACTTTATTACTGGAAATGGTAGTATTCTTTGAACATGAGGGTGAAACTTTGTAGATGCTGTAGTTCATTGTTTCAGAGTTTTTATTTATGCTTTGCTCTCATAATAGCCACGCTTTAATTTTACAATAGCTATTGGTAATATTTATTAATACTAGATATTAATAATACTTGATATTAATAAGTTGATAAATTGAGGTTGAATTAAAAATAACAGGCTGAAATCTAGTAGGTATAAACTATGATGGAGTCAAAACATTATTTTAGGCAAAATGGGAAAATAATTTTAGCCAAATAACTTTGCATGAAGCCTTTCCAAATAATTCAAAAATTGAACTTTTCTCATTTTTTGATATGGCATCTCAACAGTCATTTATCTGTTAAAATGACTGTTGAGATGCCCATGTTTTTTTTTACCTGTTGGAGGATATTGATTTTACAGGATTTCCTTCATATAATGAATTTTGATACAATTAAAGGAATAGCAAGTATAGTCACTGTTTTGCTGAACATGGATGTAGGTACAAATTGTCCTTGACTTATGACCACAATTGACTCCAAAATTTCTGTTGCTAAGCAAGACAGTTGTTAAGTGAATTTTGGCCCATTTTACGACCGTTCTTGCTACAGTTGTTAAGTGAATTACTGAAGTTGTTAAGATAGTAACAAGATTGTTAAGTGAATCTGGTTTCTCCATTGACTTTGCTTGTCAGGAGGTTGCAAAAAGTGATCCCATGAGCCCAGGACATTGCAACCGTCATAAATATGAGTCAGTTGCCAAGTGTCTAAAATTTGATCATGTGACCATGGGGATGTTGCAATGATCATAAGTATGAAAAATGGTCATAAGTCACTTTTTTCAGTGCTCTTGTAACTTGTAAGACAAGGACTACCTGTAACATGAAAGGCTGTGTAAATGGGCCTCTAAGTTTGAAGATATATGGATTTAGAATTTCAGGAATGCTGTCTGATCATGCTTTTTGCTCTTACATAAACATATGTATCAGTAGTGGGGTTTCAATTTCGGTCTCTACCAGTTTGCTTGTGGGCGCGCGGGTGCTGAAGCACGCACATGACGCTTCTGTGCATGCGCAGAAGCTTTTGCGCATGTGCAGAGATGCCTGTGCGGGTGGGCGGAGCCTCCTGCCACCACCGCTACCGATTCACCCGATCCAGGGTGAACCGGTAGCAACCCACCACTGATATGTATGCAGCCTCTCCTATCGTCAACACTTAATGCAGGGACAAAGAAACCCATACCTAGGATTACCTAGCTGGACTGCAAATCCCTCTGACATGGCAGCAAATAGCATTTTCTTGTGTCTGTTTGGGCCCCGAAGCTTTCCTTTTAATCACAAGTCATATTTCAGTCTGGCATTCTTCAGTTGTGTGGAGACAGAAACTCCCAGAATTCTCAACCAGCAAGGTCAAAGGCCAGGTTAGTTGGAAATTGCTGTCTCGAGACATTTACAGCTAGGTAGGTCTACAGCAAAGGTGGGGCACTATGGCCCCTTTATGACTTGTAGACTTCAACTCCCAGAATTCCTGAGTCAGCCTGGCAGTTGAAGTCCACAAGTCATAAGGAGGCCATAGTTCCCCACCGCTGGTCTACAGTATGCCTAATACTTGAATTACTTTCATTTTTCCTCAAAATTTTGGAAGTCTAGAAAGGCAGAGGTACACTCCATAAGGAGTAAAAACATACTTTCTGCGCTCCCAATGAAGGTTGAAGGTGGAGATGCAAAGAAGCTGGGAAAGAGAAGCTCTATTAATAAAATGGATGGTTATTATCCCTATTGGTTTAAGCTGAATGTAAATTTTTCCTGCCCTGCTAAAAAATGTTTCATCCATCTGGATGGAAGCAGATGTTTTCAGAAAAGGTGCAATTGCTTAATGTCCATGTTATTATTTTACATTCATGTTGCACTTTACCTCTTTTTTTTTTTTTGATTAGCAGTAAGACTCATTCAATAAGTATCAGTTAGGAATATCGCATGTGTGAAAGATAAATTTAACAAAACATCATTGATTGCAACACAATTACACTCTTTCGGCCAACTGAAATTTATCTTTGTTTGCTCGTGTAAAGACCCTCCTGACTATTGCGTTTTCATTGTGGAGTCGGGATTTGGAATTTGGATGTACACAAATGTCAGGCATCTACTAAATTGTCAAAAGGATGGCTAGAATTAAGATGAATTATCCTTTTGCCTTCTGAAAGGGCAATGCTTGAGCTATAGAGCTAATGTGGTATTCAGTATAGATTCAGGTGGCTGTTACCGATCTATTTAAGTGAGGATTGATAGTGATGTTGTTTTCCCCCAACAAACAGGATAAACGCATTTCTACACTGTTGAAGTGAAAAGTACAATTTTCAACCACTGGTTTATTGGCATGTTCCAGTTAGAAAATCACTAATTCTTCCCCCTCCTCCCCGCCCAGCATCCCTTTGAATCAATACAGAATGTGTAAAGACGATGAGAGTGGTGGCTCATATAACAAGTTTTCATTCACAGATAATAGTGGCGTAATCCTTTAGGTTTCAGATTTCAAACAAGGCTACTTAAATTGAATTTTAAGTAGGGTTAATTTCCTCGCAAGAAAATTTTTCCAATGGCCGCTGCGTTATCTTAATTTCTTCCATAGTAGCATTGCTGTTGTTGTTTTTGAATATGAGTTAAATATAGACAATTGTGCCTTTTTGCACCAGCAGCTGAAAATAACAGAATGTGTACCACGTTTGCTCATTTTGCAGAAAAGTCTATCACCTTCATTACCATAGGTACAGGTTATTTAAAATACTTGAAGTGTACTGCCTATTACCACTTTGCCTAATTGATGACATTTGCATGTGACAACACTTGTTACTGTAATCATGCTGTGCAACCAAAGTGTTATTCGTGATGAGTTCTAGCTTAATGGTAGCTAATGTATGTTTTAGTAGGCAGGACTTATGAATCTCTACAGGCTTCAACTTATAGCAGTTTGTTTAGTGAGTGACTGATCAAAATTACAACGGCACTGGAAAAAGTGACTTGTGACCATTTTCATACTTATGACTGTTACAGCATCTCCAGGGTCATGTGATTTACATTTGGATGCTTGACAACTGGTTCACATTTATAACGGTTGTAGTGTCCCGAGGTCACTTGATCCCTTTTTGCAACCTTCTGACAAACAAAGTCAATGGGGAAGCCAGATGCACTTAACAATCCTGTTACTAAGTTAACAACCGCAATGATTCACTTAACAAATGCAGCAAGAAAGGTTGTAAAACTTAACAAATTTCTCACTTAGCAACATACATTTGGGGCTCAATTGTGGTCGTACGTTGAGAACTACCTCGACTACCTTACTGATGTGCTACCAGTCAGTTTAGAAACCACACTGTAACGAAGAATGAGCTTGATCATCGGAGTATTCAGATCTTCAGAGAGGTGTTCCACTTTTGATCTCTTGACTAGCTGAACTGCTTCTCTTGATACGGTCTTCCGTAAGGAGCCCGTTTTTGAAAAGTGGCCATCAAAGCATAAACATTCATACGTTTGACATAAAGCACTGCATCAAGAAAGCCCATGGCTAATTCACCAGTCTTTCTATGTAGACCTAAAACATTAATATGTTTGGCTAAAATGTTAATACGATTTTTCTCCTCCTTGCCTCTTTCACTCCTATCCTGAATTTATCTTAACTAATAGCGTTAATGCCACTTCCTCAGTACTTTCAAACGGCAATGCACATCCAAGTGGGCTATTTTAAAATTTTTGTTGTTAAGTGAAACATTTGTTAAAATGAATTTTGTCCCCTTTCTTGCCACAGTTATTAAGTGAATCAGTGCAGTTATTAAATTAGTAACAGGGTTGTTAAGAGAATCTGGCTTTCCCATTGACTTTGCTTGTTAGAAGGTCACGAAAAGTGATTGCATAACCCAAGGACCCCTCAACCGTCCTAAACATGAATCAGTTGCCAAGCCTCTGAATTTTGATCACGTGATCATGGGGATGCTGCAATGGTTATAAGATGTGAAAAATGGTCATAAGCTACTTTTTTCAGTGCTGTTGTAATCTTGAATGGTCAGTAAATGAACTGTTGTAAGTCGAGGACTACCTATACTTGACAGAGAAACCTATTCCTATGAAAGGAAATCATTAATTAGTTTTTCCCCCAAAAGTAGCTTGTCTCACAAAAGCTGCTTTTAAGAAAGGAAGAAAGAAACCTTCCACTAACCTTTTCCTAATATGTATCCAAATGACTTTTGATCATCAAATCCCTGGATCTTTAGTTTGTTCATAAGCTCTGCCATCACTGCAAACATTATTCTGTTCATGAAAACTAGAGGAAGTTGGAAAGCGAACCTTGAAATGAATGGTAAATGGAAATGCTGCTTTTGGTATCTATAATTGTATTTGTTGACAGATTTAATAAAAAGTTAGTTACCAATTTAAGCATTTTAATATTGCCTGTTAAGTTCTCCCTAAATGCTTTGAAACTACTACTGAAACTGCCTTAAGTAATCTAAAATAATGTGACATAATGTTTATTGGAAAAGTTGACATGTCTGTCTATGCATTTTCCTAAGTAATTATTGTAAAACTCATAAAACTTTTGAATGGTTACCAGTCTTCAGGTATTATTTCATCCCTAATTTGAAGTGAAATCACATTTTTTCACATATTAAGGTACACTGCTATGTATGTATATCTAGCACGATTTTTTTCTTCAGTGTGACTATTTTTTTCTTCAATGTACAAAATACAAGCTATAGACTATATATTTGTATCCTGGAGCTACTGTATTTTTGGAAAATAGCACTGTTAAAACAAACTCAGAGAGGAGTTTGGGGGAGGAAAGGGGCCATTTCTCCTTAAAAGGTAAGTAAGGGGAAAATAAGATGACTGGTATTAAGTAGAAATTAGCAGAAGTGGCTTTTAAGAACAACAACTGGTAAAATTAAGAAAACAAAGTGTTGTGTCTCAGATATTGCTTGCAATAAGAAAAATCATTGGATTTGCATAACCAGGCACAGCAAAATTTGTCAATATCCCCATGATGTTTTCATGTTTCACTGATGCTTTCATGTTTTACTGTTATTTATAGAGGAGGTAGTCCAGATCGTTTTGAACTGATCTTTGTTCAGCTGATTTAAGTTAGAAGAAGGCAGCCCAAGCACACTATTTTTTTCAGGTTTATAATTAAAAAGAATAATTGAAGTTTCATGTACCTATTTTTATGCTGAAAAAATGTTTATTGTATCTCATTGCATGTGATTATTACTTCATGCTTGACATTTGCACTTCAATAAACAGATTATAAAAGTAAACACATGAGTTTCTCATGTGAACTCTTCAGCCCTTTTATACTTTAAAATTTTAGAAATATAAATACTGTGGTTATGTTTTCATCACTGCGCTCAGAGAAAACGTAAGCTTCCAGGGAATTGCCATTGAAAGCAAAAACAATAATATTCCGTGACCAAGAACAAATGCAGAAAACCATTTTTTTAAATTCCACTTTTTTTTCCTGGCAATATTTGCAACTTTTGATGACAAACTTCACTTTTGCCTACTTTGAGTAAACCTATTGGCACTCACATGTTGGGATGTATATCCTATTGTAGTGGCCCCCAAGCAGGGGTGAAATCCTCCGTGGTTTGCCACCGGTTTGCTCCCCGCACATGCGCAGTGCGCGGCAAATGCATGCTGCGCACATGCATGCGCAGTGCACGGCAAACACATGCTGCATGTGCATGCACAATGCGTGCCAAATACGCTGCACGCGGAAAAAGGAGGCTTAAGAAGATAAGTAGAACAGCGAGGGGGGGTTGCTGTGCCGCGCAATTTAGATTAGCTAGAAAGTAGGATTTCCTGCTTTCTAGCGAATATAAATCATGCGGCATAGCTGATTGTCGGAAATACCGGTTCAGACGAACTGGTAGCTTTTTTTAACTACTGGTTTGCGGCGAACTGGTAGCTTTTATTACTACCGGTTTGTCCGAACTGGTGTGAACCGGTTGCATTTCACCCATGACCCCAACCTTTTGGGCACCAGGAACCAATTCCATGGAGAGAGGTTTTTTGGCGGACCAGAGGGCGCATGGTTTTGTGTGTTGCCTGCACCCCGCGGATGAGTCTTTGCTTGTTTGCACGGCCAGGTTTCTGGCATGCTGCGGCCCAGTGCCAATCCAACAACCGGGATTGGAGACCCGTGTTTTGCCTTGCTTTGTTTGGAGCAAGATAAGTGGAAATCTGCCTGTCCATGCTGTCCATTTGATAGATGACATAATACAAGATTCATTACATTTATCTAGTTGTAATGTTCTTCACAGAAAAAGAAAAACCACAATACTATAATTTGCAACCTTGAAAAATATGTGCAATATCTATGCTCGTAGTCTTTTTTGTTAGCTTGTGTTCATTTTACACTTTTTTTCCCCAGTGACTTGAACAACAGACTCAGACCCCTTTGACTTACTTTAATACAAGTAGACCAATAACGTCATTGTTGCATTATTTAAATTTGAACTGTATTTTTAAGGAAAACAGGGCAATTGATTCTAGCTTGATAGAAAGTGGAAATGAAAAATTTTAAGAAAAAAATATGTGTGTATTAATGAAATATCACAGTAAAAGATTTTAAAAATAGTAGGTAATGCCCAAAATGCTAACAAGATTGTTACCTGGACCACCTTTCAGTTACTTTTAAGTGGTTTTGGATTTATTTATTTATTTATTTATTTATTTTTATTGCTTTCTAATGGACAATAACTTACCATGAATTCTTAACGATAGATTTCATAAATATTTGAAATAAATCAAATGAACAGAGGAGAAGCTAGAAGAGAAAGCCATATGCAAAATATACCCTTTGTCCTATATTCTGTTTAGTTCTTTAAAATGAGCTTCTTTTGGGGGGGGGTGGATGAGGGGGGGGGTCTTTCCTGAAATGGAAACTTTTCTCCAGTTTGCATGACAACAATTAGCATCTAAAACCCCAATGGCAACTGTACATGCGCGAGACCAGGGGTCTCCAACCTTGGCAACTTTAAGCCTAGAGGACTTCAACTCCCAGAATTCCCCAGCCAGCCTGCACGAGACCACACTCGGGCATTTTACAACCTGCAGGCCACATCCGGCCCTTTGGTTATCCCTGTCCAGCCCACGGTGGCAGCCCTCCATAACAGTCCCAGTTTCTTATGTGATTCTTGGGAAAATTAATTGCTTTACCATGCACTAGACTTGACAAGCATCACATTAACTGACATTTGGCTGATAACATGACATGTTATCAATTTATAATTTGCATTAAATTGAATTGTGCGGTATTCAAATTTGTTATAGGTAGTCCTCATTTAGTGACTACAGTAGAGACTGGCAATTTGTTAAGTGAAACAGTGAGTGTAATTATGGTCTGACTTCAGATTTCCTTTGCTTTACGGACCCAGGAAGTTAATTAATGTGAGGATTGGTTGTAATTAGTTGAGAGGCATCAGTAGTAGGACAAAGTTTTTACACTGTTGCCTGATCATAAGTTGTTATAGAAGAATGTAAATCCATTTCCTCATTGAAGTTGCTCAGGCAGGTATCTGTTTTCACAATGGAACTTCACCTTTATATTTCCTGCCCTCTGTCTCCATCCTTTGACAGCAGATTTAAGGCAAACAGTATTTTCCAACACAGAGGAAACTTATTCTGATTGCAGTATTCATTATATTGGTAAATATTCACAGTTGGATACAATTCTGGTTTTTTTAAAAAAATAAATGAAACAGTAAACACTTCTAAGTATGTGTTTAAGTTCTGCAAAGTTTTATGTCAAACTGTACAATTAGCAGCAATGTGTTAATTGCCAATTCATCCTTTATTTATCCTATTTACATTTAAAAATAGTGCATCAAATGGACTCCCAATATTTTTTTCTAAATGCTAAGTCCACAAATTCTTACACTGGTTAAATATAGGATTAAATACAAAGCCAAGTGTGATACTCCTAACATTGACAAAATACATACAAAAACAATGTGTCGATAGCAGGTAATACATCTTGCACACAAAGACTAAGTATTGCTGTACAATATCCAAAGAACCAAAGTGACATTTGCAATTGCCACGAAAAAGAGCTGCTCTGGGAAGAGTTGTAACTTGAAACAGTTTGAAAAAAATGTTTTTACAGACAATGACATTAAGTTATTTGTATCTGGGCCTGTACCCAGATTGATAAACTTTGGACAGGATAACATGAGTATCAAACACTAAATACAAAAAAAGTCACTTTTATGACAATCATTTAAAAAAGTAGCAGTTGTAAGCTTCTGAAGAATTCAGGCTGAGTGCGTTGTCCACAATTCCATTTTTGTTTTCTTTCCCAAGCAACGAAAATTCTTACAGACTATTTCCCCTCTATTGTGCCTACAACATTCTTCCAAAAGTCATACGTGTAGGCCTTCAGTTGTACAGCACTAGTGCCTGGTATAGGAAAAAACACAATGCTATATTTATTCCAGCATACAAATGGTGTCATCCATTTTAAAAAAAACCTACAGCTTTGAATTATTCCAGGTTCTGATTTTAGCTAATCCCGTGTCTCAGAAGAACTGAGTTATTTTAAACCTTACCTGAAATTCAAATGTTCTAATAGCACATACCCATCTAGGAAAGATAAAATAAAATACATTACTGTAGAATGAGTTTTGTTATAAGTTTTAGTTACAAACAAACCGTTCAAAACTACAATAAAAAAATATTCAAGTGCAAAAATGATGTACAGTTCTTTATATCCTATTTCTGTATCAACCAAGTTGGCCAATTTAAATATATATATATATTTTTAAATCAGCTTTTCTGATTTCTGACCCCACCCTCAGTGTTTTTGCTTAGTTATTATGCTCATCTCTTCTATTTTATTCCTTTTGAAACCTTACATTTGCCTTCAGAATTCCGACATATCAGTTGATTTCCTTCAGTGATGTCTATAACTTCAAGTTGTTCTCCAGGCAAGATCCTCAAGCCCAAGTTTCCTCTGATAGGAGTATTTGAGCAATGTGCGACTGCCGTATTTATTACTGTGATTTCTTTATTATACTGTGGCAGAGTAAGGGAGGGAAAGAAACCCAGCTAAAATAAACTTAATTGAGAACAGGTCTAGAGCTTATTACAGATACAGTGTGGATTGAGAATGACAAAGATTTTAAACATTTCCATACAGGTAGTCCTTGAGTTACGACCATAACTGAGTTCAAAATTTCTGTTGCTAAGTGAAACAGTTGTTAAGTGAGCTTTGTTCCATTTTACGCCCTTTCTTGCCATGCTTAAGTGAATCACTGCAATATGTTCAGTTAGTAACACTGCTGATAAGTGAATTTGGCTTCCCCATTGACGTTGCTCATCGATGGCAAAAGGTGCTTACATAAAAGCGAGTCACTGGAGCCATCATAAATATGAATCAGTTGTCAAGCATCTGAATTTTGATCACATGACTAAGGGGACGCTGCAACGGTCATAAGTGTGAAAAATAGTCACAATTCACTTTTCTTCCCTGCCATTGTAACTTTGAATGATCACTAAATGAATGTTTGTAAGTTAAGGACTCCGTGTAGTTTGTTTTTAAATACACATTAAGCATACTTTTTACTGCCTTCAAAAATTCCAAATTCAGCATGATTAGAAGTTAGGTAGAAATAAGAGAAGGGGGAAACATTTGTATATACATATCTTTATATAATGGAATAAAAGTAACAATAAAATGGGAAAACTAGAGATTGAATGATGGTATTATTAAGTACGCTTTAATAATATTGTGATTGGCATTGGAATAATATATTGAAACATCGAGCAATTAAATAATGAAAGAACATACTTTAATATAAAGGTGTATTACCATCAGAATTATATAGATTTGATTATTGCAAAGAATATGATTAGAATAATTTTGTATGTCTAAATAATATTGGGATTGGTATTAGAATTGTGTATTGAAACATTGAATAATGAAATAATGAATGATTGTATCTTAATACAAATAGATGTAAAGAGTGAAATATGGGAGGTAAATTAAAAATGAACAGGATTCAAAGCATCAAAGTGGGCGAGAGATGTTGGATAGAAAGAAAACGTCTTTTAATAAAAGGATGACATGATTAAAAGTTAGAATAGAGATAGAAGTAAGAGAAAGGGGGAATATTAGTGTATACATTTTTATATAATAAAATAAAAGCAATAACAAAAGGGAAGCTTAGAAATTGAATGGCGGTATTAATATGTATGATCAAATAATATGGTGAGTGGTAATAGAGCAATGTATTAAACCATGGAATAATTAAATAATGATAGACTACAACCTAATATAAATGTGTATTATTATTAGAAATATAAAAGTTGGTTGAATGTAATAACTATGATTAGTTTTACTAGTTTTATTTGTATTAGAATGTATGACACCCAGGTGCCACACTGTTCACACATTGATATCTATATGTAAAATAAAATAAAAAACTTGAAATAATAAAAAAATTCCAAATTCAAAAGTGGTCTGACATATGGTAATTCAATGACCATTCAAAGTTAGGACAGCACTGAATGAATAGTAGCTTTGACCATCCTCAGAGTTGCATTCTTGTCTCACCTTTTCCTGCCCTGCATAAGCTCTCTGCTCCAACTCCCACCCACTGCCTATCTCCCCCGTCTCTGCCATTTTGGATGGCCTGCACTCCACCAGCTATTCCTACTGCTCTCTGCTGCTACCACCCCAGCTGTACCACCCTCAGGGAACTTTAGCTGTCTTCTTCCTCCCATTGCTGGCCCGGGATCCGGGCAACCATGGTATATGCATGGCAAGCACAGAAGGCTGAAACCATCTTCCACCACAGGTCTGAAGAGAGGAAAGCACAGCAGGAAGGACACGTAAGGTGGCATCAGTTCTCAGGTGAAATTTTTCCAGAAAATATGTACTTTGTGGGAAGAAGTGGCAAACCGAAAACAGGTTTGCATTATTAGAAGTAAGAGGAAGGAATATAAAATGTGTTCATTTGATCAAGATTAAAATAGCTATTATGTTGTCCCGGTAACCCTTAATGGACTCTTGCTGATATCAGGACTGAAATGAATAGATATTTATGGATTTGTTTATAGATAAGAGATAGGATATGGGAAGGAGATTATTTGCTGTATTTTAACAGATGGTAAGACGTTACTAAAATTGTTGATATTTTATATATTTTCTTTTTCTTTACTATATTATTTTTCTTTTTCTCCCCTTTTCTACACATTTTACTTTTTTATTTTTTTTATACTTCAGTTTGTATTTGTTTATACTATTGTAATTACAATCTTTAATAAAATTACTATATAAAAAAGCAAAATATATACTCTGCCACCACAGATTTTTCTCTTAAAACAAGGTCCAGAATTCTTGGTTACCACTACGAATTTATGCATATTTCTAATGACAATATAATGTAACGAGAATCGTTTTCTGGAATGTTGCTATTCATAGTTCTGTATCGTGACAAGAGATGACAAATTGCACAGCATATTTTCATATATCATATACACAACAGTAACCATGCCAACATCTTCCAAGCTATTTAAAAGAAGAAGAAACTTACCATAAATCTCTCTCTAAACGATTGTTCCTCCTTTGTCATCTTGTTATTCTTTTCTACAATGTATTTCTTGACTTTAAAGCGATTTCTAAGAAAGACACATGTACAGAATAAATCTAACAAATGGACATCTGAGAATCATGGGGAAAAAAATCAGGATTTTTCAGAGTGGCGTTGCCAAAACTGCATCAGTGACCAGGTGCCCTTATCTGGAAAGATCCTCAAATGACCTTGAAGCCAGTCACCTAACCAATTTTCTGCTTAACAGTAAACTGAAGAAATCAACTGTGTGTTTATTTTCCAGGAAGAAGACAGGACTCTCCCAAAAAAGTTAGTGTCCTGGACTACTATCTCACCAGGCTCGAGGTTGACTCAGCCTTCCATCCTTCTGAGGTCGGTAAAATGAGGATCCAGATTGTTGGGGGCAATATGCTGACTCTGTAAACTGCTTGGAGAGGACTGTAAAGCACCGTGAAGCGGTATATAAGTCTAAGTGCTATTGCTATTGCTACATCAATTCTCTCTATTTGTTAAGCTCTATCCCAAAGGCAGAAAAAGAAAGACACCAGCTAGTTCCAATTTGGATTATAGCAAATTGAACTATGCTTTGGCTACTTCAGAGCACCCTAATTTAGACTTGATGTCACACAAATCTTCCACCTTTGTATTGTCAAAGATATAAAATTTCAGCTTGAAAGACGCAACAGTGGAAAGTTTCTGTTGAATAGCATAAACATTGTGAACCAGTTTATATTTTGCTTCTTACATAAATAATAGAAATGTAAATAAGGTGTTTTTAGAAATTCCCATCCCTTCAAAAATAAATGCATCCAGTGTTCTTTCTTTATCTTTCTATATGGTTGTTGTTTGTTTTTCTCTCTCTTCCTTTCAACAAAAGAAATGTAAATATCCAGTTTTATGACAAATATTCTCTCTTGAAAAAGGAGAGTGAGAGAGAGAACACTGTTTCCTAATGTCAGGGATGTCAGAAAATGCTGAGGTTCCAGAGAGACAATGAGTACCAGCGCGATCAACTAAGATACCACACAACAGGCCTCATTTCATGCACCACTGAATCACAAAACCATTTTCAAATAGGAATCATGTAGTTACAGTACCACCCAGACCTGTAGTTCAATAGGTTGCAAGCAGAGCACCAAGCAGCTTTCACCCAGCTGGAAAGTTACAAGGGATTTTGTTTTAATGCAAGCAAAAAAAGCTGATGCTAGAATTAAAAGGCTATTTGAATTTCATGCAGCCTTTGACTCCACAGCATTCCATTCCCCACAAAAATGCATTTAATACTCAATTATTCTCATGCTGCTGAAGAACCAGTTCAGTTTTATTATCAGGGCTGACGTATATCACCTGCAGAGTCACCCAGCCATAATGCCTACCAACAAAGTTGCCGCACGTGACTGTTTGCACTCAGTTCCATATTGTTAACCAGAGAGCTCAGCTGAAATTTTGTGTATAACTGAAGAATGTCAAGATTGAACTAGGGTGGAGGAAAATACAGAATCTAGGGTGAAAGACATTTCAATTCCATAGTGGAAGACAGATGGAAAGGTGATCTTCACGATGCCTGAGAAACATTTATTGTGTGGCACGGAAAACTCTGCTTCTGGATGTACAAAGTTTCTGGTTTTGTACAAGGGGAACAATCCACCGCCATCCAGAAAGTTTAAAATATTTCAGTTCATGTGGTTGCTGGAAGCTTACGTAAAGCCTTTGCAGATAAAAGAATTAAGGGATTAAAAAATATCAGTAATTTCTTAATAAAGCCAGTCTTAACAAAAGGAGCTTTAGGCATCAGTTTCTTGGTGTAATCTACTGGATCTTGTATGGCTGACAATCAGGATTGGAGGAATGCTATGTAAGCTGCCTTGACCTCATGGAAGAAAGACAGGATATCAGTTTTGTGAATAAATGAATAAAATATGTTCCAAAAAATGTCCCAGATGTGCATCAGAGCCTTAAAAATGAATTCCAAGGCAAAAAAGACCTGCCTTAATACTTCTATATATACTTCTATATTAGCCTTAATAGAATTGACACTTTTGAACCTTGGTGTTGGATAAGATTCCTGAGAATACCATGGATAGCCAAGAACATGAGCAAATCAGGCCAAAGTTCTCATTAGAGACACAAATGACCAGGCTCAAATAATTTTACTTTGAATACATTATGCAAAGATCCAGCTCTCTGAAGAAGGCTCTAATGCTAGGAAAGGAGGTGGGAAGAAAGAGAAGAGATTGACCAGCAGGAAGTTGAATGGATTCGGTTTCAGTGGTTAATAGATGCACTGCTAGAAAACCTGAATGATTAAGTTAAGTGATAGTTCATCATGGAGACTATCTACGTCAGGGGGTCAAACTCACTTTCACTGAGGACCACATCAGGGTTGTGTTTAACCTCGGGGGGGGGGGGGGCGGTGAGCAGGGTAGGCATGACCAGCTTGATGTGCCAGGGAGCCTTTGGTGGCCTTAGTGCTCTGCCAGCGATAGCGGAATCCCAATCTCTATTTTTTGGCTGGGATGGCCTCCTGCAACTGTCTGCCAGCAAAAACGGAGCTCAGGAAGGCTGCATGCGGATATCCTGACCTCCTCTTTTGCTGGCAGAGGGTTGCAGGAGGCCATCCAAGCCAAAAACTGACATTGGGAGCCTGCTTTCGTTGGCAGAGTCACTACGGGCCGGTCCTTCGCTGTTTCCAGGGCAGCCACGCAAGGCCAGATCTAAGTATCCCACGGGCCGGATCTGGCCTGCGGGCCTTGAGTTTGACACCCCTGATCTACATCAGAGGTGGGTTTCAGCAGGTTCTGACCAGTTCTGGAGAACTGGTAGTGGAAATTTGAGTAGTTTGAAGAACCGGTAAATACCACCTCTGACTGGCCCTGCCCCCATCTATTCTCTGCCTCCAGAATCCCAGCTGATTGGGAGGAAAGGGGGATTTTGTAGTAACCTTCCCCTGGATTGGGGAGGGAATGGAGATTTTACAGTATCCTTCCCCTGCCACGCCCACCAAGCCACGCCCACCAAGCCACAGCACGCCCAGCAAGCCACACCCACAGAACCAGTAGTAAAAAAAATTGAAACCCTACTACATGGTCACTAAGAGCCAGTTCTAAAAGCACATAATCAATTAATTAACCTTATTATTGCATTTTATATTATTGCATTTTATATTATTGTTATGATATATTTTATGTGATGTTATGATATATTTTAAGGATACTGCTATAATTGTATAGATCTGAAGAAAGTTTTATTGGCATGAGAAATTTTAGATAGTAAAGAATATATTTTACCTACCTTGTATCATTTTGTTCTGGGTCGATGTCATTATACACCAAGTTTTCCTGGGCCATGACATCTGTAATTAAAATCAGAGCGTGTGATTAACTAACTACAATTTTCCAGAATTAAGAAAGAGAAACATCTAAAATCTTACAGTCTACGAAATGCAACATGAAAGGGAAAACAAATGGAGTGACAGTAGGAAATAAGCAAACTCAACTTCTAAAAAGTTACAGTGCATCCCAGAAAATGAATGGCCTTTGAATTCATAAAGTGAGCAAGGCCACTTTTGAAACCACAAGTGACTTCCTTGTAAAAGGAGACTGTCACAATTATCATTTGTCTCCTTAAGAATTTCACATTCTAGAAGTGAATTCCTAAAGGACTAATGGCTATGTAATAAGCGTTAAAATAACTAAGAATGTTGTAACATCTGAAAAGATCTAACTTGTCTGAAGCAGCTCTAAAAAAATTCAGTGTGTAAAAGAATAATTATAGGATCAATTTACTCTTACAAAAAGCTGTGGAATTAGAGACAAGCAATGGCAGACCTGCTAAAAATCCTTCTTGGCTGCACTCCATCATAAAAAAATGATCTGTTAAAAATGAGAAGCAGTGTTTTAAACAGGCACTATATTTTCTGTTGATAATTACAAAATAAAAAGAGGGGTGCCTATTCCAAAACATCTCAGACATGCAGACAGGACCAAAAATGTCATTTCAAAAGAGAGTCAGTTTATCTATTAGACATACAAGCTTACCTAGGTTTGGTACAGAACGGGAAAGATTGCTGCAGAAGACAAATAAAACAAATGTGCATTTCACCATGGGTTATAAATAACAACATTTGGCTGCACATCTGCAGTTAAGGTTTTCAAACAGGAATGTAGTATGCACCAACTTCTATACTGCCCATCACACTTGCGTGACTCTTAATTTTGAAGGTATCATCATCATCATCATCATCATCATCATCATCATCATCATCATCATCTTTAAATGACCCCATAATCCCTTGTGGGGTGGATTCTTGACAACTGAATGGAGCTGAGGGTTACTGGCAGAATGTCCTTCCTGTCACCAATGCGAAGTTATATTCAGCAGATACAATCTCAGAGTGCCAAGAGAGAGAAATATCTGCCTCTACCTAGGATCGAACTCACAGCCTCCTGAATGTGAGGTGAGAGCTCCACCTCTAGGCCACCGCACCACTCAATATTGAAGATTCTGTCTGAATAAAAAAAGCCATTGTTGGGGGCAGCGGGAAAGCATTGGACAAATAGAAATATTTGAACTTCACAGTATTTTTGTTATCAATTCCTGAAAGCAGCACATTTACATATCCAAAATGCATTACATTTTTTGGAGCCTAGAAAAGAGGTATGGTTTCAACTGAGGTTTATTCATAAAAATTAAGGAAATGTCCACCCCGGGAGCATTTTCACAGACCTCAAGACTAATGGAAGAAAACATGAAGAGAGTAAAGGAACTTAACACCGGCATATTAAGCTCTAGTCTCAAATAAACCAGCAACATGTGAAAAAAAAAAATCTCCCAACAATGGACAAATGGCTGCAAAAGTTGATGCAGTTAGCAGAAATGACTAAATTGACTGCTTTGATAAAAGAAAAAAAAAAGTACTTTTGTTTTTACTTGGAAACCGCTTCTGGACTTTGTGCTTGAGGTGGGGGAAAATAATGAAGCCTTGATTTTGGGTTTTATCGCTTAGATACATTTGTTGTTATAGAAATGGCTGATTCATACTATTATGTAAAAGCAAAAAGTTGAAGTTTGATGTTATTTCCTTATTTTACCACACCAAAGAGATCCAGAAGTCAATACCATTTTTTTTCTTTTTTCCTCTTCTTTTCTACACTCTTCCTTTTCCTTTTCCCTCCCCTATTTTCCCTACTATTTGCTTCTGTATTTTTGTATTTTATATTATAAACTAATAAAACATGTGAAAAAAGAAATTGAGACCAAAAAATACACATACAGTAGAGAGCTGTTTAACACACAATGAGCCAAATAGGAATCAGGAATTTCTTTCATGAATGGCATTATAATAACCTTCTCTTATTCAGACATTCGCCAGATAGGTGGCTTTCAAATCCAGATGTCTGAGAAATCTCTAAACTGGGACAGCAACATAATCTACTCCATCAATGGCATCTTAAATTGTATTGGATGCTGAGTGCTGTTCCCAAAGAATTACAAAATAACCAGTGATTATTATCTTTGAATTTTTAATATTCAATTAAAATTTCATAATTATCAACCTTCCTCTTTTCTCCTAAATAATTTTTTTCAGTTCAGATGGTATCTGGACAACTCTTTGGACTAATGTAAGGTACTTGTTGACCAGAACAACCTAGGATCTTGAAAACAACTTACAATTCCCTGGCCAAGTGCTCAATATTAATGGAAAACTTGGCACCCAGGATTTACTACATTTAACTAAAGATAAACCAAGAGAGGAAGAGTTAAACAATGCAGTTCGAGTTCCTTGAGTATAAATATGGTCACTTTCTTTTTCCAGCATCCCAAACTGCACGGAGACAAGCATAAAGCTAAAAGCTAAATCTTACCATCAAGTGTCACACTTATTTGTGCTAAAGCCAGAACAAAAAATGTAGTCAATCAACCCTCCGAACCCATATTTCTATTTTGAGAGGTGAAGTCAATCGATCAACCAACCAACCAACCAACCAACCAACCAACCAACCAATCAGAATAGAGCTAGAATGGACCTTCAAGGTCTTCTAGTCCAATGCCCTGCTCAAGCAGGAGACCCTATACCATTTCAGACAAATGACTATCCAGTCTCTTCTTAGAAACCTCCAGTGATGAAGCAACCACAACTTCTGAAGGCAAGTCATTCCATTGGTTAATTGTCCTCAATTAGGAAGTTTCTCCTTAATTCCAGGGTGCTTCTCTCCTTGATTAGTTTCCATCCATTGTTTCTTGTCCTGCCCTCTGGTGCTTTGAAAAATAAGTTGACTCCCTCCTCTTTGTGACAACCTCTCAAATGCATACCAGCTACCATTTCTCCTTCAGCTTAATATTCAATGCTCCTCATTCACGCTAACATTCCTGCCCTTCCCACTCAATCTGGGTAAGATGGAAGGGAAAGGCCTTGCCATTCTGTAAACATATCTAAAGCTTTTGCATTGCTATCCCAAACCCATTTATATTTCAATGACATACATGCTATTATTGAACTAGCCATTAAGAAGTTGTAACCTTTACAGTGCTGTGATTTGTATTGCAGTAACCCAGCATTTCAAAGGTTCATCAGTGACCAAAATGGAATAAAATTAAGGACTGGCACTTTAAATTAATCAATAGATGTCTTTTATGGATGATGATGATGATGATGATGATGATGATGATGATGATGATGTTTTCAGTGAGATTGTTTTACTGCAGATGTTTCATTCCTAGGCAAGGTAAGCTCATCAATGCAAAGGCGATTGAAGTTTGCTGGTTGTTTATTGCATATAGAATAGATTCCCCTGCCAATCTTGCTTGCAATGTGACTTCTTGATTGATTGTTCCTTGATTAGGAGCATACTGTATATTCTGTACATACCATATACAGGTAGTTCTCAACTTACAACAGTTCGTTTAGTGACCATTCCAAGTTAAAACATCCTGAAAAATGTGACTTATGTCCGTTTTTCACACTTACCACTTTTGCAGCTTGATCATAATCATATGATCAAAATTCAGATGCTTGGCAACTGGTTCACACTTATGACCGTTGCTGTGTCCCAAAAGTCATGTGATCCCCTTTTGCAATCTTCTGACAAGCAAAGTCAATGGGGAAGTCAGATTCACTTAACAACCGTGTTACTAACTGCAGTGATTCACTTAACAGCTGTGGCAAGAAAAGCTGTAAAATGGGACACAACTCACTTAAACAAATGTCTTATTTAACAACAGAAATTTTGGACTCAATTGTGGTTGCAAATAGAGGACTACCTGTATTCTCTACTATTGGAATAATACATTACATACCGGGAACTCTCTTTCATGTGTGCGCTTTTTATTTTTAATTTTTCTTTGAAAAATTTTCCAAATCCTTTGAGTTTTTCGATTTTGATATCTCTAGAAGAAGAAAAGAGAGAGAGAAATTAATAAACAACAAAGTGAAGGTACTGTATATACGTTTTATACATTGTCTTTCTTTATGAACATAAAGTTGGGAAAAGACAATAGATGAATGTGCCTCTATTTTGTGACCTCTGGTACCACCCCAACCTTAATTGCTGCTTTTCTAGAATTTCTTTACAAAAACAGAGAAACAAACAGCGTATAAATCTAAAGGTGGAATCAGTGTTCAGAGGCAGACGGTGCTCGGACAACTCCTAAAAGAGTTCAGGCTAGCATACAGCAAAGACCATTTCAACAGCTCCTTTGTGCTTCAGTGGCTGAATAACCCTGAAAGAAAACCCGCATATGTAAAAGCAGAAGGCAGATTGCTACAGAGTTCATTCTTCCCAGGCATGGTCAACCATGCTCTGTGTGGCATGAAAACAAGTCAGAAGAAGCCAATTATATTCTAGCATTATTTACTCTGAGGAACACCCACCTTTTATAATTCCTGGAATGAATAATTCCTTTTCCAGAAATTCTGGGAGGGCAAGATGGGAAAAAAAGATAGATTATTACTAAAAGCATCTGTTTCTGATTTTGCTCTTACGGTGGAAGTTAGTTCTGAGGTAAGTTTAACTACTGGTTGTTAGATAAAGATATTGGGGCGGGGGCATGCGGGATTGGCAGTGGTGGAGAGGGGTTAATTCCAATTTATCCCAAGGGCACCAGTATAGGGAAGGATAGTGCGGATTATTTCTGGTATTAGGGTCCTCTATGTTAGGCTCTCAAAATTGGGTTGATGGTTTTCTGCTGGTTAAATACAGATAGTCCTGTAGTTCATTTAGTGACGGTCCAAATTACAACGGCACTAAAAAAAGTGACTTATGACCATTTTTCACACTTACTACAACATTTCTAGCAGCCCCATGATCATGTGATCAAAATTCAGATGCTTGGCAACTGGCTCATATTTATGACCATTGCTGTATCCCAATGTCATGCGATCCCCTTTTGTGACCTTTTGACAAGCAAAGTCAACGGGGAAGACAGATTCACTTAACAAACAGGTTACCCACTTATCAACTGCAGTGATTCACTTAACAATTGTGGCAAGAAAGGTCGTAAAATGGGACACAACTCACTTAACAAATATCTCACTTAAGAACAGAAATTTTGGGCTCAATTGTGGTTGTAAGTATAGGACTACCTGTAGACTATAAGCAATTAATCCAATGAATTTGATGGGTATCAAGTCAGGAAATGTTGGCCTAGTCTGTTCCAATTGATATTCTAAAGTAATATGGTTAATCCTCAATTTAGTACAACAGCTCATTTAGTGACCATTCAAAGTTACAATGGCACTGAAAAAAGTGATTTATGACCGTTCTTCACACCTACGACCCTTGCAGCATCCCCATGGTCACGTGATCAGAATTCAGACACTTGGCAACTGACTCATATTTACGACAGTTGCAGTATCCCGGGATAAAGTGATCATCTTTTGCTACCTTCTGACAAGCAAAGTCAATAAGGAAGCCAGATTCATTTAACAATCATGTTACGAATTTAACAACTGCAGTGATTCACTTAACAACTTGGAAAGAAAGGTCATAAAATGGGGCAAAACTCGCTTAACAAACGTCTCACTTAGTAACAGAAATGTTGGGCTCAAAAGTTGAGGACCACCTGTGCATAGAATATGGCTACTAAGCATCAGGAGGAATTTTCTAACTGTACAAACAGCCAACCAGTCAAAGAGGCTCGTGTATTAAATGGTGAATTCTTACTGAGATCTTCAAATAGAGGCTGGAAAGGCATCTATCAGAGATGATATAGTAGATCCTATCCCAAGCAGGGAGTTGAATGGGATAATATCTAAGATTTCTTCCAATTGGTTCCATAATATTTCCTACACTCCAAAAAGGAATTCTAGCAACACAGTAAACATATTTGACCATTGCCAAGAAGACAGCACTAATACAGCCTTTTTTTGTGCCTATAGCAAAAAGGGACAAATTGTACAGGATATAAAAATGCCAAGACTCAAAGTTCATACAACCAAAGTTCATACTCACTCCGATTTGGAGGAATTATAACCTTCACTTTGAATTTCACTTTGAATATCCTCATATGTTTCTTCATAGGTATCATCTGAAATATAAAAGAATAAAAAGCCATATTTGTAGCTAAACCACCCGTTGCTGGTAATTTTAAAGTATAATTAGAAAAGACATCATTTGGAAATATAGCAAAAGGGTTAATTTTTTTTTTTATCATCATCCATTTATTGCACTTCATTAATAACCTAACTAAGCTCTTTTTGGAATATCCAAGAAGTAGTGCCTGAATTAAATAAAACCGACTTCCAAATTTAAAGAGATTATAAAATATAGAGTACTATGAATTGGAGGATGGAATAAAACAAGCACGTTTTCTATTCAAAAATACGTCAAAAGAATACGCTTTAAGATTCTACAACTTTGTAGCTTTTATCGCATCCTATAACTGTCTCAAATTGAGCCAATCCTGTAGGAAAGGATGTGGTAGAGAAATCACACAAAAGATTAACCCCAAAGAATTATTAATCTATCTAACCAACAGATTATTTCATATTTTTATGCAAATTAACTCCTGAGCTTTATTTTCTGTTGTATTCATATTCTGTCTTTCTTCCAAGAAGTTCAGTTTAGCCCAAATGTGATCTCATTTTTACCTTTACAGCAGTGATGGGATTCAATTTTTTTTACTACCTGTTCTGTGGGCATGGCTTGATGGGTATGGCATGGCTTGGTGGGTGGCTTGGTGGGCGTGGCTTGGTGGGCATGGCAGAGGAAGGATACTGTAAAGTCTCCATTCCCTCCCCACTCCAGGGGAAGGTTACTGCAAAATCCCCATTTCCTCCCGATCAGCTGGGACTTGGGAGGCAGAGAATAGATGGGGGCGAGGCCAGACAGAGGTGGTACTTACCGGTTCTCCGAACTATTCAAAATTTCCACTACCAGTTCTCCAGAACTGGTCAGAACCTGCTGAATACCACCTCTGCTTTACAGCACTCAAATATTCTCGGTACTCAACTAATACCTTTAAAGCGCTCCATGGCATAGGGCCTAGCTATCTTCGAGACCGCCTGTTGCCACCGACGACCTCCCATCGACCCGTGCGCTCCCACAGAGATGGCCTCCTCGGGGTGCCATCAGCCAAACAGTGCAGGCTGGTGACCCCCAGGGGGAGGGCCTTCTCTGTGGGGGCACCTACCCTCTGGAATCAATTGCCTCCAGAGATAAGGAGAATCCAAGACCTCAGTGCCTTCCGCCGTGCCCTTAAAACCTTCCTTTTCCAGCAAGCCGGGCTGGCCTAATTTTTTAAGTGTTTTTAAGTGTTTTGTTTATTGTTTTTATTTAATTGGGCCAAATTTATATATATATATATATATATATATATATATATATATATATATATATATATATATATATATATATTTAACTGTATTTTAATATTTGTACTTGATGTTTTTACTTGGCTGTTCATCGCCCTGAGTCCTCAGGGAGAAGGGCGGTATACAAATTCAAAATAAAATAAAATAAAAAATAAAAAATAGTTCTCAAATATTCTGACATGGTGAGTCAACTACGACAATCAAGTAAATTTCATGATTGATCAAGGTATTAGTTTGGATTTTAAAAAACAAAACAAATATGATTTATACAAACACATCCATTTTGTCATATGCTACCTAGAGTTTTTGGATTGGGGTCGGTTACCAATACTATAAAACAAACAAACCAATAAATGAGAGTCTATAAATTAACTGAGAGACGAGTTCAAAACCATGACTGCTCCTAATGAGGAAAATTCACATAAATCAACATTAAAAATTCAGTGACCATAACTTAACTACACCATGTGGAATGAGTACTATCATTTGAAAGTCAATGTGTCACTAAGGGTGATTTTTTTTTTAATTTGACAGTACAATATCAGCCTCCAGGGATTTTAAATGAAGTGTCTTCAAATAAGACTGTCAGTAAAAAGCATGACCTGCTTAGTCAAATGGTTTACCAAGACATCTTGGGCCAGGTGCTATCAATCAGCCTAACCTAACAAAATGAGGATGAGTTGGAAGATATCCATATATCTTTCCTTTGATACAAGGGAGAAAGAAATGAATAATATACTAAGGAAAAAATGGAGGAAGCAACTAATTATCTCTCCATTGCTGACAAGAGCAAAGCTAGTTTAAGGAGCAAAGTGGAAAGTTCAGACTGAGAAATGACAGAGTATATTATTTAGGCTTTGAGGTCTAACAACTTCAGATAAATTCTATATATACAGAAAAAGGGGGATCTTTATTCCTAGAATAGTTTTCTGGGCTATGAAAAAGAGCAGACAAACATGGGATCCCACTCCATGGAGCACTATTATTTATTAGATTTTATTTATTAGATTTTATTTGTTATTCAGTGACTTCCCAGAAGACCACTGGATAACAATTGCAAAACAAGAACATGTATATTAAATATAAGCTAGCATAGAAGTACTGTGGTCCTTCTACTTTTAGAAAATTTATCAGATTCCCATTGGCAAATCTACAGCTTGAACATGTCAAAGGGAAATCGTCAATATGAATTATATAACCAATATATCTAAATAATGATTTATTGAATGTTATTTGACTTACATTACAATTATACTGACATTATAAAATGTAAAGTAAAAATTAAAACTTTAATTTTTTATATTTACATTTTTTCTTTACAAACTTTGCCATGAATTATCATTTTTCATGTGACAAAAGTGTGGCATTATTAAATACATGGGATCTGACCATATTAGCTGAATTCTAACATATCTAAATTAAACTACTGTCCTGACCCCATTTACCTTTGAGAGTGTGGTCCCTGACACACTACTCAGAAGCTTTTGATATTTTTTTCCTAAAAGGGATCTCAGCCATGAAAAAAAAAATAAAGCCATATTTTTTCCGGTCTACAGACACTCCAATTTTCATACTCTTTCCAATGGTTGGGTAGTGCAGAGAATTCACTAGGAATCTGGATGGTTTTTCAAGAGTTAAAACTACCTTTGCGTAAATTCTTTCAGTGGTTAAATATTCAACCCCACTTTGTTCTATAAGAAGTGTTATTTCTATACTTACTGGAATGTAAAGCAAATGATCTGTGGGCATCAGAGGATTGTCTGCAACATAACATTTAAACAAAGTAGTGTAAAAATACATTTGAAATGTTAAGAGTCACAATTTTTAAAAATACTTAAATCTACATGTACTTTCTAAATGTCTATGAAACACTTACAGGTCTCTCTCTATTCCTTCCACATCATCATACAATTCCTCTGCAGTTTGCTCCAACGTAGCAGTTCTTAGATCTGGGTTCCATTTCCCTTCATCTGTTCTTAAAGATTCCAGGCATACATAATCATCTGAAACTGGAGTAGAATTCTTGTTTCAAACTCTCCTGAACATATATGAAATATTTAATCTGCCTAAATGCTGAAACTGCAACATGCATTCTGAAGATCCAAGAAGAGAAAGCTATGAAAACTGCACTGGCTTTTTGATGCATGTTTCTCCAAAATATACCATTAAGGAAAAAGCAGTCAAAACTTTTTGCCGTGATTGTCCTTCTACATTGTCCATGGACTTTAAAATTGCACTTACAGTCACAGAAACCAGGCTGGCTTGGGAATTCTGAGAATTGAAGTTCACACATCTTCAAGTTATTTAGGCTGAGAAACACTGCTATAAAATAATACAGTACCAAGCTTTTCTTAAGCATATTCCATAAATCATCATTACTGTACACCAGCTCTTCCAATTGTCCCTCGTCTCTCAACCTAGATATACAAACATCAATTCTTCAATCCTTGGCAAGAAGTCAAGAGATACAAAGGACATCTTATCAAGAGATGTTACGTATGGAGAGGTATAAAGGAGTATGTGTCACTTAATTCAGAGTAAAGCAGCAGCAACATCAACCTGCATTTACTCACAATCTCCATCCTTTGCCAATCCTTCTCCAGAGAAACACTGATTTGTTTCCTCTTGGGGCATGTTCTTCTCATTCCCTCTGATTCGGGGTTTCATGAATATACTTCTGGGACTGCAAATCTGTTAGCACACATTACATTGCTTGGTTAGAGCCCTTTCACAACATTCCTTGCTAAATCCATGATGTGGCACAGAGCACCTCTTCTACCATACAAATCAAAGCAGATTAAATAAAGTACTGAATTATTTCTGATCAGGCATCATCCAGGCCCAAATCTGTTTAATTTGTCTCCATCTTGCACTATCTATATGTTTCATCATAAGAAAACATTCCCCAAGCCGAATTCTTACCAGTAAATTTCAATGAACTTTTAAGTAAAGGGGAAATGCATGTCCTATTTCTTTCCCAAGCCAAAACCAGGAGAAGACAATATTACATTAGGTGAGTAGAAAATTCAAGTGTAAAATTCAGCCATTTTACATATTCAATATTAGCAATTATTCAATTTTCCCAATTAAAAGATCTCCTGTAACATCTGTGAGTAGAATGGGCCGCAGCACTGCAGGGTTTTCAAGAAAGACATATCGCCTTTTACAAGACAGTTTGTGCACATATAATCCAATCGGAAACTCAACATTAAGAATTGCCCATTTACTAATTCAGAAAAATAATTGGTAGCAACAAATATTAGATATTCTGAAGATCATACTTTGAGGATACCCAACACTGTAGATAATTGGACTAGCAATTTCAAGAGACTGAGACTAATAACACAAGACCAATGAAATCCGTAAGATTCTCGACTAGAAGCTGTTTGCTATTCAGAATATCAAACTGTTCCTTCTTCAAATACCATGTTCATTTTTACAGCTGCATAATTTAATCCTTGTATTAAAAACTTTTTTTAAAAAAAAACCCAACACATAGGGCAATAAGTAGTACATAAATATTCCTGGCTTAATATTTCTTCAACCTATTTGTAGCAAAACAAAGAGTGCTTTAGTTTTCACAGATTAGTCACAAAATAATAGTTTTGTTGACCTGGACATTGTTTTAAGGAATATCTCGGTCTGCATCTATGTTCCATGTCCTTTTAGTGAAATGTGGCTTGAATCCAAAAGACACTAATCAAAGTTTCCAAAGCATGCAGATAAACATACACAAGCAAATTTTCCTTCCTGAATTTAATCCATGACACCAAATGGGTTGTCATTTCAAACATTTGCTAATCTTCCAAAGCAATCTTTGAAGCACAAGGAAAAGTAGGCTGACACAAAAGTTATGGGAGAAATAACCTGCATGAAAAATAACTCATTTTAAAGCTTGTATGCTTGCCAGATGCTTCAGTTTATATTATTCTCATATGGAACATTTGAAGAAAATTAATTAGTTTACTAGGAAAATTGGTTGAGAATTGACTTGTTTGTTCAACATACTTTCAGTTCTATCAACAAATTAAATTTAACATATTTAGATTGTGTTTATATTATATACTTTTGGTTATATACTTGTAACCTGCAACACAATGGATAAATGAAGCCAATAACATTACATTATCATCACAATTGCTTGACGTTAGGACTAGGTTCATCCAATTTAAATAATGAAATTGCTATGTTGAAAAAAAGTCAGTAATTAGCTATAATTTGTAAAATATTGCCTTGTGTGTATTATTCTAAATGTGATATAAAATTTTAGCATAACAAAAAGTAATTTGTCCTGAGGTTAAAAAAACAAAACAAAAACCCACCAATTCCAGAATGCTGAAATTCAATGCATTTCTATTTTAATATTAATCATCTACTATCTAGGTCCTAGCTATAAACACACAAGAGACAATAAGTTTCCTTTAGTTAGTTAGTTAGAGTAGTGGTGGACAATTAATGGCCCCTTTATGACCTGTGGACTTCAATTCCCAGAATTCTTTAATCAGCTGGCTCAGGAATTCCGAGATTTGAAATCTACAGGTCATAAAGGGGCCATTAATTGCGCACCCCTAAACTAGAGGGATGAGCTCCATAAAGATGGATATTTCTACAGCAAGCCAAGTGCTGATCCGTTGTTCTCTTTTTCTTCTCTACCTCTAATTATTTCATCAAACTAGATTGAGAGCACATACCTTAGTATCTTCCTTTTTCAAAGACTTGAAAGCTAGAATCAAGGTTTAGTAGAAATTAGTACATTCCACTTTACAGTTTATTTCAACTACTTTGATAAAACTGCTAACCATAGTAAGAAGTTACAGATAGATTGCTATATAACCTACCTTTTCCAACCAACTAAACAAAATGAACCCAAGCTAATATTTTTTTAAAACTAAAACTGCAAGATTTCATGAACTACTGATACAATTAGAAGTCATCTTAATTCTATCCCCATCCAAATCTTAAAAATGAAAAACATGTGTGAGAAAAGTCAATGAAAGATCACCTCTTTTCAGAGGCACATAGTTAAAAGAGTTTTTAAAAAAGAGTTTGAAGTTAAATAGTACAAAAAGAAAAGAAAAAATAGAGAAAAGCTTGATAAATGTACTGAAACCTAACACAGAATATAAAAGCCAAAATTACAGTGCACTGATGATTTCAGTTAGTATCTAAATGCACTGATATTACCAAATCGGGTAATGAAACATCTATTACAAACAACAGCCAGGATTCGATAGTTCAATCCTGAGCTATGTATATTCTCTTCTGTTAGATTTAAAATGTTAACCGTCGACTAATTTCTCACCTCTGCTACTTAAATTCTCAAAGTATTACTTCTGCCACAGTGTTAATCACCAAATCCCCTCATGTTGCAAGCTAATAAACCTTGGGAGTAGCTGCACATCTAATGAGCAATGTACACCCATATAATCTGCATCAATGAAACAACAGTTAAAACTCACAGTGTATAGGCCGTTGAGCAGGATTAGGGCAGTTCTCTTGCTGTTCCTGGTAATATATGGTTTCTTCATAGGTGTTCAAATCTTCCAGTTCAGTACTGAAAATAAAGGAAGAGGCCATACCATTATCCTTTTCTGAAAAAGAACTTAGAAAACAATAAAAGTGTCTGGATATTTTTGAGTTCTTCATCCCAGAGATGTACAGTATATTGACTGGAATCAGTCCTGTTTCTCTTCCTCAATAGGAAGTTTACAGATGGTTCTACTAGCCAAGAAATCTTGGGAGTGTTTTATATGATGTACTGCTTTTCAATGTTGCATGGAAACTTATAAAAGTAAGGTAGCAACACAACAGGACCTCTACTGCTGTTTGATCAACTCTCTGTAAATTCTGCAACACTGAGAATCCTAAAAAAGAACACGGAAAATAATATTCCACATTTTCAAGTATTTTTTGCAAGAATGAAAGTATAGTGCTTATTAGGGCCATGCAGACAATCAGTTCAGAAATCCAATTAAAAGGAAATTTGATCAAATGTAAAATCAACTTTCCAAATCAAATAATTTGGAATCAAACTGTCAAACCAAATCCTTCCAAAGAGAAACCAAGCATCAATGGTCTTCTGCATACGGAAACACAACTTTCTTCCTATAACCAAAATAATAGGAATAACTCAATTCAACAGTTTTATTCAGATACTTAAATTAACTTGATTGGACCATTAGCTTTGGAAATACAAATCAAATCATTGATTTGAATGAAACTCATCTGATTATACAAATTGAAATGATAAACGTCTTTTTACAATGAGTTGCAAAAACTTTATGCAAAATATGAAGCACCTGGACACAGGTGGATAGCAATTAATTAATAATTCAATAGATTCTTTGGGGATCAGTTCAAGAGAATCATGGAATTCACAACTGAGAATGCCAAATCCATCTAGTTGAATGAGTGATGCTGAGCTATCCAGATCCTAAACAATAATTGTATGTGGTCAACACATGCTAACCAATCAGGAACAGATCATATAGAATTTAATGAAGTGTTTTAAACAATTTATTTATTTATTTATTTATTAAATTTTTATACCGCCCCCTCTCCCGAAGGACTCGGGGCGGTGAACAGCCAAAATTAAAAACACACAATACAAATATTAAAATACATTAAAACGAAATTAAATTAACTTGAACAAATACATAAATGTTCTATGTTCTATAAATCACTTAATACTCAATATCATGTCTATTTAATACCCAGCAACTACAGAGGCAATTTGGTATAGGGATTAAGGCACTAGACCAGAAACCAGGAGACCTTAAATTCTAGCCCTGTCTTAGGCATGAACCCAGTTGGGTTGTCTTTGGCCCAGTCACTGTCTCTCAGTCCTAGCATGGAGGCAATGGCAAACCAATTTGAAATCTTGCCAAGAAAGATTAGTGACTCAAAGGCACATACAGACAAAAAATCCCAAAAAGAAATTCCCCCCAAAATCTAATAGTCAGCATAGGGAGTTAAATCCAAGATGGCGGCATGCGTAGATGCTGCGACTTTGAGCTTCTGGTGTTATAGTGGAGCATGGATTGCACCAGAAGGCTAAACCCATTTCATTGTATATATGATGTACAATGACAATAAAGGCTATACTATACTATAAAAACCTGAATGACATTTTATCCATCTACAAGAATATATAGCTAGCAATTTACAACCATTAATTAGGTGTCCATTCAAAGTTACAACAGCACTGAAAAAAGTGACTTATGACTGTTTTCAAACTTATGATCACTGCAGCATCCCCACAAGCATGTGATCAAAATTGGGCTGCTTTGCAACTAGTTCGTATTTATGATGGTTGCGGTGTCTCAGAGTCATGTGATCACCTTTTGTGATCTCCTGACAAGCAGTCAATGGGGAAACCAGATACACTTAACAATCATGTAACTAACTTAACTGCTTAACTGCAGTGATTCACTTAATAACTGTGGCAAGAAAGGTCGGAAAATGGAACAAAAAGTAACAACTATTTTGTTTAGGAATAGAAATTTCGGGCTTAATTATGGTCATAAATTAAGGATTTCCCGAATTTATTGCTAGATGAGCATGACCAAATGATTCTTACTCTTATTAAACATTATAATGTACCCAAGATATATCAAAGTGGACTGGACACTTTCCAGTATACATCTAGTGTCCTTTCCAGGACACTAGATGTACAATCAAATACCACAAGAAATGGTAATCAACCATCCAATATTCAACAGTTTGCTTCAAAATGTATTTTTTATTATACTGTGTTTTCCCCAAAATAAGACCAGTTCTTATATTATTTTTTGCTCCAAAAGATGCATTAGGGCTTATTTTCTGTTTAGGTCTTATTTTGTGGAAAATACAGTACTAAATGCATTATCTGTCTGACAATTTTAACTGGGGTTTATTTTGGGGGATAGGCCTTATATTACGAGCATCCTGAAAAATCATGCTAGGACTTATTTTCCAGTTAGGTCTTATTTTCAGGGAAACAAGGTAATTATAAAGCTGAAGTATAAATTGAGAGTGCTACCTAAACAAACAAACCCAAAAGATGTCATTTGTACATCTAGAAAAAGTGATTAACTGCTAAAACGTGACTTGGAAGTGACTCTTGCTCATCCAACCAACACTGGAACAGTTGCTGCTCAGCCTTACACAAACAATAGCTTCCTGCAGTTAAATCATCTTTCTAAAGTTTACTCATCAGCTTAGAATACACATCTTGCTACACCGATAAGAGCAGTCTTAATTGGTCCTGACACATTTGTCTGCTTATCACAGTACCAAATACCCAAGGGACATACTGTACGTTTTTAGCAAGAAAGATCCAGAAACCCTAGCCATGTTCCAAAAGCTGTCTAAATAGAACCTACCAGACAACATAGATACCTTAACCCACGTTCTTTCCAGACATGCAAACAACTGTAATTAAAATCCACATCTGCTGTTGAAATTCACTGACACCTATGGCTTAAGCATTTTTTGATCAAGCAGATGCAAGTATTTGCAATCTTCGGTTTATAGAACTTCAGAAATTTCAAGCCAGAGACCATGAAGAAAAAGAGGGAGCAATTTCTCTTGGAGAGAGAGAGAAAAGAAAAGCACATTATTTTAGATCCCCAGAACATGCGAACTTCGTGTTCACAGATAACTTGATACAAAGGCATTAAGTCCAAATAGAAGTAGTGATGTTGTAATATTTAGGAAAAAAACACATAACAAGGAAATACTTTGCCAAATATCTGCATTACCATTTTCAATGTTGTCTATAAAAATATTTGTATCCCTGGTTTAAGCCCGATTAGTGATGATTTGTGTATTACACTTCCATTCAGCCTTTCTTCCAAGACAATGTAGCCAATGTTGCTTTGCTTTTCTCCTGAGTATAAAGCAGGAAGGGAGGAAGCTCTAGAGCCGTGTTTCCCAACGGTAGCCATTTTAAAATGTCTGGACTTCAACTCCCAGAATTGAATGGGAATGAAGTTGGGAAACACTGCTCTAGAGTCTAGCCCCATGTGTGCTACAGGTAGCACGCAGAGCCCTTTCTGTAGGTACACTAGCCGTCGCCCCAGCCCAGCTCCACTACGTATGTGCACGCGCCTCCCACCAGCCAACTGGTCTTCAGGTCTCTGCCGCGCATGCGCAGAGGGGCAGGGTGCGTTCACAGGAGGGTGCAGGTTGGTGCAGGAGGCTTTCCAGGCCCAAAACGGGGCACAGGGGTGCTGCATGAGGCCCCCTGCACCCTGTTTTGGGCCTGGAAAGCCACCTGCACCAACCGAGAAGCCAAAATGGGGCGCGGGGACCGGGGCACATGTGTGGGGGATGTGCATGCATGTGTGGGGTTGGGCGCATGCACAGGGGGGCACTTGTATTGCATTTTGGGAGTTCGGGCACACGCGCACCCACTTTGGGCACTCAGCACCAAAAAGGTTAACCATTACTGGTCTAGCCTATGAAATAGATTAGATTGCGATACAGATTTGCTACTTCCCAGTCAAACCTACAAATATTCCACAGCATTGCATTGGAGTCTGCTGCTAAAAATTATGATGGAAGTCAAAAAAGCTAATTGTGACTGATGGATTGCTCCACTTGTAAAGATCTCCGCAGTGAGCAGGGAAATGAGTGATAGTAGTTCATAACAATGCTTTGCATTAATGATTTTGGCAAAAGGTAATAAAAGGTAAAAACACTAGGTATATTTCCTGAAGCAAATCTTTTCAATTACAGTATGGTTTATAAAGCAGAAATATAGCACCCATAAATTTATTCTGTTTTGTTTTATTTGTAATGCAAAGAACACTGCTGTAATCATGTTCACCCAAGAAAGCCAGTAATGAAGGGATTTTATGAGATGTTTACAAATTTTCTCTGTTCACCTTAACTTCTTTTTTCTCTGCCAAACTACTAGCTGTTGCATACATAAATACAAAACTGAGGATAGGACACATATATACAAAGACAGTTTCTGAATCTCATTTTTAAGATGGCATATGTGTATGCCCAAAACACTTATTTTATTTTACAAAAAGCAGCTTGGCACTGCTATTTACAGAAACCTGATACCACAGGCAAGATAAATAAAGGCAACCTGAAATGAATTCCTAGGCAGTAAAGTAAAGGTATATTTACTTACATTTCGGGAGTCAAGTATGCATCATCTGGAGTATCTGAAAAGAAACATTTAAAGGAAACAATTACTGGAACCATACAATATAACAGAGAAGTTAAATTCATCAGATAGTGCTTGAATAGATCCATTCTCAGAGGAGTTCCAGAGGTCTCTGGGTTTCCATAAACTTATCCCAAACTTTGGACTAATTATTAGGTTAATATTGGAGAAGACCATGAGAAAAATATTCAGGGAGAAGTTTCATTATATATATCAGAGCTGCTTGATCATAAGATGGATAGCATATAAATTTAATAAAAATAAATAAAAGCATGGATTCAAAGGAGTTAAAAGTGAGTGATATTTGTCACTCATTGAAACTTGATGTCAATTAGTGCAGAGAGCCACGGTGATGCAGGACATGTCAGACTGAAGAATATGAGAGATGGGGAACGCCTTAGAATAGCAGCGAACATCACTTACTGAATTGTGGGACAAAAGAAAAGTAACCCCAAATGAACTTATTGTTCAATAGCTATCAGGATACGTTGAAATAAGTACCTCACTCTATTAGAAATAACTGCAGTTCTTGGCACCTAGTAACCATTTCTTTGCAATGCCACCAAGTAAATACTCTACCTGGAAAATTCTGCTGGAAGGCACCAAGATCTACCTTGGGAGGTCTTGGTGGCTTCTTTGGAGGAGGACCAAGTTCTTTGATAGAAGGAAGGAGCTTGATTTTTGGAAGCTTGGCATCTTCATCATCAGGACATCTTTCTGTACCAAAGAAATGAATTAATCTTAAGATTTGAAGAAAGAGGAGTAGACAATGCATGTTTATGAAACAATGAATAGTTTTCTTCTAGTTCTGGCATCTTTCTTTCCTATTCTTAAAAGTTATGTAGGGAAGGTCTGTGCCAATGTATGCCTGCACTGGCCTTTTGGCTGCAGAACTGGCAGCATCTGTACCACAGAATCCAACAAGGTATCATTTAATGTCCTCCAAACTCTGGTTCCTAGCATTTTGGAGGAAAGGGGAGAACCACTCATCCAAATGTTACAGAGTGAACGGGCAATATTTTGATCATAGGAACCATACTTCATTTCCCCCCCCCCCCAAATTTATTTATTTGATGGATGAATCCTGCAATGAGTGAGCAGCAATGCAAAAATATCATTGAAGCAAAGCGGGACAGGATACTCATGTTTTGGTGAGGGAAGGGTAGCTAAAGTATATCGGCCTTAAAGGACTCGACTCAATTTTTTTATTCTTGTACTTTTCTACAAAAAAAACAAAAAACCTGACAGCAAATCATACTGCTGTTTAACCTGTAGCAAAGCAAGTAATTTTAAATACATTGGACTTAATGGGGAGACCCAGATTTGGGACTCCATTGACAGAGAGTGATCCCTAGATGACTTTGGACCAGTCGTTCCTTCTCAGTTCAACCTATATTAAATTGTTATGGGATAAAATTAATGAGCTGCTTCCTGGTCTATGTCACTTCTCTGAGAAAACTTGGAATATAAATGTGGTAAACAAATAAAAGTAATGGCCTTGGGGACTGCAAAAAAATGCAGTCTTGCATATTATATATTGTGGAATTGAAAAAGGAGAATGGTTCAACCCTAATTATTCAAAGCCTAGAGCAACTTATCCAAATTTAGGCCTTTTTTCATTAAAAAAGGGAGAGGAAGGCATGGCAGCACTGAAACAACAGACAAAATAGTTGAAGTTTCTTTTAATTTATGAAACTTACATGGCCATCCATCTATCCAGTGAAACTGTGTGAGACCATATAAATTTAATTAATAAAATCATTACTGCCCCCCCCCCCAGTTATTTGTTTAAGATGCCAAATACATTTCTTAATGTATGTGGATGTTGTCATAAATATAAAACCTAAAGTCATTCAATGAAACTATAGGATAGAAAGTCGGGACATTACTTTTTCACACAACCAAAGGATATTGGACAACTTTGTGTTGAATAAGGCCATCAGCAACCAAAAGCCATGACAGTAAGGTGACTGATCGTCCTCCTTTAGGGAGGACAGTCCTTCTTTTGTAAGTTCTGTCCTCTCTCGAAAAGTGTCCTCCTACATGTTTTCCTTTTCAATATTTGAAGACTAATCTGTAAATCTCCGTATTCGGTCGATGCCGATCCAATCCGTTGCGTGTGATGTGACATATTTGTATTTGACATGACAATTCGTCAAGGCTCGGTACAGTGCGGCGAGACATGATTATGAGACGCATGCGCTCCACACAGGAGAATTGTTTTGAGAGAGCTGCGCGCAAGTGGCTTTGTTTACTTATTACCAAAACACGACACGGCACACACGCACGTTTCTTTTATTTACGATATTTTTTTTCTTCAATTTATTTGTGTCCTCCTCATTGTAAAAAAGTTGGTCACCTTAATGACAGCTATGGAGTTACTGATTTTAAGAACCTGTATGCCACCTTATAAAATCAACTCAGTTTCTCAATATTCTTTTGTTGAGAAAAATGTATAAGAGGATGTGATGATGTATCTCTCCAGCACGCAGACTGGAAAATAAGCAGTGATAAGATGGGATGCGTATGATCTTGCAAAACTTGTTTATGTTATTTTATGACAGTTAAAGTGTATGCTAGACTCATAAAAAATGAAAAAAAAAAAAACCACCCTGTGACTCAGCACTGAAGAGCCACCTAGAAAGGTCAGTTGGGAGAAAATCCTGGAAGCTACATTCAAAATCTTATTGTATGAATCACCTGCATTCATTGTAAGTTGGCAAAATTGCCACTTAATAATAAGTTCCTGTAAGGCAACTTTTTTCCGGGAAAAAAATAAAATCAATTAAATATTAATCTTCTTCAGTGTTGGCTTTGGTCCTGGATTTTGTGAAGACTGTCAAAGTCAGAGATTCCCAATGGTAGGTTTCTCCTCCTGAGTTTGCAAAAATTCATTTCAGCAGCCACAACAGCATGTTCTGCCTGGGGAGCCACCATTTTTTTTTTTTTTTTTGTCTTTGGTTACTATAAGAGCAAGCACATTGCTTAATATTTATGAAGAACATACGCTGATTAGTAACTAGTTGGGTGCCATCACTTCAAGGCTTTAATCAAACAATAGAGAAATAACACAGTCAGAAAGCTTAATCTTTATCCGTCTCCTACAAGTATTAAGCTACAGTCTGTGAAACAAGGCATGGAGTTCGCTGTTCTAGTAGCTGTCCCGTTGTCAGAGCCTATGTATCAAGTTGATTTGACGAAGTGTTGGAAAAAGCTTTATGATATTTTGCCTCTCAAATGTCCCCAAAGAGAAGTTAAGCTTATGTTAGTTTAAGAATTGTCATTCTAATAAAGGAGGGGAGTACCTTCTTTGATGGCTGGTGTGATATGGACTTTTATCTACCACAACTCTCCATCACCACCCAAACATTAACACCAAGCCTTATAGCCAATAAAATATTACTGGCCATTCCCCAATTTTGTTAAGAGTGACTATATATTTTAATAGTTTCATAATAGAAGTAAACTCAACAGAACCTATTTGCATTGGACTCTTCCACAGTTGTAAATAGTGAGACAAGCATGACCCAAACATTTTCAATTTCCAAGATTTCTTAAATAATATAAAAGGAAAACGATCTGTACTAACCCCAGTTTACAACCTCAACAAATCAGTTATCACCGATGGATATATGTTACTTCTAAAGGCTGGAAACAGCTGCAAATCACTTTTTGTAACCACTTTTTGTCTGTGCTTTGGCTATAATTGTTCTTAGACCTATTTGAAGCAAATATAACTGGCTTAACATGAGGAAAAAAATATTAAATATATTTACCATTTGAGGCCTTGCTTAGACTGTTCGGATTGTTCAAACTACTTGGAGAAAAACCAGCAACCACTTTATTTAAGCTTGTATGACTTCTTGGAGGAACCGGAGGTGAAGTTGTAGGAACAAATTCATTGTGTACCTGGGATGGAGGCTTACAGGCATCAAGGACCATCCCTTGCTTAAGTCCAGCTATTTTTGCTTTATCCTCTGTCGAAATCGCAACATTAACAACTTGTGGGTGGGAAAGAGAAGTTGTCCTGATTGTACACTGTGGTGGTGTTGCACCACATTTCTGGTCACCTTGTGCTGAAGCACTTTCCCAAATGTGCAGTGTGTTGCAAAAAGAACTGCTTGCTCCTTCAGACCCTTGAGGAGAAAGACAAGATCTTGGATGCGGTTTCTGTGATTCTTCCCCCGATGAAGGTGGCTTGCAAATGGCTCCAGAGAGGTTTGAGTCTTTCCTATCTTTGAGCTTGACCTTTGGGAATACCATAGGCTTGACTTGACTGATTTCAAATTTCTGTGACGTGTAGCTGAACTGCTTGGCTTGCTGTTCAGGATCTGGAACCTGCCTTCGGTGCAAGGGTTTTGGTGTGGGAAGAGACACAGATGAGCCACCAGTATTTTGCCGTGGACTGAATTTGGCAGGAGGCTTCTTTGCAGACTCCAGGAGCATATTGGAAAAATTGGAATCATTTTGAAACATTGCTCGAAGACTGCCAAAGTCTCTGGGCTTTTCCTAAAATAGACAAAAAAGAGAAAAGGTAATTGCCAGTTGCAGAGCTACCAGTGAATTAGTGCCTGGTGAAAATGTAACTCCGGCTGGAACTAAATTAAAATCTTTCCAGGCCTCCTCTGAATATCCATTGTATCACAGTAATAGTTTAATCATTAGCATATTGGAGCTAATACTGATATAAATAACAAAAGCTGAATAGAAGCACAAGGGAAGACCGAAATCCTTGTAGTGAGGAAATTATGTCCAACTACCTACTATTAGTAAGAAGAGATTTTTCATTGGATTACTCCAGAAGTAGTTAATCTGGTAACCTCCATAACTCCTGGACTGTATTTCCTACTTTCCATTAGCCATTCTCATTAGGGTTAATCTGGAAAGTTCCTGATAATTTGCCCATGGAGAACTCTAAATCAAATCTATCTTAATGACAACTGCTCTTGCTTTTCTCTCTAATTCTTGCCATTAATTGGCTGGAAACTAGACACAATTTAATGTTGTGTGGTAGGGGTGGAGATGAGATGGAAGGGGGGGAAACACTTAAAATAACACAGCACTTTTTGCAATCATAACTTTTGGCCCCAGAAATCAACTCCCAGAAATCACGGTTCAGGGCCTCTCTGTAACCATTTATTTCTTCCTGTTTTAAAAAGGCCCTCCAGATATGCTAGAACAACCTTTCAAAGAACGGACAACAATTCTGGGAATGACAGACAACAAATTCTCGGAATTACACACCTTGCAAATTTGGAGGCCACCACAATGAGGAAGAGGGTGGTACTAGTTTGAACCACCTGATGAATTTAATGGACTCGCTTAGCACAAGGAACATGTATGTTAACTGGTTTTATCCTGAAATAGATCAGAGATTAGAAAATCCGGGGAAACAAGACAACCCTAGACAGACGTTCCATTATGCTGAAAAGAAACATGCTGATGTCTTTAATGAGAAAGCAACACAATTGAGCCTTGTCCTGAGATGTTATTGAATTTTGTATAATTGCATCCAACTTATTAAATACCAAATAGTCTCCTCTGAATAACCTCTCGTAGTCAACGCCAGTGTTTCCACATTAAACAGTGTGATGTAAAGCATCCAAGGGATACTTCAGTTGTTCTGATTGTACTAGAGCAGCCAGCTGCACGATGCAGCCAGCCATGCCAAAGACTCTAGTTGAAACTGGAATCTATCTGCAATTAACACTGCCATACAAGAAAGACAAATGAAACCCACTGATCTTCATCTAAAACACCACGCAGAGTTATGGCTATAACCAATGGCAGCGAAGATTAAATAAACAGCATTGTGTCTGCAGCATGGGCACAATATCTGCATGCTTTTTAAAGAACAAAAAACAGCCCAAACGCTCAGCAATGTTTATGGTTCTTTATTGAAAACCAGGTGCTCCTCTATTTCTGAATGCTCTTAGATGGTACTCAGAGATGGCCCAACGAAAACAGAAGCCTTTGCCAGGTCACAACATTGCAACAAGGCATCCCAGAAGGACTGTATTCCTGAGAAGAATTATGGTATTATGAGTTAAAACACAGCTGAAACAACAGAGCTGGATCCAGAAGAGATGCCTCGGTTTCTAAAGAGCACCACAGGTGCCACGGCTCATCCATGAAGCACAGCACAGCATGCTGGAATTTGAATGTAGCTCTGACAAAACCAGGGATTCTGCAGTGGCACAACATACACACAACAGATCATTCGCTATACTCCCATCAGAACTGGGAGAATTTACAAATCCTTCTTTTTTTCCCTTACAATCTACTCTGATCCTTTCTTTTTAACAAATCTGTTTCCCACCTTTATTATTTTTACAAATAACTCAAAGTGGCAAATATATCCAACACAACATCCATCTCCTATTTTCCCCACAACTACAATGCTGTGAGTTGTGTTGGGCTGAGACAGAGGGACTGGCACAAAGCAGCCTAACTGGCTTTCATAGCTAAAATGGGATTTGAACTCACGATTTCCCGCTTTCTAGCCTGGTACCTTAACCACTTGTTATGGCATCTTGTTAAAACTTAATTTTTAGAGGCAGGATATCCTAAGGCAAGATTCTGGGGGGAAAGTTTCTTTCTTTCCTACTCCAAATCAAGTTTGATAAGGCCTAACAATTCTTCACTTACTACCTTTCTAACTACGAGAGAAAAAGAGAGCAATTCACAATGGAGGAGAAAGAGAGAAAAAGCACTTTTTTACTAATTAGAAATCCTTTCCATATGCAAATACTTCTGAAATAAATGCCCTCAAGTTCAGTGTTAATGTAACACTTCACTCAACAAACCAGGAATTCCTGTAGTATATAATGCATCTAGAATTTTTCAAAATACCGGACTCCAATAGATGACCAATGTTTATGACTATCATAAAGCTATAAACTGTAGTTTACAAGCTACTATAGTTGCGACATAATCCACCTTACGCATCAGTATAACCGTATGATATTTAACAGTACTATGGGTTGGTACAAATATATTACTAAAATCTAGAGCACGACTGTCAAACTCCCAGCCCGCGGGCCAGATCTGTTACGCGCTGGCCACGCCCACGCCCGGTTTAGCAAAGGGGAAAAAAGTCCTGATACGTCATGAGACGCTGCCGTGACATGAGTTTGACACCCCAATCTAAAGATACATGTGTCACTTATGTTCTAACAACAAACACAAGGGTTGGAATTGTTTGTTCTTTAAAAAAATTATTAGAAGTTTTTTATTGCGTAAAAAAGCAATAAAAAGCAAGTTTTATTATTAAAATAGAAACAATACAAGCGATTTTTCTCTCCAATTTTTAATTAAGCTTACAATAAGTCTATGAACATTACGGCAGGATGAGTGGGAATTATCATGTAATAGTAACAGAGTTGGAAGGGGCCTTAGAGGTCTTCTAGCCCAACTTCTCGCTCAAGCAGGAGACCCTATATACCATTCTGGACAAATAACTATCCAATCTCTTCTTAAAAACCTCCAGTAAATGGAGCACCCACAACTTCTGGAGGCAAGCTGTTTTGCTGATTATTTGTTCTCGCTGTCAGGAAATTTTTCCTTAGTTCTAGGCTGGGTCTTTCTTTGGTAAGTTTCCAACTGTTATTTCTTATCCTGCCCTTAGGTGCTTCGGAGAATAGGTTGTTCCTTTCTTCTCTGTAGCAGTTCTTCAGTGCAGAAAATCAGATCTTTTTGTCCAAGGAATTTTCTAAGAGATTTTGGGTGAGAGTAAGGACAAGAACAGAGCAATACTGCCAAAGGTTTGCAAGGGTAGAGTCACTACAGTTGCACTTTAAGAATCTAGAATTAATTTTCTAAATCTAAAGAGGAACATGCTCGGAGACTCATTTATTTCAAAGTAGTAAAATACTCTGACCTTAAGAGGCACATGTTGCCACATGCATCAGGGACTACAACTAGACTGACACACACTGTACCCAGGAAGTATCTACTCATGCAGGTTTTCCCCACTAATCCACCCACAGGTTCTCAAAAAATGCAAAAGGAAGGAGGAAAAAAACAAAAGAAGCCATTATTCAGGTAGTTTCACAATTAAAAATAAACAGAACAATTTCAAATGTAGATGCCAACTATCTCAAGGGTCTTAGATTATTAGTACAATCTAGTCTCTCAGAAGCAGCTCCATTCTTCAATGGATCTTACTTTGTGTAATTTTAGCTTCAAAATAATATTTTTTTAAAAAATGGCACAGTCTTGTCCAGTGACTGTTAGGCAAAATTAAAATGGAATTGGTCACAAAATTCAAACAACTTTTGGAAAGGTAGCAGTAGAGAGTGACGGTCAGCTGTAACTCTTTGCTACATTTCAAGGTTTAGCCATATATATTTTTTTCAGCCTTACATAAAAAGACTGCAAGTAGAAGTAGATTGTAAAGAGAAGCCATCTAGAAGGAAGGGGAAGCATTTCCCCCCTTCTGTTGTAAGGAATGTTTACAGACAAGCCACGTGTGCGGATGGATAAAGTTCACTTCAGAAACGTGAACCCGCAAAATAAACTCCAGCACCGAAAGCAAGGAAAGGCTCCAGAAAATCCAAAGCACAGCTATGGCCCCGATCCAGACCCTGTGCTTTGCTCTAGACAATAATGCCTTGCTCTAGAAACCAATCCAAAGTATAGTTACCCTCCTCCTCTCCAAAGCAGTCTGGGCCCGGTCTACTCCATCCTACCCCCCCCTCCCCAAAAAACCCCCAAGCCCGCTTTCCTGCTGCGCGTGGCAGCGATCCTTAACCAGCTGCAAGCCGCTGAAGAGTTGTTTAGTCCCCAGACCCGCAAACCCAACCTCTGGCCAGAAGAGTTACCATGTCCATATTTTCCCTCTTTTTGTCGTACTCCTTCCCAAGCCGGCTCCACTCCTCCCAAGCAGCCCATGCCGTGGCTCTAAGGAAAGGAGCCTGGCTAACTTCCTCTATCCCGAACTGCCGAAAGAAAGCCGGCAGAGGAGGAGGAGCGTCGATGCAGAAGAATCGCACCTGAGCTCAGGAATCGGCTCCTCCCCGTCTAAACCCTGGGGCTGTCTGTAGAGCCAGATTAGGTTCACCTGTCAAAAGGGCTAGCTCTGAGATAGAGCTCCCTCACTCTCCCTACCCCCTCCCTCCCTCCCTCCCTCCCTCCTTCCTTCCTTCCTCTTTCTCTCCCTCCTTCCTGTCTAAACCCTGGGGCTGTCTGTAGAGCCAGATTAGGTTCACCTGTCAAAAGGGCTAGCTCTGAGATAGAGCTCCCTCACTCTCCCTGCCTCCTTCCTTCTTTCCTCCCTCCCTCCCTCCCTCTTTCCTTCCTTCCTTCTATAGACAACCCTGGGGCTGTCTGTAGAGCCAGATTAGGTTCACCTGTCAAGAGCTCTCTCTCCTTCTCCGTCTCCCTCCCTCCCTCCCTCCCTCCCTCCTTCCTTCCTTCCTTCCTTCCTTCCTGTCTAAACCCTGGAGCTGCCTGTAGAGCCAGATTAGGTTCACCTGTCAAGAGCTCTCTCTCCTTCTCCGTCTCCCTCCCTCCCTCCCTCCCTCCCTCCTTCCTTCCTTCCTTCCTTCCTTCCTGTCTAAACCCTGGAGCTGCCTGTAGAGCCAGATTAGGTTCACCTGTCAAAAGAGCTAGCTCTGAGATAGAGCTCCCTCACTCTCCCTACCCCCTCCCTCCCTCCCTCCCTCCTTCCTTCCTTCCTCCCTTCCTCTTTCTCTCCCTCCTTCCTGTCTAAACCCTGGGGCTGTCTGTAGAGCCAGATTAGGTTCACCTGTCAAAAGAGCTAGCTCTGAGATAGAGCTCCCTCACTCTCCCTGCCTCCTTCCTTCTTTCCTTCCTTCCTCCCTCCCTCCCTCCCTCTTTCCTTCCTTCCTTCTATAGACAATCCTGGGGCTGTCTGTAGAGCCAGATTAGGTTCACCTGTCAAGAGCTCTCTCTCCTTCTCCGTCTCCCTCCCTTCCTCCCTCCCTCCTTCCTTCCTTCCTTCCTTCCTGTCTAAACCCTGGAGCTGCCTGTAGAGCCAGATTAGGTTCACCTGTCAAAAGAGTTAGCTCCCTCACTCTCCCTGCCTCCTTCCTTCCTTCCTTCTTCTTTCTTCCTTCCTCACTCTTTCTCTCCCTCCTTCCTGTCTAAACCCTGGAGCTGCCTGTAGAGCCAGATTAGGTTCACCTGTCAAAAGAGCTAGCTCTGAGATAGAGCTCCCTCACTCTCCCTACCCCTCCCTCCCTCCCTCCCTCCCTCCTTCCTCTTTCTCTCCCTCCTTCCTGTCTAAACCCTGGGGCTGTCTGTAGAGCCAGATTAGGTTCACCTGTCAAAAGGGCTAGCTCTGAGATAGAGCTCCCTCACTCTCCCTGCCTCCTTCCTTCTTTCCTCCCTCCCTCCCTCCCTCTTTCCTTCCTTCCTTCTATAGACAACCCTGGGGCTGTCTGTAGAGCCAGATTAGGTTCACCTGTCAAGAGCTCTCTCTCCTTCTCCGTCTCCCGCCCGCCCTCCCTCCCTCCCTCCCTCCCTCCCTCCTTCCTTCCTTCCTTCCTTCCTTCCTTCCTTCCTGTCTAAACCCTGGAGCTGCCTGTAGAGCCAGATTAGGTTCACCTGTCAAAAGGGCTAGCTCTGAGATAGAGCTCCCTCACTCTCCCTGCCTCCTTCCTTCTTTCCTTCCTTCCTCCCTCCCTCCCTCCCTCTTTCCTTCCTTCCTTCTATAGACAATCCTGGGGCTGTCTGTAGAGCCAGATTAGGTTCACCTGTCAAGAGCTCTCTCTCCTTCTCCGTCTCCCGCCCTCCCTCCCTCCCTCCCTCCCTCCTTCCTTCCTTCCTTCCTTCCTGTCTAAACCCTGGAGCTGCCTGTAGAGCCAGATTAGGTTCACCTGTCAAAAGAGTTAGCTCCCTCACTCTCCCTGCCTCCTTCCTTCCTTCCTTCTTCTTTCTTCCTTCCTCACTCTTTCTCTCCCTCCTTCCTGTCTAAACCCTGGAGCTGCCTGTAGAACCAGATTAGGTTCACCTGTCAAAAGAGCTAGCTCTGAGATAGAGCTCCCTCACTCTCCCTACCCCCTCCCTCCCTCCCTCCCTCCTTCCTTCCTTCCTCCCTTCCTCTTTCTCTCCCTCCTTCCTGTCTAAACCCTGGGGCTGTCTGTAGAGCCAGATTAGGTTCACCTGTCAAAAGGGCTAGCTCTGAGATAGAGCTCCCTCACTCTCCCTGCCTCCTTCCTTCTTTCCTCCCTCCCTCCCTCCCTCTTTCCTTCCTTCCTTCTATAGACAACCCTGGGGCTGTCTGTAGAGCCAGATTAGGTTCACCTGTCAAGAGCTCTCTCTCCTTCTCCGTCTCCCTCCCTCCCTCCCTCCCTCCTTCCTTCCTTCCTTCCTTCCTGTCTAAACCCTGGAGCTGCCTGTAGAGCCAGATTAGGTTCACCTGTCAAAAGAGTTAGCTCCCTCACTCTCCCTGCCTCCTTCCTTCCTTCCTTCTTCTTTCTTCCTTCCTCACTCTTTCTCTCCCTCCTTCCTGTCTAAACCCTGGAGCTGCCTGTAGAACCAGATTAGGTTCACCTGTCAAGAGCTCTCTCTCCTTCTCCGTCTCCCTCCCTCCCTCCCTCCCTCCCTCCTTCCTTCCTTCCTTCCTTCCTGTCTAAACCCTGGGGCTGTCTGTAGAGCCAGATTAGGTTCACCTGTCAAGAGCTCTCTCTCCTTCTCCGTCTCCCTCCCTCCCTCCCTCCCTCCTTCCTTCCTTCCTTCCTTCCTGTCTAAACCCTGGGGCTGTCTGTAGAGCCAGATTAGGTTCACCTGTCAAGAGCTCTCTCTCCTTCTCCGTCTCCCTCCCTCCCTCCCTCCCTCCCTCCCTCCCTCCTTCCTTCCTTCCTTCCTTCCTGTCTAAACCCTGGGGCTGTCTGTAGAGCCAGATTAGGTTCACCTGTCAAGAGCTCTCTCTCCTTCTCCGTCTCCCTCCCTCCCTCCCTCCCTCCTTCCTTCCTTCCTTCCTTCCTGTCTAAACCCTGGAGCTGCCTGTAGAGCCAGATTAGGTTCACCTGTCAAAAGAGTTAGCTCCCTCACTCTCCCTGCCTCCTTCCTTCCTTCTTCTTTCTTCCTTCCTCACTCTTTCTCTCCCTCCTTCCTGTCTAAACCCTGGAGCTGCCTGTAGAGCCAGATTAGGTTCACCTGTCAAAAGAGCTAGCTCCCTCACTCTCCCTGCCTCCTTCCTTCCTTCTTCTTTCTTCCTTCCTCACTCTTTCTCTCCCTCCTTCCTGTCTAAACCCTGGAGCTGCCTGTAGAGCCAGATTAGGTTCACCTGTCAAAAGAGCTAGCTCTGAGATAGAGCTCCCTCACTCTCCCTACCCCCTCCCTCCCTCCCTCCCTCCCTCCTTCCTTCCTTCCTCTTTCTCTCCCTCCTTCCTGTCTAAACCCTGGGGCTGTCTGTAGAGCCAGATTAGGTTCACCTGTCAAAAGGGCTAGCTCTGAGATAGAGCTCCCTCACTCTCCCTGCCTCCTTCCTTCTTTCCTCCCTCCCTCCCTCCCTCTTTCCTTCCTTCCTTCTATAGACAACCCTGGGGCTGTCTGTAGAGCCAGATTAGGTTCACCTGTCAAGAGCTCTCTCTCCTTCTCCGTCTCCCTCCCTCCCTCCCTCCCTCCTTCCTTCCTTCCTTCCTTCCTGTCTAAACCCTGGAGCTGCCTGTAGAGCCAGATTAGGTTCACCTGTCAAAAGAGTTAGCTCCCTCACTCTCCCTGCCTCCTTCCTTCCTTCCTTCTTCTTTCTTCCTTCCTCACTCTTTCTCTCCCTCCTTCCTGTCTAAACCCTGGAGCTGCCTGTAGAACCAGATTAGGTTCACCTGTCAAGAGCTCTCTCTCCTTCTCCGTCTCCCTCCCTCCCTCCCTCCCTCCCTCCTTCCTTCCTTCCTTCCTTCCTGTCTAAACCCTGGGGCTGTCTGTAGAGCCAGATTAGGTTCACCTGTCAAGAGCTCTCTCTCCTTCTCCGTCTCCCTCCCTCCCTCCCTCCCTCCTTCCTTCCTTCCTTCCTTCCTGTCTAAACCCTGGGGCTGTCTGTAGAGCCAGATTAGGTTCACCTGTCAAGAGCTCTCTCTCCTTCTCCGTCTCCCTCCCTCCCTCCCTCCCTCCCTCCCTCCCTCCTTCCTTCCTTCCTTCCTTCCTGTCTAAACCCTGGGGCTGTCTGTAGAGCCAGATTAGGTTCACCTGTCAAGAGCTCTCTCTCCTTCTCCGTCTCCCTCCCTCCCTCCCTCCCTCCTTCCTTCCTTCCTTCCTTCCTGTCTAAACCCTGGAGCTGCCTGTAGAGCCAGATTAGGTTCACCTGTCAAAAGAGTTAGCTCCCTCACTCTCCCTGCCTCCTTCCTTCCTTCTTCTTTCTTCCTTCCTCACTCTTTCTCTCCCTCCTTCCTGTCTAAACCCTGGAGCTGCCTGTAGAGCCAGATTAGGTTCACCTGTCAAAAGAGCTAGCTCCCTCACTCTCCCTGCCTCCTTCCTTCCTTCTTCTTTCTTCCTTCCTCACTCTTTCTCTCCCTCCTTCCTGTCTAAACCCTGGAGCTGCCTGTAGAGCCAGATTAGGTTCACCTGTCAAAAGGGCTAGCTCTGAGATAGAGCTCCCTCACTCTCCCTACCCCCCTCCCTCCCTCCCTCCCTCCCTCCTTCCTTCCTTCCTCTTTCTCTCCCTCCTTCCTGTCTAAACCCTGGGGCTGTCTGTAGAGCCAGATTAGGTTCACCTGTCAAAAGGGCTAGCTCTGAGATAGAGCTCCCTCACTCTCCCTGCCTCCTTCCTTCTTTCCTCCCTCCCTCCCTCCCTCTTTCCTTCCTTCCTTCTATAGACAACCCTGGGGCTGTCTGTAGAGCCAGATTAGGTTCACCTGTCAAGAGCTCTCTCTCCTTCTCCGTCTCCCTCCCTCCCTCCCTCCCTCCCTCCTTCCTTCCTTCCTTCTTCTTTCTTCCTTCCTCACTCTTTCTCTCCCTCCTTCCTGTCTAAACCCTGGAGCTGCCTGTAGAGCCAGATTAGGTTCACCTGTCAAAAGAGCTAGCTCTGAGATAGAGCTCCCTCACTCTCCCTACCCCCTCCCTCCCTCCCTCCCTCCTTCCTTCCTTCCTCCCTTCCTCTTTCTCTCCCTCCTTCCTGTCTAAACCCTGGGGCTGTCTGTAGAGCCAGATTAGGTTCACCTGTCAAAAGAGCTAGCTCTGAGATAGAGCTCCCTCACTCTCCCTGCCTCCTTCCTTCTTTCCTTCCTTCCTTCCTCCCTCCCTCCCTCTTTCCTTCCTTCCTTCTATAGACAACCCTGGGGCTGTCTATAGAGCCAGATTAGGTTCACCTGTCAAGAGCTCTCTCTCCTTCTCCGTCTCCCTCCCTCCCTCCCTCCCTCCCTCCCTCCCTCCTTCCTTCCTTCCTTCCTGTCTAAACCCTGGAGCTGCCTGTAGAGCCAGATTAGGTTCACCTGTCAAAAGAGTTAGCTCCCTCACTCTCCCTGCCTCCTTCCTTCCTTCTTCTTTCTTCCTTCCTCACTCTTTCTCTCCCTCCTTCCTGTCTAAACCCTGGAGCTGCCTGTAGAGCCAGATTAGGTTCACCTGTCAAAAGAGCTAGCTCTGAGATAGAGCTCCCTCACTCTCCCTGCCTCCTTCCTTCTTTCCTTCCTTCCTCCCTCCCTCCCTCCCTTCCTCCTTCCTTCCTTCCTTCCCCCCTTCCTCTTTCTCTCCCTCCTTCCTGTCTAAACCCTGGAGCTGCCTGTAGAGCCAGATTAGGTTCACCTGTCAAAAGAGCTAGCTCTGAGATAGAGCTCCCTCACTCTCCCTACCCCCTCCCTCCCTCCCTCCCTCCCTCCCTCCCTCCCTCCTTCCTTCCTTCCTTCCTTCCTTCCTTCCTTCCTTCCTTCCTTCCTTCCTTCCTTCCTTCCTTCCTTCCTTCCTTCTACAGACAATCCTGGGGCTCTCTGTAGAGCCAGATTAGGTTCACCTGTCAAAAGAGCTCTTTCTCTCCCTCTCCCTCCTTCCCTCTCCATGCTGTTTCCACACAGGAAACACTGACCTTAAACCATGGATACTTCATCTAGAAAGCAAGTCCCACAGCCAGGGCCTTTCAAGCAAAGATTGTGCTGCCCAAGGGACATAGCAGCAAACCAATTTAAGCCTCTTTTGCCACTCCAGATGGGAGATATGTGCAAGTTGGTTTTGGTGATTATTTTGGGGAAATAATAATCAAATGTATTATTTGATATGTTTTACATTCTCATCTGTTTTGGTCTCAACACAGACAGCTACTCTGATGCGATGCATAAAGACAACTGTGCCCTGGTGTTCTTCTCCTTCATTTTTTCCCCTTTAGTTTCCTCTGAAAAAGCAATAACATACTTTAACAAATATCAAAGGAAGAGGGCTTGAGGCAAACTCTAAATTAGCCAGAGATTGAGACAAGTTAATTGCACTTTGTCTAGGCAGAGGCTACTACCCAGTCAGAATTAAATAGAATATACCCTTATTGGTTTTGATGTAGTTAAATTTTTCCCAAGGAAACCAATTGTATTTTAAATAGCTTAAGTAGAATAGCTAAGAACAGAACCAGATTATATCCTAATATTTAGTTTAAATCAGCTCCTATATAAGTTTAGTGTTGGTCATATTTTTAATATTTCTATATACCAAAAAACAATGGAGCACAATCTCTTGTTGCTTTATTTACAGTTGGCTTGAAAATGTGTTCAGGTTTGCAGCTTTAGTGCAGACTTTTAATAAAAAGGTGGCATTCAGAATTGTTTCAAAGTTCCCGGTGAGTCAGGAAATTGTTCTACCTGCTAAGAATGTGCTTATTGTGAATGTGCTTATTGTGACTGGAAAAATTCCCTCATGAAGACCAAATGCATCTTTCATTTCAAGATGCAATGAATATAAAGTTCTCTATAATAATATTAGTGCAGTAGTCCTTGACTTACGACCACAACTGAGCCTAAAATTTATGTTGCTAAGTGAAACAGTTGTTAAGTGAGTTTTGCTCCATTTTATGACCTTTCTCGCCACAATTAAGTAAATCACTGCAGTTGTTAAATTAGTAGCATGGTTGTTAAGTGGATTTGGCTTTCCCTTTGACTTTGCTTGTCAGAAAGGTGATCACATGACTCTGGGGCACTGCAACCGTCATAAATATGAGTCAGTTGCCAAGCATCTGAATTTTAATCACATGACCATGGGGATGCCGCAATGATTGTAAACAAAAAACGGACATAAGTCATTTTTTTTAGTGCCATTGTGACTTCAGACTGTCACTAAACAAAGTGTTGTAAGTCGAGGATGATCGGTAGTTATTGAGGAGTTGACATGATCATTTCAAATCATCAGTTGGACTCTCTCGGTACATGAGGGAATGGAATTGCTATAGGGACATTACATGCACCACATACTTTCATGTATCTGATCGCCATTTCACAGTGCCTGAAGACGGATTGACTGTAAGTGGAGCCTTGGGGGATATCATCTCTGAAGGAGAAGCATTACCTCAGACAGGGCCCATGTTCTGCTCAAAGAACAAGTAGCAGTGGCGGCCAAAAGAGCCTTTGTACAACTTTGGGAAAACTGTGCCCTTTTCTGGATTGTGAGGTTGTTTAAGCGCTAATCTGTTTTTGTTTTTTTTTTTTTGAATGACAACCAGTCTCTTTGGAAAGATTGTCGCTTTGCCCAATCAAAGAAAATGTTCCATTTCTGGTCCTGGATCTATTCAAGCTACAAATCTATTTACTGTAACTTACCTTCCTAAATATCCTTAATGCAGTTATTAATATCTAATCTATTTCACTGTTTATGCCGTTATAGAAATGGCATCATATTGGAGAGATTAGGGGTGTGGAAATATTTATTCAGGCCAGTCCATTTGTGGTCAGTTTGTTAGATGTTTTAGGAGTCACTACTATGCCATACTAAAAATTAGGAATTTGTCACATGATGTTGGTGGGCAAAACCCCTTCTCATTTTTCTTCATACATGAGTCTGTGTTATTTTGAAAACCTCCTGAAGCTACAAGAAGTGTATTGAGGAAAATCTAAAGTGCTTTGGAATGGCCATGGAAAGATGCCAATGAAAAGCAATTGTTTTTTTTTTTTAATTGCCATTATTCATAATACCGAAAGTTAAATAGAGCTTGAAATATATCATACATTAAACCAGTTTAAAAAGGTGGAATGTATGACTCACTCTATTTTAATGACACTTCTTATTTTTTAACGATGAATTGAAGGTTAAAGTCTACCTACTCTAGTGGTTAAAAATCCAAAGTGGGTTATAAAAGTAATTTTAATAAATGATAGCATAACATTTAAATAATGATTGCTAAGTAATGATTTTGTGTAGCATGTGTTATGAATAACGTGCCTTCTAAGCAGTGGTGAAATCTGAACTGATTTACTACCAATTCGCTGGCTGCGCATGCGTGCTGCGTGCCAAATGCACACTGCACAAGCATGCACAGTGCCCACCACGCACCAAATGCGAGGTGCATGTGCAATGCACACGAAAAGGAGGCATGGGGTAAGTAGAACAGCGTGCAGGGGTGTGTGTGTGTGATCAGCTGTGGCACGTAATCTTCAGAGCCTTTTTTTTTTTTTACTTTTAAAAGCATTTTTTTACAACCTAAAAGGTTAAAAAAAAGGCTCTGACGATCGCGCGCCACAGCTATGATCATTGGAGTCTTTTTTTTACCTTTTAAAAGCATTTTTACTACCGGTTCTGGAGAAACCTAAAAGCCTAAAAAGTTTTAAAAAAAAAGTTCCGACGATCAGCTGAGCAACGAGTGATCTTCAGACCTTTTTTTTTTTTTTTTTTACTTTTTAAAGCATTTTTAACTAACGGTTCGGAAAACCAGTAGCCTTTTTTTCTACCAGTTCGGGCGAACCGGACTGAACCGGGAGCATTTCACCCCTGCTTCTAAGGCAACAATTGACATATTAATACTAAACACCGCATTCATCTCCAAAAAATATATATCAAAAATAGTTTGAAATTATTTGTTAGAATCTTATGACATTATTCGTTATAAATACCAATAATGTCAATTAAAAAGATCATTGTTTTTTGAGTCAATCCAATGAGGGCAACATACAGAGGCTGAGATGTCATACAAGTGGCTACACAAATCAGGGGTGGGTTCTACTTACCTTTACTACCGGTTCACAATGGGATCTTGCTTCGCTCACATGCATGCCTTGCGTCTGCACATGCGCAAAAGCTTTTGCGCATGCGCAGATCGCCGATGACAACATCCGGGGTGGTGGGCGGGGCCTCCATTGGTTTTACTACCGGTTCTTGTGAACCAGTCCAAACCAGGGGCAATCCACCACTGACACAAATCAAGTGAATTATGAATAGGAAGTTGACCATGCTAATATTTATACATGTACCTTTCAAGTGGTTTTGTATGTTAGATTATTTGGGCTACCTGGAAACTATGATTAAACGTCTACCTCAGGTGACTGGTAAAATGATGCAGTAGTCAATTTCTTTCTTTCTTTTTTTTAAGCACATGGGAAAGTAGAAAGGTTGGAAAACAAAAGTAGTAATTATTATTATTATTATTATTATTATTATTATTATTATTATTATCATTATCATTATCATTATCATTATTATTAATTTTATTTCTATATCGCCCTTCTCCCGAAGGACTCAGGGCGGTGTACAGCCTAATTAAAAACACAGATAATATTTAAAAATAATTAAAATTATTAAATAATAGGCCCAATTTATAAAACCCCGAATTTAAAATCCCATTTAAAACCAATTAAAATCTTTATATTGATAGCCCAGCCTGGCGGAACAACATGGTTTTGAGGGCACAGCGAAATACACGGAGATCAGAGATTTTATGAATTTCTGGGGGGAGTTCATTCCAAAGGGCAGGGGCTCCCACAGAGAAGGTCCTCCCCCTGGGTGTCGCCAGCCGACATAATTTGGCCGATGGCACCCTGAGGAGACCCTCTCTGTGGGAGCAGACTGGCCGGTGGGAGGCTACTTTTTTTAGATTTTTTTTTTTAAAAATCTACCAGGTTTCAAATCCAGAAACTTCTATTTGCAAGGCAAGAATTAAAGCCATTGCCCTAATAGAGTACTATTGATAAAAACAAACAAACAAACATCAACTCAGTTGAAAAGAAGCCACTCTCTCTGCAAAGCAGCTAATGAACGGATAGGATTGGTTTGCAATAAAATGAAGTGTGCTATCTGTAATAAGTGGGAACCTTGAGCTAATAACTTGAACAGCATACTTCAGAGGTAGAACAGAAAAATGCACCCTAAAGTTATTTCAACAGTGAGTGGAGGCAACATAGTCTGTTTTATTCCCTCCAAAAATGGTTGCTTAGCTATTTTGATGATGATACAACCGGATAATAAGGATAAACCTTTTTTATTTCTTTCCTTCCTTCCTCTCTGAGTTGTGCTGTTCAGATAGTTATCTGACTTATTCTCTGCCTATAAAGGAAGAGAGAACACTCACGTCCCGAATAAAAGTTATCTCTGTTTTTCTTTCATGCAAGAACCAGCCTCAAAAATACTTTTTTTTATAGAAGGTGTGCCCCTATCTTCAGGGTTTCGTTCCATGCATTCTTTCCATTGTATAAAGCTATCGGTTATCCATCCTGGTACAGCTGTGATATGACTGTAAACTACTCTCCTTTTATCCTTTCCCTGACCTTTGATGGAAGGTTGTCTTTTTAAAGGCCATTCTTTCACTCTGTACCAGCAAGAAACCTGAGGTACAACAGTTGTCATGTAAACATATTTTCTATTATAAATCTTCCCAAACAATAATATCTCCCAAAGCAAATACATGGAAATATGTAAAAGTAAACATTTTCTCTGCACAAAAGAGATTTGCTTTTATTTCTTGATAACAATTACGATCATCTATTTCATAGATTAATATTGTGGGTAAAATATAATCTGAATAAGGAAGGGAGGCCCAATTTCAGGTTTTCAATAGGCTAGAAGCTCATTTGAAGGCACAATCTAACGTAACTCAAGGTTTTCATAAAGGTAAATGTTTATAATTATGAATTAGGTCCACAGATAGCATCTAATTGGTTTAGTTACAGACTTGAGTAACCGCATTAAAGCAATGTAGGATAGGTTTAACATTAGTTAGAATTTTGACTTTTGAAACCATCCCATCCCCCCACCCCCAGTCAATGGAAGAAATGTCTTTTCTGGAAACCTGTCACTGGTGCCAAAAAGAGTAAGGATCACTGCTGTTCAAAGAAGAGATGGGTGGCCCACAGGAGCCAAGCAATGTGAACTCCACATTATTTTGACACACTACTCACCTTGTCAAAATCTTAGTCTACTGAGAGTCACCAGGAATGAGTTGGGTAGCCATACAGATTGTCTTTATCTATCTATCTATATATATAAATGACTGTGTGTGTGTGTGTGTGTGTGTGTGTGTGTCTGTGTGTGTCTGTGTGTGTGTATGTTCCAGCATAACTCTGGAATGCCTCAAGCAATTTCAACCAAACTTGGCACACAGATGACTTACTCTCTGGAAAAAAATACTGTGGGGGTAAGACACCCCTAACACCCCTTGGGGAGTGTTCTGTTGAGATACAGCCTATTGTGCCGTAAAATGACTTCTACTGTACTGCCTTAAAATGGCTTCTACTGTACAGCACAATGGAGTTGCCATGGTAACAGCTTCACACTACTCCACAAGGGGGCTCCGTCTGGTAAGGGGGAAAATCCAACATTAGAAATTACGTTTGGTCCGGACATTTTCAACAAGGCTTTGATTATTCTTGAAGATAAATGTATGGCCATGATCAATAAAACATTACTGCAACTCGGCCTGCCTGTACCACTACGAGACCGACACAACGTGCTCAGGAGTGGGTTGTACTTATCTTTACTACCGGTTTGCAATGGGGCCACGCGTGCAGAAGCATTTTTGTGATGTCAGGATCGGTGGGGAGGGCCTCCCGCCGGTTTTACTACCGGTTCTATAGAACCGGTGCGAACCAGGGGCAACCCACCTCTGGACGTGCTTCCCACAGATTTCATACAAGAAAAGAACTACAATGTTGAACAGTTTAGTGCATATATCATGGACAAAAGCATACTAAATGATCATGAATCAGCTAGCAAAACAACAAAGTAGTATCATTTTACTTGACACTTCTGGGGGCACAGGGAAAACATTTTTAACTAATTTAATTCTCACTGAAATCAGGGCTCAGAGTGAAGTTGCTCTTCCTGTCTAATACAGGATTGGGATAAATAAATACCTAGACAACGCCAGGTTATCAGCTAGTATATATATAAATAAAGTTAATGTTTAGTTGCTTCTGATTCTTTCTAGTGACTTCTTATGCTTCGAATGGGAAGTTCTGCTCTGTTATCAAGCTCTCAAGAGATTTTTTTCTATACTTTGCTCTTCTTATGACTGGAACATGATGATCTGAATCACTGACTTTTTGACTATTACTTCTGCTTTTGGTATCTGTTGTCCTTTCTCTTCAGTTCTGTGCTTATGAGCAATTTATGACCAATGTAAACAATTCTCAGCAACCCATAGGATCTTATTCAAAGTACAATGTTGATTTGCCAGCTTGTGCTAAAACTATCTATCCTGAAAATACTTCAGCCAGGAATGGGAAAGAAGGCTGAGATAAGCCTTCTTCTACTGAACTGGCCTGAAGTGATTTGAGGCCATAGAAATTACTTTGTTGAGTTAAATCAGGTAAACTCTGCAGCAAAACAAGATCAAATTGCTTTCATGATATAAATCACTTCATTAAAGTGAATTTTAATTGTTTTCCATACCCTAATATTTTCCATGTGCTAGTTCTAGTTACAACAGCATCTAATTCACACATTTTTTTTGATAGACTGCTATCATCTACTATTTTAACCTTTTCTTCCCCAGGCTAATAATTACCAGATATATCACAGACTTGTCACATGGATTCAGACTGTTTTCCATATTGGTTTCTGTTGAGAATATGTGCTAGATCCGTATCTTGTGTTTTCTATAGAGCACACAGAGACAAAAGCCTACAAGATAAGTTGGATAGAAAGAGAATGATTGACTCAAATCAGTGAACTTCTATGATTGAGGGGACCCAGAACTGGGAGTTTCCTTGTTACATCTGCTGCAAACCACATCTGCTGTGGGATAACTTCTAGTTTTTTAGTATCATCTTAAAATGTGGCATAGCCAGAAATGGCTTCAGTACTTCAGATGGTGCTACAGCACCAGCCCTGTAACTTGAACCTCTTGCTTACGTTAATACACTCTAAAAAAGCCCTGTAGCTCTACAAAACAAATAAGGTTTGTTTTGGAAGAAAATGAATTCTTCTCCTTTTGTCAAGGCATAGCTTGTCAGTTACTCTGTATATCTCACAGGCAACATGACCATTCATTTGTGAATTATAAAGAGTGGATAACACACAAGTGCTATTCCTAGGCATAGAGGGGAAGCTTGTGGAATTGTGTGAAAGGTGCCAGATTTTTATTACAGTGATGCCCAAATCTTAAAAAGAGTTCCCCAATCATTGCCTGATTACAGTTACGTGAAGAGTCAGTCTCCATCGCTGAACATTACACCTATTTTTCTCACTGGAAGCAGCATTTGTTTTCTCGGGTCAAAGCTTGTATCTACAGAGAAAATGCCAAGGAGACAAAGCACTGGAGCTTGTTACAGGCACAGCGTTATCTGACAACTGCCTCTTAACCTGAATAAACTGAGGAATTTATTTTGTCTCTTTTTACTCCTATGACTCCAGCGAAACACTTTTTAATTCTCCTCAAGATTTTGCTTTCAGGAGCAAAACAGAGCCATATTTCCAGGCACTAGCTGTCTGAAATCCACCCAGCCTAATCTTCAAGGGTTAATCTTTTCTTCAGGGGGTTTAGAAGCTCATCTGACAGCACAGAGTCTAATCAATTCAGTTTGCAATCTCGATAAGTAATAATAATAATAAAAAGAATGTCTCATTTAGGAGAAAAGGAGGACTTGATGCAAATTTGTTAAGATGCCCCCCCCTCAAAAAATAATAAAATATTCCTCTAATAGTTTTATTAGAGAGACAGAAATCTGTCACATCTTTGATGTGGAGAAGTACTTTTTTTTCTTAACAGGATCAAAGCCCTTCCAATTGTTAGAAGAATTATCCTTCTGGGTTCAGTTCCAAGTGGGGGGAAAAGACACTGGAAACATGAAGACTGCTTGGAAAGATGGCTTAATGGTGGACAGGATCACATAGTTTGAGTTCCTGAACAGAAAAAGGGCAAGATGCAACGAGTCCTCGGGTTTTATGCCCTCTCTGTCTTTGAACTACCTGGGGTCCTGAAAGAGTATCCTGATTGGTTGTCAGACACCCAGGGGGTGGGGGTCTTAGCTAGCCTTGCTGGCTGATGTAATCTTCCCAGGTGCCATGTGGTGAGTTTCTGTTGCTAGATAGGTCCTATTGTGTTAGTTTCTGTTGCTAGATGGGTCCTATTGTGTTGCAGATGATGGTCCATTGACAAAGATGGGAAGGAATTGAGTTTCTGCCTCTGGCCCATTGACAAGGGGAGGGGGCAAGAAGGTGGGAGCTGCTTCGTCTTTAAAACATGCTTCTCCATTTCTCATCCAGGGAAACATAATATTCTCCCTTTTTAATATTTCCTAAAATATTTCATTTTTCTAGGAAAGGGGTGGGTGCTAACTTCCTACACGATTTTGAAACATTAGTACGGTATTAGAAAATTCCCCTAGATTTGTGTTTCTTCTAAATTTTGCTTTAATATTTAGATGAGAATGTACAATTTATATGAAGTTGAATTTAATAACAATCACATTTTATATGAGTTGAATGGAAAAGTGTGAATAGAAATCTAAAGATGACATACAGTTTCCACTAGTCTTTTGCATTGTAGAAACCATTCTTAGAATTTTAGCTACACAGAGTTCTTTCAAAAGAAAGCTCCCAAAAATTGTAAATTGTTGTTCAAATTTAGTTCACAGAACTCTAGCACAGGGTCTCAATCTTGGCAGCTTGAAGATGGGTGGACTTCAATGCTGGGTGGGGAATTCTGGGAGTTGAAATCCAGCCATCTTCAAGCTTCTATGGTTAAGAAACAGTGCTCTAGCGCTATCAATGATGATTTGACTAAGGAAGCTCCTTTTAATCTAAGAGAAACTTAAATTGTCAAAATCGATTGGGTGATGCACTTGTAGTTTATGTTTGAACTTTTTCCATTTTTCTTTCCCTACCATTTTGCCTTCTTTAAATTTCTCTACTCCTTTCTTTCAATGTCATAAGGAAAGTGAGATATAAATTCCTACATATATCATGGCCATAGATGCTGCATGTTTTCTTCATGGGTCTTAAATGCAATTGACTCTTTTCATGTTAACATTAAGCTACTGCAAACATTAAAAAAACATCAAAAATCAGCTTATTGATCCAGTTAATACCATTTTACTAGGTTCATCAGTTACTCATTACAGGCAAGGAATAGGTTGTGATTTTGGGGTATGGAAAAAGGTAAGTGCATGATCTGATGCTTTGATCAACACGACAAAAGCAACTTTTGCACCATTATGTCCCAAATCACAACACTTGTGCAAAAGGGCAGAATTTACAATAACATGGTGTGATGCTGCTTTTATCGTTTGTGCATCCTCTCCTATGGACGTTTCTGTGAAGGAGATCTGTCAAGCCCATGTGTGCATTCATTTGGAGGCAAATTGCATTCAGTATAGTGATAATGGATGATAATTACCACTACGTTTTAACTGAATCCCTTGGCATTCAGTATCCTCTATAGAGTCAACTATAATAATCCTTCAATTTAACTTCTGCAAATTCCACAGTATTGAATACTGGCAAATTTCTACTGTAAGGCTTTGTAGGCAAAGAGGTTTTTTTTTTGGCTACAGTTTTCCACTAGAGGACGAGCTAACCTAGCTTTAGTTGCATCAGGATTTTTTCAGGATATTTCTCTACAGCTTTGGGGGGAGGGGAAAATGTTCATAGTGTTTATTGATCTTCGGGTTAAAATCAGACAAGGTGAATAATGACAACTTTTACCGAAGCAACTTATTATTAGCCAGACTGATGGAATTTACTGTACGTCTAATAATTCTCCCTTCAGTAATTTTTAAGAAAAGTCCTCTCAAAACAGGGCAATAAAATGTTGCATTGGAAATAGACTTACTGTTCTCAGCTGCTCCAGTTTCCCATCACATGACTTGCAGCTTTTAATGGGCTACTTCTTCTCTATAGATTAGGCCAGGGGTTAGGCAACTTTAAGACTAAGCCATCTGAGGAATTCTGGGAGTTGAAGTCCACAAGTCTTAAAGTTGCCAAGTTTGGAGAGCCTTGATATCGTGAATCAAGTTTAGTCTTTGTGCTGAAAACCATTGGATCAGTTTCTTTCTCTTGGCTTTTTTTCATTCATAGTTCATGCACTCCAGGGTTTGTTTAGTGAGATAGTATTCCACCACAGGGTTAGTTTTGAGACATGTGGTGATGCAAAGATTGCCTTCTTTTGCCTTTCGCATTTAGTGTGGCAGAGTGTGCCAAATAACCCAGATGCTGGAACAGCTCCAGTGGGTTGCCTCCAGAATTGCTAGCCAAATTCAGTTTTGGCTAGGAATGCTTGGAGCTGCCATCCAACACATGTGGAGAGCCTGAGGCTAGGAAGAACGGCTGGGGACATTACCTTGAAGGTCACTGCACCAGCTGAACAGCTTGAGAGTGTAGGACCCAACATTTATTTCATTTATTTGCAGCTTTCTAATGTTGATGCATATGGGAGTATAGTTTTTAGCCATCATTTTTAATATGTAACTTCCTGCAACATGAGATGTGTTTTATTCATCTGTGATATGCTTAGTGTCTCTCCAACCTTTTTTCTACTTTCCTAGCTGACAGCATCACACACTCACTAAAGTGGCACCTTCTCTTTCGGAAACAGGAGATGTGCTTGATTGTTTTATTTCTGGAAGAGCCACAAATAACTTTAATCATATGAAGTGTGTTTCCAATGCCACTGTCAGCATAGCTAAAATAGATATAATGCTTTAGTAATCTCGCTACATGCTGAGAAGGAAAATATTTGGCCATTTTTATTAGGAGATGGTCAGGCTTTGGGTTGGAGAGATTCCTGGTGGCTGGTTTACATGGCATATTAAATTAAAGGAAGATTTCATATTGTCAGTTACTTCTTTCTTCTCTCCATTTGCTTTAGAAATCAAAGATTTAGATTCTAGTGATGCAGTGACTGAGTAGGCAAACATGACAGCCAATATGTGCTAAGCAATAACTCACTCTGCTTGGATGCTGGAAACTATTTTATTGAGACAGACAATGGGGAAAAATGAATTGCCATTTTCTTTAGGGCCCTGTGCGGTGTACATTTTGTTTTCCCTAAGTGAATTCATTGGTAGGTTCAGCATATTATTTTCTAAAGTTTTGCTATACATGAGATGTGGCTTGCAAACTCCACTTGAACAGATGGTAAGAATGGCTGAATTCATATAGCCCAAAGGAAGCCCAAACTGAGTTTGTGTCATCTTCATTATTCATTGAGGTTAGTACTATTCAGTTCTATTTCCGTATTTTATCCTGTTTTAAGTCTAATCTTAGCAAGACTTAGCTAAGGTTCATTCAAATCAGAACTTTATTATGGCGATAGACAACATAGGGGCTCAATCTGCTTTATAACACCATAGAATATGACAGAATAATAATTATTTTTTAAAAATCTTTGCTTATTTATTTTTTCAGTCCATTTCCTGGAAATCTGGCTGAGGCTTCTAGAAAACATGGCATTAATATTTTATTCTATTCTATGAAAGCGTATTTTTGTCATGCAGTAGTTCAAATATGTCCTAAAATTATCAAGGGTATCTATTTTCTATAATGCAGATGCATATTGGACTGTTTATTTGTAGCATTGCCCCATATATATTGTAGAATGCCAAACCAGGGAAATTCCTACTGGAATCTTACCATCTGCTCATTAAAACATAAAGTTGTAGCTTACTGTAATTTATTCTCAGATTTTTGATTAAAGAAAACTAGACAAAAAAAAAAAGTGACGAGGCCCTCTGCTTCTTATCAAATCAGATATTCCAAGTTCTGATCCTGCAAAATTCCTGTAAAACTGATATTTTTGCAAAATATCATTACAATAGGCTGGCTAAAAAAATATCAAGAGTTCATGTAAAACAAGTATATTAAGGATAATTTGTTTTGAAGTCCCAATATTATACCAGGTTGGGGACTTTAATTAGCCATTGCAGAGAAACGTTAATTAATTAGCCATTGCAAAGAAACAATCAGAGGTATATTTTTGTCACCCACTTGCAAGCACCACAAAGTAATCTGCGTGGCAAGATCCAACATATCATAGGTCTATTTGACTTGTACATATGTATCAGATGAATGCATTTCTACATATGGCCATGTTTTTTATTTCTAGTCGAATTTACACCTGTCAAAATAGTGTTAATATTAGTGAAATCCAGTATCTATATCTGGAAACTTCCCATATGTTAAATGTTGCACTTGGAAGAAGAGAGAGAAAACCATTGGGATAAAATTTGTGCTCTTGATTGTTTTGACTTTCCCTTCAATAATGCTGTCCTTAATTCCTAAATATCATAATCGCATATAGAAGAAACAAGCAGCTATTAAGTTCATGTTCTTATACCTTCAATTTCTAATATATGGGCTTCAAACAAAGAGTTCAGTTCTATTAACCAAACTTAGTGGACTTTGGCATGGACACAAAAGCTTGTTTAAATATGTCCATCTATCTTGAAATGTCTGCCATTGAGAACTCAGTTTGATTGGTTCCCCCCCCCCCCATTTTGTTTGTTTTTCTTTCTGTCAATGATTCACAGTACCAAAGAACATTTGAGACACAAAATACACTCTTAAAAAAAAAAAAAAACCCGAGACCACTCCCAAGTGGGTTCTCAAAGGTTTTCAAACCAAAAAATAAAAAAAATAAAAAATGAAAAGCATTTGGTTTTGCTAAAAGAAAATGAAGATCCACCCAAATAATATACTTTTTCCTATAATTCTCTCAATAGCTTACTTGCTATTATGTCAGAATACAGATGCGGCAGAGAGTAAGGTAACCGGATTGCCTTCCCAGAGGTAAGTCTATCTCCATGTAATTTAAGATACTACCTGTCATATAGAAATTGTTATCTGGTCAGTACATCAATTCAAACTCACATATGAGCCATGTGGGTACCATTATCTTAAAGCAGCTAGCAAAAAATGGTTGACACAATTGTCCCATCACTGTGGAGCAGTAATGCTCAAATCATTTTTTGAGTCTCATAATTATATCTGTTTAAGACATTTCCTCCTGAGCTACAATTTGTTCTTCAGACAATTCTATTCTTCATTCCATGCATACCAAATCAAAATGAACTTGTAACCATATTATTTAACAATACATTTGCTAGCTATTCTATATAATTTTCTGGTGATTAAAAAAAAAAACAGTGACAAATGCTATCCTCAAATTTAAACTCTATTAAATTCTGTAGAACTTAGTTCCAAGTAAAAATATGTAGGCATTTCCCCTAATTTGAAAGCTTGTTCCAGAAATCCTTACTGAATCTAAATGAAGAACAGAATGTTTTTATGCTAGATAAAGTGATCCCATCAAACAAGGAGGAAATGTAATGAAGGTGAACTTCAAACATTTTTGGAAAAGAGAAAGCAAGAATATTGTGTTTGGATTATTAATATATGATTTCTGAATTTTCAGGATTGATTCATTTAGTTCTGCAATAAGTACAGATGGCTTATTTTTATCATTGCATTTATCTACAGCACCCCTTCCCAGCCAAATGTTTAGTAATTTTAGCACTTTGTGTTCTGCTCAAGAGACAGCACAGAGCAGAAAGTGGAGAGGCAAGAACAAAAATAAAATAAGTAATTAGATTATTGTTTTTTTAAAATGATCCTCTCTAACTGCCTGGTTCTGAAATTGAAACTAACCTATAGGAACAGCAAGGTATGATTAAGTATACCCCATTGGTATCTCTACATACATCTCTTGCTTTAGACTAGCATGTGATTTCCAACTTTGGAAGAATACTGTCATTGTTCTAATTATTAGTAGTCTTCCTCCTTACAAAAAATAAATCTCCTATATAAAATCTCTGCCTGTCATCTGACATTGTGGATTATAGCCTGTGAAATCTCATGTCATATCAAATTTACTGGTCTTCAAGGTGCCGAAGCACCTTACAGTCTCCTAGTCTGTCAGTCATAATGATAATAGAAGGTAAGTGATAATGACAGGTTATGTGTTAGCAATGTGACAATAACAAGCATTGCTCGGAGCTTCTACTTCAATAAATAATCAAATTGGATGTATCTTATTAAGGAATACATTGGATATAGATCAGCACCCTATCTCACCCTGTGCTCTTTCTAGAGAACATACCTTGAAGAAATTGACATACTGACCAGGCAGTTGTGAATCACTGGAAAAAGTAGCTATTTGAATTGTCTGCTGTTGGACATTTACTCTGATAATAAAGTAATGTTGCTCCAAGGAACAATATCACTTTATTATCAGAATAATCTACTGGTTATCATGTCAAATAACTTGTTCAAGATTTTGTGAACTCTGCCAGGGAAAGACTGCGTAGAATCTGAAGTAGAGATCTTTAGCAAGATTGTATTAATTTTGGAGTTATAAGTTATTCTGGATCAAACCTGACTTTATATTACTAAGGGTTTTTTTTTTTTCAAGACGGATGAGATGCACACAATTCTGAATCAGATGAGCATATATTTATATTTAATTAATATACAAGGATGTTTATTTAATCAAATATAAATTAATTCATGTGAGTATAATTATATTTAATTAAGTATTCAGAAAAACAAAATTAAGGATAATAGTATGCATTTTATAGTTTCTCTGTTTTGGCACATCAAAAGTTTTTATTTCGTAGCAACTTTTGGAGGCCTCCGAATTCCACAATATTTTCAAGTGATCTCATGCTTCCCTGGGACATTTGGCAGTATGCCTTCAATTTAATACAAAATTCTGGGATCTTCTATGCTGATCTTTAGTCCTTCCAATACCAATATTTATTTTAATTTTTTTGGTCAAAATATAAAAGTTGTTGCCTATGCAATATTTCATGAGAGGGGAGGAGAAAAGTAAGGTTGAGACTACAATTGTAGCTTGTCAAGGAACACAACCTTGCAGCTTCACATACATCCACAGTCCTGTGCACATACTCTCAAGTAATTAGTTCTAATTTTGGTTTAAGTCTGATGTTACATAGCACTTGTTTCTTTGGAGGAAATAATAATGGGAATTGGTTGTCTATCCAGCTTTTCCAAGGTTGTGGAAGTCCTAATTGGCCTGGATCTGGAGAATGTTGTAGGCTACCATGGCACTGAATAGCTTAAGTAACCACTACTGAAGCATTTTTATGTTAGAATTCCTTTAATTCTGACTAACCTTGAATATTACTTTAGATGTCATGTGTAATGCTGTAAATAAGTGGACGGGAGCAACACTGAGTGAGAAATGGTTTATATTGGAGTGGACAATCCAGGGTTCACATTTTTAAGTAGCTATTTTTAAGTCTCCAAGAAACACAGAAGCCATGGTGGTGGCATGGTGATAAAACCAGAAGAAATGTAATAGTTTTTTTAAAAAAAACCCTTTCTTAATTATTGGGGTATAGTATTTTTGTTTTGTTTCAGTGAAACTGCTATGAGAACTTCTTTTGATTTTAGATAGGGCGAACTATGGACATACATCATTACTTCATATATATCTCAGATGTAGATAAAATAGACAATACAGTATTTTCCAAGTGTGAGTTTCTGTTACTACGGTAATTCAATTTTGGTATTATGATGCTGTGAGAAGCTACTTAGAAAAACATTCACCTTATTTAATGCATGTTTATTTATTTGCTACATTTATAGCTCCACAACTTCACAACACAGTACACAGCATACTATCCTACAACTCAACTTAATCCCACAAGTACCATCCTATTGAGAAAATGTTTACGGGCCATAATCATCTAGTGAATTTCTATCACTGAGGCTGAATGTATCTTTTATACTGTATGTTAACTTCACTCTAGTATTGCCACCCGAATAGGCATTACCAAGACGTGAACTTCGAACTTTTAATAATGTAAAATAAATTTTGCTTGCAATCACGGTAAAATGAATTTTCTTAAATAAATAATGTATATGGCCACTGACTCGTGGTTCAATCAAACACAGTCAGATGGCATTCCTTTTCTCCTGAACATAACAGAAGAATATAAAAGTGTAAGAATTAAAAAAAACCCACTAAAAAGAGCTCACCGCTGTTTTCTGCCAGAGTGCAGACAAAACACAAGAATGCAGCAAGCATCTGCACACAAGATTCCTTGAACATTTGAAAACAGTCCTTGAAATTAACTTGAGCCTGACATACTTAATAGGTATTAAATCCAGCCCATGTTGCAGTCAAGAGTATTCTATTAAAATTGATTTTCACAGAGTAGATGTGCAAAATGGACACTTTTATTCAGTATTGCTAACTCTTTTCATTCTATTACAAGATCACGAAGACAAGCTGGGGGACCTATTCCCATTGATTGTCAGCTGGGCACATGGTCACAATGGACAAAATGTTTTCCTTGCCAAGAAAAACGAGTAAGGGGTTCCAGTCTTACGCAACTAACGTCTTGCTATATTTTGCTTGCAATGAGAATAAAAGCATAGCTCAGTATAGGGACAATATCTAATTCCATGGCCAAAAAACCCAAACAAAACAGATTTAGTCTGAATGAAGGACTTTGAAATCCATGTACCGTAATTCTGCTCTGTTTTGAATTGGGTCTAATGTGCTGCTCTGTACAGTGAACCAAAATGCCAGAAAAGAATGTAGGAAGCACTTTGCTGGATTTATTTATGTGTGTGTATATGCATGATTTTGAGTCAGTGTTGACTCCTGGCAACTGCCTAGACTAGCCCCTGCAGTTTTGTCAGCAAAATTTCAGAAGTGGTCTCTCAACCATTGCCAATGGTTGAGAGACTCATCCAGTTGACTTCATGTCAAGGACAGGATTAAAACACATAACTCCTGGTTTCTAGTCTCATACCTTAACTGCTACACTAAATTGGCACTCTTTGTTGGATTGATGCACTAAATATCTAGATCAGCGGTGTCAAGGGGTGCTTAGATCTGGCCAGTGGTGAAATGTACCGGTTCTGTGGGCGTGGCTTGGTGGTGGTGGGGGTAATGTGACTGGGTGGGCGTGGCCAACTTTTTTTTTTTTTTTACTTTTGAAAGCATTTTTTCTACAACCTTAAGAGGTTGCAGGAAAAAAATGCTTTTAGAAGCCTCTGACGATCAGGCAACTCAGCTGGGATCACCAGAGGCTTTTAAAGGCATTTTTTTTCTACAACCTCTTCGGCAGAAAAAATGTTTTTAGAAGCCTCTGACGATCCCAGCTGAGCCGCACGATCATCAGAGGCTATTTTTTTTAACTTTTAAAAGCATTTTTTCAGCCGAAGAGGTTGTAAAAAAAATGCTTTTAAAAGTAAAAAAAAAAAAAAGCCTCTGATGATCGTGCAGCTCAACTGGGCATGGGAGGGGCATGGATTTTTGCTACTGGTTCTCCAAACCACCTGCCGCCATCGCTACCAGATCGGGAGATCCGGTCCAAACCGGGAGCATTTCACCCCTGGATCTGGCCTGCGAGGCCGCCCTGGAAACAGCGAAGAACTGGCCCGCAGTGCCTCTGCCAGTGAAAATGGAGCTTGGGATAGCTGTGTGTAGCCCTCCCAAGCTCCATTTTCGCTGGCAGAGGGTTGCAGGAGACCGTCACAGTCAAAAAAAGGAACTCAGGAGTCTGTTTTTGCTGACAGAGTGCTCAGGCTGCCACAGGTGCCCCCGACACAAGTGACATCGAGCTGACCACGCTCCCCCTGGCCATGCCCCGCCCTGAGGTCAAACACAACCCTGATGGAGCCCTCAATGAAATCGAGTTTGACACCCCTGATCTAGATATTTATTATTTAGTCATTTCATTTATATTATACCCAATCTGCCTAGTACTTCTGGCAGTTTATAGCCATGGACAACAGTCAAAACATCCAGATAATGTAATAAACAACTAGATGTAACAAACAACTCCATGACAATGCAATGGTAATAATAGTGTAAAGATTATTATCATATAAACTATCATGATAATGATACTGCTGTGGAGCAATCATAACCTTAAATAGTATATTATGGCAATGTTATTCACTATTAAATTCTATGCAGAAGACCTCTTAACTAACTTCATTGTAATAGGAAAAGGTTTACCTCCAAGAAAAGCTTTTTTTGTTAAGGCTGAGACTGCAGGAATGTGTGGCTTCATTTCACAAAATGAAGTATAAACAGGAGTTTCTCCTGGGATGAACTTGCAGTGCAATGTTTCACTCACTCACTCACACACACCAACTTGCACTATTAAAGTGATAGCTTTCATATATGCACCTACTGTTTATTTGGAATTCCAAGTCATGACAAACCGATCCCAGTTATTTGTGGGCTGATAGAGTGTTATTTTATCTTCTTGAAACAAGAGAGCAGTTGGATTTGAAAAAAGGCCCTGCAATTTATGTTGACTGCAATCAGGCTTTACCCCTGTTTTTTTTTTAATTATCTCTGAATGTTTCATCACCGCATACTGCAAGCTGTGCTTTAAGTAATTCCCACTGTATTGAGAAACACTCAATTAGTTCTACATTTTTAATGGCTACATAATTAATGCTTCCCCTTCTTGGGTGAGATTATTTTGTAGGATTCTAAATGTTTAATTCCACATTTTAAAGAATTTGTATGCAACTATTTTAATGTACTCTACAGTTCAGATCAAGGCAGCTGGTACAACCAGCCAAATATAAAGGGAGAATGTGCAATGGTATTCTTTGGGACAGAGAAGCATGTGCCCCGAAAGAACCATGCGTGGTGGATCAAAGCTGTGGAAATGACTTTCAGTGTCAGGAGACAGGTGAGTCTGGTTCCATTTCAGTCTTCCTTGTTCTGATGCCCTTTGGATGGCTTCAGTTTCTATAAATCCCATTAAATGAGGCACAAGTGCCTAGAGGTGACCAGTCTTGAAAGATACACTGAAATTCTTTTCAGTGAAAAGAAAGATTTTTGCTGGGGGTTTTTTTTTTGTTGTTGTTGAAATGAGAACAAAGAATAAAGCTTTATGTTTCATTTCTGTATACTCCATAGTCTCGTTCAGTGATGATGAACTTTTTGGGCTTGGTGTTCAGAATTCAGGAAATGCCTAAATTGACTCTGAAAAATACAGTCCCAATTCAGGCAGCGTTGTCTTTCTGTTGATAGGCCTGTGCTACCCACCGGAGGTAGCTACAAGTTGCACGAGGCCTTCATTCTTGAAGTGGCTTTGGAGAATGCTCAATGAATCCTGCACAAAAGCACGCTCTTCATTCATTATTATCAGACCGTCCAGGAGCACAAGAGCACAGCCCTCTCACATGACTTTTCAGAGCATTCACATGTTTATTTTCACACCCCAAAAATGCTTTTTCAAGAAGCAACTGGGCTTTCTGGTTTTTTGTTGAAGATGTTTTGCTTCTCATCCAAGAAACTTCTTCAGCTCTGATTGTTTTCATCTGACTCCTGCAGCCTTAAAAAAATCAGACCAAAACAGGGCATGTCTTTGAGAAAAGTCATTGTGGGGTGTTTTAGTCACCCAAAATATTGTGCAGTGTCACTTTTGACACACATGTCATAGCTTCACCATCACTGGTCTAGTTCATTCATAATACTGAGACATAATATTACTGGTTTCCTTTTGACTCAGCATTATATATAATGTGCAGGCCTATTTATATAAGTGCTAATTTTTTATTAGCATGATATATAAGTCAGGATATTATAGTTTGGTCACAGACCATAGTTAAACAACCTAGCTTAACATTATGTGCAAAGTCCAATGTTTCTTATTAATATCGACATACCTTTTCTGAAGAGGAGCAGCTATTCCATTTAAGCTACTCTTCATAAACACCTTTGGCTTAGATCAAAGGTGTTAAAGTGTAAGGTGAACAAGAATGTGAAAAAATATGTCCCTAATTATATTATGTATGTGAAGAAAAGACCTTTAAATCCAACTTTAGACCAAGCAGAGATTTCATAAATAGATAAATAACAATATTTGTACTTCAGGACGCTGCATTAAACGTCACCTAGTATGCAATGGAGAAGTAGATTGCAGGGATGGATCTGATGAGAATGATTGTGATGATGCTGAAAGTACATGTGACTATCCTGATCCAGTCCCAGGAATTGAACTAGTTTCAAGAGGGTAAGTAGAATTTGTCCCCCTCAGAGTGCTGTTTTTTTTAAAAAAATCAAATAGAAACAAAAATCTTACTTCCAGTTTTGGTAAATTTGCTTCCAGCGTGCAAATGTTTTCAGATTTTCTATCTTCTTCTCGTGGAGCCTGTGAATTTAAAATTTATTCCGATGCCGTACAAAATAATTGGATGCCCAGCCTTTCTCTTATTAAAAAAACCCAATGGAAGGAATTCCCTTCATCTGTTGGGATTTAGGCTGCTGACTATTTAAGACAGAGTTCCCAATCCCTGAATTGTGAACTGCTACTGGATGGCAGCCCATTGGGAACCAAAGTGTGGGTGAGCATGCAAAACCTCTTTTGTACAGGCACAGGGTTTATGTTGTGTGTGTGAAACCATTTCCCTCCGTCCCCACATTGCTGAAGCTGCTGCTGCTGCCAGTCTGTGGAACCAAAATGGTTGGAGACCCCTGCTTATAGAGATGACTGCATAAGGAAAAACAATACATTCAAACATGCCCTTTGGCCATTTCACAACTATGTACAAGATCTCTTATTCCATTCACCAAGATTTCAGTGGCAAGCCAAAATGTTGTTCCTCATCAAATTAAGAAGTAGTTGAAAAATTTCAGTTTTTTAAAAAAAATCTGCCTCATTTATAATATATGCCAGAAAAAATGTTTATTTTTATCCATCATATTGTGCCATATTCTGAAATGAACATTTTAGAACTCAACCAAGTTAGGATAGATACTTTATAAATGCCATAGGAATAGATTCTTCATCTAATCTGTTTTATAATAGTCCAGATGGGCAAGAAGCCATTACATCCAATTTCAAGAATAGACTAAATTCTCTATATAGATAAAAGTTTAGCTGGTTTTTCATTGTGTTTTAAATACTGAGAATTATTCAGTGCATCTACAACAGGGGTGTCAAACTGGATTTCTTCAAGGGCTGGATCAGCATTGTAGTTCTACTCTGTGGGGCATGGGGGGGCTTTTTGCAGCCTGTTTTCGGCCTGGACAGCCTCCTGAAACATTTTGCGGGCCAAAACAGGGTGCAGAGGGCCATGCACAGCCCCCTCACATCCCCCCCGTGCCCCATTTTGGCTCACAAAGTGCTTCAGGAGGCCATCCAGGCCAAAAATGGGCCACGCGGGGGCAGCATGCAGCTTCCCATGCCCCATTTTGTCTGTGGGAGGCACCATGGGCCAGTCCTTTGTTATTTCCAGGCCAGCCCTATGGGCCATATTTAAGCACACCGTGGGCCAGATTCGGCCCATGGGCCTTGAGTTTGACACTCCTGATCTACCACATCATTTCATCTGGGAGAAAATGTCTCTTAGTTGCTTTAAGAGTAAACATTTATTTGACAGCTTATGATCCTCACAGCGCTCATATACGTCTTTTAAAAAAGTCTGATTTTTATAATTTACTGAATTTATTAGTAGTACAATAATAATGGCTGAAAGATAAATATTATGAGATTGATAATGCAGTATCTGCAAGGTTTGTGCAATCTGCCCTTCGTAGGCTACACAAGGACCGAAGGGTTTATAAAGAGTGCACAAATACATGCAAATAACTGGAAACATTTTTGATCTTAATAAAGGAAGAACCCTGAGAAAGAAAGGACAGAATTTGAAATGCTTATGCAGAATCAACATCATTTATTAGAATGTATCTACATATTTTTATTCATAGAGACAGAACAAATTAAAAAAATTCTATGATAGCATGGATATTAAAATTCAAAGAAGGAAGGAAAGGAGGAAAAGAAAGAACGGGGGGAAGAGAGGGCAGCTATTGGGATCTTTTTCCTATATTTCTTCTTTATTATTTTATTTCTTTTGCCTTTTTTAAAAAAAACTCTAATCAAACTTTTTATAATTATATTTTCATTTCTCTCTAGTGTAAAGTTCATCTTATGCATGCATTCTTTTCATTTTTGTTTCTTTTCCATTTTTGTTGTTTGTTTTACTTAATTAAAAAGATAAAAAAGAATACACAAAAATAGGTTAAGGAAATAATCTGGCCACAACTTCCTGAGTTACTACTTATAAGCAGTTTGATATAGAGTAACACCGAAGATCTTACGTAGTTCGGATAATGAACTGTTTGGATAATGAACAAAAATGGACTTTTGTTCGCCAGTTCATATCTGTCAAAGAAGAGAAGGAAAAAGATATTGCAAGTATGGGATACACAGATGACATACTCTGGGTTTTAAATTGGCAGTGAAAGCATGTCAATTTAATTGCATACAAGTAGTCCTCGACTTACAACAGTTTGCTTAGTGACCGTCGAAGTTACAACGACGCTCAAAAAAGTGACTTATGACCATTTTTCGTACTTATGACCATTGCAGCATCCCCACGGTCATGTAATTACATTTGGATGCTTGACAACTGGTTCATATTTATAACGGTTGCAGTGTCCTGGGGTTGTGTGATCACCTTTTGTGACTATCTGACAAGCAAAGTCAATGGGGAAGCCAGATTCACTTAACAACCATGTTACTAATTTAATAACTGCAGTGGTTCATTTAACAACTGTGGCAAGAAAAGTCGTAAAAAGGGGCAAGACTCACTTAGCAAATTTAACAATATCAAATTTGGGCTCAATTGTGGTCGTAAATTGAGGACTACCTGTATTTATTCAGCAGTACATTCAGGGGTTAAATCCAGCAGGTTCTGACAGGTTCTGGAGAACCGGTAGCGGAAACTTTGAGTAGTTTGGAAAACCGGCAAATGCCACCTCTGGCTGGCCCCAGAGTGGGGTGGGAATGGAGATTTTGCAATATCCTTCCCCTGCCACGCCCACCAAGCCACACCACGCCCACTAAGCCACACCCACAGAACCGGTAGTGAAAAAAATATGGATTTCACCACTAGGTATATTCCACAGCATTTCATTGAATTTTACTATTAGTTAAGTACTCCTAGGATTCTAGCACAAACTAATTTGTGCCAAATAAAAAACATCTCAAAAGTATGGTTGAAAATGTATCCACACTATGACACATACTTCAAATGCATTATCAAATGTATTTCTACAACTGCAGGCAATAATGCCTAAGACAATAATGCCATAAAAGAGTGCAAAGAATAAAAAAGTAAATATGAACAATTATCACATTTCATGCATTTAGTATTAAAACGGCCTTCATTCTAATCTGCTTTGGTGCAAACTGAGAACTTCTCCAACTTGTACCAGTTTATTGTGTTGTCATCTATGTGTCTAGTCTAGAAATAAAAACCAATTACACATATTTAGAAATAAAGAAATAGAGAATCACAGCTTTAATTGGGCTGCATCTGAATCATTCCTCAGATTTTTTATTTTATTTTTGGAGAGTTTCTAGGATGTTTAAGAACTGGAATACTCTTTGCCACAGAACAAACCAACGCTGCTTACCTATCTGCCTTTCTCCTTCTTTATTAAAGATTCAACATCCTTACACAAAATCCAGCACTGTTAGTCTATGACCCTAAATATTTTGGAGGCCGGTGTGAAACTGTTTATAATGGAGAATGGCGAGAGCTGAAGTACGATTCTACATGTGAACATTTGTATTATGGGGATGATGAGAAATATTTCCGAAAGTCCTACAATGTTCACTTTTATCAATTTCTTGTAAGTATGTGGGTCTATTTGTGTGCTTGACATTAAGGTTTCAATAGCCCTGGACCTATGCAAGGAAAGACCTAATGCATTTCCTGACAGTTAGAACAATTAACCAGTGGAACAACTTGCCTCCAGAAGTTGTGAATGCTCCAACACTGGAAGTTTTTAAGAAGATGTTGGATAACCATTTGTGATGTAGGGTTTCCTGCCTAAGCAGGGGGTTGGACTAGAAGACCTCCAAGGTGCCTTCCAACTCTGTTATTCTGTTTTCCGTTTTCAGTAGAGTCATACATTGAATGGTATTAGGCAAATTCCCTGCTTTGAGTTGTATAAAAAAGGCATCATCCGTTTTATCGAAGACACCAAGAAGAAGGCCTACTCTGGACTGATTTATTTTAAATGAAATAATGATCTATTCCTTCGTTGTTTGTTTGCTTCTAATGTGGTAACTGAGACCAGGATTTGGTCGCCTCCTGCTGAGGCCAGAATGAAAGCTCTGAATGATCTATTGCAGGAATCAAATCAGTTTTCTGCCTTGTGCAATTGCACCTAACGTACTGCAAAGTCTAGCCTATTAGGACCCTTATCGGATTATGTACTATTAGATCCAGGTGCAGTATAGTACCATTTTATTCTGCACTTGAAATACTGCATCTAGTTTTGGTCACCACAATACAGAAAAGATGTTGAGACTCTAGAAAGGGTGGAGAGAAGAGCAACAAAGATGATTAGGGGACTGGAGACTAAACCGTACAATGAACAATTGTGGGAACTGGGAATATCTAACGAAGAGAAATATTAGGGGGTGAGATGATATCAGTCTTCCAATATTTGAGAAGCTGTCAAAGAGAGGAGGGGGGTCAACGTATTTTCCAAAGCACTTCAGGGCAAGATACAAAGTACCAGATGGAAGCTCAACACAGAGAGATCCAGACTAGAACTAAGGATGAATGTCCTGACAGTGAGGATAATTAATCAGTGGAACAGCTTGCCTATAGAAGTTATGGGTGCTCCATCACTGGAGGTTTTAAAGAAAAGATTGAATAACCATGTCCAGAATGGTATAGAGCCGTGATGGCAAACCTATGGCATGCATTCCAGAAGTGGCACATTGAGCCATTTTTCCAGGCACGCGAGGTGTCACCTAACTCACCTGTAGTTGCGCATGTGCGCGCACCCCAGCTGGTGTTTGAGCTCCTGGTGCGCATGCATGCAATTCAGGGGACCCAGATGGTCTTTGGAGCTCTCTTGCGCATGCATGCGAGAGTGCTGGTGTGTAGCGTGCACATGCGCAGACAGCATTCGTGCATGAAAACCATGTGCATGCGCATATTGTGTGATTGCATGTGCAGCGCACAATAGGGGCGCACACAAAAGCTGTGCATGTGCGCAGGTGGTGTGGTTGCGCACACAGTGCATGGGGAAGTAGCCGCGCGCTAGCACATACCTGGTTGGCACTTGGTGAGTAAAAGGTTCACCACCACTGGTATAGGGTCTGCTGTTTGAGCAGGGATTGGAGTAGAAAATCTCCAAGATCCCTTCCAACTTTTATATTCTGTATTCTCATCAATGTATCAGATTTGTATATGTGTGAATACTGCAATGGGCCTTTACTTCCAAGTTCAGTGGAAGATTAGCAGTATATATAAAGATTGGGAGTGAGGTGGGGCAGGGGCATTTTCCGCCCATCTTATATCCAACAACTCTAGGCAGCTTACAATATTAAAACATTGAAAAACATTAAAATCATCCATCATAAAAAACACAGCACATAAAAACATTAACAGATAAAATTGTGGACACAAGATGACAAAGAAGGGATCCAGACACACAGAGAAGGAGGGAGAGTATAATTTTAATTAGTCAACCACTTCCATTATGAAGCTCCCCCATTGGGCCCCCAAGCCATCTGGCAGAGCCAGGTCTTAAGGCTCTTATGAAACATCAGGAGGGTGCCCCACTCCCATTTTTATGGGGCTTTGATCATATAGCTGCTACCATTATCATGTGCCCTGGTGGCGTAGTGGTTAGAAAGCAGTATTGCAGGCCAACTCTGCCACCATTTGTAGTTTGATCCTGATGGGCTCAAGGTTGACTCAGCTTTCTATCCTTCCAAGGTCAATAAAATGAGGACCCAGATTGTAACAGGCAATATGCTGACATTGTAAACATCCCAGAGAGTGTATAAAGCACTATGAGGAGGTATATAAGTCTTGGAGCTATTGCTGTTGCTATTTTCTGATATTACCCCCACAGAAGTCCCAACGAACCTGATAATAGCTTGCACGCACATGTGTATATTTAGCAAAGGCCTCTCTTGCACTCACCAAATATTAATTTCAGAGTGTCCAACATCATCTGAATAACATTAATGCAATATCACATTGGTGGGGAGAAGCTAAAATATGAAAGCAGATGTCTTTTTGTTCATTGTGATGACCAAATAATTTAAGAGAAAGAAATTGGTCCTGCAAAGGTTCAGATAGAATAAATTAGGTGTGCATGTGCTGAAATTTGGAACTTCTGGAGCTTCTAGGACAGGGGTGGGAAAACTATGGCCCCTTTATGACATATGGACTTCACTCCTAAAATTCCTGAGCCAGCCATGCTAGCTCAGGAATTCTGGGAGTTGAAGTCTAAAGGTCATAAAGGGGCTATAGTTCCCCACCCCTATTCTAGAGTAAAAGAAAATCCATTGATGTTAATCCAATTTATTATCTTTTCATTTCAGGCTCAGGCTGATACTGGTGTCTCTTCAGAGTTTTATGATGATTCTGCAGACTTACTGAGGGCCATCAAAAAAGACACCTCTAGAAATGTTGGATTTACAGTTGGCATAGGAGCTGCTAGCGTTCCTGTGTCTCTGGAACTGGGTTTAACGTTATCAAAGGCTCAAGGGACCCTGAACAATTTTACCCAATACAAAGAAAAGGTAATAAAACAGCAAAGATCTCCTTTCTCAATCCTTGTTATTTTTTTCTAATCAAATCACTCAGCTCACATTTTCCTCATGAACCAGGAATAGTCATATCTTAATTTATGTGTGTAATTGCACATGTGAGATTATTAGTGCTGCTATTGCTCTTATTACAGTGAAGTAAAAGGAAGCATTATAATGGAGAATAAAATTATGAAGAATGTTGCATACTATCTCCCTCCATCCTGCTTCCTTGACATTAAATATATAAATGAGAACGGTTGAAAAATATATAGAATTATTCATCAGGCAACAGTTGTTGTCAGAGAAAATGTTCCAACAGCAAATCTATCTTTCCTACATTAATGTAAGAAAACCAAAAGTTGCAGGAAATCATTATTTTGCTTATGATTTAGGAAAGCTTGGAAATCAAGAGATGTGAACAGCTTGGTGCTGATCAGTTTTTAAAAGCTTGTATAGGAACTGGTTACAATCCAAGACTTTGGAATAATTTGTTTAGAGAAACAACTAAAGAGGGGGGTTTGCCATGGGCCTGGGGATCCCAAAGTGGGATTGAACCTGTCAAGTACCTCTTTTGATTGTTGACACTAAGGAGGTGGGTGGTTATGAATTTTTTTTATTGTATTTGTATTGGGTTTTTTTATTTTTGTAAACTGCCTGGAATCACTGAGAGTAAGTTGGGCAGCCATATAGATTTTCATAGATAGATAGATAGATAGATAGATAGATAGATAGATAGATAGATAGATAGATGGATGGATGGATGGATGGATGGATGGATGGATGGATGGATGGATGGATGGATAGATGGATAGATAGATAGATAGATAGAGATAGATAGATAGATAGATAGATAGATAGATAGATAGATAGATAGATAGATAGATCTTTGCATATTATTATAAGACTATGTTTCAAAAACTCAGTTTAACTTGTTTCTGACTGCTAGCTAGCTTTCTACTTACCTCCCGGTGAAAAACTCGGTGCAACTTGTTGCTCTCTGCTAAGTAACTAGTTACTTACCTCCCATGCAAAAACTGGGTATACAAGTATACAAGTTGGGTATACAAGTTGTACAACAGTGACTGTTCAAAGTTACAGCGGCACTGGAAAAAGTGACTTGTGACCATTTTTCACACTTACAACCGTTGTAGCAATCCCAAGGTCACTTGATCAAAATTAAGACGCTTGGGTTAGGGTTAGGAGTTAACCCTAGCCTGAGCCCTAGCTCTAGCCCTAATCCTAATCCTAATCTTAATCCTAGCCCTAGCCCTAGCCCTAGCCCTAGCCCTAGCCCTAGCCCTAACCCTAACCCATGTTATCAACTGAACTACTGCAGGGATTCACTTAACAACTATGGCATGAAAGATCATAAAATGGGGCAAAACTCACTTCACAAGTGTCTCACCTAGCAACAGAAACTTTGGGCTCAATTGTGATCGTAAGTCGAGGACTTCTTCCTGTCTGATAACTAGCTATGCACTTACCTCCCATACTTTATCTACAGAATGTAGGATTTATTCGAGCCAAAACCAAAGTACAAACAGCTCGTTTCAAGATGAGACGTGATAATATATACTTGGATGAAGACATGTTGCAATCTCTGCTAGAGCTTCCGGAGGAATACAATTATGGGATGTACAGCAGATTTATTAATGATTATGGGACCCATTTCATGACATCTGGAACCATTGGAGGCATCTTTGAATACATTCTTGTTGTGAACAAAGACAAAATGACAACCTCAGGTTTGCACGTTTATTTTATATATTGTTCATCAGGGAAGTTTACACATCAAAACACATCTACATGCTTAAAGCCAGGTCCACGTCCAGGATTGATATCTTATATTTCTATCTGAAAACGCACCCTGCTCTTCAATTTGCTATTAAAAAAGATGCCAAAATAAAGGAATGGAAGACAGGGAAAGAAAAAAGAAAATACAGATATGAAGTCTTAGTATTTGATAGCCAAGTTGACTAGTAGGGGAGAAGACATCTGTTCTGCAGATCAATGTATGGAAATGTAATGCACATGGATAGCTGTACTAATGATTTCTATTTTGCCAAAAGAGAAGCAGTGTTTCCACAGGGATCTCACAGCACAAAGTGCTCACCTGTCCTGTTTTATTATGTGTGGGAGAAGAGTACCCTTATTTACTTTATTTAGGCCACTGCATTTGTTTCCCTGAGACTGTCTTGCCTACATGATCCCAGAAGGCCTTGGAGTTAGCAGTCCAATAATCCTCCGCCTCTCTTTATTCTTGGAATAGTTCTGACCAGCTGCAGACCTAAGCAACATTTTGGGAGGATGCAAACCCCCTAGATCCGTGATGGCGAACCTATGGCACGCGTGCCACAGGTGGCACGCAGAGCCATATTAGTGGGCACGCCAGCTCAGCTCTGGGGCGCATGTGCGCGCCGGACAGCTGATTTTCGGGCCTTCTGGGCCCACCAGAATTAGGGAAACAGGCTGTTTCCTGCCTCTGGAGGGCCTGGGGGGGTGGGTGGGGAAGGCCCGTTTTTCTTTCTTACCTGGCTCCAGATCCTTTCTATGGATCTGGGAAGGGCAAAAACAGCCTTTCCCACTCCCTCGGAGACCCTACGGAGGCTGAAAGGGCCCATTTCCCGACTCCCGGTGGGACAGGAAGTGACTTTTTTTCTGTTCCCAGACTCCAGAGACTCCTAGAGAGGTTCCTACAGACTCCTAGAGAGGCTCCTAGAGACTCCTAGAGGGGTTCTGGAGGCTGGGGACAGCAAAAAACATCACTTCCTGTTCCACCGAGAGTTGGGAAATGGGCCCTTTCAGCCTCCGTAGGGCCTCCAAGGGAGTGGGAAAGGCTGTTTTCGACCTTCCCAGATGCATAGAAAGGATCTGGAATCAGGTAAGAAAGAAAAATGGGCCTACCAGGCCATCCTGTGCCAGGAGCGGGGTGAGGGGTGGGGTTGTGTGCGCATTCGCCTGGGCATGTGCATGCGCGACCCTCCTCCCTGCCCCCCCTCTCCTGGCACGCGATGGCAAAAAGGTTAGCCCTAGATTCTGCCTGAATGCATTATGCCATGGCCATCAATTGCAGATCTGAAGTCTATGTACTGCTGTACTTTTACAGATCAGTTCAAGGCGTTCCAGATTTGAATTTCAGCATCTTAGTATAGATTATATTTACAAGGCTGTTAACTGCTTCCACAGCTACATTAACAAGGAGAAATTGATTGTTGGTTGCTTAATGCATTGGAGGTAAACGACAGTCTGAATTAGTCAAAACTTGTGACTTATTCTACACAAACAAAGGAAAATTGCCCAGATCCAGGGGAGGCAAGCTGTATCCATAGCAGGAATCATACGCACAATAGAGACATGTACCAAGATGCCTCAATCCACCACTCAGCTTGTATTATTTTCAAAGGGGCATATATATTCAGCTTGCATTGCTAGGAATATCTGGACCTTGGCTAAATAGTACAAACAATTTCATAAAAATATAAATCTCAGTCTTATGCTTCTATAATAACTTGAGATGGATTTCAGTTGTACATTTGGAGGTAAATCTGTTTTGCTCTTATTTTTAGATAGGTGAGAAAAACTGTTATTGATCCTAAAACTTAAGTTCTGGATTACCATACAGGTAGTCCTTGATTTACAATCATTTGTTTAGTGACCATTTAAAGTCACACACCAGCACTGAATAAAGTGACTTATGAAAGTTTTTCACACTTACGACTGTTGCAACTTCCCCGTGGTCATGTGATCAAAATTTGGACAGGTGGTAATGTAGTTATGACGCTTAGAGTGTGCCAGGATCATGTGATCACTTTTTGCAACCTTCTGACAAGCAAAGTGAATGGGGAAGCCAAACTCACTTAACATCTATGTTATTAACTTCCCAACTGTAGCCATTCACTTAACAACCGTGTCAAGAAATGTCGTAAAACAGAGCAAAGCACACTTAACGATCTTGCCTACCACGGAAATGTTGGTCTCAACTGTGGTTGTGATTTGAGGATTACCTATGAATTAAGAGGTTTTGTGATAGGAAGAAGTAGCTTTGGAGAAATGCATTGTTCAAGTCTCACATTTCCAAGGGACGCACCAAAGAGCTAAGTGATATGGATGATTATGAGATGAAGTGACCTTGTTACCTTGCATGGAATACTGCTTCTCCCTAAAGAGCATATTTTTAAAAGGGAAGGATGATGGGTTTTGAGGAACGAGGATGCAGGAGAGAAAGGAATGACAGTGTGGGATGAAGTTAATTGGAGATTCTTTTGCTTAGATTTCAATCTTGAGTAATATTCTTGTGAGCTTATACTAGTCCCCCAAAATTATATCTAAGCCTCAACTTTCTTGTTTAGAACTGAGGTCATCCAGAAATGAAGTTGGCATCTTTTCTACACAAAACATGTAGAGCATGGGTATCAAACTCACGGCATCACTTTGCTGTCATGTGACATTTTGCGATATTTTCCCCATTCGCACAGCTGGAGTGGGTGTGGCCTGTGCATGACGCATCTGGTCCATGGGCCACCAGTTTGGCACCCCAGATGTAGAGGTACTCCTTGACGTATGATGACAATTTTATGCCTTTTTTGCCACAGTAATTAAGTGAGTCATGCACTCTTTAAGTTTAAGTGAATCTGACTTTGCTTGTCAGAAGCCAACTGGAAAAGTCACCAGTGGTGATCACATGACCCTGGGATGCTGCAACTGTTGCAAAGACATGCAGAGCACCCAAATTTGGATCACGTGACTGTGAGGATGTTACGATGGTCATACGTGCAAGGACCAGGCATAAGTCACACTGTCATGTCTATATGCAGACTCAAGGATGGCTGGAAAGCTTTTCTGAGCAGAAGTGGGGAAAGGCATTTAAATGAGCATTGTACTCTGCAGATTTGTTTGCACTTTGAGCATTTCTTGAAATGCCTCTTCACTCCAGCCACTCACATAAACAGACGATGCTGATCCTTTACAGAAAAGGCTATTGTGTTTTTTCCAGTAGCCACCCAGAGTTACCTTCTGGTAAGATCGGTGGCCTATAAATTTTATAAATAAATAAATAAATAATAAATTCAGAGCTTGCAATTGTGAATAGCGTCCATCCAGTCAGGCTGTGGATTCAGTGGACTTTAATATTCGCAAGCTTGTGTCTGTCCTGGTCCCAGAGAGTGACCAACGGAGAGACCAACGTGCCATTCAAAGCTGTAGAAAGCAAGGCTGTCGAGAGAAGAAGAAGAAGAAGGAGAAGGAGAAGGAGAAGGAGAAGGAGAAGAAGAGGAAGAATGCATCAGCCAGCAACATCTCCGCAGAGCGGTTCCTTTATTTATTTTACATTATGCTCCCTTGCCTTTCAGAAAGGGTGTGATTTATACAAGAAGGTGGACCCCGTGGAAGGAGGAGGGAAGTTGGAGTCCTAAAACAGACAACAAAAAAATGCGCCCCGGGAGAAAAATATTTTTTGCTTTTATGTAAGATACTTGTATAATTTTCACCCACAGCAGCAGACTATAAAAAAAAAAAAGAGACACATTTATCAAACTGGTGCTATAGTTAAGTGCCTTGTTGAGTCAGGAGAAGCAAATCTGTGGTTCAATGAATGTCGGCCTTTTGCTTTAGTGCTGCTCACAGTGTCTGAAAGCAAATGTTTCTCTAGAATTATGGGCTTGTTTCCCTTCTTCTGAAAAGGCTGATGATGGATGCAATCACTATCAAGCATGGATGACTCAATGAAGCGAAGGCAGAAATATATTCTTAAGGGGTAGTTTGGCAATCTTTGCCTTGGCAGGCACGTTAATTGCCAAATGATGCTTAAAAGTAGGGGCATGTTTTAATGAACCAAGTATGCAAGTTTAGGCTTCTACTGGTTGTTCCTTCAATGACAAATTCTCCAAGTTTAACTTTCCTGTCAGTACGACTTATTGTGAGTTGTCTTCAGTGTGCCATATTGGTACCGTGAGCCCTGGTGGCACAGTGATTAGAATGCAGTATTGCAGGCAAACTCTGCCCACAGCCAGGAGTTCAGACTTGACCAGTTCAAGGTTGACTCAGCCTTCCAGCCTTCCAAGGTTGGTAAAATGAGGGGCCAAATTGTTGGGGACAATATGCTAACTCTGTAAACCGATTAGAGAGGGCTGTAAAAGCACTACGAAGCGGTATATAAAGCTAAGTGCTATTGCTATTGTCCTTTGCCTCAGGCAGCAGAATTATTTTAGCATGCCTTTTGAACTCAGGAATAAAGGATTTGTAAGATGTTTAGTAGCTACAGTAAGCTAGGAGTTGCTGAGCTATGGAGGTAAGGTAGCTTTCAAAAGCATCATAAGGAGATCAGGAAGGTCTTCATTGGTCTTACCGATCCCTGCTGCGCATGGTGTCCCAATTTCTTACATTAGGGTATAGACCAGGGGGGAAATGCTACCAGTTCGGACTGGTTCAGCTGAACCGGTAGCAATGGTGGTGGGTGGTTCGGGGAACCGGTAGCAACGGCAGTGCAAGGCTCTGCTCACCCGCCTGGTTGTTGTTACTTCCTGGTTTCAACCCTCTACTTCCTAGTTTTTTACCGTCTGCGCATGCACTTCGGAACCAGAAGTAAGTAGATTTCACCCCTGGTATAGACAGTGACAAAAATTGGAGATCTAACTGAGTCACTGGTCTGATCCAAGAACACTTGTTTTTAGTTTTTATGTTAGGTTATCGGAGGGGTGAAATTCAGCAGGCTCTGGCAGGTCCTGGAGAACCAGTAGCGGAAATTTTCAGTAGTTCGGAGAACCGGTAGTAGAAACTTTGACTAGTTCGGAGAACTGGCAAATACCACCTCTGGCTGACCCCAAAGTGGGGTGGGAATGGAGATTTTGCAATATCCTTCCCCTGGAGTGGGGTGGGAATGGAGATTTTGCAGTATCCTTCCCCTGCCACGTCCACCAAGCCATGCCCACCAAGCCACACCATGCCCACAAGCCACACCCACAGAACCGGTAATAAAAAAAATTGGATTTCACCACTGGGTATCTTACAAGCTTCTTCATGGATGTGATGCAATTAAAATTGGACAGAAAAGTTTTCTAGATTTCAACATGAGCAGTTGGCTGGTTCATGTAGATCTTTCATGTAATTACAGACATTATATGGCATTTGTATTTATTATTACATTTATATGCCACCCATCTCTCAAAGCAACTGTTTATATATCAGTTACTGTAGGCATTCATATGCAATCAGTATATGTTTAAGAAACTAAATGTGTAAATCAAAATAAGTAGAAAGGTAGGGAGGTATATAGATAAAGGGACAGACAGACGGGTATTTCTTTTGGACATGTTAAATTTTTTGATCTCCTGACTAAGCCTTTATATTTTAAAAAATATTTGTTTCAATTCATATATATATCAAGGCATATATACACACACTTTTTTTAGCATTAGTGATTTTACTGCTTGTTTTGTTTCATTTATTTTATTGAAAATTCTTTTCATTATTTTTTGTGGAGGCCTTTTAAGGCTTCTTTGGGGAGAAGAATTGTATGGGAGAAGAAAAAGAGAAAACGAAGCAAAATGTGCATGTTTTTTATATATTAGATTTTGAACTAAATCTAAAAGCCTAAGATAATTTAATTTTGTTTTAATGTATTTTAATATTTGTATTGTGTTTTTAATTCTGGCTGTTCACCGCCCCGAGTCCTTCGGGAGAGGGGGCGGTATAAAAATTTAATAAATAAATAAAAATAAATAAATAAAAGTTAGCTATCTACATTTATCTACCTGACTTCTGATGAAAATTCGATTTCCCTTGATGTTGAGTCAAGTGCTCAAAAGCAGGTGCTGTGTTTGTATCCATTCCAATTTTCACATATATGTGTGTGTGTTTGTGTGTGTATGTTACATCGACTGCTACGTACATACTTACATACATACACTCTTATTTTCTTTAATTTGGCAGTGGTGTCTATGAATTCTGCAAATATATTAGCAAAAAAAGAAGATAGAAATTCATTGTGAAGGAGGGTTTCCTTCACCTAAAACAATGAAAGAATGGAAACAAATATAGTTACGAATCCTTGGGAGTTGCACAAAGATTATCTTTGATTTTTTTTTTCTTTCAGAGCAAATCATTATTCTTGTACGGTTTCACAGAAGAGCAATGCCATTTGTTTGAGATTTCTAATTACTGGTGTACAACAGAAACAGACTTTCTCACACTGTGATTAATTCAAAAATTAAAAGCAGAAATCCATCTAATTTGTGTTCCATATTTAGCCCCCTGGAATTACAATAAGACAATAAGTAATCTTGTTTTCTCTTTTCCTGCACTGCCAATATATTTTGTATGATCATCATTTTACGAAATCTACTACATGCCATTGATCAAAGTAGGAGCAACCCTCTCATGACTACCAATAACAAATTGTATTGACAGGCCTTTGCTGCAACTAATTACTTAAGAGGTACTAGAATATATTGTTGAAACACTGAGAAAAGAACTAATCATTTCTTTTTGTTTAAAGTAAATAGATTTCACCCAGGTGTGTTGTTAAACAGTGGTGGAGTAGTTAAATACAAACAATGCTATGGATTTATTAATATTCTGTCAGTTGGCAGCAAATGAATATAAGGGAGACTTTGTTCTATTAGATATGGCAAAGTACAGTCCGAGTCACAGCTTTATTGAGAATGTCGGCTCATTAGGAAACATTAAACTTTAGTTCCCTAATTACATGAAGCAATAATATATTAAACCACAACAGAGTGGGCAACATAGTGTGCAAGCCCAGCCCAATTAAGAAACACTGTTTCATTTTGCCCACAAAGGCCGAATGTGGTCATTGATTTATGAATCCTGGCTTAATGAAACTATGGTTTGCTTTAATCTAAATGCCAGAATTCCAATTTACCCTTTGTTCTTGTACTCCACTTTGTATCTTTTGGGTACCAGTGGAAGAAACTGAGAAAATAAATGAGGCGTTAGTCAAGCAAGCGGTGACTTCAGCTGCACTTGGTTTGTTCAGCAAACCATGGTTAAAATAAAAACTGGCTGACTATTATGTACAAATGCAAACTTACCAAAACCCAAATGTGGATTTTCCTCACTGAGAATTTTTTTTTTTTTAAAAAAGAGATCAATCTGGTGTCTGTTAAATAAATTATTAAAATACTGAACAGAATTTCATAAAATTTGACAAACAATACTTTTGGGTCTAAAAGGAAATAGGCAAGATTCTACAGGAGAAACCTATCCTGGTTTCTGTCTTCCCTAATGTGATGCTATACAAAAATGTTATATTACAAATTTACCTCTGAAAGTAACAAGTTAGGAAAAATGGATGCATTTATAATATGTTTCTAGCAAGTTGCACTTACAATATATTTAAAGAGTATGGTGGCTTGCAATTAATTTCCTATGTATTTTATTCACTGTATGAAGCATCAAAGGAAGTAAGGCAACCTTCAAAAGTGGTAGTCTTTATGATCTAGAACAGGGGTCTCCAACCTTGGCAGCTTTAAGCCTGGAGGACTTCAACTCCCAGCTTTGCTGGCTGGGAAATTCTGGGAGTTGAAGTCCTCCAGGCTTAAAGTTGCCAAGGTTGAAGACCCCTGATCTAGAAAGCCTGTTGGATGGTATTCGAAGTTCTCACAACTTTTGAGGTGACAGAATTGAATCATACAGCTGTATTCTCTGCTCCTCAAGGCATTTTTACTAGTGGAAAGTGAAAGGAGACAAGTTGTAGCAGAGAATACTGGGAAACAAGGCAATATTTCTATTTAAAAACAAGTTTAGAAGGGTTAGAAAATGATTTGGAAGGTGGTCTAGAACCTCAAACCACCAAAGTATGTTCTTGCTATTCATTAAAAAAAAAATATCCAACCTTTCCAAGCTTCCAATGGTGCTGCTGGGTTGAGGGACCCTTCTAGAGTCTGCTTTAACTTTACAGCAGAGGTAGCTGTTTTTTTTAAAGGCTTATGTAAGTATGTAAGGTAAAGGTTCCCCTCGCACCTATGTGCTAGTCATTCCTGACACTAGAGGGCAGTGCTCATCTCCGTTTCAAAGCCAAAGAGCTGAAGATGTCTCCATGGTCATGTGGCCGGCATGACTAAATGCCAAAGGCGCACAGAACGCTGTTACCTTCCCACCAAAGGTGGTCCCTATTTTTCTACTTGCATTTTTTATGTGCTTTTGAACTGCTAGGTTGGCAGAAGCTGGGACAAGTAACGGGAGCTCACCCCGTTACGTGGCACTAGGGATACGAACCGCTGAACTGCCAACCTTTCGATTGACAAGCTCAGCGTCTTAGCCACTGAGCTACCACATCTACACTATGTAGAAGCTTTAAAAAATTTTGATTCCTTTAAGAAAGAATAGAGAAATTCTTCAGAATAGTTTCCAATTTTTTTCCAAAATATGGCAGACATTTCCAATTATGAGGGGAAGCCAAAGAAATTTCATGCACATTTCCTCTGTTTCTTGAAGGACCAAAAATATGAACAGAATCTTGGCTATGCCTTTGCTTGTAGCAACAGCAGCATAATTGAATATAAACTGACGTAGGTAAATTATCTCAAATTATCTTTTTTAAAAAAATATGTAATTTCAGTTATTTTTGCACATTTCTTCTCAGACATTCTTATTTTTCAAAACCCATATATGGCTTACACAGTGGCAACTATGGAAATGTAATTTATATTGTTGTTGTTTTTTTTTTTTAAAAAAAGTAGAACTCTTCATCACTGTCAATAGCTTTCCAGATACCAGCTGTCAGGGATGGAGTCAAAACAAATGTCAGGAAAGTAGCCACAGCTATGCATTTAAAGTCCCACCTTAGTTTGTGTGTGCTGCAACATAAGGGAGAATTCCCACCCTTTTTAATGTTGTGTTGCCTGTGGAAAAGAGCAGGGCTTTTATCATAGGTCCAGGATATTTGTCGGACCATCTGCAATCAGCAACAGCTTCCCATCGCCCGGTGAGTTCTCACAGGGAGGGCCTACTCAGGGTGCCGTCGGCTAGGCAGTGTCGACTGGCGACCCCTAGAGGCAGAGCTTTCTCTGTGGGTGCTCCCACCCTCTGGAACCAACTTCCTCTGGGACTCCGGTTGGCCCCTGACCTCCGCACCTTCTGCCACGACTTAAAGACATGGTTGTTCAGCCTGGACTGAGGGGGTTAACATGTATTTTAACACACTTTTATTCGGATATTTTATTGTTGTGAGCCACCCTGAGTCCTACAGAGATAGGGCGGCATATAAATAAAATAAAATAAATATGGCTCTGCCTGCCATCTTGGTTTGTTGATGTACCCTTGGCAGACATTGTTTTAGACAATGACCAGTGAAAAAAATGTTGAAATGCAAATAAGGATGTTCTTACTTTGCTTCTGTTGGTAACTAAGATATGAAGTGTTCATCAATTATCCATGGGTATAAACATGCTAATGATATTCATGATTTCTTCCTTTACTATAGAAGTTAAAAAGGATTATGTAAATAGCTGTTTTGGAGCATCGATTGGCTTAAGCTTTCCATTTCAAGAAGTTCTGGAAATAAATACTAAGGTGGACTTCAATAAATGTGGCTCAGAAGGAGGCATGAGCGAAGGTAGGAAATAGACTTCTTCACTTGTGAATTTAAAACCTCTTTGTTTCCATAAGGGGACTCAGGCACTAGAAATTATTCTTCACAGAGCAAAGTAGACACAGCATTCTCTTGCTGCCGGTCCTCATTCTATTTGATAAAATATAGAAATTAAGGATTCTTTCAAAGGAGAAGAAAATGTTTATGAGGGGCACATGGTAGCTTTGGTCATAAAATGACTAGGACATATATCGAAGTGTCTTGAATTTCATGGGACTCCTTCTATGTTTTGCTAATTTCTTGCCATTAATTGAAATCATTCATAAAGATGAATGGCAAATTAAAGGGGAAGGAACAATAACAGGAAAAAAATTATTTTGAATTCACAAGAAGGAGGTCAATGCCATGATGCAGTTTTAACATCCATGTTGACAAATGCTGTGCATACTATGATTATATATTATGCTGTAGATGAATAGCACCAATAGGATTTTCTTTTACTGCCTATTCCAAATTCTTGTCATTCTTATCCCCTTTTAAGTTACTTCAATTAATGAATGTCTGTAGAATTAGGGAAATCATAGAAATGAAGTCTAATTTTTTTCAACTGTTCAACTTTCCAGACGGCGATGGAAAAAACTCAGTAGTAGAAGATATTATTCCCCGGGTAGAAGGTGGAGATTCCTCATCCATTGCCAGAATCATGGAAAATAGGAGCTCCATAGCATACCGCTACTGGGGGAGGTCATTAAAATTTAATCCCACCATTATTGATTTTGAGGTAAACCTTTGCTTTCACATGTAGGAATGCTGCATTTCTAAAGGATTGAAAATGTACTGGAGCAGATCATTTTATATTTTGATAGCGATTCCATCTTAGAACAGGCTTAAATGTAATGGGCTGTAGATACACTGACCTTCTCCCCATTTCACAAGGATACAAATGTTTTTTGTTTTGTTTTTTGAAAAAGAAGAGGCCAAAAAAAAAAAAAAAGACTTTCAAAGTAAGGGAGAGGTAAGAAGAGAACTTTCATTCTTAATGTTTAAGTTTATGTTTATTGCACCATGGCAACTAGATTGTCAAAAGAAAGGTGAGAATAGGAACACCCATTTTAGGAAACTGAGGATTGTTGTTCTTCAACAAGGAAGAATGGATTGTATTTTTTTAACCTAGGTACTGATAAGATTAATCCTGCTGTGAAGCATTTACAAGCAGGCAGTTTAGATATCCTGTCTAAGATGAGAAATAGCTACAGAGATGAAAACAGTCAACTGCCTTTGTAGAGCCTTCTAATTGTTTCCCTAGTTGATAGAGACATTTGGAGCAGATGCGGGGCAAGAAGGTGCTAAAGAAAACCGTGGTCGCTAGATCATACACATCATACAGATCGTTTAAAATGAAATCAATTGTGGACATTTTGTCTCAAAAAATAAAAGGAGCCATAAATATAAACTTTTCTGGCTCTCTTTTGCATACGTTTTGTACCTGGCAGCAGGCTTAGATCTCCAAGAAATATAATAGGATTCTGGTTTTGTCCAGAAGGAGAGAGTTCCATGTATTTGGTTGCTGAGCAATGCAACTAAGACTTCTCTAAGCTAACCAAATGAAATAGTTCATTTGTTCGGTTCTGTATCTTCATCCATGGCTGCAAATATAACATCAGTTCATTATATAGCAATAGCACTTAGACCACAGGTATCAAACTTGATCGTGTCACATGACATATTATGACGTATCATGATATTTTTTGCCTTTGCGGGAGCTGGGGTGGGCGTGACCTTCCCATGTTCAAATACACTATCATTCAAGAGAGAGTAAGGAAACTAGAATTCCAGTTAACCACCTGAACTATATAAAACAGTAGAGGATGATATGCAAAATCCTTGAAATTTTGCTGGTATCTAGAACCCAGGGGTGAAATGCTACCAGTTCTCTCCGGTTCGAGCAAACCGGTAGTGATAAAAACTACTGGTTTGGGCGAACTGGTAGTAAAAAAAGCTACAATCTGACGATCAGCTGTGCCGCGCGGTTTAACTTTGCTAGAAAGCAGGATTTCCTGCTTTCTAGCGAAGCTAAACCACATGGCACAGCTGATCCCCCCTTCGCTGTTCTACATACCCTCCCAAGCCTCCTTTTCACACGTACTGCACATGCGTGCATGTGCGCGTGGCACATGCCAAAGGAAGCTAAACAATGGATGACTGTATAATTTAAGTCCCTAATTCTGGCAGGTTCAGATGTTTTGGAACTGCAAAAACCTCACTGTCCTGTAAATTCTGGAGATGAGTTGTTATCCCAACACATCTAGAAGGTGCTGATCAGTGGTGGGATTCAGCAGGCCAGTTCAGGTGAACAGGTAGCTAAATTTCTGGCTGGCCCCGCCCATTCCAGGAGTCCCCACACTCCCCATTTTGTCACCCAGGTAAGTGCAGGGAAGCCGACTAGGCCCAAAACAGGGTGCAGGTGGGTGCGGTGTGCTCCCCGCAACCCGTTTTCACTCCCAGGAGGCTTCAGTGATGCCTCCTAGATCCAAAATGGGGCACGGGGGGGGGGGGGGCGTGCGTCCTCACCCCCCATGGCCTGTTTTCCCTCCCAGGAGGCTGCAGGGAGGCCTCCTAGGCCCAGAACAGGGCACGGGGAGTGGGGGGTGGCGCAGCCCGCCTGCAGCCCGTTTTCTCTCCCAGGAGGTTGCAGGCAGGCCTACTAGGTCCAAAACAGGGGGCGCGGGGGCAGTGCATCCCCCCCGGGAGCCATTTTTGCTTCCAGGGATGTGCAGGAAGCCAAGTGCTGCCTGTCACACCCCCTGGCCACACCCACTATGGCCATGCCCACCCAGCCAGCCAGTCATTAGGGCAGAGAACCAGTTGTTAAATTATTTGAATCCCACCACTGGTGCTGATTTTAGGTAATACTGGTACCGTATTACCAGTATTAAAATCTTTTATTTTTCTATTTAATTGAAGCCAGACCAGCTTTCCCATCCTGGGTGGATAAATTTCCATGAATTCTGAATGAAACTGTTTGCCCGGCATTTAGTCCTTAACCCGTAAACGACAGGTCCAGGAACATTGCAAGTGCTGATGGTTTTGGAGTAGATTCAGACATCCAATAATTACTAACCTCCACTTGAATGTCCTCTCCATTTGACATACTGTTGTTTGCTAAAGTGTCTTCTGTAAATATTGTTTTAAAACAGCCTTTTTTTTTCAAGGCTGTGGAGAATCTCTTATGCAGCAATCCTCTCAACCTCTTGAATTACAGGAAACCTCTGTAAACAAGACTGCCCTGCACCTATCTCAGCATTCCTGACAGCTCTGCACACTATTTGTATTTCTGACACTTGATCCCTCTTTCCACACTGCATTGCTCCTGTGCATTGGGCTGCAGAGCTTCAAGCTACCAATAAAAAGTAGCTAAGAATTAGAGGTTCCTGTATGCTTTTATTGTCATCTGGGGGCTCAGCAGGATTATTGCAGCCCAGATGTGCTAGACAGATCCACTCGATTTGAATTTCGGAGCCCACCTCCTTTGCATTCTCCAACAGCCCATTTGGATCTTGGCCAATGATTGATGGGAAAGGTTCTTGAACTTGCAAACTGTCACTTTGTGAAAATATTTATCCAGCATGTAGCTGCTGTGTAAAAGGCAAATTCCATGTTGGGTAACAATTAGAAAGTCTTGACAGATGACAGACCTGCTCAGAAGCTCAGTAGGGTCAGGCTTAGTTAACAATTGGAATATAGAGACAGAAAGTTCAAGAACTGTTGTCTGTATTGAGAAACTGGGGGTGAGGGGGACCTTTAGATGGTAATGACAAATTGTCCTTATTCAGTATCAAGCTTAGATGAAAAGACAACTTTAAACAATTGGAAAAAGGATCGATGGGTTTGTTTGTTTATTCATGTCAGAAGCATCACAATTAAAATTAATCATAATGTAAAGGTAAAGGTTCCCCTCACACATATGCGCTAGTCGCTCCCGACTCTAGGGGACGGTGCTCATCTCCATTTCAAAGCCAAAGAGCCAGCACTGTCCGAAGACGTCTCCGTGGTCATGTGGCCGACATGACTAAACACCAAAGGCACACGGAACACTGTTACCTTCCCACCAAAGGTGGTCCCTATTTTTCTACTTGCATTTTTTTTTTAATGTGCTTTCAAACTGCTACGTTGGCAGAAGCTGGGACAAGTAATGGGAGCTCATCCCATTACATGACACTAGGGATTCGAACTGCTGAACTGCTGAACTGAAATTAAGCATACTATACGACATAAAATTTAAAATACAAGTTTAAAATATGTATACATTTATTCAGTATATATCTTGTTTTTTCATTTGCACAGATATATTCAAAGCAGATTACAGCAAGGAAAAGAATGCAAACTGCAAATAATGCAAAAGTTTAGAAGTACAAAATTAAAAGTGATGGTAGTGTAATACCTATCATACAAATCAATGTGTGAAGCCAACTTCTTCGGGCAAGCTGCATATAGTTCCGTTCCTTGCATTTCCAAAAAAGATATTACAAAAATGAAAAAAGAAAAACCTGTGGAAAAAGATGATCAAATTGATAAAGGGAACTAGAACAGTACCTTAGGGCAAGCAGTTGCTTTTAGCTCAGGAAAAATGGTAGGCTGAGAAAGAAATATAATAAGCATTTTTAAAATAATGCAGAGCGTGGGGAAAATGTCTTGTGAGATATTTCCCTTCTGCTGTCATCAAAATAGTTGGGGAAAGTTCTCCCACTGAAGATGTTGAGTGGGGAAAAATTCAGATAGAGAAGAGGCAAGCTTTTGTATTGTAGCCAGGTGATTATGGACATTGCTACCATAGATGTAAATGGCTGTGTATTAAAGATGCTCATAAGTGTGTATAAGATTAGCAATGATTATTGGCCACGAAGACTAATGTTGCCTCCAGAGATCAGTAAAAGACGCATCTGATCAGGAGAGACCTATTGTCTTCATCTTCAACTTCTGGGCTTCCCAAAGTCATCTGGGTAGCTACAATAAAAACAAAGTCTTATCCAACATAACTTTTTGTATAATGATTAGATGAATAATTATATTTAAGATTTTTGAAGGAGGGAGAAATCCATATTTCACACTACATTGCAATAACATTGCTTTTCTCTGACTTGGGTTTTGCTTTGATTTGCAGTATGAACTTTCATTTGTTGTGCTAACTCATCTTGGCTATTTGCCCTGTAAGCAGTAAAGAGAGCAAATAGTTGAGCAATCTCTCCCTCAGATCTTACAGCCTCAGAAATTAGATCATTCTGAACTCTTTCAACGCTATATTTGTATATACTTATTTATACTGACTTTCCCAGAAAATAAGGCAGCAATCTTAGCCAACCTTGTATCAGAAGTCACCAGTTTGGGGAAAACTGCAGAAACAGAATGATTCATTCCTTCTTTCTGAAAGCTTCACTGGGTAGTACACTAGTATAAATAGAGATTTCATATTTATCTAGTTCCAGAAAGTGACTTGACTTGGGAAATCATACTGGGTACAAACGAGAAACCCATTTTTAATGAACTTATGGCTGCTCTCAGGGAGAGCCATAGAGGCTAAAAGACTCATGCATGTTGCTTGATGCCTTTTCTCCTACACATAATGACTAGAAGTGCTCTACAAATCTCTGTAGTCACAATGACTTGAAGTCACTAAAATGTCAGTTCTTAAAGTCACCATAAGGCCTTTGGTGCTATTGTTAATGCTGTCCCTTGTGTCCTGCTCAATATCTTCCAGGCCATCTAGCAGCTTTATAGAGAAACTTGGAGAAAATCTTTCTTGAGATCCTTTTAAAGATCTCCTTTATAGAATATCATCATTTCTTTTAAAAAAAATGCAAGATTCAGGCTAAGAAGTAGAAGTAAACCTACCTGAGGATTAACAGATTGGTCTACACTACAGGATCACCAGAGCCTGAAATCTCTAAACAATTCTTCCTTCTCTATCCCTGCTTTTAAATATAAAGATTAAAAAACTATCTTTATATAATATAACAATAGACATTTTTTAAAAAAAGATATTGACAATGCACCCCTAACTACTTTTTTTTCACTCTTGTTCCCCAAATGAATTCCTATAGCATTAATCCCTGTTGTTTCCAACACAGTCCAACACATATTTAGAGAACTTCAGGTATCTGACTTACTGTAGACATTATCCACATTTTCTATGTCTACTTCTGTATTTAATCTAATTGTTTCAGTTATGGGAGCCATTTGCTCAATGTGAAGATGTCTTTGGCTCCTGCGCCATGTTGTTTCCTCCATTCTCTATAAGAATCCCACAAATGAGATTTTATGCAGCTTCTCAGGATTTTTTTAAAAAAAGTGTATATAGAAGTTTATAACAGGGAGGAAAAAATTGAGAGACAATCCTTGAAAAGTCAGATGGAGCCATTCATATCTTGGATTATCTATCAAGATGATTATCAAAATAAATATTTTGCCATTCCATCCATTCTGTACCTGCACCATTTAAGTTTATTGGTTTACAAATTGCCCCTTTCCCAAGATATCCTGATACTTTCTGGGCATTGTATTTCACCTTTCCCAAGGTTGAAGTAACAACACCCAAAACAACCACAATATAAAAATACTTTTCCTTTTTCTCTTTTTCCTCAGCTGCAGCCCATGCATGAATTATTGTCTAGGACAACCCTTGGTAATATGGAAACCAAGAGGAGAAACTTGAAAAGGGCTTTAGACCAGTATTTAATGGAATTCAATACCTGCCGTTGTGGTCCCTGTAAGAATAATGGTGAGCCAATATTGCTGGGAGCTACCTGTGTTTGTGAGTGCAAGCAAGGCTACCTAGGCCCAGACTGTGGACAGACAAAGAGGACAGGTAAGACTTCTGAGAAAATATTGTTAAATGAGACCTCTTGAGATCAGTAGGCTGTAAACAACATTTACCTTCAATACCTTGGATCTCCTTGTATGCCAGGCTACCAAAGGAGCTTTATCCAGGAATCAGACTGGCATTTTAAGCCAGTTTGAAGGGTTAACTAAAGACCTTGTAGAAGTAGCTTACTGCAGTGGCATAAATCATATCAGAGACTGCAAGGGCAGAGCCAAGAAAACCCCCCAATAAATATTAATGGGGATGTCCAACGCTTGCAGCTTAACCCTATGCAGATTTAAGTGTAGTTAAATTGATTTATTCTAGTGGATATGGGTAGCACTTAATTCCGTATGGGATTGTGTCAGGTCAGTCACTTCAGCCTCAAGTTCTCCAGATAATTCTTTGATATAGATGTGGAATCTCTCATACTCACTCTCTCTCACACACACATTGTACTCTCAAAGACCCATTATATAGATATATAGCAGAACCTGAGGTTCCCCTGTTGTCAGTAATTGCTTGCCTACAATTCTTTCAATCCATGAAAGGAGATGCGAAAGATGTCTTGCTGCTACGAATCCAATGCATACATTTATAGTGATTGTGCCACCATAAAAATCAGCATTTATTTGGGAACTTTTAGTATAGTACTTACATTCAGCCACAGTCAACAATAGCTGGGTTGCAGAAAAGAGAGCTAAATTGCATGTACAGTACTCTATGAACAGTATATAATGAGAAAAAGCACAAAAATAAAAGGAGGTACAGCTAGTGTGGTATAATGCTTAAGGCATTGGATTAAAGAGTATCAGGGGTGGGATGCTGGGGGTTCGCAGGGATTTGGGAGAACCTATAACCTATAAATATGACTTCTGCAATAGAGTAATAAATGTCTGATACACTCTACCTGATCCTGTTGTTAGTCTCGCTAATCCTCATACCTTTTACTTTAAACTGTCTACCGTGGACCTTTCATGGCGTGCATAAGCGCACCAGCGTGCCTACCATCCCTGACCTACTGTCCCCATTTATATGTAACCTCTAGCTAAGATTCTGTGCAGTCTGGAGAACCCCCAAATCCCACTCCTGGCTGGCCCTGCCCATCCCAGCCCTCCCAGGAGTCCCCACATGGCCTGTTTTGGATGCAGGTAAGCGCAGGGTGCTTGCGGAGGCTCAGGGAGGGCGAAAAATGGGCCTACTGGAAGTTTGGGAAGTTCCCTCCAGAGGGACTCCGGAGCCTAGGGAGACTGTTTTTGCCCTTCCAGAGGCTCGAGGAAAACCTCCGGAGCCCAGGGAGGGCAAAAACGCCCCCCTCTGCCATGGTGCAGGAGGCCGACTAGGCCACACCCATGATGGCCACGCCCACCCAGCAAGAGGCAGAGAACCTCTTGCTAAAATTTTTGAAGCCCACCGTGAAGAATATGAATACCTGGGTTATAGTCCAGATACAGACATTGAGGATTCCTGTGACTCTGAGCCAGGCTCAGCCCAATGTACAACCCAGGTTTGTTGGTCTGAGGAAAATTTAGAATATAGAGTAGCCAACAGGTAGTATGTGAATCAAATAAATAACCCACAAGAAAAGCCTCCGTGGAAAATAATGCAGCAGATACCACTCTAGAACACCTGCCCCATTTAAAATGCTTGGATACAAGACAATGTATTTTGTAATGCCTAAGGCAGGATTTCTCAACCTCAATAACTTTAAGATGTATAGAGTTCAATTCCCAGAATTCCTCAGTCAGCATGATGGGAGTTGAAGTCCACACATCTTAAAGTTGTTGCAGTTGAGAAACCCTGCTGTGCTGTTGTCTTTGAGTTCATTTTGGATCATGTCGATGCAGTCCTAATAAATCTGTCATTTCAATGAATACAGGTAAAAATGAAGATTAACAGGTGGGTCTTACAAAGAACTCTTAAAGCAGCCTATTTTTCTCCACCCATTGCAGTTTAAAGCTGAAACGTCAAACAACTTTAAGGTTTTTTTGGGGGGGAGAGGGGCTGACAGACAAGAGAAAATATTCTATACCTTTTTATGATTCTGAATATTGCAGGCAACACACGATTCATGCAATGTGGAAAAGTCCTAGGTCTCTCTTCTGGCTGCTTCTCTGTAAAAATCAATACAATGAAATAGAAAGGGTGTTATATTGTTTGTATGCTGTGAATTTCCCCACTTCCCATTCATTTTACAGGCATGTTATACTGTTTTTTTAAAAGCAGGATAAGGCTATTTTGGCTTTATGTAATATATGTGTGTGATACTTCAAGTTCTAGAAACAGGATTCTGATCTTTTTGCCATTGATTGAGACCTATGGTGAGAGAAGTTACCATCCTTAGTTCCACCCTCATATCCTACTAATGAATTCCTAGAGGAAGATGGCTACTGGATTAGGAGAAACTTCGTCTGGTCAACAGAACTCTCCCTAAATACTTACATCAAAAGATTGTTGGTCTTGAGCACTATACAAATAGCATTAGTTCTGGAATAAATTTCTTTTAGATCAGGGATGGTCCAACTTTTCAGAACTTAGTAAGTGACATCTATAGTAATTCCAGAAATATGTAAATGTTGCAAAGCTATATAATGTTGCTGGTATTTTTACTTATTAATAATTGCCAGTAATGTCCAGGTTTGTCCATAAACTGGAATGGGTTTGATTTCTTTGTTTTATTCTAAATGTTGAACAAATCTGAAACTGGCTGAAAGTTGCTAATCACAATGTACTGTGTTACAGGTTATCCAGTCCATGGTAGCTGGAGTTGCTGGACTCCATGGGCAGCTTGTCAAAGGGGATCTAGAAGCCGCACAAGACAATGTACAAACCCACCTCCTGAAAATGGTGGAACAGCATGCCCAGGCAGGAATACACAGACAGAGATTTGTTAATAACTAATAATGCTATGAGTGGATTAATGGGTTGTGCTACCAGGCAGGAAAATGTTGCAAACTTGATGCAAATAGAGTCAAAACAAATGGGCCATAAATATTGACTTACCTTTAGGAGAGTGGAAAATCCCAGTAGCAAGAATATACAGAAAAAGAAATGTAAATGTTTTGTACACTTTGTACACCAGAATTGTAATTGTAGTAATTATTTTTGTTGAATTTAGAAGTCCATCATAAGGAAGACATTTTTGCTCTGCACAAAATTTAAAGCAAAAAAAATTGTTATATTGCTGGCCCTGTAATATATTACTGACTAATATGTTGGGACTATTCAGAGAATTCATCATGTGGATACCTAGTGTATGATACAAAATAGAATGTACTTCTTTCCTAGAATTGTCTATTTTACTATCATGGCAACAAAAAACATTTTTTTTTCTGCTACTGAACAAATTTGTTCCCAAAGTAAGATGTAACAATTGGGTCCAAAATTATGAAGATTCTTCTTATCATTATCATGATATTTTTCTAAAGTTCACTACTATGGCTATAATTCAAGAGTTGATCAATACAGGCTGTTTTCTTCAGATAAACAAATTCCTAAACAAAGCAGTCCTTTTGGTATAACTACTAAGATGATAAATTGCCTCTGGATATAAATCCTCTATATATTCTGCCACTTAGGTAGTCTTAGCTTTTTAAACAACAGCAATAGTAATAATACTTTGGTGTAACACTTTTCAAACTTCAGGAGTTGTAAAAACCACACGTGTTGATCAGAATTCAAGCAACTGTTACAGCTGTCAAATAAAGCTCAAATATTAATTCAGAGATCCAAGAGATAAAATATTAAGGGAAGCTAGGCATTTCTTTAACCATAGTAGATCTACCCAAATTGTTACAAACTGAATCTAATAAAAGCATTTTGGAAAACAGTGTGAACTGGCTGCCTTTTACTTGGAACATCCAATAACAAAAGATATTCTGTTTAATCTGTTTAATAATGTAATGGCAGATAGCATAAGGATAACAACATTTCCAGGAACAATTTATGCTGGGGAGGGGGGAAATCCTCATGGTGACTTCTGTAGGGTAAACAACTTGTGCTCTTTGTGAGAATGGCTCCTAGGCTGGAAAAGAAGCGATTACTGTAGTAATATGTTGTATAGCTCTAAATGAAGATATTTAAGGTTTCTAAATGAATCTTTTGTACAAGTCATAATTCCCTTTCTCACTCCTCAAAAATCTTTATCCAATGGAACAGATAACTTCAGAAGAAGGTGTTACAGATGGGCAGCTAGCTATCAGCATCTACCTGAAAATGATCCTTCTCATTGTGATCAAGAATATCATTTCCTGCTGGGAGGATGGGTTTGTCAATTTCTCATAAGAAGTAAGCATCATGGCGCAGTCAGAAATGTTGTTTATGGGTATTCTAGTGAGTTATTTCAAGTTAAAGCATGAGTATCTGCCTATTAAGCTGTTTCAATCATTACATGTTCCCTCTCCTAATGCAGAAATAGAGAAGTTTTGATTTCATAAGGAGTGGGATAGGCAGAGGAGGGCTGGTTGATCAATTGAAGTGTTGAACAAAATTAATCTAAACATTTATTGACAGGCAAGTAAGATGATGAATGGAATCCAGTTTGAATTAGAATGGTCTCAAAGGTTTCTCAGTGATAGATCTGAAATGGGATAATCCTTTTTTTTTTTATGGGAGTGGTTCTAATTTCAAGCCCCACTAGCTACTGTTCATGTTTCATATCAGCTTTGCTATAGATCATTCCACGAAGCTCCAAAGGCCAAAATTCAATATAGAATAACAATAGGATATAATGTAGCACACTGAGCATAATCCATACTTAAATAAAATCTGATGGGTAGAAAGGTCTTTCACAGACAACCTATGAGAACTCCATCTTAAGCATCCAGTCTGAGCTCCATAAATTAAACAGAAAATCAATTATAAAAATGAGGTGTCTACAGAATAGAGAATGACAGGGTTGGAAGGGATCTTGGAGGTCTTCTACTCCAACCCCCTGCTCAGGCAGGAAGCCCTATGTCATTTTAAACAGAAGAGTCCAATCTCTTCTTAAAAATTTCCAGGATTGGTGTACCCACAACTTCTGAATGCAAGTTGTTCCACTGACAAATTGTTCTAACTGTCAGGAAATTTCTCCTTAGTTCTAGGTTGTTTCTCTCCTTCATTAATTTCCATCCATTATTTCTTTTCCTGCCTTCAGGTAGTTTGGAGAATAGGTTGACCCACCTCTTCTTTGTGGCAGCCCTTATTGGAATATTGCTATCATGTCACCCCTAGTCCAGGGGTGGGTTCTAAATTTTTTTACTACTGGTTCTGTGGGTGTGGCTTATTTTGTGGGCGTGACTTGATGGTCATGTGACAGTTCATGTGATAGGATTTAGCAGAGGTACTGGTCTACCAGGCTTTTAACTGCTTGCAGAGCTGTACCAGTCTACTCATTTGTTTTTGGAGGCACTGGTCTACCCATTTGTTTTTGCAGGCATTGGTCTACTCATTTGCTTTTGGAGGCCCTGGTCTACCCATTTATTTTTGCAGGCACCGGTCTGCTCATTTGTTTTTGGAGGCATCGGTCTACCACCACACTGTCTTTTAACACTGATCAGCTGTAGGCGGCCCTTTGAAGCCCTGCAGCAAGAGTTTAAACAGTTTTTTTCCTTCTAGTCAATCAGCTGGGACTCAGGAGGCAGCAATAGTTTGGGGGTGGGGCCAAAAGAATAATGTGGGGGTTGTGGGGGGCAGAACCGGTTCGGTGACATCATATCGTCACCGCTACCGGCTCGACGGAACCGGGAGGAACCCACCACTAGTCCTTCTTTCATTAGACTAGACATATCCAATTCCAGCAACCATTTTCAATATGTCTTAGCCTCCAGGCCCCTAATTTGTTGCTCTTCTCTACGTGTAATATGGAATCTTTTGATTACATATTAGAGGGTTTGTATTTTTTAAAATAGCATGTTTCTAAATCATAGAGCAAATAGTGGGGAAAAAATAATGGATGCAAGAAAGCTAAATAGTATTTTATTTGTTTTGGTGAATTCTGTTTAGTTGTACCAATGTAAACTTCAAAGTCTCTAAATTCCAGCTTGGTATAATCTTTGTACAACCTGATGATGGATAAAGGACTCATAGCCGCACACAGAGCCCTTCCCGTGGAGGACAGAGCTGCACAAATGAGGCTATTTTCTGTTTAAGACTAGCTGTGAATCATCTATTAGTACACCAGCATTTTATCTCCAAGGATCCCAGAACTGGAGATGTTAACAGTCTGGTTGATTTAAGACCTCTTTTGTGGATGCAGAACATAAATCTCAGGGTAAGAATATGCACAGGACTGAGCTAAGTTGAAAGACTGTGACGGGGAGTCCAACAATAACACATTCCTAATGAACTGTGGTGAAAATGGGCCTAGGTGAACATAGACAGACCTAGTAAATATCAACCAAGATGCATCTGAATGAGGCAGCTTTAACAGGCAAAGGCTACAGTGCTAATAACTTAGGTGGCAAGGATGAATTAAAGGACAAGGTGAAGGGCAAAAATCAATCTCGGATTTGCCATGCATGAAACTTTCAGACACGCCTCTTCTTTTCCCGCCTCTCTCTCCCAAAAAGTCAAGGGGGAAGCAGTTTGTGATGCTTCACTGCAGCATAAATGGAGGACGTAGACAGGGCTTCATTACCGAGGCACACACCATCTTCTGGGTGGGGTTTATTTGGGCGGACCAAGCGTTGGCCCAAAATAAATACATTGCCTGCAGAGATTGGGCCTCAGATAATTACATTCCTCCAGAGATGATGATTGAAGCACAATGATTCAATCTCGCCCTGAGCAATAAAGCAAAATAATCCTTTAGTGGCAACACTGCTGCTTCCATATTTGATTAAGCTGGCTGGAGAGAACAAAAGCAGAACATGAGGAGGGTCCCTTGACTTGAACAAATGAAATGCTTTTTAATAGCAGCAGGTTGGAGATACACGCTTTACAGCACTGCCTTGATGGACATTTCAAGTTTCTTGTAGCTCCACTAACCTGATTTAATACTGCTTTACACCCTGGAGGATTAAAACAATGCCTCATGTGACCTTTCTGTAAATATTACCCCTTCCCTCATGTTTTTTTTTCAACTGTTGTAGTTCATGAAAGCAATTTTCTTCAGATTGAACCAACTACAGTATTTGATCTGTCTGTAGAGACAGAAAACTGCATAACGCTTTGAAAATGATAACGATAGGTCAATGTTTTGCTATTTTTGATTTTTTAAAAGTATGTATGCTTTCACAAAAAATATGAAACAATCCATCTTAACTCTAGCTACGTTTATTTGATTGCTTAATTTTCCCCCCCAGCTTACACGTTGTTTTAGTCGTAACCAATTCTAAAGTGGCTTACAAGGCCAGTTTACAGAAAAAAGGATTAAAACAATAAAAGCAGCAAACGCAGCATTCTGGCTTGGAAAGGATCATAGAGCGGTTTACAGATGACAAAAAACAAAAAACAAAGAGGTTCTTTATGTGTGCCATGTTTGCATTCCTGGATCAGCTCCCAACCTCAAAATATTGTCTTCTTTCAAGCCTGAGTTTTTGCAATTGTTTCAAAATTCTGATTTTAAACAAGTGGCCATATTTAAGCCTCCCAAATAAATTTGATAGCTGTTTTATTCTTGATAAACTCCTGAGCCAAATATTTCTAAAGAAGGCTTGGTTATTCCTGATTTACAATTAGGACAGGGGTGAAATCCAGCAGGTTCTGACAGGTTCTGGAGAACCGATAGTGGAAATTTTGAGTAGTTTGGCGAACTGGCAAATACCACCTCTGGCTGGCCCCAAAATGGGGTGGGAATAGAGATTTTGCAATATCCTTCCCCCAGGAGTGGAGAGGGAATGGAGATTTTGCAGTATCCTTCCCCTGCCACGCCCACCAAGACACACCATGCCCACCAAACACACCACCAAGCCCACCCACAAAATCGGTAGTAAAAATATTTGGATTTCACCACTGAATTAGGGACAATATGATACATTATTCAGGTGAAAGAAATGGGAGATAATGCATTTCTTTATTCTTAAGTCTGTATATCTTAACAATATGGTATTTACAGCCACTATCTAACAAGACACATGTAGTATTCTTAAGCGCCTCTTGGTTTACCTATACTATACTATTCCCTTATTGTGGTGACCTGCACTAGCTACCAGTTTCTTTCTGGGTGCAATTTAAGATGCTGGTGCTTGCCTTGGAAGCTTCACATGGCCCAGGTTATAGAGTAGACATATAGGTCCCTTAAATATTGCCATCTACTGGGATTAGGAAGCATGCTTTTTCTGGAACAGTCCCTGCCCTGTGGCACCCTCCTCCCTCCCAGGGTATCCAGTAGCTTTAGCCAGCTACTGAGACAGAGTAAGATGGCAGCCTGGGAATGATTGTATTAGAGGCATTTAAGCATGATACAATGATGGTTGAGGCACCCAAGCAAAATTACATAGAGAACTTGGGCTGCAATTATTAAAATAATTTTGTTTTTTAAAATCAATTTTAATTAAACTTGCTAAACTGTGCAGCTTTTATCAGGTAAATATTTACTTACATGTTGAACCTGTTACCCCAAGACTTAGGATTGCTTCCATGAACTTTATCTCAATCAAAATCCACAATCCATGAAGTCGGAGAAATGAGAGAAAATGATTTTTCTGGAACTATCTTTAGACCAAGAAGAAAATGGAAGATGAATCTTGCTTCATTTCTAAGACCAGCAGTCTAGATACAGATTGAAAGTGTTGGCACTGATATTGAATGATCTTATGACATCAACGGGCAATGGTCATGAGATATTAAAAAAAAGTTTAATAAAGTGAGTCCCACAGTTGGAATATTGCTTCCAGTTTTGGTTGTATATAAGATTAACAAGAGTTGGGAGGGATCGTGTAGGTCTTTTAGTCCAAACTCCTAATCACCTTTGTTGCTCTTCTCTATACTCTTTCTATAGTCTAAACATCATATTATATTGTATTTTATATTTTATACTATATTTTATTATATTTTAATATCATGTTGGTAGCAACAATATAAAAAAATGTTGAAACTCTAAAATGAGTGCAGAGAAGAGCAACAAAGGTGAATAGGGGGTCTGAAGGTTGCAGGAATTTATAAACTAGTACAGGGGTGAGAAACTAGCGACTGGATGTATCATGCACTGGCCACACCCACCCCTGGTTTAGCGAAGGGGGGAAAAGTCACGATACGTCACATGATGACATCATGACGTTGCAAGTTTGACACCCATGAACTAGTGGGTCAATGATTGCTATATCTATGGTTTGGGATTAGGTGAGAGATTGTTAATCCTAGTCCTCTGTCAAATTCAGGGCCCTGGGTTTTAACCCAGAGCTCTTGCTGTATTTGCACTTTTGGAATTTGTGGGCAAGCATGAAAGCTAACTAATTCATGAACTGAGTTTTATTTCATGATGTGTGGCTTGAGAGAAAATACAAATATGCATTTTGTGTATTCTAAGAGAATACAAGTTTCAAAAATATGTACCGAGTGCAAAATGCAAAATCAGAGTTTTAATAGAAATGCCGAATCTGTTCGCCCATAGATATTTATTCAGCCATTTCTCTAAGCGCAGTAGAACCTGACAACAATTTTTTAAAATGAAGTCATCGGTGAGGGTTGAAAAAAAAACAAAAAACAAAGAGAGATACGATGATGACATTTGCCATGGCCTGCAAAACTAGACAACCAGAAATCCGGCAAGGATGTTAAATTCATTCAGTGGGATTTAGCTTCTTTATTTTTCTGAAAAGAGGGCAATGCCTGTCACCCATATAAAAGCAAAGAAACATTCAGCCAATCTTTGGCTGAATGTAGCACGTGGCAGCAAAACACCGCTTTTGAGGTGCTCTTCAAATGTCACAGAGAAACCACCATGAGCCCCGGGCTCCCCCACTTCATCCTCAACAATGAAAAAGGAGAGTTTGTGTAAGGAAGCTGAAGTGAAAAGGAAAAAGAAGGGGGGGGGGAGAAGCTGGACGGAGAGGAGGAGGAGAGGGGGGAGGAATCTTGCCTGCCAGGCCTGTAAAAGATTATGAGCAATTACACAGTTACTGTCGTAGTCAAAGAAAGTAATATAAGCAGCGCTGAAGGGCTCAGCGTGTAAGCCATACCCAGTGAGATAAAGCTCCAGTCATTTGCTGGCCTAAATTAAAAGCTCATAATAGGGATACACAAGCGCCCAAACAGAGGGTGGGGGTGAGTGGGGAGAGACAGTATACACTACCAGACTGTCTCTTTGTAATAAAGGAACTTTATCCCCCACCCCCATGAAGAGATGCTTATTGTGTGTGCATGTGTGTGTACATCCTCTCTGTACTATATAGTGTGTACAGTACTATGCACACTTTATGCCGCACAGTACTATATAGTACTATACAATATATAGTACTATACACATTGTATACTCTACAGTACTATATGCATATGTGTGCATGTGTGTGTACAAGCGTGTGCACCTACACACAAACATATGCATATTTACTGTGCTCTCTTGCTTTCTTGGCAATGAATATGACCTGCAGGATCTTACTACCTTCCTGATTCATTTAATGGGTGGGTGATGCCTTGGTTCAAATGCAATGCTGGAAAAAATATCAGAACCAGATGTGTGTAGGGATAGGAAGAAACAGCTTGATTAGCAAAAGCAGGAGAACTGGATAATGGAAACCAGCCCAGCATCTTCGATTTTCAAGGTGCAGACGCACGATAACAGCACAAAAGGGATTCTGCAAAATGGTTGACGTGAAAAAAAAAAAAAAAAAGGAAAATCCTTCTCGCTTTTTCCCACCCTGGGTACTTTGTTGGCTTGGTTTTTGTGATCTCCTTGAGTCAGGCAACAGCATGCACGTAAATAAATCAATTAGTCACATTTCATTGAAAAAAAATTGGTACGGATCCCCAGGAGGTTGCGCTGTGCATTAGAAATACGTCTGGGCATTGGATCTCCTCTTATATATGCTCCTAGCAGGAGTGCTGGAATGCTTAGCTGAATGGCAAAAAAACTCATTCTGTTTTCAATTCCAGTTGCCACACAGACTTGGCCAATGATGGTGAACCTACGACACATGTGTCAAAGGTGACATACCATGATGTTTTGAGTGACATGCCAGTCAGAGGTGGAATTCACCCAGTTCAGACCGATTGGGGCGAACTGGTAGCTCCGACAATCAGCTGGCCCCGCCCACACGCCCCCGCCCTAGCCTGTCCTTTATTTCCTGCTTTGTAGCTCATCTCAATCGACACAGCTGATTTCCCCCACTGTTCTACTTACTGTTGCTGACTTGGAAGGTAAGCAGCTGAGCTTCTAAATGCTCCATTTTCAGCACAAAGTGCGTGCTCACCAAACCAATTGTTAAAGTGGCAGCATTCCACCATTGATCCCAATGTTCACCAACACCGACAGAACACTGACAGCAACTGTTCTCAAAATTCTCATGTGATTTGGGGAGGCTGCAATGACTATGCGAGAATGGGTGTGCTCTTGTGTGGCTTTTGGACCCTCAAAAATCACATAAATACGAGGTATGCTTTCTCATGAAGGCTGCAGAAGCTGTGGAAAAGCATCCACATACCTGGGGGACTGCACAAGGTGGCCCTGAATGGCAAAGAGGCCACTAAGGGTGATGCCGAAGCCTGAGGCCCAGCCTCCACACTGCCACCAAATGCCTTTATGCCGGGAAGTATAGATGGAGGGGGGGGGGGTTTGATATAAAATTGTTTCTCTTTTTTGGAAGGGAGAAGGGTGACATGCCAGTAGAGTCAAGTCAGACATTTCCAAATTTTTGGCACGCTGAGCCTAAAAGATTTGCCATCACAGAACTTAGGCTGCATTTCTCGAGTCCAACAACATTGACAACTTAAAGGCCTCCATCAGCTTCAAACAGGCTTCAGGGTGCCCAGTTCTGCTCTAACCTGTGGTAGGGTAATGTAGAGTGAGCTTACTAAAGGCTTGATTTACAACTGCTTTTGACCCTAAAACTTCTGTTATTGAGCAAGACAGTTGTTAAGTGAGTTTTGCTTCGTTTTATGACCTCCCTTGCCATTTGTCATTGTTAAATGAATCACTGCAGTGGTTAGGTTAGTAACAGGGTTGTTAAGTGAATCTGGCTTCCCCATTGACTTTGCTTGTCGAAAGGTCGCAAAAGGTTATCACGTGACCCCGGGACACTGCAACCGGCATAATATGACCCAGATGCCAAGGCTCCAAATTTTGTTCACGTGACTGTGATTGTAATGGTCATAAGTGTGAAAAACAGTCATAAGTCTCTTTTTTCAATGCTGTTGTAACTTCAGTCACTAAACGAATGGTTGTAAATTGAGGACTACTTGTAGAATGTTTTTCAGCGTTAAGGTAGATGGACTTCAGTAAATCCTAGTTTTGTCTGATCTAGGCTGCAAAATTCTGTATGACCAAAATTGCACGAGACAGCAAAGAGTCAAGATCTTCTGTATCTCATGGCTGCCAACTCCTGATCATATCCAGTTTTGAAACCCAGATCACAAAGCCCTAAGTGATTATTTCTGTAAATTATATTTCAAGCTATTAACAATGGCCATTTTTATTTCTCCTTACTCTTGGAGAGGAAGCAAGATTGTCTTCAAATGTTAAATGCTGACAATGGAGGTGGGGGATGGAGGAGGGTGGGAGCCCTGAGCTTCAGAAGTTTCAACTCCAACAGCTCATTATTATTATTATTATTATTTTGTATCTTCCTCACCTTTTTCCTCCCAGCATTCCAGAGAAAATAAACAAAAAGACAAAGGGAGAAAAAGTTGTCTGGGGCTTTAAAAGCTTGCTCAACTGAAAAGAAGGGGCGGGGGGAAATATCTGTCAGTTTCAAGCTTCACATTTTTGACCGGACACCTGCAGAGAAGTTACAAGCTGACCTTTCCTTTAAAGGGCCCCAACTTCAGAAGCTGGGAGGAGGACTATGACAAAACAGCATCACAAGGTCCTCCCCAAGTCCTAATTTTTCAGCAATTTCAACTCTTATCACAGCTCCAACTCTATTGATCTGGGATAACGAGCTGCTTTCAAGCCAGCATCAAATTCTTTTGCGGAAACATTCATCGTTCATCCTAATAAAGTCACTGTCATCTTTCTTTCAAGAAATCGTATCTAGCAGGATTGGGCAATCATAGCTGGATTAGTCTGGTAGAAGTATCTGGGGAAAGCTTTCAGAGCATCTGGGTGAACCTCCCAAAGGATGTGCACACTTCAATACTTCTAGAGGGATGCTTTATTTAGGCTAACGTATTTGGGAAGCACCGCTTTCAAATGCTTTGCAATATCTATTCAAGGCTTCTTAATTGCAAGGCTTCTTGCAATTAAAATATTGTGTAGTCTTGGCTTCATTTTATACTTGTGTCATCCATGCTATATAGGGCATTGCATGCCAAAACAACTAGACACAAAGACAGTTTTTCCCCTTGTGCCATCACTCTGCTGAACACCTAATTACCACATAATTTATTTACCAAATATAAAAATATTGGCACATGTAGTAGGGCTGTATTACTATTATCCTTCTCTCTTTTCTACTTTCTCCTGTTGGTATCTTATGTTTATATTACTTGGTTGTTTGTATGTACTGTCAGAGTGTTTACAGCGTGACTACTATTTTGAGACAACCCAGGAGCAAAATACAGGACGCAGAGGTCTGTCTTACAAACAGTGGTTTATATACAAGACCTCTCTATATATACATACATACACGTGGTAGGCACATACCAGGCAAGCAATCAATCTTCAACTCTACACGGAGAACTACAATGCAGATAGAACACAACGAGGGGAGTGATACACGAGGAGAGATATGCGCTGTCATGGCCTCCCTTATATAGACATCTTCTTAAAGCGGCAATAACCCTGCTGACTCATCCTGGTCCACAGCCTTACAATGGCTGGTCAGCTTTAAATCATCATTGATGTACATTGTACCTTGAGAGCTTAAACACCAGAGACAAATTGCTTATGTGTCTAATCACACTTGGTCAATAAAGCTATTCTATTCCTGTTCTGTTCTGTTCTGTTCTGTCCTGTCCTGTCCTGTCCTGTCCTGTCCCGTCCCGTCCCGTCCCGTCCCGTTCCGTTCCGTTCCGCTCTGCTCCATTCTATTCCACTCCACTCCATTCCATTCCATTTTATTCAGGTCAGCAAAGTCAAGACGGGATCTGCAAAAGCTCTCTCAAAATCCCTCTCTTTTTAAAGTCCAAGTTACAAGCTGTCTGGGATGCGTCTGCCATCTTGATTTTCTCGACCCTCTCTGTGCATCTCCTGGTTGTTCAGCTAAATAAAAGTGGCTCCATCCATACTGTATATACTGGTAGTCCTCGATTTACAATTATTCGTTTAATGACTGTTCAAAGTTACAACAGCACTGAAAAAAGTCACCTGTGTCAATTTTAACAGTTATGATCATTGCAACATCCTTACAGTCACATGATCAAAGTTTGGATGCTTGGCAATTGGCAAGAATTTTCAATGGCCTGCAGCATCCCAGGGTCCTGGGATTATCCTTGGCAACCTTTCTAGCAGGGGTGAAATGTAAAATTTGTTACTACCGGTTCTGTGGGCATGGCTTGGTGGTGCTGGTGGGGGGGTAATGTGACTGGGTGGGCGTGGCCAACTTTTTTTTTTTTTAATTTTTCAAAGCATTTTTTCTAATGCTTTGAAAAGCCTCTCTGGCGTTCAGGCAACTCAGCTGGGATCGTCAGAGGCTTTTCAAAGCATTTTTTTAACCACCTCTTCGGCCAAGAGGTTGCAGAAAAAAATTCTTTGAAAAGCCTCTGACGATCCCAGCTGAACTGTGCAATCATCAGAGGCTTTTTTTTTTTACTTTTAAAAGCATTTTTTTGTCGGAAGAGGTTGTAGAAAAAATGCTTTTAAAATAAAAAAAAAAGACTCTGATGATCATGCGGCTCAGCTGGGCATGGGGAGGGGGGCGCAGGGATTTTTGCTACCGGTTCTCTGAACCACCCGCTGCCATTGCTACCGGATTGGGCAATCCGGTCCGAACAGGGAGCATTTCACCCCTGCTTTCCAGGGAGTTTCTGACCAGCAAAGTCAATGGGGGAAGCAGATTCACCTAATGACTGGATGATTCACTTAACAACTGTAGTGATTTGCTTACCAACCATGGCAAAAAAAAAAAAAAAGCTCATAAGAAAATGGGGCATGGCTCACTTAACAACTGCCTTGTTTAGCAAGGGAAATTTGGGGCTCAATTGTGCTCGTAAATTGAGGACTACCACTACTAATACCAAATAAATATGTGCTGATGTGCTCACTGGAAGAAACAAACAAGCATACATTGGGCAGAATATCTGCTATTTTGATTGCTGTTTGCCAGACTAACACGGGGTAAACTGAGGTAATTTGTGGACAATTCAAAATTGATGTTGTTTGACCGATTAATCTACAGAATATTGTGGCACTAGAAAGATTGTCATGTGTTAAAGAAGACCCTGAAAAACATTTTGGTTATCCTTGTCCTTTGAGCTGTTCTCCCCGCCCTTCCCTACAGTACGTGTCTAATGAGATAAATGCTTTACTGATCCTTGAAAAGTTTCTTCGCTGTATTTCTGCTCTCCCACCCAGCTCCCCAGGGTTTCCCTGCTGTCAAAAATCCTGATTTAGTTTAGCTCAGTGAGCCATTCAGCATTATGATGTGGTATGTGTTTCAAACATCGGATGCAACTGATAGGTACTTAATGAACCCCTGAGTTCCTAGCAGTCCTGCTTCATATTTATGCTAGAAAAGACAGGGAAATTTACATAAGAGACTTTCCTCTTGTCCAACTGGGCAGCTTCGAGTTTCTGCTTGAAAAGTGATGAGCGTCTCTGAAATGGAGGAAAGCTAATCAGAAAGCTGAGAATTTATTTGCTTAGATAAATCCATCAGAAATGGTAGCTGGGAAGCGGATTCTGCAGCAACATCATTTAGATATCTTGATGCGTCTTGAAAAGAAAGGAAGTATATTGACATTTTACTTCAGATATGAAGGCATGTGTAATTGGCGGTAAAAAAAATAAGTTTCTTTGAGTACCTATATTTCATAAAATCAGTTTCAGCATCTTCCTAACCTTGTTAGGTTCAGAAATTAAGCAAGGTCAGATCTGGTTAATAATCATATAGGCCAGATCCCAAACTTAAAAGGAAAATCAAACAGTAAAAGCAGTGACAAGCCACCTCTATGTCGTCATCAGGAGATGAGCTTAACCTGTGGTCATGTTTACCTTTTCATTTCATGAATTGATTCATTTATATTCATGTGGTATTCATTAACTTTCTATCCTGCCTTTTGACCAAAGTTTGTTCCCGGTGGCTAACATATGCAAAATAAGATTCAAAACAACAAAACAACAAAAATTATTATTAAAACAATAAATGTATTTTATAATACCAATAAAAAAGCAGTCATCAATGCAGTGCTTTTCAAATTTGGAAACTTTTAAGATGTGTGGACTTCAATTCCTAGAATTCTCCAGATAGCACGCTGGCTGAGGAATTCTGGGTGTTGAAGTCCAAACTTTTTAAAGTTGCCAAATGTGAAAAACACTGTATGAAAGCAATGGCATTCTAAGCTATATTTCTGTAAAGATTAAAAGGTCAGCGTTTATGAACAAAATGCATTCCCATAATTCGAGATGAAATCTCGAACTGGGAGATGAAATCCCAAAATTCCCCACTCTGCTTCTCACCAAGCATGTTTTGAATATAGGTAGTAGTAATTACTGTCTGTTGCCAAAAGCTGATGATTATTTCCTGGTGCTCTAAGGGATATAACCAGGAACATTCAACAAAGAAGAGGAGTTAATGCTTCTCATCCATAGTCCTCTGGAAATCACACAGAAGAAAATGCTCTAGCTAAGCACTTGAGACAAGGTAGTATGGGACTCTAACGGTATGTGGGAATGACCTTGGGAGGCAGGGGTTGTGGAGCCACAACCTTTGGAAAACAGTCCAATGAGAAGCAGCAAAGCCCACAGAAGGAATGGAAATGTGGCAAACATCTCAGAAGGGACCCTCCCTAGTTTCTTGGGCTGTAAAGGTGATGGGAGAGTGATATACCTTCGGATTCTGTTAATGTAACCTTACAATAAAGTAGAATTAGTTCATCTGGGTGTGCTTCCTGTCTGGACAACCTTGCAAGGCTGACAACAATCTTGCAAGTCTGGAAATATTATACATTTCTCCACCGTCACATTTACAGGCCCAAAAAATAGGGAGAGTGTCTTTCAAGATGTTTTGCTACACTCATTCCTTGTGCAAGCTAAGCTGCCTCTTATCCAATGGTTCCCCTGACTGGGGCTCTTTCCTCTATCTCCAAAGAATATTCCCACATACCATTAAGGGGACAAAATGTGCACGTGTGCATGTATGTGTAAGAGAGAGAAAGAGAGCGAGAAAGAGAAAGGAAGGAATACCAAAGGTACTTTTTCAAGAGGTCTGTTTTTTCTTTGAAGACATTTTGCTTCTCATCCAAGAAACTTCTTCAGCTCTCTTGGATGAGAAGTAACCTGAATGACTGAGAACCTAGGAAGGAAGGAAGGAAGGAAGGAAGGAAGGAAGGAAGGAAGGAAGGAAGGAAGGAAGGAAGGAAGGAAGGAAGGAAAATAATAGCATATTTTATTATTTATAGGGAGGAAGGGAGGGATAGTCCACCAACTGATATTGCCATAACATAACAAAACAATGATCATAGTAGTACCCCAATCCAGAATCTCATCCCTTATTGCCATGTTATTTGCTATTCTCTCCCTTGCATGTGATAGATCTGATTTGTGCTACATAATGAGCCAACATTCTCACATGAACCCCTGAAACAGATGAAATGAGCAGTTCCATTTTAAAAGAAAACTACAAACGGACACACCGAAATAAAATGCAGTGCAAAGAATGATGACAGATGGAGCCTTGTGCTGTTTTTAATCAGTGACCCAAATGAATGTTAAGAATGGTTAAAACATGCAGTTCGTTAAGCTCTCAAATGAGGATTTTGCAGATGGATGGAACTGTACAGCAATAAATATGATGGAAGCTGGTGCAATTGTGTTGCATGCGTTTAAGCCATTGTGGTCTAAAAATGTCAGGAGTTACAATACATCCCACCTAACTATATGCCTTCTAAGCATTTAACTGCAAATTTAGATCCAGGGGTGAAATCCAGTAGGTTCTGACAGGTTCTGGAGAACCGGTAGCAGAAATTTTGAGCAGTTCGGAGAACCAGCAAATATCACCTCTGGCTGGCTCCAGAGTGGGGTGGGAATGGAAATTTTGCAATATCCTTCCCCAAGGAGTGGGGAGGGAATGGAGATTTTGCAGTATCTTTCCTCTGCCACACCCACCAAGCCACGCCCACAGACCTGGTAAAAAAATTTGGATTTCACCACTGTTTTGATCTCACTCATTTTGATGGGGCTAAACGAGATAGATGTCCTTTAGCAGCAGAAATCGATTCCTCTAAAAAGAAGACAGTTTGGATGATAAGGAATCATAACATGGCCTTACAGATCCACCCAAAGATTAGATGCGCAGAGATAGGCAGGCAGATATGCTATGCAAAGGAAGTAATGAGATGATATGTCTGCAGTGCAATGCAAACCCTAACTTCCCATTCGTACCTTTATCTCCATATATATTTGGATATTTCTCTATGTATTTTGAATGCTGGCATAGAAATACCTAAAATATGTTGGCGAGATCAACAGCTGAATTGACCCCAAATGTAGCATATAGAAATAGCATCTGGGAAGACAACTTCTGAAAATACAGAGCCCCTTCCCAACCCATTAATACATAACCAGAGACCCATGGTCATAGGGACCGCAACAGTTTTCCAAAATGTTCGGAATAGTCCTATTTTTAGAAATGGACTGTTCCGGTTGTGAATAGCTTTTGCTTTACCGCCAATAAGAGTGCATGCAGCATCGCGCTTACATGAGTTATTTGATGTTTTCTGTAGTGGCATCTGAATTTGAGTTGCAGTCATTTTGACTGCGGATCTTTGTTAATGTGTACTTTTTTAATAATGTTGGGGCCACATTTTCTGCCAAACAGAGTGTGATTTGGTGATCCAAACTTCAAAGAAACCTTTCTAACATGGTATGAAGTAGCAGAGAGTGATCTGAGTGAAGTCGAATCGGATTGCAATGAAAATTTTGTAATGGACGAGGAGGAACCCGCCACCACTGATTCTGACATCAGCGATGATGAAGCTCCCGATGAAATTGATGACCAGGTACAATCTACGTCATGCAATAATTTATATGGCAAGAACAAATTCAAATGATCTTCTGTACCTTTTCGAAGCAAAAGGTACCATCGACCACGGTATCTTGCTGCGGCACCTCGAGGGGCTGGGAGTGGGAGGCACCATTTTACGGTGGTTCTCCTCCTACCTCTCGGGTCAAACATAAGTGGTGTTGGCAGGGGGGCAGAGATCGACCTTGAGGACCCTCACTTGTGGGGTGCCCCAGGGGTCGGTTCTCTCGCCCCTTCTGTTCAACATCTATATGAAACTGCTGGGGGAGATCATCCGTGATTTCGGGGTGAGGTACCACCATGACAATACTCAGCTCTTTATATCCACCCCGAACCAACCCAGTGATGCCCTCGACGTGATGGCCCGATGCCGGGAAGCAGTACAGGTCTGGATGGGAAGGAACAGGCTTCGGCTTAACCCTGCCAAGACCAAATGGCTGTGGGTACCGGCATCTCGGTCCGAAGGAGAGGTTCCATCATTGGCTATAGGGGGTGAAGTTTTACCCCCTGTAGACAGGGCACGCAATTTGGGTGTCCTCCTGGACTCATGGTTGAGTTTGGAAGACCATATAATGACCGTGACCAGGGGAGCATACGCAGACCTGTCTGGTGCACCAGTTGCGCCCCTACTTGGACCGAGATGCCCTACGCACAGTTACTCATGCACTAGTCACCTCCCTTATTGACTACTGTAATGCTCTCTATATGGGGCTGCCCTTGAGAACCACTCGGAGGCTTTAGCTGGTACAAAATGCAGCCGTGTGGGTTGTGATGGGAGAATCCTGATACTCCCATGTAACATCTCTCCTGCGTGACTTGCATTGGTTGCCGGTTGCCCTCCGGGTGAGATTCAAGGTGCTGGTGATGACCTATAAAGCCCTACATGGCTTAGGTCCAGGATATTTGGCGGACCACCTGCAGCCAGCAACAACTTCCCATCGCCCGGTTTGCGCCCATAGGGAGGGCCTGCTCAGGGTGCCGTCGGGTAGACAATGTCAGCTGGCAGCCCCCAGGGGTAGAGCCTTCTCTGTGGACGGGCCCACCCTCTGGAATCAACTCCCTTTGGGGCTCCGGCTGGCTCCTGGCCTTTGCACTTTCCGCCGCGAATTAAAAACTTGGTTATTCAAGTCCCCCGGCCTGGACTGATGGGGTTTTATATGGGTTTTTAACTTATATCTGGTTTAATTAGATATTTTAACTTTGTACTGTGATTATTGTGTATTTTATTGTTGTGAGCCGCCCTGAGTCCATTGGAGATAGGTTATAAGTTAAATAAAATAAGTTAAATAAAATAAAATAAAGAAAGAAAGAAATAGATCCAGAACCACTGGTCACAATATTGTAGTGCAATTACCTGGACTATGGCCAGCAACTAGAGCAGTCATTATGACCTCATATCTGTAATAGCATAGCCGAAATAGTACGTCTGTGGCAGTGTTGAAATCCAAATTTTTTTACTAATGGTTCTGGGGGCGTGGCTTGGTGAGCGTGGTGTGGCACAGCTTGGTGGGCATGGCTTGGTGGGTGTGGCAAGGGAAGGATACTGCAAAATCTCCATTCCCACCCTACTCCAGGAGAAGGATATTGCAAAATCTCCCATTCCCACCCCACTCTGAGGCCAGCCAGAGGTGGCATTTGCTGATTCTCCGAACTACTCAAAATTTACCGGATCTCAGAACTACTCAAAATTTACCACTACCGGTTTTCCAGAACCTGTCAGAACCTGTTGGATTTCACCCCTGGTCTGTGGTTAAGGGTTAACCAGGAGAAAACAGTCCTAAAATTGTTCTTATTAGCACCAGAGAGATAGTTTTCGAAGTTAAAACCTCATCAGGCTCTAAAAATGCAACCTGAAGATTTAGATCCCAAGATAAACATGAAGTCCTTTTGTAGAGTAAATCCTGAATTCTGAATGATCCTCCTTCCCCTGACTGGATTAATTTATTCTTAATGAAAACTGGCCAAAATAAGTGGATACTCTTAAAATGGTGCATAAAACAGTGGTGAAATCGAAATTCTTTTACTACTGGTTCTGTGGGCATGGCTTGGTGGGCGTGGTGTCGCTTGGTGGACATGGCTTGGTGGGCGTGGCAGGGGAAGGATACTACAAAACCTCCATTCCCACCCCACTCCAGGGGAAGGATACTGCAAAATCCCCATTCCCTCCCCACTCCTGGGGGAAGGCTATTGCAAAATCTCCATTCCCACCCCACTCTGGGGCCAGCCAGAGTATTTGCTGGTTCTCCAAACCACTCAAAATTTCCGCTACCGGTTCTCCCAACTGCTCAAAATTTCTACTACCGGTTCTCCAGAACCTGTCAGAACATGCTGGATTTCACTCCTGTATAAAAGCCTTTACATAAAAGCACTTGCTCAAACCTTCCAGATAATGGAGTAAATTTGAATTAACTCTTACTCCATGGCCTTTCCCCCCTGCCATTTATGATCTCTTCTGCTTGTTGATCCAGGCATTGCTGTTTCAGACTCAATCTGCTGTCCTTCTGCAAGTGCTATACAACAGGGCAGCCAGAGGAGAGGACTGTTGTGATTTCTCTCTCTTCTGGCTGGGCAGAAAAGAAGTAAACTGTGCCATTCAAAATACTTATCAGGATCGCTACTTCCCTTTGACAATGATCACCAGATGCAAGGTTACTTAATGCACAAGGCGACGATTAATCTATTTTATTGTGCAGAAATTCAAAGTATTTCCCTGTGACCTTTATGAATTTCATTAATTTTATTTTGTGTTTATATGGAGCTCCAAAATGCTTGTGAATATATACTTCTGAAAAGTAATTTGCTGGGAGAATTCATGCGATGAATAAACATATCATTATTACACAGCTAAGAAACTAGAGAGTCACGGAGGTATTTGAAAGAAGTTCACAATCCATATTTTCTTTCTTTTAAAAAAACAAAACAAAAACTACCTAATTGGCTAAATCAGTTACATTTGAGGCAATAAATGGGAAAAGGAGTAGATTGTCACATTGCTTTCAAGTTTCACATTTGATGAGGCTGCTTTGATTGAGATTTAAGCTTTCATTTATCCTAGGTATCTCAGCAGCTAGAAATACCCTCCAGTGACTATTAGAAAAGCTGTATTGTTACATTGATAGAAAAATAAGTAATATGCTCTTGCTAGAGGTTGCTTTACTTAACTATCTGAAAAAGGTCAATATTTCTTAATGCTGGAAGGGCAAATGATGACCTTTAATATTACAAGGTACCCCTGCACCCTTAAGCTCTCTCATTGACTGGCATAATAAACATTCATCAAACAGATTTTAAAACTGTACGCATTTTTTAATCCAAAAGGTAATATGTGATACCCGATCCGTAGGCTCCAAAGTTTATTGCATTTCATTCATGCATTTCCACATCTGAAAAAGGGTTTCTAAATGGGACTGAGCTATTTATCATATAACTCCCATCATCCAACTATTTGGATTTATGAACAAAACTCAGCATAGCCTGCATGTTCTCTTTCCAAACAGCTTTTCAACATAATCATTAAGTAGTTTCCTGACTTGGTCCTGGACAGGGACTGCCGCCATTTTGAGGAGGTGGGTTGTTACATTCCCGGCTTCTAGATTTTTGTCTTCCACTACTTGTGGTCCAGCTGGACCAGCAGCTCCAGTTTCCATCTATTGGAACATCTGGGGGGAGAAAATAGAGATGTTATGAGGTCAAACAAATAAGGTAATGTCAGTGCTAATTGTCACAATTCTGGTTTGGTCTCTGCAGATTAATAAATGAAACCATAATCATATTTATAATTTTTGATATAAACTACAGTCAAATAATTTCTAAAATGAGAAAAGAAAAACACTTGAGAAATGTAATTGTTATATACCATATAAGGTAATAAGGAAGTGAGCTGCAGGCTTCACTCAGGTCCTCCAAATAGGCGGGAAAATACTTGAATCTCATTGGTTAAGCCGTCTGGCAGCCCTCTATAAAAGAGGACACTGCCAGACAAGCAAGTTGTTGGGTTGTACTGGTCTACTATTAAAGAGCTGTTGTTACTGAAGAACTGTGTCCGTCTCTTCCATCACCAAATCTAACAGTAATATCGCTATCCATGTTCTTAACTGTATTTTGCCTTGATTGAAATAAATTAGTGTGGAACAAATGGAAAGGATTTAAACAGTGGCATCCACAAATCAAATTTGGCAAGACGGTAGATGCAGTGTCTCAGTACAAGGAAGGACACGTAGTCCTCGACTTACTACAGTTCATTTAGTGACCATTTGAAGTTACAGCAGCATTTTTCACGCTTATTACCATTGCAGCATCCCCATGTTCACATGATTTATATTGGGATATTTGAAAACTGGTTCATATTTATGTCTTGGGGGGGTCATGTGATCCGCTTTTCTGAGAAGCAAAGTCAATGAGGAAGCCAGATTCACTTAACAACCATGTTACTAACTTAACAACTGCAGTGATTCACTTGACAAATGTGGCAAGAAAAGTTGTAAAATGGAGAATCACTGCAGTGATTCGCTTAACAAATTTCTCACTTAGCAACATAACCTTTGGGCTCAATTGTGGTCTTAAGTCAAGGACTACCTGTAGTGGACCATCAGAGGAAGTCTCGTGGCTTCATACTTTCAGTGGTGGGACAAACAGAAAGGTCAAACATTCTGTGGGAGCCATTCAACCATTGGTCGTGCACACACATTTATGTACAGAGAATAGAGGAAAACATTAGAACATGTAGAGAATATTCGTCTATTCCCTCTCTACCAGAGAGGAAAATGCCTTAAGTCACCTTGTCTCAAAGTTCGGGGAAGGCACACTTTGTTCATACCAACCCAGTTGGAAAAGCAGCATCTGAAGTGGTTTACATACTACAGGCCAAAGAAGAATGATCAGTATGCCAAAGAAAGGACACAGGTACAGATCCCAATCTTTTAGTCCCATATATGTATCCAGAATAAGGATTTGCTCTGGCAAACATTTTAATACGCTGCCCTGATGTTCATGTGTTAATGTTTTTCACATTAGAACCCATTGGTATCAATCTGGGGATTATATGATTATAATGAAATTATACGTGCAACACAAAAAAATGATAGGTGCAACACAACTAGGATGGGCAGCATTGAAACACTACAGTCAATGGCTACTTTGCTTTGGAAAATTAATAAATAAAGGTGAAGGGGGGAAGTGTCACCCTGTTTTCTCTTACTTGTTCTTTGTGTTCTTTCGCAGGCGGTACCCTCATGTCCTAGAGGGCAGATGCATTTACAGCGAGTCCCTAAAAGGAAAAAAAATGGAATTAGAAATATTTCCCAGGCAATTTTCAGACACTTGCAAAGACCATTGAGATAAAATTGAAAGGCTTAATCGTGCAGATGGGAAAGGAAACCATTTCAGTCCTGCCCCAAAGATATGGTTATCACAAAGACGACAGGCGACATGGTATTGAATTGAATTGAATTGAATTTGGCCAAGTGCGATTAGACACACGAGGAATTTGTTCCCTTGTGCATCTAATCACACTTGAGCAAAGGAACCCAGGGAATGCATCTCTCCAACCTGCAACTCCGTACAAAAAATTGCACACAATGTTTATTTGTCACAGAGCCACATATCCAATTATCCAGAAACTACACACAGGGTAAGCAAAAATTTAGAGGGTTAAGGGCTGCACTTGGTTTTCGAGTGTCGGCTGGAGTAGAGGGGAGAGCTTACATCAAGAAGTGGTTGGAGCCAAGAAAACAAAACCCTTAAATCTGATTTCAATTTAAATATAATTACATCTCAATTAATTGAAGATGAACACATCTTTATATATGATTTCTCCATCTGCCATGTTAAATATTTTCAAAATTTTGTGGGAAGGAGAAAGGCAGCTGAACTTTATGTACCTCAAATGATGTTGGGTAACCTACTTAAGAAGGTATTTTTTAGACATAGTTTTTAACATTGCTGCTTGCTCAGAGTGATAAAAAAAGAGTTGAATGGTTGAGATTATCAAAGCTTCTGGGGAAAACAGCATAGATCTAACAGAATGATATTGGTTTGATTTCTAAAACCTTCAACCTCTTCAACTTCGCAACTGCACATTTAAGAATAATTAAATTAGATAAAACATAACAATAATATTAGGGCAGATATAATTTCATTAATATGACTGGCATGAAATCCAACAGCAGAGATGGGAAATACATCAGCTCTAATTATGTAATAAATATCAGTTCATATATAACATGTCACCAATCACTTCGAGCCAAGATAGTCAATCTACGGATACATGTACCCCAAACGTGATTTGAATCTCCTTCAATTCCCCAAGAGTTTACACTCTTCACACACCAGTTTTCATTAATATTACACCATCATCAAAGCTTTTCATGCCCTACAAAAGCCAAAAATGTTAACCTTGCTGATCCAACATTCTCAGAGGCAGGCACCCAAAATTATAATAAAAAATTAAGTGGGTTGCCCATAGGAAAATCGCCCAACCTATTTATAGAGTGAGCTACAAAGATCAAAAGAAAAGAGGATTTGGCTTTTCAAAGATACATATAGAAAAGAATAGAATGCACAGAGATTCACATAGGATAAGGATAGTTTTATTTCTATACCGCCCCTCTCCCGAAGGACTCGGGGTGGTATACAGCCAGGTAAAAACACAATACAAATATCACAATTTAAATTTAAAAAATTATTAAAAGTATTACATTTAAGGCCAATTAACTAAAAAACCCCAAAATTTAAGAACTCCGAATTTAAAACTCAATTATGAAGCTAGCCCTGCCTGTCAGAAGAGCAGGGTCTTAAGAGCACAGCGGAAAACTTGGAGGTCAGAGATCTTGCGTATGTCCAGGGGCAGTTCATTTCAAAGGGCAGGGGCTCCCACAGAGAAGGCTTTTCCCCTGGGTGTCGCCAGCCAACATAATTTGGCCCACGGCACTCTGAGGAGTCCCTCTCTGTGGGAGCGGACTGGTCGGTGGGAGGCTATCGGTGGCAGAAGGCGGTCTTGTAAGTACCCAGGTCCTGAGCTATGGAGCGCTTTAAAGGTGGTAACCAATACCTTAAATCGCACCCGGAAGACCACTGGGAGCCAATGCAGCTCGCGCAGGAGAGGTGTTACATGGGCGCAAGGTGGTGCACCCATAATTACCCGCGTGGCCGCATTCTGGACCAGTTGGAGCCTCCGAGTGCTCTTCAAGGGGAGCCCCATGTAGAGACCATTACAGTAGTCCAGCCGGGAGGTAACAAGGGTGTGAGTGACTGTGCGCAAGGCGTCCCAGTCCAGAAAGGGACGCAACTGGTGACTGGCAACTCTCTAGGCATCTTTTCCGATGTTTCATCTCTCTCAGCTCCTCGGAGAACCAAGGAGCCAATTGAGATTGACATCGGGTCAGAGGCCACAAAGGCACGATGCAGTCTAAAGCCCCGGCCGCCACCCTATCCTAGGCAGCCACCAGGTCTTCAGTTGAGTCGTGTGCCAGAGTCTCAGGAAATGGCCCAAGCTCCATCAGGAACCTATCAGGGTCCATCAGGCGCCTGGGACGGAACCACCTGGTTGGTTCCATCTCCCTGCGGCGAGGGGAAGTGGCTCGAAAGTCTAAGTGAAGGAGGGAATGATCTGTCCATGACAAGGGCTTAATATCTAAATCCCCTATTCCTAGATCATTCAACCACTGACCAGAGACAAAAATCAAGTCCAGAGTGTGTCCTCCTGTGTGAGTGGGGCTTTGAACTAACTGGGTCAGGTCCATGGCCGCCATGGAAGCCATGAACTCCCTAGCTGCCTCCGACATCTCACTGACGGTTGGCAGGTTGAAATCCCCCATGACAACAAGTCTGGGGGTATCCACCACCACCCCGGCAATAACGTCGAGCAGCTCGGTTAGGTCTGCCGCCATGTGGCAGGGAGCCAGGTACGTATCAGCAAGCCCATCTGCACCCCACGACCCCACTTCACAAACAGGGACTCACATCCGGCTATCTGAGGAACAGTGGCCTCCCTCAGGCAAAGACTTTCTCTAATAATTGCCGCCACCCCCCCGCCCCTCCCCTGGGCCCTCAGCTGATGAAATGCACGGAAACCTGGTGGACACATTTCTACAAGGGGGACCCCCCCTCCTGGCCCAACCAGGTCTCCATAATCCCTGCCAGGTCCACAGACCCCTCCAATAAAAGGTCTCAAATGAGGGGGGCTTGATTAACCACCGACCTGGCATTACACAACATCAGCCGAGGACCCAGGGCCTGAGATTCTGTGCAACCTGGGAAACGAGACATGCATTGGGGGCCGGAGTATGCAATCGCTCATAAACAAACATAGAAAACAGACACATAGAAGGACACAGAGAAAAGGATGTAGGACACCTAGGGATGGCTGGAAGCTGCTTCACATCTCCAGACTGATCAGTAAGTGCTGTGGATTATTGACATTAACTCTTTTGCTGAATAACACAACAGAAATAAGAAGCACTGAAAGGGAGCAGTGGTCCACATTCTGATTTAGTATCTAGTTTTAAACAGTTGTGTTTCCATGGTTAAAGATTGTGCATGGAAGCAACCCTATGGGGAAAATCATTTAATTCAGCCAACTGGGCAGTTTTTGCAAAGGCAATTGAGAAAAAATGGTCTTAGTCATTCCAGTAGGTAGGTAAGTAGGTAGAAACTTAGAGAGGGTGAGACTGAAGACCCACAGCTGTTCAGTTTAGAGGGACAAAGAAACTAAGCTGGCTAAAGGTAGCGTTCTATGTCTCCATTCCTTTGTCCTGGGATAAGAATTGGCTTGAGATTTCAACATGTTCCACAAGGTATCATTGAGAAAATTTCTCCCTGTGAGTAGAAGGGGCTTATTAGATTTAGATACCAGCCTTCCTTCGCTGTGCTTAGCAAAGTTTGTCTCCTCCACGTTCCCCAAGTTATACTTGAAGAGTATTCAGAAGCTACAGCTCCACAAAATGTATCAGGGCAAATAGTTTTAGTATTCCCAAGGGGGCCCACGAAACATGAATGTTGCATGAACTACACTGGTTGCCAATCTGCTTCCAGGTCCAATTCAAGGTATTATTGGCTATTGTCTTTAAAGCCCTTTATGGCATGGGTCCAGGATACCTGAAGAACTGTGTTACTCCAATGGGATCATTATTAGCATATAGCACTGTTACATTAGCCAGAAGACAACAATGGTAATGCAGAATAGTATTTTGGTACCAATTTTACTAATTCACAATTCCTAGCTTTGCACCAGGAAAAAAGGTGAGTGTCTCTTCCTGCAAGAGCATCCAAGTCCCCTTCTCTCCACCAGAGCCACCTCCCAAATGGCATCACCACCGGGAAGGTTCAGGGCTGGCAGGAATCTGATCACCTGCACAAAGCACCAGCTTGTCTCCCCCACCAAATTGGTACCTATTAATCTACTTGCATGTAGCATGCTTTTGAAAACACAGGTGGGCAGAAGCTGGAATAAGGACAGGAGCTGACCCCACCATGCAGTGATAGGGCTTGAAACACTGGAGCAGAGACTATCTCCAGCATCACTAAAGCACTGAACCACTGTGCCTACTCCAATGGGATTGGCCTGCCCAACTTGCGCCAGCAGAAGGAGGATGCTGCGGATCCTAGTGGCCAAGGAATTGTGGCTGCAGGGTCTAGGACCATGATGGCGAACCTCTGGCACGGGTGCCACAGGTGGCACACGGAGCCATATTTGTGGGCACGCGAATGTTACCCTAGCTCAGCTTCAGCGCCCATGCATGCACCGGCCAACTGATTTTCAGGCCTTCCGGTCCCACCAGAAGTTGGGAAACTGGCTGTTTCCAACCTCCGGAAGGCCTCCAGGGGGAGGGTGAAGGCTGTTTTGCCCTCCCCAGGCTCCTAGAAAGCCTCTGGAGCCTGGGGAGGGGGAAAAACTGGCCTACCGGGCCCACTGTGCCATCGCGTGCCAAAAGCAGGGAGAACGGGGGGGTCACGTGCACATGCGCGGGAGGGCGGGGCGCATTGAATTATGGATGGGGGAACATGCACACGGGACCCCTCATGCTCCCCCCACTTTTGGCACACGACAGCAAAAAGGTTAGCCATCCCTGGTCTAGGAGAAGAGCCTTTTCTGCCATGGCTTCCACACTCTGGAGTATCATGTGTCTCAAGGAGAGATCTGCCCTCACCTTTTTGGCCTTCCGAAAGGGCCTGAAAACCTGGCTCTACCAATTGGCCGGGGACCCTGACTGGGGCATCCCATAAGAGAATAAGAGAAGATCCCACCTCCACTCTGTTTATTGGTCTTTTGTATCTGTATTCTCCTTCCAAAGTTGTTAATTTTGAATGTTTTCACTTTTAATGCCTAATAAATGCTTAATTTTCTCATTGTTGTACACTGTACAACATTTGTACGTTGTAAGTCACTCAGAGTCGCTTAATAGTGAGACAGGCAGCATATTAATTAAATAAATAGATAGATAGATAGATAGATAGATAGATAGATAGATAGATAGATAGATAGATAGATAAATAATCAACCCCATACAACATATTTACAAAACATCTGTTTGTCTGTTTAATCCAGCTTTGCCTTTCCTAGCCACAATTCAGAAGTGATTTCTTCCCCCGGAAACAGGGGAGAGCGCCCAGTGCAGAATCTCCTGTAATGATCACAATAACCATTTTTAGCAAGTTGCAGATGGCATTTCCTTTTCTAAGAGATGGGAGAAACACTAATTAATGGCCAGAGAGCTAGTGCGCTAGTAAACGTAGCAAAGTTATTTCCGAAAGAGATTTTAAGCAGATTGCAATGCTGTGTTTAATGCCTAATTGGGTTGGAAGAGACATTCTTAAATGTAAATGATTAAGATTCCATTATACTTGCCAAAGTGGTAAAGTTTCTTATCTTGCTAGGCTGCCAGTGAAACAATTGTGACATTTAGAGAATATCTTACTTTCTTATAGCGGATGGGAACAAGGAGAAAGTTGAAGGAAATTAAAGCAAATTTCATTTTTATCGCAGGTATTAGACAAATCATCAGAGGTCACAACCAGTGGTGGGATTCAAATTTTTTTTACTACCGGTTCTGTGGGTGTGGCTTGGTGGGCGTGGCATGCGGAAGGATACTGTAAAATCTCCATTCCCACCCCACTCCAGGGGAAGGATACTGTAAAATCTCCATTCCCTCCCCACTCCAGGGGAAGGTTATTGCAAAATCTCCATTTCCTCCCGATCAGCTGGGACTCAGGAGGCAGAGAACAGATGGGGGCAGGGCCAGTCAGAGGTGGTATTTACCAGTTCTTCGAACTACTCAAAATTTCCGCTACCGGTTCTCCAGAACTGGTCAGAACCTGCTGAAACCCACCTCTGGTCACAACTTACCTTTCAAAAATGGGGTTCCGTTGCCCTGACACTGAGCGCATCCACAGTTACTCGTTTCCTGATGGAATTCCTCAAGAGCAAGCTTCATGTTTTGTTTCAGCGTAGCAGCATTGGCAAAAGTATTTGCAGTAATCAAATTGTAAAGAGGCTCCACCTATCAAGAGCAGAGAGAGGGCCTGTTCATATCTTCTGAGTATGCACAAATATCTCTAAATATGTCCAGTCAAAAGATATGGACCACAAAGCTCAATACAGTTTATTGTAAGCAACCCAGAATCACATGGCGGTGAAATGGGCAGCAAACAAATTTAGTACTAAATAAATAGTTTGTGATAAGAGATGGAGATTTCCACAGGTTTCAGATACAGGCTTTTACCAACCCCACCAAGACATACGAAACTTCCCTCTAGGCAAAGGAGATGAAGACAACTTCATCCTTTGTGGGTGGATTGAGACTTGATCCGATGACAGTGCATTAGAACTGACATGCAGAAGTGATTCATTTCACTAATGGTCTATGTTAAACTTTCATGGGAGCATAAGTGCCAGAAAGTGCCAGACGTCATCAGAACTCAAACATCTAAAGGGATTGAAGCAGTAAATCCACCAAGGTGATCTCTTTTGGAGTGTAGCAGTTACTCATACCCTGTGAAGCCATGCAAACACAATTGACCATCTCTTACCATTAATTTAAAATAGATGGCGAGAGAGAAACGTGGAGCTATGTTCATATAAAACGTCATGAATGCGAGATGGGCGACAGTATAAATTGAATAAATAAATCAATAAAATATTGTGCTCTTAAAGTGGCTTGACGACCTCCCTTTACTGTGCGATGAGTGTCAGTTGTTTCTACAGTATCCTTGGCAGGCATATTTTGTGGGTAAAGTCACATACTGGAGAATAAGGTGGAAGGTTGTGTTGAAAGATACCAACAGCTACTGAGATTGTGCCTGAGAATTTGGCGAAACAGAGGAGACAGTGTGCTGTTGTATTAATGACTAGATCTTCTTTTGCAGTAATGAAATAATTGTCTATAATTGTCATGTGATGCCCCAGCCAAACTCAAAAGCATTTAGAACAAGATATTTGCAGCTGCAAATAAACATTAGAATTTTTCTTCCTCAATAATCTTCTATGATCTCAGGGCACATTGATTAATTGTAAATTTCTTTTTTTAAAAAAATTGCTGCAGCGTTTGAATCAAACAGAATTAATTACACATCACTTCCATCCATCCGCTTGTAATCTTCTTCCAAGAAGAGTATCTGTGTTGCTAGTCTGTACTGACAGTAGCCACCACAAATTGTGGCCAAGTTTGATTCAGAAGTGCAAAATGAACTGTATCAATTCAAAATTTCCAATTTGGAAAAAGCTTCTTCTGAACACCCAAGCAAAAGCGTCAGAATTGTTTGTCTGGAAATCCAGAGATTTTCATTTTGATCCCCTAATTGGGTTCAACTGTTTGATTCATTATTAGGTTTCATTTCATAGTTTTGGCTGAATCACCTTTGATTCAAGTCTTCAAACCAAAATGGACAATCCAAATGAGCAACAGGCTTCCTGAAAGGAGAACAAAACTGACTTTATGCTAAACATTCAGTGATGTGACTTCCTGAAAATAATTTCATTTTCTAAAAGTCTTGTCTAATTCTTTTCCCAGAATCGGAATATTCCCAGCTTGGGAACATTTCCTATTGCATTTAATTGTAATTGCCTCTGCCTCCTTTTTCTGATTACACGTAGGCTTAAGCAAATTAAATTACAACCTCTCTGGTAATGATACACCACCAGAAGATAAAATAATATTAAAAGTGATGGAGTGCGCAGAGATGGATAAACTTACGAAAGAAATGCAGGAAAAAGAAGATATTGAATATTATCTAGTATGGCAAAGATGGTACGACTGGCTGGAGAAAAGGAAAATAAAATAGAACTAGGAACATGAAAAAAGAAAGGAAATAGCCGGATAGGAATTGAGTACCAAATAAGAAAACAATAAATCAGAAAGGGAATTTAAGATATCGTTATATATGTAAAGGTGTAGAGATATATAGAGAGGAATATAGTTTACTGATGTGAATATCTAAAATACAAGCCGTAAGACTTGATATATGTTTATTTGTTATGTATAGTGTATTGTCATACTTGTGTTTGCTGTTTTTGTTTTGTCTTTTAATCAAAATAAATTAAAAATTTAAAAAAAAAATTGCAAACTCTCAGTAGACAAAAATTGGTTAAAGCAATAGGTAACAATCCAGGAGTGTACTTTAGTCATACAGCACAATGCATTTGAGACAGAACTTGTTCATTGGACTCCTGTTTCAAATACTGTGAAATCTATGCATTTACCCTCGTTGGATTAAAATGCTTTCTATATTGCCTCTTCAAGGATTGAGTACAATTTCTTGCTGCCTTTTTCTTCTCCCAAATAAAAAGCACATAGAATTGTTTCTTTTCCAAAGGACATCAGCCGATTTCCTTATTTGTTCAACAGGGTCAACAGATCTGGAAATCAGGCAACTTTATCATGTTCAAATTTGGACCCGTTACAGATTTCTTATTTGATTTCCACTTCTACTACAGGGAGCGGACTCATTGGCGTAGATCCCGAAAGGCTTTGGCAAAAGCAGTCAACCACAAAAGGACTTATCCACGCCAATGTTTCAGCAGCCCCTGTGAATCAAAAAGGAGCCACCTATATGGAGTGAAAAGATTGTTGAAGTTGACACAATGCTGCTATCCGTGGCTTTATTCCGTTTTCAGCAGTTCATCTTTTATCCACAACACCTGCTCCCCATCCCGCTCCATTCAATAGAATCCTCTGATTTTTCAGGAGTTTTGGCTTCACTGGTAGCAATAAGTGGAGTCCAAACTTTTAAAGTTGTCACTGTTTTCTATCAGGTAATAAAAAGAGCAATAGCAATAGCACTGAGATTTATATACTTCCCCATAGTGCTTTAGAACAGAGTTCCAAAATCTTTTCATCGTTGTGGACTTCCAGGGGGGCAGCGGGAAAGATTCCATGTGAGCGGCGGGCAAACCTGCGCCCACCATTTGTGCAAATGGAGCACATGTGCATGCACTTGTCACTGTTTGTGCAAGTGGGGATGACATGTGCTCTTGCCCACCACTTTTTGCCCTGGTTCCGAATAGCTCAAGATGGCCCATGGCCTATGGGTTGGGGACCCCAGCTTTACAGCACTCTCTGAGCAGTTTACAATGTCAGCCTATTGCCCCCAACAATCTGAGTCCTCATTTTACTGACCACAAAAGATGGAAGGCTGAGTCAACCTTGAGCCCATCAGGATTGAACTCCAGGCTGTGGGCAGAGTTTGCCTGCAATACTGCATTCTAACCACTGTGCCACCAGGAATCCCCACCCACCTTTTTCCCCCCATCCTGAATATCCTAAGGCTGGTTAATGCTACGGAACAAATGCTTTACACAACCTTCATTCGGATGATCTCTGGGTTGTACTGAACAGCATCCCCCCATTCTTCCATCAGTTGTGCATTGGGCAAGTCTTTGTTTGCAAGTGTTGTAATGTGTTCACTGGCCCCTCCACGGACAAGAGCAATAAAGTCTTCCACAAATTTCTTTTCTTTTGTGGTATCTGTGGAAAAAGAAATGAAGCATCGGTTTAGAGATTTCTACGTATCTACAATAGTTTTTATGTCAAGAACTGAACTGCCATGGTGGTGCAGTGGTTAGAATGCAGTATTGCAGGTTAACTCACTGCTCACTCCCAGAGTTCAATCCTGACAGGGCTCAAAGTTGACTCAGCCTTCCATCCTTCCGAGGTTAGTAAAATGAGGACCCAGATTGTTTGGGGCAATATGCTGACTCTGTAAACTGCTCAGAGAGTGCTGTAAAGCACTGCGAAGTGGTATACAAGTGTAAGTGCTATTGCTGTTGCCTGGCATAATGGTACAGATCATGCTATGGTTATCCTCCAAATAGCAGGCTGATACTGTTGACAGACATGTGTAGAGCTATAGTACAGCTAGTCCTTGACTTACAACCATTTGTCTAGTGACCATTTAAAGTTACAGTGGCATTGAAAAAAAGTGACTTATGATTGGTTTTCAGACTTATGACTATTACAGCATTCCCACAGTCACATGATCAGAATTTGGGCACTTGAAAACTGGTGTGTATTGATGACAATTGCACTGTGATCACCATTTGTAACCTTCCTAGCCATTTTCTGGCAAGCAAAGATAGATAGATAGATAGATAGATAGATAGATAGATAGATAGATAGATAGATAGATGATAGATAGATAGATAGATAGATAGATAGATAGATTTTAGATAGATAGATAGATAGATAGTTAGATAGATAGATAGATTTTAGATAGATAGATGGATAGATAGATAGATAGATAGATAGATAGATGATAGATGATAGATGATAGATAGATAGATAGTTAGATAGATAGATTTTAGATAGATAGATAGATAGATAGATAGATAGATAGATAGATAGATGATAGATGATAGATAGCTAGATGATAGCTAGATGATAGATAGATGATAGCTAGCTAGCTAGCTAGCTAGCTAGATAGATAGATAGATAGATAGATGATAGATGATAGATGATAGATAGATAGATAGTTAGATAGATAGATTTTAGATAGATAGATAGATAGATAGATAGATAGATGATAGATGATAGATAGCTAGATGATAGCTAGATGATAGCTAGATGATAGCTAGCTAGCTAGCTAGCTAGATAGATAGATAGATAGATAGATGATAGATAGATGGATAGATAGATAGATAGATAGATAGATAGATAGATAGATAGATGATAGATGATAGATAGATAGTTAGATAGATAGATAGATTTTAGATAGATAGATGGATAGATAGATAGATAGATAGATAGATAGATAGATAGATAGATGATAGATGATAGATGATAGATAGATAGATAGATAGATAGATAGATTTTAGATAGATAGATAGATAGATAGATAGATAGATAGATGATAGATGATAGATAGCTAGATGATAGCTAGATGATAGATAGATGATAGCTAGCTAGCTAGCTAGCTAGATAGATGATAGATAGATAGATAGATAGATAGATAGATGATAGATACATACATAGATGATAGATAGATGATAGATAGATAGATAGATAGATAGATAGATAGATAGATAGATAGATGATAGTAGATGAGAGATGAGAGGTGAGAGAGAGATAGATAGATAGATAGATAGATAGATAGATGATAGATGCTAGATAGACAGAGAGAGAGAGAGAGAAAGAGAGAGAGATGTTACATAGATGGATAAATAGATAGATAAATGATAGATAGATAGACAGACAGACAGACAGACAGACAGACAGACAGACAGACAGACAGATGTGAGATATTTACTTGATGGTTACAGCCTCACCTCCAATTTCTTTTAAAATGTCATTACACCCTCCAGCAGTTATTCCTGCTGATACACTAACTTCTTCAATAGTTACGCCAACTTTAACTCCTCGTTGTGTACAAGCTTGGACATCTCTGAAGTTGTATCCTTTGAAAACAGAATAAGTATGTATTAAAAACACCAGCTTGCATTCAGAAACTAAGCAGTTTGAAGGATTCAACTTCCTTTAATTTGCAACCTCATAGCTTTGAAATTATTTTAGTGTTCTGCTTTCAATCTAGGACTTCAAGGCAGCAACATAGAAACGACCCTTCTTTTTATCCCCATGGTTGCAACCTATGAGGTATGTTAGGGTGAAGAGAGTGAACTGCCCCCAAATCACCAAATGTGTTTCCATGGCTGATCTTGTGGACCTGAACCTGGATTCCCCCCCAAGCCCCAGTCTTACACCTCAGTTTTCAGGAATGGTAATAGAAAACTAGTTCCAATCCTCCAGAATGGAAGATTCGTCTCAGTTCAAGCATAACATATGAAGATTCATTCATTTATTACTCTTGTGAAAAGCTATTACATAAGGAAGGACGGCCTGTGCTTCACTGTTCAGATTTAAATACTACAGTAGAGGAATACAATACTTCTTCATCATTTATTAATTACTAATTAAAACACTTGGGGTTCCAATGGGGAATAGCAATTGGTTGATTGATGGTTGATCGAATGGTTGATCAATTAACAACGGATCCCACATTCCCCTCATCCTATTCCCTCCCTTCCCATCTTTTAATTGGACCTTAATGTTTTGGATTTTGTATTAACTTATTTATGTTTTTAATTTATATAGTTTTAATATTATATCAGCAGCAGCACTTTTCATGCCCTACAAAAGCCAAAAAATTAACCCTGGTAATCCAACATTCTCAGAGGCAGGCACCAAAAATAATAATTAAAAAATAAGTGGGGTGCCCTCCCCATAGAAAAATTGTCCAGTGTATTTATAGGGTGGGTACAAAGATCAAGAGAAAAGAGGATAATTAAACAGAATATAGATCTGAAACCAGAAGTATATTTGCTGGGCATAATGCTGGAGGGTTATGATAAAGGGACCACATATTTAGTTTTTCACATATCGACAGCAGCAAAGATTATATTTGCAAAATACTGAAAAAATGAAAACACCCCACCAGATGAGGATGTAAGTTGAAATTTTTTTAGATTGTGCTGAAATGGACAGACTAACCTTAAAAATAAAAGATAAAGAAGACATAGAATATTACCTGATATGGAATAGATTTTATGAGTGGTTAGAGACAAGAGGTAGAAATTAGAGGAAGAAAGGCTATGAATGTATGTATTAAAAATAAAGATGGTTTATAACCACAATCATGCCAATATACTGAACAAAAATATAAATAAGCTAATATAAAAATAAACCTAGTTAAAATTACTTGGTTATATTATCACTATTGTTAACACTACATGTGTAAAGATATTATTACTATTGTTATCATACATGTGTTAATATTTATTACTGTCTTTTCTCTGGTTCTTTTTTTTTTTTTTGTAACAATACACTGGATTCAAAATGTTTATGATGAAAAATATAAAAGTTAAAAAACAAAGATCAAGAGAAAAGAGGATTTGGCTTGTCAAAGATACATATAGAAAAAAATAGAATACATACAGATTCACATAGAAAACGCTTTTCAAAGTTTTATTTATTTATTTTTTTATAGTAAGCTGCCCAGAGTTACCTTGAGGTGAGATGAGCAGTCTATAAATTTTATTAATAATTAAAATAAATATGTAAAGTAAGCCCATAACTTAACATCCTTTCCAGCCCACTGTTTTTTCCCCCCCTCGGAGGCAAAAACTCCAGGGGTAATCAAACTTAGCACTATACTCTCAGCCTCCAAGGGAAATGCCGCTTGCAGAGAAGCATGGATTACAGAGGAGGGCTTGTATAGATGATTTGTCAACTCCCCTTTGCCAATGGGTAAACAAGGGACTGAGGCTATTGATTAACAGCCCAGAGCTCTGTTTGTTCTGTCCAGAGAACACTAGTCTTGTAAAAGCAGCATCCATTACCCCTGTAAGGGTAACGTCAGATAGGGGACTCATCCTAGTCAATTATTTACTGTTTCCGAGATGTGGAGAATCTGGATGCTTTCAGAAAAGAAAAGAAAAAGTGTCAGTCTTAAAATGTTTGGTAAAGGTGTTGAACTTCCAAGTTTACTCACTTGAGTTAATCGCGTAATTGTCCCAAAGGGAAGTTCTCAATTCATATACATGTTTGTAAAAGAATTTCTAAATGATGATGATCTCCAGTGGTACGCATAGGTGCGCCCCACAAAATCCTGAATGAGATAGGATCCAGCTTTTAGCTGACTTCTCACTCAGCCAACTAACTCCCTGATGTCTATGGAGATTCTCAGTCATCCAGGTCATGGTTGTCCCAAAGGTGTCTTTTCAAAAGGCAACTGGACTTTCCTCTTTTTTCCTTGAAGATGTTTTGCTTCTCATCCAAGAAGTTCTGACTGGATGGTGGAGAATGTACATGACAAACTACTTCTAAAACTACATGGGGTAGTACATGGGGCTCTCTACATGGGGCTCCCCTTGAGGAGCACCCGGAGGCTCCAGCTGGTCCAGAATTCAGCCGCGCAGGTGGTTATGGGAGTGACGTGGCGCTCCCATGTGACTCCCCTCCTGCGCGAGCTGCACTGGCTCCCGGTGGTCTTCCGGGTGTGCTTCAAGGTTTTGGTTACCACCTTTAGAGCGCTCCATGGCTTAGGACCGGGGTACCTACTAGACCGCCTTCTGCCACCAGTAGCCTCTCACCAACCAGTACGCTCCCATAGAGAGGGGCTCCTCAGGATGCCATCGGTCAAACAGTGCCGACTGGCGGCCCCCAGGGGGAGAGCCTTCTCTGTGGGGGCACCTGCCATCTGGAACAAGCTCCCCCCGGAGATACGGAGGATCCCGGATTTGCGCACTTTCCGCCGTGCCCTCAAGACATTCTTATTTCAGCAGGCTGGTCTGGCCTAACTTCCCTTTTAACAGTTAATTTTAAATTTATTTTAAAATAGGGGTGTTTTAAATTTGTTTTCTGGGCCAAATTATTTAATGTATTTTAATATGGTTTTTAAAGTTATATTATGTGTATTTTATCTTTGGCTGTTCACAGCCCTGAGTCCTTCAGGAGTAGGGAGGTATATAAATTCAATAAATAAATAAATAATAAAGAAAACTAAAATCTTACGGCATTTCTGGACTCCTACATAAATGGATAGCTGCCTTCCTGTCAAACAGGCAGTAAGTGGTCAAAATAGGAAGCACTCTATCAAGTCCTGTACCTGTTAACATTTGGGTGTTCCCCAAGGCAGCATTTTAGGTCCAACACTCTTTATACTTTACATAAATGACCTTGGCAATTATATTAAAAGCAACTGCGTTCTCTTCACTGATAATGCAAAACTATTCAACACCACCGACAATGCTACTACTCTTCAAAAAGACCTTGACTATGTGTCAGATTGGTCAAACAACTTCAAATCTCAACCAACAAATGCTCTGTCTTGCACATTGGCAAAAAAATAAAATTAAAAAAAATTAGAACATAAAATACAAGTTAGATGGACATGACCTTGTAAACGACCTTCACTCTGTCAAGGACCTTAGAGTACTCATTTCTAAAGATCTACTGCCAGAGCCTACTGTAACAACATTGTCAAAAAAGCATTTAGAGTTAACCTAATCTTGCATAGCTTCTTCTCTGGTAATATTGTTCTATTAACTAGACTAGAGTATACAGAACATTTGCTAGACCAATTCTCGAATACAGCTCATCTGCCTGGAACCCGCACTGCATATCAGACATTAATACAATTGCGAGAGTCCAGAGATATTTCACGAGAAGAGTCTTCCATTCGTCTACCCACAATAGAATACTTTATGCCACCAGACTTGAAATTTTGGGCTTAGACAACTTCGAACTACACCGACTTTGGTCTGACCTAAGCGTAGTACATAAAATTATTTGCCACAATGTCCTACCTGTCAATGACTTCTTTGGCTTCAACCACAGCAATACACGAGCAAACAATAGATACCAACTCAAGGTAATCCGCTCCAAACTCGATTGCAGAAAATATGACTTCAGCAACAGAGTGGTCAGTGCCTGGAATGCACTACCTGACTTTGTGGTTTCTTTCCCAAACCCCCACAACTTTAACCTTAGATTGTCTACTGTTGACCTCATCCCATTCCTAAGAGGTCTGTAAGGGGCGTGCATAAGCACACCAAAGTGCCTACCGTCCCTGTCCTAATGTCCCTTTTTACTCGAATTCTTTTCATGTATTCAAATCATGTTTGTACTTTTATATGTTATCTTATATATGCTTGACAAATAAATAAACAAAATGAAAAAAAAATGAAATGAAATGGAAGCTGATATCTGAACATTGTAACAGCCAGATTTTCCATCAGCTGCGTATTGCTTCCTGAATATGAAGCTGTCTAAAATTGATTCCCCTAACTCAGTTGTAATTTAGATGGCTAAAATAGCTTGCCTCAATATACTATGATTCAATCACATATTTAAAAAAACAGATGGTGGTTCCATGAAAAGCCAAAAGCCAAAATCAGTTCAATAATTTGAGAGAATTAAAATCTGTTAATTTTTTTCTCCAGTGGCAAAATTCCTGCGGCATGCAACTGGCCAGTCTTTCTTGGAAAATAAGTCCACCAAAGCAAAATGAGGGCATTTCTATGAGTGCTGGCAGAAAAGTGGTTATTTGGGAGGAATTAAACAGGGGGACATATACCCTTACTATTTTTCTGTGTTTTTTTAATACAATGAGAGGTAAAGTTTGTTACGAGATATTCATGTAGGTGTGCTATTTCACACAATTTACACAATGTACATTGTGTATCATATCAAAAGGGACAGATGATATCAATGTGTTAGAATTTTTTTAAAAAAAAAAAAACCAAGAAAGTGGGATGCATTTTAAGTGGTCCCACTTTTGCAGGAATCCAGCAATCAGTCTCTAGAATGGTCAAACTAACCGACACTCAGAGAACAATGGAAACTTAATTAACTCAAATCCATAATTTCTTTCAACAAATTCATTTTGTGCCACATTGAGCCATGTTAAATTTGAACATGTGTTTGCAGGAGAAGATAAAACCTTTCAAAAACTCAGCATAAACCATACAGTTACTGGACAATCCGCTCTCCTCAATCCTACCTTCCTTCTCCAGCGCATTACTATTCATGATCAAAGTATATTCATAAGTGCCACCAAGAGTTGCTTCAGTGATGTAGTGTGTTCCATAATCTCTGAAAAGATCACGATATTCTCCATAGCTATACACCAGAGGCAAACGAAGAATTCTCTGGAAGAACTCAGAGTGAAGCATCAAGTCCTGTCTCTTCAGTTTGTACTGAGCAACTTCCAGCTCTGCATGTGCATGGACAAACCTGCTAGACTAAAGAAAAGCATCAGAAGAGATTTACATCAACTACAGGTAGTCTTTGACTTACAACAGTTTGTTTAGTGGCCATTCAAAGTTACAACGGCACCGAAAAATGTAACTTATGATCATTTTCCACAGTCATGATCCTTGAAACATCTCCATGATCAGGTGATCAAAATTCAGATGCTTGGCAACTGGTTCATACTTATGACCGTTGCTGTGTCCTAAGGTCATGGGTATCTTTTGCAACCTTCTGACGAGCAAGTTCAATGGGGAAACTTAATAACCGGGTTACTAACTTATCAACTGCAGTGATTCACTTAAGAACTGTGGCAAGAATGGTCGTAAAATTCGCTTAACAAATGTCTCACTTAACAACAAGACAACAATAACAACAATAACAATTTTGGACTCTATTGTGGATTAAGTCAAGGACTACCTGTATATGTTGGAAATGCATTGTTAAATGTTGTAAGAACCCGGTATGTAGAGTAAAACTGAGTTTGATTCTAGATATTGGCTCATCCATTTTTAAATTACAAAGTAATCATTCCACAATAATGCAGCAACCCCCCCCCACCCGCAGTCTTTTACAGCCCATTTTTGTGTGAATTTGCTTTTGACAGATTTTTTTTTCTAGAAATCTTTCATAAGGCATAACACAGTTATTTTATTTATTGAAACCCCTAAGCTTTAAAACAGGGTGCTGGAATTAGTCCCAATCTGGCTCCCACCCTTTCAAAGATATTTTCATATCACTGCCATGCCCCATGCCAACTTTTTCAAATGAAAAAAAAAAAATTGGGGAAAAAAGCCAGTGATTCCTTTGCAAAAAATGTTATCCATATGAATATGCCCATGTGCAATAAATGCTAAATTTAATAACCTCTATACATTATGAATATTTTTGTGATTTATTTATTAGATTATATCCTACCATTTTTCCTAGAGTACAAAATAATTTATCTAAGTACCTCCATTTACAGGATCGAAACTAAACATTTTAATAAATGCAACAAGAGGTGACGCACTATAGCTACAGTTGAAGATTGGCATTGCTAGCTGTAAGTAAAATATATGACCCCCGGAGGAAAAAACATCTTATTTTTCATGATTTCAAAAAAAAGTGACATGGTTTTCTACCGCTCATATTTTAATTAGAATGCAATGGGCTTTTAGAGTGTGCGTTGAACAAATTAAAGTAAGCCTAAGAAGAAACATGAGAAAAGTTTACCGTTGAAGAAAATCTTTTCGTCCTGCTAGCAAATTTTTGATATCGCATGTCATTCATACTGTAACCAAATTGAAATACACTGGGTATAGTTAGTCCAAAGCTAAAACTTTCTTCTTTTGCTTTTCCCCTGGAGACGCTGTGTTCAAAACTTGAATACGATTCATGCGCCGTCATTGAAAATTCATATTTGCCTTTGGTCTAAACACAAAGCAAGGAGAAAAAAATAACATCTCAAGTGTCATGTTTGAAATGTAGGAAGGAACAAAGGAAAAATTGAGAATGAAAAGTAATCCACAATAGGTTACATGCTATAATTAGGATCAGAACATTTAGCGGTGAAGATAGATAAACAACGAAACTACAGCAACACATTTTAATAATATATTTAGATGCAGGCAAAATCTGCTGCAATTCTAGTCCTGAGTTTTAATGGATTACTGTTGTACGCCAACTTACTCAATGTTATTGATTGATTGCTTAAGGTAAATATAATTTGTGCACATATGTTTTTCACTCACAGATATACCACATTGTGTTTTTAGTCATTTTAATTTTACACAAATAATTTGTCCTCAAACATAGGTTGTATATGGCTTAGTGCAATAAGTAATGCAAATATTGTAGCAATATCGTTTGTTCATAGAAGTTGCTAAAGAAGTTGTTAAAATTAGAAGAGTAATCCTATCCAAAATCTAGATTAGCTGTATATTTGCACATAGCCGATGTGTACGGAGTCTTAGTTAGTTCCACCTGAAACATTGTGACACTTCCGAAAATCTGTTCCAGGTGTTTAAGAATTGCAAAGATTGCTGCCCTGTTTATGTTCTAGTCTAGTCTAGTCTAGTCTAGTCTTGGTCTGTTGTGTGGATGTTTGGGTGGTTTAGGGGTGGAGAATTGTGGTGGGTGGGAGTGTGTTTGGGGATTGTTATGTGTGTTGGACCTGGTCTTTGGGTGTTAAGTGAATTTCGTTGTATGGGTATACTATGTATACACGTACAATGACAATAAATTTATTTATTTATTTATTTATTTATTTATTTATTTATTTATTTATTTAGTCAAAATATTTCACCTGATCCTAATATCCCTATAGGAAGGATATACGGAAGGGCATGCTTAGTTCCAACAAAGCATCTATGAAGTGGCCTTCTGGGTGATAGGTTGACAGATAATATTTGGGAAGTCTCAAATCATTTGAAATCCAACTAAAACAACTGAAACAAAATGTAGGAGTGAGCAGTGTTTTTTTTTTTTTAAATAGAGCGTATCAAATATATTATATATAGTAAATCAATCTCAGGAATTTAGTATTAAAATAAGTTAAATAAATCAATGATTTAAAATTTAATGGAATCTTAGTGAAGATTATTGAATCTTTTAAAAATAATGTAAGAATTAATTCTTAAATACTCACCTCAGCCGAATAACTTTCTACATTGTATGGTTTTCTAAAACCAACAGTACCAATATGTTGTGGCCGACATGCTCCTGCATAATATTTGTAGTCAAGAATCACCCCTTCTAGATTATTTGTGAAAGCATTAAAGCTGGGAATAAAAGATACAGGTGGAGTCAATAGTTAAAATTAGTTAAAATTCTGCAGAAAGTGCCTATTTACTTCTGCAATTAAGGTTAAGATTAGAATTAGGGAATAACACTAGGAAGAAGAACTCAATCTTTGATACAGAAAGCTGAAATACTGTGTATTGCTTTATGTATTCAGTATATGCACTTAATAAAACAACCTTTCAATTTAAAGTAAAAATAAAAATTAATAGGAACCAAAACAAAAGGAAAAGAAATACATTAGGAAAAAAAAATCTAAGCAAGAAAAAATGTGGGGAGCAGCTAAAATACTCTGCAAAACCCTCTATGGTATAGACTGGAGAGTGTGGAAGGCACATACCACCCATAGGAGTAAGAAGGGATTAAACATATAATCAGTTCAGTACACATAAAATAAGCAAAACAGTATATTTTATATATTTTTTTGCATTTCTTTAAAATATTACACATTTTATCATTTGATGAAATAAATATGTATACAACGTACCAGAGGTAAGTTTCAGCAGGTTCTGACCAGTTCTGGAGAACTGGTAGCGGAAATTTTAAGCAGTTTGGAGTAAAAAGTCTGACTGGCCCCGCCCCCATCTATTCTCTGCCTGCTGAGTCCCAGCTGATCGGGAAGAAATGGAGATTTTACAGTATCCTTCCCCTGCCATGCTCACCAAGCCACACCCACTAAACCACACCCACAGAACCGGTAGTAAAAAATTTTGAAACCCACCACTGCAACATACATTTTAATACATTGAAAAACAGATTGTGATAATGGAATAATTTTTATGAATGATCCATGGAAAGCTACTATGCAATGGCAATGGACTCGTATGTCGTCAATATTTCTTGGCTTTAATCTTCTCTAATGCAATCCTAGTAATCAGTTATTAAATTTGGGGTTAATTCTGCACTTACCCACTTGACAGCATCTGTATTCCCCAAAATTGTTCCAAAACCTGATTGCACCTCTGATATACCTTCTTACAATCAGCTTCATCTGATTGATCTCCACAGTCATCATCACCATTGCAAAGCAGTCTACGATTGATGCATCGGCCTAAAATACAGAATAAACTTGTTTATCATTCATTGGGCAGACTTTGCAGGTTAATAAATGCAATTCCTACACCTTTAATGCACGCAGATCCCACAGATCATTTTAGTTCCATTGAAAACTCTTGTTTATCTCCCCATGCTTAATGGACTAAGTGTTCTTTAGGGAGGCACACATTTTTTAAAGCATTGCTTTCAGAATCATTTTTATGGCTAGAAGCAGATTATGTTGCATTAAAAAAGACCAGCTGGAACTTGCCCACAACATGGACTGCATATTTAACACTCTGCATTTAATGGACAAAATTTGCTGGATCTATAAGAAGACCACCATCAGTGAGCTGTCGGACAGTATTACTTGGTCTGTTGTGTGGATGTTTGGGTGGTTTCAGGGTGGGGAATTGTGGTGGGTGGGAGTGTCATTGGGGATTATGTGTGTGGGACCTGGTCTTTGGGTGTTAAGTAAGTTTCGTTGTATGTGTATACTGTGTATACACATACAATGACAATAAAGTTTATTAAAAATGATTAGAAGAGTGTAGTTGTCTAGTGTCGATGGAGATTCTCGGTCATTGCCTAGTGTACTTCTTGCGTTTGAAAGTCCCTTAGTTTGTTCTGGCTGAAGCGAACCAAATGAGCCAGGTTCTCCCTCCCCACTAAGTGGCCCTTCCGAGCCAGCTTGCAAACTCCACCGAGCACAGCTCCAAACGTTTTGCTTGCACGTCCATCCCAGCCAGCGCTGTGGCAGTGGTGGGGAAGGTGTGCACCCTGCCTGCTCTGCTCTCGATGGACAGAGGTGGGGCTCCGCGCCGCTGCCTCCCAACTAGAGTGCCACATTTGTTTGTTTGCTGTCTGCCTGCAAGGAGGGAGCTGCGCTCAAGTCACCTGGGCCACTGCCGTGGGGGGAGAGAGGGAGAGAGAAGGGGGGTATCTCCCTGACAGGATCCAGATTAGAATTGCCTTATTTTTCATGGATCTCTAATGCTTGGCTTTGCCTGCCAGCCTCCATTCCCCCTCCATAGCCCAAGTGGTTGGATTCACATGACACATGAAGCTGGGCAGGAGAGCACAGATAGATAGATGGATAGATGAGAGAGAGAGAAAGAGAAAAAAAAAGAGGGAGGGAAGGAAAGAGAGACGGAGGGAAAGAGAGAAATGATATTACAAAAGTTTTTCTTCTTTTATTGTTGCTAAGCATAATATTTCAAAAGCAGGGGAAAAATGAAGGGGCTAAAAGAGCATTTATCACAGTTTTCTTAGAACAATTTGCTGAACATTTCCACCCCACTCTGGGGCCAGCCAGAGGTGGTATTTGCCGGTTCTCTCAAAACTACTCAAAATTTCCAGAACCTGCTGAATTTCACCGCTGTAATAAATATATTATCTAATTGTGAATTTTGGAGAAACCATCTTTGTAAATATTTTATTTATTTATCAAATTTAAGCACTGCTCATCTCACTAAGTGACTTTAGGCAGTTTACAGGTAAAAACAATAAAATCATATTAAAAAACACAATTAGAATTAAATCAGGTTGAAAAACTAGTACAAACAAAAATTAAAAAATACATTAAAAAGCAGAGGAAGCATCTCAAGGTACCAACCACTGCCAAATTTTCATGGTGTTCTTTGATCCCTATATGAGTTGGCAAAGCCAAGTCTTCAAGCTCTTCTTGATAAGTTGTTCTTAATTCTCAAAACTTTCTGACATTCATTTTACATTTTTGCACTCCAATTTAACATCTGCTGTTTATGTTCCTTTTCCATGTTTGCAGATCTTTCAAGCCAATCTGATTTAGCCCTACATAATCCATACCCCTGCTTCATTATATTCCTTGGCTTCAGCCGTTCAAGTAGATCATGTGACAAAACTTATGTACACCTTGTAATCTTCACACAGACCTTAACAACTTAACGTTTCATGCATTCTTTCGTCAATCACAGCAAATTCCAGACTGAAGCTTTTTCGGTAAACTCTAAAAAAGTTGCTATTGCTGCACTATTGAGGAAAAGCAGAATGTTACATTTTTAAGTGACAAAGCCAGAGAAAGCTCTACAGTAATGGGCTTTATAAATCCACCCTGACGTTTTGCAGTGAAGGTTGATGACAAAAGGTGGTTCAGAGAAAATTAATACACAAGTAATGCTGATGATTGTACTTAAAGTCTTCCTTTAAAAAAAAAAGTCTTCATTTTGCTCCTAATTAGCAGTGTATAGCCGGTCTGGCAATCACTTGGGAAGGCAGTTTTCTGCTTTTTCCTGCTGCATTTTATAATCCATCAGATCAGAAATTAAGCCTTCAAAATCCTGTCATGTAGGCTGTTTGAAAATGTTAATGTACAATCAAATTTGATTTAATTTAACCTAAAATGTTCATCAGGGATGTGACAGAAATTATGTGATCCTTTTCCTCATTTAGTTGTGCCTTTTCAAGAGAATGTGCGAGGGGAATTAATAACAGGCATACTTCTTTACAAAATAATTGAATGGCTTTGATAACAAATATGGTTCCATAAATACGGCCTCTTTTGGGCTATTTACCTATTGGTCCTACCTGCCTGTGTGATCCATTCTTGTTACAGATTCTGTTGTCATGTCTTTATATGATGTCCGTCAAGCAAACAAGATCAACATTTGTTTGTGACATACAAGGTAATAAAAAAAACCCCAAGCCTCCATATTCCATTCAATCTATTCGAGGGAAATCTAACTCAATAGATATGCAATTAATCACTAGTTTTTTTAAATTAAGGAGACACACCCACCCCTCAAATTCTCTCACCTGTGGCACAGAGAAAGCCTTCACACCGAGCAGTACTGCAAGGTCTGTTTATAACACAGTCTTCACTTTCATTGTCAGTGTAATCACACGGGTCACCGCCGAACTGAGAAGGCTGTTCCACCTGGGCAAATCTGTACTGTAGTAGAATAGATATTATGAATTCCAGCCCTCCTAAATTAAAAGCCAAGTATCACAGATGGGTGTAGATCTTTGCTAGTTGGAACATCAACATGTACACTGGAAATGTAAAGGAGCTCTCTCTTTTCGCTCTGGTATATGAGATGTAATTTGATTGCAGTTTTCTGAATGGAATACAGAATGATTTACTAATAATTCTGAATGAATATAAAATTACTTGTCTATGCATATAAAGTGAAGGGTATTTTTGAGAAAAAGTATAAGCTCAGCAAGTTACATCTTAGATGGGAATGGCACAGTAGTGGGTTTCAAAACGCATCGCTACTGGTTTGCTTGTGGACGCACTCTCCCTCTCTGTCTGTTACGCAGTGCTTCTGTGCATCCGGGTGGGTGGGCAGAGCCTCCCACTGCCGCTACTACCAGTTCGCCCGATCCGGGGCTAACTGGTAGCAACCCACCATTGTAATGGAATCCTTAATTACTTAATTCTAAAAAGGTTCCATAATGAATTAAAAATCCCATGTATTTTTTGGTGTACCCATGATCTTGGAAATGCTGGTGTTTAATGTCTGTGTCTCTATGTGTGTGAGAGGAAATTTAGCTTTCAACTTCTGTGCCTTACTTCATAGCTAGCTAAATATAAGATACATCAAGCAGTTTACTCTGTTAAGGTGCAATTAATAAGGGAGGACTCCCTTTAGGGTCATCAGAAGAAAGCAAAGCTTGAGCCGAAAGGCAAATGTCATTCAATAAGAAGAGAGGTGATCTATGCATGAGATCAAGTTGCTCAAACAATTGCTGCAAACTAGCATACAGGGAAGTATCTAGAGTCATTTGGCCAAATGGGCTTTCTTCAAAGTTGTACTCTGCTTATTCCTTGTTAGACCATGGGGTGAAAGAGAATTGTGAAGGTGTGATGGTTTGCAGCAATTGGTCTTTCTAGCATGCCACTTCAATGGATGAGCTCTCCATCCTGCTGTTGTTATCAGACCAGCTCTCTAAGAAATCTAACTGCTGATCATATTTTTTTTTGTAGCTAGAAGCATAGTATAATCGGCTTCCTACACGTTCATCACTTTGTTACTGGTTAACCTTGAGCCTTGGAGAGATTCGAACCAGCAGAAATTGCAGGCAGCTGTGTTAATAACAGGGTGCACTAAACCCCTGTACTATCAAGGCTCTTATGCAAGTTCATGCATGTCCTGAGCTGCTTTTAGTGAGATTGGCAGTTACAGTATATAAATCTGATAAATAAATCAAATGGGTTCATGAAAATCTTTTTTTGACTTTCACATCTGCTATGAATTCAACCTTGTTGATGGAGTGACTATAAGATGTGAATGTAATCAATTGTTTGCACTGACATCTTCACTGTAATTCCTTACGAGACCGCCTTCTGCCACCGGTAGCCTCTCACCGGCCAGTACGCTCCCACAGAGAGGACTCCTCAGGATGACGTTGGTCAAACAATGTTGACTGGCGGCCCCCAGGGGGAGAGCCTTCTCTGTGGGGGCACCTGACATTTGGAACGAGCTTCCCCCGGAGATACGGAGGATCCCGGATTTGCGCACTTTCCGCCGTGCCTTCAAGACCTTTTTATTCCAGCAGGCTGGGCTGGCCTAACTCTTTTTAATTGTTTAATTTTAATTTGTTTTTAAAAATAGGGGTGTTTTAATCAGTTATGGGCCAAATTTATTTAATGTGTTTTAAATTGTTTTTTAAATTTTATACTATATGTGTTTTATCTTTGGCTGTTCACCGCCCTGAGACCTTCGGGAGTAGGGCGGTATATAAATATAAACTAAACTAAAAAAAACTTCACTATATTTCTGTGGAGGATATCTGGAGGAATGGAGAAAATCCATTTTTTTTATTGTTATATATCATATTTCTAGCTCCTTGCTAAACAGCTACTGAAAAAATACTGGAAACTGTGCAGCCTTTAAATGCAAATGCTTGCAAATAATAGATCCATCTCAGTTACTTGTTCAGTATTAGCTTTGCTTTCCTCAGCGTGCTCTATTTATTTTTCTAAGGTTATTCTCATAACAAAGAGGAGGAATCAAATCTCGTGGCCGTAAAGAGTTGAACTGCTATTCCAATCGTAGGAATAATGATGATAAATAATGATATGTAAGCTTTGGCTTTGAGCAAAGCCGAGGAATGGGTATTGTAAAAATGATTGTCTTAGTGTGGTGACAGGACAAGATTATCCCACACTTTTGAAAATAATGGGAATTTTGCCACTAATGTTGTAACAATCAAAAGCCTTCGTTGGAAGGCACTTGCGAGGTAGAGAAAAAACCCTCAACGATGAAAAATGAGCAGCTGCATGTCATCATCTCTTAGTCAAAAACTGGAAATTGAGGTCACTTAACACAAATGGGTTCTACATCAGGAGTGCTTCAGCGTAAGTAAAGAAAATACAATGGCTCGCCAACCTCATTCTGGATTAGGTAGGAAGGCAGGACAGCTCCTTCCAAAGGCTCTGTGCCTTATGCAATGTAGCCTGAAGAGTTCAAACAGGACCATAAATCAGTGTTCCCCAAGACTTCTGTCACATTTACAATTTGTTACTTTTGTCTTTTAAAGCAGTTTTCTTTAAAGCTGAGAGTGCGGATACTCTGCAGGTTTAAGAGATCGAGGGATGTTAATAAAATGCAGTATTGCAATTTACTCTGATTGTATTAGGATGGAATGCCAAGAAATTATTTTACTATTAAAATAATAGTATTTATACTATATCATGTCTGTGGCAAGGAAATGCTTCGAGACGACTTTCTGAAGGAAGGAAAAGTTGTCACATTCATGGAAATTAGACTATCAAAAATGTTGAGGTATTGGAATATTTTTGTCAGAAAAGTAAAAGTCTCCCAAAAGGGGTCACACATACAGGTGTTAAACAGCCGAAAGGGAGGGTGTTTGCTTTGATGGTGTTATAGAGAAAGCAAAGAACTGAGAAAGAATAATCCTGAGAATAGATGTGACAGGTTTAGCGAATTTACCAAAATTTCTGGACAGTATTTGTTTAACTTTATTTCATTTCTTTTAAAAAGAAGAAAAATACAGTAAATAGATGCTCGTGTACAGGTACTCCATGATTTACAACCAGTGGTGGGATTGAAATAATTTAACAACCAGTTCTCTGCCCTAATGATTTCTTCCATCAATCAGTTCACCAAACTGCTCAGAAAGTTAACAACCGGTTCTCCCGAAGTGGAGAACCCACCATTGCTTACAACCATACATCTATTGACCATTCTAAGTTACAATAGCACTGGAAAAACTGACTTATAACCTTTTTTTTCACACTTCTGTCCATTGCAGCATCCCCATGGTCATGTGATCAAAATTTGGAGGTTGCAGTGTTCCAGGGTCATATGATCACAGGTTGCGACCTTCTGACAAGCAAAATCAATGGGGAAACTAGATTCACTGAACAGCCATGTTACTAACTTAGCCACTGCAGTGATTCACTGAACAACCGTGAAAAGGAAGATGGTAAAACGGGGCATAATAACTGTCTTTCTTAGCAATGGAAATTTTGGGCTCAATTATGGTCACGAGTCAAGGACTGCCTGTATTATATTTGCTGCGGTTAAAATGGGAAGCATCTGCCCAGGATATTGGTCAGCTGGATGAAAATGGATGAAGAAATGGGATACTAAATGCAGGGCTGTTGGTGGGTGAGACGAAAAGGAAGTCCTATGGACATGACAATGACCAGTTTTATAGTGCTAAGCTCCACATTTTAGTATACAGGAATTAACTGTGTATTAAACAGTTAACTAATTTTAGACTCCAAGCAGACTTACTCTTTTTTTCTGGCAAGCATCACAAGCAGTCCATGATGACCAACTGGAAAGAAGGCAGTCAATAGGCTGCACCACCTGGCTTGAAGAGCGGCGCCATCTGCCTTTGCTCCCATTGACGTCAGCTCTATTGAGTTGAAGAGAATCATCCTGTTTGCCACTATATTAATTGGGAGAAAGCATATATAAAGTATGTCCATTTATATACTTTATTTTCTTCCCATCGTTCAAGGCCAAGCACTTCGAAGTACCTTCCAATGATAGGGATTATTATTGTTTTTTTGCAATTACCCCTTCCCCTTCAAGCTCCACAACCACAATGAGCACACCAAATGCTGTGCATCACAGCTCCACGACATGAATGCCAATTATGCTTGCTGATATGATGGAGAAGAATTCACCAACAAGGGGTTATCAATTAGATGACTGCTTCTGTGGTCACTTATTACTATACTCAAGCTGTTATACCAGAAGTGAAGAACTATTGGACAAAGTGCCATTTGTATACAACAAAAAAGTAAATGAAATCCAAAGAAGAACTACAAAAGGAAAATTAAAAGATAAAACCAGTCTCAATATTTTCTGTTTATTGCTTTAAATTCAATTATCAGCCACTGGCTGAAAAAATGTGACATCACCATAGCTCAACTGGGGTTTATTAACTGTTTAACTCATCCTCTGCATGTTACATTTGATAGGAGCTTTCCTGAATATACAATATAGAGATGCAGAAATGCTGGCTCAAAACCTAGCTCCACATAAGTAGAAGAATATAGAGATGGCCTTGAAGAAATTGTGCAGTAGCTGTTCACCTTAGCCCTAGAAGGAAGAAGGGGGTGATGAAGAAAGTAAGTACCCCACCTTGATTTTCTTGGTATAAGAGAGGGGAGAGGGAATATCTGTCAGGCAGTGAAGATTCTGTTATTATAACATGCCTTGAAGAGGTAATAGCATTGTTTATTGAAGATACAGAAAAACGTTATCTCCACAAAGTGGACATAGATTTTTCAAACAGAGCCACAGACTCTTGAAAATATAAGCAACATTTTTCTCTCCAAGAACTCAGACAATATAGAGTTCTCCCTGTTTTCTATAGAACAACCCTGTGAAATAGTAGGTTGGGCTGAGAGAGTGACTATCATCTAGCAAGCTTTTGTGACCCAAAGTGAAAGTAAATTTAGGTTTTTCTAATCCTGGTCCAACACCCTAACTACACATCATGGTTGAGATATTGATCATCATGATCAACCTAATCTTCCTGCCTTGATACCCTGTTTCCCCCAAAATAAGACATCCCCTGATAATAAGCCCAATCGGGCTTTTGAGTGCATCGTAATAAGGCCAAGCGCTTATTTCAAAGTTCAAAAAAATATAAGACAGGGTCTTATTTTCGGGGAAACGCGGTACTATTCTTATTCTTTTGACTGATTGTAAATTTTACTGATACACAGAGAAAACTGTTCATTCGGAATATAAGGAAAAGGAGGCAAGGATTTCTTTTGGAACAGAAAAAAAATCAGGATCCTGGATTAAAGTGGTGGTCCAGTTTTATAGCTGAATAAGATTTGATAGTTGAGAAAATCGCACTAAAGCCCTGCCTGATTCTGTTCTTGGTCTTTTTTATAGTATGGGTTCCTTGGTATGTTCTAAGTTTGGTGGTTTTCTTGCAGGTGTTACATTACCAAACTAGGTAATATCATCAGTGTTAGAAGGAATGAGCTTTGTCAGTGTTAGTGGGAATGTTCTTGGTAGTTCCTTGATTAGATTGTTTACTGTTGGCTTCTTGGTCTGCATTGGTAGTTCCTTGCATGGCATATTGTTTATTTCTTGATTAGAAGTAGTATTAATCTTGTGTTAATCTTGTTAGCATCTGGGTGTTGATTGCTGGTGAGGAAGTGTTTTGGTCTTTTTGTTCTTTTTGTTCTTTTTGGGTTTTTTGATTATCTCTTTGAGTAGTATGTAGATGTTGTTTATGTAAAGCACGAAGGAAATCAGGATATCCAAGCAATTTCAGATGTGTATAAAGATTTATTCTAAGCTTAAGATCTCTACAAGAACCTGAACTACTAATGGTCAAGGGAAATTAGCAGGAGTTAAGAATAGAAGGAATTCAAAGTGGGCTGGACTTAGATCTCTTGTGAAGGGACTCATGACTGATGATGGATTTGATTCCTCCCTCGGGCTCAGCCTGGTTCTCTCCTACAGTTTATTTCTATATGCCTGTTGATGGCCGACTTATCTGAGTGCCAGACCTCTAGGAATTCTCTGGAATTTTCAAACTTGATGTGGGTGGTCTAGGATGCTCAGTTTCTCAGTTGAAACAATGGTTGAGTCTGGCCCCATATGAAATTAAGGAATTTGTCTTCTGACTTCTAGTTGGTGTTCATAGTGTTTGGTTGGTGTTTTCTAATGTCTATATCCAATTCTTGTCTCTCATTCTCTTTTTAAATATTGCTGCGGGCTTTTTCTGAGGAAATACTAGGATCTTTTTGAAACAAAGAAAATATTTTATTTATATCTATATCTATATCTATATCTATATCTATATCTATATCTATATCTATATCTATATCTATCAATCTATCTATCTATCTATCATCTATCATCTATCTATCTATATCGGGGGTGGGTTCTAAATTTTTTTACAACTGGTTCTATGAGTGTGGCTTATTTTGTGGGCGTGGCTTGGGGGATAATGTGTCTGGGTGGGTGTGGCCAACTTTTTTTTTTAACTTTTAAAAGCATTTTTTCTACAACCTTAAGAGGTTGCAGAAAAAAATGCTTTTAGAAGCCTCTGACGATCAGGTAAGTCAGCTGGGATCGCCAAAGGCTTTTAAAGGGATTTTTTTTCCTACAACCTCTTCGGCTGAAGAAGTTGCAGAAAAAATGCTTTCAGAAGCCTCTGACGATCCCAGCTGAGCCGTGCGATCATCAGAGGCTTTTTAAAAAAAAAATTAAAAGCATTTTTTCAGCCAAAGAGGTTGTAGAAAAAATGCTTTTAAAAGTAAAGAAAAAGAAGCCTCTGATGAGGTGGGCGGGGTAAGCAAGCGGTGACTGGGCCGGGAACTGGTTCAGGGGCGTGGCCAGCCAATGTTATTACTGCTTCTCTGAACTACTAAAATTTTTTACTACCGGTTCAAGAACCTGGGGGGAATTGTTAATGTATGAAAGAAAAATAGTTGTGTTAAGCATACTAGAAACTTCAGTTATTTTCATTGCAATTTTAACAAAAAATGAGGGTGTTACAACAGATTGCCATGTTCCCTACAAAATATTAATGGTGTGAACTGGGCTAAGAAGTAGCACTCAAATGGACCTGAGGAGCATATGTGACTTATGTGTTGGCCATTCCTATTCTTGAGGATTTATGATGAGTTGTGAGAAAATGTCTCAAGTTTTCTTCTGCTTGGACTCTGATTTGTGTTCTTTGGAATAAAATGGCAATTGTATTTTCTGATGGTTCAGTTGAATAGATACAGCATCCATTTAGGAAGAACTAGGAGAGCATGTCTCTTTGGAGATTTTGATATTGTTGGATTTTGATTTCTGAGTTCTTCTGAGGCCATTATACATGCCAAGTCTTGATCCAAGCCCTCCATAAATCAACAGACCAACATGGTTTTTGTTTTGCATGGCTGAGGAAGTGGCAGCTGCCATTATTCACAACAGCCCTTTTTTGGCAGCAGCAGAAAGTCACTGGTCTAACAGTTTCTCATTTTCCTATCATTGCTTATAACAACCGAATGACAATACATATGCCACCATCTTTCCATAGCTGACTCCTCTATCCGTTGTTTTAAGTTATATGCACATTTGCAGCTTGCACTGGATTCATGAATGCAGCTCCAGATGGAAACTATTATTACCATAAGAGGGCTATAGCACCACAACAACCAGAAAAAAACAAAGGCAGACCCAAGGTTGCCTGAGATAAAACCAGAGTTTATAGAAGTTGAAGGAAAATTTAGAGAAAAGCAAAACAAAAGAGAAAGGTAAACCTCTGAGAACAGAGAATATTCAGTACATAACAGAATGTTAAGTATCTGTTTGGGGGAGAGAAAAATGGAAGCAGGGAGATACCGAGAAGAAGAGAATCCCTTAAATGAAATCATGGCTCAGCTGCCTAAAACATTGACCAAGATGCTATTTATGGCCAAATTAATTTCATTATATTAAAATAATCAAATTTTTCTTGAGTGCTGGCTTTATAAGAAAGCTATTAAAAGAAATTACGTATGCTTTTAATACATATATATTAAATGTCGAAACCTGCTATGGTAATTTGATAGGAATTTTAGTTTCCAAGAAAAAAAGGCACTTTGAAAATTATTGGAATGATAATTGTTTGAAAACTAACAAAAAATAAATATAAATAAAGTCTGGCACATATTAGAAGTATCCTTTTGACAGGATAGAATATAAAAACATGCTAAGTACAAGATCCAACTTTTTATTTGTGTTTGTGTATGTGTCTTGAAATTAAAATCAAGCTTCTTAATGCACTACAGGAATCCATTTTGGTATAATATTTTACCGACAAATGATTTCACAGATTTTGGTCTCCCTAAGGTAACACATTTGTTAAGATCCATGCCACTTTGCAGCCCAATAATTTCAATATTGTGGGCTTATTTTGTTAAGCCGTAAGTAACTCCAAAACCTATGCCTCAACTACTAGAAAAAAAAACCCATTAAAAATCCAAGAAAGTCACCACTAAATACCATTATCTATCTTGTCTCTGTTTTCATAGTTGTCTGAAAAACAATATTGACTTACCTGGAGCAGTGGAAATTTAAGAAGCTTACGATTGCACAGATTAGAAAAAATCTTGCCGGGCAAAGAAACATCACAGATGTTATGCTCATAGCTTTACAGTAATATAGTTAATTTATAGCAGCATCCTTTTCTAATCACTTTGCTATTGTGTCTGAAGGCAGTTGGGTAGACAGATTAATAGCCAGGTTTTTCAGAAAATAAACCAGTTGATAATGGCCTTTTTTTTTTGCTTGTAGGACAGAGCCTTCTACTGGCCTACTATGACATTGTCTGAACAAATCAGAGAAATAAAAGGCTTCTATTGGCTTTGCCTTAAACTATGTGGAGCCCTAGGGTTCCATAAGGGTATAGAGATCTTAAGAGTGGAATTCTGTGAAGAAATTGCATTTTTGTAATAGAATACCTGTAGCTCAGGTATAGGATGAGGGTGAAGATGAAGGTTCGTTTTCTGAGCATGTGGGTTTCTGTCTGTCTGTCTGTCTCTCTCTCTCTGTCTGTCTGTCTCTGTCTTTCTCTCTCTCTGTCTTTCTCTCTGTCTCTCTGTCTCTCTCTGTCTCTGTCTCTCTTTCTCTCTGTCTCTGTCTCTGTCTCTCTCTGTCTCTCTGTGTGTGTGTGTGTGTGTGTGTGTGTGTGTGTGTGTGTGTGTGCGTGTGTGTCTGTCTCTGTCTGTCTCTCTTCCTGGCAGCCTCCTAGAGAACAAAGTGAATATATACTAGCACTACAGACATTCACCATGAATGCATAGTAGTAAGACTGTCAGAAGGATCTCATTGAGGTTGCTGCAGTTGGAAGAAGCTGAACTATCTGGTAGACAGATGAAGGCCTTCTAATGCATAGAACACAAGCTACAGATTGTCTTCCCTGGTGTCTTTGCTTCAGATATCTTAGTTTTTTTAAAATACATTTCTTTCCCAAAGTCTTTAACTATTAAATGATGTGAATGATACTAATATTAATTACTGGATATTACATTTTGTGTTTTGATTCTTTGTTGTAAGCAGAAGGGTAGGGTACAAATGTAATTGTTGACATCTTCATCATCCAAGCTGGAATTTAAAAAAAAAAGATATTCAGCAGCATGGTGCCCATAACACAAAATAAATAAATAAAAATAAACATCTTTGCACAAGAAACCAGAAACCAGTTTGGGCTGCTGGAAGACAAGGGAATTCAAAGCTTGGTGTCAAATAAATAAATAGACAGATTAGAGAAGATGAATGGATTATTTGCATCTATCTTCACTTCAAAAAAATATAGCACAGATACCAGCACTACAGCTGGTATCTCAGGAGTTGATGGAAATAGTAGTGACATTGTTATTGACAAAGTGAGAACAAACAAACCACCAGGTCCAGATTGTACCCATCGGAGAGTTCTAAATAACTGAAATGTGAAATTCTTCTAACAAATAGCATGTCTGTAAGATTGGCCATGATTGGGAAATGGACAATATTCTTAAAAATGTGCTTTACAGAGGAACTAAAGAGCCGCAATCTTTTAATCCATGTGAATTCACAATTAATCAACATTAATCCTTGTACATTATTTAATACAAGATTATGAAGTATAAAGGGCTAACTGTGCTAAAGAAGAATCCATAGACTTTTGTAACGATAAGCCCTGTCTGATTAGCCTTCTAGAGTTCTGTGAGAATGTTCAAATATGTGGACCAGATGATCTTGTAGATATGATTCATTTCAACTTTAAAAGCTGTTTAACAGTGTCTTCGCCAAAGCAGTTGTGCAATGAAAAGAAGAAAACACTTTATTAGTGCTCCAAGAACATAGTTACTAGAAGGCTTGATTATTTATAAAATGCTTACCACATCTGAAGAAATATAGGAAAACCATCACACAGAAAACAATTTGCTTTTTGGAGGAAATTCACTTCTACAGACATATCTTATCTTATGGGGCTCCCCTTGAAGAGCACTCGGAGGCTCCAACTGGTCCAGAATGTGGCCGCGCGGGTGGTTAAGGGGGCAACCCATTGTGCCCATGTGACACCCCTCCTGCGCGAGCTGCACTGGCTCCCAGTGGTCTTCCGGGTGCGATTCAAGGTGTTGGTCACCACCTTTAAAGCGCTCCATGGCATAGGACCCGGGTACCTCCGAGACCGTCTTCTGCCACCAATAGCCTCCCACCGACCAGTCCGTTCCCACAGAGAGGGTCTCCTCAGGGTGCCATCAGCCAAGTTATGTCGGCTGGCGACGCCCAGGGGGAGGGCCTTCTCTGTGGGAGCCCCAGCCCTGTGGAACGAACTGCCCCCGGAAATTCGTAAGATCTCCGACCTCCGGGTGTTTTGCTGCGCATTGAAGACCCTGTTGTTCCACCAGGCTGGACTATCAACACAATAGTTTTAAATTGGGGTATTTAAATTTATTGGGGTTTTAAATTTGAGCCACTTTATTTAATTATTTTAAATTTTATATTGTTGTTTTGTCTGTGTTTTTAAATAGGCTGTACACCGCCCTGAGTCCTTCGGGAGAAGGGCGGTATAGAAATAAAATTATTATTATTATTATTATTATTATTATTATTATTATTATTATTATTATTATTATTATTATTATTATTATTATTATTATTATCTTATCTGAGCTGATGGTTGCATTTCCAAACAATGCATTGGACAGAAGGTCCTTCCTTCCTTCCTTTTTGCAGAATGTTATAATCTTAGATCTTTTAATGAATCTGAATTGTGGGAGAACCCATAAAGTCCAGGTTAAATGATGAAATCCACCCAGGTGGTTACTTTTAAAATTTATAGTGGTAGGGGCATTATTTGTGATGGATTTTATGTATGTCTATATATCTCGATGGATCTGATCTCCAGTAACAGCAGCAGTATATTTGATGATATTATTTACTAAGGAACATGGCTGGAAGAATGCTATTGCATTCATGTGTTGCTTCTGGATTGTCCCTAAGTATCTTGATAATCCAAGAGCCTTGGTAGTACAGTGGTTTAATGCACCTTGTAATTAACACAGCTGCCTGCAATTTCTGCAGGTTCGAATCTTACCAGGCTCAAGGTTGACTCAGCCTTCCATCCTTTCTAAGGTAGGTTAAATGAGGACCCAGTTTGTGGGGGCAATAAGCTGACTTTGTATAAATATACAAAAGTATGAAGGCTATTGCTTAATGCATTGTAAGTCGCCCTGAGTCTCCGGAGAAGGGCGGCATATAAATCAAATTAAAAAAAAAAAATCATTGTGGAAGCAAAATGCTACCTATGATATGACTGAACACAACTCCTTTCATTTGAATTTTCCTTTGAATAGATAGAGCAGGCCTCCCCTGCTATAGTGAGAACTTCCCATAAATGCAGCATATTTCAGAAGAAATGGGATTTCAAAATTCCCCACCAATTTTGTGGATGGAGAAATCGGTTGGATATTCAGCAAGGAAGGGGTTCTTGACTTTTTGGTTTCATGGACCCCTTTGAGAGGTTAATGAAACCTATGGGTACTAAACACATCAGTAAAATGTATTTAAATGCCTAACATAAAAAGTATAAATAGGGTAGATTAAGAATGAGTAATACTGGCCTAGGACACCAACATTTAGGGGTACCAACACTAAATATACATACACACACATACACACTCACACACATATATATTCAGATGTAGAACACCATGCAATTTGTTTTGTATACTTGGAATAATTTGAGTTTGGAATATATTGAACATTCTTGTCTTTATGTGTGAATGGTCCAGTCATTGATTCCATTAAGATGTAAAACTATTTGATGATGAAAGAGCAAAGTAGTTTACTTAAAATAATAATACCAATCACTATTTTTGACAATATACAGGAAAGTGTTGCTTAAATAAGGACACCAAGGACACCTCTCTGCTCCTTCCTCCACCAATACTTTCTGCTTGTATGTATACTACTGAATTGCATCCAAATTAAAATTGTTTCACACAGGTACAAAGTTGAAAAATAAATCACTGCCTTTTGCTCCCCTACAAAAATAAGTAGCTTGTCAACCAATTAAGCTAGAACGTGTGTCACATCTGCCAGTCCATTATGAGAAGCCTTCAAGAAAACCTGTCAACTGGTATATCACCTGATGGTCTCATGCTAACCTTCCCCCTTCATATCTGTTCCAAGGAAGGCTAATAATTAAACAAGTTATTTTGGGCACTCTAAGAGCTTGTCTTTTTCCACTCCCATGTTCTAGAAGTTAGCAAAGATTTTTCTGATTATGGCTTAACTTCTGATGTAAATACTTTCACTATTAATCATTACTGCAAGGATAAATATTTAATGAAATGTCTGTGGATCTCCCCATCAATTCACACATTAGTAGTTGAGAATATAGATACAGGTAACAACAAAGAAATCCAGGGCTGAGCTTAGCGACAGAATGAGCATAGGGTAGTAGCAAATCAGCACCTTATATTTAAAATATACATATTTTTTGATGTGTATAGAATATTTTACTGTCCTGAATGTATATTAAGTGTAAACTAACACTAAATAGCTGCAACAGCCAAAATGCCAATTTCCCCCCATGTTTCTATGCAATGTACCTATTTAATATAATAAAATATTTTTCCCAAAACAAACAAACCAAAAACAAAATGTCTCATAGATACGGAGCAGCTTAACTAAATGTAGCTATATTTGGCAAAGGTACCTGAGAGAGCTATGAAATGGAATTTCAGGCTTGTCAACTAATGGGAATTATTTAAAAAGAGGTTTGCAAATATATTGGTGGGAAACTACTACAGTTCTGCCTTTGCATTTAAATGCCAAAGCAAAACATCAGGAGGAAAGAAATCCCTTTTTTGTATCAGGAGGCATGGGCACCCAGGGACACTTATGGTGAGATGTATATACAATACATTGGTACAATAAGCTCAGAGAAAAGAATTTCTCAACAAAATTCCAAGAATGAGATAGAAATTCCAAAGCATATTTTGAGAGCACATTTTTCCAGAAACTGGTTGTTAGTATTTGATATGTTCTAATGCATCAATATCACAAAAGAGTAGCAAGTGGTTGTATTATTACTGATTCACATCCATGATTTGAGCATAAGATAATGGTGACTGGATTGAACAGATGACACACAGAGACTTAAGCTAGTCAAGGGGTGAGCAATACATGAGTCTCTGTTGTACTACGTTTCCTACCAACCCTGAGTATGGGCCATGGCATGGAAGTCACCTGTAAGGGCATACAGTAACTGAAAGTGTGTTTTGTTTCATGCATGGTTGGAAGTCCAATGAGACCATTTGGGGTGGATTGTGGTCCAGATGAACTGAAGCCAGGAGCTCTTGATTGTTCCATCTTTCATCTGAGGAAAATCCAGTGAGTCCCTATGGGCAAAGAAGGCTTTGCTAGTGCATCTTGCCACTTTTTCCTTCTCTTCCACATGGTCTCTATACGAACCCCTCTAATTCAACTCACCCTCTTGTCAATTTTCCCAATACTTTTGCTGTAGTAATTGCAACCTTTGATCAGCAAGTGCAGGGGTGCCATGAAGACTGCCATCTTTCCTGCTCCTCTCCTTCAGCTAGGACATCCCAGGTAATATTTTCTTTCTACCTTCTTCTGCATCAATTGGCTGACTTGGTTATGTCCTGATGATGGCTGACTTGGTTATGTCCTGATGGCAAGCTGATGATGCCATTTCACCCTATTCCTTCAGCACTGGCTGACCAAAGCTTCTTATCAGCATGTACAAGCCTTTGGCCCATGGCTTCCAAACTGCATTCTGCCCAAGAACCCTTGATACCCACTGAAAGTTCAAGGCCATTCAAATTGCTTCAAATTAGATGACATTCTTGCTTTGGCGAATTAGATGGCATCCGGCGGCCTGAATTACTATTACTTTATGGCTATATAACATAAGAATCAGAATTGTTCAACTGTCTGCAAATTCTATGCTCCCTTTGCCCTTTAACCAAATCTGCACTCATTTTTAGGATCACAAAGCAACCTGTTATTGGCTCAATTTAAGATAAGAGAGGATCCACTGCTAATGCCTCCAAAAGACATACCTTTTGAACCTGCCATTTGTTTCAGTTTGCTGATAAAACTATTTTGCACTTGATAGATGGACTGCAAGGCAAACATTACCATGGAGATAAGACTATTTGGAACTGGAGGAAACCTAATTGCTAGATATGTGTTTCATTAATGAGTCTGATAACCTTTTGTCCAGCAGGAGATTTTCACAAGAACACAGATAAAGTCTCCACTAATCAGTGAATCATTATAGGATATCTTGTCTTATTTCTCACTGTCTCGTGGAAAGATAGAAAAGTCATATGATGTATATAATCTTGTTTTCACACAATTCATCTTGCAAACAAAGGGAACACAACTACACTTTCACCAGAGATATAGCTTTACAGAAACAAAAAATCAGTACTGCAGTTACTAATCTCACTCAGCACTAATTAAAAGGACCATAATTTCTGTCCAGCATATTCAAATCATGTCACTATTCTTAGAATACCTCTGTAGTCGCTGATTTTATTTCATTCCATGGATTAAATAGAAAGTAACAATTGATTATTGAATTGAATTTTCATGAAGTATATGAAAACCATCATGATTGTTTATTAGTGACTGATATATTTCTCTGTCATTTAATATGGTCCAACTCAAGTATCTAATGAACGCAGATGGTTTCCTGGATACCTTTGAGGTTGTCTTGTCAGTGATACTGTTGAAGCCTTCAGTGAACTATTGAAATTGAAACTGCTTAGGTGGTTAAATGCTATTACTTCTAAATGTTCTTTACTGCAAAGGTAAAATTCTCCATGCCTTACTAAGATCTGGAAGTGATTAAGAAGACAAGGCTGGACAAGTTATCCAGGACTATTGTGTCCAACTGTGATTTCTTGAGAGAGGATATATCAAACCTTCTTCCAGACTAAAGGGATTACTCCTTCATTCCAAAAATGGACACAACTGCATCAACCCAATTTCTAGTAATCTCTCAGGCACCTTTAACTATCCAAGAAGGACCTGGAACTAACAATAAATGGCTGAGCTACTAAAGAAGAGAATTTTGTTGCAACATCAAACTCAAGTTGACTTGTGATGAATATTAGCCTTATCAAAATGTTCAATCGCTCTCTCTTTCCATCTATATCATCTATCTCTGTTTCTTTCTGTCTCTCTTTCTATCACCTTCTGGAAGAAAATCCAAGATGAAAATGGTAGTCAGATACACAAGGAATTGGTTATAAACTCCAATGAAAGCTTTTCAAGACAGCACATTATGATGCAGCATTATATTTGCAGAGAAAGAAACAGAGATGCCCAGCTTTGCATTCTTCTATTATATTCAACTTTCGTAAGAATAAGAGAAAGGAATAAACATGATTTTAAACATTTTTATTTGCAACAGTACTACATGGTGTCTTACAGAAATCAATGGAAAATCTCTAAAAATTTCTTCTGATGAATGCATTATACATAAGGGGAAAGAAGATGTTCAACGGATGTTAACAAATGGTTTTCCTCTGAGGTAAAGTTAAAGTAGATCTAGAAATGTACTGCAAAACAGTCATTTTCATCTTTCTTCTATTAAAAAATAAACACGTGAGAACGCAAAATCAAACAAATCAAAGTAGAAAGTAAACATCTTTGCAAAGAAGGTGCCCAGTACATTATTCAATCATAGATTTCATCAGACAATTGAATGACAACAATGAATCAAAGTACATTAATAACGTAAGAATCAACAAACAATTGGAAACAGGACAGGATGGGATGTATTCCCTGGTTTAAAGTTTAAAGTGACAAGCTTAGTGCTAGTGATGAATGGATTCCTGTAGATATATTTCCTATCTACAATACTTGTATAGTGCAGGCTTCTGTATTGTTTTTCTTCTAGATTATGGTAGAAAGGAATAATCTAACGATGGATGAGTTAAGCATGGGTTGTCTTATTTCAAGAAAAGACTTGCGGTTTGTATAGAGCAAATTTCCTTATGATATCTTAATACAGGGTTGTAATTCTCTCTCTCATATATATTATTTGTTATTGGAACCCAATAACAACCATCATCAATGAACTGGCTGTTAGTCCGCACCATGCTACAATATCTATAAATATTTCAAATTCTGTATGTTTGTGTTTCAATAAAAACTTAGTTTAGCAAGATTTCACTATTGACTATACAGTACATCAATATTTCAGGGTTGAAATGTCCTTTTGAATGATGTCATCTTTTTGCGTAGGTAAAAAACAAAGCTAACATTTATATGTTACAAAAAGAGATTTTTTTTTGCATTTTTCTTTTGATGCACATTTGCGACAGAGATGCTGACAACGACCACAACATGGATGAATATTTTGGGCTGGGAAAAGGCTTGTGCAGGCCCAGGCCATCTTCACCTTTCACAAATATATAATGATCAAGTTAAAATAAATTGATTTGTGGGTTGGATAAAAACAGGCTGGGGAAAGGGGAAATGAAGAAAAACAAGCTGACTTTAACAAAAATGTTAATTTTTATTTTGGGCACAACTACTTTCTGCTTTAATTGGACTCAAATTCTCTTTTGTTTCTCTTTCACATCACCAATCACATGTTCTGTAAAATCCACATGGAGTCTTTTATTGAAACAAGGTTGCACACCAAAAAAGTACAGAGAGGAAATGACTGGAAAAGTACATTAGATCTGCACCGATATTAAAGCCTATAGTTCAACTGTTTCACACACGTTTTGATTCAGTACCTATGTTGAAAAAAACCAACTGGAAATATCAAGTTCAGTTTTAATATCACCAAATCACCAGTTTTCATCTACTCTTGTAAAATGCTTTAATAATTCAAATGCATGAAATATAACTCCAGGCTTATATAATCAAAGGAGAAAACACAAGCATATTGGTATTTTGATTTTAAAAACAAAATCTGCATAATCCTTGAAACAAGTCATCATTTGAATTATTTAACTCTTCTTTTTTAGTGCTAAACCACTAAAGTTCAATATATTGTAATCTGCATAGGAACATCAGGAAAACATATTTGACCTGTATAACAATTCTCTGTAGGGCAAAAATATATAGATTCTTTATGCAAATCATGTGCGAAGAATAGAAACCAAACACTGCACTTTTCTTACATAAATATATTAAAAAAAACAGTTTTAAAAAATTTGCTTCTGTGGTGTGTAAACAGCTTTTATTAAATTAGGAAATGGGTATGAAATGTGATTTTTCTCCAAAAAATGTAAAGTATGTGATAAGAGTTGCATTATAAAAGCAAGATTGTATGATTATGGGTTCTCCATCAACCTAGCTAGTTTCAGGCAACAAAATTGTAGTTGGGAAACGCACTTCAGCTTTATCCCACTAACTATAAGCATGTGAAAACAAAACCAAACAAACATGATACAAGAACCACAAAATGGGGGTTTCCACGCTTCCGAAACACCATCATTTACTACCTTCCCTACAGTGTGATGTCATGGTGGGAAAAAAAAAAACTCCTAACATTTATATTTACAAAACAAAAGAAAACCTGGCAATTTTCATTCGGACTCTTTAAAGCCATTTCCCCTTAAACACTGAAAGAGTTTTAACAGTTAAGATTTTTATTTTTAAATTTCAAGTTATAAAATAAAAATCCCATTTGAATTTTTCCGATGTACAAAAAGTGATAAAGATGAACCATTGGATCGCAGAATAAGTTCATTATTTCAAAATTCATGCCATCTCCATCCTGTTATTATTAAAGTCCAACCCAATCAAATCCAGATGTAGAAGTATTTGGCAAACAGTTTTTTTTCTCTTCAAAAATGGCACAGAGAGAAGAAAAAAACACTTGTCTGCATAGCATCACAGCAGCAAGGTATCAAAGAAATAAAAAATATCCTTTACTGATCTTTGTTTTAAGAGTTCCCTAGGAAATAACACACAGTTTGTTTTTCCATCAAAAGATCTGATGTCCTTCTCTACTCATAGCAGTAGTATTCAAAACAGAAAAAGCAGCATTTTCATCTCTTCTTTGATGTATTGAAAATTAAAAGGTCCATTTGGCAACATTTTCAATCAAAACTGATGATTGGTGGAATGGGATTCCATGACTTCAAGTTAAGAATTATTTTCACAGGAGGCATTCTGCTGCTAGTGTCTGTCACCAGTTTTTAAGTAATGGGGGGGGGATGAAACACTTGAATACTTCCTTCATATATGCTGTTGTAGGCTGGTATACTGGGTGAAAATACAGAAGGAACAGTTTTTGATGGCCATAAAAAAGTTACCATATCTTTAAATGTGCAGTTGTGTCGCTCAATTAACTGGTGACCAGGATGTGTTTGCTTTCTGTGTTTCTGTATTATAAAAACAACGAGTTGTCATCTAATAGCTTTGGATCACCTACTTTCATTATATGGAGTCCTAGAAACAACAAAAGGTAACAAGAAGAAAAGGTGTTTGGGTAGTTCAAAGTTGTAGGAATGCAGATGACATTCCCCCCCCTAGGAAAGTAGGATTTTGAAAAATAAGGGAAAAAATAAAAAAGCAATGTTCTGCCAAACAGCGTTGGCAAAACATCTTGTTTGTTGAATTAATCCAGTGATATGATTATCCTTGATTAGCTGAGATAACTAAATAATATTAGTAAGAGTAGTAGGAGCCAAAGGCCTGTCAAGACTGGCGTTTTCATTTGAGACTTGAAGTGCCACGAGTGTGGGTCAATGCTATTTCTTAGGTCTTAGGTCTGTTGATCTGGGCATAGAGTGGTTCTCTTTCCTAAAAACAATAAAAAGAAAGGAAAAAAATGAATAGAGATATTTCTAGTCATTTGAATGTGAACAGTAGACCCACAGAACACAGCCAGAGTGGGATATATAAATAAATACACACACATACACACACACACACACACATTCCCATAATTTGAATTATGATAATATCCAAAAAAGATAATTTTAAGGAAAAGGAAACAATAACTCTACACTAGTGATATTTGTTAAAAAGTCAGCTGCATATGTAGAAGAAATTGTACTCTTTGGCTATGAAAAAAAAAAGTGATTTGAATGCACAAAAATAAATTGTTTTTCTGCTCTCAGTATAATATTTAACATTTTACACTATATGGTTTCATGCTAATACATTACTGATTTAAAATTATTCCATTCAAATTTTTCCCAGGTTTGCAGTGCAAGCATGATTCATTTACTGAGTTTAGAATGATGTCCAAAACAAGAATGACACACTAAATATTTATTCATTTATGTATTTATTTAATTAATATATAGTTGGCCCATCTTATATACATAACTTTGGGAAGCTAATAATTGAAACAGAGTAAAAAAAATCAATAAAAACAGAATAAGTATCTCCTTAGAATTCCAAAATATAATATAAATTCAAAACTTTAATAATTTTAATTCTGATGTTTCCAAACTATGATAGACGAAATGCATTACAAATGTTCGCAAATATTGATTATGCAAATGTCAAACAATGTGAAGACGGTTTAATGAACGTGGAAAGCAGCAATATGCAATTTGGTAAAATTGTTACAATAAACTAAAGTCAGTATCTCATCATCTTTGGACGTTTAGTGCAGTGCAGAGAACATACTCTAAAGCTAGGCTTCTAGATGTATTAGATTTGAGTTTCCATAATTGCTAGAGCTTTGCTCAGTTTGGAATTATGGAAAAGTCCAATGCATGTAGAAGGTATCAAGCTTTCTAATATACAACAGTTACATTTTTTTATTCCCATCAGTTTTTAATCATTTGTTGAAAGTTACTCACATTTTTTTTAAGATTATATCTAGCATTTGATTTTTTTTCCCCCTGATGCAATGCAAATACTTTGGGGGGGGGATAAATCCCATTTCCTTACTCTTTAAGAATCTCAATTAATGGTAAAATACTACTTCTCATCTTGAGTAAACATGTACTTTGATTTTTATACTGTAATCTAAACAACCTATGAGTAGGGAAAAGGGCAGCAAATTTTGCATTTCACACACGTTTTAAAATAAGGGACAAAATACTCTTATTAATCAGATTTTGCTTCATTAAGTAGATAGACTCAATTTTATCCACTAGAACAAGATTTTAGACAACGATTTGAACTTGAAAGCTCCAGGAGAACTTGATTGTGTTCCATGACAGACTAAAGAAAAGAAATGTTCACTTAAACACAATCAATCTTCTTTTACTAAAATATTGTCTCTTGATGAGGGGTCCAGAAAGTTTTCTTTTTAACTAACAGATTCAAAAACTTGAAAATAATTGGAAATCCCTGTCCTGGAACAAAGATTTTGCCATTCTCCTACCCCCTATAAAAGAACCAATTAACTATTCTCCATGTAAACAGTTCTTGATTCGTAAGTGTGACAATCAAGTAGGAATTGTCAAATGTTGTTGTTCAGAATGTTGATATATAGATGGAAATAATGTTGTAACAGAAGATGCTTGCAGTAGATCAGCATTTTGGAAAATGTTATTAAAAATCAATATTAAAAAAATTAGGAAATGACACTATAATTATGTTTGACATTTTTATCTATGTGCAAAATTAAAGTTTTCCATAAGTAAAAATTGGTAAAAAACTCCATAAAATAGAAAAACCATATTAATACTAACCAATTTGTTCAGTAGATCTGTGTTACAGTATATGCAGATTCAGATAAGACACTGGGGGAAAATATTAAACAAAATTGAGCATGGAAAATTATTCCAGAATATCAGTTGATTTTTATGTTCAAAATTAAATATTCTTCATAGCTTTTGTATTAAACAAATTTCCTAAGGAATCTCTGCTATTATGTTCCTTGCTATTTTCCACTGTCATGTCTATTTGGCAGAAATAAGAAGCATATCTTATTTTTTTCAAATGTTCTGTGTCCCTCTATGTTTTCCTAAGATTAAGAGCCGCCAAAGGATAATTCAAAACTTTTATATAGGTTGGCTTTCAAACTAGTGAACATATTGCATTCCGTATTATTCTACTAAGGAAATTTTACTTAAGAAACTTAAAATGATTAATGGATGTAATGTAACTGATCTGCTTATACCACTACTCTGTTAAGATAAAGGAGAAGTATACTATACAATAGATGGATTTTTGTTCCTAATGTAACAAGAATGGCAGAAAAAAAAGTATTATGAATTTGTTTGTCCATGTTTATGCAGCATATTTAGCGGAATATTCTCCTTCTGCCTGGCTGATCAAAAAGCCGAAAATAATCTGAGAAAATAAGTCGTCTATTTCCTGATCACCCACTCAGAAAGAAAAGCCCTGTATAAATATTTAATAGCAGATAAGGAAGCTCAAGGGAATAGCACTAAGCACTTTTTATACTCTGTATTTTTCTAAAGAGCTTGATGCAAGAGGAACTGAGAGGTATGGCAGCTCTTTTCTATGTTTTGATGGTAAAGGGGTCTTCCTTTATCTAGTGATTAATTATGAATAGAATAGAATAACAGAGTTGGAGTCACTAGAATAAAATAACAGAGTTGGAGTCACAGAGTCACTTCCCGCCTGGACTACTGCAACGCTCTCTACATGGGGCTCCTCTTGAGGAGCACCCAGAGGCTCCAACTGGCGCAGAGTGGTTCTGGGAGCAACATGGCACTCCTGTGTGACACCTCTCCTGCGCGAGCTGCACTGGCTCCCGGTGGTCTTCCGAGTGCGCTTCAAGGTTTTGGTCACCACCTTTAGAGCGCTCCATGGCTTAGGACCTGGTTATTTACGGGACCGCCTACTACCACAAGCAGCCTCCCACCGGCTGGTACGCTCTCATAGAGAGGGGCTCTTCCGGGTGCCGTCAGCTAAACAATGTCGACTGGCGGCCCCCAGGGGGAGGGCCTTCTCTGTGGGGGCACCCACTATCTGGAACGAGCTCCCCCCAGAGATACAGAGGATCCCGGATCTACGCACTTTCCGTCGTGCTCTTAAGATTCTCCTATTCCAGCAAGCCGGCCTGGCCTAATTTTCTCCCCTGTTTTAAAATTCTTTTAAATTGAAATTTTAATCTGTTTTAAATTATTGGGAATTTTTAATTGTCTCGGGCTAAATTACTTAATCTGGTTTTAATTATGTCTTTTAACTTTTGTATCTATGTATTTTATTTTGTGCCTGTTCACCGCCCTGAGTCCTTCGGGAGTAGGGCGGTATATAAATTTAATAAAACAAACAAACAAACAAACAAGGGACCTTGGAGGTCTTCTAGTCCAACCCCCTGCCTAGGCTGGAAACCCTACACCACTTCAGGCAAAAGGTTATCCAACATCTTCTTAAAAACTTCCAGTGTTGGAGCATTCACAACTTCTGGAGGCAAGTTGTTCCACTGATTAATTGTTCTAACTGTATTTTTATAGATGCAGAAGTGGGCAGTTGGAGAGGTTGCAGAGACAGAGATGGGGCAAATGCCCTAGAACCGTTTTTTTTTTTTTTTTTTTTAAAGAGCTTCTTTTTGAAGGGAAGAAAGACTGGAGAATTTTGAAACTTTGGGACAGTATTACTTTTATGATTAACTATATTTGACCAGTACAACTCCTTTAACAGGTTGTTTACAAGACTGGGTAAAGTATAAGACTAGGTTCGCTCCTGCAGGTGACAAGTCTCCTTTTAGTGAGAAAAAAGCAGGTCTAAAACTGTAACATCATAGATTTTATCTTTTTTCTCTGCTCAGTAGTAGTTTTAGCTGTAGCTAAATGAAAAAATTTTGAGGAGAGAGACTAATTGTGACCTTATGTTGAAAATCTTGCCACGATCTGACACACAAAACGTGAAAATGTCTCATATTATAGAAGTCTTGCTCTGGCTTAATGGATAAAAGAAAAAAATATGGCATATTTTTATGATGGCTATAAAATATGCAGAAATAATTTTAGCGGAAACAAGAAAATATTAATCATACAATTGTTTTATAGTGTTCCATTATATCTCAATTTGAATTAGAAACTGATAATGTTATCCAAGAAGGAGCTCTTGTCATTTCAATGCAGGTACCCAGATAATGTTCCCAGTTTTTGTTTTGAAAAATAAATTAAGGGGAAAATTTCATTTATGAGCAGATTCCAGATTTGGTTGTGAGAAGTCTTTAAAAAACATAGCTGTGGATTTCAAATTGGAAAACTTTTCTCTAAGACTGTTAAGCAGAGGAAAATAAAATAATCTATGAACTGAAAATTGATAAAACACTCAGTTTCTGACAAAATCCAAAGATTTTAAAGAAAAATTTTACTAAAGAAAAAAGAATTGGAAAAAAGAAAAGAAAAAGAAATGCTTATAACATTGAAAGTGCATGAAATCAAGGATTATCAGGTGAAAAAAGAAAGGGTCTAAACAACATCGCAAACAACAATGTGGAGCAAATCTAAAGCCAAATGGGGAATGACAGTTCATTCTAGAATATAAATAGACTTGCTATGATAGGTTGATCTAGAGCAGGGGTCTCCAACCTTGGCAACTTTAAGACGTGTGGACTTCAACTCCCAGAATTCCTCAGCCAGCTTTGTTTTGCTGGCTGAGAATTCTGGGAGTTGAAGTTCACAAGACTTAAAATTGCCAAGGTTGGAGACCCCTGTAGAGTACCCTTTCCATGAAGAGATAGTCCTTTCCTATACAGAAGGAATCAGGATCCAATAGATGTGAAGAAGTATTTCTTCCCGTATTCCTCCCTGTATTAAGGAACAAACACTTCCCTGGTATCCCTAATCACTCTCTTATCCATAAAAATCCAAACCTCCAAGCAAGATCTTTATTGGAAGTGAAGAAAAGCACATTGCTTTCATAATTTTACTAGTAGAACAATCCTGAGAATGGGAATCCACTCACTAGAATGTAAAGCATTTCTGTCCTCCAAATTTACAGATTTAATATTAAAAAAAGGAAAAAAAACTTTCAAAATAGATTTCTCCACTGAGATTATTTCAAAATGGAAAGACTAACGATTCCTCTTCCACATTCAGAGGCCAAAATGAAAAACAGCAAATGAATGCTTTGCTCATGGTTTTTAAGGATATTTTTGTCTGTTAATGTTGTTTAATTAATAGAGAGAGAGAAAAAAGGGTAATCGTTCCGATAGTTCAGTAGTGGACAAATTTAAAATCGTTCCGATAGTTCAATAGTGGACAAATTTAAAATCAGTCATGTCATGGTAGACAAAAGTAAACTAGTTCACCTGCTTGATCTCTTTGAAAGTTTATAACAATATAAAGTTAGTCATTGTTGGCATTGGCACTGTACTATTTAAAAACAGAGGAAAAATGATCAGCCTGACAGAGTTATTAATAATTGTGCAAAGCAACAAAAATGGGATAAAAATGTTTCAGATGCGGTTGCATTTTTATCAATTTCATCAGAACATTGAAACACAAGCTGACTTGAATCATTGTTATTTTTTTTTTCCCCTCCTGTCCATCCTGAACGGCTGTGGTCTTTAATAAATAAAGTTCAAGGATAAAGTTCAAGAATATGCTGGTCAGGATAGCCTAATGTACTCCGTTATTGTGACTGGTGAAACACATTAGCAATAATCCCATCCACATTCTTAAATCTGGAAATCGCTATACTTTATGCACTAAAAATAATTCCTTTATTTTTACGGATTTGCTTCAGATGTCTTATACAGACAGAGGAATAGTAAATCACACCACGTTTAATCTTGTTCAATTCACCATGTATGAAGTATATATATTTTAATATGGCAATAGCAGAACTGAAATCAGATGAGTATGTTCAGCATTCACAAGCACTGCACCTTTACAATCATTCAGACAAAACACATGCCAGTATAAAAATAGACACAGTCATTTTTAAAATGGTCTATCAACATGCAAAGTGAGCCATTAATGATTACAACGAATGTCACCTTAAATTTCGTAATGGAAAATGTATAACTAAACAATAGTTGGGAATGATAGCAAGACTGCTGCATGAATGAACAGCCTATATATATCAATAACAATTTTGAATCAAACTGTTAGTAAATTTTTCAAGAGATTATTGATAAACTATGGAGTGGAAAGGCGTATTTCAATTTTGATTATGTCGTTTTAACCAACAGTTGATAAATGTATAGAATATTTATAACTCATCATGAATACCAGAAATTGGAGATTGACACTAACAAATGCATGATTTCCTCCCTGGTTAATGGTCACAATCTCCAGTTTCACTTTAATACGTATTTCCCTTTCTATTATATTGTAATTTCAAAAGCCAGTATTTTGACATCACCTGCAAATGGAATTATGGTGTGAGAAGTAGTGAAGTGAGAAAAAAAATGAAATTCTGCACATGTAGCATCCAAGAAAATGAAGACAGGCAATAGTGAAAAAGAATGGCTGAAAAGTAAGTGAGTGAAAGAGACAGAGAGAAGGACAGATACCTACCCCAACCTGCGCTATCTAGCTATCGCCCTGTGGACTTACAGTATCACCAATAGGTTCACCAAATGGATCACTGTTGGATGAGGCCTGAGATCCATCAGGCTAGAATATAAGAACATAACACCTTTTTTTTTCAACAGCAGAAAGGAAAACAACATCAGAGGTTATTTTCATGCCATCAATGCATTTCGTCAAAGTTTACCCACTGTGGTTTGAAAGGCCAAAATGAATTGAATACCCATGACCCTGATTTTATGGGATTATTCAGTCCTCATGATCGTATTGCTAGGGAAATGTGCACTATTTTTTTTAAGGAATGGATGGGGAAAACCTATCTCAGCCCTTGAGAATCAGAATCATGATCAAAACTTCCCCCAGGGAAATCCCTCCCCAAATGTAGAAAGTCAGTGGGATTTTTTTTTTTAAAAGAAACTTATAAAAAAAGAAAGAAACTGCCATCCTGAATATAAAACCAATTTACAAGTAACATTTTAGTTCAGTCCATGTTTGTGGATAACACTAGTATTGTAAATATTGTGAAGTAAAACCACTCAAGGCAGATGGCTTATTAAGGGAAATTTAATTTGTAGACATAAAAACAATTCTTTAAAGAAATGTATTTTTGAACAGAGTCACTCTGTTGTTTTGTTATTCTGATTTATTACATTATTTTATATAAACATAATATATATTTTCAAATCATCTTCCAATTTTTTGTACAATTTTATGATGTTAAATTAGTTTGTAATGATATGTACCCCCTTTTCCTGAGCATTATTTTTTTCAACTTTTAATACATTCTTATTGAATGCAAATTAGGTATGGCTTCCAACTAATTCCTTTCCTTGTTCAAGCACAGAAGGAGGAGTATTAAGAGAAGTATTAAGCCATAGAGGTCACCCAAAACTCTCTCTGTGCAATTGAAATACTTCATTTTGCATTCAAATCCTACTTCCTTTTCTATTTAAGATAAGGTCTAGGTAGTGCTGCAGTTTGGCTCAATAGATAGAGCTGACAGATAATCTGGATTGCAGTACAAAGGAAGACACAAAAAAATGACAATTATTTGATAATAGGAAAGATATACGATTTTTGCTGCCAACCAGTGGTCACCCAGATTTATACAAGCCAGATCTCATAACCCAACTTAGACAAGAATGAACTAAAAATGTCACCATACCTTTAAGTGGAAGGGTACAATGTTTTGCACACTTCTTAAATTGCCTATGACTTTTTGGTCCTTACAATGGTACCTCAGTACTCGATTGCTTCAAAACCTGTTGAATCTGGTGCTCAATGCATTTTGATGTAAAAAATGTTGTCCCAGTATTCATTGTTTGTTTGGCACGCTGTGATAGGAAGAGGTGGATGGCCATGGACAATGGACAGGAAATCAGCCATGTCAGGAAGGCTGTTGAAAAAGCAAGCAAGCAGGGGATAGCCGTAGAGCCGTAGATGGCTAGGAAGTCGGCCATGCTGGAAGATCATTGACATAGGTAAAAGGACAGACAGGAATTCCTTCCTCATTGGAAAAAGGATCATGTGGTAAGTCATGGTTTCTTTGGTACTTCTTTTTAGTACTTGTTGCACCTCCTAGAACCAATTAATGATGAATACTGAGGTAGCACTGTATATCTTTTTGTCTTTACCAGTTAGGACCCATACATTTAAAGGGACTCTATATCCTTTCATATTACCCTCTTTCAATACTTCTTGAATCCTATCTCTTTTAAGAGGAAGCAAGAGAATTGAACCAAGAAGATCCAGTTTAATAGAAACCAATAAAAAGAAGAAACACCTCAATAAACTGTATAAACTGACATTTTGTAGATGTAAATGTCAAGCTATGGTGCACTGCCTTTAATTCTTCTTTTCTTTTAATTCTTCTATAATACACACACCACTCTGGTGAGTCTGGTATAACAACTGTGGCAAGAAAAGTTGTAAAATGGGGCAAAACTCACTTAACAAATGTCTCGTTTAGCAACATAAATTTTGGGCTAAATTGTGGTCGTAAGTTGAGGACTGCCTGTATAAGACTCTGGTGTATTTAATTAGTACACATCAGGGCTGATCAGAAAGCTGTACACCATACTCCACAAATGTTATTAGTGGTGAATAACCAAGAGAATAGCGAAAGAACTTTAAGTGGCAGAGGTGGGAGAGGGAAAGGAAGTGGGAAAGTTAAACGATTTCTCTACATTTAAACATGCATATTTCTCTTAAAATTTAAAAGTACAAATCTATGGATTATGTTAACAGTTCAGCCAAAATAAATGAGTGAATATATCAATAAACGGGAGCTGGGTTACTTACTGCTTCTTGCTCTTCACTTTTGCTTGGACTTTCGAAGCCCTCTTCAAAGAGGTCATCTGCAGCAGCGTCACTGGTATGAGATGCCGAGGATTTAGATGGAGAACTCTGTCTAGGAGCAGGAGTTGGGGCTAACAAAACCAATCAATCAAACAAACAAATAACAAAAATTAGTGCTGTGGATTCTAAATGTCGTTTGGTAACCTGCTTGAACTGTTGTGAGAAAAATGGGGTGATCTGTGAACTTGGGTGATGCTGTGTGATGAAACATATATGGCTATGACAAGTTGGCTTAATTAAAAGTTAAGATTCTCCTTAATAAAGTGCTTAGAGATCACTCACTTAAATACTTTAAAACAAATAGGATTTAAAATATGACCTTAATTTTATTGCTTCAGCAAAAATCATACATGCTTCACTCTTCATTTGACAAGTCCGTTGATAAAGAACTGACAGTATATAACTGAGGGGAGGGAGGGAAGCATACCAGGTTGCTGCACGCCCAGTTTGATTCTAACAGGTTTAAAAAGTACAATATATATTATTTTAGTATTTACAGTCTTCTATACATCTTCAATATTATTGCTGTTGTTGCTGATACCAACACTGATTGAGATATCTCTGTAATTAGGGTAATGATATGCAATTATATATCTCTACCTCTAGTCAGACAGATGATGCTGTGGCGGTGCTGGCTGAGTGCCTGGAGACTGTAAGGGTCTGGATGGAGAAGGAACTGGCTTCAATGAATCCTGGCAAGATGGAGTAGCTTTGGGTTTATGTACCCCAGGCCCAGATCATATTTCATCTTCAACACTGGATGGGGTGGCACTTTCCTGGACCGAGTTGATGTGCAATTTGGAGGCTCTCCAAGATTCATGATTTCTGTTTACGCAGGAGTTGGCTAGAGGGATCTTTGCATAGATTTGTCTGATGTTCTAATTACATTCTTTCCTAGATTGTGAGTCTTTGCTCATGGTCATTCCTGCCTTAGTCACTTTCCATTTGAATTACTTCAATGCACTCTACATGGGGCTACCTTTGAAGGCTACCTGGAAGCTACAACCAGACCGGAATGGAGCAGCAGACACAGTGTTGGGTACCCATAGATTTACCCATGTAACACCTTTGTTGTGTGAGTTGCACTGCCTATTGTTTTTCTTCTGGGAGGTGCTGGTTATCCTTAAAATCCAAGGTCAGATTTTCTGCTGGATCACCTCTCCCTAAGGACATCTATCCATCCTACCAGATCAGATAGTATGAACACACTCCTAGTCCCTTCCCTTAAACATTGCCACCTTATGGGAGCTAGGAAGTGTGCTGTTCCATACCTGCACTATAGAACATTCTTCACCCTGAAGTATCCTCCCAAGTTTCTGAAAAGCATTGAAAACCAGGATTTTCACCAAGCACTGAGATAGGTTGAGGTAAGTGAGAGCATTTTATAAAGAACTGTGTGTCAGAAACTTAACTTTGGTCCAGGAGCTTAATACTTATGGTTTTAATATATTTATGTGTTACGTCAGTTTATTATTGATATTGTTTTAATTAGTGATTGGAAGCCACACAGAGTTTTATATATGATGGACAGCCATGTGTGTATTTAAAATAACTAAATAATATTGTGAAAGAAATCAAATCTAAAATCAACAATATTGCTTTCGACTATTTTGATAGGCAACTGTTGCAAGAGATGTTCAAAGTACACATAGCACAGAATGAATATCATATTTTTCACCTGCAATTCGTCATACATGGATTGATTCACATAAAATGTTTTTGCAATAATGCTATCACAATAATCAAGTAAGGCTGGAGATTCCGAATTCAAAACTGGCAAGTTATCACTACATCAAGGATAGCTGTTATTGGAAGAGAAAAAAAGTATTGAATTGCTACTGAATACAAATCTAGTCTGGTTCTTAGGCCTCTTTAATATAGCATTACATTGTTATTCAAAGTGAAATTCATGAAAGCAGAATGTACGGATTTCCATAAATCTGACATGGTTATTTGAAGTTCATGTTTTCCCACTTTCAAACAGAATGCATATGGCTCAGAAAAGAGAAACAAGGCTAGAGCAGATACTCACGTGAATTTGTTGATGGTGTTGTAGACGTCACAGGAGTCAGATTTAACTGAGAGATATCAAAGTCATCACAATCATCTGCTTCCTGTGCCATTCCAACTTTGTTAAAGTAACTGGAGAAGGCCTCTGAGGTACAACTGAGGGAAGGCTGATCTGGTTTTCGTGATGGTACTGGAGGTGCCTGAGCCATCTGGAAATCTTTAAACATTTCTTTTCCAGCTTGCTGCCTTGGGCTATCTGTCTGTGGACTTGATCTAGTGGAATCACTGGTGGGTGGAACAGTAGCAGTGGGAACAATGGTACCTTGAAACATGGCTGCTTGTAAAGGCAAAACAGTTTGTGTTGGCATGAAGGCAGCGGGCTGAAACTGACCAGCTACAGATGGCCATGGTTGCTGGGTGGGAGGAAACATCCCAGGTTGTCCCCATGCAATTGACTGTCCTCCTTGCATCACCTGAGCAACTGGAGGCTGAGCACCCATGGCCAATTGTTGTTGAACAAGTGGTTGCTGTCCCCAGAAGGAAGGCAGGACAGCTCCCATTGCAACATAACCTTTGGAAAGAAAAATGAGAGTGGGCAGTGAGGACAATTGCAGATCAGGAATGGCAAAAACAGAGCAATGGAAACAAAACACAGATTGATCAGATACCCCTTCAGCAGTGACTTCATGTGCTTCACAGATATACTACTACTAGACTGATGAACAAAATTAGAAGAAGGATCAAATCAGAAGAAGGAGGGCCTTCTCTGTGGGAGCACCCGCCCTCTGGAACGAGCTACCTCCCGGAATACGGCTGATTCCGGATCTCCGCACTTTCCGTAAGGCCCTGAAGACGTTTTTATTTCAGCAAGCCGGCCTGGCCTGAATAGGTTTTAGGGGTTTTTTAATTGTATTGCTAGGGGTTTTAAATTGGGGCGACCGTTTAATTTAATCTATTTTTAATTATTTTAACTTTTATATTGCATGTTATTTTAATTCTCGGCTGTTCACCGCCCTGAGTCATGAGAATCTATGTGATCAGAGATTCTCTTGTTCAGAATACTTGAGATAGTCACCCACTTTCCATCTCAATTATCCACCCTGGCACAGATCATAGCAACTTGCACTCTGCTTGCAGTGTTTGTAGCTTGGTTTTCAATTATAAACACCTCAGAAGCTTGCTTTATTCTTTTATTTTTAGTAAGTTGGTTAACTGACAACATTCTTTTATCTGTTGCCTATTCATCATAGCTCCTAACCTAGGAGAAAAGGGGTTTTCTAAGTTGTTCCTAACCTCCTTTTTTAAAGAACCAAACTTGCTTATTTCCTCTTTTATTTTTGACACTATTCCATCACCCGAGTAATTTTGACCCTGAAAAGATTTATGCAGTTGGTGCTGATTTATGCAAGAAACTAGTTCCTTATCCCTGTTTTGAAAAATGACAACTATACATCCAGTTATGTATTCATATAGCTGCAAGAAAGCAATATTTTGAGAGGGGGGGGGGGGAGAGAGAGAGAGAGAGAGAGAGAGAGAGAGAGAGAGAGAGAGAGAGAGAGAGAGAGAGAGAGAGAGAGAGAGAGAGAAGGAGACAGAGATAATGATATAGCAAAATTATAATTTTCCAAACTTTGTGTATAAGTGCACATATACTAGTTTCCATACTATGTGGAATTGCATTCCTCACCCACAAACTTGCTTTGGAATGGATGGGACATGGCATTTGCAAGCAAGTTGCAACAAAATGTTTTCAGTCATGTTTATTTTAATGCCCATGAGCTCATAAGTCCAGATTGAAATGATCAACAGTTTGTTAGAATATAGAATATTTCTGAAAGATCTATAGGTATACACTTTAGGCTTGGAATGTAATGCTTTCTTTTTTTGATCTTTATCTTACAATGGACAGAAAAGAGTTTAGTAAAGGAACATATTAACAATGCCAGTAGAACAAATGTAGATGAAATGTTATTTACAGAAAAAAAGGTCAGGCCATTTGTTGAAAATAAGACTTCCTTAGACCCAACCACTGCATCTGTGAAGCTAAAAGAGTTCAATTGGAGCAACATAAAAATGGTCAGCCATGCTACCACCTGCCACGCTCATGAGTTCATCAAAGCCTGGCACTCCACATGCGATTCCATCAACAGTCACGTTGACCTACAACCAGCCTACGAACCCTTCAGAATCCAAATCAACTGCACAGCCAACCAGAGACAGCACTGACCCTCAACCAACCCACACAACCTTCCCATCAGCAGTTCGCCTCCCAATGATCCTGACTTGAAGTAACCTCCCTACCACAAGACCCTCACTTGACATACCCACACCTGAAGCCTTTATAAGCAGAAGAACACTGACACTGACATTCCCTAAACTCGGCTAAAGATGTTACCTAGCCTGGTAATGAAATGTTCGGAAACCAACACACAAGCTCGGAAAATGAACCTTCACCCTCATCCTATATCTGAGCTACAGATATTCACCACTATTGCTAGACGAGACAGTTACTACTATACCTCAAGGATCTCTGAACTTTGATATTACTTTTTTGTTATGACTTAAATTAGCTAAAATTGATATTACTCTGAGTCACAAAGCCATGGGATTTGTTCAAAATTTAAACCTTAAGAAGTGATTGACTACCTCAGATTGCCATGGTGGGACAGGCCTGAGAAGCTATAGTAACACCCATGTGAGCATTTATAACTCCAGTTAATGAAAACTGCTGTCAACTTAAAATCAACCAAATTTCTCTGTTCATGTTTGTGGGAAACCCGAGTGCAATGATTGTTATACTTCCAAATATTTGAATCATTGCTGTCATCATCATCTATGTCAACTGTCACTTTACAAAAAAAATAAAATAAAATAAAAATCAACTTGCTGGGTACATATTGTATCTTAAGACATTACTTCAGTAATTCCCACATTCATGCCTGGAATTCAAATATCTAAAGAATATCATTTAAATACAAGATTCTTTTTGTTTATTTTGTACCAAAGTTATTCTTTGATTAATAAAGCCAAGTCATTCATTGATTATGATGTTGATAACTATCACCTGCTTCTATTTTGCATGAAGCACAGGAATGTAAAGGGAATCTATAACTAACATCAATGTAAGAGCAGGGTCATCTAACACAATGTCTACTAGGCACAAAAGTAAACATGGCACCCTGATGCAACTTCAACACATGTATTATTTATGTAATGTACAGCTATTTACAGATTACAATAACAGTGTATATAGCAAATGGAGAAGTTTAAACATCCTTTCAGTCAATACTTGTAATACCTGCTTTGGCAGAAATAAGAGTTTCCATTTTTTTTCTATAACCAAATAATAAGTCCTTCTATTCTTGTGTTTAGAATTATCTTTCTTGTCAAACTTTTCTGGTTTAGAAATATTCTTAGATTTTCTTGCATGCATTATATATCTATTTTCAGATATATTCAAGTTTGGGGATTGTGGAACAAATTACAAAAACTTTTATTTTTATTTTTGTAAGTACTTTATGGCTGATTTGAACATATGTTTAAACTATTGTAAAAGTACATAATTTGTAAGTGTTTACAGTTTTTTTTTTTGGTCTACCTTTATTAGGTGGTGATTGTCAGGGTTATCTTCTTTTCAGATAAATAGTCCTACCTTTTTATTTTCAAGCAACCCTGTAAATTTGGTCTACTTGAGAAACAGCAACTGATTCAAAATCATCCAGATGAAGAGGGATTACAGCCAAGCATCCTGGATTATATTCCAGCATTTAAGTCATAGATATTGTAATTATTAATTACCAAAATCCAAGTAAATTCAAATGTTTCTGCATAGGACTGTTTCAGAATTTTGCTTTTAGACGATGAGCTATGTACAGCCTAAAATACGCATACCTTATGCATAAAAATGAAATTATACCTTGACCTAGCAGTGGGTCAGTGCCAACTGTTTTAGAATTCAAAAATAGCAGGAAACAAGTAATTTAACATCTGCAAACCTTTCTGAGCTTCAAAAGTGGGGCACAATATTAACAAAATTTACATTTTGGTCTCTGAAGAATACTGAACAATAGTTTTCATCCTTTAGTGCAACTGATTCTTCAAAAGAAAAAGAAATAATCTTAAGGATCAAACAGTCTTCTAATAATTAAGAGCGATTTATTACTTTGATTATGAAATCAAATTGTCAAGGGTTCCCCCAAATTTGCAAAATAAGAATGATTGAAAAAAAAATGGCTGAGATGAGATGAACATTTTGTCTGTGATATTAGCTCTGCAATGGCTCATATGTTACAGATATGTGAGCAAAGAGGTATGAATCAGTACCTAATTACTAAAATTACAAATCATACAAGATCTGTCTAGGGCTTCCAATGTTTTGATGTGTAACACAACAACATCCCTTAGTCCCAGATTGAGCTTCAAATTTCCAGTTAAAGAGCTTGATGGAAAAGATTTACCTGAGGGTACAGCAGCAGTGCTGTAAGGTACAGAACTAAATACCTCTGTACCAGCAGGAAGTGACTGGGATGAAGATGGGATAAAGGCATCACCTGGAGTTGCAGGGGTCTATAAAACAAGAAACAATTAAAATCCCTTGGTAAGCTGTCACAGGTCATATTTCATGTGCTGCTTTCACTGCCAAGAACTAGTTCCATATCCTTTCTCTAATTAAAAGAGCTAGTGCATGAACGAGGAAAGCCAACAGTGGATGATGGGTGGGGGTAGTAGAAGAGAGAGGGGATAAATGTGAACAAGTGACAAGGAAAGCTACCTATCATTAGAAACAGGACGAGAAATGGTATCACCAAATTCTCATAAAATTTATAGATATTTGGCAAAATCTGAAAGTGTTCTTTTTTAACTTCTAAAATATATGCAAATTCTTTCAGCACCTGTTTCTTCATAAAAGTCTAAGGCTGTGTAATTTTAGTAACTTCACAGGGGATTAGCATAAGTAATTAGGGTTTTAAAAGTAAGATAATTTGCAATGTTATAGAGGAAGAAATTCAAACTGGGTAACATGACTGTAACCCTTTTTGGAATTCAGTCTTCAGTCTTTCTCATGAATATCAAAATGTGTTATATATTGATATTATAAAAATGTTGACATTGGCATACAACAAATAATCCAGCAATTTTAACAGCAATACTTACAGGGGGAGAGGTTATATCAGGAGGAGTGGACATATCCCCAAACAGCTCTAGTTGGGTAACAGCCTGTAAATAATTTCAAAATAAGACAGAATTAGCCATATTTTTCTAATCCATGGAAAAGGTAAAGCAAGTTCAATTTCTCAACATTAAGTAAATTATTTAGGTACTGATTGCCAGTTTTTCGGTACTAGGGGAACATGCTAAAAAAATTATGCAGTATTTTACATTTTAATGTTTAATATCTTTTTCATATATATATATATATATATGAATGAGATTTCTGTACAGGTAATTCTTGATTTACCGCCACAACGGAGCCCAAAACTTCTGTTGCTGAATGAGACATTTGTTAAGTGAGTTTTGCCCCATTTTATGACCTTTCTTGCCACAGTTGTTAAGTGAATCAATGCAGTTGTTTCAATTAGTAGCATAGTTGTTAAGTGAAACTGGCTTCCCTATTGTCTTTGTTTGTCAGAAAGTCACAAAAGTCACATGATCCTGGGGATGCTGCAACGGTCATAAGTGTGAAAATGGTCATAAGTCACTTTTTTCAGTGACGTTGTAACTTCGGTCACTAAATGAACTGTTGTAAGTCAAGGACTACCTGTATTTAATTGAATTGAACATAGAGAAAAGCCCGTGAACATCCTTGCGAAGCTTTGCACCATCACTTATGCATTGATTTCTGCTCATGCTCTATACTGGTTTATCTTACTTTTTTATTGTTTGAAATAGTTCATTCCATTATCAAAATATTGTCTTATTTCCCATTTTAAGCCACCGAAAACCGGCATATTAATATTACAAACTAAATAAGCAAACAAATAAATAAAACCAACAGTAAACATAGATGGCTTTCTGTTCAACTCCAATAAAACAATTTGAAATCAGTGTAAATAAAAATGACATTTAATCGCATATCCAGAAGAGATACGAAAGTAATAATATCTATAATTGGATTGACAAGCACTGGATTAGTCTTCAGAAACAACACCAATGAAAGATATTTAGTTTTGTCCCTTTGAAAGGAAATGAGGTACAATGATTAATATGAACAATGTTAACTGCCATGTTTGCAGGACTTTTCATCTTTACTAATACTCAAAAGTCAAATATATCTTTCAAACATAATTCATATCTTTTTAATGGCCAGAATGTGTAAAGTGACTTAGAAACTACTGTTCAAAAAAGTGGCTTCCGAGTTTTAAGTTTGTTTTCTTAGGGACACGTTTTAGGAAAGGGATGCTAACTGTTGAGGCCTAGTTAACATAAATAACAGGTCTCAGAGATGGAAAAAGAATCAATTAGATCCTTTCTGTAGCATTTAAGGAACCAAACAAACAGTATTTATTTATTTGCATAACTTATGTGGCTGCTTATTATATAATGATTCTAGGCAACAATCCATAAAAACAAAGATAAAAACAAAAATATCCTTCTGCCCACCCACCAGACTAAAACACCTCCAAATACAAACCCTAGCCTAGTTTAATGCTTGGTTTTGGGGTGGTTTTCACAGCCTTCTGAATGGCTAAAAGGGTTGGGATCTATCAAATTTCAAGACTGCAGTGGCCACCAAGAAGGCATGCCTCTAAAGTCCCATCAGTGACAATATTTAAGGGAGAGGATCTGACGTTAGACAACTAGCCTAGCCCTGTGACATGTTGGACTTTAAAGGTGATACCCATCACTTTGAATTTCTCACAGAAAGGAACTAGGAACCAGTGCAGTTCATGCAGCTGTGATATAACCAGGGGTGGGATTCAGAAATTTTAGCAACCGGTTCTCTGCCCGGTTGCTGAGTGGACGTGGCCATGGTGGGCGTGGCCTACTTGGCCTCCTGCACCACAGGGGGGGGGTGGGTGGGTGGGGTTTGGGGGTTTTTTTTGCCCTCTCCAGCCTCCAGAAGCTTTCCTTGAGCCTCCAGGAGGATGAAAATGGTCTCCCCCAGCCTCTGGAGACCGGAAATGGGCCCGTTTTCGGGCTTCTGGTAGGTCTGTTTTTTGCCCTCCCAGAGCCACCACATAGCCCCTGCACTTACCTGGCATCCAAAACAGGCTGTGTGGAGACTCCTGGGAGGGGAGGGGTTGGGTGAGCGGGATCAGCCAGTCCTTGCAGCAACCGGTTTGGTGAACCAGATTAAAATTAATATCCAGTTAACAATTATTGTTAACAATTAACAATCCCACCCCTGGCTCAGGTGAACTGCAGAGCAAGCTTCATGTGCTGCTTCATTTTGGACCAGTTGCAGCTTCCAGCTAATTTTCAAGGGCAGCCCCATTAGAGAATATTGCAATGATCAAACAGAAGATAACTAAGGTATATGATTCCCAACAAGGCAGAAATACTTGCAATTGGCACACAAGATGAATTTTGTACAAACCCCACCTCTTCTGTCCCGACTACCATCTGCTCTTCCAGCAGGAGCCATGCACCAGATACATCTGGGTGAGTTTACCTCATCCACCAAAGATGTCAACTTTCCTAACCCGATGGGCAGAGATAAAGACCTACAACCACTCGATCTTGCTAGAGTTGAGGTTCAGCTGGCTTCTCCCCATCCAAGAGAATGCCAGTGTTGCTGTATTTAAAGGGAAAATTACTAGTTTTTCCAGAAAAAATAAAAATGCTACTAGTCCTTCCTTATTTAAGTACCAGATAGGGTAGAGGAGGATGATCCATAGCATTATAAAAAGCTTCATTTAATAAGATGCCTCTCATTTTTTGAGGTTGCAATTCTTGTGTAATAAGAAGACAGAAAACTACTACTGCTTAAAAGGATTTATTTCCCAATTGTTATGGGAAAATACTTCTTCAGCTTTTAGAATTCAAGTGTGCTTTGATAAAGCAGCGCTTTGGTTAATTAAAATTTTATTTTAAGAAGAATAAAAGCAGCCTGTACTTTTTACACTCAGGTTACAAGGATGCTATTATACAAATTGTGGCTTCAGAGGTAAAGAACCAGTTGTGCAATGTTATGTCTGAAACTGAAACTCAGATAATCCTCACCATTATAAGAACATAATTATTGTAAAGGCGAGAATCTTTGGTAAACTGAAATTGGTTATATGTTTATCTAGTTCTGAATGATAGTCAGTGCTTAGCAAACTCAGCCTTCAGTTGAATTTGCAAATGTAGCACACCTATGTATGTTATAATTGTAACTGCACAGTGAATTATTTATGGAAAGATGTAAAGAAAACATGATGATATGATGAACTGGATGAGGAATTGCATTAGCATGCAAATAATGAAATTAAGAAAATTAACTTGACAATATAAATACATGGTCTGTTTCGACACTAATAAGTTTCTTTGCAAGTACATATTTTATTTGAACTAAATCAGAATATTGCCTGCTTCCATGTGAATTTAACAGAAACTATTCCTATGATAATTGCATATTGAAGTGTTTTTTTGCAATAATGAGAACTGGACAGTCACAAAACCAATTATTTATTGTTCATAAGATGATGCTATATGTGATCCTAGTAAAACTATAAGCCAAGCTGCTAGCCCCTATGAGGATTGATAAATGATCACTGGATCAATGGAACATCTTATATATAGGAATTGATAGGCAGAAATTCTTTCCTTGGAACACATTGCTGAATTTTAAATATTTGCAAACAGGTGTTTTCTCTAACCAGGAATAGGCAACTTGGTATGCTACAGATATTTGTAAGCTATAATTCAGACAAGTCCCTATTGGCCATATTGCCTGAGAAGAATAAATACTGAAATAGAAGGGTATCATTTTGGCTATGCCTGCTTTCAGCTGCTCACATCTGAACAACTTTACTTTCAGATCTTTCATTGCTCTTTTCAACTATACATAAACATGAACATATTTTAAATCTTGAACCTTTCTGAATATGGATATATATAATAAAATATAATTAAACATAAATATAAACATTTCCCTGATTTGTATATTTGTATTTGCATAGATTTTTCTAGTCCAATGTTTTGCCAATGTACAGTACTTGTATATACTAAAATATACAAGTCTATGTATTAAACATTTCTAATGTCACTCAGTAAATATCCTATGTTCCATGTAAATAGAACAATTAATTTATATGCCATTATTTAATTTATATGCCATTATTATCTAATTAATTTTAGAAACATGAATTATGTTTACTTCTTTGCCTTTACTTGGTCATCCTCTTTTTAAGCATGAGGATTTTTTTCCCCTGTAAAACAAATGGGAAAATAGAGAATTTACAAAATCAGAGAATTATGATTGGAAACTTTTTTAAAAAATTTGATTTATATATGGTTATTTATGGGACCGCCTACTACCACCAATGTCACAACTTCTAACTTGGTTTAAAATAAACCAAGTTCATTAATTCTTTCACACACTAAATCTAATCATTTAAGACCATTCATATTTGAAGAACGGTGTGTATATATTGCATTTAAAAGCAAGGATATCTTATTAATGTTATATAAAATATGACTATGTAAACTTGAAAAAAAGAGTCTTGATTCAAAGACCAAAACACTCTTTTGAACTGAATCTTCAAATAGATTAAATAGTTTTTTTTTAAAGAAAAAAAATCCCTTTGAATAGCTTTGGAAAGATTCGAAGTCTTTGGAGATTTGCAGACTTTTAGCTTTGTAGAGAGAGCTTGCAGATTTTCTTTCATATATAAACTAACTGGGGAGAGGGCTGATGTTAATGAGTTCCTGGTCAATGAATGCAATCACTGTCCCAAATATAGAAGTGGTACTCCCACAATCTCACTCAAATGCTACTCACACAATCCCTCGATTTAGGTGGGATCACCGAGAAGGAAAGGGTCAGTGGAAGATACTTATCCCGGTTTTTTCTTTATTTTTGTTTTACATCTATGCCTTCTTACTTTTCTTTAATTCACTTCTCTATCTGACTTGCAGCATACCGATAGATCCTTCTCATATCTGTATCTAATCTATAGCTCTTTTGCATTGTCTTATTGCTTCCTATTAATCATAATCATAATAATTATTCAAGGTACTTATTTTGTTTTTGCCTGAGTAGGTCAATTTTTATGTCTTGGTCTGAGATATCCTTGAATTCATCTTAGGCTATTCTGTTAACTTTTTTTCATAGCACAGTGTATTATACACTGAATAGAGACTGTACACACAGATATTTCTCAGACTGTTTTTTTAAAGTTTCTATATAAGTACATGGAACATGATATGTTATTTTCAGGAGACGCTAACTCTGCCACTGAGCCAGCCACCAAACTTATAAAAGAGCTTATATTTTAAACAACTTTTAATTTCATAAAGTTACAATATGATACTTTTTATATTGTTTCAACACAATTTCTCTTATGAATTTTGCTGGACAATTTTCAGGCTGTTGTATCTGTTTTAAGAGAAGTGTAGAAACATTTTAAAATTTCATTGCAGTCCAAACGTTAAAAATATCAGACTAAAACTTTAATTAATGTCCTTTAAAGGTTTATGTTCTCACATTCCTCCAAAAAAAGATAGCAGTTGCAGGCAATTTCATGTTTCCCCATCATAAGCTATAGTCCAATGTTTTATTACATTGACACATTTATTGATCATCTCCCAAATTAGAGCATTGCTTCATGATAAATGGTCATAATTCAAATCTAAATGAAATTCTTGGAGGCATAGAATTCTATTTAAATCTATTTCACCAAATCATTAAGAATTGATCATACAGATAATCCATAGGCCACACTGTACAAAAATTATATTCCATAATTTGCACACAATGTTTCACAGTGAATCCTGTTAGTTCCTATATGTCATTTTGTATGTGCTTTGATATAATATGAAAAAAAATATTATTCAATTTCTGCTCCTAGATGCAATATATTAACAAATCAGTATTTTTCTACCTTATTACATTAAGTGATCAGTGTCTATTTAGACCCTTGAAAGTTCTATGAACAATTATTTTCACAACAGACAATTAGCTTACCTGAGTGATTCTACCAAGATTTTCTTCTATGTCCAACAACAGGTTTCCATTCTCCAGCTGTAATGGATGATTGATGAACATGAAAATGGATGATTTATGAAAAATGACATACACTATTGGACACAGCAATGATGAGTTCAACTATTATTGATTTAACATCTGAGCAAAAGCCATTCCAATAGATTTTATTAAAATGCTTTTGCTCATCTTAATGATAACATAATTAGATACAATATATACTGTATGGGATTAAATTTATGCAAATGCAATGAATGGAAAATGGAGCATGAACATAGGTGTATATTAGAATTCAGAATGAATCCACAGTTCCTCTGTGGATATAACTTAAGATCATGCCTATTTATGCCACCCATCAGAAAAAAGATGCAGAATGAAGTAGGTCAGTTGGTCTTTTGATCAGTTGGTAAGTAAGTAAGTAAGTAAAGTTCTCAGTATCTTCTCAGGAAGAATGGGAGTAACTGGTTTATCACATACGAAAGTTGAGAAAGGATAAAAGTGGCCATGTTCTCTATATATTATGCTCATAGTACTTGTGCTTTTCATATACATCCTTTACTTTTTTTCTTCAAAAGGTAAAAGGATATATGAGAAAAATAAATCCTGTGATTGGAGAAGTTATAATGACCTCATCTGATGCTGAATAGATATTTATCCTTTAATTGTGCTTCCATGATGTCTTTGGTTCATCTGACATGTTCATAGAAATAGCACTTAAACTTATATATCACTTCATAATGCTTTATAGCTCTCTCTAAGTGGTTTACAGAGACAGTGTATTGTTTCCAACAATCTGGATCCTCATTTTACTGACCTCGGAAGGATAAAAGGCTGAGTCAACCTTGAACTGATCAGGATTGAACTGCAGGCAGTGAGCAGAGTCAGCCTGCAATACTGCATTCTAACCACTGCACCACCATGGCTCATTCCATCTCCCTCACCAATTTGGCTCCCCTTATTACATATTGCTCCTATCATTGATTGCATTATACCCTTATCATAATCAATCTGGTAGCTCATTAATACACAGTAATCACAATTTATTCATACAGAAGCATCATTTTGCATGGGAATAGCTGTTGCTTTGTAATGTTTTCAAGTAGCTCTTTTGAATTTAACAGGGAAGAGCTAAACAACTGGACATAAACACATAGCTAAATTGCTTAAATCCATATAGACATACATTTTTCCCCCCTGACTATTCTAGAGTGAACCCAGCCATTGCTATCTGGATTTCTCCTTAGTATCACACATAGGTCTTGGGTACACCAAGATGATTTGAATTATCTTGAAACATTTTACCAAATCATTTTTATTCAATGATATCAATATGATATGAGATCTGATTTTTTGAAAAATAAATTTAACTAAATTATTCAGCAAGACTTTACAAAACGTATATGGTTCACTTTGAAATTCTGAAAGTTCAGAAATTCTGAGTTTTAATTAGAATATCAAATTCTGAATAGTAATTAAGAGTCATAATTAGAATTCAGAATAGTAAAAGATAAAAGGAGAGGGTAGAATATAGGTTTTTAACCAAAGTTTAATCAAACAAAAACAGATCATTTGTGGGAAGGAATTTCAGTTAATTCTGAATGACTGTTAAATCTGACATTATTTGTATCAATGTATGTTATCAATTTGTATCATTTATGTCATTATAAAATTGAAGCTTTTAAGAGAACTGTATCAATTTATACCATTTGCTTCATCACACAAGACATTCATAATGCAATAACACAAGTACATTAGTAATATGAATAGCATAAACTAATACAAATTATGTCAATTATGTCAATTGTCTGGACCATTTCTGAAACAACAGACATTCTTTAGGTATTCAATTTGAACTAATTGTAGTTTGTACCTTAAGTCTGCTAAATTTGGACAATTAAGCTTTTATTGCAATTAAAAACTTTCATGCAGCATACAAGTGTAAAATTAAGACTCTAATCAGTAATATGTGTGACAGAACAAACTTTCCTTTTCGTGGCACCAAAAAGATGATAAAAGTTAGCACTCTTTTTGGAGGAGTTATTCCTAAATGGAGAACTACTCCAGGAAAACCAATGAGGTAGAGTACTTAAAATGGCAGAGTAAGATTGTGGTAACTTTGGTTCATGACTACTCTTATCCAAGTCTGCTATGTGATAATGGGCCAGCCACTTCTTTTTAGCCCATTCAGAGATTGCTGTTATGGGGGGAAAAATCAAGAGAGATTCCCACCCAAGCCTGATGCTCCTGGAGGAGAGTTGAATATAAATCTAACAACTAAAAAAGACTATTTCTGGAGAGCCAACAGATCTGGGTCTTTGATTATCAATCTACTCTGGTCAACCTGGTCTCCAAAGCACTGAACGCAGGACAAGAAGCAGTGGATGGAAACTAATCAAGGAAAGAATCAACCTAGAACTCCAAGGACAAATTTCCTGACAGTTAGAACAATTAATCAGTAGAATGACTTGCCTCCAGAAGTTGTAAATGCTCCAACACTGGAGGTTTTTAAGAAGCGACTGGACAACCATTTGTCTGAAATGGTATAGGGTTTCCTGCTTAAGTAGAGGGTTGAACTAGAATACCTCCAAAGTCCCTTCCAACTGTATATTTCTGTTATTATGATGACTTTGGTGAACAGGTAGGAATTTGTGGGTTAAGGTATTCTTTTAAAAATAGTAGCCCCAAATCAAGGATATCTTTATACATTAACATTAACACACTGAATTGGCATAGAAAATGAACCTGAGACAATGGAAATTGTAAACTAAAGCTGGCATAAAACTGCTTCAGTTTGGATCAGATACACAGGAGATCTATAGCCTTGTGTCACCCAGCATTTTATTTATTTACACCCTTTGCAGTATTTTACAGACTTCCCCAATCCTGCAAGACTCCAGTAGTTCACAGAAAAGCCAACATAAAATAACTGAATCAGTATTAAAGAAAAGCTCACAAATCAACTAAGATTACTGACACCCACAATCAATTCAAGCTAGTGGAGCAGTAAGAAGCAGTTTTGGCAGTCTTGTGCAATTCATAGAGAGATGGAGTCAAGTACAACTCGAAGGTGTGCTTAATTTTGCATGGGGCTATAAACCCACTTTGCAAGCTTATTTTGAGGAACTTGGGGGGGGAGTATTATGTATTCTGGTTTTGGCCTTGAATTTTATTTTGAAAAATAAAGTTATAAACTATTTTTTATCCTGATGAACTTCTCAGATTTGCCCCCTTTTTCTGTTTTATTTTTTATTTTTGCAAGACAAGATGGTCACTGTATATGTATCTCATGTGAATTGAAAACATGTGACACACAGTAGACCCTCTCTAGACGTTTGGATCATATAGGCAAATTCAATATTGGCAAAGTGTTGCCTGATGTATCCTGGCTACCCTTGAAGAATACCTAGAACCACTGCAGCAAGTATAAAATAAGTATTATTCTTCATTGGCAATAATCTGGCCATTTTCTGTAGCAGTTGCAGCTTCCAAGTCCTTTCTAAAGGCAGTCCCATGGAGAATATGATACTAGCTGAGTTGTAATTAGGGTATCTATTACAATCACCAGAGCATCTGGCTGAAATAGGCTTACAATTTCCCTCTTTTTCAAAGACTTTCCTACTGATTTATACTAGTAATAATGAGGTAAAAAGAATAATATATCAGTACAATTAAAGCACTAAGTGATGTAAAGACAGAAACTATACCAAATTTGAAAGAAACAGGAAACTGAAGAGACATTAATAAATTACTTTGGCTCAAATCACAATCATTTGCCAAATCTAAAATTAAGTTCTGCTAAAATAAACAGAATTTATTTTTATTTCTTCTCTTTTGAACAACACTTTGTGTTTTGTCCCTATTCTTCTTACTCCCATGCGGTCTCACAGGGCATCCTCACCTGTGTCAATGGAACTGATTGCTATTTTGAAGATGTCCTGGGAAGTAGAACAGCCTAACAAGGGAGGAACATTGTGCAGAGTTCAACAAAGCACTAGCAACAGCAAGGCAAGACCTTCCAGAAAACAGTTGCCCAGCATGTTACTGCGTGTCCCGAGAGTCCAATTATCAAGTAGCCCTTGGGCTGTGTCTTCCATAAGTTCTTGTTCTGCATCACTTGCTGCCGAGGAAATACTTCCTATGGGTGAACCATTAGTGTCTATTAGACCATGGAAATGTCTTCAGTTGAGATTGCTGGGCTGCACTGCGCTAACTGGGGGCAAATATTTGCTCCTATCTGTCTCTACCTTTTGACATTTCAATACAAAAGATTTTGCCAATTAAAGTAAACAATCCTGTTCACAGCACCTTTGTGAAACTATGAGAAGATATGTGATTGCAGGATCCTTCTATAGGTTCCTTACGTGGAATATCATTTTTAATCACTTGGCAATATATCTCACATAGATAAAAATATACAAACAAAGCTGATAATTAAGTCTGTAAAGAATGTGACCAAGCTACAACTGCCCGAAATAGAAGCCCTGCTAATAAACTTTGAACCTTTCTATATCAGCATATCAGAAATAAATATTTTATGTATTGTAAAAGATGTATATGTGTCTCAGTGGGTAGCTGTTGCATTTAAATCTTCCTGTATCAGCATGTCAGAAATAAATATTCTCATTGATGTATAGGTGTCTCAGTGGGTAGATGTTGTGTGTTTTGCCCAAAGTATCTTTGTCCTGGACTTTGTGTGTCATGCTAAAATGCTGACAACATCTTTGCATTAAAATATATAAGATTTCTTTATTAAAATACAGACATTCTATTTTTCTGTTTCTAGTGGAGTCATTAAAACAGTAAAAGACCAAGAACTACCACTACAAAACAGCAGTAATATTAATTTTTCAAAAGAAACGAGAATCCTCAGTAGGCTACTAATGATGTTACTAGGGTATATTAATTAGCTAAGACCCAATTTGATTACTGGATCTGGCAAGAATGAATTTGAATGCGAGATTTATAAAGAAAAATTCGATTCAAACCAATTTGAGATCTGATGAAACAGCCTTATAATGGGAAGAATATAAATGCTTTAGCTATTGTACTTCATTTTTATTGTATTGTACTATATTTTTCAGTAGAATAGGCTACGTTTAGGACTTACTAGCAAATTTAGCCTCTTCTGGGAATATCAGTTGTAAAACATTTTTTAAAAGCCTGAAGTATATATCGTATCGTATCTATATACTATTAAAACTTGCATTGTGGCCACCTGGGATAGGGCGGCCGCTGGAGCTCTGGATCGAGTCGTGCCTTTGCAGCCTCTGACCCAGCGCCGATCTCATCTGGCTCCTTGGTTCACCAAGGAGCTAAGGGAGATGAAGCGCCGGAAAAGACGCCTAGAGAGTAGTTGGAGGGCCAGTCTTTCTGAATCCGACCGGACACTGGTAAGATCTCTTACCTAATGGCGATAAAAGCAGCAAAATGTACTTATTTTGCTGCTCTTATTGCATCATCAGATAATCGCCCGGCTGCCCTGTTTAGGGTCACCCGCTCCCTGCTCCACCAGGGAGCGTGGGACGACCCCTTGGAGGGAAGAGCAAAGGATTTTGTTCAGTATCTGTATGACAAAATCACTCAGATTCGGGAAGATCTGGACTCTGGGTAGATCCAGGGGTGATGACTGAGGCAGGTCTTGAGAATGTTATCTGGGATGAGTTTGATCCTGTGACTCCTGATGACGTGGACAGGATTCTGGGCAGACTGAATGCGACCACATGTTTGTTGGACCCGTGTCCCTCCTGGTTAGTGCTGGCTTCCCGGGAGGTGACGCGAGGCTGGCTCCAGGGGATTATAAATGCTTCATTGGGCGAGGGTGTCTTCCCCGCCGCCCTGAAAGAGACGGTGGTGAGGCCTCTCCTCAAGAAGCCTTCCCTGGATCCGGCTGTATTGGCTAATTATCGTCCGGTCTCCAACCTTTGCTTCGTGGCAAAGGTTGTTGAGAGTGTGGTTGCGCAACAGCTCCCCCAGTACCTGGATGAAATGATGTATCTGGATCCGTTCCAGTCGGGCTTCAGGCCTGGGTACAGCACGGAAACAGCATTGGTCGCGTTGGTTGATGATCTCTGGAGGGTTCGGGACAGGGGTTGCTCCTCTGTCCTGGTCCTATTAGATTTCTCAGCGGCTTTTGATACCATCAACCATGGTATCATGCTGCACCGGTTGGAAGAGTTGGGGGTGAGAGGCACTGTACTACGGTAGTTTTCCTCCTATCTCTCCGACCAGTCGCAGTCTGTGTTGGCAGGGGGGCAGAGGTCGACCCCGAGGCCCCTCATATGTGGGGTGCCACAAGGGTTGGTCCTCTCACCCCTTTTGTTCATCATTTATGTAAAGCCACTGGGCGAGATCATCCGTGGTTTCGGGGTGAAGTACCACCAGTACGCTCAGCTGTACATCTCCACCCCGGACCACCCCAACGATGCCCTTGAAGTGATGTCCCGGTGCCTGGAGGCCATGCGGCTCTGGATGGGGAGAAACAGGCTCAGGCTCAACCCATCCAAGACTGAGTGGCTGTGGTTTCCGACGTCCCAATATAGTCAGTTGGTGCCATCACTGTCTATTGGGGGCAAATCGCTGGCCCCCACGGAGAGGGCTCGCAACTTGGGCGTCCTCCTGGATTCACAGCTGTCTTTAGAAGAGCATTTGACGGCCGTGACTGGGAGGATTTTTCATCAGGCCCGCCTGATTCGCCAGTTGCGTCCCTTTATAGATCGGGACTCCTTACACACAGTCACTCATGCCCTCGTCACCTCCCGCCTGGACTATTGCAAAGCTCTCTACATGGGGCTCCCCTTGAGCACTCGGAGGCTCCAACTGGCGCAGAGTGCGGCCGCGTGGGTGGTTATGGGAGCGACGTGGCGTTCCCATGTAACACCTCTCCTGCGCGAGCTGCACTGGCTCCCGGTGGTCTTCCGGATGCGCTTCAAGATTTTGGTTATCACCTTTAGAGCACTCCATGGATTAGGACCTGGTTATTTACGGGACTGCCTGCTACCACCAATAGCCTCCCACCGGCCAGTACGCTCTCATAGAGAGGGGCTCCTCCGGGTGCCGTCGGCCAAACAATGTCGACTGGCGGCCCCCAGGGGAGAGCCTTCTCTGTGGGGGCACCTACTATCTGGAATGAGCTCCCCCCAGAGATACGGAGGATCCAGGATCTGCGCACCTTCCGTCGCGCTCTCAAGACTTTTTTATTCCATCAAGTCAGCCTGGCCTAAATCTTTCCCCTTTAAAATGTAAATTTTAATTTGTTTTTAAAATTATTGGGTGTTTTAAATTTGTCTCGGCCAAATTGTTTAATTCGGTTTTATTCTGTTTTTTAAATTTTGTATTTATGTGTTTTATTCTGTGGCTGTTCACCGCCCTGAGTCCTTCGGGAGTAGGGCGGTATATAAATCCAATAAATGAAATGAAAATGAAATTGTCATGACTTTTAACTGGGTGAAATAGTGCATCATAGGGCAGTTTTTGAATGAAGGCAACTCAAATGAGCTAAGTTACAGAATGCATCCAAAATCAGGGACTCACGATTCCTGAGGGAATGATATTTAAGAAGATTGTGGCTGTGTAAGTGAAACTGGCTGCTACTGTATGCCGGGATGGTGCTATGGTCATGCGATCTTCGTTTTCAATGTTCCCAGTCAGCCTTGCAATCCCTTGTTCTCTCCCCATCCAGCAGTTACCATTTACTGCCTGCTGGCAAGGGAAGGGAAGGGAAGGGAACAGGTATTCTTGACTAGGACTCTCTCCTGCATACCTTCACTGATGCATGTTGTTTTCCTCATTTGTATGGCACTTCGTATGCTCCCGGTGCACCCTCCCTAACTTGCATGGCCCCCATACACCGTCCCTGACTTGCATAGCACCTCTTGCGTACCCCCATTCACATTTCCCAGCCTACCCTCCCTAGTGCCATCCTCAAAAAGTGTGGTAACTCTCATGCACCCATAACCTTTATGCATTCTTAACTTGTGCCAACATGCACCTTACCTGACTCAACTGTAGGTTTTATAAACCCTCATGACTCCAACACACTCTTTCTTGATCCACCCAGTACCTCCAGGCAACCTTCCTGGCCTATGTCGTCCACCTGCATGCCCCCCCCCCCTCCGACCAAGTGGTTCATCTCAGGCGCACACCCACACACCCTTCTAAACTCACAAGACACCTCTCACACTGAAGGAAAAAGGGCTTTGTTGTCACTTTTCCTCATCGTGCTATGACTGGAGGGAAAAAGCCCTTTTTTCTCAGCATGGTTTGAAATCTGACCTGGCTCTGCCGACATGGAGAACAAATAATGTAGCTAAGAGGTAAAGACGCAATGCAGAAAGAGAGGGAAGGTCTCCTTTGCCCAAAATTGCCCCAAAATTGCTTTTTCAAAAGGCACCTGGACTTTTGTTTTTTCCTTGAGGACATTTCACTTCTCATCCAAGAAGCTGACCAAGCTGAAGAAGCTTCTTGGATGAGAAGTGAAATGTCCTCAAGTAAAAACAAAGTCCAGGTGCTTTTTGAAAAATCACTTTTGGGTCAACCATGACCTGGATGACTGAGAATCTCCTTAGACATTTGTGCAGAATTACAGCAGCTCAGGTTTCAAAACACACGCTGAGGAAGGAAAAAGATGCTGCTGGAATTCTGTCACATGGCCGAACAAGAGAACACTGCTCTCCTTCCCTGTACACAGCTCCTGAGCTTTGCAGATCTTCATAAGGTAAATAAGCAATTATGAGGGGTGGAGAAATGTCTGAAATTTGGTGGGGAACAAAGCAGGCCGAGCTTTGGGGACCTGGCAGGCAGGATGGGGAGGGAATAGATAGTAGGTGTGTTAAAGTATGTCTATGATTGGTCGTAAGGGCGAATGACTGGGTGGGTTCTGTAGAATTCATAACTTTGAAATAGGGTCATATACATAGCTTTTGGGAGGTCCATGGTAACTTTGAACGGTCAATTAAATGTTGTACCTTGAGGATTATCTGTATTCAGTGAAACTATATGGTATAGGCAATTCAAAACTGAATGTTCATTCTTCATTTCAGGAATGATTTTAGTTTAGTTCTTTTGAACTATCTTGGAAATTAACAAGAGAGCAACACAATGGATAGTTCAAAGTGGAATAACTTTTTTCAGTTGATTATACAATCTTCTGAAGGACTTTACTCTCTATAGTTAAACTAAGATTTTACTGCTGTGAGTTTGCTATAAGGATTAGTTAAATATGGACTGCTTAATGAGCTTTTGTGTATGTGTGCCTTCAGGTCTCTTGGCGATGGTCTGCACTAATTCTTACAATGTCCTTAGCAAGACTTTTGGAAGTAGTTCGCCACTGCATTGTTCCTAGGGTTGAGGGAGTGTGAGTTAAGGTGGGACTAGAACTCACAGACTCCTGGTCTCTCGCCTGGTGCCTCTTAACCACTATACCAAATTGGCTCTCCTATAGTTTATGTGTTTTATTTCCCATTGTTCGTATTGTTCAGTGAAATTAGTTAAATGTTTTAATTATATAACACATCCTGGTATTTAGTTCATAACTTGGAAGCTGCATATAAAAATTTGCATACAATAGTATGTATGCTGCCTTCAAAGCTGCATAATATCTATTAAGCAATTAATTACATTTTTAATACTTAAGATCTTTGCAACAGGAAACATTTGAGCAAATCATAAAAATATCTGTCTTGATCTAATGGATGGAGACACCAATTCAAAAATGCAATAAAGAAGTTAATTGCTTTGTCTCTGTACTGAAAAATGCATTATTAAAAAGTCTGTTTAAAACTGGCACATTTTAGAAATGCAAACTCTGGAAGATGAGAATAAAACTGTTTCTTAACTCCGTTGGATTTTCATTACTCAATTGCATGACTTATTTAAAAATCTCCTTTGCTGGTAGACTGCAGATTTTATTAAAATGTATGTATGTATGCATGAACATAAAATGTTATACTTCTAAGATAATTATTGTTACTTAGAATGGGTTAAACTCTGAACATACCTGAACATAATTTTCATTTGTACGAGCAAATGAAAATTCTGTAGGTACAATAGTTATTGAAATAAACAAGGATTGGAAACCTCATATTGAGATATGGTTTGTATAAACTATGGTTTACTGTTACATAATAGCCTGAATCAAACTTAGCTTATTCTTCACATCATACCCACTGCCCACTTATTGGTACCTTATATCAGAAAAGATGCCAAAAAGTTAAGAAGAAACTCCAATCTTTAATTCTGTCAGACAACATAACACAGACACAAAGCTTTCCTTAAAAACAAGCAAGCAAACAATAGAAAAGAAGAAGAAAAGAGGCATTATTGTTTCAGCTTGCCAAATAAGATAATGAATAATAACAAAAAATGAATTTACTGTAGATGTTTTACAGATAAACACACCTGATATTGAAAAAATAAATGTGATGAAGGTGTTAAAAGCCTAAGACTGGTGGAAACCAGTTGAAATCCACTTATAATCATGGAAGCTCACTTGTTGATTATGGACTTGTTATTCTCTCAGGGCAAACAATCTCAAAATCATGATGAAAATAAAATAAAGGATATAGCAATAGCAATAGCACTTAGACTTATATACCACTTCACAGTACTTTTAGCCCTCTCTAAGCGGTTTACAGAGTCAGCATAATGCTCCCAACAATCTGGGTCCTCATTTTACCAACTTCGGAAGAATGAAAGGCTGAGTCAACCTTGAGTCTGGTGAGATTTGAACTGCCAAACTTCAGGCAGCCGGCAGTCAGCAGAAGTAGCCTGCAGTACTGCATTCTAACCACTGCGCCACCACAGCTCATAGCAGTGTAAGTTTCTTTGAGTTCCGAGAGATTGATTCGTATAAAAATTAACAAAGGAAACAAGGGGAAAATATGTCGGATAATTAAAAAATCATGCTTAGCGTAGAAATATGAAGATTTTTTAAAAAACACCTCTTCATAGTGTTAACATAATGAAGTGAAACTAAAAAACAGGACAATTGATAAAGATTGATCAAAAGATTGATAACAGAAATTGTTTCTTTATATAATTGATAGTTTAACAGCATCATTTGTTCTCATTAGATGATGCCCAACAATAAATCGCTTTAGAAAGGCCCTGGAGAAATTCACCGATGAGATAACTATTAATGATTGCTAGCTTTAATAGCTTCTGACTATTTCCTGAATCATGGCAGGTGCTATTAGCTCCCAAGGAACAGTAGCGAAAAAGGATAGGCTGCTTATTAGTTTCCTGAACAAATCTGTTTTGTTACTACAATTAGTCCTCGAATTGTGCCTATTTGTTTAAAAAAGTTTCTAAATTACAATTGTCTTAGAAAAAATGACTTATGATCTGTCCTTGAAGTTATGACCATCACACCATGCTGTGGTCACAATTTGGATGCTTGGCAACTGGCTCACATTTACAACAGTAAATCATGTGATCACAATTTGTGACCTTTCCAGCTGGCTTCCAACAAGTCGTTGCTTAACGACTGCAGTAAAAATAGTTCTAAAATCAGGGCATGTGATGATTCACTTAATGACTGCATCATTTAGCAACCAAAATTCTGATCCCAATTTTGATCATAATTTGAGAACTATCTGTATATAACACAGAATGATGGAGTAAATGGTATGATCCACCAGGATTCTTATGTTACAGAAATATGAAGAAAGGAAGGCTGATCGATTGATTGCTAGATAATGCTCATATTCAATCTTAGATTTTCACCATGATGATCTGTTTGTAGCCTGGACCTTTAGGTTTTCCAATGGTGCATCCATTGCAGTTGTAACTGAGTTGATCCACTTCACTGCTGAATCTTCTCTTTCCTTCCAGCTTTCACAGAATTATAGACTTGCCCAGAAACCAAGATCTTCATATAATAGGTCAAAACTATGTGAATTTGAGCCTGGTCAACTGTGTCTTGAATGAGAATGACATTGATTTGTTCAATGATACATCTATTTGTTGTTGTTTTTTTGGCTGGTTGTGATATTTTCAAGATTTTTGTCCAACTCTGAAGTTCAAAAGCATGAATACCCCTTTAGCCCTGCTTCTTCAAGTTCCACTTAATAATAAAACTGCGTGTCTATTTAAAAGCATCTCACTGATTTTTTCATTGTCTTTTTTTTCTCTTTGCTTTGGCAACAAATTCCTTTCTTTCCCATCTGCTCATTAACTAGCTTTGTATCTGGCTGCCTAGCTGCACTGTAGTTTTAAAAAAAATCTACAGATTTACTACACTCTTCACAGATCATGCCATATATTTTAAAAGTTCATTTTTGATCTTATCAGAATCTAGACATTTGCATTGTTTTAGCACGCTCTATCATCTATCTATCTATCTATCTATCTATCTATCTATCTATCTATCTATCTATCTATCTATCGTTAGCTGACTACATGCAGAAGAATTATAATATTGCATTATTGGATAAAGATTTCACTACTACAAATTTTGTCTCATGGTCAGAAAACCCTGATTATTTCTGAAAGGTGAGTAAATGTATTTATAAATATGTGACTAGATTAACACTCACAAGTTACAAACTATTCAAGAAGTGATTTAACATCCCAGCTTATTTGCTGACTTGATTCTAAGAAAGGTATTCAGATAATCAACATGTGAATTGATCCATTTAGGTTTGCATTACTCAACACAATCTATAGTAAAATTAATTCTAAATTCCCTCTGCATTGTATTTGTTTACCTTTAAATCACAGTCTCATTAAAAGGTAGGAGCTACAACCAGGAAATTATACTAAAAGCAGTCACATTCACTACACTAATATCTTTATACCACTTTTATTTAACTTGTATCCCACCTTTATTATTTTTACAAATAACTCAAGGTGGTAAGCACATCCAACATACCTTCCTACTATTTTCCCACAACAACAATCCTGTGAGGTGAATTGGATTGAGAGAAAGCGACTGGCCCAAAGTCACCCAACAGGCTTTCATGACTAACTTGAACTAGCTTTTATGGCAGGACTTGAACTCATGGTCTCCTTCTTTCTAGCTTGGTGCCTTAACTACTAGACCAAACTGGTATGGGCAGGGTTTTGATCTTTACGTATTTTTTAATGCTGAAGATTCAGGCAAAAGTATTAAGGTTAAGTGAACTTAGATTTACTGCTTTTATCATAACGCTTCCTTCCCTTTGTACTCTTTTTTTCTTGAGCATGAGATACACATAATTTGTTGTGAATTAGTGTTGCCTGTCAAAGCCTGATAACTGATTATACACAGATTTTCAGCCTGGAGAAAAAGTCAAGGTGGTATATTAAGGACAGTACATCAGAAATTGTTTGTAATTGAATTCTGCATGGTGTTTGTAGTTGAATTTTGCATTTACTGGTGGCGGGACTGCAACTTCTCAAACATCTGAGACCAGCAGTTTAATGGTTTCTTTAAATATAATTTAAGAACATGGAACTGCCTCTGTGGCAAACACCTTCCTATTGATTACAAAAATCATTGTGTAATTTTGAATTACACAATTCAAAATAAGAAAAACCTGATATCTGAAATCACTATCTCACACTGCTCCCCTGTCCCACTGTTGGGACAGCCCAATTTACAACTTTATATGGCTATAAACCACCCCAAATGTCATACAAATATGGCAGATTCAAACCCAACATTAATTGATAACTTCATATATATATATATATATATATATATATATATATATATATATATATATATATATATATATATATATCTCCATGTGCTATCTTTTAGTCTTCATTTGGTAGGATGTTTCTTGGAAGCAACTCGCAGATTGTTAAGAATGAATAAACGACTGTGCTGCAGATAGATATGCATACACTGGAAAGCATGGATATATTTTCAAAGCTGAACAACATTTTTTACACTAACATAGCCTGCTGATGCATTTTATACTGTAGAGAACAGAGTATGTAGTTTTTGTTTAATAATTACAGATAATCCTTGATTTATGACTAGTTGCTTAGCAACCATTCAAAATCATGATGGACTTCCCCAGGGGTACTTATGACTTGGATTCAAAGTTCCAATGACTGGATTAACACACACATGGTCATGTGATGTTATTTTGGATATTTGGCAGCCAGCCTGAATTTACAGTAGTTTGCAGCGCCCTGTGATTATGTGACTATGATTGATATTTCCTGCCCCCCTCCTGGAAACTAGTGTCTACTTCCAGTTTATCACGAAAAACCCCCACCCATTTCAGACAATGGATTCACTTAATTACTGCCACATTTGCTTAACAACTGCCACATAGACTTAATAACCACTGAAAAAAGGTCGTAAAATCAAATACGGTCACTTGATGACCTGCTTAACGACCAACATGACATATAGCCATAATTTGTGGCTCAATTATGACAGACATAAATATTGTACAGCAATATTTTTCTTATTTCCAAACAGTGGCTATAAAGGTAGAGAAATAAAGTAGATGAAATTGAGGCAGAGAATGCATGTCTGTTCATACTAGGCATAAAGTAAGTATTTTGAAAAGAATATGCCTATAATTCCTGGATCATATAAACTTCTGGCCAAAAACAATTCAAATTTCACATTGAAAATATTATAACACTATTAAAGTTTTGCTATCTTTATACTACATTTTGCCCAAGATCCTGTGACTGATACAGTTCTCTTGTCTGCTCCAATGCTGTGAGAACTACCATATATTCTTGTCTAACTGATTCTTTTCCATGCCATGATGCAGAGATATTTCATTTCCTGCTGCTACAGTCTGGAAAGTGTATTTTGGATGCAATTTCTTTCCGGATTCTTTGTTATAGCGATAGACCGTGATGCTGTATCATCCTCCAAAGACATATTATCACTTTCAATAAATAATCTCTGCTGGGCTAAGCAGAAATGCTATGTTCCTACATTGCAGAAGAGTCTGTCATCTGCACCTCTATAACTGTCTGGTTTGGTTCTGCAACCCAACAAGACAGACACAGACTTCAGAGGATAATTAGAACTGCAGAAAAAACAATCGCTACCAACCTGCCTACCATTGAGGACCTGTATACTGCACGAGTCAAAAAGAGGGGCTGTGAAAATATTTACAGACCCCTCACATCCTGGACATAAACTGTTTCAACTCCTACCCTCAAAACGACGCAATAGAGCACTGCACATCAGAACAACTAGACACAAGAACTATTTTTTCCCGAATGCCATCACTCTGCTAAACAAATAACTCCCTCAACACTGTCAAAGTATTTACTAAGTCTGCATTACTATTAATCTTCTCATCGTTCCCACCACCATCTTCTTCCACTTATGACTGTATGACTGTATAAGGATACCAGTAACCTTGTTGCTGGTATCCTTATGATTTATATTGACTATTTCCTAATATGATTTGATTGCTTATTTGTTCTCTATGACTATCATTAAGTGTTGTACCTTATGATTCTTGACAAATGTATCTTTTCTTTTATGTACAGTGAGAGCGTATGCACCAAGACAAATTCCTTGTATGTCCAATCACCCTTGGCCAATAAAGAACTCTATTCTATTCTATTCTATTCTATTCTATTCTATTCTATTCTATTCTATTCTATTCTATTCTATTCTATTCTATTCTATTCTATTCTATTCTATTGTTGGATACTGTTAAAATATTTAATTTTAAGGAAGAACAAGTTCTTGATCTACTCATCCTTTCAGTAAGACCACTCACTCACTTAAAAATCTTTAAAATGGATCATCCAAGGATTAATTTATCCTTAATTTTTACTTTCTCGTGATTCTGTAGTCATACCAGAAGAGTTCAGATAAAATATTTCAAGCCTAGTAATAACCGCAACTAGTGATGGCAAACAGAAAATTCAAAAGATTCATTTGACCTTTATGATGCCACAAATCAAGTCAAAAGACTTTCGTCCGTTCGACAGATGCATAATGATGTGAAAATTTCCTGATACCACTTTTTCACTTCTTCTTTGTTTAAACATACCAAACTGTAAATTTAGGTAGAAAGCAAGAACCAAAACTCAATGACAAGGAATATGATTTGCATGCAGACAAATCCTAGAATCTATCTCAGAAATCTCTATGACTAGGAAACATGATTTTGACATCCTGGTTAATTCCTTCTTTTAGTGACAATGACAATGAGTTAGATAATAGCCATACATAACTTAAGGCGGTTTCATATATTGGAACGGAAAAAAAAACTAGCCGGAAAATCCGGCTGCAATTAATCCCTCTGATAATGATCAGAGCTTGAAGTTTTCCGAAAAAGTGCAATATTTCAGCCTTCAATAATCTTCATGACTTTCAGCCCCACCTTTCTAATATCCATCATGTGAGAGTGAAGGACTCTGGGATTTTTGTAAAGCTTTCTCCATGTTGCAATTAATATCTATGTGCACACAGAAAACAGTTGAGTTTTCAGAAGGTATGAAAATGTGTTCAAGTGAGCCTAAAATAGCAATTCTGCTCCCTTGAGAGGCTCCAAGTACTTTAAGAGGAATGTGAGCAAGGATCTTCATGGAAAAGAAGAATCATGAAGTCATCTGCATCTAGAAAAGAGTGTGCCCTGGATTATAATGTTCTGAACAAAAATGAAATGGCCAATCTCATTCTAATTCTCTGTTAATATGGAAAACTGAAAACTTATGAACAATGCTCCTAAAAAGCAATGCAACTAGGGTGTATAGCAGTATTTCTCTTTTAGATGTCAACATAACAATTGACGTTAAGAAAATAATGTTTAGAATGTCATGAAAAGAATAAGCACAGACAGATCACAGAACCAACTCAGAAAAGAAATGAAGCTTTGGAAATAACCTTTTGTGTGGTTCAGAGCTGGTTTCTTTTCATATTAGAGCTGAATGTGTTTCAAAAATGTTTTGGGAGAAGTGCTTCAGACATTATGCACGCATGAAGACAGCATTTCTCTATGATTAAAACAGCCCCACTTTTTATGGCTACTGTGCAAGCCTGAATAACACTTGTGGCTGCTTTAAGAAGCAGATTTATTTTAATGAGTGACTTTTAAAGCAGCTACAGTTTCTTTTCAGAGTCATGTAGAAGCCTGGAAAAGTGTGTCTACTTTGATGAATAGTAGACAGATATAGCAAGGCCTTCTTCTGAATCATTTTCAAATACACATAGCCATTGTCCATTGCACCTCTGAATTCTGGTCTCTGTAATATTTTCATAATGATGGTTTTCCCATGACTAAGTTTACTACATAATGAAATGTTTCTAACCTGCTCAGTGAAAAATTCTTTCATAGGCTGCAATAAGGAAGCATCAAAGTAACTGCAGTTGTTTCATTCTTTGGAACCATGAAGTGAAAATAGCAGGTATGGTAGAACCTTTAGAGAGCATTTTGCCTAGTTCTAATTATCATTTTAAAGGATTTTACTGTGCATAAGATTTTTTCATAAAATAATGAAAAAGGCCTTTTGTAGTCATGACATAAGCCTAAAACTGAAAATCAAGCTTGTCAGATGTTACATCTTTTCTATACTGCTCTACAGAGTAGAGAGTTGGTCTCTGACAGAAAACCACTTTCCACAGAAGAAACTAGAAGCATTTGAAATGTGGATTACAAACTGGGTTAACAAAATCACAAATGAGGAGGTGATTTGCTGCCTGGGAAAGCAAAGGGAAATCATCAAAGCCATTAAAAAGTGAAAGTTAGAATATTTTGGACATGTGATGTGACACCCAGAAAAATATCCTTCACTTAATCCTCCAGGGAAAGACTGAAGGCAAACGAGGTCCAGGAAGAAGAAGAACATTGTGGCTTCAAAAGGGACTGGTTTGGACAAAACTCACTTTTTCATGCCGCTATTGACAAAAATAGGATTGCTAACAGGTTTGCCAAAGTCCGATGACAGATATGGCACAGGAAGAAGATTTTTATTTAAAAAGAAATCCTTCGGTTTTTTGTAAGGTAGGGTAGCAAGGATGAGAAAAAGAATATTCTATATTAGCTGCTAAATGTGGGAAAACACAGAGATATGCCACACAGATAAGCAGGCTACAGAGGAAAAATGGCATTTATAGCCTGATCATTTTTAAATATTTAAACCAATGCCTGTAAGTATTAGTCACGCATCTATTTACTAAATTGTACAAAATGTATCTCAATTCTGCAGAACTTAAAAAAAGTAAGGTTTGACTCTAATGCATGCTTGTTTGACCTATATCAGACTAGTCAGCCTTGAACTCACATTCAAAGTGCTAAAAGCAAAACTGACGTTTAGTCGTGTCAATAGGATCTGATCAGAACTGTAACATTCCATTAGCACAAGACATAGCAAAGTTAAGGCTGGCCACATCCAAGAATTTTGAGAGCTGAGAAAATACATGATGACGGTATATATTAACCACAATAAAGGTATCTGATAGGCAATGAGGGTAGATTTCATTTGGCAATAAAGTTCACAGGTTAACCCTCAATTCCCGCAGGGCCCCCACCATGTGCTCTTTTTAAAGTCCCTATTTTTATTTGCAAATCTATTTCAGTAGTTGACTTAATGCTCTGTAATGCATTCAAAGCTCTGTAAAACTAAAGAATTATGTGTATTACAATTTTCTATCTTTCTGGGCAAATCTAAAAAGAAAGAAAAATTGAAAGAAATCACACCATACGGTAGATACAAAAACTAATTGTTTATGAAGAGTGGATTGCCTTTCTGAACAGCCGTGCTCAAAGGAGTTTTATCCATTGTTCTTATTCAGAACAGTTGTTTTCATTACAGTTTGGACTGATGCTCTTTTTTTCAAATATGTCCATTATTACAAGATGGTCCAAGCAGCAAATTGAGGCTTTTATCACGTGAAGCAGAAGAATGAGTATATGTGATACTTGGGCTTTACTGTCTGTTGTGTCTTTATTTTTTCTGTACCATAAACTGTTTCATCTACTGTCCCTCCCTTGCTCTTACATTTTGTGCCTCTTCTTCCTACACCAGAAGCAGGGTTCACATGGTAATAAATGGCCTTTAATCTGCAGACACTAAGATGATTCAGAACTGCTAAATATATTGATGGAAGGAAGGAAGGCACTGGTGAACAAATTCTGCAATACAACACAAGATGATCATACTGACATCAAAACTTGAAATGATCAGACTGGAAAAAATGAATGGCATATTTTCAAGGAGACGCTTCAGAGGGGTATAGCCATGTTAATTTTCTGAACAACAATAATATTAAGAGGCCAGTTAATATATCTGGATGACCAGGGATGCACAGTGTTCGTTGGTGTAAAATACAGAAGGCCTTTGAATAGTGTTCCAGGATCTTAGTTAAAAAAGTGATGGAAGGGGGTCAGGTAATTTCTTTTACTTGTCAATTTGAATAAAATAAAGCACATTTTAATTAGTCTCTATCATTAATTATTTTTTCCAGTTTTCAAAGGCAGAATGCTCAGGTCAAGGATATCTGCATTTAAATAAGATCATCATCAACCTAGGAATACAATGAATGATTTAGAGATAAAGGTAATAGCAGTGACATTTGCTTTTTAGCACGGGGTGAAATCTAAAATTTGTTACTACTGGTTCTGTGGGCGTGGCTTGGTGGGGGGGGCAATGTGACTGGGTGGTCATGGCCAACTTTTTTTTTTTTACTTTTAAATGCATTTTTTCTACAACCTTAAGAGGTTGCAGAAAAAAAAATGCTTTTGGAAGCCTCTGACGATCAGGCAACTCAGCTGGGATTACCAGAGGCTTTTAAAGGAAAGGCATTTTTTTTCCTACAACCTCTTCAGCCAAAGAGGTTGTAGAAAAAATGCTTTTAAAAGTAAAAAAAAAAAACAGCCTCTGATGATTGCGCGGCTCAGCTGGGCATGGGGGGGGTAAAGGTTCCCCTCGCACATATGTGCTAGTCATTCCTGACTCTAGGGGGCAGTGCTCATCTCCGTTTCAAAGCCGAAGAGCCAGCGTTGTCTGAAGACATCTCCGTGCTCATGTGGCCGGCATGATTAAACGCCAAAGGCGCATGGAACGCTGTTACCTTCCCACCAAAGGTGGTCCCTATTTTTCTACTTGCATTTTTTATGTGCTTTCGAACTGCTAGGTTGGCAGAAGCTGGGACAAGTAATGGGAGCTCACCCCATTACGTGGCACTAGGAATTCGAACCGCTATCGACTTTTTGATTGACAAGCTCAGCGTCTTAGCCACTGAGCCACCGCGTCCTTCATCTCAGTCTTAGAAATATACTATTGTCCTTCTAAATTCCACAAGATAAATACATTGAAATAAATTTAATTTGTATGCCCATGATCTTTATTATTTTTAAAACACTTCTATGTATATTTTTTAAAATGGTATTTTAGTGATCTCATTTTGCACTGAAATGTTTTGGCTCATCCTGAATTATTGAAAGAATGACAGTGCATTCTATTCAATACTTTTGGTAGAAATGAAATGTCATCAGCTATTTTTGCGATATACAGGTTGTTCAATGACCATTTAGGATTATGACCAGTCCCAGATGTTGACCGCTGCAGTGCCTCATAGTTATGTGATCACAATTTGTGTGCTTGGCAATCCACATGCACTTATGGCTGACTGCAGAGATGCTGCAACTGCCCCTACTCACTTACCTTCCCTATCCCCCCTGCTGGGTAATTTTGAGTACTTCTCACTCACCTGGGCCTTGGCCCTCCTTCCTTCCTTGCTATTCTCACAATCTGAGAATTGTGTTCATTTCTAAAATGGTGCCCACTTCTAGGATGGCTTCTATATAGGAAGGCTGCACATCACTTTAGCTGATTCTCTTTTGGAAAGGTGACCTTCTGAAATGCCTTTCTGAAAGAATACCCTACCAATGTGCCATGGGGCCTTTTTTCTCATGCTATTCTGGAAGTGCCTGCCATTCTTGCGATCTGTCCGGACAGCACCTCTGCAGGAAGGCTGTGTTGACTCTGTATTCTTTTGGATAGGTGATCTTTAGAAGAGATAAATGGAGCAAGATGAGATGGGGTGATGCAGATGTCCAAAGGTGTGGAATGCAGTGAGGTGGAAACATGTGCTTCAGGGGATGGAAGAGTTCCCAGGAGGCCTAGTGCAGGGCACATGTGAGCTGGGGAGGTGTTGCAGTGCGAGTCTGGGCCTGTGCCAGGCCTCCCAGGGCCTCCCCCTTGCCTAGACACCCCATGCTCTACTTAACAATCCTTTCAGTCGCTTAATGATTGCAATGGGAAAAGCCGGGATTGTACTTGTTAAACAATGTGATCATGTGATATAGTGACTGCAAGAATGTACAACCATAATTCCAGGTTTAACTGGGGTCATAAATCAAGAACTATCTGTAATTTAATCTTACACAGAACATTATTTCTGAACACCAATCAGAGACTTTAGTAGCAGATGGTAAAAATCTCCTAATATATAAATCATAAATAATATTTCAGGAAAAGTAATCATAATACATGTTTACCTCATTGTTTATTCAAACTTGTATATTGCAAACCTACAGACAAGCATGCTTACCAAGTAGTTTTGAGAAATATGGAATATAGGAACAAAGTTTTGAACTGAGATAAATTTTAATCATGAATAGAAAAATGTGACTAAAATTTTTATTGTTCTATTTTCACAGAGAGACATTGCACTACTTTCACCTCTACCCAGTAAGCTCTATGATCCTTCTTCTCAAGTGTGATGGGTCAGACTTGGGATTAGCATAGCAAATCCTGTTGCTGTAGCAAGAAACCTTCCTGCATCAATGGCCAAGAGTTTCCCAAGAAAGATACTGTAATAAGCCTGAGAAACAGCTCCTCAAAAAATTAAATTGTGGAATGCCAGTAAGATCAGAGAGATTTTAGGTGACCTTCTTTGCCTAAGGAAAAAGGCAAGTTATAAGATTCCAAGGTGGGAAAACAGGAGTATCATTAAGGAAGGAAGGAATGTATTGTTATTAGTAAAGGTTTAGCCGCAGAGAAGTCATTCATACCTTATAGAAACGTGAATGTACACCTCATTCTTACACAGTTTCTGCTTGTTAAATTTTGGTGTATCCTGCCTTTTCTTCTGGCTTATTATTGAAAATATGCTTCATTGACAAGCAAGAATGGCATAGTTGGGTTTATCAATTTAAATGAAAGTTCAGAACTAAGATGATCAACTTTTAAATACATTTGGCTAGATAGACACAGCATCGTTCATTTTTTCCTCTCCCACTAGTCCAAGTGGCAATCTGTCACAATTAAGGGTCCAGTTTTTAATGTTTTTAATTTGGTCCGGTTTGGGCGAACCCGTAGTGATAAAAACTACCGGTTCGGGTGAACTGGTAGTAAAAAAAAGCTACCGGTTCAGTCAAACCGGTAGCTAACAACCGGTTTGACTGAACTACCGGTTGAACTGGCAGTCTAAAAAGCTACCGGTTAGGGCAAACCGGTAGTTAAAAAAAGCTACCAGTTCTTCCGAACCGGTATTTCCAACGATCAGCTGTGCAGCGGGGTTTAGCTTTGCTAGAAAACAGAAATCCTGCTTTCTAGCGAAGCTAAATCATGCACCATAGCTGATCCCCCCCCTCACTGTTCTTCTTACCTTCCCAAGCCTCCTTTTGGAGCGTACTGTGCATGTGCACACATGCGCAGAGCATGTGTTTGTTGCACACTGTGCACGCAGCAAGCACGTTTGGCGCGCACTGAGCATGCAGCAAGTGCGTTTGGTGCACACTGCACATGCAGCATGCATTTGGCACGGTGCGCATGCGCGGCCAGCAAACTGGTAGCAAAATGGTTTGGATTTCACCACTGTGTGGTAAGTATTCTCCTTGACTTCACTCGTTTTATGCCTTCATATTTTCATGCTGCATGTCCCCTCCCAATAACATTGGCTGTTGCTGATAAACAAAGTGTGATGAAGAAAGATAGGAAAGGATAAAATTTTAAAGGTCCTTTTTTTTCCCCCCTTATAAATTAAAATGAACGAGAGAGCAAATGCTGTAAAAAAATAGTTTTGTTTCTTTGTGTAAATTTTTTTCAGCTGGGAATTATCACATTCATAGAATAGTCATCCAGCAAATGTTATAGAAATTCCCAGGAAAAATAAATGAATCACTAATGGGATGATAAAATGTCTGTGTGGAGTGTGGAATAGGTTTCCTGGCTGGCTTAAGCAAGTTGTTTATATTGCTGGAGGGCAATGCATGCAGATGCTACACTGAATGCCATCTGGACGCTACTTTTGAAGATACAAGAAAAGCAAAGCAAGGTAAACTTAAAATATGACAAGGGAGTATAAGCAGTCAAACACAAATGAGATACCTGTGATAAAGATCATCTAGCAACATTCAATGAAAACATATAATAATATAGGATGAAAAGAAGCTTAGCTGCTTGCTGACTGGTTGACAGACATCTGCTTTCTCTATTAAAATGCTGCTGTTGTTTTAAAAAGTGGCCTTGTGCTACACTGTGTATTGAACCATAAATAATAAACAATTTACCTTTAGAATTCATGTACTGTTATTTAAGACATTATGGCTCTCTTAAAAAAACTGTACTACTCTTAAACCATTCGATTGGTATCAGCCATAACTAGGTCAAAGATGAATCCATTTCTGCCATAGAGATAAGAAACCTATGGCATTTGCGAGGATGATAAACTGCAATTCATAGCATCTTTCATCCTTGGTTATGTTGGCTGGGTTGATGAGACCTATGGTTCAACTACATCAAAAAGGTTGATATTCCTCACTTGTTCTATAATGCATTTTTGTTTTTAAATGCGTGGAAATGTGTTTGAATGTGCAATTAATAGTACTCTATTACCAAGGAAAATCTAGATTGACAGAAGTCTTTCAGAAGACCTATACCCATTAAAATCAAAATTAGTGTGTCTTGAGTCCGAATATACTCATTTGCAGACAGAGGTAACCTTCTCTTTGTAGGAATATATGATTAATCAACTGCAGGCAAAACTGAATCAGGAAAACGGGGAATGGATAGATCTTAATATAGCACTGTGAGTCGTTTGAAAGCCTTCATAAAATTGTAAACAGATAATTTGGACATGTTGATGGGAAGATTAGGTTTTATTGTTTCTTGAGTGACAGGCTTAGTGAAAGGTATTTGTGGTTTGCCTCCTGTTGCTAAAATCCAATGACAAGCAAAACCTGACATGTGTGTATAATAGGAAGGCTTCAGGGAAAATATGAGAAACAGCTCATTAAGAAGCTTGTACCTCAGCAAGTTTTAATTTCACATGATGATAGAATATTCAGAAGATATGCAAAATATTGAAAGATGTCATTTGGTGAAATCTACTTTATTTGTTTTTGCTCACATGTATTTGAAGAGTGGGAAATTTTATCTAAGCGTCTCTCCTTGATTTGGTGTCCTCCACATATCTTGGAGTTCAAGTCCCAGATTTTAGCTGGGAATTTTGAACAATGAAGTTCACACATCTGGGTGCCAGCAGTTGGAGAAAATTTGGGTTGAAGGTGAGGGTCAAAAGGTTAAGGAAGACTGACCATAAACACAACAGGAAAATTTTCAGGAACAGCTTAAAGTTGTCTAATATCCAGAGCCAGTATAGACAACAAATCCGTTTTCTAATATGAAAATGTTTGCAGTTGTTAAATTTGTTTTCACAGCAAATAAATTTTGACATTCAGCAACAGAATAAGAAAATAGCTTTGCCAGTGCCAACTTTCCTCAAAATGAAAACAAGTACTATCTTAAATCAGCTGCACTGTTATAGGGTACAATGCATTAAAAGGAGAGAATAAGAAAGCCATTTTCTACTGATTAAGTTATTTAGGTAAAGTTATTTAGAGATTCATAGGGACAAGAGCTACTACTTAAGTAAGGGTAGCAGGGAGGCGGAGCCGGTAAGATGGTTCCGCCCCAGGCGCCTGATGGAACCTGATAGGTTCCAGATGGAGCTTGGGCCATTCCCTGAGGCTCTGGCACACGCCTCGACTGGAGACCTAGTGGCCGCCTGGGATAGGGCGGCCGCTGGAGCTCTGGACCGAGTCGTGCCTTTGCGGCCTCTGACCCGGCGCCGATCTCATTTAGCTCCTTGGTTCACTGAGGAGCTGAGGGAGTTGAAGCGCCGGAAAAGATGCCTAGAGAGCAGTTGGAGGGCCAGTCTTTCTGAATCTGACCGGACACTGGTAAGATCTCATATTAGGAATTACCTAGTGGCAATAAAAGCAGCGAAATGTAACTATTTTGCTGCTCTTATTGCGTCATCAGATAATCGCCCGGCCGCCCTGTTTAGGGTGACCCGCTCCCTGCTCCACCAGGAAACGCGGGAGGACCCCTTGGAGGGTAGAGCCGAGGACTTTGTTCAGTATCTGTATGACAAAATCACTCAGATTCGGGAAGATCTGGACTCCGACTGGGTAGTCTCAGGGGGAGGGACTGGGGCAGGTCTTGAGAATGTTATCTGGGATGGGTTTGATCCTGTGACCCCTGAGGACGTGGACAGGATTCTGGGTAGACTGAACGCGACCACCTGTTTATTGGACCCGTGTCCCTCCTGGTTAGTGCTGGCTTCTCGGGAGGTGACACGAGGCTGGTTCCAGGGGATTATAAATGCTTCATTGGGTGAGGGTGTCTTTCCTGCCGCCTTGAAAGAGGCGGTGGTGAGGCCTCTCCTCAAGAAGCCTTCCCTGGACCCGGCAATGTTGGTAAATTATCGTCCGGTCTCCAACCTTCGTTTTGTGGCGAAGGTTGTTGAGAGTGTGGTTGTGCAACAGCTCCCCCAGCACCTGGATGAAACGACGTATCTGGATCCGTTCCAGTCGGGCTTCAGGCCCGGGTACAGCACGGAAACGGCATTGGTCGCGTTGGTTGATGATCTCTGGAGGGCTCGGGACAGGGGGTGCTCCTCTGTCCTGGTCCTGTTAGATCTCTCAGCGGCTTTTGATACCATCGACCATGGTATCATGCTGCACCGGTTGGAAGAGTTGGGGGTGGGAGGCACTGTGTTGCGGTGGTTCTCCTCCTTTCTCTCTGACCGGTCGCAGTCTGTGTTGACAGGGGGATAAAGGTCGACCCCGAGGCCCCTCATATGTGGGGTGCCGCAAGGGTCGGTCCTCTCGCCTCTCCTGTTCAACATTTATGTGAAGCCGCTGGGCGAGATCATCCGTGGTTTCGGGATGGAGTACCATCAGTACGCTGACGACACCCAGCTGTACATCTCCACCCCGGATCACCCCAACGATGCCCTTGAAGTGATGTCCCGGTGCCTGGAGGCCGTACGGATCTGGATGGGGAGGAACAGGCTCAGGCTCAACCCATCCAAGACCGAGTGGCTGTGGTTTCCGACGTCCCGATATAGGCAGTTGACGCCATCACTGACTATTGGGGGCGAATCATTGGCCCCCACGGAGAGGGCTCGCAACTTGGGCGTCCTCCTGGATTCACGGCTGTCTTTAGAAGAGCACTTGACGGCCGTGACCGGGAGGATTTTTCATCAGGTTCGCCTGATTCGCCAGTTGCGTCCCTTTCTGGATCGGGACTCGTTACGCACGGTCACTCATGCCCTCGTCACCTCCCGCCTGGACTATTGCAATGCTCTCTACATGGGGCTCCCCTTGAGGAGCACCCGGAGGCTCCAACTGGCGCAGAGTGCGGCCGCACGGGTGGTAATGGGAGCGACGTGGCGCTCCCATGTGACACCTCTCCTGCGCGAGCTGCACTGGCTCCCGGTGGTCTTCCGGGTGCGCTTCAAGGTTTTGGTTACCACCTTTAAAGCGCTCCATGGCTTAGGACCTGGTTATCTACGGGACCGCCTACTACCACCAATAGCCTCCCACCGGCCAGTTCGCTCTCATAGAGAGGGACTCCTCCGGGTGCCGTCAGCCAAACAATGTCGGCTGGCGACCCCTAGGGGGAGAGCCTTCTCTGTGGGGGCACCTACCGTCTGGAATGAGCTCCCCCCGGAGATACGGAGGATCCCGGATCTGCGCACCTTCCGCCGCGCTGTGAAGACCTTTTTATTCCAGCAGGCGGGCTTGGCCTAATCTCTTCCCTTTTAAATATGTAAATTTTAATCTGTTTTTAAATTATTGGGGTGTTTTAATCTGTCTGGGCCAAAATAATTTAATTTGATTTTATCTGGTTTTTAAATTTTTTATGTCTATGTTATTTTATTGTTTGGCTGTTCACCGCCCTGAGTCCTTTGGGAGTAGGGCGGTATACAAATCGAATAAATAAATAAATAAATAAATAAATAAGTATCCTTGGATATGTAAGTCAGACAGAGTAAACTAGATAATGACACAAATTGAATTTTAAAGAATTGTCTAAGAGAGAAAAAATAGCGAAAAATGAATATAAATAAACCTGTTTGCATTGTATGTAATTAGTGCATGCTTCATTTTCTTTCCTTTTCTTAATAATTTGAGGAGAAAATATCAATTATTTGATTTGCATTTGATTTTCTCTTATAATCTTTCTTTTAAAACATTTCTCTTAATTTCTGGCAATATGAGTATTTATTAAGTTCAGAACATACTAAACTAGATCTACATTAGGCATAATGAAATCAGTTGAACAGAAGGACTAACTCATCCCATTAACTTCAATGCATCTACTAGAAAAAAAATAGTACGTCCACAGGACACTGTAGCAATGTTAGATGATGGTCTTACGTATTTCTATCTCATTGTCTGATACCAGTATGCAAATCAAGGTAGTTACATGATGATGTCATCTCGCACATTTTATCATTTGCCTCTCATATTCTATACAATAGGATTTAGAATGAACTTTAATACCAGTTAAGTGTTTATATAAGACTGTACTTTAAGGGCAAATCTATCTCTGTCCCCCACTCTTTCTCCCTCTATTACTAATTTGTTTACAAGTACCATATTTTTTGGAGTACAAGACTCACCTTTCCCCCCCACCAAAAAAGAGGGTGAAAATCTGGGTGCATCTTATATTCTGAATGTAGTCCTGCCCAGCCTCGCAAACGGAGATTTCAGAGGCTGAAAGAAGCCTCTGAAAGAAGCTTCAGAAAAAAAGTCTTAGAAATGAAGCTTCAGAAAAAAAGCCTCTGAAAGGCTTTTATCTAAAATAATATGGCAAGCAACAAAAGAAGAATCAGTAAAGGTTCTAACCAAACTAGGTTAACAAATCTGGAGAATGACACAATAACCAACACATTGGAAGAGGTTAATCTACATATTGACAGCAAAGAAAGGAGATTGAACAGAGTACAGATAGTCCTTCAGAATAAAAGTCTCTGAAAGAAGCTTCAAAATAAAAGCCTCTGAAAGAAGCTTCAGAAAAAAAGCCTTTTTCCCCCTAAAGCTCTGTTTCGGAGGCTTTGAGAGGCAGAAAAAAAAGTTTTTCCTGAAATGAAATTTCAGAAGTTTCAGAGGCAGAAAACAAAGCAAGGCACAGAACTCACACTCAACGAACCTGTTGCTAAAATTCACCTCTGGGAACAACTGATTGGGGGTAGTCCGGGAGGCCAGGTTTGGGAAGGCAGATTCATAAAAAAAATATGAGATCATATGATCCTTACACATCCCCTATTCTTTGATCTGTTTCTTGTTCCAATTTTATCCAAAATAGTATATGCAACAATAGTCTCCCTGCTCATCCAAAAAAGTAAGATTAATATAAATCAATTGTTGGAATGAATATTCTTCTGTACGCTCAAAGTAAATATGGCTTATATAAATAAGGAAGTGCTGCAGAGGTATTTTAAGCCTCGCTGGGATAACTCTGCTAGAGTAATTTTTGAAAATCTAAAATTTTGGGAAAGAGGTTTCATCTATAAATATATTATATACTTACACTTACAGGTTGACTTTTTGGCACATCATAAACACCTTCTTTCTTTTGGCTAGTAGGAACCTGTGGAAAGAAAAATATAATTAGGATCAACTTGAAAAGTACTGGAAGCTCTTATTGGAAGTTTAATGGATGATATATATGACTCTGGAATCTGAAACAGACATGTTTTTATAATGAATGAGATGAACGTCTTTTTTCCATAGTTCTTTGAAATCCACTTTGTCCTTATACTAGCCTCCATCTTATATTATCATGGCCATATGTCTTGAATCTACTATCTAGTACCCTAGGATTAAATTTTAAAAAAGGGCTCCTTCACAACAAATCTGTAAGTTTGCACAAAAGCAGAATTAGTATCTTGTAATATTGTACTATTTCTTATATTATATTTTTTCCATGTAGAGTTTGTGTATCTAGTCCCAATCCATATTTGTTACTCTAATTTATTATTTGGGAAGAGAAAGGACTTGAGCAATATGTGAAGCTTCTAATTGTAGGTACCAATGACTGTTAGACTACGAAATGAGTATTTCGTAGAAAAGATCTGAGTCTTTTACTTTGTTCATATCTGCTCTGCATTCGTTAGAAACTGTTTTTCTTCCCCATTTGAGGATGAATAATTAAAGAACTTTGGTGGAATCAATAAAAGAGATGTTTTTGAAACTTGTGCATTTTCTTGATTTCTTGTCCTTCCAATGAATCCTTATTCCACTTGGTTCCAATTGCTCTTTTCTGTTGCAATGTATTCATTTGCAGCCTAATACTTTCTAGAAATTAAGTGTCATTTATTGGTGCTACTGTTTAGTTTCTTTAATGTCTTGTTAGACTTTATTTGTATTGGCAGCATTACCTTTCTCTCATCTCACTTTTTCTGACCTTAATTATTAATTTGGTTTTATATTTAATCAAGTTCCATGTAATCTTTTTTTAATACTAGCAGGTATGTTATTTATTTGAATATGTACTCCAATACAAGGTTTAACTATCTGGTATGGAGACTTTTTATTTAGTGTTAGGAGTACATATCATGTTACGAGAGGATTTTTATATTACTTTATACCTATATTATAATGCAGACAATATATACTACTATAATAATCTAGTGCGATACACTGTATGTGTATATCTGAAACAGAATTCAATGTCTAGTTGAGGTGAATTGTGTCTTATGAATACACCTTCTAAATTATGAGAGAAAAATTGTATACAACATTAAGAGAGGAAAATAATCAAGACATTAGATTGTTCTTAACTTGAGAACTGGAAAATGTTATTATCTATTGGGTAATAGCAGAAAAGTCAAGTATCAGAATATATAGAAATTTTCCCCTAGTCATTCAAAAGATGCAGAATATCTCATTTTAAACATTTGTATTTCAAATACTTTCCTTATTTCTATTGTCCCTTTCATCAGAATTTCTCAGATTCTAATTTTAAGATTACAAATGCTTTAGAGTTACAATATCTATTGGACACAGTAGGCCAAGGCAAGTACCAGCTTTGACTTATACTGTTCAAGAACAAAGTTATTACACGCAATGTGTATTATCAGTTTATAAATAATAAGTAAGTTCTTTTCAGATTGTTTGAAAGTAGAAAGGAAATTCCTTATTGTACTGTCAACATTTTATAACACTCATAGTGTTGACAGCTACTTTGTCATGGAAGACTGGATTGCAAGCGCTATGGTACATTTCTACTTTGCCTTTTCGTTCTTAAGAAGAGGTATTTCTGTCTCACTTATGACTATATTTAGTAATTCTGCTCTCCATCATTTGAGTTGCTTACAAAATGAAAAGATTTTTTTTCTATTCAGATTTTTATCTCAACTCTAAAGTGTATTCACATATGCTTAATTGGGTGCTTAACTGAAGGAAAGAAAAAGCAGCTATAAGTGACCAAATGGGATAGTTTTATAAATTGAGCTTCTTTTAGGTCAAGTAAATGTTGTAAATTTACTGATATTTTATCAACGCATTAGATAATTATAAAATAAAAATATGATGTAAAAATAATAAAATAATCACAGAAATGGAAATTAAAATGCCCAAAATATATCCACAGCACTGAAAATTTAGTCAGTTCTATAATTGCATTTTCTACAACTTGCCCAGGATGTATTAACTACTGCTAGCTTTAACTTGACATAATGCAGTAAAAAGCTCATGATTACAGACATGTTTATTCCTACAAGCCATACACATTTTATACTAATAATGCAAAGTTGACTCAGTTTGTTAAACTAGCTAATATCTATTCTCATGTCCCCAATCATAAAAGCATGAGACAAAGAGAAAACTCTTTATTTAAAACTGACTACATGGACAACTTCTAACACCTTTTTAAATAAAAAATAATAATCTCTATGGAAAAAGCTTCCTGGAGATTATCACCTTGATATTGTAGAAAGGAAAGGTAGTTTTAGGGACCCAGAGAGTGATGCTAGTAGAAATGGAAGGACTATCTTTTCTGGTAAGGTCAAAAGGGGAAAAGTGATGTTAATGTTAGGCTTTTTATATCAATGATAATTCACAACCGGGATGAAGCCAGCAGGGGCTCTGCAAGTATGTAGGAAATTGACCCATGGAGACTGTACTTGCATACTAAAATTTGTAAGGCAATAGCAAACCACTTCTACATTGTTATCAAGAGAACCATGTTGGGCTGAAACGTTTAGAGAAGCTGACATTAGAGGATCAGATACTTGAGGTTAGACATTATTTCTCTAGTTACTGGGGAAGAATTCTGACATTCTTTGTGCAGACTAAGGCTTTAAATAAATTTGACAACAGAGAGTGCCAATGTTGGGGGAAAAAATCTCATTTTATAAGGGCACCTGCAGTTTGAACCAGAAATGTAAGAACCATGAACCAAGAAAAATTCGAAATTGGAAATGAAACCTATTAAATTAAAAGCAAATGAGTGAATTTATGTTAAGCAGAATGGGTTATTCAAATCGGATGATTACATACTAAATTTCAAGGGTGCTATTACAACGTTAGAAACATATAGTATTGCTAATGAGTGTTAGAATTTAAGCATTGGTAAGTAGAGGCAGTAGAAGTAGAAATTATAGATGGAGTATGAAAGAGATATGTTGTAGGAAATGAAATGAAGGAGAAAGACTATACAGTAATTTTGCAAAAAGGGTATTTCCAACCTTAGTTTCAGGAGCATGAACTGAGACTCTACATGAACTGAGACTCTACATAACTGAATGTACAATATCAGAAATAAATTGACCACATAATACAAAAAAAGATGATGGAGAAATGCAATCCAGTGAGCCAAAATCCAAAATTGTGGAACAAACTGCAGATTTATAAAATATAGATTGAAGGACAAGAATGTAAGATCAATTTAAAAAAACAGTACACTGAATTTATTTTATTTATCAAATTTAGAGGCCATCCATCTCACCCTCAGAACAACTCTTGGCAGGCTGATGTAATGGGGAGAAGATGGTTTCCCAGATAACCTGGTCCCATGCCATCTAGGGCTTTAAAGGTCATAACCAACACTTTAAATTAGATCAGGAAGCAGATCAGCACCCAATAAAGATTATTTCATTTTTCACAATGAAGAATGAAAGAACTGAATTTGGAGAAACAAAGTGGTTCAGGAAAGATAATAGGGTGACACAGGGTGCATAGTGCTTTCACTGATTTATCTTGAGCAGCAAATACATTATAGAATTAGAAGGATTAGAAGAGGTGTCAGATGGAATAAAAATCGAGAGGCGGAACTGCTAACAATCTCAGATATACAGATGATACTTTTTGTTAGCTTAACGTGGTTTAAGAGCTGATTTTGAAAGTGAAAAATCTGGGTGAATGTTAAATTTTAAAAAGCCAAGATAATGCCAGCAAATATACTTAGTGAACCTAGAGTTGATAACGAAGCAAGGGTAATACATAGTTTTGGTTTCAGAAATAAATAAAGAAAATATTCTGAACAAGTAAAGATTTATTCTAGGAAGGGAAGCAATGGCAAAACTTAAACAATATCATGAAGAATATTAATATTTTTATCATTGTCAAGGTCAGAACAGTTAAAACAATGGTCTTTTTACTGGAAATAGATATGGTTGTGAAAGCTAGACATTGACAAAGAAAAGACAAAAATCTACTTCAAATTATGGATTTGGAGACTGTTCCTAAGAGTATGATAGGTTGTTAGAACTACTCAATTGATCATGGGCCAAATAAAGACAGCTTAAATTTCAAATGAGATGCAAAGGAATTATGAACTAGAAAAAACAATTATGGTTCACAATGTTGTGAGAAACAGAAAAAGAATCAGATAAAACTGGATGACACAATAAAAGAAATCATATTATTTTCTCTTTATGCAATCTCCAGAGTAAGGCCTAATTCAGTGGTATTTAAATAACTAAATCTGGAAAACCTGGGCATAAACAGAATAATTATTGTGGATCTATAAGCAAAATGATTTTTTTAACCGTTTGTTCACCTTTAGAAAGAATTCCAACTGCAGAAGTAGTTATGGGCAGATTTCATTACCTCTCTCCACCATGAACTCCATTTGTTACCAACATGTTTTCCAGTGCAATTCAAGATACTGGTTCTCAAATACAAAGTTTTACACAGTATTAGGTCTTATTACTGTCTATTTCCTATGGCTTTGTCCATCTGTATGAGCAGACAGAGTTGGCATGCTCCAGGTGTCATAGATTAAACTGTGTTATTAAGAAGGACACAGGAAAGCTTGTAGCACTTTCCCTCAGGAACAGCATCCCACCAGAGATTAAAATAGTTTATTCTTATCAGCTTTTAAATGAGCATTGAGAAACTGGTTCCTTCCCAAACTTTGGACTAAGGTGATTGTCAGGCTCCTTTAGTTGGGTGTTGTACGAGAAGGAGGGCTTCTAAGCCACTTTAGAAACATTTCATTAACACATATAAACAAATAAATAAAATCATAACAAATGTTACTGCATAACTGGTAAACGTTCAAATGCAAAAAGGCAATAATAATTCTTGTAGCAAAGGAAAGGTATTATACAATCAAATAAAGTTCCACGAAAGCCTATACTTCTTATGATTAATAAAACCTGTTAGTATTACATAGGGCTTCCAAAATGATAATTGTAGCTAGAATTCAGGAATAGAAAGTTCCCTTTATTCTTAATTCTGTTAAAAGAAAATATTGCAACTCTAAATCTGGTTAAGTCAAAATAATTTTATGTAATTATGGATATAATGTGGATTCCAACAATCATGGGTCAATTTGGCAACTACTCTCTCTCTCTCTCTCTCTCTCTCTCTCTCTCTCTCTCTCTGTGTGTGTGTGTGTGTGTGTGTAGGCTAAACTTTTTAAAATACTGAAGAAAGACATCCTAAATGATACAAGTAGTCCTCAATTTACAACCATTCATTTAATGACTGTTTGAAGTTACAACGGCACTGAAAAAGTGACGTATGATCATTTTTCACACTTATGACCATTGCAACATCTCCATTATCACATGATCAACATTTGGACACTTGGCAACTTGCTCATATTTATGACAGGGTCATAAATATCCTAGGGTCACCTTTTGTGACTTCTGACAAGCAAAGGGCACATTCACTTTACAATTGTGCTATTAACTTAATAACTGAGTGATTCATTTAGCAACTGTGGCAAGAAAGGTCGCAAAATGGGGCAAACTCACTTAACGACTGTCTCCGTCAGCAACAGAAATATTGGGCTCAATTGAGGTTGTAGGTTGAGGACTATCTGCACTCTACAAATTAAATCCAAAACCTGTACAAGTATGGAATGGAATTTATGACTTTAGGAAAAAATAAATGAGTTTAAAATAAACTTTACATATTTTACTCTACAAAATATGCTTGATGATTACTGGAAGGAACAAGAACACAAATGTACAAATTTTATACCTGATAAATGTTTTCTTCTGTTTCAGGCTCACGAATTGGCTCATGTCCAGCCTCAAACACAATGTACTATTACATCAGCAGCAAAAGAAAAAGGTCAGAGGTGAAAAAGAAAGGAGAAAAAGGCAGTTTTGAACTTTAGAAGAAATAACCATCAGCAGTAAAGGAACAGCAGTATAGGTTGACAAAAGAGCAACTTTCTTTTTCTCTAAAAAAACCCCAAAAAATGTGACTTTCTTTTACAGAAGAGAAATAAAGGAGATGTGAAACTTCACTAATTCTCATTGAGCAAATTTCCTGCTGTTTCCTCAACAGAGATATGAACACTGTTCAACCTTGTTTCCAAAGAAGTCTATGTATTCCTTATAGTACTTTTAATCTTATTTAAGAAAAAGCAGGGAACATGGACTTCAGCAATGAGTTTATTTTAAGTGCCTGGTTACTATACTGATTCTGAAGATGTTCTTATTGCAGGGGTGTCAAACTCGCGGCCTGTGAGTTGGATGCGTCACATGCTGGCCATGCCCTCCACTGCTTTAGTGAAGGGGGGAAAAAAAATCACAATACGTCATGTGACAAAGTAATGATGTGAGTTTGACACCCCTGTTCTATTGGAATAACATTGCAGAGTACAAATCAATATTGATACTAATTCTAATTATCATAATCATCTACTTATTCTTTCTATTTTTTTGGAAAGACAATTTTCCTATACTGTATTTTAAAAACCACTTCTTTCCTCTGACATGTTTCTTTAGTTCTTTTGTTTTGAAAATATTGCTAAAGGCATGAATTCTGTTCTTCATTAAAATGTATAATATTAAATATTTGTTTCTCATTGGTAAAGACCTTTCAACCCTATTTAAAAACAATGTTGTCCTTTATTCTAGTTAGCTCAATTTTTTTCTTTTCTTCCTATGTGTACCCACAATTACTATGGTTAATGTGATCTAGAAAACACTATTCAGTGTTTGCTAGCCAGTTTTAACTCCTACTTTCCAGAGCTGATTCCACTCATGCCATAACATGTATCATGTTATTCCATCAGTCAAACTAAAAAAAGAAAAGCGGAAAAGTATAAAAATACTGGATTATGGAATGAGAGTAGCATTCAAGCCATGGCCTAGTTCCTAATTTTAAATTATTATTAAAAGATTGAAGGTAATACATATTGCTGCATCTCAATATTTAAGCTATTTTTTTAAAAAAATGTGATAAGGAACTGATTTCGTGCATTACATTTATATATCTATAGATTTATATATCTATTTTTTAACATTAACTTCACACAGAGAAGCTAAGCCAGAATTTTTAAGCATAGCTGATTAAATGATCCATAAACATGGCATTCACTGAGTGCAAAGCCATAATGGAAGATTTTACACATCAGGTTAAATCTAACACATACATACTTCCCAAACCAACATTATAACTCAGCATTGCAAACCAGGTGACTGATTCCTAGGGCCTAAATAGCAAAATTTTAATTCATACCAAGAATTGGTACAAAATGTTCTGAATTTTTTTTTTAAAAGAGAACAAGTAGAACAATCTTATAACTGGAAGAAAGGAAAATCTCTTGTATAGTTTTCCATATTTCCTAGAATTTTTTTTTTTTTGCTGTCTTTATCCATGGAATTGAATTTCTTGATCTTTTAATTGCCATAATTAGTTTTTAAAACATCACTTTTAGATGATGAATGGAGCATTGGCTGTAAAAGTTGGAACTAAGATACCTACCTTGAAGCACCTGTCTTGTTTCCTATTGTCACAACTACTTATCTTCCACTATTATAAAGAAAACTTAATCTAGAGACTTTGCACTTCTTTCTCTGCAAGACATGGACACCCTATTTCACAGGTAGAAATTTAGTATGCCTTTTGGAGAAGCATTAATTTCTTATTCTTTTTTCCTAATTAATTAATGTGTGTATTTCTTCATTAATCTTTAGCATGAACAGATTTATTATTTTATACCATTTCAATGACCATTTTAGGTTAGAAACATAGGGAGTCTCTTACCAGCTCTGGGATGGACAGCACATCTGCTTGGCAACTTTTGTTTCTCAAATGACCTCCCAATTAAATAAAATTAATTTAGAATGACTCATCTTTCAATTTACAGTTTATTTACTTTAAAATAGTTAATTACAACTGTCGTTCTCTTAAAAGAATAATCTCAAAGCATATGTACAAATATAAATAACCCTATCAAAAATGAGTTAGTTTTTGAAATTACTTCTCAATTATTATTGCTAGGCATTATTTTTATATTTCATATATGTAGTCATATATTTCATATACATAATGTATTAGCAACATTATGTTTCCTTTATTTTCTATTTTTAATGTTTTGTTGCTTTTTTTAAAAAAATCTAAAATACTAGTTTGAATTTTTTTTGTATAATTTTCAGTTTTATCCTTGATACCTTATTGATCTGTTTTTGAAATGCTGAAGTTTTGTTTTATAGGTTTATATTATTTTATAGATAAAACCATGTCCCTGATTCTGAAACTTCACAAAAAATGGCTTCAAAAATTACCTGATAAACAGGATCCTCTACATCTTCTTCCAAAATTGTCTATCACAAAGAAAGTCAAAGATAAAGACAAAAAAAGGGAGAGAATATGAACAGCAGATGCCTAAGAGCCATATTCATGATTTAAAGCATAAGGGAACTGCATAATATATAGATGTAAAATAGAAATTCACATTTGCATGTATCTTCTTTATCCACAGTGTATAAAATTATGTATGAAATAACACCAGAAGAAGTATCACACAATTACTCCGAAGAGCTCCAAGTTTATATATAATATGTTTATTGCCAAGTCAACAAGTTCACATGATTAAGTTTCTCTAGAGCTAAGTTGATTTTAATCACTGTCAAACATCATTGTACCAACACCAACAGTACAATTCTCAAATACAGAAATTGATTTTGTATAAACTGGTTTTTAGTGTTTTGAATCACAGGTTCTGTACCATAAAAAAAGCACCAAATAAAACACATTTTTTTGTACATGCCTACCAAAAATTATTAAAATACCTGATATACTGCTTGTTCACATTGTTTATCTTTTTGTGCCTTCTTTTCCAGTTCTTCTCTTTGTTTCAACTCATAAATAAGTTGGAAGAGGTCTCGCAAATCCAGAATCACAGGTTCTGCCTACACGCGATACAGAAATAATGAGTGAATATCTATATATGAATGTAATATATATACAAAAGGCCTAGCTAATAAAACAGCATTAAGGCAGATTTTAATGACAAATATCACACTATTTAGTTTGTTATAAGTGCATTGAAATCAATGGAATGAATATTGTTTGGCAGAGTTATTCGTTACAGGTGGCCCTCATTTAATGGCTACTCATTCAGTGACTGTTTTAACTTTCAACTGTGCTGAACGAGAGTTCTGGCTGTTGCAGCGTCTCTGTGGTCACGTGGTCATAATTTGTGACCTTCCATGCCAGCTTCCCACAAACAAAGTTAGGGGAAGCTGTCATGAAGTCATGATCACATGAGGTTCTTGCTTAACAGTAATTGAGAATCTGCTGGAACTGCTGTTATTAAACAGCACAGTGGTGTGACATTACTACTTCACAACTTTTCACTTAGCAATAAAAATTCTGGTCCCAATTATCATAATTAAATTTGTTTGTTTGTTTGTTTGTTTATTATTTATTTATTTATTTATTTATTTATTTATTATTTATTATTTATTATTTATTTATTTATTTAATTAATTAATTAATTTGATTTCTATACCGCCTTACACCCGAAGGACTCAGGGTGGTGCACAGCCAAACAATAAAATACATACATACAAAATTTAAAAGTGGAATTAAAATCAAATTAAATAGTTTTGGCCCAAACAAATTAAAACCCCAATCAATTTAAAACCTATTTTAAAATTTGAATATATAAGATACTAAAAAATATTAAAAAATTAAAAATCTTTTATAAAAGAGGGAGAAAATTAGGCCAGGCCCGCCTGGTGAAATAAAAAGGTCTTTAAGGTGCGGCGGAAGGTGCACAGATCCGGGATCCTCCGTATCTCCAGGGGGGAGCTCGTTCCAGATAGTAGGTGCCCCCACAGAGAAGGCTCTCCCCCTGGGGGCCGCCAGTCGGCATTGTTTGGCCAACGGCACCCGGAGGAGCCCCTCTCTGTGGGAGCGTACAGGCCGGTGGGAAGCTATTGGTGGTAGTAGGCGGTCCCGCAAGTACCCAGGTCCTGAGCCATGGAGCGCTTTAAAAGTGGTAACCAAAACCTTGAAGCCATGGTTGATGGTATCAAAAGCCGCTGAGAGATCTAACAGGACCAGGACAGAGGAGCACCCCCTGTCCCGAGCCCTCCAGAGATCATCTACCAACGCGACCAATGCCGTTTCCGTGCTGTACCTGGGCCTGAAGCCCAACTGGAACGGATCCAGATATGATGTTTCATCCAGGTGCTGGGGGAACTGATGTGCAACCACACTCTCAACAACCTTCGCCACAAAGTGAAGGTTGGAGACCGGACGATAGTTTACCAACATTGCCGGGTCCAGGGAAGGCTTCTTGAGGAGAGGCCTTACCACTGCCTCTTTCAAGGCGGCGGGAAAGTCACCCTCACCCAACGAAGCATTTATAATCCCCTGGAGCCAGCCTCGTGTCACTTCCTGGGAAGCCAGCACTAACCAGGAAGAACACGGGTCCAATAAACAAGTGGTCGCGTTCAGTCTGCCCAGAATCCTGTCTACGTCCTCAGGGGTCACAGGATCAAACTCATCCCAGATAACATTCTCAAGACCTGCCCCAGTCCCTCCCCCTGAGACTACCCAGTCGGAGTCCAAATCTTCCCGAATCTGAGTGATTTTGTCATACAGATACTGAACAAAATCCTCGGCTCTACCCTCCAAGGGGTCCTCCCGTGCTTCCTGGTGGAGCAGGGAGCAGGTCACCCTAAAGAGGGCGGCCGGGCAGTTATCTGATGATGCAATAAGAGCAGCAAAATAACTACATTTCGCTGCTTTTATCGCCACTAAGTAATTCCTAATATGGGATCTTACTAGTGTCCGGTCAGATTCAGAAAGACTGGCCCTCCAACTACTCTCTAGGCATCTTTTCAGGCGCTTCAACTCCCTCAGCTCCTTGGTAAACCAAGGAGCCAATTGAGATCGGCGCCGGGTCAGAGGTCGCAAAGGCACGACCCGATCCAGAGTGCCAGCGGCCGCCCTATCCCAGGCAGCCACTAGGTCTCCAGTTGAGGCGTGTGCCAGAGCCTCAGGAAATGGCCCAAGCTCCATCTGGAATCTGTCAGGTTCCATCAGGCGCCTGGGGTGGAACCATCTTGCCGGCTCCGCCTCCCTGTAGCGGCGTGCAGTGGTTCGAAGGTCGAGACGAAGGAGAGTGATCTGACCATGACAAGGGTTCGGTAGCTATATCCCCTATCTCAAGATCCCTCAACCACTGTCCAGAGACAAAAACCAGATCCAGCGTGTTTCCCCCCGTGTGGGTAGGGCCATAAATTAACTGGGTCAGGTCCATAGCTGTCATAGAAGCCATGAACTCCCGAGCCACCTCAGACGCCTCACCCATGGACGGCAAGTTGAAATCCCCCATGACCATAAGCCTAGGGTTATCAACTGCCACTGCGCCGATGACGTTGAGTAGCTCGGGCAGGGCTGTTGCCACGTGGCATGGAGCCAGGTACGTGATCAGCAAACCCATCTGAACCCCATGACCCCATTTCACAAAAAGGGATTCACAGCCGGCCGTCTGAGGAACAGTGGCCTCGCTCGGTCTCAGACCTTCTTTAATAATAACCGCTACCCCCCCGCCCCTCCCCTGTGACCTCGGCTGATGGAATGCTTGGAAACCTGGCGGGCACATTTCAATGAGGGGAACCCCCCCTCCTGGCCCAACCAGGTCTCCATAACACCTGCCAGGTCCGCACACCCTCCTGAACAAGATCACAAATGAGGGGGACTTTGTTTACTACGGACCTGGCATTGCACAGCATCAGCCGAAGGCCTGGGTCCTGAGGGTCTATGCAACCTGAGGAGTGAGTACAGCCTTGGGGGCCGGAGCACACCACCGCTCGTAAACAGCGAGTGCACACTCCCCTTACACGATATGGCCCCCTGCTCCCGCCATATCTACCCCTCCCACCTACAGTACTAATGTTCAGAAAACTATCCGGACAAGCTCTAACCCCCTTTGACCCCGGGTCCCTTACCCCCCACGCCGCGCTTCACTGCCAGACCCAACCCTCCCCCTTGTGGGTTATCCCCCATACCCACAGCCCAAATTCCAATCTGACCCTCCCCCTCCCTGGGACCCCTTAAAAATTTGACTAAAAATTTCAATAGAAAACCCCACAATCCCCTAGTTTGCACATGCCACCTCTCTGGGTCCCAAAACCCATCCTTGAGGTCGGCCCTCGATAGTGAGGGGGGAATCTTGCAGCGCAAGAAGATCCGCTGTCGTGTACATCTCCAAGATGCAGCGATGGAGGCACAGAGCTCAAACAGGGGGCTTCACAAAAGATGTAACACAGCCATTTGTTCATTGATGTACTATTGGTATCTCTACTGTCCTCCCATGACAGTAGGAGGGTCCTGATTATCTCATCCAATGGGAACTGCCTCCAGCCCGCCCTCTCACGGCAGGGCCCCCAGGGGGCCGTAGATCAAAAAAACTTCTCCGACAGACAAGACTCATGATGTAATAGAGGACCCCTCAACAGTTGCATCAATTGGCTGACCCATGGTCAGAGGAAATGTTTATCAGTCTATCAGTCAGTCAGTGAGTCACTTCAGAGGCAAAGATGGAAAATCCTTGGCATAGTCTTATACTCAAGATCACATCCGAGTAAGTCCCGATGAAAAAAAAAAGGGGGGGAGAAGGGAGGGGGAAGAAGGGAAAAGGGGAAGAAAGGGGGGGAGAGGACTCACTCAGTTAGGGCAAATAATGAGCCCATTTAGGCGGACACAGTACCCGGGAGGGAGAGGAAAAAGAGCTGGTATCCATACGAGAGAAAAACCTTCTGTCACCCACCAGCCCTATTTTCTTCAGTTCTTCCAGACCCCAGCCTCCATTAAATGTCACAGGAGGCCTCCAGGTCCTCTGCAGCCACCAGGATATTCCGAGGGGGGTGTCTCTCTTCTCCAGTCCCAAGACCCATTTATACTCCTCTCAGTTTCTGAGTGGGTTAGGTGGAAATTCAACAGGCTGCCACCACTCGCTGCCCCAAAGCCATTCTTCCTCCTTCATCTACTCTGCCAATGCCTCTGGGCTTATCCAGGGGCGAGGGAGGTCTTAAAAAACCCTCGCCCCGAGCTCCACTGACTGAGCCCGCCGCCGCGATGATAAGCCACCATATCTCCACTCTCTGCACTGCTCTGCTCTCTTTTCTCACCCTTCTCCACTCCAGCAGCGCTTCCATTCTCAGCTCTCCTCTCTTGGTTCTCGCCCGATAAGCCACCATGCCTCAGCTTTCGGCTCCGCTCTCCGCTCCCCTCCAGCAGGGCCCCCGCTCTCGGCTCTCAGCTCTCGGCCCCCGGCAACTCTCGGCAGCGTTGACAGTGTCGGAGCGGCAGAATTTCCACTCTCCCTTTCCGCTTCCGACTCCGGGTATGTCCAGGGGCGAGGAAGGTCTCAAAACCCTCGCCCCGGACCCATCTGACTGAACCAGGGTTTGCTGATGGTCGAGCTCCCCTGTAGTACCCCCTAAGGCCCCGAAAAGTCCTCCATCTCACCGCAGCACTTCACCACGCGACCGCCATCTTGCGCATGCTCACTTCTAACTTCTAAATTTTTCCAACTAAAATGAGGATTGCCTGAATACAATTTAAGATGGAATATATAATGGAGATAAAATTTGAAATAATTTCATTCACTAATGGAATTTGTTTAATTATATTAGAAATTGAGCGCCATTTTGATCAGTATTGGGTCTTTTTTTTTTCGTTAGCTTCGCCTGTTGTGCATATGTATTCACAAATTACTGTAAAACTGAGTAGTTCTATGTGCACATTTCCTGTTAGTTCCTTATTCTCAGCTACATTTTCATTGCTGGCACTCAGGCAATATAACTTACAAAGCAAATTTCCAATTTCCTTGTGATGAAAAATTCAGTGAAAAAAAAACATGCTGTTACTCCATGAATTGCATAATCAAACCAGCTAGCAAGTTTTTACAACTGATTATATTTTATTATTAATTTGTACTCTATCATTTGTCAGATACTAAGTGGCTTACAGAATTAAAATGTTAAAACAACATATAGCAAAACATAAAATTAAAAGTACAGGGAGCCCCAGACTTACATTCATTCATTTAGTGACCATTCAAAGTTACAATAGCACTTAAAAAAGGTGACATAACCGTTTTTCACACTTAGGATTGTTGCAGCATCCCCCATGGTCATGTGATCACAATTTGAATACCTGGCAACTGGTATGCATTTGTGATAGTTGCACTGTCCCAGGTCATGTAATCATCATTTTTAACCTTTGGATCTGGCTTCCAACAAGCAAAATCAATAGGGGGATCAGATTTACTTAACTTTAGTTACTTAAGAATTTCAGTGATTCGCTTAACATTTGTGGCAAAAAGGTCGTAAAATGGGGAAAAGCCCTCTTACCAACTGCCTTGCTTAGCAACAAAAAATTTGGGCTCAGTTGTGGTCATAAATCAAGGACTACCTGCATATCGGTTGCTGTTCCCCAGTTAAAATTCTTCCTTTCTTTCTTCCTTTCTGAAATAGCTCCATTATCAGGAGCTTTGAATCCAGAAAAATCTTCCATATTATATTTCAGCACTTTCAGAGAAAAGGAACTAAAACAATAGATGGAAAATCCATAGAAGGATATTATTCTCCTTGAAGGTTTTTATGCCAACAGGAAATTTGTCTCACTGATATCCTGTCTGGATTTGGTTTAGCGCTCACAGCCACTAGGCACTGGGGCAAGGACTTCTATTGCCATCCCTTGCTTCGCCTGGGGTATAGATATAGAGTTGGATCGCATCAGCATACGGATGACAACTAACTCTAAATTGATGGATGATCTCCCAGAGCAGCTTTTGTTGATGTGAAACAACTCTGGAAAATAAGCTGAGCTTTGAGGCACCCCAGATTGAAGGATGCAAGGCTTCAACCTTTCATCCCTCAAAAGCATGATAGAAGCGGTTGGCTTAGGAAAGAGCAAAACCAATATACAATAGTATATTATAATAGTATCTATGATCCACAGTCCTTGCATATGGCCAAAAAAATATCATGATCAATAGTATCAAATGCTGCTGGGACAAGGAGGGATACACTGTTCAGTTCCAAGCAAAGGTGACCCTGAATTCCAATTGGAAGGAATTCAAATACTCTGGGGTTTTTTAGGACCTTCTGAAATTGGAGCCAAACCACCTTCTCATCAACTTTTACTAAAAATAATAGATTGTAGATCAATCAGCAATGTTCTGTCTTCTGTATGCATATAAATCCTTATTAGGACATCATATAAAATTTCTTTGTGGTTGCCTCTGTTTTTCTAGAGATATTTCAGCGCACCACATTTTGAAAGTCCATTCTGGATAGTGCTGTGCAATGAAGAAAATGCAAGTAAAACCAAAATAAAATTATCAGAGTGTAATGCATTAATTCTCTGGTAATTTTTTTCCCTTGCTGAAATCTCAAACACAATGCAATTCAAAAATGAGTAACCCAATTCATCTCAAGCTTAAACTTCTTATTAATGCTTTATTGGTGACTATTTAATAGTTCATGCTATTTAAGCATAAATTTAATTTACTATACATTTAAAATGAATTTTTAAATTCAAAATTGTAAGATATGGCATTATCTGAGATTGAAACTATTGCATCTGAACTCACATCAGTAATTACTGTACCTTAATTTGGCTTTCTAAACTTACAAATGCAATCTTAGAAATCTCTTCAAGGTGGGTGGGAGGGAGTCTCATCTATTCCTAGTGAATTAATTTGTACTTTATTTATACTGGTCAAGCTGCAAATTTTAACTAGGTGAAGATTCATTTTTATATACTGTATACAAATTATATTTGGAAAATAATGGTAATTAAAATGAACAAAAAAGATGCTTCGAGTAGGCCCTGCAAAATAGCTATTTGTTTTCCATTATTTTCCGTCTAAAAGAGTGAGGAGGGACTAAGTAAGCCGATTTGTATTCAGCTAGTATTTACAGCTTAATTAGGAAGGAAAATAATTACTAATTAGAAAGAATGCATCAAGAAAAAACTGGGAATGATGACTGTGCTCATTCCTTTCCATGACTGATATTGCTAAACTGTCATTTCAGAACATTTATGCAGGGGTTTCTGACAGTATTATGTACTGCATAAAGAATGCTACTATGGATGATAAAATGATGATATAAATGAGAAATGATACTTGATACTTACTGCCTGGGCTGTTTTTATTGCCACAAATCTATGATTCCCTTCCTTTCCACATACGTATCCAAAGGCCCGATGGTCTGTGATATCCTTTGCGATGTATGAAATTTCGTGTACTGCATGATGGTGTTGTAGTAGCTGTTCATAAACAAAGCACAAGAAGAGCATTTTTAATGTAAGCTCAGGGTTTGATTAAGGCACGATTCATTTTTATGATGATAAATCTGAAAAAGAACAATCCCACAATGAAAAGCTCGTGGTTTGATTGAGTCATGTGATTTATATTTATAAGGATAAATGTGTAAAACAGCAGTATCACAATGAAAAGCAATGCTTCAAGCACATTTTCTTCAAGACTACATCTGGACGGTTTGATCATGTTTATAATCATTTCATGCTGTAGATGCTTTAGGTGTTTCATCTAGAGTTCTGTTTTCAGTTAGATGAATCTTCCTCATCTGTCATCACAAACTCTCTTGTGATATTGTGTCAAACTTCAGATCTTTCAACAACAGGATGCTTTTCTTGTGATCATTAAGAAAGCTTGAGTTGCTACAGTTCCTTTACCCTTATTCTTCAGTATCTTTCAAATGGCCTTTCTGACAAATCTGCCTTATGGATGAACATATGTGCATATCCTGAAGTAGCATTAGCACTGAAATTAATATTGCTACTGTTTAAATAAGATTAAGTAAGATTTAAAGGCCAACTGGTTTTTTTAAAAGTTTTTTTTTTTTTAAGAATTCTTGGACTGGATGGTGTAGAAGTTGTTATAATAAATCAATCAATCACATAACTTTCATTATAGCTCTATTCTTCTCCCAATATCTTGTTTCTATATATACTCTTATTTGGCTTATTGACCGATTCTGTTTTGGATACTTTGTTCTCTATTGCTCTGACAGTCCAATTTAGACAATGCCCACTGCTAATAATTGCTATACAAGCACAATCATGTTAGGTAACGAAGATAAGAACCCTCTTGCCAAATTTATTTTATTTTTTCTTATTAAAAAGGCTTTGTTTTTGGGTTTTTTTTGCTTAATTTGTATCATTTAATTAGCATTTTATTAATGTTCAGAGATGATAACTTGACGTTTTTTGTTTGCATACCATCTATCTTGTATAAAAACATGTTTTTATTTTACAGCCAGTGCAGATTTCACCTATTTAATTTAAACTTGCAAACATTTCATAAAGCTCAAACAGAATGCAAGCACACAGAGACAGATCATGGTAACTAAATTTGCAAAAATCTTTTCATTAAGTTATTATAACCTATTATAAATTATAGTGATTAAGAAAATCTCATGTCGATCAATGGCAGTAGCAATATAGACAAACAAAGAGAAATATCCTTTCTACTGAATTTTAATTTATCTTTTTAATTAGCACAGAAAAATGAATTTACGTTTAGCAGAGATTAAGATAATATTCTAAACTGACATTTATTTCAAAGATGAATTTTCTTGACATTTATACTTGTCAATTTATGTCATCATAAAAATATATGAGCTACATATTATGAAGATTTGAATATACTGCAGAATGTATTTGACTTGTAATCTACAAGTAAGACACTCAATGGTGAACAAATATACATTATAGGTAGTCCTTGACTTACGACAATTGGGACCAGAATTTCTTTGCTAAGCAAGGCAGTTGTTACGTAAGTCACACCCACTTTTATTGCCTTTTTTGTCATGGTTAAGTGAATTGTTGCAGTTGTTAAGTGAATCACATGGTCGTTAAATGAATACAGCTTATCCTGTTGACTTTGTTAGAAGCCAGATGTGAAGGTCACAAAGGCAATCATATGACTCAGGGATGCAGCAACCATTGTAAATACATTACAGTTGCCAGATGCCTGAATTTTGACCATTTGACTATGTGGATGCTGTGATGGTTGTATGTGTGATGACTGGTTGTAAGTCACTTTTTTCAGGGCTATTGTAACTTCAAAAACAAACAGGTTTACGTTGAGCACTATCAATATATAAAACAATAGGACAGCTGTTCTGGTGTAGTGGTCAGCCTAAAAACTGGGGGACCATGAATTCTGGTTCCATGTTATGACTGGCCTTGGGTCACTTCCTCCCTCTCAGGCATAGGAAAAAGACAATCGCCAACCATTTCCCAAATCTTGCCAAGAAAACTGCAGGGACTAGTCCAGGCAATTGCCATAAATCAACATTTAGTTGAAGGCCAATCCACACCAAGGTTAAAAGCAAAACCAGCAATAATACAAATGAACACACTGGCTGATTTTGAGAGACAGTTGTTCAACTGTCACAGAAAAACAGTGTTTTCATGCCTTAGCTCCCATCACTTTGTGAAAGTAGAGTACTAGCAACAGTTTTTCTAAGGACAATTGATTTGGTTGATCCAGCTAGGAGAAGAAATCCTAGAAGAAATATTTAAGGCCCAAATCACGCTAGCCTTGTTATGTTAAAAATAGTTGTTTGACTTTAGAAGGTAAGGCAGGGTCCACAGCACAGGCTGGTGATGATTAGGATGCAACTTGTTGGAGTTACATCCAAGACCCCTGAAATCTATAAATACTATGAAAAATCATAGTACCTGTGAATCACATTTGCTGCATTAGGGGTGGTGCTTTCTCACCTATATTAAACACTGGAGCAATTAAGAGAGAGAGAGAGGCACAATACATCAACGAGTTCTTGCTTGGGGTCAACTTCAGATTAACCAGAGATCTGAGTTTTACTATGCAATTTCTTTTTAAAGGGAATGTATTCATCAATCTTATATAAAACCTCAAATTGATGCCTTGTTTTGGTTCAGCTTTGACAAAACATCTCATGATTTACCTCCATAAAGCAGACAATGTCCATATCTAGGGGTGATATAAGGAGCTGTGTGCATGGACAAATGGCATTTCTACCAAATTTACGTTAATGGTAAAACAGTCCACTTAACAGCTACTCAACAGTTACTTTGGGTTACTGAAAGTGGATTGCTCAATAGTAAAGAATTGGGGGCTAGTCCTGGTGGAAGTTTATTTTTCTATTTCTATAATGAATTTTCTAAGTCATATTTTAATGCAGCAGTGTTCCCAAACTAGATTACAATATTAAACATGCAATTTAATTGATGTTCTTATAAATGTAGAAGCCCAATCTTCACTAAAATAGATACTGGCTATTACAATAAATATATAATTTAAATATTCTTATGTATAATTTATATAGATTTTCCACAGGAATCACCTTCTGTCAGTTATTTTGTTGGATTTCAAGAATGAGTAAGAGATATAAACAGGAGAAAGAAGGAGGTGGGGAGACACCGTGTAACATCCAAACTCCAGCTAAATTAGAGAAATGTCTATAATATTGACCCAAAGTTAAGCAGATAATCTATGTTGTCTAAATTGTCATGAGATCAGCAGCTATAAAATCGTTTAAACAAATAAGCGCTTTCTAACATACTGAATTCAGCAGGCACTCAAAACCGCATCCCCATTCCATATTCCTACCTATGAGGAAAATGGATTCTGTACAAATTCAGTCCATATGAATGTTGATTTAGCCAGAGATTTGGATATATTGGTTTCCTACATTAGGCTGTCAAATTCATTTTTTTTCTTTTGTTTCAAGAAATATTAAAAACAAAACACTCCATAAAAATAGTATGTAGGTTTCAGGGTTTTAAGCAAGCCAGAATACTTTGAAAAATAGGGAAATCAGAATCTATATAAGAACTGCAATCCTGAAATTCTAAATTTCTACAGAAGAATGACAAACAGACTATCTACTACATCTACTCTCTATTCTACAGCTCTATTTCTTTACAAGGTTTGAGCAAGAAAAACAGACATAAGTTATTTTATTCCAGTTCAAAGTAAACTTGAAAGATAAATGGTGACAGTAACTGTATAAAAGATGGTGATGCCCTAGCTTGCTTATTAGGAGCTTTGCAAAAAGGACAACTGACAATATTTTGGATGAATGCCACATAAACGATCAAAGAACCATTATTATTTAGACATTTGCATAATCATGGAACATAATGGAATAAATACTCTGTTGTCAGACCTCTTCTTGAATGAGTGTAATACTAAAGACCTGAACTGATATTTCTAGGGTTCCAAAGTTTTTAGTAATTATCCAGATCCTAAGCAAACAAAATAGTCACATTATTCACAAAAACTTACTTATATCCTACTGATCATATATTATGACATATCTGCCAATAAATTTAGCAGAGTAAATTAATTTTGTTGGAAGGGGTAAGCATTCTTCATGAGAGCTACATATTCTCTAGTGTATTAATTATATTAGCTTATTTACATAATATAATTATATTGATTTATTAGATTTTCCCCTGCATTTCAGCTGTATGCCCTGCTTCTAATTGTAAAATTAGGTAACCCTTTCTTTATCTCAGGATTCTATTAAATCATTTTTTTTGTCATTATCTTATTGATTGCCAAGCAGTATTTGCACAGAAATTAAACTATGATCACATTCTTTCTTTATTTGTGGAATTGGACATAAAGATTATTCTGCAATGGTAAAATATCTGTAATGCAGGGACAGCAAATAGAAACATTTTTATTTATTCAGGAAACCTCATTAAGTCCTGGTAAATCATTATATTTTCAATGGCTGATGCAAAAGTACTACCTTGTAACTTGTACCAGGCTATTAAGAAGCAATAAAGAATCAGAGTTGATTGAACAGAAGGAAAAAAAACATGCATACAACTACAATCCTGTCAGTATTTATAGAGAATTTAAGGAAATGGCTGTCAAGAAATTCTTAGACTCTATTAAGCATGTTGTGTCCCAACACAGTAGGTATAGAATGAAGTACTTTATATTGGTTTAGAACATCCCTCTGTTTTAGCAACAATTATTTATTTATTTATTGGAATTTGTCAAACAAAAACGAGAATAAGAATAAGAGAATAAAAATACAATGAATGCCAATAGGCATGGTAGTGCACTTATGCACGCTCCCTCTACTTCTAATTAGTCTAAGGTGACCAGACGTCCCGCTTTTGGCGGGACAGTCCCGCTTTTGAGCAATTTGTCCCGCGTCCCGCAGCGTTTTAAAAAAGTCCCGATTTTTCATTCTGCCTCCTGAGTCCCGGCTGCCTCCTGAATCCCCGCTGATGGCTAGAGGGAAAAAAAACTCTTTAAACTCTTGCCGTGGGGCTTCAAAGGGCCGACCTACAGCTGATCAGTGTTAAAAAAAAATGAATAGACCCATGCCTGCAAAAATAGAAAAAACAGCCCCTGTTAACAGCTTCCGCTAGGTTAATTAGCTGCAAAAAGCTGCAAAAAGTTCCTGGAGCAGATTTTTTTCCCCCTAGCTATGCTGAAAACAAAGGCGAAAGCGAAAGTAAAGCTGCAACGTGACAAAATGAGGCAGAGAGAGATTTCTTTCTTTTTCTTTTTCTTTTTCCTCACCAAAAAAGGTAGGTACAAAACTGCAAACAATGGGAAATTTTGGGCAAAAGAGGAGAGTTCAAGATTTTAAAACACAAAAGAAAAAAAGCTCTATTTAACTAGGGAATTGTAATAATTGAGATACTATTAATAATTGTATATTGTGTTGAAAGCAGAAATGGTTAAGTTGTGGTTTGGAGAAATATATGGGGGAAATTATTTGGTTTATTATTATTGGTAAATATAATTAATTGATTTGTAAGAAATTGGATTGCATGGAAATAATTGGAATATTCATGTTCATATTGATTAATATACAAAAAAGATAGTTATATAACTAATTGATTTATATTAAAATGTTGAATTTGTATTAAACAACTGTATTACATAATTACATAATTAACCAATGTGAGGATGGATATAAAAATAGATGACAATGGGAAGGGGTATAATATAAAATAGAAGGGAAAAATTGAATTTGATTAAGATTAGAGATGAGGATGAAGGGTAATATTGTTTTTTTTTAAAAAATAGATGAGGAATAAATATGGCAAAAAGGAAATATAGAAATTGTAAATTTAATTGAAATGACTAAACGCTGTTTAAATTTGTGAACCAGCCAAATATTCTGTTCAAAGAAAATACATTGTATGTTTGTATGTGTGTTTCTAATTATTGCTATTTATTCATATTTGTTCTCTTTTATTCTTTAAAGTTTAACAATTCATTCTTAATCTTAATATCTTTATATTTGCTTGGGGTTGGCTTTCTTCCCTTTCATCTTTTTTATTGTACAGCAATCTTTCTCCTCAAACCTACCACCACTCTTTTCTTTCCTTCTTACTTTCTCTTCCCCCCACCCTTTTTCTCCTCCCTACTTCCTCTTCCTTTCTCCTTCTCCTCCTCTCTTCCTCCCCCTCTTACCTTCACTCCTACTCTAATTTCCCTTCCCTTCCTTCATCCCTCTCTATTGCTGTATCCTTTTATGCATATGGACTACTCAGAGGGCTGAAAAAGTTATTTTTGACTGGTCCTCGCACTTTTGACCAGTCCTCGAACTTACGACTGTCCTCACATTTTACATTTTTGCCCTATCTTGTCATCATGGTGAAGAGAAGCAGTTGTGAAATGAGTGACATGGTTGTTAAGAATGCTGCATGGGCATAAATATGAGGATGGTCATAAGTGTGAGGACCAGTCAAAAGTGCCACGCCCACAATGTCCCTCTTTACCAATGTTAAAATCTGGTCACCTTAAATTAGTCATGAGAAACTTCTAAATTCAATGTAGAACATATCAATTGTCCATGGACTACTTTAACTAATTAGTTACACCATTTAATTCAGGCATTCTAAGTTATTCTACAAAATAGATAATTCATATTATTCATTCATGTACAATATTATATTTCATACTTACCTGCTTGCTACTGTTCTGATAGAAAACTAACTAAAAACGCAAGCAACAAAAATATACTTTGAAATCAGCTACTACTGATTCATGTTTTCAATCTATGTGCATGTAAAGAAACCTGTTAACTATTTTTAAGTGTGTGAAATGGATTAAAGTAATGGAATGCAATTATAACAAGATCAGGGCATAGGAACAGCCTTTTTAGTGTATTTTTTTTTCCTATTAACTTCTAAAGGGTTTACGATTCCTGAAATAATTTAATTTCAGGAAAAATACATTCTGATTACACAATGTTTGGTTGTGCTTAATTTAAAATTTAGCATTCAGGCTCAGCTCCAAATTAGAAAAAAGAATTAAGGAATGCTTAGTGTCCACATAATTTTTAAATACTAGCATTTTTTCTCTTTTTTTAAAGGATTAGAAAAGAACTATTCCAAAAATCTGAGTGAAACTTTTAGCTTCTTTTAAATTTACCCACCTTCAATATCAAAGCTCTTACAGAAAAGGGAAATCAGCAAGGGAATATTTACACAGCACTGTAACTTTTAGCTTTTGATGATTTTATTTGTCATTAAGTCAGCCTCAACCCTTTAGCAATAATAAAATCTCAGGATAATCCATCCCCAAACCCTTCAGGTTTTCCATTGTTGCATCCATCACCACTGTAATTGAGGCCATGCACTTTTTTCCTAGTTGTCCTCTTCTTTTTCTTTCCTAGCACAATCTCAAGGGAACTTGGCCTTCTTAACATCATCTTCTTTTAATGACCCCATAATCCCTTGAGGGGTGGAGTCTGGGTAAACTGAATAGAGCTGAGTGTTTTACTGGCCAGATGCCCTTCTGGTCGCCAATGTGGAGTTATATTCAGCAGATATATTCTCATCGTGGCCAGAGAGAGAGGAATATCTGCCTCCATCTAGGATCAAACTCACAGCCTCCTGATTGTGAGGTAAGAGCTCCACCTCTAGACCACTGTATCACTTGGAATTTGGTCTTCTTATAATGCATCCAAAATATGGTAATTGAGTCTGGTCATTTTGCTGTGAATGAAAACTCTATGATCCATGTATTTGCTTTCTGGGCTCTATGATGTTCTTAAGCTTCTGTTATTAACACTACATATTTCTAAATATGTGATCATATGTTGCAACCCTCACTAGTTCACATAGAGTTATCCTGTATTTTCCCTGCTGATTTTAATCTATCAGTCATGCTGATTTTGATCTATATAACTAATACTGCCTAAACATTATATAGTATTGTACAAAAGACGCAAAAATGTGTCTATTGCTTCTCATCAGGTTTGGCAATGAGGAGTAATTGCATTCTGTGAGAAAAGCCAGTCTTATCCAAGTTCTAATACATTATCTAGCATTACAAAATAAAACCAAATGTTCCTTATTCTAGTTCTGAATGGAATGTTCAAAGGTATAATAAGATTCATAAATCTTCATATCCTAAAAACCATTTCAAGAGCACAGTATGCAAAATGCACAGACTTAATATGAATAATTCACATCCTATCATTTTTTTTATGTTTCTTTATAATTCCTTGACATTATTTATTTAGCAGTATTTAGTAATATTTCTAGGCTGATATACTAGATTTAGAAATGACTTCTTGAGGCAAGGCATATTTTGAAACTTAGTCAATTCTTATTATGTGTGGAGCAAGCATACAAATTGTCAGTTTCACAATGTCATCCCCACAATAGTCCCAAAGGTGTTTTTTCAGGAGGCAACTGGACTTTCTTGTTTTTTCTTTTGAAGACGTTTTGCTTCTCATCCAAGAAGCTACTTCAGCTCTGACAGGATAGTGGGGAATGGAAGGACACCCCGACGACACAAATAGTGCTTCAATGACCCTCTAAAACAAGAGTGTCAAACTCACAGCCCGTGGGCCAGATGCGTCACATGCTGGCTACGCCCACTCCTGGTTTAGCAAAGGGGGGAAAAGTCATGTGATGACGTGTCGTGAGTTTGACACTCCTGTTCTAAAAGTATGCAAACTACCAGCTGTCTGCAAGGAATATAAATCCTTCCATTCCCCACTATCCTGTCAGAGCTGAAGAAGCTTCTTGGATGAGAAGTGAAATGTCTTCAAAAGAAAAAAAATAAGAAAGTCCAGTTGCCTCCTGAAAAAGCACCTTTGGGACAACCATGACCTGGATGACTGAGAATCTCTACAGACATCCCCACAATAGTTTCCCTCCAAATATATGCAACATCAACAAGATTAGTAGAAAACACTCTTGAGCCCAAATTTACCCCCAAAATGAAAATGTTCTTAATTAACATATATCATCCTAAACTGGACAAAAAACTTGCCTACATTCAGATCAAGGCTCATGTTCTTGTAAATTCTGCCAAGGATAGGCAGGAACCTGGGAAAAGGTTCCAAACCAAATTCATAAAGTTTCCTTCTCTCTTCTTTGACCAAGATCACACATCCAGTACATGTATATCTCCTTTTCCATTTACTGGACCTTTGGTGAATGTTTTAGCTTTGTTTGCTGATTGCCTGAAGACTTACTTATAATTTCTAAACAATTCCAAACATTTCTGGAAGGTGCAGTAAGCTTCACCGAATATTTAATGATATAAATTTGGTTCCCTAGGTCTCGGTGTCCCACAGGATCTTAGCTACAGCCTTCTCTGCCGTCTAATATACTTTATACAAGTTTCTCTCCCTCCAATCTTCTCAAGCATTCATTTTTTCTATATTTCTGAAAGAAGAAAGATCAAAGAGAGAAAACCTGTCTAATTTATAATTTGTCCTCCAAATGGCTGGAACCCAAGTTGCCTTGATTGTTAGCTTCCTTATTTTACATCCACAGTGTGCATTCAGATGGCTTCATCCATGGGCTAATCACCTATACACACAGTATTCAGTATGTTTGCTAACTCTTTGCCTGTATTTTGAAGCAAAACATTTTAATATAACAAAGAATATAGCATTTTAGTACAGCAGCTAAAGATTTTTACAAGTTATAATCAAGGTATTTCCATTGTTGCATAAATGTATGACAGTTTAAAGTCACTTCACAACTTCGTTGATATGTCCCTTAGTGACACTGGATTTTAAATATGATTAATGATTATGACAAATATTAGATCTTTATTCCAAATTTAAAGGCCCCGTGGCAACAGCGTGCATTGCATAATGTCAAATTTCCATAATTTCATTTTGTGTTTTTAGAGGCAATTTACCAGCTCACAAATGAGTCGATGCAATTATGATATACAGATAAGCCCTGACTTACAACCACAATCAAACCTGGAATGTTGGTTTGTAGGTCATTCCAGTCATTAAGCAAGTCATCACCTACTAGGACTTGATTTTATGACCATTTTTATGACAAATATTAAGAAAAATAGTAGTTAAGCAAACCACTTGATTGTTAAATGAATCCAGCATTCCCAATGGTTTTTTTTTTTTTTTTTGCCATTTTCTATAAGTAAATTGTGCAACTCATGTACATGGGTGACTCATCAACTTGTTGTCTGGAGCACTGAAGAGGCACATCTCTCAAAGATTTATTAAAGTCAACCTGAGGCCTTTTCTGGTTTTCAGAGCATATATATAGAAGCACATAAAACTTCCACTGCATTGCAAAAAATAAGTGAATAATGACTTGCAATGAAGAACTGGTTTGCTGACTTTTTTTTAATTCTCTCCTCATAAATATGAAAGCCACCATAAAATGTGGTTTCAAAAGGAATTTATGATGCACTTTGTTTCAAGAAGATATTCAAAATCAAAAGCTTTTCTGGGCATAAAACCACCTCTCTATTGCTCATTATTGCTGCTTTTGTTTATCTGCAGTTTTAGTTTGTGACAACATATTAAGTTTTGGGGTTTTTTTGACATACTTGTATAGTATGTTAGAATTGAAAACTAAAGGGCAAACATTTTAAATAATACATAAATAAGCCTGTTATACATGATTTAAGAACATCCAAGTTCTTAAGTCACCGAGAATTGCACATAAATCTGTATATTAGCTAGAAGGACCCCAATGCTGCTTTACAAAAATCTAGGTTACAGAATAAAATGTAATGTCAAACTAGTCCTTAGGCATATCTACAGGCGTAGTCTATCCATTTCAATGTCAGTTCATGCAATGTATTGTTAAAAACTGTAATGATGGGAATCTGAGAAACAGATGCCCTGTGGCTTTCATAGTTACTTAAATAGCTTATACAGCACTTTTAATGCCTTTGACAGTAATAAAGCCTTACATTTACCAATGGTTTTTTTTTGCATTGCTAACTAACATGGCAGAGAAGAGTGTGTGGTTATGGGAGTCTTGCCTGCCACAAATTATAGTGTATCATTAGCTTCATACGATAGTTTAGCAATACATAAGATTATAACAAGTGGAGTGGCAGCTGGGAAGCAGTCTTCTTCCATTTCTCTTTTTAAATCAAGAGCTAGGTTGGACTTTTTAAGGGAAGAGCCACATTATCATGTTCAGCTGCTGTTCCTCCTTTTTGCATCATAAAAATAACCTGATGACAAACAATATTGATTATGAGGACTCTATGCCCTTTATAATAGCACTTCTGGATAAAAAAACACCACAAAAGGGTAGCCATAACTTTTAGAAATATTTGTGGGCAAGTTTTAAAGTGTTTAGAAAGCCATTCTTCAGCAAGAAGGATATAAAAAAAGATATGCTCTTTTGAAGGAAAAGGCTTTATCAGAGCATGAGTAAAGCTTTCTCTGTCCACAGACTATCAATTTTCCTCGATAAAGACCTAAAGTTAAATTTGAAGAAACTACAAGGGATTTTTTTTAAAAAATATAATACATAGATTATATTTTTCAAAAACACAGAACGAGAATAGCTGAACAATGACATGCATTCAATTTTGTAGCTACTATAATTGTTGGACGAGCAAGTACAAAAATAGCCAGGGAAGTGATTGAAATCTGGGAGACAGGCCCCTTGTCAGTCAACAGGAGTGCTGATTTACCACCAGCTTATTAAGTACTTAGGAGACGAGGGCTTGGCAGCACAAGGAAAAAAAGCCAATGACTTAATAGCTGGCCATCAACATCCCAATCAACAGGTAAAAAGCCACAGATAACCAGGTACCATATAAATACCACACACAGAATAGCCCAAGGAACACACTCTGCTAGAGAAAAGTTCCCTGAGGATGGGTTCCAGTACGAGTCTGAAAGCTCGGAAGACTAAACCTCTGGTTCCGGGGACTGACCCAGACTGAATCTTGCAACATTATCCTGGGACACGTATATTCACCTTCATTCGTGTCGATATACTTAAAAGTATTTATTCATTGCTACTTGTGAGATGATAAAGTAAAATAATACTCTTTCAAAAATGGTCCTCAAAACTTTTGTCTCAGAATCTTCTCTTATTCAGAGAGAGCAAGCGAGACGGAGAGTACTTCTAATCATAGAATATCCAATTCAAATAAATAGAGAAACAGCCAATGTTTTAATATATTATGTCTTACATAAACATACAAGCAGAAAGGATGCCATGCCAGATGTCGTTCATCTTTTCCTAATGGCACATCCACAGCATCTGTCTCAGTTTCAGGGTGAAAAAAACACCCTCATCTGTTCTGTTTAAACACATTTTGTTGTAACAGCCATTACAAAATATGAGGGAGAAAAAAAAGCCTCAAGGAATGAATTCCCTTAAACTCAAGGACACTTCATTAAAAACCTATATTAAAAAGTAAGAGGACCAGGATTCTATACATTTTACTAGCCAGCAAACCTGCCCCACCCCACCACATAACATCTGTCAGTGTAACTTCAAAGCTTTCCCTGGCCACTCTTGTGTAGCATCTCTTGTTTGTGATAGGCATTCAGGCAACTGGCCATAAACAAGTCAGCCTTAAAATATTCCGTCATTCTGCTTCTTATTGTTCCAGAGTAGACTGCACCCTGAAAAAAAAACACATTTTTCTCTTCAAAATCCATCTGTTTACTGAAATATAGATGCCATATTTATATTGTTCTAGAGTAGATAAATCAGTCTGCTGAAGCTATCTGTTCTCAGGACGCACATTTTGAACTGTCATATTTGGAAGGCATAAATTATAAGTAAATAATATATTACTACATCATCATTGCAATATACCTTATCCCTATTTTGGATAAATTGTGCAGATCTTCTGTGGGGGTGTTTCACTTTGGTGAAGGCTTATAAACATCATCTTGAAGCAGTTTCGTTAACCAAAATGGCATCCTAACTTATAAAAGTGAAGCTAGCCTTAATGCTGCCACAGCTTGTTAGCAGTGTATTGCAAATGGCAGTTGACACAAACGGAAAGATCATGCAAAGTACCTCATCAAAGCAAACAGTATTGCTTCTTTGCCTTGAGGAGATGCATCCTAGCACTTTCGTGGCACAAAGTACATTAAGAAACCCAAATCACTCCTCTGCTTCCTGCAAGACTAATACAAAGCAAAACATGATTAAATGGATGTCATGCAATGGAAAAATGCTTAAGTCCTCTGATTCTGAGACAAAAAAAAAAACTTGAAGCCAAATATGAGCAATTGTTATAAATTTATTCTCTTACTGATACAAGTGACTCTAAAAAAGTCAGAAAATGTTTCATAGTGTTAGGAAGTAATTTATTGGCATTTCTGGATATATATTTTTTTTAGAATATTTACTTCACAAACCCTGACTATTGTCTAAACTACTTATTGTTAAAATGTTCAATACTGACCACCACAGGGAAGTATAATGAATAAATAAAGAATAACCTATTTGAAATATTGATAGATTCGTCCTTCCCTAAGATATTGTTTTAAAACAGCATATGGAGGATGTGATGCTATAATTAAAGTGAAAATTAAAAGTTACTTGGTACTTTCAATCCAAGGAAAATAATAGCTTATGATGTTAGGCACAGAACTTGCCTAGATCACAGGGATGCATATCTTATAAACATACAAAGAGGACAAATTGCTTAGGTTAACATATAGAAAGAAAGAAAAAGATTTGAGTAAAAAACAAGATGACAGTAGATGAACTGTTTAAACTGGGCAAGCATCAGAACTGCTATATGTTACCTGGCTGAGGTAACCTCACCTCAGTTATAGCTACATATTTAAATAAATCATTATTCATGCTTTTTCAAAAGGCAACTGGAACTTTCTTTGTTTTTCCTTGAAGATGTTTTGCTACTCATCCAAGAAATATTTGTTGGTTCCTGCCAGAACCGATGAAGCTTCTTAGATGAGAACATCTTTAAGAAAAAACATAGAAAGTTCAGTTGCCCTTTGAGACTCACTCATTGAGTTACCTCACTCATTTCTTCTTTGGAAATGACTGTATTTTCAAAAACTGGCAAAGTATTCCATCACTGGAGGCTTTTAAGAAGAGAATGGACAGCTATTTGTCTGAAATGGTAGGGTCTCCTGCTTGAACAAGGGATTGGAATAGAAGACCTCCAAGGTCCCATCTAACTCTGATGCTCTGATGTACTATGTGACTGGAAACTAATGGGCCACAATGTATCTGTGTGACCTAACAGTACTTATTCAGTTGGGCTCACAAAAAACAAGAAAAAAATTCATTTCTGAAAGACACATATTAGAGGCAAAAGAGAGTGTAATCTCAGAACATTCTCCAAATCCAAGGGAAAATAAATTGTTAATTTTCTTAATAGTTTTTTAAATTTAGAACTATAAGCTTTCTAGAGTCACTTGGCTGAGATGGGAGACTATAGAAATTGAAAAACTAAATAAATATTGTGACTGTTTAGAATTGAAATATATACAATCTTTGTAACTTAAAACCAGAGTGCTAGGTTAGATTATTTCTAAAGCATTCCTGTGCTGCTGGAGGTAGAAAACTAACAACCTATCATCATCCCTTTTGTCACTCTTCTAAGAGTTGGTGTAACATTTACATTTGTGTAAATTTACTATTTTAAGTCTTGTGGATATTTAAAATACCCAATGTAGGGTAGGTCCTCAAATGGGCTAATGCTGATGATCTGATTCTCATGTAGAACAGATTATTCATTGGATATATCTCTTTACAACCCTGTTCTGGATTGCTTCTGCTAAACTGGGTTGGGTTGTCTCTAAATTATATCAAACTGCCAGAATTTTAGTGAAACATTTTTTTTTCACTTGTAAGTTCCCTACTGACATTTAAGGACAAGGACCATTTAGTTTTGTTTCAGGATCAAACATCTGAGACAAGGAATGCAAATCCTTGCTTCAGTGCAATATTAATATGTGTCAGGAAAAAAACCCAGTCTATATATAAATGTACTAAATACTCTGAGGGAAGTACAGATTTTATTTTTAAAGCTATATAGGATGAAAAGAAGTGGAAGCAGGGAATGAAGCTTCCAAAGCCAATATAAAAGGAATACACTTGTATAGCTCTGAAATACAAATAAAAGAAGCTGAAAGAAGCCTATTTGTTGCATAGCATCAGGGTTGTCTAGATTAAGGATCTGGGAAGCTTGAAGGTGTGTTTGAAAGCATGTCAATAGTAACAAACGAGAAATATGCATTTTATTTCTGTAAGTGCCGATTTATCAAGCCCGATCAAATATTTCGTAGTGGAGCATGGGTATTCAGCTAGTGAACTGATATGGAAGAGAAAGGTATTAGAATGTTTGTCTCAAGGGATTTTGCTTTGTTCTGGAAACTTCCACTGCAAGCAATGGTAAAGTGATTGGAGATTCGCTATAAATTTTAGCAATACTATCCTGCTGAACTGATGGAAGTCTTATTGTTTCTAGCCTTAGCCTCAATAACTTCATGGTTTAGAAGAGTCTTTTTTTTCCCCTACTTCTTCTTCTTTTTGTTTAAGAGATAATGATCATGGAGAGAAAGAAACAGAAAAAAATTGCCAAGTTATTATAGTTTATTTTTACATACCCTGTTTTCCCGAAAATAAGACCCAACTGGAAAATAAGCCCTAGCATGATTTTTCAGGATGCTCATAATGTAAGCCCTACTCCAAAAATAAGCCCCAGTTAAGATTGTCAACAGACAGAGGTGTTTAGTAGTGTATTTCCCCCAAAATAAGATCTAACGGGAAAATAAACCATAATGCGTCTTTTGGAGCAAAAATTAATATAAGATCCAGTCTTATTTTGGGGGAAACACGGAACTACATGAAACAGTAGTAGGCTGATGCTATAATTGAAGTAAACTTAATTTATTTTCTTAAGTTCTGTTTCAATTGAATTAAATTAAAATTAAAATTGAAAATTGATGTATTTCAAAAGAAAGAAAGAAAGAAAGAAAGAAAGAAAGAAAGAAAGAAAGAAAGAAAGAAAGAAAGAAAGAAAAACATTTCAAAAAGTTTATGTGAGAGAACAGTCTGAAAGTGCCTTTTAAAAAGTAATTTCAATATTATCCAGAGGTGGTCATTTCTACTGCCCCAAGGAGCTTGTCACATTGAATTATAATATCACTTTATTTCAATTAAACCAAGATGGTGCACTGAGAAACCTATGCTGAGGCAGCAATCCCACAACATAAGGTTCCAAGGACTTTAAGAACAGAACCTAAAAACAAAAGCCAAGTTTGACTCTTTTTTGTTTTCATGTAAATTAAGTTTGGCATTAAGTTTCACTCCTTCTCCAATCTGAATCACAAAATCACAATCATACAATAATTACTCAGTATATCAACTTAGTTCAAAATGAGGAGAATTCCTTTGAGCTTTTTCACTTACAATATCTCTTTTTCTTTTCTTTTCTTTTCTTCTTTGCTGGAAAATAAGTGGCATTTCTCTAATTTCTTTTCTCTAACTGTTCTTGCCTTATAATTAAACACAAGGAATTGTTATTTCATAGCTAGGAGAGAATAGTGCTTGCTTCTTGTTCATTATTTATTTCAGGTGGCAACATAGCCTTTGTTCTCTCCAAGTTATAATTTTTATACAGACTGCATTGTACAAATATTTCCTCTTAATCAGACCTATGACTTAATTCAAATATTATATGGCTCATTTTATAATTTTATTATTCAAGTATCAGTGTTTACAGTGCAATACTATAGAGAAGATCAAGAATGTGCTGCTAATTTGTTCACAATGGGCTTGCTATGTTCTGCCAAAAGTTTCCCAACCAATTGCTCTCTCTGTAAACACAGGTAGCAGGTTGGGAAATGACAGAAAAGTGTGTACTTCATGATCAGAAGAACACGCACATTCTTTTTGTGTTTCACATTCTTGCTGTATATAAAGACAGTGGTGGGCTGCAGAATGGTCGCAAGGGTTTGGGCGAACCCTTAGCTCTGATTGCTGGTTGGGCCTGCCCACTTGCTCCTGTTCTATGTTATCCATTTATAACTTACTTTCTGGCTCGTTGGCTGGGCCAGCTGCGTTCTGCGCTGCCCCTGCAGTTCTTACCGGAGCTGCCTGAGCTGATTAGGAGCCTGCTTGAAGCTCCATTTCTCTCCCAAAGGGCGAATCGTGCACCTACTCATAACCAGTGAACACTTTGTTAAAGAAAGTGCAGCCCACCTCTGTATAAATGGTCTGGAGGTTAAATCATATGATGAACAGTTGAGATACATCTAGCCTAGCAAAGAGAAACATGATAACATGATAACTGTTTTCCAGTATTTGTGGGGCTGTCACAGAAAAGAGGGGATTGACTTATTTTTCAAAGCACCAGAGGGCAGAACAAGAAATAATGGGAATCTTGTTAGAGCTATTCAACCTACAATTCCAAGTAAGGAGGAATTTTCTGAGAACAAGAACAATTAATCAATGGAATAGCTTATCTCCGGAATTGTGGGTACTTCATCACCGGAGGTTTTAAAAAAATAGACTGGATAACCATTTGATTGTGAAGGTATAAGGCTCGTACCTTGAGCAGGGGATTGGACTGGAAGATCTCTGAGGTCCCCTCCAACCCCGATTGTAAGTTCTATTCCAGTGTTGGTAAAACCTTTCAGCATTGAGTGCCAAAACGGGAGTGTGCGTGTGCCAGAAACTGGAAGAGCAGCCTCCCGGTACACATGCGTACACCGGGAAGATGATCTTCTAGTTTCCGGCGCATGCATGAGCACTGGCCACCCAGTCTTCCGGTTTCTGGCAGGCATGCGCGTGCAAAGGCCAGCTGGTCGGTGTGCATGCGCACCAGAAAATCATATTCCTGGCACACGCATGTGCACTAGGCAGCTGCTCTTCCAATTTCTGGCACTCCCATGCATGTAAAGACCAGCTGGCTGGCGACAGCTCTAATGCCCGGAAAGCTGGCTCTGCGTGCCACTTCTGGCACACATGCCATAGGTTCGCCATTACGGTTCTATTCTATTTCTCTTGATTTATCTTTCCTGCTCTTCATCTTTGACCAATTAAATCAAGAAAAATGAGATATATGCTATCCAACAATCCTGAGCATTCTTGGGTTTTCCTCAGATGTTCTGCCATATTTCTTATGAAGGACTGAGTTCAAATGCTGGGAGTGCTTGTCTTAGCCCCTTCTTTTCTGCAGATGAGACAAGGCAGTTGAAAGAAAATTGTTCGTCGGTATTCCTCTATGCATTGCTCACCATTATTCTTTTAGCAGGTAACCCAGGTAATTCCCAAAAAATTAGCAAGGGCCCCTTATTATAAAATGAGCCCCCATTGTAGAAAATATGTGGTCAGTAAGAGTCAACACCAACTAGAAGGTACATAATCAATGAGTTTCCAGCCTAGCACACCTCTGAATAAAACTCACTCAAAATGGTCAGAGCCTCCTGTAAAGAAAATTCTAGAAAGGAAGAAAAAAAATCAGGTGATTGCAGCAAGCCTGCCATCAGACAAACAAAAGTTGGGCTAAAATTAATCGCCTACAATATGGAGTCTCAGTCCTTGAAAAAATCATTCTCCCCTTTAAACTTTTTGTATCCTACTCTATAAAATTCTGGGAGTTAAAAAGAAATGGGAGGACATTTATTTCTGTATAGCTTATTACCAGAGGTTCTATGACTCATATCATGTAAAATAACATATAGTAAAATTTTCATGTTAAATAAAATCACATCCGGCATAGACACTTCAGGTAAATGAGTAAACAAAAGACAGTCCTCGTATTATTAAAATAATGCCAACCTCTGTATATATTGGAAAAGTAGTAGGAGAAAGATTGAAGGGAAGGGAGAGGGAATTCTTTTTCTACTTCTATTTTTTCTAGAAATTCTAGACACAATTTCTACTTGTACTGGACACAATTGGCAATACTTCTTTTTTGACAACCATGAAAATACAACTTCCTCCCATCCCCCCATTTTCCAATACAAATACACTAAAGCAAGGGTGGCTAATCTTCAGGCCGCAGACCAGCCTGGGGCCTTCCAGGAACTGGGCCGTGCAAGCAAGCAAAGCCTCATCTGTGCATCTGCAGGATCTAGGCAGCATGATAAACCAGCTTCTAGGTCCACGGAAAAACCACCCTCCATGGTGGTCCCTGGTGCCCAAAAGATTGGGGGCCGCTGCACCAGAGAGCAAATTCAGATATAACTTCAAGCTTACACAACATTTAAATGTTAACTTTGAACAGTGTTCAATAGATCTTTACTGTCACTTGCTTTCAGGATCTTTTTTGCTAGAAAATTTGCTTATTATTTTCCAAAAAAAAAAAAAAAAAAAAAAAAGAAGAAGAAGAATACTATAAATCCTGCCAAAGAAAAATTAATTTCCTCAATATAGCTTTAAAATAAAGTAACATTTCTTTCTTTCTCGTACATATGTGCCCTATCTGTGTCTGTTCCTTAGAATAATTCTATATAATTTTATCCAATTTGATTCCCAACTTACCTTCCAACATATTAGTAAAATATGTAGAAAAAATAAAAACATATTTAATTGGTAGATATTACCTATGGCAATCCCGATAGCAAACACAATTGTCAAAATATCCTTTCTTAAAAACCTAGTGCCTATCAGCAAAACTGGAAAAAAAAAAGGTGTAATCATAAATAAAAATATACATTTTATATCACAGTTTTGACTTTGCCATTATGATCTGCATCACTGGTTTTAACAGACCCAAATCTAAATTTTTCTGATGTCACTCTAAGAAGAACAAGGTCATATCAATAATGATAAGTGTAACACCAGGTCAAAATTAAAGTTATTTTATAACCTTGAACAATAAATGATTCATCTGACACAATTTTATACTGAATAAGTGTCTTTTCTAGGCAGTGATATAACTACCTCCATAGACAAGAGTGTGACAAATAATATAAAAGCAGGACAGTTAGAAGGGCAATATATACAGCATTAAATCACAGCAAAATACAGTATAAACCTGTAATAGCTAAATAGTTCTTAAAATGCCTAAGAAATTAATATGTTTTGATTTTAGAAATAAAAATAATGTAGGCATCAAGCAAATCTCTTTAGGAAGGAAAAAGACAATTTTTAAAAAAGACAATTTGTCTTAGTTGCTCCTTGGGAAGGTTAAGCACTTAAGCTTCTAATGGATAAATTTACGATAAGACTTTATTTCAAGTAGCCAAGCCATTTAGGGATATAGATTACTTTGAATCTATACAGTACTTTGAATAGGACCTGGAAACAGTCAATAAATATGATATAATATTATCAATTCCAATTAATTACTCTATTTTGAATACTGTTTTGAAGCTTGTTTTAAAGGCTGCAATATATATGGAACTTTTTGTGCGTTTATCTCCTCAACTACGGTAGTCCCTGCAGTTTTCTTTGCCTCTTCCTAGGTTTGAGAGAGTGACTGGCCCAAACTCACTCAACTGGCTTCATGCCTAAAACAGCACTCACGTTCTCCCAGTTTCTAGTCTGGTGCCTTAACTACTACACCAAATGAAAAGTTACCAAAATGTAAATAATCACCATAAAGTAATCATGTTGGATCATTGCGAGTACAGCGAACAGGGGAAGGACAGAAATGCTTTGTTCTACCCCATTTGGAAGACTATTTTGGAAAAAGTTATTCATGTCCTGATGCAAGAGAACTTGAAATGTTTTGAGTGCTCTTTCACAATGAACAAAAGACATTATTTGGTGTTAACTGTATTAAAAATGTACCAAAAGATTACTTTTAAAACTGTACACATTTTAATAATTCTGTTAGTCAGCAATGTAAACATGGGTACAAGTATTAGAGCTACTTACTGTTTCAAATCTAATTTGGAAAAGATGCTGTAGAATGCATGGGAGCATGAATATCACATCTGTCTGTGACTCATTAAAATCACATCTGTTTTCAGGCACACACAGCTGCAGTAGGAAGCTTCCACTTTCATGAGTCATGAATATTCTGCTGTAATGAGCCACAAACAGGTGCTTCTGCTTGTTCCAAAACACCTCTTCCAATTCAAACCCAAAGCATTACAGAGGTGTACACTATTTGTTGTGGACCTGTCTCCAACAGCCATAGAACTGAGTCTAGCAAACAAGCAACAGTGCACATATTCACTTCAATATCAGTATCAGTATCCCTGCACAGTACCTACTTTCTACATTGGTTAACATGCCTATTTACAAAGGTAAACAATAACAGCAGGGGTTTCAAACTCAAGGCCCGGGGGCTGGATCCGGCCCACGGGGTGCTTAGTTCTGGCCTGCGGGACCACCCTGGAAGCAGCAAAGGATCAGCCCGTGGTGCCTCTGTCAGCAAAAACGGAGCTCGGGAGGGCCGCAGAGCCTCCCAAGCTCTGTTTTTACTGGCGGACAGTTGCAGAAAGCCGTCGCAGCCAAAAATGGAGCTCGAGAGGGCTACAGGTGGCCTCCCGAGCTCTGTTTTCACTGACAGAGGGTTGCAGAAGCCATCACAGCTGAAAACGAAGCTCAGGAGCCTGTTTTCGCTTGCAGAGCACTCGGGCCACCACAGGTACCCTCGATATGAGTGATATTGAGCTACCACGCCCCCCTGGCCCCCTGAGGTAAAACACAACCCTGACGCAGCCCTCAATGAAATCGAGTTTGACACCCCTGAACAACAGTGTCTGCTAGTTGACTCCATGTATTTGTCATCTGATGTGATGTAGGCAACAGTATGTACGGTAGTCTGTGGATCAGAAATCGTTGCTTGCATAGAACACCATGACCATGCCTGAATTAAAGGTGGACTTTGGTTGTGCTTGGTCATACTTGTCCAGCAACACTGAAGTTGTCCTAATCATTAGGAGACAATGTAGGAAGTGTGGTAACTTAGTGTGTGTTAGCATAGCTGGCTGGAGAATACTAGAAGTTGAAATCCATAAGTCTTAAAGCTGCCAAGTTTGAAGACCTCTGTTCTAAAGCTTGATTTTTCACTGAGGATTCTTTTCTTCATACCCTCTCAATATCTAAATTCCAAGAAATAAAACTTGTTGAAACGCAAATAACAAAAGGGGCATCTTAACACAGCCAATGCAATTCTGCTTAAGGGAAGCATTTAATGAGAAAATCCTTTTAAAAAACAGAGGCCAGTGGTTAAATAAAGAAAGCAGCTTATATAAGACGGAAAGAAAGAAAAACATAAACAGGAGGGGGGAAGTCATAACAATCCCATCCAGATTCAAACAAATCAATAAAATAAATACAATTTATCCTTTATGTATAGTTTGGGTTGATTCTTGGGTTTAGAACATTCACAGATATGAAGTTCTGACATCTGGGTTCCAGATCCAGGCCGAGATGTGTCAGTAAAGCAAAAGGCAGTAGCTAAGAGAGCACTACACAGCTTTAAAAGAACTACCTTGAAGATTTGACAGCCACAGCTGAGAAGAGGAACAGGGGAAAGACTGAGTAAAAAAATACTTATGTAGCATGAATGACGGAAGGAAAAAGGACGGAGATTTGGGAAAAGTGGGTGAGAATGGCTGAAACTGTAAAGGCAACTGAACTGGAGGATTTATGGATATGTCAGTATGAAGGGACTGAAGGCTCTACACCCCAGAGATTTCTATCAGTTAAGTGAATAGGCAACAGGGGAAAGGTTGTAAAAAGGCCTGTTTTATTGGCCTCTTGCTGATGTCATTTCCCCCTACCATAGTTAAGGGGAAGTGGGCTTATTTTGTTCTTTTAGAATTGGTGAGAAATACAGACTCCTGAAAATGATGTGATATGGAATAATTGGCTAAATAGCAATAGCACTTAGACTTATATACAGCTTCACAGTGCTTCACAGCCCGCTCTAATTGGTTTACAGAGTCAGCATATTGCCCCAACAATCTGGGTCCTCATTTTACCGACCTCAGAAAAATGGAAGGCCGAGTTAACCTTGAACCAATGAGAATCGAACTGCCGAACTATTTCATAAGGGACAAAGAATTTTCATTCCTAATTATCAGGTATAAGGAGACAAGAGGATTAACCATGCAGCTGCTTTTATTTTTTGATACCAAGACATTTCAGGGGAATCTGATGTTAGTAAAACAATAATAAATAATAAAAAAACATGAAAAACTTTGTGCAAAGATCAGTAATACAATGGAAAACACAGTTGCTGCTCAATGGTGACAGTCTGGGAGAAATTCATATGAAGAGAGAAATCTTTCAAGGAGACTTTCTATCACTACTACTGTTTTCATTGCACTACTCCTCTGTCAACAATACTGAACAAGTCAGGCTGTGGCTATGAAAGAACAAAAACCTCTGACAGCTATCTCACCTCCTTTACATGGACAATTTGAAGCTGTCCGAAAAAACACTGTCTGAAGTAGAATCGTTAATCAACACTGTCTGTATATACAGCCAAAATATTGCAATGGAGTTTGGATTAGACAAATGTACCATCCTCACCATCAACAGGGGAAAAATAGTAAAAAAAAAAAAAAAGAGGAAATGGAAATAATAGCGAACGTCTGGATAAAGACAATTACTAATTAGCTGAGGGTGGGGGGAGTGAAACAAGGAATCAGTTTAGAGTCTTTATCCAGTTACAAGAGAAAGTTCAACATAACCTTGAAAACTGTTGAACTTTATCCAGTTTTACCCAGGTGCAAACTGTTAGTTAGGACGATTCCTATGCATATCCTTAAGGTAATAAATCAGCAAATTAAACTCTTCCTGTTTGGACCCGGTTCTTTGCACCTAACAGGAACCTTCAAGTTGACAATTTCAAGCACTGAAGTCAAAGAGAAGTTTAGAATTGAATATATCATGAGAGTGAAGATCTGAGTTCATATTCAGTGGAAGAAATACCATCAAGGCATTAACACCAGGCGATTCCAGTCATTAGATACACCACTGGAATAGTGGATTGGATTCAAGCAGAACTAAAAACTCTGAATAGGAAAACTAGTAAAATAATGGCAATAAATCATGCCTACATCTCTGCACTGATGTTGACAGACACTACATAGCAAGGAAAATTGGTGAACATGAAATGTTGCAAATACACCAGACAATTGAAGAAGAAAAAAGGGCATTAGAAGAATATCTGGACAATGGAAAAGATGCACTGAAGCCAGTATACCACAAAGATTTATTGATTACTAGAGAGACCAAACTGGCCTAAAAAAAAGACCAAATTAAGAATAGAAAAGAGACATGGCAAGGCAAAGTATTACATGGCTAGTATGTAAGAAAAATGCCAGGCAAAGAAGGTAACAACAAGACTTGACAATGGCTAAGAGTGGGGAAAATTGAAGAAAGAAACAGAAGGGCTAATTATGGCTTCACAGGACCAAATGCATATAAAACCAAAATTGAGAAAATAGCAACAAAAAGCAAATGTTGCTCATGCAAAGACGCTGAAGAAACAGTGGACCATCCCGTTAGTTGCTGTAAGACAAATTGACTATAAACAATGACCTGTCAAAGTACAATAGCAATAATTGTGTATTGGAATATCTGTAAGAAATATCATTTAACTTCCAGCAAAGAACTGATGGGATCATAAAATAGAGAAAGAAATAGAAAATGAAGAAGCTAAAGTGTTCTGGATTTTAGAATTCAAACAGACAAGTATCTGCCACATAACATCTCAGAGTTAGTGATAAAGACAAAAAAAAAAAATCTGGATAGTAGACATGTAATTATCAGGAGATAGCAGAATAGACAATGAAGAACCGGAGAAAATCACAAAATCAATTTGTAGATTTCCAAATATAAGTAGAATGACTGTGGCAGAAGAAAACAAAGAAAGTGCTAATAGTAATAGGCGCCTTGGGTGAAATCCCAAAACAATTGGAGCTCCACTTGAACACATCAGCATTGGCAAAATCATCACTTGTCAATTGTAAAAGGCAGCTTTGAAACAGTTTACAATCTGTGACAATTCCTTTAACACCAAACATCAAAAAAACAACAACAAAAAAACAAACAACAACAACAAAAAAAAACAATATCTATCCATCCAGATCCTTGGGAAGTACTTGACAGGTGGATGAAAATACCAAATCCAATCTAAACATTTGGCTGGCTGTGTGACCATCCATAATAATAATAATAATTCTTATATATACATTAAAAAACCATAAAATAATTTATAGGGAAGAATAAATGCATTGATAAATGCATGGAGTAATACAGGTTACAAACTGTGTTTCTTTTAAGCACTTCTTAAAAACAAACAACAACAAAAACAATAACAAAAAATATATTTTGAGCATATCCCTCAGTTGAGTAGAATGATAAGAACTGGAAGAATTTGTGGAATCCATCAATGTATGCCCTCATTGTAGAATGAGAGCAATATGATTCTCCAAGGAGATGCTTGTTCTACAGGGCAAGTAGTACAACACAGAACACTTCCAAAGTCCCACTAGATGATATTGTTTAATGTCCCCACTCATTGGTTGGGCAGAAACCACTGAAGAAATCTCACTGACAATTGTTTTTATTTTGTTAGAAGTTGCCTTGAATTATACCTTCTATTTAATGGATTTGCAAATATAAGTAATATTTTTTTTCTCATAACCAAAATGCATATTTTATTAATGCTGACTTGTCTGACATAAAAGCTGTAAGAAAAGAATAAACTTCATTTCTGAAGTTTATTCAGAAGTGAAGTATGTTCTTTATAGAGCAGTTCCTCTTAAATTATCTATCTAAAATCAGATCTGCCAATAACAATTTTTAGACAATTTTCTAGTTAGTGGCTAAAATTAATGTTTTTAATAATGATAAATTAAAATGTAATATTAGTCAGCAAGATACAGCACACATAAAATCAACACTTGCCTCTTTTAAATTAGATAAGATACACATGAATGAATGAGCAACATAGGCAACAAAGACAAATCAGCTATGAACATTTTAGAAAAACAAGTAATAACTTTGCAAATGATTTAACAATGAATTTATTCGAAGTAAGGTTGAATAGGGATAGATTACATTTCACACGGTATTAATGAATTTCATTTCTGCAAAGAAAATCAATTAGTTGCAGCTGTTAAGCATATCTAATTATTCTATCTATCTACTTTCCTTCTTGCCTATTACCTAACTACAAACATCTGTATACCACCCACTCCAGAGTCTCTGAGCTGTTTACACTATCTGTTAAACCAATACATTAAAATCTTAACATAAGGCCAAGGAAAAAATAATAAAGCATTCATGAATCAGCCCATTGTCACAGTTAGCATCAAAACCTGATGGAACAAAAGTTGGTCTTTACATCATTTGAAAGATAGCAAATTGGTCCCTCAGGGGGAAGAGGTACTTTATAGTATGGGTTTCACCACTAAGAAGAAGCACTACTAGGCCACTAACTCTTCATCTTACACAAATTGGGGACACCGTACATTCTCTTTTTGAAACAATGCACAAGATAATATATATCTATTTGGGGAAACATAGCTCTGAAGAAACATGAAAGCCAAGTCAAGTAAGACTTCATAGATTTAAAGTCTTACTTCAGATTGGCTGTTGGCAACCAATGTGTCCTGGTGTTAAACCTTTGTCTCCATTAGCAGCCAGCATTTGACCCATGTAGAGCTAGTTATAGTAGCCTAATCACTTAGTGATGAGGGGCACATCTTTGTTGTGAGGTTTGGAAAAGACTGCAGTTTTTAGAGAATGAACAAATATCAGTGAGGACCTGAATAAAAATGTTAGTAACCTTTATTCAGAAAAGAGTTACTTCCCTCTTCTCCTGTTCCTTCTTAGGAAAGAAGTGAAATGTATTAAAATATGTTTGTAATATCTGTATAGAACCGTATATGTATTGTTCGTTAAGCTAAGGACACTGTGCATATTAAGTATCATGGTAAATAGAGAAGAATTGTGTTTGTGTGTTTGGAATGTTTTCAGGAAGCAAAAATAAAAGCCTTGTAGAAATAACAAGATAAGTTTCATAAATCTATTGCATATGCACATTTGAAGAAAAGCACTCTTACTGGAAATAGGCCATCATGTTCTGTATGTATAAATAAGGCTGCATTGAATATTTTCTTTTTTATTTTAATGTAAAAATTGCTCATTTGTGAACATATTGAGCTCAACAAAAATATATTTGGGCTTGGTATGAAGGATGTTTATTAGCTGAAGCTGTTTGCACGTATTTATCTTAAATATTTGAATGCTTTTTTTTGTGTTTTTTGTTTTCAGAGTGAGCATTGTGTAGTTAACCTGACACAGGTTAACTTACAATGCTAATTTCTGTGCCTCTTTAATCTGTCTATGGTTGACATCATGATTAATTTCTCTGCCCAGCATTTATAGACAATAAAGTGAGGCTTGTTGCAAGGACAAATTGGTAAGAAATTCTAAAGCGTTGTAAGGCAACTTGCATCTTGGACATTTTTAAATATTTTTTGCCTGATCATAGAAGCAATAAAATCTATTCAGGCACAACAACAAAGCAAGATTCCCTCAGAATAAGTGTCTTAGCGGCAAGGAAGTTAAATATTGTCGCTCATTTTTTTAAAGCAAGTAGAGCTAATGGATTACTTATTTTTTATTTCTTTCTAAGGATTTAAAAGTCAGAATCAATACAAGAAAACTACTATTGTACTGTAAAGGTAGAATCATTGAGGTGGCTTCACTTTTAATAAAAATGATCTTTCTAATATTCCTTTCCTGGAATGACAAAAGATGACCTTTGATTTATGACAGGTATTGGATTAAATCAACATCTTTATTGGTTATTGTACACTGAGAGCTCATGCACCCGAGACGAATTTCTTGTGTGTCTAATCACACTTGGCCAATAAAGAATTCTAATTCTAATTCTTAGGTCATCTAATCTATGAATGATTCTTTCTAGGCTGCTAGTTCTTCCTTCTAACCTTCTTCCAGAACTCATAATAAAATCTCCATGCCATGGAGGTGCACAGAGGAAACAAGAGGTCTACAGGGAAACAATTTCAAAAGGCACAGTAAGTGATATAATTTGGAACTATCCTACCAAAAAAAAACCTTTAGACCCAGCCAAAATCCTTGCAGAGCTCTGCCATTTATACTGAGATTATGAATTTGGTTGATAAGATCATCTGACATTGACAATTTAGTTCAATACCATTTATCTACCATGCTACAGGAATTAAAATTTAATTCCTTGCAGAATGTTTCAAACTTATATGGCCAGATAATGCATCATATTTGGGAAGTATAGTGGTTTCATTCCTGTAATTCTTTGTAATTGACACTGAATTATTTACTTGTAATTTTAATGATCCTGGTTATCCAGTAATACAATGTTAATTAGGAAAGCTAATTCTAACAGCCATCAGACTGGTTTATTTTTGGCATCATGTTACATAGTTAATTTATATAAACATTTAATTGAGTTCCTTATTAAAATTCAAGAGAGGCCATAAGCCATTGTGAAGATAATTATAGTTAAGAAAAAGCTGTTTTCGCATATGTTCTGGCTCTATTTGTGGTTTTTGCCTTAGGACCCTGTTAATATAGAATAAAAAATTGTTTTAGTGGTGGCAGGCAATATTATGACTTGACTAGAAGATACTTCTTAGTCTCTATGCTATGAGCTTCCTTGAAAAAACCAAGCAAGTACTTAAGCATAGTACACACTTCCAACACAGTAAATATAAATGCAAAACTCTTCTGCTAATACTTATATTTTACTGATTTTCTTTCATTAAGATGAGAATTTGCATTTAACACAGAAACTAATTCTAATTACAGCTACATTCATCAAAACAGAGATCTTAAGAAATAATTCCTTTGCTATTAACATATATAGCTGAAATCAACTAACAGATTATTTTGCATAAACTCTGGGTGGCTTTTATCTTTGCAAAAAAAGAAAAAGAAACCTTAGTAGTTTGCCTGTTTACTCTCTGTCACTTAACCTGAACCTGATAGGATCTCCTTCCTAAAACAACATCAAGTGACACCTCTAAAGTGTCACACATTTCTCACAGTCTAATGTTAGATCCAGCTTCTGGCCTACATTTCTCCATGCTTGCTCTCTCTTTATCGAGGTTAGATTTGAGCAATTCCACCATTTACAAAGACTGTCATTGAAGTGCTATAGCATTGCTTCATTTTCCTTTTAAAATGAGCATAGGTACAACTTTGTAGCTTCTCTTGTAGCAAATGACTGGCTTGTTTTGAAGTTTAAAAGAAAAATCAAGACAAAAAGCCCCAAAATAGAGCATGGGGTAGTAATGTCTGGATATTGGTTTCTGCACCCCTCTCATGGCCACTGAAAAGGATACGGATAAGTTAGTTCATCAGAAGTTTTTCTTGTTTAGAAGAGGCTGCAGTTAGCACAATGATGCTCTGAAAATAAATTTAAGGGCTTCGGTGGGAAAAGCAATACTTGCATAGATGTGGAAAAAAATTAGACAGACTGATGATTTTAGAAAGAGATGCTTAAAAAGAGAATCATAGTAGCATTTCATGATAGTTTAATACAGGGGTCCCCAATCCCCGGTCTGTGGACCTGCACTGGTCTGTGGCATGCCAGCAACCAGGCCACGCAAAGAAGCGAAACTCCACCTGTGGGATGCAGGCAGCACACACAACCACGCCTCCTCCGCAGAAAAAACTTTCTCCACGGAACTGGTCCCTGGTGCCCAAAAGGTTGGGGGCTGCTAGTTTAGTACTTAATCTCAAAGCAACATTATGATGATGATGATGATGATGATGATGATGATGATGATGATGATTTACATGCCGTCCTATCTCCAGCCGGACTCAGGGTGGCTCACAACAGTTAAGAAACATCTAATAAAAAGTTTAAAAAAATGAATCCAAATCTCATAATTTAACAGTTAAAAGTACAATTAAGACTAACAAGTTAAAATTAAATTAGAATTAAAATCCCATCAGTCCAGGCTGGCCAAACGAAACAGCCACATTTTCAGGTCGCGGCGGAAAGAGCGGAGGTCGGGGGCCACCTGGAGCTCTAGGGACAGTTGATTCCAAAGGGTAGGTGCGCCCACAGAGAAAGCCCTCCCCCTGGGGGTCGCCAGCCAACACTGTCTGGCTGACGGCACCCTGAGGAGGCCCTCTCTGTGGGAACGCACCGTGCGATGGGAAGCTGTTGCTGGCTGCAGATGGTTCCCCAAATATCCCGGACCTAAGCCATGTAGGGCCTTATAGGTAATCACCAGCACCTTGAATCTCACTCGGAGGGCAACTGGCAACCAATGCAAGTCGCGTAGGAGAGGTGTAACATGGGAGTGTCGGGATATAAGTAAAGCATCTATACATCTAAAAGAAGGAATTAGTTTTTCAGTATCACAATATCTAGCTTCCAGGGCTTTTCCAGTACTGCAAAAGAAAAGACAAATGATACGACAGCCCTGATAGGAATATAGTGATTGTTTCTCATGCTTTTTGTTGCAGAAGTAGAGGACTACAGTCGGACATTGTAAGTTTTGGAAAATGAAAGTACTGACCCACTCTTTATTGCAAGTCTAACAAAAAAACACTTCCATTTACTTGCATCTCAAGGGAAAACCTCTATTTGTGCTACAAAAAAATTTCTTAAAATGCAGACTTTAAAGATTTATTTTTTTCTACACACAATGTCATGGGAAGAAAGAATTAAACCTTTCCATGTCTCAAAACTACTTATGTCTCAGAAAATCCATATACAGCATATAGAATGTTGTATGCTATAATAACATTCACAAAACTGATCTATTTGCTCTGGCAAAATATGTTGTTTATGTGCTATCCCATTCCTGTTTATTTCATGAACATCTTACATTATGTCATTCTGAGAGGGGTGACAAATGATTATATTGTAGTCCCTCTTCAGTGCATATATTGACACAATTGTGCAAACGCTGACAAAAACTTTCATCTCCATCTTCTGGTGGATAGAGCAGTTCCAATTCTACTGCATATCACAGCAATCCTGATTGTGAACATGACAAAAGCACTAAAGTGTCTAGTTTCTTTTTGCAAAGTATTGATTAAAATAAAACAAATGCCAAGAGGTTTACTTGCCATATTAACTAAAGTAGAACAAGTATTCATCTATGTGGAATTTGGGTGTTCTTTCAGATGGACTGGAGTATTTCCATGGAGTGAAAATATTGCAGTGCAAATTTCAAGTATTCCATCATTTGCGTTCAAACGAGATTGACTATGATTTGTTTCCCTGCAAAGATCAGGCCATTTAGTTTCTTTATGGTGTACAAATCTAAACACTCACTGGAAATTGGTTGTATTGGGAAATGATATGAACAAAGTTTCTCAGCTCTCAAACATGTTTGAAACAAATCTCTTTGCCTTAATATGGTGGTAATTTCTCTAGATTATTTTCAGGCTATTTCTGAAATTATTTCTTTTTTACCCCAGTAGGTCTTGTCCCAATAACTCTATGAGGTCACTTCAATCAGGTTGGCTAAAAATATGATGTAGGTATTCCATTACTTCTGTTTCTTGCATAATAGTATTCTTCATTTGGTGTCAATGATGGTAACAGTTTATTAGACAATACACGTTGGTGCTTAAAAGTCTGCAAACCTTTTTGAATTTTCAATATTTATACATAAATATAATTTGCAAAACTGGAAAAAAGAGAATCCAATTAAACAAACTAGGAAATCATTCATTTATTAAGGAAAGTAGTCCAAAATTATGTATTTTACAATACTTATGCCCTTGACACAGATCCTATGAAAATTTATTACTTTACTAACCCAAAGGTGCTTTTTCAAAGGGCAACTGGACTTTCTTCGTTTTTGCTTGAAAACTAATTGTTTCTCATTCAAGAAGATGAAAAAGCTTCTTGGATGAGAAGCAAATCGTCTTCAAGCAAAAACAAAGAAAGTCCAGTTGTCTTTTGAAAAAGCATCTTTGGGACAACCATGACCTGGATGACTGAGAATCTCCATATACATATTTCTTTACTACTTATTTTGGAAGGACTGGTAGGCTCTGCTGCTTTATTTTATTTTTCATGGTTCTGTAGGAATCTTGAATACTTTTGGAATTATCTGTTAGCAGATTCTCTGTCCTGATATTACCTATAGAAATTTGCTAAATTTGTGCCTCTGTGTTAAATCACTATCTTAATAAATTCAATAAATTCCATCTTTATACATTCAAATCACTACTTTGATCCATAGGTACAACTTATGGAATATTTCATGGTATAATTTAATTGGAATATTACTGCTTTCCTTGAATATCCGTTAGGGCAAAACCTACCAGGAAAAAAAATGTTTTAACATTATTTCACTTACTCCTGTCTTCTCATCGAAGATTTTGATTCCTCCAAAGGAGATGGTTAGAAATATTTTCTGTTTATGTTCACCTTTTGAACGAGATGCAGCAACAATTCCCTGTTGGGAGAAAATAAATATTTCACATTCAAAATAATTTCATTTTGTTTCTTCTGATTGTTCTCATATTAAAAAATGTCAACTTCCAATTGCCTTAGAAATTTGGGGAAATTTATTTCATTTATTTGAATAAAACTGTACTTCTATGTAATATGCATAATATTTATTTATATTTTAGACTGGGATGAATAATAGTTTCAATGTATATGCTTGTTTTCAAAATCTTTCAGTCTATGGAAGTGGAATGAAGCTGCAAAAAAGCTGAATGAATGCATACCATATAAATCCAGGATTTTTCTGATTATTTTGACATATCAAAATTATGTAATTAATGTTCTAAGTTAGGAAGTTGTAATTAATTTCTATCACTTCCCTTTTTGGCAATAAAAATTATTCCACTAAATTACAGGGATAACACTGCTTCTGAGCAGCTTATCCTAACCACTCATAGAAGAAATCCTTTACACACTTATACAAATCTGTAAAATGCAGAGAATAGTTGTTTGACATTTCTGACAACAAAAAAATCCTGTTAAAAGAAAGAAAGACTGGGAACATATTTGCTGAAAACACAGATGTTTCTGAAGATTAGCCATCACTTGATAGAGTTGCTTAACACATTTTGTAATGCTTAATATGCTTCTCAACATCACCCTTTCTTTTGCCTATCTTTTGTCCTCCCACTTCATTTGTCCTCCCAATCTTCATCCACTTCTTTATCTCCATATCTTTTTCTTTCTCTTACAGTAGTTGCCTCTCCAATCCACACACACACTCCTTCCTTCCTTCCTTCCTTCCTTCCTTCCTTCCTTCCTTCCTTCCTTCCTTCCTTCCTTCCTTTTTGTTTGTCTATATTGAAAGGAAATAACAATAACCATAATATTCTATTTTATGCATCTTGAGGTGCCTACATAAATGCTGCCAGTTCTTTTTCCCATAAAAACAGTCATGTAACGTAAGCTAGGCTGAGAAAGAGTGACTGGCCCAATGTCACCCAGCTTTCATGTCTAAAAGATGATGAGAATACATGATAAACCTTTTCTAATACAGCTATAACATACCTAAATTGCTCTATGGAACATGTCTATATTTAATAGCAGCAGAAACTGCTTAGGAGAATCTCATTGTGACTTTCTTGGTTTTGGAACCGGCACTATTCATGCCATCTATTTTCTTTTCTGGTAAATACATTCCATATTCTAAAAGGAATGTTAAACACACTGATAAAAATACTATGTATCAGTAGTAGTATGGCTCCGGGCAAGGCTGGTGTCGGGTGGTGTCAGGGAATGGTGCATTCCCTGACCCGGTGGATCTGGGGCCTCGGGGAGAGCGGGTGGCGAGCGGGCCGCAGAATAGAAATTAAAAAAGTTTTTCTACCGGGTTCTGTGAATGTGGCTGGGTGGGGGGTCTTGTGACTGAGTAGGCGTGACCAACTCGATGTCACTCACTTAACCAAATGTTTGTAACTTATGATGCTTGACAAATTGGCTCAAACTGAACAAGCTTATAGGAGAATAGCTATAGGAAAGAATGATAAATAGAAAGTAAATATGGAAAATAGACAAAGCTAGGTGTATAGCAAAATTGAAGTAGAAAAGTAAGTAGCTATAAAATCTGACAGAAGGAGTAGATTAGGCAGGAATAAGAACAGGCTTGAATAGGGCTAGACAATTGTAGGTTTCTACTTTCCACTTTAAAATCTAGGGATATATACTGAACCGTTAGCATGTTTTTCTTCCAATTAGGTTCTCATTATTTATGTTTCTCAAATTAGATTCAATACTTCAAGTCTTTGCATGGGTATTTCTTATTATATTGGTACCATGGAAACAGATTCTTGGAGTAATTTTTCCTTGCAGTAATTCTTTGTAATATGAATATGAAACTTACAGGGTCCATATTTGGTGTACTTTGTTTGAATCCATCAACATTTCATTTTATCTACTGAGGTAAGCAACGTTGTCAGACTATGGTGTATGTGCTTTCCAATAATTAATCTCAGCCCTACACTTGAAGTAAACTCTTTAATTGCCTAGTATATTATTTCTTACTCACTGAGTTAGCTCTGTAATGTATCTCTGGGATAGGCGGTCACTCATAAGTTACCTTAAACCTAAGGCAACAACGACATGTATGTTCCTTACAGCATATTCTTCTCATCCTTTAAAAAAAAATCTTTGAAAGAAAATGACCCACTAAATATATTACGTTCATATTTTTATAACATTTTTATTCACATTTATATGGAGGCATATAAAAATAAGGCAGGGATAGAAAGTTGTCCTGCTTTTACAGGGTTTTAAGTCAAGGTCATTTCACATAAGGAAATACTTTCTCATGCAACACATTTAAACTAGGGAATTCACAGCCAGCTGCTGTGGTAATAGCAGCCAATTTGAATGCTTTTGAAAAAAAGTATTGGAGAATCAGGCTTCAATAGCTACTAATATTGATGCCTGTTTACTACTTCCTGAATGATCGGCAGCATGCCATAAATGCTGATTGCTTCAGAAGCAACAATGGAAGGAACTGTTGACTTCTAATTCAAGCCTGTGAGCTTCTCAAATTAATCCAGTTGGCTAAAATGTGACACCAAATGCTGGTGTCAGGCCTACAAAACTACAGAATAACAGGGACCTTGGAGGTCTTCTAGTCCAACCTCCCTGCTCAAACAGGAGAGTCTATGCCATTCTAGACAAGAAGCTGTTCAGTGACCTGGATGCAGTATTCTAAGTGTGGTCTTACTAAGGCTTTATAAAGCGGTACTAATCCTTCATGTGATCTTGAGTCTATCCCTCTGTTAATGCAGCGCAGGTTTGTATTGGCTTTTTTGGCTGCTGATCCATATTACCGGATCATATTTAAGTGATTGTTCACTAAGACTCCAAGATCTTTCTCACAGTTATTGCTATTGAACCAGTTGAACCTAATCTGTACCTGTACATTTGGTTTTTCTTGCCTGAGTATAAAACCTCACTTTTCTCTACACTGAATTTCATTTTGTTAGATAGGTCCCAATGTTCAAGTCTGTAAAGATCCATCTGGATCTTGATCCTATCTTCTGGGATGTTGGCTATTCCTGCCAGTTTAGTATAGTCTGAAATTTGATTAATTCCGTCCTCTAAATCATTTATGAAGATGTTGAAGAGTACTGGGCCTAAAATGGAACCGTGGGGTACCTCACTGCTTCCTTTCATGTAAATGTAGTTCCATTAAGGACTACAATTTTTTTTTATAAAAAAAGTTTTTATTTTATAAACAAACAAGCAAATAATACATAAACAATCATTCAATGTATCATCTAAGTACATCTTTTATGTCTTCTTCTTACTCCTCCAATATTTATCATATCTTAATATTATCATTTCATTTATTATTACATTTCCCCCAAATTTCTTACTTCTCTATTAATATACTTCTTTATCTTTTTATTTTATTAAAAATTTTACAACAATTTCAACCCCACACAACCTTCAACCCCCCCTCCCCACACACCCTCGACTTCCCAGAGCAAAAACAGGGTATAACATTTAACAAATCTAAGCTAAAATATGCTAACTTACTAGAAGATTCAAAACTCCCTCACGTTCTTTTAACTCCCCTTTTAAAAGTTATTCATCAACCTTCCTTTTATAAATTCTCTTATCACATTTCACATTTATTACTAAAATCCTTTCCATACCTTCTTTTTCAGCATTACTCCCTAGTAAAATTCTAAATTAAACATTTATCCTCTTTGGTCATTCATAAACCACTTGCCATTTTTCTGATTGTAATAAAACATTCTTCAGAATACAATCTTAGAGATACTGTTAATCCATTGGGTTAAGTTATTTCTAAATCTTAAATTCATTCTTCAATATATAAGTTTCAAAACTTTCAGGAAGTTATCCATTAAATTTTAAATTAACCATTTGGATACCTCAATAACTTTTAAAAAACTATCCATTTTTAGTTAAATTTTTACTTCAATAAGACATTCTTCAAAATATAACCCTCAAAAGGCTATCCCTTAAATTATATCCAAAGCTAAATATAATAAAACACTTTCTTTATATCATTGTTTTAACAAATACTAATTTCAGTAAACTTTTCAGATTTATTATTAAGATCCTCCCCAAAAGAAATTAATCTTCCTTTCTTCCTTTCGTTCTATATTTTTTCCAGTCCTTCTTCTTCAATAATACTTTCTTCTTCAGCATTGCTCCTCCCCCTGCTTTTATTTTCGAGAATTTTTCTCTTCTCCATTTTTTTTGGCTTTTTTGCAAACTTTCTTCTTTCTTTCTTTCTTCTCCAGTCTCACTCCTCCACCACAATCCTGTTCTCTTCCTCTCAGTAAGAACACCTCTTTAACTGCGATTGAGAATCCATCCCTGCAACAAAGTTGTAAAGTTCCACTTCGAATCTTCCTTTTTATATAAAAAATCCCAACACCTCCTGACAATTCTCCATTTGCCTGTATCAAAACCTCTGGAGGAATGTCTCTCAATATACACTCCTTCAAGCCTCTCTGCTCCTCCCTCTCAATTTGAAAAGCCTCTATTTCATTTTCCAAAGGCACAATAAATTGGGTTTTTTCTTCTGTCTCCTCATCACTTATATCCTTGTTTGGGATTTGACTAAAATCCTTCTTAAGAAACCCTTCAATTCTTTCCACGAACACAGAGGCAAATGATTCCAAAACTTCTTCCAAAAGATCCACAGTCAGCATTTGTGAGCCTTCATCACTTTCAAAAAAGCCAGCCATTTTTTTTTCTTAGATATAATTTTTAAATCCTTCTCCTTTTAAAATAAAATCCTCTTCTTTTAAACAGGGGCTTTCAACACCACATAATACTTTGTATCTAGGTTTCACTTCTCCACGCCCCGTTAGAGTCACACGCCATCTTACTTTCCCTTTCTACCACAGAGCTTCAGAGGGAAGTGACAGATTTTGGAGTTAAAGTTTAGTACTTGCAATTTTCGTTTCTCCTGTATTTGCTCTGCCAGCTTTCAAGTCCAAATTTTTTTCCCTTAAAATTGAGTTGCTGATGCTGGTGTGGTTAGGATAAGGATATTTTCCTTATCATAGGGGTTGGGAAGTTAGAGGAGACTAGGTAAATTGGTTTCTGGTGTTCTTAATTGCCAGAATATATTATTTGTATTTGCTTTTGTTACTCTGCTTCCAAATAATTTTTAAATGTTACAGCCATCCAGAATTGTGTCTGCAAGATGGGAAGCCATGTAAATAGATTAAGTAAATACATATTTTCAAATCCATGTTTTTCATTGCAATATACAATGTATCTATCATTGCTTAATCTTATTCTTAGTCAGGAATATGAACATTCATATTATGTCCCAAACCACAACATCACCACAAACATTCCTCATATATTTACCCATAAATATGTTAAATAATAAAAATATTACATTTTCTTATCATACTTCTTGCTCTATGTCGAAGCTTTTACTGAGCATGCTATCAATGCTCAAACTTCATTTCCACCATATACTGCTGTTATTATATTTACTGAACACTGAATAATTCTGCATTTGCACACATCACTCCACAATTCAAACCCACTGACCTTATCATATTAATTCTATAAATCAAAAAATTCACAATAACATTTTGACTCAGATTTATGCATTTCTCAATGACGTGCTGAAAGAACAATAAGCTAGTCTATATACTGCCATAGCATAAAGCTACATAGCATTTCCCATATTTATTCATTGCCTCCTCACTTATCCTTCTAATCAGATTTTTGCTAAATCTTGTAGCTTGGACATTTACTCCTGCTACCTTTCTGTTTGTATAGAAGAACAATAATGGCATTCCTCCAATTTTCAGGCAAAGATGCAGCTTTTGTACACATGCTGCAAAACCAAGTCATAAGAATGCTATAATCATATTTAATAATACTCCAGTTACACCATCTATACACAATACATTAACAGGTAGTCATCACTGAATCACCTAATTGGGACTAGAATTTCTACTATCAAGTGAAATGGTCATTAGGCAAAACATATCATGACCACATAGCAATGGCAAATTAAATTGCAGGACTGCAGCATTCTTAGGCAATGATCTCACAATTCTCCTGCCCTGCCTTCCTTGTCTCTGCTTCAATTCCCCCCCCCATCTATTTACACCCATTTCTGTTCTCTGTTGCCGCCACTTATTGTACTACCCCCACTAGTCCTAAGTGACTGTCCCATCTTCTTACTGCTGCTGCTGACAAAGTGTGTCCAGCTGAAGCAGTTGCTAGTCCTTTGTGAGGCCTCACTGAATTTTTTTCATGGGACCATGGGGGTGCTGCCATGGCTATAACTTTGAGGACTGCCTGTAATTACCATTGTTCAGCACCCTCATAACTTCAAAAGATTGCTAAACAAATAATTGTTAAGTCATAGCTACCTGAATATTATTCATATTGGGAACATAGTGTACTATTGTCTAATCTTGTCTATAAGGAATGATTATAAGCAATGAACCAGGGAAAGATATTAGGTGACATTCCTAGCTACAGGGCTACATGGGTTTGAACCTCAAGTGTCAGAAATAGGTCAAAGAACACTTCAAGTTCTTTGGAGAGCTTGACAAACATGTCGCTCAATCGCAATCAGGCTACATATCTGTTTATTATTAACATTAATCAGGGTCATGGAAAGAAATAGCTATAACATGCACATATAATTTTGAGATTAAGAATATCTGTTTATTAATTCATCTCCATTTAGGATCATCATCCCATCTGTGATTACATGAAGATATGAGTATCATAGATGCATGGTGTTACCTGACTGAGAAAGATGTCACCTACAGCTTCAGAAAGAGACTATAAAATACATGATGGGCTAATACAAAAGACTGTACACTCCAAAACACAATTTGCATGGAATCAAGGAGAAATTTCTAAGTTATATCATATAATTTAATTCCTACAGCTAATATAATTAGTCTAAATGTCTAAATTGTATCACATAACATAATTCCTACAGCTAAATTGTAGAATATTAGCTGTAAAGCAAGGTGCCATTTTTGATGGTATCAAATCTGCCAAATCAAATATCAAATCCAAAAGATGGAACTTCTCCTATTTATGTCCAAAAAGAGATAATTCACTAAACATACAAAGCATTCCAATGATGTTTCAAGATTTGAAGTTGGATTGTAAAGAAACTGTTCCACCTCAAAGAGTTAAAAATTCTATCATTCTCTTCAAGATCTTGTCCCAAAAAGGTTTACATCCTTATTTCAAACAATGTTTAGGTTGCACATACATGCACGAGGGCGCGCGCACACACACACACATGCACGATTATACAGACAATTTTATATAAACTATTTTAACTAGTATTGAAAATAAGTATTTTAAGCATTTTCACAGCACCTTTAATTTCATCATGGAATCTTGACATAACTTGTCACCTCGCGCTGCAGAGACTTCGTCTATCCCAATGAGTTTTGCTTTGTATCGGACACCGTCACCTTTAAACCTCTTTATTAAAGTTGCTTCACTACGATCCTGACCTGAAAAGAGAGATATAAGCTTGTAACCCTCACAGCTGTATAAAAATATTAAAAGTTAAATACTTATAATCAAGTTTAAATTTATTATGCAGATACATTGCATACACAAGCATCACTTCCATCTGTTATTCTTCAGCTCGAACTTGTTTTGGCCACAACAAATGGAAGGAAGGGAGTAGTAAAAAAAATTAATAGAGTGTCATATTTCTCAATGAAACTATAAAAGCCACTTACACTTTTAAACTAACTACTAGTTTCTGAATTAATACATATGGAAAAAGACATAATATCAAAGGATGCATCTTTCCTCTTTTTATTATATAAGAACTGTTAATGATGCCAGAACTGTATTAATTATTGGCCAAAAGTCACATCTAAAATAAACTAGTCATAAGTTTATCAAATCAAGCAAAATATTTTTTCTCTTTTAGACTAAATTATTATATATAACCCTTGTTTGATAATAACACAGTCTAAATGGGAAGCAAAATCTGTGATTTGACATTGTTTGATCTTTGTGGCACTTAAAATTACCAATATTGTTATTCAAATCACATACTGCTATTTCTTGGTTTTCAGCCAGGCTTCTTCATTGACATGCTAAAATATTTTGTGTTCAAAATCCAGACTATGTCTTAACTGCTCTTTAGTTGGGTCCTATACATGCAAGTTTTTAAAGCAGCAACTGAATATATTTGTATAAAGTCCTTTTCGTATTTATATCAGATCTGCTGAAGCTTGCATATGAATATAATTTCTTGTTTTACTATTATAGTATCCTTTTCTGCTTTGGAAGATGTGTAACAAAGAACCTTGTTAATGGTTGAATTGGAAGAAAACTAGAAATGCCAGGATAATAGATAAGGCTGTGGAAGCTTAAAACATTCCAGAAGGCAGTGACACACCACTTTCCTGCTATTATCAACAATAACAACCCTGCATAGACATTAAGACATAGTCAACAGAAGCTGAGCTCTGTCAAAGTAGATATTTATATTTTTACACAATATTTTTGTTTCTTCTCAAGTAAATTTGTTGGATATGGGGTGGGGGAAGGAATGCACCAAATTCCTTCCAAATTATTTATGCAGCCATGTAAGAATGCCATGTTTTGAGTGAATATAAAATGCCAGGCATAGACATTAAAAAACAGAAACAATCACAAAATATGGGATAGTGATGAAGAAAGAAAAGTTATTTCTGTAGTTTGCAACTGAGGTGACTTTCTAAAAGATGGTAACAGAAAACATTTTGTTATGATCCAAACCACTTAGCTATACCCCAGCTAATTAGATCTCACAATATCAAAAGAAAACGTCTTGAAATTAGACAACTCTGTTACCCAAACAATTGAAATATAGAAATTGACCTCTACATTGAGACTGGTTCCAAAACTGTTATGCCATACGAGTAGAAGAAAAGGGCACAGGAATTTAAGTTTGATTTCACTCTAGATAGGGGTTACATTTCAGTTGTTGGAATTAGAAAGTTGATTGGTCTAGTGGTTAAGGCACAAGGTTAATTCTAGTCCCTTAGCCATGAAAACCAGTTGGGTGACTTTAGACCGGTAACTCTGTTTCAGTCCAACTCGCCTCACAGGGATGTTGTGGGAAAATAAGAGGAAGAAGGTATGTTGAGTATTTTTTCTGTCTTGTCTTATTTATAAAAATAATAAAGGTGGGGGACCTAAATAAATAGATTAAATAAAAATAAAAAATCTTTCATTATTTTTTTTACAATAAATCTCCCTTAGAGCTTGTGTGTCCTTATATGCCTATTGTGTTATATACAGTTTATCAAAAGAAGAATAACAGATTAAAATCATCTGAACTTGAAAATGTATGTATTTACTCATCTGCTTATTTAAAATTAAGAATAAAAACTAATGAGCAGAAGTTAGTTAAGTGAACCCTGGTGCATTCATGATAATCCAGGTATCCCGATGTTGGAGCTGTTTGTCATTCTTGTTACAGTTGATGAATGAGAATCCTCACAGTTGGGCAGCTGTATATTTTACCACAAGGATGTGCCCTACCTGTACTTTCTGAACTGACTGAATATAAGGACTTTTTTTAATTAAAGAATATTTATCTATTTGTTATTTAAATGAGCTAAAATGAAATGCAGAAGATAAAATATTGATAGAGCCTTGGTAGTACAGGGGTTTAAGGCACCCTGTTATTAAGCTGGTTATTAAGACCAGCTGCCTGCAATTACTGCAGGGTTCGAATCTCGCCAAGGCTCAAGGTTGACTCAGCCTTCCATCCTTTCTAAGGTAGGTGAAATGAGGACCCAGTTGTGGGGGCAATAAGCTGACTTTGTATAAATATACAAAAGGATGAAGGCTATTGCTGAGCACATTGTAAGCCGCCCTGAGTCTTTGGAGAAGGGTGGCATATAAATCAAATTAAAAAAAAAATAGTTAAACTATTAATATTTCATAGAGAAGATGTGAACATTATATATTTTAAAATACATTTTAAAAAATCTTTAGTTCTCATCTCTTTGCCTTTATACATGGACATATTTAAACCTATCTAATATCTCCAAGATCAACTTTAATGAACATTAAACTCTCCTCAAAATATAAGAATCTACTAAGGAGAATATAATTTATTCTGAATCCACACTCAGTATTGTTGAAAACCTCAGCTAGCAATTGTAATAGTTTTCCACAGTTTTGAAATCCATAAGTATTAGATTCTCTTTTAAAGTTTCAATACTTCTTTTCTCATCCTCATGGTTTTTTTTTTTTTTTTTTGGGAGCTATACATGGGTACATCATCATTTTTTTTTCCTGTTTTCATTGTGGGAAAGAATATGGTAGCTTAAAATATTGATAGTTGTTTACAAATTTAAAAGCAATTAAACAATGCCAACAAGTTATCACCTATCCTGGTCCTTGAAAGGATTGGGTTTACCCCTGAGTTTATCAAATGATTGTGCCCACCTGCTCCTGAACAATATCATCTAAAAGACTAATGGCACATTGATTACTAGTCAGAAACTGTAAGTAATGTTTAAATTATGCGGGAGGGAAATGTGGAGGCAGATGTTACTAGTGAGAGATAAGAACAATAAAGGAACGTTAGCAACACTATGCTCTGAGGAGAAAAAAAATCACATCTGGATGCACAACAATGCTTTACTTAACCATAAGGCTATTATACATGTAGTTTATCTGTAAACATTCATGTTTCAATTTGTTTATGTGATAATAAATAAAACTTAATTGGTAAATCCTTGTTTTAACAATTTTCAGTTTTCCAATGCCATTATACAGTATGTGCTATTCCCCAAATATATAATTTTATATGCTTCTTCAGTTTCACAATAACTGCTCCTCATTTGTTAGTGGAATAAGACTATTTTGGAGAGAGAATAAAATATAATCCCATTTTACAGAAGTGATTAAAATGTTGGGACTAAATCTAGAAAGACAAAGAATACTTTCAGCCACAGAAGCTCACAAGTTGAATTGGGGCCAGTCATTCTTTTTCTACCAAATAACCTTACGAAGTTGCTGAGAGGAAAATTGGAAGAAGGAAGTACTATATATGCCAACTGCAGATTTTAAAAAGGGGAAAAAATATAACACTGATTAAACCCATTGATAGATAAATAACCAGAGTCCAAGAATTTGCAAGTCTTTTCCAGTTGCAATCTCCTTAGTTGGCAAAAAGGAGAAATGAAACTAAATTGGCTTAAATTTTAGAGTATAAATGGAAACACATTTCTCTACATCTTTTTACGAGATATGATCTTCTGCAGCTGATCAGAAACGATCTAACAGCAATACTGAGCTCATGTGTGATGATTGGAAATATAGGTGATTGATATGGCAATACCAGGAGATAATAGAAGACAAAGAATTGGAGAAGATCACAAAATATCAAGAACTGAAAAATGAAACTGAAATACTATGGCATAAACCAGTCATAGTGGTTTTCGGCACACTGGGACACAATACACATTTAGAAAATATGTATATTGACATCTGTCAATTAAAAAAGGTCACACTGCATAGAGCCATACATATACTACACCAATACATTATGATAGGCATTTGTCCAGAACGGTAACTATAGGATCTCCTGCTTGTGCAGAGTTGACTAGAACACTTCCAACATCCATTCCATCTCTGTTATTCTGTATTCTTGGTTCTTGTGAAGAACTCAATGTGTATGAAGGTCAATAGTAGCTAAAGAACTGGCAGCTGTGGTTTCACATTATTGTGAATATAATAATAATATGCCATTGCATGCGAGAGTGGAAATTCTGAAATGTTCACGTATGTTTGCTACAAGTTTGTATTAGATTCCTCAAATAATATTTGGAGCCTATATTCAAACTCAGATTCTGCTCACTTTTTCATGTCCAACTACACCTTCTTGATTGATGGCAAATTTACTAGAATGTTTTTGAAAAAGCAAAATGTGATCTCAAGTGATTATCTCCTTGTGCTGTAAATGTACAGAATTAGATTCATATCTAATTCAAGTTAACTTACTGTCACACTTTTGTGGAATTCAGAAGTCCTGTTACTGATGATACAGCTATTAATGAAACTATCAGAACTATGAAACACAGTATTCACCAAACTTCATGTTAAAGGCCAGCTAAAAATGTGCAACTATACATATAAAACATATAAAGATATACATATGAAACATTGCCATTAACAAATCATGTAGAGAAATAATGTTCTCCTTTAACACATGTATGTGTCAAATGGAAACATTTCTCCTCTGAGACAAGAAGTGATGTAACTTTCTACTGAATCACACATGGCTGCTTAATCACATACAGGCAACTATTGTAAAACAAAAGAAAAGAACTCCACCCTTGAATATTATTTCCATTTTTTAAATTGGCAAATTGTACCTGGAGAACCCTTTTTTCCCTGGCTATGTTTTGTTAAGCAAAATGTTCATTTACTCATTGGATATAGCATGAAAATTACATTTATAGGGAAAATTCTACATAAATTTCTTAAGAAGTAAGCATCACTTACTTCCTTGGGGTTTTCTTTTCAGGTATATGAGCATAGGATTGCAGCCTAGGTAATGAAAATTAAATTAACATACAGATTAATAAACAATCCCAGTGCGTAACTCTGGTGAAATTTAGTACTCATAAAACATTTTACTGAATCTGGAATACTATGAGACAATGTGCCATAATTCATTCAGATTGGGTGGGGCATGAAACTCTGATTTTACTGTGTTTTTCTCCAACATCAGGAAGGAAGGAAGGAAGGAAGGAAGGAAGGAAGGAAGGAAGGAAGGAAGGAAGGTTGGTTTTATAATTTATGTGAAATGATAGAATGGGGAGATGATTAAAGATTTAAAAACAATTAATTCAATGAATTGCTAAAACCAGAGTGATTCTTCATTGTTTTTGATTCTTCTAAACACAACATTTGTTGACAGGTACAAAGATCTTTGAGTCTGATAAAGTGCTTAGTTTTATCATTCTTTCACTTCACAGTCAGTTTCTCACTCTGTAGGAGTTTGTGATCTGAGGAAGCTGTCCTGGCCCCAGCAAATTATTTTAATGTGGATTAATATCTGAGTACTAATGCATAGTCTAGGAACTGTTTAATGATCATTAGGGAAGTGTGCCAAATTTGTGTACTAAGGCACAGTGAGATAAAGTTATCACAATAAATTCAGATTCTGAGTCTCCACTCATTCTCTCCAAGGGTTTCTTTCTTTTTCCTTTTTTTTTTCCTTTTTGAGTGACAAGGATTGGTGTGGACAAGGCATTGATTAGGTAATTCCCTGTGGCTATACAGAATTCATTTTTAAGAGCATGGGGGCAGGGGGATACTTAGTAATGTTGTTCAAACTTGGCAATTAAAAATGTGTGAACTTCAAGTCCCAGAATTCCCTAGTCACATATTGCCAAATTTGAAAAACTTTACTTTAGAGTGTTTCCAATGTGTGACATTTAAAAGAACAGCTTTTCATTTTCATTCTATTTCACAGAATAGCAGAAAATTGTACTTCTGTTTGTTAAAGAAGAAAAAAAAATGCTATAAATATAGATTGCACACAAAGTTCCAGCATATTTCATGGGGAAGCCTTTTTGTCAGGAAAACACTATTGTACAAGTGGCATTCAAAATATGGATGTACACTCTGAATATCACTTGTACAGGTTTCCCCTCAAAACACATTAGGGCCTTGTTAATGTATAGGTACACCATTTTTTGTCCATATCGTCTTGTTTTGAGAGCTTCTATTTCTTGATCATTTGCCATCAAAATTTAAAAGTGTGATTTCTGAGACGTCTGAGAATTGAAAAAAAAAATCTAATCAGAAGCCACGTGTGGCTCAGGGCACAACACTCTTAATGTTCAACATTCAGGATTAAGGGGTAGGCTTCCTAGGTAAGTAGATGAAGTAAGAGATATGAAGAAACCTTGACTAAATCCAAATCCTATGTGAAGAAAGGGTGGACAGGCCATTGGGTTCTGCAAATCAAGAGTGTAAGCCCAGCGTTTGTATATTCAAACTTGCTAAACTATTCTTACCAAAATTGATGCTGTGATTTTTCCTATTAAAATGGTATTGTTAGGCCACTGTCATCACTCAATCTAGAATCCATTGAGAAGCCATTGTACCAAAATCCTGCATATAACTTTTTCATCACTACGAATATGTAAGATTACCAACATTGATCTGAGATAAAATGGAAATGTTTAAACACTTTTCAGCAAAAAAAAGTATTTTTTCTAGATTTTCTCAGATATATTAAAAAGAAATGGATATATACTGCAGAAAAGAAGAGAAAGTATTATGACGCTATCCTGCACATCTCGTTTCTTCAAAAACTAGATTAAATATTTCTCAGCAGCAGCCAGTAATTTACAACAATAATCCTATAAATGGCTATCTTTATTTATTTAAATCTGAATGTTCCTCTGGGTATATGAATTGCCCAATTTTAAAAGTGTGAAGTATATAATGATATCACCAACAAAGTCAAAAGCAATCAAAATTCTACAGGATGGCACTAACTTATCTTCTATCCTAATTGTGCCCAAGCACAATTTATCATATATTTGACTTGAGATGATTTCTTTTTGAAACTATAGAGCAGAAACTCATGTTGTCATGGCAGCATCACGGGACTTATCAGGACTCCCCCCCCCCTTTGCTAAACAGGAGGTGGGCGTGGCCAGCACAGGACGCATCCGGCCACAGGCCAGGAGTTTGACAGCCCTGCTATAGAGAAACTATGATCCAATGGCACACACTGTATTTTCATGTAGGCAATTAGCATTTTATAGCAGTCTCAGAATGACAATAAAACATAGGGCTGCAGTAAAGGCATTTTAATACCTTAGGGGTGAGTGTGAGTGTGAGTGTGTGTGTGTGTGTGTGTATGTGTGTGTGTGTGTGTGTGTGTGTGTGAGAGAGAGAGAGAGAGAGAGAGAGAGAGAGAGAGAGAGAGAGAGAGAGGAGAGGAGAAAGAGTGAATGAGTCAATCATATATTTTCATATTTTTTGAAATAAGTATATCTGCACCTGTGGTTGTGTGTTCCCATATATAAGCAAACACTTTTATACACAAGTATGTACTCTTTTATTGGATATACACACATGTATACACTATACTGGCTCTATTGGAACTGTGTAAATGTATATCATGGTCATTATACACACTACAATATTAATTCAGCTGGCTGCCTGGAGGTTACAGACAGACAACTTTAAGGTTGAAAGCTGATCTGCCAGCTAGTCTAGTCTTCTTACTACTTCTGCTAATCTCATGCATTTTCCAAAATCACTTTTGATGCATACATAGTTTTCTTTTTCTGAGAGTCTCTAAGGCAGAAGATGCTGGAGGAAGTAGCTAAACTTCCTATAACAATAGCAATCCAAAATAAAAAGAGACATTTATACTTATTGATGTATTTTATTTCTGTTTGTTGGATGCTAGCTGAGCAAAATAAAATAAGCTAGTTTTGGTTGAAGACTTGGAAACTGGTCTAGTTGGCAGCCAAATCAAACATTTCACAAGGAATCTACAATCGAAGTTTCAAGCGATATATTTTAAAAGCTTATAAAGAATTTTACCATTGAATATTGATTTTTGTGTTATGCATCAAAACATAATAGAGGAAATACAGCTATCTGCAATATCCCGCAGTCATATGAACATGATGTATGAAGTTTTCCCCATTTTTTATTTCCAGTTTCGGGCAAAAAATGCCCCATAGTGAACCAAGGTTTGGTTAATGACCACAAAGTTTGCCTAATGACAGCAGCATTCACTTAATAATCACTGCAAAAAAGAACTAACATAAAATTGGGCACAAAATTAGGTGACCTGCTTTATGAACATCACAATATATTACCAAAATTGTGAGCTTAATTGTGGGTTATAAAACGAGGACTACTTGTACCTGTTTGGTCTTTAAAAAGGCATTTTACAAAGTCTCTGAGTGCATACTTTGTACTGAAAGAGCAGGAAGTGTCATAATGGGTTTCTGTACTTAAAATATATATTAATCTAGGACAGTATTGTCTGACTATTAATGAAAAGCCCGCTTCTAAGCAGCCATCACTTTAATTCAGCATACAAAAGAGATTTAAAACAAGGCTTCTGATTATGCTTTTAGGACTGATACAGGAAGAATATAATATTATATGGGAAGAAGATCTTCTTTGGATACCATGGCCACAACATTTGAAAGTTTTATAGGTTAATTTCTTCCAAAACATGGAAGAAAACTGAATTTATAAGAGTAATTCTTACCAACTGGAAATATCTAATTAAAATGCAATGAACTGTACATAAATTAAGTCCCAGGACAGAAATAGGAATTTTAAAAAAATCTATAGTAGCTGTAGTAATAATTAATATTAATTAAAACATTTCCACATAGGCTTATATTCATCACCTTTTCCCTAACCAAATACAATTACATTCTTGATATGCATGAAGTCTAATTTTCTCTACCATAAACAACAGAAATGTATAATCAAAAACTTTCATAGTGTGCTGGAATTAACTTTTGAGGTTAATTTTGATTATCAGAAGATTTGTTGGTCAGGCAGGGAAGGGAAAGACTGATCAAAACAGAGAAGCAGAAAATACAACCGATATTGCATTTACATTTTCCAGCATATTAAGGAAGGATGAGACAGGAATATCACTAATACAGAGTTCAAGTTAGATGAAAATCTGAAATCTAAGTTATTGTCAGAGGGAAAAACTCCTATTTATGGTGGGACTGAGATCTGCATTTACAACTGGACTCTTAAAATATCAAGGGCAAGTGAATTTTAGACTAAGCACAATTCAGATTATATGCCTGCTTGAATAATACAGCAGATAATTTCGCAACTGTGAAAACACCTAATCATATATTTTTGTATTTACAAGTGCATTTACTTAATTAATGCCTGTAATTATTTAAGACAGTGCACAGGGATTATAATATATAAGTTTAAATATTTCCTGACCATTATTTCACTCTTTACAAGGCATTCCCTTAGGATTTGTCCAGTAATGTAATCTAGGTTTTTATTTGCCTTAGAAAGTAGTTGACACTTGCTTCAAACTCAAGGTGCATAACTAAGCAATTCTTCTTCTTTCCACATATTGATTTATATCAACTCAATGCTCTCAGTATATCTCTAAAACCTCCTTTTGAAGCAAGCAATGGGAAACTTTTTATTATTTATATAACATCTACATGGGTGCACATGTTGAAAGTGCATATTTATTTGTTTTTAAAGAAGATAACCCAACTGAATTTGCCCCTGGTTTGTTTGTTTTAAAAAAATTCCAAATTCTCACTGAATTAAAGAAGATGACAATTTGTGATGAATAAATGCATACATAAACACTTATTTCAGAGCTTTATTGAAATTCCATTACAGTTGCATTTTTTAAAAAAGTAGATATATTTATTTATGTGTGAATAAGTGATACCTGAACTGTATCAAGTTATCAGATTATCATCTCAGCAGTGCTTCCATTTCATTTAGCACTGTCACTCACAGTAAATTCTGTTCAAGAGCTTTTTATAGCCCTTTGTACGATTAGCATTTAAAATAATGGCACTACAGTCAAACAATACATTTTTCTATGTCTATTTGTAATCAGCTGTTTTATTGAAACAACCCCATCACAGTAGATCTCAGTTTCGTATATAAATCAGCTTAATCCTTCACAGTGCATATATCTGTTATTGCTTTTTATTATTCTGTAATTTTATATCTTCTATTTTTCTCTAAGAAAGCAAACATGTATATTTCATCATTTTTTAAGTTAGACTAATAGCTGATTAAATTATTTCTTAATAGCAGAAAGATGAATCATAATTAAGACAAGAGGGCAAATTTATTCGGATGACCTCTTCGTGAATTGCATTTGATTGAACTTTAAAGTAAATTTCAGTGGGAAATTATATTTAGTAGAAGTCTACAGGAAGAGTCACTCACATACTTCTCAGATTAATGAAAGAAAGGATAATGATCCATTCCACACTCTTATTCAAGACTTCACTAAGTATTTTTAATGTTCAACTTCCAAGTTAAAGATACATGAGTATTCATAGAAATATTGTCTCAACTAAAAGCTATTATGCTTCAGATTGGCCTTTTCTTCAACTGTTTGTTAACCATTGGGCACAGTTGATTTGAACACATAAGTTGTCTTCCTGTGACACAGAAGAACATTTGAAATATAGAGAGACACCTCATTTTAAACTATTTGTGTGAAAAACAAAAGACCATGCAGCCTGCTTTCATGGAAATTTAGAGGAAATGCTATAATCTTTAGTAGTATATATTTCTATATAATCTTGCAGTATCAGGGAAAGTATGAGCAGCTAAGTGCAGCCCATAAAGTCAAGATGCATTTAAAAAGAAACATAGCCTATATCTGATGAAGATTAATTGTCCCTTACTGCAATGCAGAAAACAAAAAGATAAATCAATTTAAGTAGGCTGAATGTAATGACAATACAATGCAATGAATGTTGTGAAAGCAAGTCTTATTAAGAAGCTTAATAATACTTAACATCTAGCTCAACTGTGGTTACTCAATAGTGTTATCAAGGCAATAAATCTATGCATATTTGTAAACATGTGCATTTCCTTCACCATTTATACAATGTACAATGGGAAATTGCTTTTACCTTTCAGAGATGCAAAGGAGGAAAAAATAGCAGGAACTCTTTTAAAAATCTTACTTTCTGCCATGTTAAACTTCTGATATATATTCAGACGTTAGGTATGAAGCATTACTCTGGCTTAGACTGAGGGATGTAGAGTCACCAGAAAAATAATGAAAATGACGACAGTACATTCTTCCCCTACTTGGCGGAGGGGGGTGTAAATAAGGAAAGAAAAAGATAGCTGTCATTTCTCAAGATTCAATGAACAACAGCATCTCAAGGGCCACAAAATTATGTGATGCTAGTTGAGCAAAAGATAGATTGTGAAAGAGATGAATTAGGAATATCATTTAACTCCCCCTTTATAACCATGCATCATTTTTTAAAATATATAAATAAATAAAACTTGTTCAGTTTAGAGGAACTTAAATGTTCCTGAAGTTACAAAATCTGCTGTGAAGGCTTTTCAGAAGTTGAATAAACAGCTTACATACTGCATCTGACTTTGTTGTGTCCCAGTCTTTGGGGAAATCAGTCAGTGTCTTGAATGCAGAAAGAAACTATTCAGATGAGAGTCAGAAGGATTCTGCCTCAGTGATTCAATGGGCCTGCCTTAGGGCACAACCAGCTAGTATGAGGGAAATAGGGAGGAACTTTTGACAGCTGAGAAAGAAAATAAAACTTTACACAGAATAAAGTCATGATATAAAATCTCCCTGTGCCAGTGTTAAATGTCCTCAGAGATTATATATGTTATCATTTCAGCATTTTAGTTTTAATATTCTTTAATGTGAGGTGTGAAACATATTCAGACTTGTATTGTGGCCATTTTTTAGTCATCCTGCGCTGGAAGTGTGTAAAGAAAATACAGTTTGCCAAGTAGAGGATCGTTTGGGGACAGTTACTATTTATCACAGGCAAGATACAAATTGCAATGTTGGCTTGTACAAAAGTGCATTAAATATTTATAGTGTGTTAATGCATTCAGTATTTTTCCATCTGAACCTATTTCTTTCACTCAGAAGCAGCTCAAGGTGTTCAAGGACTGTATGAATCCAAGAATATTTAAGGAAATACAGAAATGAATTAATAAATTGATCCATAAGAAAGATCTTAAAATGATCGAATATCTTTTATTTGCCAATGGGCTCTTCTAGTCAGCATGCCTGAGAACATGTTTCAGAGGCAAGTAAAATCACTATTTTACTTTTTGGCAATCTAATGTTTCAGACAAGAAATTATTTTCATTTTGGCATCCAGCTGTCTTTTCAACATTATAGAATGTCTTTCTCTGCTGGAGAAGCAATAGGAGTCCAACAGAAGAACTGTGTTTTCCCCGAGACCTTGGGCTACAAATGCTCTTAAATTCAAAATTACAACAGTGGCAAAATGCTTCTTTCAATAGGTTCTTTTAGTTTTCGTTTCCTACTGTCATTCCTATTATCAAAGGGGCAGCAGGAGACATTTAAACAAAGGCTCTCTCTCAGAGAGAGAGAGAGTGAGTGAGTGAGTGAGTGAGTGAGTGAGAGAGATCGATCTGTGCACACACACACCTATACCCATATCTGTGTATAAGCATGCAAGGATGCACTTGCGTGCATATTTGTGTGCATGCCCCCCCCCATCTCTCCCAAGGCCAAAATAATATCTCTGTATACTCTTAATAGTCTAGGACCATGATGGTGAACCTATGCCACAGGTGGCACGCAGAGCCATATTGGTGGGCATGTGAGTGTTGCACTAGCTCAGCTCCGGCATGTGGGAAACGGTCTGTTTCCGGTCTCTGGGGGGTGGGGAAGGCCCTTTTCGCCTTCCCCAAGTTCCCAGAAAGGCTCTGGAGCCTGGGGACGGCGAAAAATGGGCCTACCGTGCCCACTGGCCATCACATGCCAAAAAGCAGGGAGAGTGCAGGGGGTCGCACACACATGCGGGGGGGGCACACTGAATTATGGGTGTGGGCATGCACACGCGTGACCCCTCCATTCCCCCCGCTTTTGGCACGCGATGGCAAAAAGGTTAGCCATCACTGGTCTAGGAGTTACTTGGATTAGAAGTGTTTCTGTATTTGTGAACCTGAGTACTTAGTTGTTAACCAGACTCTCAGAAGTAAAGACTAGAATAAAGATAAAGGTTCCCCTCGCACATATGTGCTAGTCATTCCCGACTCTAGGGGGCGATGTTCATCTTTGCTGAAGATCCAGCACTATCCGAAATTGTCTTTGTGGTCATGTGGCCAGCATGACTAAACGCCAAAGGTGCATGGAACGCTGTTACCTTCCCACCAAAGTTGGTCCCTATTTTTCTACTTGCATTTTTTATGTGCTTTCAAACTGCTAGGACTTCATGGATGACTTTGGCATGGCCTGGAATGTGATTATGGTTAGGTATATATACACTAAAGTATATGATACCAGACTGGAAAACCTTGGATCTCTTCCCAGTTCATATAGATCTTATACAACAAGAGGGAAAGAAATGAACCATATGCTACCCTACAAGGGAGCAAGCACTGTGATCTTCCCTCACCCAACTTCCTTACAATAACCACCACTAACTGGAACTGACCATTAAGGAAGGAGAGGAAATATTGTCAAACAAGCTTCCAAAGCCCAAACCCTACAGCCAGCCCAGAAGGACAATGGTTTTGAAAAATGCAAAACCACTATCCATGTCTAGGGCCCATCATAGTTTATCAACCAGAGCAACCAATGCCATTTCTGTCCCATTCCTGAGTCTGAATTAGATGGATATGGATCCAAATTTATTTATTTATTTTTATTTATTTTATTTTATTAAATTTCTATACCGCTCTTCTCCCGAAGGACTCAGGGTGGTGAACAGCCAGAGGATAAAACACAGAGATACAAAATTTAAAATAGATTAAAACAAATTAAATAATTTAGGCTGAATTTTAAAATACCCCATAATTAAACAGATTAAAATTTGAGTTTAAAATTTAAATTTAAAAAAGGAGAAGATTTAGGCCAGGCCAGCTTGATGAAATAAAAACGTTTTAAGCGCGCGACGGAAGGTGCGAAGATCCGGGATCATCCATATCTCCGGGGGGAGCTCGTTCCAGATCGTAGGTGCCCCCACAGAGAAGGCTCTCCCACTAGGGGCCACCAGTTGACATTGTTTGTCCGACGGCACCCGGAGGAGCCTCTCTCTATGGGAGCGTACTGGCCGGTGGGAGGCTATTGGTGGTAGCAGGCGGTCCCATAGATAACCAGGTCCTAAGCCATGGAGCGCTTTAAAGGTGGTAACCAAAACCTTGAAGCGCACTCGGAAGACCACCGGGAGCCAGTGCAGCTCGCGCAGGAGAGGTGTTACATGGGAGCTCCACGTTGCTCCCATCACCACCCATGCGGCTGCACTCTGTGCCAGTTGGAGCCTCCGAGTGCACCTCAAGGGGAGCCCCATTTGGGAGCCCCAAATAATCCATTCCTGCGGATGTTCTATGCAGGGGTGAGCTTCAAATAATTTTAACAAGGGGTTCTCTGCCCACTTGCTCGGTGGGTGTGGCCATGGTGGGTGTGGCCTAGTCGGCCTCCTACACCACGGCGGGAGGGGGAGTTTTTGTCCTCCCCGGGCTCTGGAGACTTTCCTCCGGGGGCCCTCTGGAGGCAGGAAACGGGTGCCTTTCTGGCCTTCCCGAACTCCCGGTAGGCCCATTTTTCGCTGTCCCCAAGCTTCTGTGCGTGCCCTGCACTTACCTGCATCCAATATGGACAGTGTGGGGACTCCTGGGAGGGGCGGGGTGGGCGGGGCCAGCCAAGAGTGGTATTTGGGGGTTCTCCGAACTGCACAGAATCTCAGCAAGAGGTTCTCCCGAACCACCACAAACCACCAACAGCCCACCCCTGGTTCTATGGTTAGTTCTGAATTACAGTATCATCTCAACACCCTTCACCATAAACTGCTAAACCAACTGAGTAAAAAAACCAACATGGTCATTGTCATTATTCTAAAGATATAATTTCCACTCTTTTCTTTCTAATTCCAAATACCCTACTTTTATGAAAGACACATTTTTTGTTGATGTTAAAAACATTCAGAGCAGGGTGGATAAAAATCAATGATTTTTTTTTAAAAAAACAGATTTTTTTTATTTAAATCGGATTTTTTTGATTTTTATCAAATTTATTTTAATAAAAAACTTTTGGGGTAAAAATCTATCATAAGATAGTTTTCTATTTAAGATACATAAATAATTTAGTTTAGTCAGCATAAAATGGAGATTAGTTATGTAGCATGAGGCTGTATATTCTGCAACACTGGGACTATCGGTGAGTCAACAGTGGGTCAAAGGAGTAGCAGAGATGACAGTTCTCTTTAAAAATTATGATTTAAATCGAGTTGATTTAAATCAAGCCTTTTTACTAGTGATTTAAATCATGATTTAAATTGTGATTTAAATCAACTCGATTTAAATCAAATCCACCCTGATTCAGAGAGTGGGAAAATCCAGAGAGAGATAGAGATATAATGTGTTATATACATATCTGCACACAAATATCATTCTAAAATAAAGCATGCTCAAAGAAATGAATTTCAATTGTCTCTGAGAGGGAAGAAAACAATGTTATTTGAAGAGTGATTTAGGGTCCCCAGCTAGATTTGCACATGGAAGTGTCAGAGACAACTTTCTGCCTTGGGGTAAAGTTCTAGTCCAAAATAACTATATTGAAAATGTTTGGTTTAAACAGGAAATATTTTAAAAGTCATCACTAACATTTAAGAGCCTAGTTGAAGATACTATCCATCTTCAAAAGATACTGTAGATAAATCAGACTGAAAATAAATCAGAGAACCTCAGTTCTAAGAAATTCAAATCAGGTGGAATGCCACAGGTATTGCTAAATTTAAACTTCTCATTAAAAAAAATTCTAAACACTTTTCTAAGCTTCTTTTCTTTTTAAGATAGGAACAATAATTAAAACACCAAAGTTAACCTATGAAAAGATTTACCTTTTGAAAATAAAAATAATCTCATTATTTTGTAATTCAGACAGCACTGAAATAAAACACTTCGGGCAATATATTGGTGTCAGTATGTATCTGCTTGTTCCTTATGAAGATTTTGCTTAGCTTCCATAGAAAAAGAAATAGTATGCTTCACAGGTTACTTGGCAATATCCATGCCTAATACGTAATGTGCATTCCCTTCCCACTCTATTTATAGGAGCAATACTGAAGCCTTTGATATAAAAACAAGGTGAGGGCATGATTTTCTTTCTGTAAATCCCACTTAAGCCAACAACTTCAGATATTTTTTTAATTGCTGACTTCTTCCACATATTTGCCTTTCCACATGTTTGCCTTTATCTTTTTCTTTTCTTTTTCTTTTTCTGCAACAAAACTGACTGCATCTACTCTTTCATGAGAATACAGCCTAATAATTCAAAATTTGCATGCCAATTAGTGCATGTAAGGTAGAAAGAACATCATTGTGCTAGGTTACTATGCTATTAGCTAGAGAATTCACAGGCATACTGTATATTAAGTAGATCAATTTCTAGTGATATTATTCTAATTACATTTATTCATTCATTTCATAATTCAACCTATTTATATTGTATACTTGCACTTTAAATTATAGTGCCTATTTAGATTTATCTTCTACACATCAACTGAGATTAAGGTTGAACTACTGAACTCATCTGTGAAATTTAAATCTCTATAGTGACTGACAGTAAAGGTGAAAAATGATTCTTCAGTAATTTTATAACTTCATCAAATATTTTAGACATTGAGGTAGCAGAAACAGTGGATACTCTTTTTATAGTAAACAGTAAGGTAAAGGTTCCCCTCGCACATATGTGCTAGTCATTCTTGACTCTAGGGGGCGGTGCTCATCTCCATTTCTAAGCTGAAGAACCAGCGTTGTCTGATGACAATTCCGTGGTCACGTGGCCGGCATGACTAAATGCCGAAGGCGCATGGAACACTGTTACCTTCCTACCAAGGTGGTCCCTATTTTTCTACTTGCATTTTTACATGCTTTCAAACTGCTAGGCTGGCAGAAACTGGGGCAAGTAATGGGAGCTCAATCTGTTACATGGCATAGGGATTCGAACCGCCAAACTGCCAACCTTTCTGATCGACAAGCTCAGCATCTTAGCCACTGAGCCACCGCGACCCCCTTGAAACAGTAATGACACATAACTATTATTATTTATGGCAAAAAATAATAAAATTTATTATTAATTTTGGTTATTCCATCAATAAAGATATTGAATAAAGCAGAACATGGCTATTTCCAAAGTAACACATTAAAAAAATCCTGCTTTTTAAAAATATGGATTACTTAAAATTAAGTGTTGTATCAAAACCTAAGTAGAATCATTAGTACTGTATTTCCCTGAAAACAGGACATGTCCCGAAAATAAGGCCAAGCCTGATTTTTGGGGTGGGTGTAAATATATACCCTTCTCCGAAAATAAGCCCTCCAGCAAGCATGGCCGTTTTTGCCATGGATTGAGGCCTCTTCTGCAGCAGTGGCCAAGCAATGCGCCTCATGTGCCTGTGGCGGCCTTCCAAAAGATACTGTAGCAGCAGCTATGCACAATTGTTTTACCCTTTATTTCGTCCCGACAGTACTGGGCCACGTGGGTCAGGACAAATAAGGGTTACCCTTTGGATGGCCGGGTGAGGTACGAGTCTCCTGCTGCAGAAGTAGCTGCACCCGAGGAGCCTTTTGGGAGAGAAGGCAAAGGGGAAACGATCCCTTGCAAACTCCCGCCCTGCTCCCGCCTCTCCGCCGTGCGACTCCCAGCAGCCCAACGCCCAAAGCCTGTGTCTACCTGGGTCCCTTTTCCACAGTGCCCGGCTCTTTATTGAGGGGGGTGGGGGAGAAGCAAGAGGCATGGAGCAAGACAGGGCTTCCTGTCCCTGCCCCAATTGGATGCAATTTGGAGATGGCAAGTGGGGACGGGTGGGGCTGGGGAGACGTGAAATGCCGGGTGGGCATAGGCTTTGGGCATCTGGGGCAGCTGGGGGTTGCCCGGCAAAGAGGTGGGAGCGGGGCGGGAGTTTGCAGGCGAGGGGCATGGATGGGAAGGTGGCAAGTGCCCAGCGAACAGCTGACAAGCGGCTGTGTTGCGCTGCTCATCCAAGACTAAGTGGCTGTGGCTCCCGGTGTCCCGATATAGTCAGTTGGTGCCATCTCTGACTATTGGGGGCGAGTTGCTGGCCCCCACGGAGAGGGCTCGCAACTTGGGTGTCCTCCTGGATGCACGGCTGTCTTTAGAAGAACATGTGATGGCCGGGGCCAGGAGAGCTTTCTATCAGGTTCACCTGATTCGCCAGTTGCGTCCCTTTCTGGATCGGGACTCCTTGCGCACGGTCACTCATGCTCTCGTCACTTCCCGCCTGGACTACTGTAAGACTCTCTACATGAGGCTCTCTTTGAAGAGCACCCGGAGGCTCCAAGTGGTCCAGAATGAGGCCACGTGGGTGATTATGGGAGCATCATGGCGCTCCCATGTAACACCTCTCCTGTGTGAGCTGCACTGGCTCCCGGTGGTCCTCTGGGTGCGATTCAAAGTGTTGGTGACCACCTTTAGAGCGCTCCATGGCTTAGGACCTGGACACTTACGAGACAGCCTTCTGCCACCGAGAACTTCCCATCGGCCAGTACGCTCTCAGAGAGGAGCTCCTCCGGGTGCCGTTGGCCAAACAATGTCAACTGGCGGCCTTCAGGGGGAGAGCTTTCTCTGTGGGAGCACCTGTCCTCTGGAACGAGCTCCCCCCAGAGATACTATGTACTTTCCGTCGGGCCCTCAAAACTTTTTTATTTCATCAAGCTAGCCTAACTCTCCAATGGTGTAATTTTAATTTGAATTTTAAATGGGGGATTTTAACTGTCGGGCCAAATTGCTTAATATATTTTTAAATTGTTTTTAAATTTTGTAAATTGTTTTTAAATTTTGTATTCTATGTTTTTTATCTATGGCTGTTCACCGCCCTGAGTCCTTCGGGAGAAGGGCAGTATATAAATTTAAATATTAATATTAAAATTAAATTAAACACAGCAGAAGCCATGAGGTGGCCACGCTCACTGTCTCCTGCACCCCCAAAATAATAAGACCCCTCCGATAATAAGGCCAATCCCTTATTTCAGGATTCAAAAAAATATAAGATAGGGTCTTATTTCCGGGATAACACGGTAAATACTATTCATGTATTTAGTAATGTTATTGTAGTGCAATTTGGATTTGATAAATGAGTTGTTATTTAAATAAAGAGAAAATCATTAACTCAGAAGAAGGTATTGAATTAATAAATGAAGCAACCATCAAAAGATCTATCACCTGAGCAGGCTTACAGATAGTTGAGAATCCTGGAAACATCAGATATTATGCAAATCATAACATAATTCATATATTGTTGTCATTGAAAAAGAACTATGTTTGGTTTATTGATGTAGCCATTACAAGAGACAGTAATATTGAAGATAAGGAATTGGAAATGATTACAAAGTACTAAGATTTACGAAAGGAGATTGCAAATACTTGGACGAAGTTGACATTGATATAAATTATTATTAGGGTAGTAAATACACACCATAAGGGTGTAGAAAAAATTAAATTGTTTTAAAATTGGAACAATTTTTAATAGTCCAACTACAAACAAGCACAAGCAGATAATTCATAAGCCTATAAAAGGCTCAAATCATTTTGAAGAAAACCAGGCAACATCAGCTGTGACAGGATGGGAATTTCAATTCCATGATTATTTTTTTTTAAAAAAAAACACCATTAATTTAAATTCAAAGCATAAAAATTTAATTGGCTAAATTAGATGAATCCTGCAAAAAAAAAAAATTACAATGTTCACATATATTTGGATAAGCAGAGTTCTAATTGAAAGTATGTAAACAATATTCTTTTCTAATTAGGAAGATCATTCGGATCTTTATTGAACCACTGAAGTATAAATGGAAATATGGAGAACAAGGAGCAAAACATTCAACTTTTACTTGCGCTTGAAATTATTTATAGCCATGTCCTGTGTTGGATTCAACCCCTGAACTGGAAAAAAATAATACATGTCTTCTCATGTTTCAAAATACACGCTGAACTCTAAACCAAAGAAAGAAAGAAATATAAGTAAAATATATGTTAAAAACGTCTATACAGTAAAGACCTATATCAGTTGTGAAGTTATTCCAAGGGACAAAACCATGAACTATACAACAGCAGCTGCTAGGAAAACACAAATTAATGAAAGCATGGCTTCTTAATTTTTTTTCAACCCCTCTATCAGTATGAGACATAAAGAAAATCTTATTTCCTTCTATGAACTAAACAACATGTTGTGTCTTTGTATGTTTCTAATTTATTTCTAATTTCTAATTTGCACTGTTGGGTATTGGGAAAGCTGGATGCGCTACACATTCCGCCTTGAAAGAGGCGGTGGTGAGGCCCCTCCTCAAGAAGCCTTCCCTGGACCCGGCTGAATTAGCTAACTACCGTCCGGTCTCCAACCTTCGTTTTGTGGCCAAGGTTGTTGAGAGTGTGGTGGCACGACAACTGCCCGGGCACCTGGATGAAGCTATCTATCTAGACCCGTACCAGTCGGGCTTCAGGCAGGGGCACAGCACAGAAACAGCATTGGTCGCGTTGGTGGATGATCTCTGGAGGGCTCGGGACAGGGGTTGCTCCTCTGTCCTAGTCCTATTAGATCTCTCAGCGGCTTTTGATACCATCGACCATGGTATCATGCTGCAGCGGTTGAGAGGGTTAGGAATAGGGGGCACTGTTCTGTGGTGGTTCTCCTCCTTCCTCTCCGACCGCTCGCAGTTCGTGTTGGCAGGGGGGCAGAGGTCGACCTCGAGGCGTCTCGCATGGGGAGTGCCACAAGGGTCGGTCCTCTCGCCTCTTCTGTTCAACATTTATGTGAAGCCGCTGGATGAGATCATCCGTGGTTTTGGGGTGAAGTGTCATCTGTACGCTGATGATACTCATCTGTACATCTCCACCCCAGACCACCCCAACGATGCCCTTGATGTGATGTCTCGCTGCCTGGAGGCCGTGCGGGTCTGGATGGGGAGGAAAGGCTCTGACTCAACCCGTCCAAGATCGAGTGGCTGTGGCTGCCGGCGTCCCGAAATAGTCAGCAGGTGCCATCGCTGACTATTGGGGGTGAATCTTTGCCCCCCACAGAGAAGGCTCGCAATCTGGGTGTCCTCCTGGACACACAGCTGTCTTTAGAAGAGCATATGACGGCCGTGGCCAGGGGGGCCTTTTATCAGGTTCGCCTGATCCACCAGTTGCAGCCCTTTCTGGACTGGGACGCCTTGCTCACGGTCACTCATGCCCTTGTCACCTCCCGGCTGGACTATTGTAATGCTCTCTACATGGGGCTCCCCTTGAAGAGCACCCGGAGGCTCCAACTGGTCCAGAATGCGGCCGCGTGGGTGGTTATGGGCGCAACTCATTGTGCCCGCGTGACACCCCTCCTGCGCGAGCTGCACTGGCTCCCAGTGGTCTTCCGGGTGCGATTTAAGGTGTTGGTTACCACCTTTAAAGCGCTCCATGGCATAGGACCCGGGCCGAGACCGTCTTCTGCCACCAATAGCCTCCCACCGACCAGTTCGTTCCCACAGAGAGGGTCTCCTCAGGGTGCCATCAGCCAAGTTATGTCGGCTGGCGACACCCAGGGGGAGGGCCTTCTCTGTGGGAGCCCCAGCCCTGTGGAATGAACTGCCCCCGGAAATACGTAAGATCTCCAACCTCCGGGTGTTTTGCTGTGCACTGAAGACCCTGTTGTTCCGCCAGGCAGGGCTATCAATATAATAATTTTAAATTGGGGTATTTTAATTTTTGGGGTTTTAAATTGGCCAAATTTATTTAATTATTTTAATTCTTAATCATTGTTGTGTCCTGTGTTTTTAAATTGGCTGTATACCGCCCTGAGTCCTTCGGGAGAAGGGCGGTATAGAAATAAAATTTATTATTATTATTATTATTATTATTATTATTATTATTATTATTATTATTATTATTATTCAGTCACAAGACCAGAAAGGAGGGGCTTAGAATGACCATCCCAAACCATCATCCAACTGCTTATCATACAGGGATGTATTTGAAGGTTCACCCAGTGGTGGGATTCAAATAATTTAACAACCGGTTCTCTGCCCTAATGATTTCTTCCAACAACCAGTTTACCAAACTGCTCAGAAAGTTAACAACCGGTTCTCCCGAAGTGGTGCGAACTGGCTGAATCCCACCACTGCCTTCACCCCCCCTCAGAATGTTTTTCTTCACCCTACTAAGCGCCAACCCCCTCGTTTTTTTTTTTCATTGCAAACTTATGCAAGCCTCTCCCATCATATATAATTTAGTCTCCTTCTGTTCAGTGTTGAGAGCATTATCCTGCTAGCGGACAGACATTCTGAGGTGGAATTCAGAGTCCATTTAACCCATTATTTTTTTTCAATTAAGTTGTAAAGAATAAAAAGTATATCCATGACCCCATAACCTGTACAGATGATTTTAACAGGGCAAAGCAGCCTGCAAAAATATAAACAACCAAGTATAAATACAAAGTTTTTCTTCTTTTGAGAAAACTGAATTGTAACACCATGCCCTTAAAATTACAATTTGACTCTGTTTCACAAAAGGAATCACTCGGAATAAATGGGTGAACTTACTTAGATCATCTCTACGTATTTGCTCCACTGGGTTTGGATAGTAAATGAATGCTAGCACTTTAGTTTGCCAGTGACCTTTTTAATCAATGAAAAACAGAGGTTGTGTTTATTTTTAAATACTTTCAATTATCAGGGTCCTAATGTGAATTTCCTAAGTGTTCTTTCTGCTATAGTAATCAACTGCAATCATTATCCTTTTTTGTCTAGTTAGTGCTCCTGCTATGATTTAAATGGTATGTTTTGCTTCCTTTTTAATCATTTTTTCTCAGACCTTTATGCTAGTGTCTATAGGCATTCAGTGGAATCTAATTGTTGATTATACATACAGTTATTATTTAACTATCTAATGTAACAATTAATAAGCCATTTATAGCATTCACAATGATGTGTAATAAGAGCAGCATCAGAATAATTCAATTCTGTTTTTAGAAAACAGGCCAATATTTTTCTTTATTTTTTCTTCTTCACATCTATATGCTATTAAAACTTTTGCCTGCGATCAAATGGCAAAACTTTGCCAACAAAGGTAGATCAAATGGGTGAACCTAGAGAATGCTGTGGGATCCATGATTCCTGGGGGACTATAATTTGGGAATGTTGTGGCTACTTCAGTGCCACAACACCTTCCAATTACACTTCACAGAAACACATAGATTGTATGGCACGAGGGAAGATGGGAGGTGTGTACCCTTATTCTCTTTTCCGCCTCCCACTGGTCCCTGTGCCCAATTGGCTGGCGGCAAGGCCTGAGAGGCAAGCAGCCATTGGCTGCTTTGGACTGAGACTGATATCTGAAATCTCTTAATGGTGGTGATCGTGAGAGAAGGATGAGGTAGTGTCTTGGATCCCTGATGGTGAGCTAGGGATGACTGAGGATGCCAACGGATGACATCTCTTCCTCCCTTCAGGGGCGGATTGGATCAGCAGTGGGATTCAAATAATTTAACAACCGGTTCTCTGCCCTAATGATTTCTTCCAACAACCAGTTTGCCAAACTGTTCAGAAAGTTAACAACCGGTTCTCCCGAAGTGGTGCGAATTGGCTGAATCCCACCACTGGACTGGATATATATTATAATAGCATTATAATATGTATGGAAATAGACAGATCCATTGAGATGCAGGTTGTCTAATAAGGAATATTATTAACACTGTAATCTATGACTATCACCAAGTGTTGTATCTTATGATTCTTGATGAATGTATTTTTTTTCTTTTTATTACACAGAGAGCATATGCACCAAAGACAAATTCTTTGTGTGTCCAATTGGCCAATACATTCTATTCTATTCTATTTTTAAAGTATTACATCAGAGTTTTTAAAAAAGTAACTTTGGATATGCAATTAGCCTCCAGTCACAATACAACTGCACAGGTATAAACTTTGTATTTCTTTGACACCCATAATTAAAGTGATAAAGCTTCTATAAGTTTCTGAGAGTGTTCTCCATTTTAGGCACCAACTTAAAATGCAAGCAAAATGCATAATTTGGGGAACAGTAGGTGACAGGAAGATCAGGAAGGATGTAAGTGGCAGCAATAAAAGGAAGTCCTCAAGATTACAGACAAAAATAGGTAAACAGTGTTGATAACAAGGTAACAATGCTATCTAAGTCATAGAGCCAGGAATGCTCACCTGATTTTCTATTAATATACTAGCTGAATACCCGTGCTCCACTACGAAACTATGTGATCGGACTTGATAAATCGACATTTACAGCTTGAAAATTAATGAGTAGTTATGATCGGCCTCTCTTCTCCTCTTCTCTCCCTCAGCCTTGTCCCACAGAAGCCTCCCCTATCCTATCCCCCTCTTTTCCTCAGGCTTGCCCCACAAAAGTCTCCCCTATCTTATCCCCTGCTTGCTGCTGTGAAAATAAAACTGAAACTCCTCTCCTTTGTGTTTTGCATTTGGAACAGATTTCTTTTCAGGTGGAGAGGGGGAGTAAAACTCCTTAGCATCAGAGCCTGTTAATCATAATAAAGGAAATACTAATGCTCTGATGTCATTTAGAAAAATCCTTTCTTAGTGAGCACCTAGAAGCCAAGAGGAACATACGTGGCAAATTTCAAGTTTGTAGGCTTTACAGTTCTGGAGATTTTATGATGATGCATGAGTGGTATTTGGTTTTTTATATATAGATTGTTTCAAGTTGATTGGGTGGGCAGTAGACTTCTTCCCCCTTTATCGTTTTCCTTCAGTCTCTGCCCCGTTCTGAAGAAATGCACAAACCCAAGAGGTTACTGTGCATATTTTCTTAAACTCTTGGGGAGACTACACAAACTTCCACTTATAAAATCAGTGGTGTCTTTTGCACCCCATTCTCTTCAAGTGACTGTGAGCATCTAAAAGAGGCAAACCAGCAAGTCATGGGAACCTCTGTGGATGTTTCTTATGTCATTGCTTTCCTAATTTCTTTTCCTAATTTCTCATCAGATTCAAGAATCTCACTCTACTGTCCTTTTTCTTGTGGTCCCGTTGTCTCCAAAATTTCTATTCCTTAGCTTACTACCACATTCCAGACATATAGTTTTCCCTCTTTAGTTTTATGATTTCGTAACTTTAAAATTTAAGCTATCTAGAGTATTTGGGCTTCAGGCTGCCTTTAAATCCAATAAAATGAACAAATAGTTTTTATTCATATTATATTCTCCACAGAATTCTTATCTCTGTCAATAAATTTTTAAACATCTGCTAATTTTCTACACTGCAAACTGCACTTTCAGCTTTATTTAATATATCAAATCAATTCAGAATTGGTGCTGTAATATTTTGATTTGGGAGAGTGCATTAAAATGTGCAGGTTCATGAACACAGCACTGTTGGGACTCATCAAAGCAGTTACATCTTTTACAGATTACAAAACTACTGTAAAAGCAGTTCCCGTTAAATGAATCACCGTGGTTGTTAAGCAAATCATGCATAAGTTGAGGTTGTATGATTTTCTGACTTGAGTTGCCTGGTGAATGCGTGGTTATATAAATTAAAGAAACAAATACATCTGGCTGTTTCATTGTTTTAATGTTATTACTGAAATAGGTTTCTGCTTAGAAATTAACATTTCTAAGGAGAGACCTATGAACTTCAGCATCAGGAAGCAAGATATGACAATCAGAAATGAACTGAAATTGTTTAATAATTTAATGTGATTTAATTTAATAATTTAAACTCAGTTAAAATTCTATGAAGACCTGGGCAAGTCCTACCTGCTTCAATTTCACAGGCAGATAAAACTTAAGAATAACCATAAATTGTGAACTTGAAAAAAAAAATTAAAAATACCTGAAATAATATTTTGTCAGAAATTGAAAGTGTATCTTTAGAAGCTGCTTCTGAATGCAAGGAGATCATACCAAAAGAAAAAATACCACACAAAAAACAAGGATGAAAGAAGCCAGAATTAGTTTAAGTATGTATATTTAAAAGTGCTCATTTAGAAAGTGTATATAATCATTCTTAATTTAGTGGGGAAGTGTAATAATTTAGTGGGTCATGTGATAACATAACTGCTCAATTTCCTATTCTGAAGCTAATTATTGACACGTTATTTCAAGATTCCCGTTCTTTCTTAGAATGTTTTAAATGTGGCTCCAGCTGAGTTTGGCTTAAATACAGGGGTTTATTTTCTTTTAAAAAGAACTTTGTTCTGTAAATCAGGATGTCATTTTATTTGAAATGGAATTGATAATAATTATGACAATGTAACAAAATTAAATGGATGGTATCCATTCATGTTCCTATGTTTGTTAATACACAACAATATTCTAAAGGAATGAGCATTGTTTTATATCGTCTCAATTTTTGTATTACATGTACCTTAAAAGTTGGAAGAATTGATGCTAATCGCTAATAGATAAATACCAAATATTTATCCATCCAACTGTTTATTAGGTATTTGCAGTGATAGTAGTTTTTTTTACAATATATCTTTCTACCTTTAAAAAAAACAGGGATACTGAAAGGGGGATTAAAAATACTTTTAAACTAACATTTAATTCCTGCTCTCTTCTCTTTCATATAAGTATTACTGACCTAGAAAAAAAAAACCCACAAACCATCTACAGAAATAAATCAAAACCCTCTCTACATTAATTTAATTGCACCAGTGGCAGCTAAGTAGTCCCTTAAGTAATTTAAGCTTCGTTCTTTAGGCGGGTGAAAGCCTACAACAGCATCCCCTTGGGAATAGAAGTTGGAGAACAAGTCAGTCATGATCTATTTCTCTTTAAAGAGCTTTCCTCATTCACATAAAGAACAGCCATCAGTTTCCTATGATGTCAAGCATCATGCTTTCAAACAAGGATACAATGCCAAATACAGCTAAGTGTTCTTGCAAATTTCTATTTTTCACCATCTTTAATAACAAGAAACTATAATGCCAGCACAAAATAACAGAATTCTGGCAATGTTACTAATAGTACAGTTTAAGATCAAATTATTGTCCCACCGCTATATATAATACTGTATTTATTGAATAAATAATTGTAATTATAAACCGACAAAATAAAAAAAGGGGGGGCTTATAAAAAGGAACCAAAAACTGCCCCGTGAAATTAACATAATGATCTGGCAAGCAGCATAGGAATAAAATATCCAGGATATTGCCTCCAAGAAAAAACACACGCAGGCCTTCAGCTGGTAAAGCAACTTTTTCCCACCGTTCTGTTGTAGGTATCACAACATTATTAATACAGCTCTACAAGGAAAGTGGCTTTTTAAGGCTATTACTTTACTATGTAAAGTCTTCAGTGTGCTTCACTAGTCATTAATTTACACAGTTTTTGTAATCTGTCCCAATCCATAAACTCAGGATGGTATAGAACGGAGTAAACATACAAACACAGTACTGTATAAAATTAAAAGCTCACCCATGCTGAATGCCACCAAACAACCATCTATAATTTCAGTCCTGGTAGAATATACATTTGGTGTATATAAGGTCAAACATTCAATTAAGGAAAGGCTGGAAAACTTGAATCTAAAATTTAGGGACCTGTTTATCATTCTTCTTGAATAATGCATTTTCTTATACAAGAGTCTGAGTTACAACACTCTACTTACAATTACAATTGAGCCCAAAATTTTTGTTGTTAAGTGAGACATTTGTTAAGTGAGTTTTGGATCATTTTATGACCTTTCTTGCCACAGTTGTTAAGTGAATCACTGCAGTTCAGTAGTGGATTGCTACTGGTTCTCCCTGGTTCGGGCAAGCCGGTAGCGGAGATGGTGAGGTGAGAGCGAACTGGTTCGTTCCGACCATCAGTTGGGCCCTCCCTCCTGCCCCTGGCTATACCTACCTATATTCGTTCATTTTTAGCCAGCTGATAGGCGCGGCAGAGCAGATTGCCATGCCTCAGCTGTTCTGAAATTCAAAGCACGTGCGTGAAGTGAACCGGTGGTAATACTCGTTGAAACCCACCACTGGACTCAACCTTTGGCATCCGAGATCACATTTTAAAAGAACTACAGACTAAACCAGGCACCTTGCATGTGTAAAACATGTACTCTGTCGGCAGACACCAGACCTATCTTTCTCAATATCTAGTCTCCCAAGTAGATTAGCACATATAACATGAAGGTCATCCTGCAAAAAGTAGTACATTACAGCACTGAAGAATTTAATAGGATTCTTTTTCCTTTGACACGATTGTCTCTACAAATAGTTCTTGTATTGAATAATTATTTGGGGATTAGGAAAAGCTAATAAAAACTTTCTTGAAAGACAATTTGAGATAATAAGATAGAAATGTTCCTGGGGGAGCAGATGCATCTGGAAGCATTTTAATCAAACTTGATTAAGGGAAACATTCATGCAACCTATACTTTGACATATAAATTGTGATTTTAAATGATCCACATTTTATAGCATTTCATCAAACACAACTAATGGTAAAAAATATTTTGTATCCCATTTGCCACCAGTGTCACCTGAAATGGCATTCATCTCCAAGAGCTGTCTATGATAATTTAATACTTCTATTACCTAGCACTTATAATCAATATTAAGGCACCTGCACCTTCGAGTTTTGTTCCAGTTCAGAAACATCTTCACTCTTAGGCATCTTATATCAGCTTATTTGTAGGAGCCAGTTGTTAACCCTTGAGTCTCTAGATTTTCAGCATTCTCCTCATGATATAGTTCCATGATGGCGAACCTATGGCATGTGTGCCAGACGTGGCACGCAGAGCCCCCTCTGTGGGCATGGCGCCGTCGCAAGCTGGTTGTTGTGGCCCATCAGCGGCCTGTGCAGTTAGTAGCTGATTCTGACAGCAAGGAGGCTGGTGTGGTGCTGCGCCAGCAGCCTGTGCAGCTGGCACTCGAGTCAGACAATGAGAAGGCTGGAGAAGATGTGGTGCCAGAGGCGTGGATTCAGCCAGGGCCTTCAGAACCTCCAGAAGCTCCCATAAGTGAAGAGGAAGAAGAGGAGGAGCCTCTTCTCGATACACGAGCACGCAGAGCTGTAAAAAGGCAGGAGTGGCTCCTCAGGAGGAGGTCTCCTCGAGAGTAAGGCTTGGGGCTAATTGGCCACTCCCCTAGCCTATTTAAGGAAGGACGACGACTGATGCAATTTGTAGGAAACAACTTCGTTCGTATTCCTTAGCATCGATTCCAGAAACGTTTGATTCGGCTCTTGTTTACCTCTTGTCAGTTTTTCTGCAAATTGCTTCTGGGTATTCTGCCAACCACAGTAAGATTATGGTTATTTGAAATACTGTGCCTCTGAATTGAGTTATTCTTCTTTGGATTCTTGTCGGCTGTTAATGAAGTTAAATTAACAGCTCTTGTTCAGAAAAGACTGATTTAAACTGTACTTGTGTTCAAACAACTACTAAGAAAGCTCATTAGTAGTCCTTAATTAGTAAACTAAAGTTTGTACGGACTTTGTGTGCAGCGTTCTTTGGGGTCCATAGCTGGGGCAGAACATTGGTCTTCGGGTTTCCGGGGCTCTGGTGCGCACGAAGATCAGCTGGCATGCACGTGCCGGAAACCAGAAGACCAGGTGTGCATGTGCACGCCAGCCAGCTGGTCTTCGAGTTTCCAGGGCTCCGGCATGCACGTGCATTCCAGTTTGGGCACTCGGTGCTGAAAAGGTTCGCCATCACTGATATAGTTTGTAGGCAACATTCAGAATGTATCCATCCTTCTCTTCCATTCAGGGAGTAAAGCACTGGTTAAAAGTCTGTAGAGATTCTCAGTCATCCAGGTCACGGTTGTCCCAAAGGTTCTTTTTCAGGAGGCAACTAGACTTTCTTGTTTTTTCTTCTGAAGACGTTTCGCTTCTCATCCAAAAAGCTTCTTCAGCTCTGACAGCTTCCATTCCCCACTATCTTGTCAGAGCTGAAGAAGCTTCTTGGATGAGAAGCGAAACGTCTTCAAAAGAAAAAACAAGACAATCCAGTTGCCTCCTGAAAAAGCACCTTTGGGATAAAGCATTGGTTGCATGCTGTTTTTACAGTCTGCTATTGGTAGCTGTAGGGAGCAGAGATTTCTATTTAGTGTTCGTATATGTCCTCAGCATTCTGACACTAACAGAAGTGAAGATGACCACAGCTCATGATTTTAACAGCTTTGGAAAATGGAGACAGTGATGATTTGGAAGTACAGTGACAGTAATACATTGCAGGAAGCTGTCAAATGCCAGCTCTAGGGGCAGATAATACTTCTCCACATAACATAGGAGTGCAATGGAATAGTTAACCCTGTGCATGGCCGACATTGCAAGCAGAAATCATCCTGAAAGTTGCAAAATATCTGGGCAGTTAATGGACCAATTGTAGAAATAAACTTTAGATTAGCTCCTGGATTCTTATGAGATTCTGCTCCTGTCACTCAAAAAAAAGGGGGGGGGAGGGGAGGGGGGAGATTATTTTTCTCAATTTCTTCTTCTCCAGATACCCTTCAAGGGATAAATATTCTGAACCGAACCCCAGACCTGAAATACAAAGACTGAAGGGTAAAAGTGCTATCTATTCTTTCCCAGACTATATATCTCTTAATAGTTATCATTTGCTTCTAATGTTGATTAGTAATGGAACACTATCATTTCCTCAAATGTACTTTTCTTCAGGACTTGTTAATTGGGAAAGATTATGCTTCAGATATATGGTAGTTTTAAATCTATGTATGTATAGATTTTTTGGCCATGATATAGCTTCCAAAATCTCCTCTACCCACACCTGCTTCAAAAAGGTTACAATTAAAAAAAAAAACAGTGTTATGTTTTTACTTCTCACAAATATTGCCTGTGTGTTTGTGTGTATGTTTGAAGCTGAAATTGCCCTGCCAATGTTTTTTTTTTTTAAAAAAAAAGAGTGGTATTAATTTTTTGGTGGGGAAGTGAATGTGACCTTCTAAAAGGCCAACATTTCTTACTTCAAACACCTCTGAAAAGCTCCAAACCAGTTCATAATTACATTTTGGGAGATGAAATTTGGCTATTTTTGAGGATTTTTTCATGATGAAAAAAAAAGGAGTTTACATCAGGTAAATTTCAAGCCATTTTTCAATTTAGGGAAAGTTTTAAGGGTAAGAATAAGAATCCTTTGCTTCTCAGACATACCCTTCCACCAAGGGGGGAAAAAGGCCTCCTTTTAGCTTTCCTGCTATCAATGAGATTCAACCAAATATGTACCCCACCAAAAAAATGATTTGGACTTTAAAGCTTAGAAGATCCAAAGAGGTTACATTTATATTGCTTCCTGTCTTGCTATTTATTTCCCCTATTGTGAGGCACAGGAATTGCTGTCTGAAATCCAGTTCTTCAATAATGATCTGAACGAGATGACTAGGAGTACTAGAAGCATCAACGTTTGTTAAGGAACAAGGAACACAGTTTAATGGCACAGATCTGATTTATACAACTTCAAGATAAACCATAACATTTTATCTTCTTTAGAAAGGCAAACACTTTGGAGCTCAGCCATACATTTTCTGGAGCATAGCCAATATTCATCTCTATTTTGTGCCTAATGCTAGAAAGCTTATCAGTCTGTCAGTGAAGGCATGTTTTTGTCATGGGCTCAGAAACTATCAGCACATACCTGTAGAATAAATATATACAACAATAAGGTAGAACAATAATTCCATCAAATTGCTGTATTTCATTAAGTTTGCAATCTATTGAGTACTGATTGTTTTTGGTGGTTGATAGTAAATTCAATCTACAAATGATTTATTCTATGCAGATATTACTTTATTTATGAGCTTTTGAGTGGTGAACTTTTGTCAGTACAAACAAACCCATCTAGAACGCCAAGCTAGAAGGACCTGGAAGTTGGAAGAAGCCAGGAAAGGGTTAATTTCCAATATTCCACTTACCTATGTGGTGCCACAGAAACTAAATGTTTTCCAGCCTTCTCCCAACTTCTGCTCACCTAGTATTTGCAGATCCACACACATATTGTTCACTGTTTAGTTGTGTATGGTGTGTATCAACTGCAGACGTCTATAATTAACTACCTAATGGGGAGAGGGTGTAGGCAGGGTGAAAAAGTGCCAATCAATCACAACGCAAACAAAGATGGAAGTAGTGAAGAAAATAAAGAGGGAGGAAGTGTCAAACTCAGCATGTTCCTATGGCATGATTCATTTCACAATCGGAACAATTACTAAGACCAAAGACAAAATCATGGAGCATGTGAAAAGTTCAGTGTCTATGCAATTCATGATAATGAGCAAGAAGAGAGGAAAAGTGATGGAAAACATGGAGATAATGCTCAGCATATGGATCAAAGATCAGCATCAACAGTGTGTGCTTAGCCTATTGCTGACCCAAGAAAACTCTGAGTTTGTTCTGTGACTTGTATCAGAATGCTGGTGAAGAGCCAAATTGATCTAATGGTTCAAGCCCCAAGCTGGAATTTGAAGACTGAGTTCTAGTACTATTCAAGGCATGAAGGCTAGCTGGATGAATTTGGACCAAACTCTCCCGCTCAGCCTAATTCACTTCATATGGTTGTTATTGTAGGAAAATAGGACACCTTGAGTCTTTAAAAAAATAATAAAGGAAGTGGTTCAAAATAAATAAAATAAAGGCACTGCTAAAAACACGTTGGTTTCAAGTCATGGAATAAGCTCTAGTGCCTACATCTTAAAGTTTATGCAAACTTGCATAACAAGAAAGTGAATGGGTGAGGCAGTGTGAAGTGTGGAAATGGATGCGGGAAAGGGAATTCTCAGAAATGTCAAGGAGATCATTGAAAAAGGTGGTTACTTGCTCTGTAAAATATTTCATATGGATGAAACAGGGCTTTATTAAAAAAAATGCCAAGCAGAACCTATATCAGCAAGGAGGAGAAGATACAGAATAACAGCGTTGGAAGGGACCTTGGAGGTCTTCTAGTCCAACCCCCTGCCTAGGCAGGAAACCCTATACCACTTCAGACAAATGGTTATCCAACATCTTCTTTAAAACTTCCAGTGTTGAAGCATTCACAACTTCTGGAGGCAAGTTGTTCCACTGATTAATTGTTCTGTCAGGAAATTTCTCCTTAGTCCTAGGTTGCTTCTCTCCGGGATTAGTTGCTTCTTGTCCTGCCCTCAGGTGCTTTGGAGAATAGCTTGACTCCCTCTACTTTGTGGCAGCCCCTGAGATATTGGAACACTGCTATTATGTCATCCCTGGTCCTTCTTTTCATTAAAAAATGCCCAGTTCCTGCAACTGTTTTTCATATGTTTTAGCCTCCGGTCCCCTAATCATCTTCGTTGCTCTTCTCTGCACTCTTTTTAGAGTCTCCACATCTTTTTTACATAGATGATGCCATTAATAGATGTTAATGCTTCTGGTGACCTGAACCTAAAACCCCTGCTAGTGTACTCTTCTGAGAACCTTCAAATCCTCAAGAACATCTCAAAGAGCTCACTTCCTGTTATTTGGAAGGCTAAAAAGAAAGTTCAATCACTCTTCTGATCTGCAAAAACTCCAGAAGTGGATAGGTACTGTCATGAAAAAAAACCCAGTGACTCTTTATTCTGTTTATTTTGGATAATGCCCTGGGTCATCATCCACCCTACTTGGAGGATTTCAATCCAAATGTCAAGGTTGTGCATCTACTTCCACATACCACCTCCCTACAGCAGCTTATCACTCAGGGAAGGATAGTATTCTTCAAAACATATTATCTTTGTCAAATGTTTAGACAGGCAGTTCAGAAACTGAAGAAGACTCTTAGATGTCCTTGCACCAGGTCATCTAATCTTCCATGTTTTGGAATCCTATGCTGATAAGTCTGATTTCATCTTTACATTTCATATAGCCAAACCAATAGTAATAAGAAAAAATATAAGCTACAGAAGGTGGAAAAATAAACTTTCCTTGGTTTGCTAACACCAAGTAATACTGACTTAAATAATATAAAATTGGTTTTTCCTTTTGCATATGAAAATTAAATTATTCCATTTCATATCAACCCTAAATATGAAATGATTTTCTGGCTCTTATCACTAAAGTTGTTTCAAATAGCCATGATCTCAGGCTGAATCTTTTTTTTTTCTTTTTGTTTGCTATTTATTTTTCCTTTCACTTCTCCTCAATCAAGAAGAAAGATGAACAGCTGCCTCTACAGTCAACTTCAACTTTGCTTCATACATCAAACAATAAAAAGGGCAATACAGTAATGCAATTTATGCCTCCCCTTTGAGAGTTCAATGCTTGTGGGGTCATGGAATCAAGGTAGGAAAAAGATGTTTTTCCTGTTTTATCTGAATCTAATGTTAGCTTACTGTATGGTTTACAATGGAGGGAGGAAAAAGGGAAATCTTTTAAAACTATATGAATGAACTGAAAATGCTTTCACCAAAAATAGTTTAGCTGTGCAAAAAACAATGGAAATAAAACAATTAAATCTGATTTTTTTTAAAAAAAAATTAACTTCATCCTAATGATTCATTTAAAAAAAAAACAAAATCAATGATATTTAGTTATATCACCTCTAGGGGCTAATAAAATACAGTGCTGTTATACACAATGTAAAAACATGATGCACTTTATTTACGGCTCAGATAGTTTAGCTGCAGAATTTTGAAAGAGTAAAATGTGCTGCTTTTGAAGTTATAGCTACTAATAGCCTGATATGATACTGATAAAAAAGAACAAGAAGTCAAATTTTACAGCTCAATGCATTTCATTTTGTTTCTCATTGAATGACAGAATTCAATATGGTCTAGCTTAGAGTGACAGCATCATGCGGGAACTGTCACCTAAGGGAGTTTATATGTCTTGAATTTTTTTCACAAAAGTGAAATGGAATGACAGCAAAATAAAATGATGCTTTTAACTCAAGTTGGTAGATCAGAAAAGTCAATGAAAACATTCAGAGTTAGTTTAGGCCTTTTGGTGATAGATCTTTCCAGGAGAACAACTGCAACTTCTCAAGTACTGAAATGCTTCAAACGAAGGGAATGCAACACATCAAACCAGAAAGCAATATCTCCACAGAGGATAAAATAGGTTAAAAGAAATACCAGTTTGTGGGCATCACCTAATAAAGCTATATGACACTTTTCCCCCCTTGGAATTATGGTCTGTAACAGTAGCACAGCACAAGGTCTATTCTCTTACCTACAAATAAATATATGGAAGAAGGAAGCAAATAAGCAACAGAATCTACCAGAAAATTCATGCCAGGAAAAGTCATCTAAATTGATTTCCTTTTAAGTCATAATTGTCATTATGAAGCCATACTTTTTTGTCATTATTTTTACCCTGTCAATGTATTTTAGGTCATTATAATGTCCTCCCAATTCTGTACAAACCTTGCCATAATATTCTCTTTAATTGTTATTAAGCAAACTACATGGATATCGCTATCAAATAACCAGGAATTGAGGCTGACTCAAATTAAACTTTACATTTTTATAGTTTTATTGTGTCACCCTATATCCTATTCTATGGGCTAAGAGAAAACAGATCTTGTCCAAATTCTATATAACATCTTTCAGAGGCCACTAAATGGACTATTGTATTTTTATTTATTTTATTTATTTGTTTCAATTTGTATACCGCCCTTCTCCAATAGGACTCAGGGCGGTGAACAGCCAAAATAAAAACAAGACATACAAAATTTAAAAACAGTTTAAAATAATTAAATATTTTTGGCCGCAATTTAAAACAAACCCAATTTAAAATCAATTAAAACTTAACCCAAAACTGTGGGATCGAGGACTACCTATACATAGTTGCTATGGAAATTGACATTTATTCAAGGTTAAGCAGATAACATCAGACAAGGAATGCAAACCAAAACAGAATTTCTACAAGAAATTTCCCTGACTTGTTTTGCTTTCAATAGAACCACACAGAAGAATAGTGAGCAAGCTAAACTAACCAGGAGAGCTTAAGGAAAGATTGGCAACATCTGTGCACATTTAGCAAGGAGGGAATTTAAACATCTTGAGCATTTGGCCTCACATTCTGTGACTCTTGCCTGGAATCCGTTTATTTACAATCCTGGCTTGTTAATTGACTAAGACTTTGTATCTCCCTTGACATAGTAAATCTTTGGCTTGGCCTTGGACTACTTGACTTGGAATTTACCTTTGTCCACCTAAGTTCTAATAACAATAAGAATATTATTTATTTATGTTAAGGGATTTGCTTAACAAATGTGAAAAAAGTCGTAAAATAGGCCAAAACACTTAACAAATTTCTCACTTGCCAACATGAATTCTGGGCTCAATTGTGGTCATAATTTGTATGTGAGTGTATAACTGAAACCAGAATCAGGACATAACATGAGGACTACCATTAGCTTATCTACAATACTGATCTACAACATAAACATATTTCTTTTATGAATCTTTTTTTCCTTTTAATGCAGTCCCATTTGCATCTTCTGGTGTCTTCCATTATTTTTCCCATCACCAAAATTATTCACAATTATCCTTTTGGTGGTTGCTCTTCTTTTTCCATTAGTTTCCTCTGCCATCCTTAGAATCCTACTCTAAGTTTATTAAATTCACCTTCTTAAAATCCAAGCAATACTTTGAGTATATTCAGGTTTATTTTCCCTCCAACCAAGAATTCCAGCATAGCATGATCATTCCAGTTTCTCCCCTGTTGGTTAGTATCAAGTTGAAGACAACTAAATTTCTTATGCCTTCCCCTATGCTTTCTTGACAGGTTTTAAAGCTGCCCAGGGGAGAAACAGAAGTGCATAAAATGAATTCATGAAAGCATTTTCTTTCCCCAGGTAAGGAAGGATCCTGTGGTTTTCTTTCAGGTATATTTGCAAAAGAATAAAAAAGTCACCTTAGCTTTCATAAGCTTGTTTCGAAGTCCTGAGAATTATGAACATGAGGCAAACAAATGTTCTCTTTCTTTCTTTCTTGCCCCCACCCCTTCTGTTTCCCGCTCTAAATAGGTATTTTGAGTTTCTGCTAAAATAAAATAAAACCTAGAGAAAGGAATATGATCAGAGGCCAGGTGAGAAACAGTGTTATATTTAATTGAATTAATTCATCTAGAGTTGGGCAAGGCTAATTTTTATCATCTAATCTATATTTTAAAACATATCATCTGTCAACAATCTGCACATGTTTTAATAAACTTTCCAAGCATGTACCGTAGAAGTTAGCAGAACTAATTGCACTTCAAGCTGAAGTGTGAGGAAGGGTGCCTCTATTTGTTCATTAGAGCTGTGACTAGTAATACAGATGAACATGAATTTACAATTGCTACATTTCTTTAAAAATAATACTACTACAGTAAATATCCTGACTGAATTATGAATGACCTTGTGTATCTTCAAGAGCAAACAGGTTAAACAGTCCAGATTGAATTATGTTTATTAAAAAAAGTCATATAGTAAGATCTGTAGAAACTTTTTATGGACGGCGCCACAGTGGTGCAGTGGTTAGACTGCAGTACTGCAAGCTACTTCTGCTGACTGCAATTTGGCAGTTCAAATCAGGCTCAAGGTTGACTCAGCCTTCCATCCTTCTGAAGTGGGTAAAATGAGGAGCCAAATTGTTGGGGGCAATATGCTGACTCTGTAAACCGCTTAGAGAGGGCTGTAAAGCACTGTAAAACGATATATGTCTAAGTGCTATTGCTATTGCTATTGCTATATAACTTTTTCCTTTAAAGTAGCAGAATGGTAAAGTTATTCAAAACTAACAAACAGTAATTAAAGTAAATCTCTATCTAACATGATAAGAAAGTAATACATAAAATCTTTTCTTCTACTTCCGCTAGTCCAGTGTTTTGGACTTCCAACTCCCAGAATTCCTGTTGCTGACTAGGGAATTTTGGGAGTTGAAGTCCAAAACACTTAAAAGTTGCCAAGGTTGACAAACACTGTTCTAGACAGAGATTGAGACTGAGGATATTTGTAATTCATTTGGGCTTTACTTAGGAAGTCCTCCTTATAACTCTACTATCTCACTAAATGTTTACAATTTGCAGGTTATAGTTTCCACTTAAAGGCAAAACAAATGGAACCTTGTCAAAAACAACTTTCTGAACAATATGTCAATGTATCCTTTTCAACAGATCTGGTATTTTGTTAATTTTATTCTTCAGAGAAAGCTGTATTATTAGTTGCATATATTCAAATTATTTCTACATTTGATTTGGGAATTAGCTTAATCTCCTGAGGCGTTCTACTTTCAAACATATGCAGATGAAGTTAGTACTCAGAGTATTAACGAAAGACCTGAACTCCTGACACCACATTGTTTGGAGTTCTGGTAGTTTAACCAAAATCTCTTTGCCTATTATGGGTATTCCTCAACTTACAACCACAATTAAGTTTCAAATTTCTGTTGCTAAGTGAGATAGTTGTTAAGTGAGGTTTGTCCCATTTTACAACCTTTCTTGCCAGTTGTTAAGTGAATCACTGAAGTTATTAAATTAGTAACACGGTTGTTAAGTGAATTTGGCTTTCCCATTGACTTTGCTTGTCAGAAAGTTGCAAAAGGTAGTCACATGAGTCCGAGATATTGAAGCCATCATAAATATGAATCAATTGCTAATCGTCTGAGTTTTGATCACATGACCATGAAGATGCTACAACGGTAGTAAGTGTGAAAATCGGTCATAAGTCACTTTTTTTCAGTGCTGTTGTGACTCTGAATGGTCACTAAATGAATGGTTGTAAGTCAAGACTACCTATGAAGTTCTCCATTCAGTGTATTCATAATACTACAGGATTATAGACAGTTCTAAATGGTTCACATATTTTTTCTCATCTCTATATCTTAGGCCATCCATCTAGCCCCATCTAGTGATGGCGAACCTATGGTATGCGTGCCACAGGTGGCACATATAGCCATATTGGTGGGCACACAAGCTCAGCTGATTTTCGGGCCTTCTGGGCCCACTGTAAGTAGGGAAACAGGCTGTTTCCTGCCTCTGGAGGACCTCGGGGTGGTGGTGGGAAAGGCCCGTTTTTCTCTCTCCCCAGGCTCCAGAGCCTTTCTTGGAGCTCGGGGAGGGCGAAAATGGCTTTTCCCACCTTTCTGGAGGGAGGGCAAAAAACAGACCTTCTGGTCCCACAGGAAGTTGGCAAACGGGCCGTTTCCAGCCTTCTGGGTGGGAGAGGGGGCAGAGAAATCAGTTTTTGTCCTCCCCAAGCTTCTAGAAAGTCTCTGGAGCCTGGGGAGAGAGAGAAACGGGCCATCGCATGCCAGGAGCGGGGGGGAAGGGGGTCGCACACGTGTGCGCAGGGTGGGACGCATAGAATTATGGGTGTGGGCATGCATGCGTGTGACCCCGCCCCTGGCACTCAATGGCAAAAAGGTTAGCTATCACTGATCTAGCCAATTCAGTTTCTCCCAAAACAGATAAAATCATGAGACTAGAAACAGACATTATTCTTTCTATCTTCTATGATAAATAAAATAGATATTGCATTATGTTAAACTGTAAGCATATACACATTTTATATTAATATAAAATATAAAAATGGTTTTAAAACAGGAATAATAAAGCAAAATCTTATTTAAGTGAACTTTTTAAGTTCACATTATTATTGATGCAGGTGGCAAAGATAACACGAATAAAAAATAAATTCTATTATAAATGTCAGTTTTATAGTGACAGAACTTCTTACAATATCCTGGAAATTTGTCAAGTTACCACTTTTCCAGATGGGCAAGGTTTATAAATTATGCAGGAAGCACTAATAATGTGAACTAGCAGAAGAATCCATGATTTAAAAAAAAAAAAAAACACCCTGAAAGTAGATGAAATAGGGAAAGACTTTTAAAATAGAATAACTAAAAATAAATAGTATAGGCCACTTAGTTGAAGGTAGATGTAATCAGACTGGCTCACTGCCATCCTGGAAAAAGAAAACCATGAATTATATTCATGTATTTCTGTCTGCCAATAAAATAACAACACATTTAGACTGACCCTCCAGTGTAATAAGCACACATACGTGTGACTATTTTCTCCAGGATTTTGATTAAAAATATGGAGAAATTGTTCTGAAAAGCAAGTATGTTTTATTCTCTGCAGACTTCGCATAGTAATCAAGGGGCAATGGAATAAAATCCAGAAACCGCTACAAGATAAAATCTTTAGTTTTACATTTCTATGACCTAGCTATATTTTTCTACTTCACTAATCTTCCTTAGAATTTGATTAATTGAAAATCTGATATCTAACTAGAGTGAGATAATGGTAGTAACTTGTTAAATCATAAAATAAATCACATAGAGAACACAGAAGGTTATTCACAGGTATCTACTGGTATTGACAATTGATTAGCAGTCCTGTATTTATCAGGAACATGAAAATTAGGCAACTTTATTTATCAATGTCATATTTCAATTCACCATTTTTTAAAAATGTATTTCATGTTCCTAGAATATATTTTTTAAAATATTGTTCTTTGCTCAAATTGCATTTGCTGAATTGCTTTAAATCTGCTATATATTCCATCTTTCCATTCATTATTGGAGTCTATTCTGTTCTGTTTTGAATTTAAATGAGCTGATTATTCTGCATATATTACCCTACAAAAATCCAGAATGGCAAGATTATGCTGATACAATCTAGTCAATGAGCTGGAAACTTGGAGATGAGAGAGGGAGGAAAGCTAGGGGACATTGGTTCCCATGATCACTTGATCAGAGATGGAATACAAATTCCAGCAGTTCCAACTACCCTGGACAAAAATAAAGGCTATTTATTCAAAAGGCTATTTATTCAGAATTTGCTTCTGTCCCCAACACATAACAAAGTAATTAAATAATTCAAAATCAAGAAGATAGTTAAGAATTAAGACAAAAATTACACTTCTGGTTTGTGACTGAAGAGATGCAAAACTCTATACCAGGAGTGAAGATTCAAAGAAAAAAGCCATAAGGCAATCAGGTTAAACTTGATGAGAAAGTGTAGCATGGATGAAAAGTTATCACAGCATCTTTCTGCTACCAGACAGAGATTGTTATATTGGAAGCATCCAGCCTTCGTTTGAGCGCAGGTTGCTTACGCCTGACATTGTAGCTGAGAAAGGTAGCTTATTCCCAGTGAAATATTATACCACTAATTATCTTTGCTTTCTAAGCTTTTGCTCTTTACAAAGCAGATTCAAGCCTTTTCCAGGTTTGAAGAGAAAGGACCAGACTTAAAGAAGCAGTGTCAGAACCTTGATTCTGCCATGACTGACCATGGCATTGCCCTTTCTGTTTGAATGTGATCTATTTGACAGATATGAAGGCCCTACCTCTGAACTAATTCTTAGACTAGAACTCTTCTGAAGAGTTCAGCCATTTTCCCTCTGACTCTCATCTGCCCTGCTACCAAAACTCACAATTTGGTCCTACAAATCAGAGATAAATACTGCACTTAAAACAACACAAAAGAAAGAAAGAACCAATCTAGTACTAGTTAATGGTCATCATATGTAAACACATTTACTGATTTACAGAACTATTTGATGGCATAATAAGCCTAATGCAATTTTATTTATCTGAATTATAAAGTGTCCTAAATCCACTTAACATGAATATAGTCAGCCAAAATCTGACTATAACAGGAAAGAAAAGGTGTTCCTTTGTTCCATACAGTCTCAAGCTACACATTTTGGCAAAGTTTGCTATGATAATTATAGTGTTACTTTATAAAAGTAAAGAAAGAGTATTCTTATGCAATGACTATGTCTAATTAAAGTATATAAAGTGAACTACATTAATATCATTAACATTAATCACCTCTAACAATTTATCATGAACCATTATAAGAAATTAGACTAAAAAATTGCATTTAAATATTAATCAAAAATACAAAATAAACAGTTCATATTCATATATACTAGGAGAAATGTCAACAATATTCCTAGAAGTTATGTATTAATCTAACATTATGATTCTGCCAGTAATTGAAGTTTAACAAATGTATTCCCAGGTAGAGAGCATTCCCAGCAATACTCTACCTGGGGCTGCCCGTGAAGACCACTCGGAGGCTTCAGCTGGTGCAGAATGCGGCCGCGCGGGTTGTGATGGGAGGATCCCGATACTCCCGTGTTATACCTCTCCTGCGCGACTTGCATTGGTTGCCGGTTGTCCTCCGGTTGAGATTCAAGGTGCTGGTGTTGACCTATAAAGCCCTTCATGGTTTAGGTCCAGGATATTGGTCAGACCACCTGCAACCAGCATCGACCTCCCATCGCCCGGTGCGTTCTCACAGAGAGGGCCTACTCAGGGTGCCGTTGGATAGACAATGTCGGTTGGTGACCCCCAGGGGTAGAGCCTTCTCTGTGGGCGCGCCCACCCTCTGGAATCAACTTCCCTTGGGTCTTCGATTGGCCTTGGACCTTGGTACCTTCCGCCGCGAGCTTAAGACATGGCTGTTTAAATGCCCTAGCCTGGACTGATGGGGTCTACTGTTTTAAATTGGTTTTAATCTGTTTTAGTATGTTTTAATGTGTATTTATTGGGATTGTTTTGCTGATGTGAGCCGCCCTGAGTCCTTTGGGTGGCATATAAGTCCAATAAATAATAATAATAATAATAATAATAATAATAATAATAATAATAATAATAATAATAATAATAATTCCCACTATATCAAATAACATTAAAATAAGGAAGGAAAACTATGGATACAGCAGTTTTATACTGTCAATTAATTATATGCGTTTTGTCTATTTAATAATATTATATAAGTTTCTAGAAAGCCAAAAGAATATTGACATGTTTGAACTTCAACGTCAGAGTAGATTCCTAAGAATACTTGGGTAGCCATAATGTATTTAATGGATCATTGAACAAATCACCTTAAAATGTTCAAAATATCCAGACTCAAATTACCCTATTGTACTTAGAATCCAATATGCAAAGATCTAAATTTCTGGCGAATGTTTTAATGGGGGGGGGAGGTAGAAGGAATGGGAAGAAAATTATCAGTTTCAGGATGGATGGACTTAAGTTACAGTAGCAGTGAGTACATTGTAAGAATACTTGAAAGCCCAGGTTATGGAACCATCATCATTGTGAAAATATATCTATGTAATCAATAAGAGTCAGCAATGACTTGATGGCACATAATCAATCAATAATCAATCAATCAGTCACAAAGCCAATGTTTTTATTTAATCAAGACATACTGAACTTTAAAGCAATGCCTATGGAGATTTAGAGCAATGTGATAGGCTTATTTTGTCATTCACTTTTTTTTACCATTAAAAGGTTAAGATGCTTTCTCATTCCATTCTTCCACTCCTTTAACATCTTATAAACACTGGACACAGCCAGTTACTCAAAATTAAGTATATTTTAATAATTTATTAAACAATAATAACAATATATTTAATAACAATAACAGGTGGTCCTTGAAGTACGACAACAATTGAGCCCAACATTTCTGTTGCTAAGCAAGACAGTTGTCAAGTGAGTTTTGCTCCATTTTACAACTTTTCTTGCCACAGCTGTTAAGTGAATTATGGTACTTGTTAAATTAGTAATATGGTTGTTAAGTAAATCTGGCTTCTCATTGACTTTTCTTGTCAGAAGGTCAGAAAAGATGATTACATGACCCCGGGACACTGTAACCATACATGCCAGTTGCCAAGCATCTGAATTTTTCATCACATGACCATGGGGATGCTGCAATGGCCATAAGTGTGAAAAAGTCATAACTCACTTTTGTCAGTGCCATTGTAACTTCAAACAGTCACTAAATGAATGGTTTTGATTGAGGACTATTAAAAAAATACTCCTTTCCAAGGAGTTGAGATCTTCAGGCCTGAACCAGTACCACATTCAAGCAGAGATGGGTGAATTCCCTTCATGTCTTCCTTTCCATTCCGACCCAAAACTCTACCCAACCAGACCCCAAAACCAAAACTACAACCCAAAACTCTACCTTAGAAAAATGGTAGAAAGACTTTCAACAGCAAGATAATAGAAGAAAGAAGTGGGAACTATTACCCTCTTCTCCTTTTGTGTGTTGTTATTAGATGTAAGCAGTAGTGGGTTTCAAATTTTTTTACTACCAGTTCTGTGGGAGTGGCTTGGTGGGTGTGGCATGGCTTGGTGGGCGTGGCAGGGGAAGGATATTGTAAAATCTCCATTTCCACCCCACTCCAGGGGAAGGATACTGCAAAATCCCCATTTACTCCTGAACAGCTGGGACTTGGGAGGCAGAGAATTGATGGGGGTGGGGCAAGTCAGAATTTTTACTACCGGTTCTCCGAACTGCTCAAAATTTCCGCTATCAGTTCTCCAGAACTGGTTAGAATCTGCTGAAATCTACCTCTGGATGTAAGCATAGAAAAGACAATACAGCAAAGTATTGGAAGGTAGAAGGATGAGAAGTTTCTTCTTCCTCTCTCGCTGATACTGTTGGTGTAAATTTCCCTAACCAGAGAAAGAGGCAAGGATTGCTTGCACTATGTTTAGAAAAACAGGATGGGAAGATCCATTTCCTTTAAACTCAACACCTCTACTTTTAACTTCAGCACACCACTGCCACCTTTCTCTTTAAACGGAGTGTTTTCTCTGCATGGAAATTTTTTCCCCCTCATATTTATTTTAGAATAAAGAGATATGGGAAAATTATATAGCAACAATGGGGGTTACAAAAATATTTATGGCAGAAGGATTAGTTTGCTGCTTTGAGAAGTTCAATCTTTGAATATAAAGTACGGATTTTTAGCACTCAAGACTGTCATTCAGTGAAATGCAAAACAAAACAAAGGAGCAACTTTAAGAATAAACAGAATTGTTATTAAAAAAACAGCAATTAGTTTTATAGCGATGATTACTTGCCTTTATTTCCAGAAAACTACAGATTCAGTCAGGTAACGAGTAACAGAACACTCAGTTTCCAGTGGATTGAAGGAACAAAGTAAAACAATTAGGAATATAGGTAAACGTAATGCCAGATTTTACATCCTTACTCGGAATAAAAATTAAATTATTTTAACTGTGTCTGATAAGTTATGCAATACATAAATATACTGCTTTAATTAATTGCAGATGTGGTTATCCAAAATGAGAATGGCAAAATTTATTATGTTTTATTAATTAATGTCATTTTAAATTATCTTTAATAATTTGCTATATATATACATTTGGAATTCCTGGCCCAAATCTTAGAGTGCCTCCTTTTCACAAAACTTGACTTAAAATATTTCAAATTGTGAATCATGAATCATTTTGCAGCTCAGGAGACATTTAAAGGTTTAATGGAGGGCAATAACGTAATTAATTTAAAGCAGACAGAAAGAAGTTTAACAATATTTCTGTCTGGTTTAAAGAGACATAATTTGAGGAACGCTTATAGCCAGTGTTTTTCATTTTCATATTACAAACTTTGAGAATCTATGATTTTTATCTTAAGGGGGATTTTCCCCCTTTGTACAAAACTGCTTGAAATGTAAATTTCATTATTGACCTTGCTCAATTTCCCAAAGACAGAATACTTTGAAAATTTTACCCTTTTCTGTATTTAGCACGACTTGTAACAGCAGAAGTGGGACAATATATTCCACAGTAGGAATAAAACAATTTATAAAAGGCTAGACAGTATAAATTTAGCATCATTAAGAAAAGGGAGACCATCATTATATACATCAATAGCCATCCCAAGATAGTCGTAAGGCAATAAACGAAACATAATCCTACTGTGGATGAGCTTGGGCAACAGGGGAAGAGATGTTGCCTCGAAACAATCAGAAAGTTTATCCTTTTCAGGAAGATCTGCCAATTTTATCAACTATTCCTCCATAGCTGGCAGTGTCGAATTTTTCCATCTCTGTGCATGTTATAATCTCACTGAAATAATCATATACTGAAATAATCTTCCATGGCTTTTTTTCTGTTTATCCATTAGTACTAAAAGGAATAGTTCTGCCTTCAATTGAATATTAATCTTTAAAATCCTCTGTATCAAAGTATGTATATGAATCAATTTTTTTTTAGCTTTAGCTGTCCACTATGTATAATAAAATGTCCCTTTTATTTATGAAATATCTGTGCTGATAAAAATCATTGTAGCATTTTGAGGGGATAAAAAGGGACATAAAGAGAATTCAGAAAAGTTTAAGATGGTGATTATTGATAGAAAGAAAAGTGGAAGATATAATCGTATATTTTCCTCCCATTTCTTTCCTTTTATTTTTTCTTACGTTCTATCTTTGGCTTGTTTTGTATACTTTTTACTCTATTGAAAAATAAAAATACTTATTTTTTTTAAAAAAATGGAATCATTATAGCATTTTTGAAGAATGTCATTGTTTTCAAGTCACCTTTTTGCAAAATGAAGACAATTCAATTGCATTCTTGATCTAATACAATTTTGGAAAGCAATCAATGAGTACTTTAAAGCTGGTGTAAAAATTGAATAATATTTTCAATCTGATATAGAAAAAAATTTAGGTGATGACAGCAAAAACACAGTGTCTTAAGATAAAGTAAACTTTGAGACAAGAATCATAGAATCATATAGCTATGGAACACAATCGCTTTCTCAGTACAGGAATCCAAATTAAACCATTAAAGCAAGTTAATGACTATATAATCTCCATCCTAAAGGAGAAAATTATTAGCAAAATAAGGACTGTAGCTGGCAATTTGTCTGTGAAGAGATATCAAGGTAATTAAGGTCTCCTACCATTATGACTTCCTTTCTCTTTAAAATATTGGCAATTTACTTTTAGTGGGCAGTCCATTTTATTTCTTTGGCCATTTGCTGAATTTGAAGGTGCTTATATTTTGGCAGTTATATCCCCATTTCTTTTGTACATACTGCATAAGTAAAAAGTGACTTTTCTATCCAGGTAAACTCCTGTATGTGCAAATGGATTGAAGACTTCATAGAATCATTCTTTGGTTGGAGAACCATAAGTGTAAAAATTTATTTATTTTTACTCATTGATCCAATTCTATAGCCACCCAACTCAACTAAATGACTGGGCAGCTTACATTCTATAATTCCAAAACAATTTAAAAGAGATTAAAACAACAAAACATCCACAAAATAATTAAATATAAACCAAATAAATAAATAAATGGAAAAAGTGTAACAATTGGCAGCCCTTTGGGTTCATCATCTTTCAAGATGTGCTTTCTTCCTATTCATGAGACATTAGGAAATACGTCAGTCTAAAAACCACTGCTCCCATAGTTGTGTGCAGGGTGGATTTGATTTAAATCAAGTCAATTTAAATCATGATTTAAATCATGATTTAAATCACTAGTAAAAAGGCTTGTTTTAAATCAACTTGTTTTAAATCATAATTCTCGGCTCCGTCTGTCATCCAGACCGTGTCCACCAAGAAATCCTCAGAAGCAGCGTCCTTTAACAATCTTTTATTCAAGATAAGCAGCAGCACAGCAAGAAGAACAAAACGGGCCGGAACACACAGTTTAAGTCAGCGCTGCACGCAGCCGCCGTGCAGTGCTATTTATATTTCTCCCCGCTCCCAAACCACCATCCGGCAAACTAATTCAAAATTCCCCCCTCCCATACCAGCTGTTGAGTTCTGTGCCACCCAGCGTCGCAGCTCTGACGTCATAGGACAGCGCCGGTAGGTTTTGGCTGCATCGCCCGATTCTCCAGCTGCTGCAACGCCCACTTCTCTATCTGCTGCACAGAGCCAAAGCCGCTGTGCCGGGAGGTCAGGTGAGCGCCCCGTCTGGTCCCAAACACCCCAGCGTCCCGGAGATGGCGAGCCCTGGCCAGGGCTCGACAGGCGGCTCCCCTCTACCAGGGGTCCACCTGCGGGAGGAAGAGGAGAGGTATTAATTACTGTAGATACAGTCCCTGCAGGCTGTGGCCTGTTAGGATACCTGTGGTGGAACCGCCGTACCAGGCATGTAGCATGCACGTCAGATTTTGCTACCCAGGAGGCTTGTGCTAAGGGATATCCTTTCCACCTCACTAAATACTGGAGTCTGCTCCGACGATAACTAGAATCTAATATCTTATCTATTTCGTATTGGTTCGTATGTATAGGGCCTGGTGGGTTGGACGCATCGGTGGGTCTATCTACTACCGGTTTCAACAGACTACTATGAAACACAGGATGCATTCTACCCAAAAGCGAGGGTAATTTGAGGACTACTGTTACAGGGTTGATTACTCGGGTAATCGGGAAAGGCTCTAGGTATTTGGGACCCAGCTTCCTACTCGGCAACCTAAGCTTTAGATATTTGGTTGACAGGTATACTTTATCTCCTACTTGAAATGGCTTCGGGTCTGCCCTTCTTTTATCTATGTAGGTCTTATATTCGTCTGCCGCTTTTTGTAATGCTATCTTAACGTTTGGCCATATGCGGCGGATTTTCTCTGCCCAACTACCAGGGGTGTCCACGCTGGTTGATGGAGGGTCTACCTCTGGTATGATTGGGAAGTCTCGACCATATATGACCTGAAAGGGGGAAAGGCCTGTGCTACGATGAATGACGTTATTATAAGCTACTTCTGTGAATGGGATCAGCCTGGACCAATCAGATTGCTGGTGAGAAACGTAGCAACGAAGGTATCACTCAACTGCAGCATTAGCTCGCTCTGCTGCTCCATTAGTACTGGGGTGAAATGCAGAGCTTAACCCTTGGGTGGAGCCTATACGTTGTACGAAGCACTTCCAAAATTTAGCGATGAATTGGACTCCGCGATCCAAAATAATCCGCTTAGGAACTCCATTAAGGTGATAGATGTGTTGGAGAAACATGTCGGTTAGACGTCGTGCAGATGGTAATCCCTTACAGCGCACGAAATGAGCTTGCTTCGAGAACAAGTCCACCACCATCCAGATCACATTGTATCCATCGCTAGGGGGAAGATCGACTATAAAGTCCATAGCGACCTCTTCCCACGGCTTACTGGGATCAGCTACCATCTGTAACAGTCCAATCGGTTTTCCTGACCATGGTTTAGCCGCCGCACAATTTGAACATCCTCTTACATATTTCTCGATCTGGCCACGCATCTGCGGCCACCAAAATTGTCGCCTGACAAGATGAAGTGTTTTTAAATAGCCGAAATGTCCTGCCGGTTTTGAATCATGACAACGGTGTAGAACATACGCTCCCAGCGACTCTGGAACATACACTTTATCGCCTTTCCACGCTAACCCCTCCCGAATGGTAAGTAAGGCTCGGTTCTGTGTCAACCATTGATCATTGTTCAGTGCGGCCTTGAGTTCAGTTACAAAGGACTCCTCTGAACGAAGCACGGTTGACATATCATGTGACCCCTGACTGGGTGGTATAAGAACTTCTACGACCTCCTCCCGTCTGCTATGGTATTGTGGCATTTGAGACAAGGCATCTGCAAGGAAATTTTTCCCAGCCGGTATGTACTTCAAGCGGAAGGAGAACCTATGGAAGTATTGCGACCATCGCACTTGTTTAGGGGACAACCGTCTCAGTGTTTGTAGGGCCTCCAGGTTCTTATGATCCGTCCAGACCTCAAACGAATGCACTGCCCCCTCAAGAAGGTGACGCCATGTCATCAACGCCCATTTCACAGCTAAGGCCTCTTTCTCCCATATAGCCCATCCTCGTTCGGTGGGACTTAATTTGCGGGAGGTGTATGCACATGGTCGCAGACGACCCTGCCCGTCCTTCTATAGAACAGCTGCTACAGCTACGTCACTGGCGTCTACCTGAATGATGAACGCTAGTGTTGGATCAGGATGTTTAAGGACTGGTTCTTTAGTGAACAGGTATTTCAATTGTTCGAACGCTGTTTGACATGCTGTGGTCCAATGTAACAACTGGCCGGGTTTTGGTTTGGAGGTGTATGGCTTGGTACGCAATAAGTCTGTTAGAGGCAACGCTATCGTAGCAAATGCAGGGATAAATTGTCAATAAAAATTGGCAAAACCGAGGAAACTCTGGAGCTGTCTTCTAGTCCCTGGGGCTTGCCAGTCCATGATTGCCTGGCCATTTCCACACCGTCCGCCGATATTCGGTAACCCAGGTAGTCTATTCTTGTTTTGTGGAACTCACATTTGGACAATTTCACGAACAGTTTGGCCGCCAACAACTTTCGTAACACCTGATGCATCAACTTGACGTGTTCTTCCATGATTTGGGTATATATTAAGATATCGTCCAGGTACACCAGAACACCCCTATACAAATGCTCATGCAGCACCTCGTTGATGAGCTGCATAAAAACAGCAGGAGCACCCTGGAGACCGAACGGCATGACTTGAAACTGGTAACTGCCAAGGGGACAGTTGAAAGTGGTTTTCCACTCGTCCCCTGGCTTGATACGAACCCGATAATATGCCTCTCGCAGATCCAATTTCGTGAAAATACACCCAGTCGCCAATGTGGCTAAGAGGTCCTTCATCAAGGGAGCTGGTACAAATGCTCCACACAAACTGCATTTAGGCCTCAGAAATCGACACATAAGCGTAACCCCCCATCCTTCTTCTCCCTGAAAAGGACAGGGGCTGCCACACGTGATCTACTGGGTTTAATGAACCCCCTAGCCAAGTTCTTACCGATGTATCGCCATAGCTCTGCTATTTCCTTCTGGGTCATAGAGTACATCCTTGGTTTTGGTAGTGTGGCCCCAGGCACCAATTCTATAGCACAGTCCATAGGCCAATGGGGAGGCAAGACCTCACACTCCTCTTCGCTAAATACGAGTGCAAGATCCTCATAAACACTAGGGAAGTCTCTTTCCGTAGGGGGTACCGTCGTAGCACAGCCCAGCCCTTTATGCCCCGCCATAGAGGACGCACGGGGGTCCCTAGCCACGTCAAGCTGCACTGGATCGACAGCCAGCCGCAGTTTCCGATACCCCCCTTCCCACCAGATGGTGGGTTGCCACTTATCAAGCCAAGCTAATCCCAATATTATTGGTTCTAGCATCTTTTCAACGACTATAAAGCGATCACCTCCCGGTGGTCTCCTATCTCCAGGTGTACCCTCTCTGTCACATGGGTAGCCAGTGCCCCCCCCAAACAACGATCCATCCATCTGTTCAAATGTTATGGGAGCTTTTAGCCGTCTCACCCACAACCCCAAGTCATCCACCACTGCTTGACAGATAAGGCACCGGGTACACCCCGAATCCACTAGGGCCCCATAACGAGTCCCGGAAATGGCTCGAGGGGTCCTTATCATCACCGGTATCACAAAAGGGCAAATGGGATCGCTCACCATTGGGTCTTCCAGGTCCTCATCGTCACTGTCCCCGTCCACCACAGGAAACTTCCCCACCGCTGGGACTGTTGCAGGACTCCTGGTCTGAGACTCCGTAGCTGTCTTGGGGCCCTGGGCCGCCCGGGATTTCTCGGGTGGCTGTCGTGTTCGCCCTCTTGACGCCGTTCCGGTGATCGACCTCTGGGGTTGTGGCCGAGGTGTTGGCGACGGGCACTCCGCTGCTCGGTGGCCCACCAGGTTACACCGGAAACATCGGAATCCGGAAACCAGGGCTCGCCATCTCCGGGACGCTGGGGTGTTTGGGACCAGACGGGGCGCTCACCTGACCTCCCGGCACAGCGGCATCGACTCTGTGCAGCAGCTAGAGAAGCGGGCGTTGCAGCAGCTGGAGAATCAGGCGATGCAGCTGAAACCTACCGTCGCTGTCCTATGATGTCAGAGCTGCGACGCTGGCTGGCACAGAACTCAACAGCTGGTATGGGAGGGGGGAATTTTCAATTAGTTTGCCAGATGGTGGTTTGGGAGCGGGGAGAAATATAAATAGTGCTGCACGGTGGCTGCGTGCAGCACTGACTTAAACTGTGTGTTCCAGCCCATTTTGTTCTTCTTGCTGTGCTGCTGCTTAGATTGAATAAAAGATTGTTAAAGGGCGCTGACTTTCTCTCGGCTCTGTCTGTCATCCAGACCGTGTCCACCAAGAAATCCTCAGAAGCAGCGTCCTTTAATAATCTTTTATTCAAGATAAGCAGCAGCACAGCAAGAAGAACAAAACGGGCCGGAACACACAGTTTAAGTCAGCGCTGCATGCAGCCGCCATGCAGCGCTATTTATATTTCTCCCCGCTCCCAAACCACCATCCGGCAAACTAATTCAAAATTCCCCCCTCCCATACCAGCTGTTGAGTTCTGTGCCGCCCAGCGTCGCAGCTCTGATGTCATAGGACAGCGACGGTAGGTTTCGGCTGCAACACCCGCTTTTCTAGCTGCTGCACAGAGCCGATGCCACTGTGCCGGGAGGTCAGGTGAGCGCCCCGTCTGGTCCCAAACACCCCAGGGTCCTGGAGATGGCGAGCCCTGGCCAGGGTTCGACAATAATTTTTAAAGAGCAATTGTCATCTCTGTCCCACAATGGCTCCTTCTCTGACCCACTGTTGACTCAGTGACAATCCTAATATTGCAAAATATACAGCTTCATGCTACATAATTAAGCTCCATTTCATGCTGAATAAACTAAATTATTAATGTATCTTAAATAGAAAACTATATTTAGATAGATTTTTACTCCAAAAGCATTTTATTAAAATAAATTTGATAAAAATAAAAAAATCCGATTTAAATTTTAAAAAATCAATTTTTTAAATTCTTTTTAAAAAATCATCAATTTTTATCCGCCCTGGTTGCATGTATATGTGCATGTACACACACACAGTCACACACACACACACACACACACACACACACATCTAGAGCAATGGTGATAGTTTCTGCTGCTGTTGACAGGGCAATGGCAGTGTGCCAGTGATGCTCCAGCTTCATCCAGGTGGGAGAAGCAGTCCTGCAGCAGACTAGTTTGAATAGGAGGTCTTGCTCTGTTTTATAATGGGAACCACTTTCCTGCTGAATCATCTTGAAGTGCCTTTAGCTTGCCTTAGCAATCTGGCTTGGAGAGGAAAGCCCTATTCTGAAGACATGTTCTCAATTAACAAGTAAACCATTATGAATCCAAGGCTATGTGTGTCAGAGTCCTTGGATTTGCAGCTGAATTCACGCCCCAAATAAATAAGCATCCTGCTTGTAAAAGATATGCTTATACTAAAAACATCTTTAAAATGTTTATTTATAATAAGATGTATCTTCTATTAAAGTGCAAATTAAATCTTAGATTGCTTTTCTCCTTAGGGGTTAGAAACATTCCAATCCAGTGACAGTCAATACTGATGGAAAGATAGCAATTTTTTTTTATGTCATTTTCTCTCTCCCCTGTAGTTCCAGTGGTATTTCAAATAAGGCCTTTATCCTCAAGAGTAACTTTTCAGAAGACATAAGAAAAAATAACTTACCAGTTTCATTAGAAAGAATACCACACCAAGTTCTAAACTAATGACACTATTCTCAAGATCTTATAAATTAAGACTGTTAAAATATGTTCAGCCTTCTAGACTTCTTTTCGTTTTATTCAAAACTCATCAATCAACAATGTGAAAACAAGACTGTGGTGATTTAAGCAAGGTTTAGCATCTGCTGTATTTTCCTCCAGATATTTTGAGAGTATAAGTTGATGTTTCCATTCAATATGCTGAGCAGGAGAATTTTATTTAGCATATTTTAAGTGAAATAATATGTAGGTAGCCCTTGCTTACCAACTGTAATTAGAACTGGGATTTCCATTGCTAACTAATGCAGTTGTAAGATGTGATATTATGTGACTGTGCCAAGTTACGATGGCAATTCCAGCAGTTCCAGTTGCTGCTATTAAGCATATCCTGTAAGATTGCAGCATCCCACAATCCCCATTTGTTACGTCCTGCTGGCTTTCCCATTGACTTTTAGTTGCATGGTTGTAACTACAACTATGACCAATTTTAAATACTCATCGTATTTCATCATATTTTAAATACTCATTGTCCATCGTTAACTTTAAACAGTTGCTGAATGAATGGACTTTAAGCGAGGACTATCTGTACATGTTATCTAAATAGAAGGACTTGGGTCATTAATTGAACCATTAATTTTTAGGATCCAAAACTAGACAGCAATGCTTATTATGAATCTTAGTTGTTTTTAATTAGTTTGTTTCTTTCAAACGTCATATAAATGTTTTATATCTGTAAACCTTTTACTGAGTGAAACTGCCTTCCAACTCTACTTTATCACATTTCCTGCCAGTGATGTTTTCTTTACCCGAACTCTATTTCATTTCTTGTCCTTTGATTTTATTTTTTCAATTAATCTCTACTGTGCAACCATAAAGAAAAACACCTGGTGGAAATTAAAGTACAAACATAGTATTTGCTTTATCAAGAGAGCAGCAATAGATTCTGTAGCAGATCAGTGGGGCATGGGCTTTTCCTTCTGGATCCTGGCCCCCAAAGAGTAATTATATTAATATTTCAGAATACAGGAGTGGCAATCTAACATTAATCAACAGACATATTTGGGGCTATAGTTTAAGAGGAGCTCCTCTTTCATTCCTTTCATTTTAATTCAATTTTTCAATCTTCTTTTGGAAAAGTACAAAGCACACTCATATATTTGGACTTTGCTATGACATGCTCAGTGTGCAGGTTATTTCCACCTCCTTTACACGCACATTCCTTCGTGCATTGAAGTATTAATGTACATGATTTAAAATGTTGATCAAAAAGGAATGTTGAAGTCAGGCCCAAATCTTCCAAGGTTCCATTTTGTTCTGTCATAAAACAGAGATACGTTCTACAAATACAATTTAATCATTGCACAAAATCAAATCCTGACATAAAAATACAATCATTTCCTTTTTAGTCATCATGAATGTAAACAAACTCATATACAATTCTAGCAACATATGTGAGCTTAAGACTCACAACTACTTATTTTCATTCCCAATCTAATTCCAATTATAGCAACTGCATCAATTAATTAAGCAACTGCATCACAAATACAACAGAGATTAATCCCATATCCAAGTTTGTCTGTCCTTTGTAAGGCAGCTAAAAATGTCTCAGGAATATTATATTATTTACACAATGGGTTACATAGGGCTTACATCTCTGAGACTCTGCTCTTATATAGTCATCCACCCCGAAAAGAAACACAATACAGCAGTAAGTCTCATCAGTACAAACTCAAATGATTGATGGAAACAGGTACACCCAGTCCACTCAAAAGTAGATCACCTAGCAATCCATTACGTAGATGGAAGGAAAAGAAATCATAAAAAGATATGAAGACTGTTTTTATGTTTGTTTCCAAATTGTAGCAGTTTTGGAAATTCTTTGGATATGGCTTCCTACTTTCATCAATAAATATTACCTTTACCTTCTTTTATAAATGTTACTTAATTATAGTTCTTGGATTTTTGTGAGCATGCCTAAGTGTTTTTTTCCTGACTACATACTAGTAACACTGCTCTGAGCACAGGTAGAACACTTCATGTTCTTCTAAGCACCATAACACTTGATTTGTTTATAAATGTGTTTTAAAATTGCTTCCATCACAAAAGAGGTATAGTTTTGAAACAAAGCTTAGACTTCTACTTATCATTTTTATTTCTTCATCAGCCTTCTGATGCATTTTAAAGAAAAAGATAGTCAGTGGCAAACTGGGATTTTTCTGTATAATACATCCATGAACAGAGGACATGAATTATAAACCTGGGCATCCTATTGAAGAAATGTATGGAGGACATGAGTAAAAGCTGTGAAAAAGCCAGCATGAGAACAGAAGTCTCACGCTCTCAAGTCTCAAATCTAGCTAGGTAGCTAGATAATAGCTAGCTAGCTATTTATATTTATATTTATATTTATATTTATATTTATATTTATATTTATATTTATATTTATATTTATATTTATATTTATTTACACATTTTTATCAGTAAACCTAAACAATCAAGACATTAAGGTTCTCTTATTATTCAAAAGACTGAACTACAGCAGAATATTCTTTAATTCTTTGAGATTTGTTCTAGGCACAAATGTGGTTGACTTGGTCAGATAAGTATTTAATGGTGTACTTCATACTAATAAGGAACACTTTGCCAGTCCAGGATAAGTAAAATTCATTGGAGAGAAAGCGGGCCTAAATATGAAAGTTTCTGTTTTAAGATAAACTGCATTAGTTAACCACTCCCAGGCTTTTGTTCCTTCAAAGACAAGTTCACTCAGATCAATGTAATCTATTATTAACATAATTATTAATCTAATTATTAACATTATTATTAATGAGTTTTAATTGGGCCAAATTTATATATCTTTTAATTGTTTTTAATATTTGTTCTGCATGTTTTTTTAATCTGGCTGTACACCGCCCTGAGTCCTCAGGGAGAAGGGCGGTATAGAAATCCAATATAAAATAAAAAATAAATAAATAAATAAAAATAAAACATGCACCCACTCATCTCATCCATCTCACCCGTCTACTATATTTGGAGCACAATGTAGGTGCTTAAGCATAATGTTGCTGCTCATCTGAAGGAAATTAACTCACTGTCCATGTTATTTTGTTCCCCCTCCCCTATTTGGGGGCAGAGCAAGCAAAGCACAAACCTGTTAGCCCAGTACACTTGCCACAGGTTAACCCTGAAGGAGCCATATATATTTCTATTTAACTTCCTTCATTTGGAAAGACACAAAGGAAACAGAATGCCAAGCAAAGCAGGTTTGTTAAAATTTGTAGCAATAGATACTAAAACAAAGGACAAGGAAACAATATAAGTGACAAAGCCTTACAGCCAGACAAGTAATAATGGGAACTAAGAATGAAGAACAATGCAAAATACAAGAACTGCATAACATACAAAGAAAGGGACAAATCTTAAGAGACAATGAAATGGGTCATGTTATCCGAAATTACACCATTTTATTCGTTAGATAGCTATGTTTTGAAAATGACAGATACAAGTATACATAGAATGGGATTGCAAAAATCTCATAATAATTAGGGATTTTTTTATTCATTACAGTAATAAGCCCTTTTTATATTTATGTTTAGAGCAGGGGTGAAATCTAAAATTTGTTACTACCAGTTCTGTGGGTGTGGCTTGGTGGGGGGTTAATGTGACTGGGTGGGCGAGGCCAACTTTTTTTTTTTTTACTTTTAAAAGCATTTTTTCTACAACCTTAAGAGGTTGCAGAAAAAAATGCTTTTAGAAGTCTCTGACGATGAGGCAAGTCAGCTGGCATCGCCAGAGGCTTTTATAGGCTTTTTTTTTTTCTACAGCCTCTTCGGCTGAAGAGGTTGCAGAAAAAAATGCTTTTATTTATTTTATTTATTCATTTTATTAATTCAATTTATATGCCGCCTTTCTCCAGAGACTCAGGGCGGCTTACAATGCATTAAAAAAAAAAAAACCATTATAAAAACCATTTTAGAAGCCTCTGACCATCCCAGCTGAGCCACACAATCATCAGAGACTTTTTTTTTACTTTTAAAAGCATTTTTTTCAGCCGAAGAGGTTGTAAAAAAATGCTTTTAAAAGTGAAAAAAAAAACAGTCTCTGATGATCGCACAGCTCAGCTGGGCATGGGGGGGATGCAGGGATTTTTGCTACCAGTTCTCCAAATCACCCACCACCATTGCTACTGGATCGGATGATCTGGTCCGAACCGGGAGCATTTCACCCCTGGTTTAGAGGTAATGCAAGAATCTATAACCTGTATAAACTTATGTGCAAAGTGCAAACTAATAAAGGGAGGTGTTCTTGTATGTCCTTTATTTTGATGCTGGCTCAAATGTCAGATCTTTTAATGTTTTCCATAAACCAAAAGGCAACTATGTCTTTGCTAGGACATTTCACTTTCTCTTGTGTGTTCTTTTTCTCCTTCTAAATTCTTTATTATTTTTCTCTCTCTTCCTATTCTCCCTCCTTAACAAAGATTCAGCTACATCCAATGTACAGTCAAAAGTAATGCCAAGCTCAAGGAATCATATCAACTCACTGAGTAGACAAAAGTAGTTTCTGATCTGATCACATCTTTACAAGAAACTGCATTCTCTTGGAAAAAGGCAGATAAAGGCTTTCAGAGTTTAACCTCTGTTGCTTTTTCCCATGGAATGACTCCAAGCTAGATTGCCTCTTTATTTCCCTCTCTATTCTAGCCAATGATTCTACCAGGGATTATCGAGAGCATCTTGTCATATTGCATTACAGTCTGGTTTGGAAGCATTACTGTTTCAGACAGGAAGGCAGTGCAGTGAGTGCGAGGATGGCAGAAAAGATTATTGGCAGTTCATTCCCTTCTATCCAGGACATAGCATATATGCATTGCTTGAACAGGGTCCGCAGTATTGTCTGGGACACTACACATCCTCTTCATGACCTGTTTTCTTTGTTACCTTCTGGGAGGAGGCTTCGTACCTGAAGCAGAACATCCAGGTTCAGTCAAGTTTTGTTCCATACAGTATCAACCTTGTGAACTCTCAAGCTTCCTCTTTCCACCATGTATTCAAGATGGACAGTGATTAACATTTACATGTATGGGTGTAGGTATATACATATGTATGTCTATAGCATGTATGTGTGTATGAATGTGTACACTTTTGAGAGCAGGCAACAGAATTTCATTTTTAATGTGTGCCAGTGTGCCCACAGAAAAAAATGACAACCAAGGTTATCTTATAAGTATTAATGCTTGGGCCAATGCAGAGAATCTGAAGGCAAGAGTATATACCCTGTAGAACAGAGGTGTCAAACTCAACGCCCAGCGGCTTCATTTTCACTAGCAGAGGGCTACAGGATGCCATCACAGCCGAAAATGGGGTGTGGGCTCCGTTTTCGCTGGCAGAGGGCTATAAAAACAAACTAAAAATAAAACAAAAGGAGAAATGTTTCCCCTTTTGCATTTTAGCATGCAAGACGGGACAGGAAAGGAAAAAGGAAAAGAGGAAAGACAAAGAAAAAGAAAAAGTAGAAAAGATGGGAAGAGAGCAAGGAAGGAAAAATAAGGAAAGAGGGGAAGGAGGAAGAAAGGAGAATGAAGACAGAAGGAAAAAGAAGAACAGGCAGGCAGGCAGGCAGGAAGGAAGGAAATTATAATGAGATAGAGGGAGGGTCTCAGGGAAGTCCTGCCTTAGCATTTGGCCACCAAAGTACCCCCGACATGCCGACTATGACCACGCCCACTCCAGGTCATGCACCTTGGCCCTCCGAAGTCAGACACAACCATGATGTAGCCCTCAATGAAATCGAGTTTGACACCCCTTCTATAGAACTATACACACAGCACTGCTTGCCAACTAAGGGAAAAGACTAAATAATTTCACAATACATTTTGATACATTTATTACACAATTAAGCACATATAAGTCTCTAATAGTCAATTGTTCTTTTTTTAAAAAAAAAGCAAAGCAATACAGAATTAACCAATCAATCGGTTTTATGAAAGTTTTACAAAATTAGGATTATTTTGAAGACATGAATGGGCATGACATGAAGTGAGGAAATAACATGACAAGTTTCCTCTTACAAAGGTGTTAACATTTAATCTACATTTTCAGCTGTAATGTCTTGTTATTTGTACCTTTGTACTTATTCATTCCTTATTTTTAAGCAATTTCTATTCTTATCAGTAAATGTAAGATTATCCCTTAATTCACAGGTAATTACTTGATAAAAATCCTTTTTATATCAGGTAGTGTCAGAGATAAATACAAGAACGATGATTTATCTTACATTTTCTCACCAAGTCTATTCTGAATTTTCATGTCTGATAACAACCCCCCGACACACACACTTTTATGAATATTACTATACATTTCTTTGAGACAGAGGAAAATGTTTGGCCATTTAATACCCTCTTCTGACTTAGACATTCCCATATAAATTGATATTGTGCTGGCAGTTTTACCAGAATATTGGCAAGGAAGACCTGGATAGAGCAGTGGTCCCCGACCCCCGGTCCGCGGACCAGTGCCGGGCCGTGGAGTACCTGGCACCGGGCCGCGCAGCGGCCAGGGGACATGAACGCTGCAGCGCAAAGGCTCCTGGGCCGTGCGCAAAAGCTCCTGGGCCGTGCGCAAAAGCTCCTGGGCCGTGCGCAAAGGCTCCAGGGAAGAGAGCCCCGCGCAGGTACGCACGTGTGGCCCAAAGCCCCCACCCCTGCGCGCGCTCAGCGGGCCACGGTAAAATTATCAAAGGCTGATTGGTCCGCGGCGATAAAAAGGTTGGGGACCACTGGGATAGAGGACTGAATTCTTTCCCTTAGGTGCAAGAAAAGTCATTCAGTCAGAAAGCTCACCGGGTTTTATGACTTCATGTACATTTTTGATGGGATAACATATGCTAATTAACAGCACTCAGTTTAGGATTTGGGGTTATAAATACTTCTTTTTTTCAGTTTGATTAATCCTGTATTGATTTCCAGTTGGAGTACTACTAGAATTGCAATATGCAACTGAACAAAGAGTGTTCTAAGGTATACATTATCATTCATTCATTCATTCATTCATTCATTCATTCATTCAATATCTATAGCCGCCCAACTCAACAGTGTCACAACCAAGTGACTCTGGGAGGTTTACAATTCTAAAATTCTAAAACAATTTAAACGAAATTAAAAGAATTAAAAAAATCTACAAAATAAGTAAGTATAAACAGCAGTCAAGATGATTAACTAATATTTGTTATTCATATGTATTGAACTTTTTTTAAAAAAAAATCCTATCTCAAGAATCCACTCTTGCAGCCTGTAGACAAACTCTAGAAAAACAGTGCATCTTTAGTAAGTATTTGTATCCAATCAACTTTGAGAAATAGCAGCAAAGCATTGATAAGTTAAAATATTAGCAAATAAAGTTCATTTCCAAAACCTGAGGTCAATCTAGGAAGCTGATCTGATATAAAAATTGGCAAAATGACTTGGTCCAAATTAAACTAAAAATACGTAACCTATAATCCATGCAGCAATGCTGAAAATTGTATGTGACCCCACTTTATACACACAATTATAAATACAGGACTGTTTTTGAATTGCTGTTTTGAGTGGGCCTACTCCTGTCCACATTCTGAGAGGACACCTTAGTCCTCAGCTGTTGTTAAGATTGCCCAGTTGCCAGCCATGATGAGGAACATGGTTGACCATCTGGCAATTAGATCCAGTGTGCCAGATGAAACCATTCCTGAGCCAGCCAGGTTTGGCAAAGTTTGTTCATTCCTCATTTTGCATTTTGCAAAATGCTCTGTGTGAAGCTGCCCTTGAAAAATATCCAGAGATTTCAATGGCGCAAAATGTACTAACAGATACTAGAAAGATCATATGGTGCCCATGTTGACAGATTTACACTAAATTATGCAGAATTTTCTGGGCATAATTTACAGTGTTGGTGCAGGAAATAAACATCTCCTGTGTCACTCCCAGTTATGGAAGGTAATGTCCCAGAAATTGCATTTCGCCCTTTAACTTCAGTAGAACAAGCAAAGTATGATTCTTTCACCATGATATGTCTAGTATTAGTAGCTGCAAGTAGCACAAGTCCAAAAGCTCATAAGACTAAACTTCTGGGTCCGGTGACTGACCCAGATTGGATCCTGCAACATTATCCTGGGACACATATATTCGCCTTCATTCGTACAAATCAAAAAGTTTGAGAATGTGTTCCATAAAAGCCACATACAGTATCACTGGAATCATATGTTAGAAAGTATCAGACACTTTCTCCTAATCCTATTAATTTTCCAAACAAAATATTTTTAATATGAAGGTGTCTGGTCCAGAATACTTAGATATATGATCTGACAGAATTGCCTTTTTTCTTTGACTTTTTTAACTTAGATGTAATGAATTATATGGTTCAACAGAGGTTTTTCTCCTGTCAACCCAGTCTTCTACTTAATATTCTTCTCTGTTTCATGCTGAGGATAGTCAATAGATTTTTACTCATTTTTTATGTATTTTGAGATCTCTTATTTTACTTTCTTATTATATTAGTTTCTGTGTGTCAGAAGAAAGTCTTGGATTCACTCAATCCTGCAGCCAGAAATATTGTTCCTGTTTATCTCCATGGTGACAAACGTAAATTCAGTGTTGTTGCAATGTGTCAGGACTATATTTATTAAAATGTAGGTCATGCAATATCCCACAAAAAGATCACCAACCTGCTGAATACCACCTCACATACATACATACATACATACATACATACATACATACATACATACATTTCAACTAACAGACTTTTAATGATGTGGGAAAATACCTGAGATTTTAACTTTTTACATACATACATACATACATACATACATACATACATACATACATACATAACATTTTAATTAAATATTGCAGCAAATATTGAATGAAGCACTAATAAAATATGGGACAATCAATATAATTCTTGCTTGATATTTTTAGATTACACTGTGATTGTGGCAATTTAAGACAATATAAGTGTATCTAGCCTATCAAGTTGGCAATATTTAGATCAGAGATTGAGTAAAACAACTAAATTTTCTAACTATACATTTCCAACAGATATTATTCATATATTTTTTTCATTCACACTTTGTAAGTCATAGTATCTGGATGTTAAGTGAACTGTACACTATGAAGGGTAGTACAGGTAGTCCTCAATTTATGACCACAACTGACCCAAGAATTTATGTTACTAAGTGAGAAATTTGTTAAGTGAGTTTTGCCCCATTTTACAACATTTCTTGCTACATTTGTTAAATGAATCACTGCAGTTGTTAAATTAGTAACACGGTTGTTAAGTGAATCTGGTTTTCCCATTGACTTTGCTTGCCAGAAGGTCGCAAAAGAAGAATATATGAGCCAGGGACACAGCAACCATCAGTTATTTGTCAAGCATCCAAATCACGTGACCATGGGGATGCTGCAATGGTTATAAATATGAAAAATGGTCATAAGTCACTTTTTTCAGTGCCATTGTAACTTCAAACATCACTAAATGAACTGTTGCAAAGCCAAGGATTACCTGTATACTAAATCAAAAACCTACAACCCAGATTTTGCAGGAAAAGGATGAAAAGGTTGTGGGATGAAGGTTAAATGAACAGAATGATTCCTTTCTACTTCTAAAGAACAAATTAAGATATCCAGATCCTGAAGCTATTGTACTATTTATAATAAGGAGGAATAAGGTATTTTTTAGATATTTTATAGAATAAGGATATATTTAAATTGAATCATCACAGATCATCCCAAACCTGCCCATATTTATGTCCCGGTTAGAAAATTATGACATATAAAGCAACCATTATTTAAAATATCACAGAACTGTTAGGAAAAAATGATATTCTATTCTATTTTTGTCTATTAAGACAAAATCTACGTCACCTAGTAATGGTAGACATATAACAAGAATGATGATGGAATTTACAACTGAAGAAAAGTTTGTCCCATCTATATAGATTTGGTTTGATTTTATTATATTTATACTAGTACAATTTTATTAAGGAAGTGGTAAAACCAAGATAGCAATAAGTAATTGAAATAAATAATATAAAAATATTATTAAAACTTATAGTATTTACAGGACACTTTTTACTACCCCTAAGTTCCCATGTAGGGGGAAAAAATCACTATTTACTGGCATTCAAGAGTTGCTTCACCTAGTGTATTGACACAAGTAATGCTTCTTTTCTAAGCATCAAATGAGCCACATCTTTTGGAAGGCTTGCATGGCCAGCTGTCTCTATACACATACTTACGTTTGCAGCCACTTTGCTGTCAGTGGTAGTACTGTCACATGCAGATAACCAGGCCAGCCTTGAAAACAGTTCTGCAACAATTCCAAAGAACACAGCTGCTTTAATACCTGAAGGAGCTGTGCTTTGCCTGTACTAAGAAGCTGTGCAGAGCAGCTGTTTCTATATCTCTTATTTGTGGCAAACAGAGGAAAGACAGGAGAGGATATAAACTTATTCTTCTTTTATGTTTGGTGGCTGAATACCCTGGATGCCACTCAAGTAAAAATACGGCTTGGGAAAAGGTGAAGCCCAATCACTGGCTTATTGCACTATAGCCTGGAAATCGGACGAAGAATGGACGCTTTGCTAATTCAGCCTTTCCAGATTTATTTTGCTTTTATTGTTACTATCAGAAGCCAGGGGGAGAGAGGATGGGTCCATGCAAGCAGTGAGCATGCGCACTCAAAGAGCTCCCATTTGTGCAAACAGCAGGCACACAAGCACACAAGGGAAGCTGCACACATGAGCCCACTTGCCTGCCGCTTGTATAGCCCGGTTCCGAATGGGCTACGACCCAGGCATTAGGGAACCCTGCTTTCATGTATACCATATATAGTTCTAGTGGTTCTTCTTTTATTGTTAGATCCCAGGTTCTCAGATACTATGATGACATCACTGAATGGTGCAGAAAAGAATATTTCAAACATATGCTAAATATTTCTAAAAAAATAAAACCCTTCAAAGCAAAAATGTCAGTTGCGTCCAGAATTTCATTAACATGATTTGGGAAGTTCTAGAGCTGTGATGGCAAACCTATGACATATGTGCCACATCTGGCCCATGGAGCACTTTCTGTGGGCACGCAAGCTGTCACCAAGCTCAGCTCCACCGCGCATGCGCACGTGCCTCCCGCTGGCCAGCTGATTTTCAGGATGTGCAAGGAGCGGGGCGCATGGTTGGGTACAGGAGGCTGCAGGGACGCCTACTAGGCCCAAAACGGGGCATGGGGGTGTGTGGTGCATGCATGCACAGGGGGAACATGGGGGGTCATGTGCGCATACGCAGAGGGAGTGTGAGGGGGTCATGCATGCATGCGCAGTGGGGGGGCGCATTGCATTGAGTGCTGGCACACACACACACGCTTTTGGCACATGACGAGAAAAAGGTTAGCCATTACTGTTCTAGAGTCTTTAAAGTCTTTAAAAAAGAAAAGAAGCAGGGGAGATTAAGAGTTTGCACTTTTTCAGTTCTGATGCATGTTGCCAATACGCACTACAGGTAGTCCTCAATTTATAACCATTCGTTTAGTGACCATTGAAAATTACAATGGCACTGAAAAAAAATTTCACACTTACGACTGTTGCAACAGTGTCATAGTTACTTGATCAAAATTCGGATGCTTGGCAATTGGTTCATATTTATGACGGTTGCAGTATCCTGTGGTCATCTGGATCACCTTTTGCAACCTTCTGACAGGCAAAATAAATGGGGAAGCCAGATTCACTTAACAACCATTTTACTAACTTAACAACTGCAATGATTCACTTAACAACTATGACAAGAAAGCTAATAGTTAAGTGAGGTTTCCCCATTTTATTATCTCAGCAACAGAAATTTTGGGCTCAACTGTGGCAATAGGTTGAGGGACTATCTTTATAGAAATGGCAAAAAATGGTATTGCCTAGGAAGAAAGTATGTGAGGTTGTTTGTAACAATGCAATTCTACTTCCTATCAGAAAATGCAAATATCTCCAATGCTTCATTGTAAATTTTCTCACTCAACTATAACAGTAGAAATGTGATTTATGATGTCAGTGCTTGCTGAAACAGCCAGCAGATTTTAAACAATTGTTGATGCTGTCATGCCTATTTATAGTGCTGTCAACTTTGGGCACTTATTTGTTTGTGTTTTCAAATTCAATGGATGAGCACACAAAACTCATTTTTCAAGTTAGAATATTTTCCAGGATATGTGTGTGTTTGTGTGTGTGTGTGTTACAAATATATCTTCTTAAAATACACATTTCTGTTACAGCTGTACCATGCACATGTATTGGGAGTACACATGCGTGTTGTTCTGAAGAGTCTGATTGAGAAAATGCACATAATTTGAAGTATCATTATGGAAATTCAAACAATAATTTTTAAGAGCATGGCTCAACTAATTTCTAACTCCCTTCTTAGAACATTCTTTCCATGTAATGATAAATGGGTAAGACGGAGACGAGCTGAATAGCTAATTGAATGCCTAGCATGGGTTCCAGGAATACTTACTTGTAGTATTTTCAAATGATAAGCTTACTGTTTTAAAACATGATAAATGGCCATTTTCAACCTTTAGTTAGTTTGCCAACATCACTGCCTCCCAAGATATACATGGTTTGCCTAGGTACCTTCTTTAGAAAAGAAGCTTAATGTACCTGATTCTATTTAAAATAAATTACTGAACCGGATTTTTTTTTCTCAGTTACAACAGAAAATTGTGATGATACTCTACCACCTGCAGCTTGGTGGATACATAAAAGGAGTACAGGCAAAACTTAGGAACTTTTGAATTATGCGCTCGTGCAGATACAAGCAAACCTGTTTGCAATTCCAACAAAGAAAGTCCTGGAACATGGGAGAAGGTTAGTTTAAAAGCACTGTGTACGTACACTTGCTTGAACTTGCAAACAGAAGAGACTTACGAACAACCTCTTGGAATGTGACCTGTTTGTAAGTAGAGCACTGTCTGTAATTGTCCTTTTATTGTTTCATGCCAAAAAGGAATTTAATGGTCCTGATTCAAAATAGTTTTTCATATTACTTCTATAAATTTATGCTAGGAGGTTAAATGAATTGTATTACTGTGTACGTTGTTATAAGCATACACAAAGTGTTTTTAAGACTTCATAACACAGTAATGTTTAGTCTTAAACATTTTTAGGAAAAAAATGTGGGCTTTCAGATTTTTAAATCTGTTTTTATTGATTGCAATAAAGTGCATAGAAGAATTGCTTAAATACTATAAAGATTAGTGAGATTTAGACATTGCTGTTATCAAGATTTACCTTACAGCTGTTGCATATCTCATCATAACATTTGTGAAATACTTATAACATCTAAGAAATACTAGCAATCATCCAAGTCCATAAATCTAAAAAAATTCTGCATTCCTGTATTCAATAATATGGTTTACAATATCTCTAAACAATACTAATCTTCATAATATTTTGTTAAATTAACAAATTTATCAAAATAAATTAAAATGGACCATTAATGGTTAAGCCCGTATTGTGTGTCCCTTATCAATTTTACACTTCCAATATAATGAAGCCCTGTAAACATTAAAAATAACCTTTGTTCAATTAATCTTCATCTTATGATCATTAGATATGTATTTAATATTCTTTAATAGCTTTAGTCTTCAACTTAATATGTAATATCCCAAATGTGTTTTAGAAATCTTACAAATAACCAATATCTAATTTAACAGTATTTTTAAAATATTTACAGAAAAATGTCAATATAGAATGATCCAAAACATATACTAATATCAATGCAGTGCTAATTGAACTGAACCAAACTTTGAAATCGGTAAAAGTTTTCATTGAATATACTGCCATTTCCCAAGTTAAATTCACATATACTTCTTGAAATAATTGAAATAGTTTAAAAAACGATTGGCATTTTAAATAGCCATGCTTGCTTAGAATTTCAAAGATAATAAATAAATCAATAAATTGTAAACAAACAAACATTTGCCTCTTTTATGGCTACAAATAGAGCTAAATATGCCAATATGTCTAAAGAGTTTCTTTAACTTTCTAATTGTGCTTATCATGGTTGCCTTTTTTTTTTACTTGATCACTTGCATTCCACCGAGAAAATGAAGTCAAAATATGTGCCCAATGAAAAAGAATCAGTCTCTAACAAAATAGGAAGATGAATGGCTTTTTCAATTGTGACTCAGTAGGGAAAAATTTCCATAGCTTGCACTACGACTCAGAGCATCTCTAATTAATGCTGTCAGTAACCCTTTCACACAAGAGGTTTATTTTTGCAAAGTATTTGAACTCAATCAATTAAACTCTGCAGCACATGCATTTATGAATTATTGAAATAGCCATGTAAGTTACTGTGGAAAGCGTGTATTAAATGGGCCTGCCCCACATAAACAAAAGACAGTTTTTGACAGTGATCTCAGCCAATTTATTATTAGCAAATTCATTATTTGCCCCATGTTAGTAGACATCAGACTTCTAAATGAAGAAGGAATTTAAAACATAAATATTAATGATGGTGAAAGTACAGTATAGATTATGCAATAGCAGTCATAGAAACATTCTGTCTGTTCTCTATCTGTCTCTAGTGCAGTGTTTCCCATATTGTGGGTTGTAACTATTCATAGCATATAGATCATATATGTTTCACTTACAATATGGGTCTCAAAATAACTGATGAAGGCTTGGCAGATTGCTTTCCTGACAAGTTTTTTTTTTTTTACCAGTTTACGCAAAAATATACAGGAAGTTCTGGACTTATGACTACAATTGGGGCCAGAATTTACATCGATAAGCAAGGTGGTTGTTAAGTGAGTCACACCCAATTTTACAACTTTTCTGCCATCGTTACCGTTGTTGAGTGAATCCGGCTTTCCCCATTGATGTTGCTTATCATAAACCAGTTGGGAAGGTCACAAATGGCAGTCACATGACTCCAGATGCCACAACTCTCATAAATACATGCTGGTTGCCAAATGTCCGAATTTTAATCACATGACCATGGAGATGCTGTGATGTTTGCAAGTGTGAGGACCAGTAAGTGGAAGTAACTTTTATCACTGTTGTTGTAACTTCAAATGGCCCGTAAACAAATGGGTGTAAGTCAAGGACAGTATTCAATGCAAAGCAATATGGTAGTTCCAGAGTACATCAAATGGAAGGTTTTTTTAAAAAAAGTTAAATGGATTTAGCATTTTTCATTTGATATACAGTTAAAATATAGTAATTAAAAGTGGGAATTCCTTTTCCTTTACTCTAACACCAATAAAAAATTGATACTTTTACTAGGGGTTTGGACACTTAAATGTATCTGGGTTTTTTTTATGAAAGTTTCATATCCTCAGGTTTGATCTAACTTAATACCATACCTTATGATAACTGTCTATTCCTTTAGTTCTCTGTTTTTAGGAATCAAGTGCAGATTGAAAGGTCTTGGAACATTATTTATTTGTCTGTATGTAAGCCCACCAGCAGAATAATAATCTCTCCCACAAAACAGACAATACATAAAATTTGTGCAGGGGAAGAAATCAGAAAAAGAAACTATGAGTTTAAGGAAATGGATTGAGAATTCAATTCAACTGAAAAAAAAAAAAAAACCCAGAAAAATCAGTGAAAGCATTCCCGTAGCATTCCTATGGTAAAGCAGAAGTGAAGCAGCTCAGAATGATGACAACTCCCCCTCTGTAATACTCTGCCTTATGGTCACATAATCCAGAGTGTTGCTCTTCATGCTTCCTGCATCTTATTATTTAATAGTTTAAGAACAATCTGGAAGGACTTAGGTTAATGCGGCCATGTGGAACATGGTATTTCAGCTTCCAGTTCTGGAAATATTTTCCATAGCCAGATGCTTGAATGAGAAAACTATCTTCCTTACATTATTATCATTCCCCGCCCCCTCTCTCTCTCACACACACACACACACTGAAGATGGTGAATATACCTAATACCTAATATACCTAATTAGCCTCCTATTTTTGCCCATATTAACAACCCTGTGAGGTCAGTTGGGTTGACACAAAGTAACTGGGCCAAGTCACCTAGTGGGTCTTCATGACTAAGGGAGATCTAGAACTCACAGTCTCCTGGATTCTAGCCCAGTACCTTCACCTCTACACCTAACTGGCTCTCGTTACATTGGGAAATTCAGGAAATGCCTGTTCCTTTCCTCCTGAGGATAACTCTTCTTCTGCTTCAGGAAGTCAAATCTGAGGCAGGCTACTTAGAACTAGGAGAAAGATGCAGCATTTGCAAGCTAGTCGTGAAGGGAAAGCATCCAATTCACAGATTTTTTACACAGTTTCTTTTTTTCAAAACCTGAAAAGAAACTACAATGTTTCATTGTATAACAAAATTCTCTTTATTCTGCATCACAAAATGCTATAATTTATAACTCTCATTGAAATTAATAACTCAACAGCACCTCGTTCTTTATTATGGACAGTGTAAAGGATTCTTCTTCACATGTCCAGGGGACTACCACAGGACTTGAAAAGAGCTGATGTAGCTCCCATCTCCCAAAAAGAGGGGGAGAAATGGATCCAGGAAATTACGAACCAATTAGCCTGACCTGGAAAGATTCTGGAAAAGGAATCAAGCAACAAATCTGCAAACACCTAGAGGCAAACAGAGTCATAACCAGGAGTCAGCATGGGTTTGTCAAAAAGAGATCATGCCAGACACATCTTATTGCATTTTTTGACAAAGTGACAAAATTAATGACTAGCAAAAAATGCTTTGGATATAATTTACTTGTACTTCAGTAAGACATTTGATAAAGTTGACCGCAACCTACAACTTGATAAGACAGAAAATTGTGGATTAGAGAGCATCACTCCCAGATGGATTTGTTACTGGCTGATCAACCACACTCAACCTATAGATCTTAAAGGAACTGCATCTACACGGAGGGAAATATGCCGCGAGGTACCTCAAGGCTCTGTCTTGAGGTACTCTTCAATATCTTCATCAATGATTTAGGCAAGGAGATAAGAAAGCCAACACTAGACTGCATTAATAGAGGAATACAATCAAGATCATGTGAAGTGTTAGTACCACTTTATAATGTCTTAGTAAGACCACACTTGGAATACTGCATCCAGTTTTGGTTGCCACAATACAAAAAAGATGTTGAGACTCTAGAAAGAGTGCAGAGAAGAGCAACGAAGATAATTAGGTGATGGAGGATAAAACATACAAAGGACGATTGCAGAAATTGGGTATGGATTAAACTGAGTTTAATACAAAGGAGGACTAGGGAGGACTAGGGGTGATATGATAGCAATGTTCCAATATCTAAGGGGTGGCCACAAAGAAGAGGGGATAAATCTATTCACCAAAGCACCTGAAGGCAGGACAAGCAGCAATGGATGGAAACTAATCAAGAAGAGTACCAACCTAAAACTAAGGACAAATTTTCTGAGAACAATTAATCAGTGGAACGATTTGCTTCCAGTAGTTGTGGATGCTCCAACACTGGAAGTTTTAAAGAAGCAATTGGACAATCATTTGTCTGAAATGGAATAGAGTTTCCTGCATAAGCAGGGGGTTGGACTAGAAGTCCTCCAAGGTCCCTTCCAACTCTATTATTCTGCTACTTAAAGGATTCATTAGAGATGACTTTAATGAGACAAGACCAAACATTTACAATTGACTCCATTCAGAAGCAGAGTATTTGTTTCAGTCGGGTAAACAGATATTTACATTGATTTTCATCTTCTTCACTGAACATTTAAACATACGTCTATAGAATGAAATGGGAAGCTTTGTCTGCCTCAGAGTAAACTGTTCCTTCACCAACAGAGCAAAAATGACTCTCTTGCCAAATATGAGATGAGAAGCAGGCTGTGAACTAGAAAGGGCAAAGAGCTGATTTACTTTAAATTATCTGTATCTTCCTTCAGCTGATGAAGTCAACATCTCAAGAAATAAATGCTACTGTACGTTTCAAGTGGAAGAAATAAATCTTCAGTACCTTAATCTATAAATATTTACATCAATGAATTTTCTCTTATTATTATAATCCCCATCTGGGATCACACATTTTTAACAAGTATGACTAATAAAACCATACAATTTGCTTTCTCAAGGTTATTAATAACTTGAATTTATTCTCCTCTACAGCAACAAAACTAAATAGACAACTCATGAGTCAGATTTATTAAAAATTTGTCACACTCTTGCAATAGGATATCCATTTTATAGGGAAATGGCCAAAATAAATTTAATTAAATCCCTGAGAGGATTCCTTCAAATCTCTTTGTCCCTACTTCTTTGCTATGCAAAGAGCCTTTTGAGATTAAGATAGAATATGAACTAATATATTTAAGAATTAGAATTACTTCCACTTGCTTTTAATTATTGATGTCAGACATCTTTCAGATATCTTTTAAAATCCTATAACCAATAAGTAAAACAAATATCCTTATTTACAGGACTACTCTGCACAAGCCAAGTATCCAAGTATCTCTTAAGAGTCCAATCCATAATGATTACAGAGACAGCAGTCAGCAGGAAGACAAAAGATATGTATTTCATTGTTAAAAATAATAATTTTAAAATGTTGGACTCTTAGGAGATCAATAGAAAAGACTATTCGTAGCTCAAGTTTTAACTGTGGGATTTATGGTGCTCTGTGAGCATGATTGTTTTCTTGCAGACATTTCATTACCCAATTAGGTAAAATAAGTGCTAAAAGGGAGTGTGGGGTTTGCATTCTGACCCTACTCTCTTCTGCACTGGGCATGTTACCTAGTTGGTTAATGAAATATTTGCATGAAAACAACCAAGCTCAGATAGCACCAAAGACCCCCTCAGTCCTAAGGGATCAATATTCCTTTATCAAAACAAAAGCGAACAAAACATAATTACAAATCCAGGTATCTTGTTTCTCCTACAGCCCAAGACAAAATGACAAAACAAGAGTGGCCAGAGATGGGATGGAGAGTTGGGCATGCCCATAGGGAACTTTAGGGACAAACAGGAAATGGGCAGTTTCCTGACACTGACCATCACATAGGCTAAGTCTGTGATGGCGAACCGATGGCACGCGTGCCACCTGTGGCACACGGAGCCATTTCTGTGGGCACGTGAGCTGTTGCCCTAGGTCAGCTCCTCCGTGCATGGCCGCACACCTCCCACTGGCCAGCTGATTTTCGGGTCTCTGCTGTGCATGCAGGAGACATGCGTGCATGCCCATGCCGCCCTTCCCCTCTCAGGAATCTCCACGCAGCCTGTTTTGGATGACAGGTAAGTACAGGGCTGGCGTGGAGGCTCTGGGAGGGTGAAAAATGGGCCTCCTGGAAGTCCGTAAATGGGCCATTTCTGGCCTCTGGAGACTTCAGGGAGGCCTGCTAGGCCCAAAACGGGGCACGGGGGGGGGGTCGCATGCAGCTACGCAGGGGGGCGGGGCACTGCAGAAGAGTTGCATGCGCATGCATGGGGGTAGGGCATGTGTGGGGGGCATTGCATTATGGGTGTGGGCACGCACACGCGCTTGCTATTGCACGCGCATGCGCTTTTGGCACCCAAGGAAAAGAAGGTTAGCCATCACTGGGCTACGTCATTTCTAAGAAACAGAGGATTTTTCTTACAGCAAAATCTTACAGAACAACAAAGACAACTTTATACAGTGATAAATTATCGTTATTCTCATTATTCATGCGAATATGTAACATAAAAACAGAGTTTGTGCCATGATTGTAAAGCTGAGCTCTTACTGAAGTGAGGATTCAAGATGTAAATAGCTTACTATACTAAAACATACACTGGCTTTCAAACCAAAGGCTTATTTGTTTCATTCTGACTTCAATAAATAATGCTATTTACATTCTAGAGGCTCAAGTGAACAAATTCATAACAGTTATATTAATCACTTAAAACATATATCCCAACAATTACAAATAACCAATAAATGTTAAATACTTGTGCTCAGGAATATAACAATTGCTATATTGGCAGTAGGAACAGGCAAAGGACAAAGTCTTATTTTTTCCACAATTTCCTAAGCATTATGCAGACTGTGAACTAATACTGATGGTTCAGAAGGAATTCTTAGCCTTTAATTTTTAAAGAACTATCCATACATCATAACCCACAAGAATAGGTACCAGTTTGCTAAGCAAGTCATTGCCTGGTGATCTCTGACTGCTGATTCCAGGAATCCTGCCCTACAGAAAGGCATTAAACACAAATTCTACTAAGTGATTCAACATCAATCACGAATTGTACTAAGTCATACGCTGTTTAAGCATAATTTATTGACTAAGCCATAGTCCGCAGCAAGACGTAGAAAGAAGGATGGGAACTACGTGGCTCTCTTTTTTCTTCTTTACAGACTTACAGTGAGAAGCTGCTTTCAGGCACTTAATTCTTTTTTAGTCATCACTGAAGAGCACAAGACTAAGAAGGAAAGTGTCAACTTCTCAGCATTACCCAAGTATATTTCATAGAGTTCCAATACAGCAGAAAAAGAAGCCCCCCAAAAGGACAAAATAAGCAAGATTTACTCAGAGTACCTCCATAAGAGGATGTTTTAATCACTTTGAAGCCAAATCCAGACCTGATTATATGATGTTCCTATGTTTGGGTAGATAAACTGGGTTTTAGTTGCTGCAAATCTGAAATCAAAGCAAAGCTAGATTTTTTCCTGCTCTGCTTTGTGAGAACTGTCAGACCTGGAAGCCATCTTTTGCATTGGGCCTTCAGGCCTGCCACATTTACTGCTGTGGGAAATTGGGAGGGGGGATTGTATGGAGCATTTGTGATATATAGTCATAATAACATTCTTTTCTCAGAGAGTCAAGGACATCGTGCCCTGCACCTGATGGGGCTGGACCTGGGAGGCATCACCAGTTGGGACAGTGCTTTGATTGGATCATATGATGGACTTGTGGGTGCTGGGCAGGGACTTGAACTTTTCTTCCGGTGGGGAAAACCTGGAAACTTTCAGATTCGGGTTTTCCCAGATTTGCCAATATGACATCTCTAATAAAATGTAGCTTTGAGGAGACACGAGCCTCAGAGTTTTCTTTCGTTGGAGGTGTAACTTGGAAGCCTTATTTCACCTCCAGGGTCTTGGATTCAAGTGAGTTTTAACTGTTTCCTGCCACTATAGAGTCCTTGGTGCTCTCTGAGCTTGCTTGCTTGCTTGTTTGCTGGCAGATGTTTCATTACCCAACTATATAGCATCATCAGTGCATATGGATGTTTTCTTGCATCCATAAAGATTCAGCATCACATTCTTACACCATTAAGAAGAGATTTATTTCCTTTTTTTCCTCCTTCACAACCCACCCACCCCCAGCACTAGCTACATGCAAGTATACTAAGTAATACTAGGGAAAGTACACAGCTCTAAAGTTTCTTTCAGACCCTTTAAAGTAATAGGCAAGGAATAGGATCAAGATGTCAACGGTGGAAATATTTCTTTTTTTCCTCAAATTTTATCCTCTGCATAAGTTACAAGGATTTCCCTTCAGAGCAACAAGAATGAGAGAAGGGCACTAACATTTCTTTTAAATTTTAGCATAAACTGACAGAAAGGAATTTTTGCCAACACAGAAGAAAAAGCACTTCTATTGTATAGAAAAGCACAGGTTGGATCATAGTAATTTCCATTGTCTTTGGTGTTTGGAGACAGTAAAAAAGAAAATTGTACACAAACTTCAAAATCATTGCAAAGTGATTGCATGATAAATTTGCTTCATTAATCAGTGACAGAAAATCAGAGCCCTTTGTTGGGCTGAGGACTGGCAAGTACAAAATACAGTCCAAAGGGTGTTTTAGCCCAAGAAATAGAAGAGTCAGAAAATTTACTCTCAAGAACAGCTAACAAGAAAAATGAGAAACAGGGAAAAAACAATGCCAGTCATTTTTTATTAAAGGTAGTCCAAAATAAACATTTTGAAGTTAGTGTTGATTGACAAGAATGATCCCAAATTTTACTGAACTTGTTTATTCTAAGCTACCGTGTTTTCCTGAAAATAAGACCCTGTCTTATATTTTTTTGAACCCTGAAATAAGTGCTTGGCCTTATTGCCATGCGTTCAAAAGCCTATTTTGGGCTTATTATCAGGGGATGTCTTATTTTGGGGAAAACAGGGTACTTGGTTTTTATAATTTTGGTTTATCCTCAAAAGGTGTCTTCTGCAGGGGAGCATGGTAATTCTCATTTCATTTGCTAATTGTGTGAAAATCCATACACAAAAAGATCACAGTATTGCCTATCCTGCCCCTCACTCATGTTACGTTGTGTTATATTGTGCTAATGTATGTATGTATGTATGTATGTATGTATGTATGTATGTATATGCTGCGAATCTCCATTCCAATTCTGTGTAGTGAATGATGTGAGACAATTAAAAATAAGAGTAATGCTGAGATCCTACAGAACAAATATCCAGAAAAAGAATGCCAACACCATTAAAATAAAGATCCCATGAGCAATCTATCAACCACTGTGGGAGAAAAGCCAGATTTTAAGGTGTTTTTTTAAAAAACAAAACAAAAACAAAACAAGTCATGTGATATAATAGAGAGGTTCACTACCTGGCCTATAAAGGAAGAAATTTTGAATATTTAAAAACTAAAAATGTATGCATGTAAATGTATTAAGGATCCACCTCAATATATACATATGACTAATGGGCCAAAAATATTGAATATAGTCTCTACTATAAGTCAATGCAACTTCATAGATTGAATGGATAGACAAGAAATAAACATATATAGCACAGGATAGAAATAGAGGATCAGTTGAGCTATGAAAAAAGCTTATTCATATGAAGGTCAGAAAGCACTATCCTCATTATGATGGGACATCACAATATACAAAAATGTTGAAATATGATTAGCTACACTATCCACCAAAATCTAGATTGGTTGACAAAGTCACAGGAGAAAACAAATCAATAAACAGAGCAAAAATCATCTCTAAATCAGTAAATAAAAAGGCACGTTTAAGGTAATTTGAGAAAATATACTTCTAGAAATCTCCTTTTCCCCTATAAATGCTTATAGAAAAATACAGAACAAACCCGATTCTATAGGAATGTATATGTCTTCTGCATATTATTTAATCCCTTCAATGCATTCAGGCTTAATGGAAAGGCAGAATTGGTGTATCCATCTGCTCAGTTAGTTTCTAACTAAACAACAATACAAGATCCTATAAGGCAGTGGTTCTCAACCTGTGGGTCCCGACCCCTTTGGGGGGTCGAATGATCCTTTCACAGGGGTTGCCTAAGACCATTGGAAAACACATATTTTCAATGGTCTTAGGAATAATTTGATGGTTGGGGGTCCCCACAACATGAGGAACTGTATTAAAGGGTCACGGCATTAGGAAGGTTGAGAACCATTGCTATAAGGAGAAATAGTACCATCCTTAACTAAGCTGTAAAGTACAAGAATTTCCTACCTTTCTTTTTAGACTCTTTCTTTGTGCTGGTTTTAACAGCCACTTGAAGTTCTGTCTCAGTTGACATCCTATTGTATCCTTAGTCCTCTTCACACAGATCCAGTATCTTGGCCAGGCTCATTTAGAACAATTCTTCCAGAGAATTACTTAGCTTTTCAAATACTAGAATCGAAAGAGCTCATTTCATTCACCCTTTTGAAGTGCTATAATAAAAAAAACAACACAATTAAGCCATTTTAAGAATAAGGTTTTCTAAGACATATAAAGTTGAAATTTCCTATGTAATGTATATTAGTTCTCATGTGTGTTAAGAAATAACTCTTATTTTCTCTTTGTCACATTTATGAGAGTTATATTAATTTCAATGGGATATTTACAGTAGGTAACTGTAGTTATAAATACTATGAATAAACCTTGATGTTTACTAAAGTCCTGAGAATTTCTTACAATTTCTACACACAAACACGCATTTATAAACATACATGTCTTGTATTTATAGTTTCTGCTGGTAAATGATGGCAATAAAGTTATTTGTATTTGCATTTATAGTGTGTGTGTGTGAAAAAACTGGTAAGTTTACATCTAAATTTTCCTCTATGACCTGAAAATAGCTTATAATGCAACCTTTTAATATTATCTTCCAAACAACTATTCTTGCCTGACATTAGATTTATACCTGGTTCTCTCTATTGCTCTTAACTCTTCAATCCAACAACAACTTACTGGCAATTGTATACATGTTAGAAATTTCGTAGGTGTGCTTCAGTTTGCAGGAAACCCAACAGAAATACTTCTTCAAAACGGCATCACAGAGACTGAAGCACTATCATACTGATTAGAATAGTCATCATGCTATAATCCTGATATTATAAGAGGCTTGAAATAAAAGTCTAAAGCAAGATGGTAAATTTCAATACTTTGAGTTGAGGTGATGCAATTCTATTTTCTGACTGTCAACAACAGCCTCAAATTAATTTACTATTACTGCCCAAATCAATCCAATATCTCAAGACAGAATGATCCTCCTTCATACAGCTTCAGTAGATAATTATGACCATACATACAATGTACAAAAAGAATCAGAACAAATACTCCCTGTACAGTTCATTCTCCACTAGCCCACCTGATTGCAAACATTTTTTGTATATAGCTACAAAGCTACTGCTTGAAAGGAAAGTTATAAACACTGTGGTAACAAAACAGACTACTGTTTAAAAATCTTTTCTATATTTTAATATAATTCTATATTTGGACAAAATCACTTGAACAGTTTTTCTTTTTATGACACTGTAATTCAGGGATGTCAAATTCAAGGACCGGGAGCCGGAACCATCTCGTGGGGTACTTAGATCTGGCCTGTGAGGCCGCACTGGAAATAGCGAAGGATGAGCCCGCAGTGCTTCTGCCAGCAAAAATGGAGCTTGTGAGGGCCACATGCGGCCCTCCTGAGCTCCATTTTCACTGGCAGAGGTTTGCAGGAGGCCGTGGCAACCAAAAACAGAGCTTGTGAGCTCATTTTCGCTGGCCGAACAATCGGGCCACCACAGGCGCCTCCAACGTTGAGTTGGCCATGCCCACCAGGCCCCCAGAAATAAAACACAACCCTGATGCAGCCCTCAATGAAATCGAGTTTGATACCCCTGCTGTAATCCCTTGCTTCAGGGTGGGTTCAAGGAGACAGAGTGGAGTTGAGCATTTACTGGCCACATGTCCTTCCTGCCTCCTATGCAAAGTTTGCACCAAATATTTTCTCTTTCCATCTTGATAGAAAAACATCTGTCATTGCCTAGGATTAAACTCTCAACCTTCCGAGGGGAAGGTGAGATTCTTCACCTCTAGGCCATTGCACCGCTCACACTCTTAAATACAATTATTAATTTCAAATATCTGCCAAATATATACATCAATTTTTCCACTATTTATGTGGAAAATTTCTACATCAATTTTTCCACTATTTATGAACATCTTATATATCTATCTTCATTCCTTTCAAAACAGCATATCAACCATTTTCTTATTCATGGGAAAAGCACTTTTGGTTGTACAGAGAAATCTGGCTGTTCTGCTCATAAGCATACCACTGCTGCTATTGTACTAGGAAACTCATGTAAGGCTATCAGTATGACTGATGCTTTATAGAATACTGTATGTGATGCAACAGAAGCGTATCAGCATGAAAGAGGAAATCAGTTATTGAATGATAGAAAAACATTGTCATTCTACTGGAATTCTGATTCCTTCATAGTCTCTTCCTTTAGAGATCTTAAAGCTGCCTGGGTTTTTGTTTAGCATGATGGCCAGAACCAAAAAGAAAGCTAGTTTTATTGAATTAAACACTAAGCCAAACTACTGTTGATGACTAAATTGTATTATTTATTTATAAAGGTAAAGGCTCCCTTTGCACATATGTGCTAGTCGTTCCCAACTCTAGGGCGCCCTAGGGTGCTCATCTCTGTTTCAAAGCCAAAGTTTCACTGTCCAAAGACGTCTCCGTGGTCATGTGGCTGGCATGACTAAACGCTGTTACCTTCCCACCAAAGGTGGTCCCTATTTTTCTACTTGCACTTTTTTATGTGCTTTCGAACTGCTAGGTTGGCAGAAGCTGGGACAAGTAACAGGAGCTCACCCTGTTACGCGGCATTAGGGATTCAAACTGCTGAACTGCCAACCTTTTGACTGACAAGCTCAGCATTTTAGCCATTGAGCAAACACGTCCCTGCTCTATTTACTTATATCCCACCTTTATTACGTTTATACATTTATCAAGGCAGTGAACATACCCAACACACTTTTCTCATCCCATTTTCCTCATAATAACACCCTTATGAGGAAAGTTGGGTTGGGTGAATGACTGGCTCAAAGTCAACCAGCTGGCTTTCATGGCTAAGGCAGGACTAGAATTCACTGTCTCCCACTTTCTAGCCTGGTGTCTTAGGCCAATATTTATTCTGAAATATTTCTGGTAAAATATTGAAAAATCCCTGAGGCTAAAAATCCTTAAATCTAAAGAATATGTCTATAAACCAGAGACCAATGGAATGAAATCACACATGCAACCCTAATGTTCTATTTTCTGCTCATATCTCATAGCAATATTACTCTTCCCCAAATCCACAAACAAACAAACAAACAAACAAACAAACAAACAAACAAACAAAGCACACTGATGCTGTTTCTCCCAAGTTGCTTCTTATTAGCATTTGTCCACTTAGATATTTATATGCTTTAAATTTCATACAGCCCTTACCGAAAAGAGCTGTCAGTTGAATTTCCTAGTTTAACCATTAGGACAAAATCCAGTATTCTGCTATATTGAGACAGTGTGTTTTAAGCATCCTTATTCTACAAAATTCAGTTTCTCCTATAACATCTTTATCCTTTGTGTTGAATGATATTTGCAACTATAGAGATCAGAATCTTATAAAGTAGAAAAGTAAATACAAAAACAAGAAGCTGACTGTAAGAACTTAATAGTCGGTTCCTGAAACATTTTTGTCATCTAACATTTTGGTTGACTAGCTTCCTTTTTTTCCTGAATTTAGTATCTTTCCTTCCTGCTAATATCATAGTTATCAATCACATTATTCTCTTGCATCTTATCCTTCTTAAACCTTACTTGCCCCACAACTTCTTTCATTCCTTTGAAGTGATTCTTCTGCATAAACCTTGGCTTATGTGACCCTATATAAATTGTCATTACAACAGGGATTTAGTCATTTAGAAGGACCTTCTAAGTAAAATTTAGCATTCTGAAAGTGCCATAAGATAAATGTCCCTAAAATCATTTTATTCCTCCCAGGATTCAAGATATCCTGTGATTCAACCCAAATAAGACTCTTCACATCTCAGTTACTGACAATAGTTTAAAAAATTCAGCATTTTACAATCCAGAGATTAAAGCTTCTCATTGCTTCAGAATGATTTCAACAAGTGTTTTAAATTAAGTCTCTAAAACTACTTGCCCTTTTCAAATTCAAGCTCTTTCAACATTTTGAAATGCTTCAATAACCTTACATGGCTATGCACAATTTGAACTGATTTAATATTCTTTTAGTGTGTCAAGGTTTGTATATAGTTCTTCTTAATGAGCTCTTCAGATCTGTACGTGAATTATCAAATTTTCAAAAACAGATCTTCAAAGTCTGTACAACTGGTTTAGAAGGATAAAGTTTTTGCCAACTCTTCAGAAACCCAAATAAATAAAGTCAATTTTCAAATCACCTAAACAACCAAAAATTAAAACTATTCATTTCTAGTCATTAACTTCCAAATGGGTTGTAAATTATATTAAAAGAAAATGGAAAATTAAACTATACAATTAAATAAATTGAGCTAATATAGATATCTTGATAAAACCATGTTTTAAATAACATAAAATTATGCAGAAACCATAAACCATAAGATAAATTTGAAACCTTAACCCATGAAAACATCCAGTCCCTCCCCCCCCCCCCCCCATTTTTTGCTAATCTGACATTGTGTTCCTTTTCTTGGTAGGTGGGCTGTGATACAGCTAAAATTCAATTTACTCAGAAATTTCACAGGCAACCTTAATAAAGTGTTAAAACATTTGCAAGACTTAACACACATTTATCACTTTACAAACTCCCGAAAACCCAAATAGCAAAACAGAATTTCTAATTTTAAGTATCTTTATTTTAATAGATTTATCAATATCTAGTTAATTTACAACATAAACTGCCCAGAATATACAAGTAGGATGTACCAATATCTTATGTCACAATATCTTATGTCATTCTACCCAGAAAGACATCAAAGTAGCCACATCTAGCCGCATTTTGCCTTCACTGTTCGAGTACCTTTCTGAATACTACTACTACAACATCATCTTGTTAGCTTATGTAACAAATACTTTTGATGACTCAAGTAGACTCATCAAAAATGCAACAGTATATATAGCAAAACAATATTATCTGTTAATTATGTTCTGTGTAAAAGACCAGTTGACTTATAATCTTATAAAAACAAGAGGTAGAAGCAAGACTCTGCTTCTAGCTATACTTACATTCTGTACAATGTTACAATGCATTTCATTTGCTCTTTACAGTAATCTTGCATCACATCTACAAAGTGTTAAACATAAGACAGAATCAACATAAGGCGATGCCATTAAAGTGTATCATAGCCAATGATACCGAAAATTAAGGAGAAGCCTAACAAAATCATATATTTTCCTGGTATACATTATTCTTTAAAAAACAATGATGGAAATCAGCCTAGTCAATTTTACTGACTAGCCTGTCAATCAAAGTAGCATAACTTTGTTCCATTCAAAATGCATAATTACATATATTATTGTTTTTGTTTTAACAGTTGTACACATCAGTAATTCTGAATGGCACATAAATACCAATCCCAGAAAACATAACACAGAATATTCTATTACCCACAATAATAAATATATACTCACAATTATTTTAAAAATAAAGCAAACAAATATTTAGAACATTGTTGGTTCCATATTTTTAAAACTAAACTTAGAAGGCACCATAGAAAGAAATTCCCAAATAAACTGTTTATATATCTGAAGGAAAATATGGTGCAGAAATAAAAGAGATGGGTAGAAATCAAGATTTAAGCTTTAGACAATCTTCCAATTTTAAAATTAAATGTTTTCATCTGTAAAATGGGTGCAGCAGCAATTATAATGAAGAAAAATCTAATCAAGACTGTCAAAAAACATTGAAATGCTAGAAGCCTATCCAAATAAGACATAAGAAATACTTGTAAAGCAGGTTCCTTGACTGAAAGTGTAATTATATTATTATTTTTCTTAAAAGAAAATGACAATGGTAATCATAATTTAGCCTGAGTTGAGTAGAGTTGGCCTCTTTCTTTTGATTAAACTCTTGTTTTGTACTCTGTGCTTTATTAAGCTGTAGAACTAGATTGACAAGGGGAAGAATGCATTCAATAGCCCCCCAGTCTAGATCCAATAAGTTGTCTTTCAAGTCATTTCCACTGAAATGGAAGGAAGCTTTTTCCCCTTTAATTACCACGGCATATTATTTCTTTTTAAGGAGCTGTCAGGTACACAGCATTCACTTAACTGATCTCTCATTCAGATGATAACAATGAAACTGTTTCACAGGAGTGGCTGTTTAAACACAATATAAATAACTTCAATTTCCCACGGGGAGGGTGAGGAATGATTAAAACAAAAACACACTGATGAAGATTACTTTTCTATGCCAAATAGCACAAGCTTCAAGCAGAAATCTTAAGAAATGAAGCACATGAGAGCTATTAAGTACCCTCAGACTACAACATAGAATTGCATTTTATCTGATAAGAATGTCAAACTAAAAAAGGGGGAAATAAAATAACATTGGTTTAATACATATGGTATTTCTCTTTTTTAAAAAATAACATGCTTAGGAGACATTAAGTCCTACATAAAATTAAAAATGAAAGCACCAGTTTCCCCACCTCGGATAGGACTTTTAGATTTACTGCTAGCTTTTTCTTTAGTAAAAAAAGAAACACACAATTTCACAAATGGATGAAAGAGAGAGGCATATTTTAGATTCACTGATGGATTGGGGAAATATTTTTTAAAAAAACTAGGTGAGAGTTCTGCCATTTTGCCCCTCTAGACCAAGAAGGATAGTAAAAAAATTTGACTTCTGTTCTTCTTACTAGTTCAGTGATGGATGTATCAGATAAGCAGGTATCTAATACAAAGAAGGGTGGCTCAAACAAAAGGCCTATACTGAAAGCAAAGAAGTAGGTGCTATTTTTTTTCCTGTGACATGAGTGGAATGGGTAAAAAAGCAGGGAAAATCCCCAATCAGAGATTATAGTAAATACCACCTGGACAAAATACTGGGCCGCTGTCATAACCAAAACGGACAAGAGGGCTATAGAAAGCTATAAAGTAAGTAATGAAAAGCTACTTTGCTTTTATTTCATATTGTGTCTAGGCCTGAAGCACTAGACTATGTATTCTTTACCTCTTGTTCATTAGTTGGCAACTGATATTTTAACCTCTATTATCAGGAGCTCCTCTGTAATACAGGTGGTCCTCGACTTATAACCTTTTGTTTAGTGACCGTTCAAAGTTATAAAAGCACTGAAAAAAGTGACTCATGGCTGTTTTTCCACACTTAATGACCACTGGACTATTCCCCAATCACGGGATCAAAATTCAGGTGCTTGGCATCTGGCCTATATTTATGATGCAATATACCAGAGTCACGTGATCCCCTTTTGCGACCGTCTGACAAGCAAAGCCAACAGGGAAATCAGATTCACTTAACAACCACATTACTAACTTAACAACTACAGTGATTCACTTAACAACGTGGCAAGAAAAGTTGCAAAATGTGGCAAAACTCACTTAACAAGTGTCTGGCTTAGAAACAGAAATTTTGGGCTCAATGTCAGTCATAAGTCGAGGATTACCTGTATAATAATGACAATAAGGGTACTATCTAGGAAGAAAGTGTGTGAGGTTGTTTTTAACAATGTGATTTTACTTCCTATCAGAAAATGCTGTCGTATGTTGAGGACTACCTATACACATAAAAATCCATAGTACAGCAGGAAATGCTCTTTAGCTCCCTGCGAAAATAAAATTGTAAGGCACCAATCATAAACACTTTAGCCAACTTTCCATTATGAAATATGTTTCCAATTCACCTGATTTCATTATGACTACCTTCCTCCAAAATCCTACAGGAATGGTAAGAGAACTTTTAAAAAAAAAACTGTAAAGAGTCTTGGACAATTTGGCTGGTTTCATTCTTCAAAGCTCAAGTAAAGATAGTCTTCAACTTTCAACCTAAATGGAACCTGCTCATTACGGTTGTGAGTTATGATGGACATAAAGTGGATTATCTATATGACCAACCCAATTTTACCTTTTCTGTGGCAGTCATTAAGTGAACCAATTGTTCTCTTTTGGGCCAGTTTTGCTGGAAACTAAAAGTATAATTCATTTTTTGGCAAAAAGACTGGCCATGAGACTGCAGAATGCTGCAAAGGGCTGTAAATATGAGCTGATTGACTAATTTTTTAAAAATGCAGTCATGTGGCCACAGGGGGAAGGGCCCACCCACTAGGAATTTGTAGGTCATAAGTACCCTTTATAACTTTGAAGTTTCGCTACGTGACTAGTCATAAATTGAGAACTAACTTTACCTTTGAAATGTTTACTCCATTTGTTCAACTATATTTTCCTGAAATTATATAATGTACATTCAAAACCATTATTTTCCAAACTACAATCTTCCCCTGGGGTAGTTATAAAAAATATGTTTCTCTATATTATTAAATCAGTCTTCTGACTGAATATTTTGATCAACATCCATAAAACAAAGTTACTACCCTTTGTAGGAATTATTTCATTAACTAAAATTTCAATAAAATATGCATATAAGACCCTGGTAATTATTCTATAGTTATGTATATATTCCATCAAATTTATTTGAAATCCCAAATCACATTTATTATTGTTAAACAACAGCTTTGAGAGAAAGAATAATTGAGACTTCAAAATTCAACCCTAAGAATAAACTCTCTTCTTCAATGCCTTTTGTATTCAAATTTCTGGCCTTTGTGTAGCTTGTAGAAGTTAACATTAAAATACTGTCCACAATCCATCTATTTTTAGCATTCAAATTAGAATGACAAGCAAACCGCTATACAAACTCATATCTTCCATTGTCTCTGCTAATCTAGGTCATGATCACTATTTTTTTAAAAGGAGCAGTGTGTTTTATCTGTGTGATGTCATTTCGGCTCTGAATTTTTGCTGTATGTGTGAAAGCAATCCAATCCTATGAACCTTTTTTTTTTAAATTGTTGATATTTTTAAACTCTGAAATTTTTGCTACAATATTTATTGCTATAGCATCCATATCACTGATTTTCCTGCAAGTTATAAAACTGCTACACAAAAAAGTGGATTTTTTTTATTAAGCAGAACTAATGAACTGACTTTTAATTCTTAGAAAAGGACTGCTTATACAGTCTCTAATGTAATTGTCTAACGATGACAGAATACCTGATACTTAGTGAACTAAAACATTTTGAAAACCAGTTAGGTTAGGTGTGTAAAGAAGCTAAGAGGATCTCTGTGTCTTTTGAAATCAGAGACACTGAACAACAACTTAAAAATAATGTTCTCTCACTACACAGACTTTGTAATTCTTCTAAATAGGTATTATGGTAGAAGAAAGAGGGATTATAACCTCCTCTTCCTATTGGATGAAACCAATTACAGTTGCCATCATAATTATTGAAAATGCCCAACTGTAAGACTGTGTCAATGAATAATGGTTACATCTCTACTGTTTTATGATAGTTTTTAAATACATTTTAATTTTTCTTCCTTTCTTTCCTTTCTCCCTCTTTTTTCTCTTCTGAAATTCTGATTACTAATTAAAGTAAATTATGATTGACTATTACAATTTGCATTGACAAGTAAATGCCTTGAATAATTTTTCTAGCTTAGCTAGGGTACACTTTCTTCCCAAAGTCTAATCAGAATGTCTAATCAGGATAACTTGATACATCATTCTTTACATTTCTTTTTAGATTGCTTTCTGTGTATTTTTTTAAAAATTATAATAAATATTAAAAAACAGAAAAAAGGATGAAGTGCATATGACCTGCCACTGATATAGTAAAATACAATGTTCAAAGTAAAAGTTCAGTGAGCCAGATGCATATTATTATCTGTGTTTTTGCTCTTCCTTCAAGTTGCATCAATGCATTTATAGTATTAAGAAGTACAGAATGGGCTGTATATGTACAGGAAAGAGCAGGAAAAGTGAGTGGTTAAGAATGCCATTGAAGGCAATATTTTATGTCTCTCCTTTAGGGAAGTTCTAGAAAAAAAATAATTCTGAACAATTTTTCCCTGCAGCGCCTGACCAGATCTAGCCATTTGTTAAGCTTGCATCAGTATTTAAATTTACATCAATTTTTAATATCCATATTATAGAGAACTTTCATAGAGTTCCTTACATTATTTTCATTACAATAGTGTAATAAATGCTTTTATATATATGCTAACAAAACATTTTAATTAAAAAAAATAAAATTTAGAAAACTAGTTTGGTTTAAAAATGCAAAGTGAACCATAAAATGTAAACCAAACAAAATCCTCTATGTTTAGACTACATACTATTATTTTCTTATTTATCATCCAAGTTAAAATCACACAAACTCGCACAAAAAAGCTAAAGATTAATTTGTGATAGGTTAGAGATACCACATTCTACGTCCACACAATTAGCTTAAACTTCATACAGAAGATAGAGATATTTAGGGATCTTAAACTCTGTCATAATAAGTAATAGACGGTTTATACATTATTATTTTTTACGTTGTAACTATGTATTAAGAATGAATTATTTCATTTTTAAACCTAATTACTTTAATAGAACAAAAGAACTGAAGACTTGATCCATAGGAAGTTGTAGTTGAAAGCAAAGTGATTTCTAGAACTTTTACTACACTATGTTGTTGTTTTGTTAAAGTATAAAACTGAGTCAAGTGGAAAGCTCTTTCCCTAGTTACCACATTTTTAGCAGAGACGTATAATTTATTTATACATACAAGCCACATCAGTCTTATCCTTCTGCCACATTTTTGCCATAATTTTGATGATGCAATTTTCCCAGATGCTATTGTGCCAGAAAGTCCCAATTCTATCTAACATCTTGCAGAAGCTTCAAAAACATATTTTTGCAAATTTCTATTAAAAAAACAAAACAAAAAAAACCAAACACAAGTGGATCACAGTAGGAAAAAACCAGTAAAAGACAAAAGCACAATTTATCTATTTTCTATTAAAGGAACAGAGAAGTATCGTAAGTAGTTGAAGACTTTAGGCAAGTCATACTAAATTCATTGACCACTATTTTTGAGTAAATATATACAGAATATATATTGATTTATTTGTCAAATTTGTATGCTGTTGACTCCCTACAATTCTCATTGACTCCAACAGCTAGAATAGAAGGACACATGATACAGTGTTCCAAAATCTAAGGGACTTCCACAATCTCCAAAGCACCTAAAGGCAGGACAAAAAGCAATGTAAAGGAAACCAATCAAGGAGAGAACCAACCTAGAACTAAGGACAAATTTCCTGACAGTGAGAACAATTAATCAGTGGAACGACTTGCCTTCAGAAGTTGTGGGTGCTCCAACACTGGAGGTTTTAAAGAAGAGATTGGACAACCATTTGTCTGAAATGGTATAGGGTTTCCTGCTTGAGCAGGGAGTTGGACTAAAAGACCTTCAAGGTCCCTTCCAACTCTGTTATTCTGTTAGACCCATACCATAATGTTATGTGAAGTGCAAAAGAAAAGTAATAAATAGAAAGCAAAATAAGTCATGAGATAAAAGAGAAGGGGAATAGAAATAAATAAACTCTTCCCCATTATCATTCACTATACCTTTCTATAGCTTTCTATCTTTGCAATTTGTCCTTGCTTCCACCACTATACACCATTTTATTGTTTATTGATTACTGGTTTTTTTCACCTCTTTTTCAGGATCTCACCAATTCCATCCAGTCACAACTTTCTCACTCTGTATTCAGTCATCACTCATTCATTTTTTTACTCTGTCCATTTTATTTTATCACACCCCCTTAAGTATCCCATTCCCACTTCATTCAACTTACTTTTTTGTTGTGCCAAGATAATACTACATGCCTTATTTATTACCAAATGGCTCACAGATATTGACTTCTGCTACTTATTCATAATGGCTTTGGTCAACTGAAGTTATCACGTAATGCTTTTTACTAAGCATTAGTAAAGCATTTAGTATATCTTTACTAAGCATTACTAAGCATTTAGTATATCTTTGCACATATACTAAACTGAGCAACTCAGATCTCAAGATAGAGAAATCTTGCAAAACAACATACTATTTTCTGTATCTCACTAACTAATCAAGATGCAATTTGGAAAGGTTTTCCCTTGATATTCAGTATGCTGTACACTGTTGCATTTTCATTGGCTAGTAAATATGAAACTTTTTCAGAGAGTCTTCAATATAGGAGTAACAAGATAGAAGAAACAACTGCAGCCAATGGACTTCGCAGATATTTACAGTACAAAGAATTAAAACAAAAAAAGAATCTGAAGGGATTTATTATATGACAAGTTTCATAATTACTTAGAGTCTTCTAAAAGCAAGAATAACTTCAGCAGTCCAACTATTAGCATTATAATCAAATATTTTTTATTCTAAGGACAACTATAAAAAAATATTAATTACACATAACAAGAAAGAAAGAAAGAAAGAAAGAAAGAAAGAAAGAAAGAAAGAAAGAAAGAAAAATATTTAAATTGTGTTTAACAGTTGGGAACACAAATAGAAGAGATAAGGAGTAGTACCATAAAGTTTTTATAATTTATATTCAGTGGCTATTAATTTGTTGTATCTTATTGTTTTTTATTTTCTTTTGTATGGGTAGTCCTCAACTTACAACCATTCATTTAATGACCACTTCAAGTTACAACAGCACTGAAAAAAGTGGCTTATGACTTATTTTTCACATTTACGAACACCCCCACGGTCATGTGATCAGATACTTGGCAACATGCATGTATGGTTCATTGTCCTGGGATCATGTGATTACCTTTTGCGACCTTTTGACAAGCAAAGTCAATGGGGAAGCCAGATTCACTTAACAACAGGGTTACTAATTTAACAACTGCAGTGGTTCACTTAACAACTGTGGCAAGAAAGGTCATAAAATAGGGCAAAATCACAACTTTCTTCCTTAGGAACAGAAATTTTGGGCTCAATTGTATTCATAAGTCAAGGACTACCTGTACTGCATTATTTTAAGAATAAAAATTCATTTTTAAAGAAAAAAAGAGGTAAGAGAATAAAATATTGAGCCAAAAGAATAAAACAAAGAGAAATATTTCAGATCAATGATCTAAGAGAATAAACCTAGAAAGCATTTATTAAATTGCCCACCCGTATTCAATGTATCACTCACCAACTTCTTCTAATTCTATGGTTTTAAAGCAATAATTTAGTTCTTTTTCTTTGTTGTTCAATTATCACTACCAATGTAGCAATTTAGATTAATTTCCGGAGAGAAAATACTTTGTTTATTAAACTGTAAACTGTATCTAGGAAATTAATCCTGCTGTTCATTTTAGCAACCAAAGGAAAAATGCACAATTCAGTCATATTCAGATCATTTTTCAATTGAAAAGAAGTTAAAACTATCATCTGACTCAAGCAGTCCTGCCCTGAATTTTTTGAATGAAGTGTATTTTTTACTTTGCATTATTTCCTGATTTAGAACTTTTGTATCCCTTCATTCCTAGAAATTATATGTGTCTGCTACTAAATTGATATTTGTATGTCATACTACAACATAATTATTATACAAGATGAAGGAACAGCAGACTGGTACACACTATGACACTGTCCAGATCTTCGGGCTTCATCTGGCCAGTAAAAATAACTAATAAACCCCAAAATTCTGTTCAGGTTTTTATTGTGTTATGTGAAACTGAAACTCTAGTTTTTCCATTTGTAACAATTCAAAGTCATAAATCACAAACAAAACTGGTTTAATGGGATATTCAAACACTGCCTAAATAATGCTACTCACAACCCATTGGAACATCTCATATTACCTAATATTATTGCCTTGCATATTTTTCTCATAGTTTACCTATTCATGCATTTGACTTCAGGCATTTGGCTCTGGGCTATAATAATAATTAAATAATTTCAAAAAGTATGGAAGGTTAGACATATATGTTTAAGAAAGATGAACTTGTTTATTTTTTTTAAAAAAGCAACATAGTGACAAATGCTTGGATACATTTAAATCAAGCCCTGCATATTGTAGTTATAAAATACTTAGATCAGCCTTATACAAATCTTTTAAGATTGCACTGAAAATAAATAACAAATCTGAAAGAAAAACAATCTTCGAATACCCAGTTTGCAAACTAACATTAGAGCAGGAGTTCTAGAACATTAAAACAAATATGGAGGAAAACAACTTTGTACATTACCAAATCCGTGCTGTTGGATTTTATTGTGACAAGATGACAATATTTTTTCCTCTCTTGAGACTACTAAAAAGTGAAAACCAACACTAGTAAACTAGAGAGAACAAAGTACACAGTGAGATTGGAATGCATAGTAATTATGGCTGTTAAAAGTCTACTAAAGTGAACCGGTGCTACAGAAAAATGAATGTTACTTCAGGGACACAGATTAATCTTCAACAAAATATGTGATATAATTAACAGAAGCTTTTTGTACTTCAAGCTGCATGTGAAATGAATCCAAAGGCCAGCAAAATTCATATTTTTTGTATCACAACTCTACCATTTTAAAACATTAAATATTGTTCCATTGCTGGTTCTTTTTAACTGCTCGAAGAACGGAGAAAGAAAAATCAACTTTTCAAAAAAAAAAAATGTTTAAAAATTCCTGTAATTTTCATAAAAAACATCTGCTTGTATTATATTTGATATCACCATTATAGTATGAGTATGTAGCCAAATGTCCCAGTATGAACAGCAGTCTCCCAACGCTTACTTGGGGTCTCCAAGCCTCTTACCAGAGTTGTCAACAGTATGTTAAAATTTTATTGTGACAAACAAAAACATTAAAGAGAATAACTGTGGACAGAATTTCATTTTGTCCTAAATCTATCCCTTTCTACAATCCCAGTCCACTGCTGCATTATTTTAAAGATTATTACCAAGATCATGATTCCAAAATGTAACAAAACAAAAATTTAGAATAATACAAAATGATTCAGTGATACTATGATACTACCAATTATTATATTTCAATCCACTCTTTTTTACAGTAATCCACCAGTTTACTGTAATAAATAGAATAGCATCAGCTATTCTCAGTAATGAGGGCTCTACTAAATAGAATAATATTTTTTAGAAGGTTAAATCTTTATATTTTAATAAGTAATAATGCCAAATTCTGATTTTTCATCCTTTTTCAATTCACCGAAAGAAACTGCTTTTAAGTTTTTAATTATTTTTTTGAAGAAATGGTTAATAAAAAACAGGATTTCTTATCCTTTGTTATAAGTTCATTTTCGTCAGGCATGAAAGACCAGAATCACATGTTAAGTTCCAATTAAACTGATTTATTATGACTCATGCCTATCCACACAAATCTACTCAGCTAATGGTTAATACTATTTTGGCAGTAGAGAATTCAAGATAGGTTGGACTTGGCTCAACGGAATACAAGATACGTTGGACTTGGTCCATTTGTGGCTAGGTAACAACTCTAGGTTAATCCCTCTTTTGCTTGCTCTGTAACCTCTTGTTCTACATTACTTTTATTACAATATAGAAAAGAAAATATAAGCATCCTGGCAATTTTCCCTGAGAATTTCACTTTGAAAATAATTTAAAGCAAATTATATTCTATTAAATTGAAGAAGGATAGAAATGCTTAGAAAATTTTTAATACAGCATTATATAGGTAAAATATTAGATGGGGAAAATTCCTTTTAATAAAGTCTTATTATTAAAGAAGAAGATTCCATAAAATTTTCTTGGCAATAATATAGAGGTAGTTTGCCACTATCTCCTTATGGATTTTTTTTTTTTTAAAAAAAATATTTTCCAGGTTAGTCTATTATCCATTAAACCATTAGGTTTATTGATGGTCTCCATTCAAATACTTCCAGGTTCAACCCTGTTTCGCTTTAAAAGATTATCCAGAATAACTATTAGTCCATTTTAATTAAGCCTGACAGCTTCCAGTTCCTTAGAAAAAATAACCATGACACTAATTTGGTCTATTGTTTTAAAATAATATACATTAACAATCCAAAGAAAGTTCATTCCCACCTGTCTTATGCTTAGGATTTGTTTTGTTTTTGTTTTAAGCAAGAATTCAGACCAATTCCTATCCCCACAGTTCTCACCATGGCTATATATTCAGCTAATACTTTTGATTAAAAAAATGAACAAACACCTGCTTAAAAATTTATGGTTATTGGTTTCTATTTATATAGTCTATATATTCTATTTTTCCAATATAAGGATCAGAATCCATTTATATATATATGGATATATATATATATGAATATATATATGGATATATATATATATATATATATATATATATATATATATATATATATATATATATGCATATTCTTTCTAGCCAGGTTTTACCTATGTAAACTTAGTTGTTCTTCAGCCCTAGGTTCTGTGAAATCTCATTCACAAGTTCTTGGGCCCTTTTTCTGCTGCCAAACTGCAACTCTGTGTTGCTTCCTGGGAGACCCAGATAGCTATTTCTACCTATTTTTACCTATGTAAACTTAGAAACTTAAAACCTGGCTAGAAAGAATATGCACATAAAAGCCTATGAAAAAAGAAAAAAGATACATTATGCCTTTTACAGGGAGGATAATTGGGAAGTGGGTGTGGCCCACTGATGACGCCTTAAGAGGTAGAAATAGCTATCTGGGTCTCCCAGGAAGCAACACAGAGTTGCAGTTTGGCAGCAGAAAAAGGGCCCAAGAACTTGTGAATGAGATTTCACAGAACCTAGGGCTGAAGAACAACTAAGTTTACATAGGTAAAACCTGGCTAGAAAGAATATGCACATAAAAGCCTATGAAAAAAGAAAAAAGATACATTATGCCTTTTACAGGGAGGATAATTGGGAAGTGGGTGTGGCCCACTGATGACGCCTTAAGAGGTAGAAATAGCTATCTGGGTCTCCCAGGAAGCAACACAGAGTTGCAGTTTGGCAGCAGAAAAAGGGCCCAAGAACTTGTGAATGAGATTTCACAGAACCTAGGGCTGAAGAACAACTAAGTTTACATAGGTAAAACCTGGCTAGAAAGAATATGCACATAAAAGCCTATGAAAAAAGAAAAAAGATACATTATGCCTTTTACAGGGAGGATAATTGGGAAGTGGGTGTGGCCCACTGATGACGCCTTAAGAGGTAGAAATAGCTATCTGGGTCTCCCAGGAAGCAACACAGAGTTGCAGTTTGGCAGCAGAAAAAGGGCCCAAGAACTTGTGAATGAGATTTCACAGAACCTAGGGCTGAAGAACAACTAAGTTTACATAGGTAAAACCTGGCTAGAAAGAATATGCACATAAAAGCCTATGAAAAAAGAAAAAAGATACATTATGCCTTTTACAGGGAGGATAATTGGGAAGTGGGTGTGGCCCACTGATGACGCCTTAAGAGGTAGAAATAGCTATCTGGGTCTCCCAGGAAGCAACACAGAGTTGCAGTTTGGCAGCAGAAAAAGGGCCCAAGAACTTGTGAATGAGATTTCACAGAACCTAGGGCTGAAGAACAACTAAGTTTACATAGGTAAAACCTGGCTAGAAAGAATATGCACATAAAAGCCTATGAAAAAAGAAAAAAGATACATTATGCCTTTTACAGGGAGGATAATTGGGAAGTGGGTGTGGCCCACTGATGACGCCTTAAGAGGTAGAAATAGCTATCTGGGTCTCCCAGGAAGCAACACAGAGTTGCAGTTTGGCAGCAGAAAAAGGGCCCAAGAACTTGTGAATGAGATTTCACAGAACCTAGGGCTGAAGAACAACTAAGTTTACATAGGTAAAACCTGGCTAGAAAGAATATGCACATAAAAGCCTATGAAAAAAGAAAAAAGATACATTATGCCTTTTACAGGGAGGATAATTGGGAAGTGGGTGTGGCCCACTGATGACGCCTTAAGAGGTAGAAATAGCTATCTGGGTCTCCCAGGAAGCAACACAGAGTTGCAGTTTGGCAGCAGAAAAAGGGCCCAAGAACTTGTGAATGAGATTTCACAGAACCTAGGGCTGAAGAACAACTAAGTTTACATAGGTAAAACCTGGCTAGAAAGAATATGCACATAAAAGCCTATGAAAAAAGAAAAAAGATACATTATGCCTTTTACAGGGAGGATAATTGGGAAGTGGGTGTGGCCCACTGATGACGCCTTAAGAGGTAGAAATAGCTATCTGGGTCTCCCAGGAAGCAACACAGAGTTGCAGTTTGGCAGCAGAAAAAGGGCCCAAGAACTTGTGAATGAGATTTCACAGAACCTAGGGCTGAAGAACAACTAAGTTTACATAGGTAAAACCTGGCTAGAAAGAATATGCACATAAAAGCCTATGAAAAAAGAAAAAAGATACATTATGCCTTTTACAGGGAGGATAATTGGGAAGTGGGTGTGGCCCACTGATGACGCCTTAAGAGGTAGAAATAGCTATCTGGGTCTCCCAGGAAGCAACACAGAGTTGCAGTTTGGCAGCAGAAAAAGGGCCCAAGAACTTGTGAATGAGATTTCACAGAACCTAGGGCTGAAGAACAACTAAGTTTACATAGGTAAAACCTGGCTAGAAAGAATATGCACATAAAAGCCTATGAAAAAAGAAAAAAGATACATTATGCCTTTTACAGGGAGGATAATTGGGAAGTGGGTGTGGCCCACTGATGACGCCTTAAGAGGTAGAAATAGCTATCTGGGTCTCCCAGGAAGCAACACAGAGTTGCAGTTTGGCAGCAGAAAAAGGGCCCAAGAACTTGTGAATGAGATTTCACAGAACCTAGGGCTGAAGAACAACTAAGTTTACATAGGTAAAACCTGGCTAGAAAGAATATGCACATAAAAGCCTATGAAAAAAGAAAAAAGATATATATATATATATATATATATATATATATATATATATATATATATATATATATATATATATGCGATATTTTTGCAATCAGGGTTTTTTCCTATGTTGAAAGATGTTAAAATGGCCATGGTGGGATGAAATCTCTCTCTCTCTCTCTCTCTCTCTCTCTATATATATATATAGTAGGTTTTTGGTTATTTGGGTTTTCTCCTGCATAAAATTGGAAGTGTCTTGGCGACGTTTCAACGAAGTCTCATTCGTCATCTTCAGGCTGGTGTTTCACGAAGCCGAAAACACCATCCTGAAGATGACGAATGAGACTTCGTTGAAAGGTTGCCAAGACACTTCCAATTTTACACGGGAGAAACCCTGAATAACCAAAGACCTACATACAAACACCTGCGAAAACCTCAGAAAACACACACACACACACACACACACACACACACACACACGATTCTTATGCAGATATTTCAATCATTTGAAATCATTTGCATGTGCAGGAGCAAGCAAGGAATCATCCAATTAATAAGAACATCTGCACAAGGCTACAATCATCCACACAAATAACTAACTGCAACAAAAATCAAAAACTAGCCAGCTTGACTGGTTTACAAAATGATAAATTATAGGATGCTAACATGACACAAAAAACTGAACTGATTTTTAGGTCACCCAGGTAGTTTGCAGTGAGGAGACATTTACTGCCTTCTGTCATGTCTCAGTTTATTTTCTGATGGAAAACAATTATAGGACAAATGTCAAGGTATAGTTTGCTTTCACCCCCCCTCTCCATAGTGGCATCTGGTCTCTTGGCAGATTCCCTGGGCAATTTTACTGACAGCTGAAGAATTAAGAATTTGGGGTCAGTCACAGTAATATTCTGCATAAGCTTTCTAGCAGCCCCTTCTTCCTAGATATCATGATCTGTATGATTTACTTTTAAGGGGGGAAAATGAATGTTTCAGAAAGTGTTGACTTTGGAGGGCATGCAAAGGCATAAGAAAACCTTGAGAAAAAATCGTATTCCATAGAATTACTAATCTGACGCAAATTATTTATTAAGACTAAAATGTATTTCCCTTTTAGCCAATGGCTCACACAGAGTCTGATCTGATCTGGCTTAAAAAAATAGTCTGTACCAGTGCAGGCAGAATATTATTATTTAAAAATCTTATTAATAGTATGTTATTTATTTATTTATTTCTATTCAATGTCCTCATTAGTTACCTTCCAAGACTATTATCTGTGTTTTCATTTGATTGATGCAACTCTTACTGTACTATAGAATCTGGACAGAGATTAATGAAAAATATTATAATACAAAATGCAGTTAATGGAAATTGTGCATGATTACACTACAGTATATGAGGGGAAGCGCTACTCCAAATCAGATTAGAAATTTCATATATGTATATTTTGCTTTAGAACAGTATAAATCCTTACTACTTAATTGATAATCTAGTTTTATAACTAAATAGTAAGGGTTTATGCTATTCTTAGGAATATGAATATATATTATAAAAATATATCAAGAGATGTAATTCCAAAAACATATAAGGTTGCTATGAAACCTGATTTTACATTCCAGATTATTTCAAATGACAGCAGGATAGTAATCTGACTTGATCATTTTTCTTCATTGTTCTTTTGATGACTTATATTCATTCTGCTTTTTCGGCATAATTAAGTAGCAACCAATTATCCTAGTATAATTATCATCTCCAAATGTTAATTTTTTATCTCAATATCTTTAAGGGCTAAACTCCATCTCAGCACTATTTTCTTACTTGCTATATCCACTTTAAAAGAACTGTGAACCAAATGGAGGATTAGAGTGACTGGTGGCCATATTTAAAATACTAATTGCAATGCACTACAAAGAGACTACTCAACTTCAGTCAGCTTCAAGAACTCACCAGGAGTGATGCAATCAAACGTTTTCAACATTATTACAGGTGATATAAAAAACATTAGCTTCTAAATGTGAATGTGTGTATATATATATATGTATGTATGTATATATATATATATATATATATATATATATATATATATATATATATATATATATATATACACCAACAGACACACAAACACACAGAATGATTTCTAAAAAGTCCTTAAATAATTTAAGCTTGAAGAATCCAAGAAGGCTTTAATCTTCTGTCATTGTATGTTTTCTATTTTTCAACACTATATTCATTCCCTTAGACTTGAAGCAATCACAAATCAAGGAATCTAAATGCTTCTTCATTTGTGTTGGCTAGCTGGTTGAGGTAAATTGAATCCTGTTTGTGAATACCAACTAACCTACTCATGGTCTTGGACATAACTGGGTTTGCACTTTCATTTTAATGAGATTTAATATGCCACAGCACTAGCAAAAGCACTTAGACTTATATACCGCTTTTACAGCCCTCTCTAAGCCATTTACAGAGTCAGCCTATTGCCCCCAACAATCTGGGCTCTCATTTTGTTCATCTCAGAAGGATAGAAGGCTGAGTCAACCTTGAGCCTGGTGAGATTTGAACTGCCAAATTGCAGTTTCCCGCCATACCTGCCCCTCCCGCTTATCACTTTGATGGAACTGCCCTTCCTTTCGTCCCCCGGCGCCCCGGTCAGATTACCCTTCTACTCCTCCGCTGCGCCCATCCAACCCACCACCCCACACAGTGGCTATGTGGGCCCCCACCCGGTCCATCTCTACAGCCCCCTCCCCCCTCCCGGATCCCCTTAAAAATGTCCCTGCTACCTTTTTTAAAAAAAACCTCAACCCCTTCTTTTTCACATACCACCTCTCCAGGTCCCAAAACCCGTCATCAACATTTAGGCATAAAGTCATGAGAGATATTGAAAGAAAATTATTCCTATCCCTGTGCATATGATCAATATTGAAACCGCTTTACACATCCTATTGTCTCACACAAGGTTTTTTCTAATAATACAATTTTGAAAATGGGGGCTATTTGAGCCTATTTCCATCAGATAATTTGCATCACCTTCAGATAATTTGCATCACCTTCAGATTAAAACTAAGTGGTTTGTCTTCTTGACAAAAAGGCACAGTGCTCCTATTTTCTATTTTCATATACATAATCATCCCAGGGCAGAATTGATGAAACTATTTCTCCAGTTACCCAGATAATACTCTAGCTAACTGTTACTACATCGTTAGTTTATTCAGGATATCCTTTAAGTCAGCTGAGGAACAAGAGTTTTATTCCTTGGAATGTCTGCAAATGAAAGTATGTAAAACAAACTGCTAATTAAGAACATGTGGGTGAAAGTTTAATCATCACAATCATGAGATAGAAGCTAATAGTGTCTGGGATGTTTTCCAAAAGTATTTTCAAACAGGAAAAAAGAATAAATATAAACATGTCATGAAAGAAATGCCCCCCAAAATTAGAATGCTTAAGTAACACAAAGATCTGAGACTCTTAATTTATCTTTCTATCCTCCAGGACCCAATACTTTTTAAGATCTCAGGCATCAACAATCAAAAAAGACACACTGTAATACTTCCAAGTGAATTTCCTTATTGTTCTTCCCTCATTCCCAAGTGGTAGTCTGCCAAACTAAAGCAGACTACCACTCCCATAAATATATATTCTGGGAAATACCTGTGTTTCCCAAAAATAAGACATCCCCTGCAGGGATGGGTTCTACTTACCTTGACTACCGGTTTGCAATGGAAGAGCACACATGTGCGCTTCTGCGCATGCGCAGATCACCCGTGATGATGTCGTGGCGGGTGGGCAGAGCCTCCTGCCCGTTTTACTACCGGTTCTATAAAACTGGACTGAACCGGGGGGAACCCACCACTGATCCCCTGTAATAAGCCAAATCGGGCATTTATTTATTTATTTATTTATTTATTTATTTATTTATTTATTTATTAATTATTCATATTTCTATGCCGCTCACTCTCCGAGGACTCTGGGCGTCTTACACCAAAGACAGTATACTAAATAGCATATTGCCCCCAACAATCTGGGTCCTCATTTTACCCACCTCAGAAGGATGGAAGGCTGAGTCAACCTTGAGCCGGTGAGATTTGATCCGCTGATCTGCTGAACTAGCAGTCAGCTGAAGTAGCTGCAGTACTGCACCCTAGCCACTGCGCTACCTCGGCGTAATGCGCTCAAATAAGCCCTCCCTGAAAATAAGCCCCTCCTGAAAATATTTAAATGCACGCATAGCCAGGCCCCACCATTTCCTCTGGTTCCTAGAGACAGAGCTGGAAATCAGGTAAGATGACAAGAGGAGCCATCTTGCTCCACGCACCCCAAAATAATAAGTCCTCCCCAAAAATAAGGCCGAGCACTTATTTCAGGGTTCAAAAAAATATAAAACAGGGTCTTATTTTCAGGGAAACACAGTATTAAAAGAAACCATCTTCACTCTCAACTGAATTGTCTCTTGCTCCTCTGGAATGTATTCCCTCCCTCCTTGAGAATCTGGACTACATTCTATCACATAAAATGCATTAATTCTGCTTTAAAGATTAACTCTCTCAACATATTGGTCACCTTTATGCTAGCTGATCAGAGCATTCATTGAGCTTTGGCACTCTCATTCTGATGAGTACTATCGAAGCCAGGACTTTTTGGAACTAATCGTGTACAATTTAATATGATCAAAGTACTGGCAGTCTTCATTGAAGCCAACTGTGAAAGTTCTTAAATTAGTTTCACAGTTTGACTCATGCAAAGCAAATATAAACTGGCACGGGATTTATTTTTCTCCCTGATAACAACCTGGCACTATAATAACCCAAGGCCATTTATTTTAACTATTACTGAGCATTCACAACACAAGTTGGGTATTGTGTCTATTCTAGAACACAGTAGTGGCAAAACACTTCAGTACTGCTGCCAAGAAAATTACATGGGCTTGTCCATGAAATTATCGGCAGTTAGTTGAGCATGACTCAAAGCATACTGAATCTTACTTTGTACTAGTGAAATCTTACTGACTTTTGTGTTTTATGTAAATATATAACAGGCTGAATTTAAGGAGGATAAATCTAGCTTCTTAATAGATCTAGGGCAGAAAACAGAAATGAAGTTTTCTGCCACAAATATAGAAGCACAGATGGCTGGGCTGAACTTTGGTCCTTTCTAACTCTTATTCAAAACTTCTAAAGGTCACACAATTCAAGATGTTGGTATACCTATTTTCACAATTCAAACCAAAGGTTGGGGACTTTGTATTTGAAAATAGCTGCAATAATTCCCTCTAGCTCTTAAAAAAAGATTAATTCCCACTCTGCAAATATATGAGTCCCATTTCAACATGTGGGATCAAGTTACAATCATAACTCTGCATGAAAGTTTGCATAAGTGCCTAGTAATATATTATGCATGCAGGATTAATTAAGCCCAGTGAGCTGGTTCAAATATCTAAGAACTATCTAATTGCTATATGCAATTAGTCCAAGTCACAGAATATTCTAGCCTTCACTGTATAGTTTGTGGACTTATAATATGTATTTAATACTATATCCTGGGCTACAGAAAAAAAAAACATAAGATAATAAAAACAAATTTATCTATTCAATAAAAAGCTCAAATTCCAAAATCAGACATAAATAAAAATATATTGAAAGCATTGATAAAATTTACAAATCATAAAAACAGCATTTCAGATCAACTATTCTAGCTAATAAAAAATCTAAGGAGCACCAGTCCTGAATAGAACTAGGACTGTGAACTAGACAAAGAAAGCTAATAAATAGTCCAAAACAATACAATGAATTAATTCTGAGTTTGTTACCACATGGAATGGTCTCAAAGTGGTCTCATCCCACCAGGGTTTAATTCAAAGTAAAGGAATTACAAATCTTTTGTGTGAGTGTGTACACACACACACATGTATATGAATCAGTTGCAGCATGACCAAATTATCAACATGAACAAGATCTGTATGCATAGTGATTCCCATTCAATAACAACATAAACATTAATCAGAATTCAGTGCCAAATCCACTATAGCATAATAAGACTGCATACACAATGTTTTCTCAACATTAGCTTATACTTTGTCACAGAAGGAAATAGATAATATCTGAGCAGATAATAAACAGCATATAACTAACCCCATCTTCAGAGACAGAAAACGTATAATTGATGCAGCACAATTCAACTTAACAGAACAAAAGCCTAGTCTGCACAGCTTGACAGAAGATCATTAAATAGGTCTTCAGAGCAAGATAAACAGATGTCTTTTGGGAGTTCCAGAGTCTAGGCACAAACATTTAAAATTACTTTACTTTAGTGTGTGAACTCACAAATAATAGTAATATTCAAACCATTAATGCATACTTTTCTGACACAAAAATCTCCAAATTTTGTTATTTATGACGTAGGACAGCTTTCCCTCTGTCTGGTGCTTTCCAGATTTGCTGGACTTTAATAAATATTTAATATTTATAAATATTAATATTTATAATTCCTTTGTCCCTTATGACATCTGAAGAGCACCAGATTTTGGAAGATGATTTAAAGAAATTTGACTTACTGTATTGAGCTGATTCACACATCATATAATTGTACCAGAAATAACTCTGGCCTAGCAGCATGTATGAATCTAACCAAACTGATTTGTGAATCACTGTTTATAGTTAGCATGTTGTAGTTCAATGCATCAAGTGGTTGTTAGGCAACAAGGATTATAAATAATGAATGAAACAATTTTTGCACACAAATTTTGAAATATCTCGAACTAGTACATATTAAAAAGAATGGACATATTATGTGTAGCCATACATTTAACATATGCTTTGTTAAGGGATTTTTTGCCCTTAATTAATTTCTATAAGAACATATATTTAACAAGCACCCAAACATTCTCACACTAAAATCTTTAAATTAAAAAATTAAAAAAAAAACCTTTAATGGAAATGATTGGTCAGGCAATCTGTAATGAGATCCACAACCTTTCACCTTAGGTCACCACTGTAATCTTTCCAGATTCAGAAGTTGTGACCACCTAAGAACTGTTCAATGCTTGTATTGTGTGTGCAATCTCATTTCCATATGCCAATGTCTACTTGCATTAAATTAATTCTGTTCCAGTATTGAACCACGAAAGGAGGCAGGGAAAGGCCATAGACATTCCTTATTCTTAAAAGCAGCCTAGGAGAATTAAAAGAGCAAAGCTACAGAGCTGAAGGAACATATGCACATTGGAAAAAGAGAAGTTTATGGAGCCCAGTAATGAGTTTGTCTGATGAGACTTATTAGGAAAATCAATATAACCCAGAAATATCATTACCCATTTTGCTAGTGACGAATAAGCAATATTCTTTTGCATCTCCAGGAGAAATGTGCTGTCTGAAAACTAAATTGGAATGTATGCCTATTTATATTAAAACTATTCATATTTCCATAATATGGTTTCACTTTTAATATTGAGACCTTTTAATGGTCACTTTCTGCCTGAAATATTTTATTCAGCCTCATCAGTGCAAATAATTGTTGATATATATTCCCTAAATTTTTATTTTGTAACAAAATTAGAAATGCAAGAAAAGGAAAACATGCAAGAATGAAAAGTAATGCCTCTATCCCCACAACTTTAGTTTAAATAGGAACATTTGAATAAAATAAACAGGAAAATAATCCTTCAAATTAGCTTTCTATTTCTATTTACTTTTCCACTAATAATTATCATTTTCTACACAGTTTTATGATGAACAAGCTTATCAAAGTAATCATGTAATCACTTTCTTCAATCAATTTCTTTCAAACTCTTGATTTCAATCAAACATTCAGTCCATGAAGATATTCCTTCAATTATGAGAGAAAGTGGAAATTATATGATTCCAAGTCTGGATTATATGGGAAGTTGGGAAAAATGGTGAGACTTTGCAAGTGTCTCTTGGGTAGCTCATGAAGTTAAGGCTTAGAAGTATCCACAAATGTCCTTCATGTGCTTCCAAATGCTACTTAATAAGTTAAAGTTTTGAGTATAGCGCTTTCAATTGATAATTGTTCCATATCACAGTAATGCATGAAAATAATACCATCGGTATCCCTAAAAAAGTTGTAGCTGTGAGTTTTCCTGCCAAAGCCTGTGTCTTGATTTCCTCCTGCCTTCTCAGGTGAAATATTGTGATGACATTCCATGAGCTGATGCTTCTGTTTTGGGTTGGTAACTCTGTTTTGCTGTGTGTCATAATGCTGTGAAGAAATTCCTTACCTTTGTTCTCATAGTTTGATAATGAATTTCAAATTCCAAAACTTTCACCTTGCTCATCAGCATTCAAGGAACTATCTTATGTAAACTTTCTGATATGAAAGAACATCAATAAGATGATGCTCCTGTGAAGTGCCAAGCCTAACAACAATTTCTCTCTGAGTGATCCATCAATTGCTCTTAATCAGTTCATCAACCTTTCTCATGTGAAACTTGTTGATTGCTGACACAAGTCATTCATTTTATTCTTGAAACTCACAAATCATCTCTTCCCAAATCACCACCTTTACATTTTCTGGTCCAGCGACGCACACTATTCACATTACCACATCACTATAACCCCCTGAATTTGGAGTAAATTTAGTCACAATATATTGTTTAAAGAACAATGATGACGACTCACTTCACAAATAGTAGCAATATACCCTTTTCTCACAACAACTTCCTAACAACTAAGTAAAAGAAGAGATGCCAAAGAACATGTTGGAGCGTCTAGCTTCATTACTGCCATTTGTGGTAATTCATAACATTGGAAGAATCACTTTTCATTTAACCTTCATAACTATATTACGTATGTGGGATATTTCAAAAAACGTGAAATTGCTACACTTTTTGGCAGAACAGAATGAAAGGGAAAGTAATGAAATGAAGAGGTAGAAGGCTTTTTTTTAAAAAAAATTAGCCCTGCCAGATTTAAGCTAGATACTACAAAATGTTATTCTTTAAAAAAAACATGCTTTTAGAAGAAGCAAAAAAGCCGAAGAGAAACATACTATTTACAGACTAGATATATATAAACCCTAATCACAGTCAGAAACATATTAGCATCAATACTTGATTGAAACAAGATCAGAAAGAAGCATAAACAGAAATTATGCAACATAGTAACTTTTAAAATTATGCTTTCTTGTTTGTTCTATTTAGCTGAATAATACACCATTTGCTAAATATAGTTTAGTGTTCTCTTTTTTGAATTTGAAAACATTTATATCCCACTATTGCCCAAAGGAATTTTAGGAATTTATAACGAATTCTACATAATTTTAATACAATCCCATTTCTATGTAGCATAAAAAATATAGCAGCAAAACAGGAAAAACGGTATGATTAAGTAATATTTATGTTACATAAAATCTGAATTTTAAATTCATAAGGAAAATAATAAATGTAAAAATAATCAATCCACAAATTACACAAGATTTATAGACAAAGAAAACTTATACTAGTTTCATAGCGTATTATTCATAACCATTTAATGTTTATGAGTTCACCTTTAACCATTCATTCTATATGCAGTCAAAAGCATTCCATCAGCCGAGAGCTCAGGGCAGGGGCGGGGGGGGTGGCGGTTATTATAAAGGAAAGTCTTGATCCGAGGGAGACCACTGTTCCACAGATAGCCGGATGTGAGTCCCTTTTTGTGAAGTGGGGTCGTGGAGTACAGATGGGCTTGTTGATCACGTACCTGGCTCCCTGCCGCGTGGCAACGGCCCTGCTCGAGCTGCTCAACGTCATAGCTGAGGTGGCGGTTGGTACCCCCAGACTTCTAGTCATGGGGGATTTCAACCTGCCATCTATCGGCGAAACGTCTGAGGTGGCTCGAGAGTTCATGGCTTCCATGACGGCCATGGACCTTACTCAGTTAATTCATGACCCCACTCACACGGGTGGACACACTCTGGACTTAGTTTTTGTCTCTGGTCAGTGGTTGAGTGGCCTTGATACAGGGGATATAGTCATCGAACCCTTGTCATGGTCTGACCACTCGCTCCTTCGACTGGACTTTCTAACCGCTGCACCCCGCCGCAGGGAGGCGGGACCGACCAGGTGGTTCCGCCCCAGGCGCCTGATGGACCCTGATAGGTTCCAGATGGAGCTTGGGCCATTTCCTGAGACTCTGGCTCATGACTCGACTGAGGACCTGGTGGCCGCCTGGGATAGTGCGGCTGCCGGGGCCTTGGACCGTGTCGTGCCTTTGCGGCCTCTGACCCGGCACCGAACTCACCTAGCTCCTTGGTTCTCCGAGGAGCTCAGGGAGATGAAGCGCCGGAAAAGACGCCTGGAGAGTAGTTGGAGGACCAGTCGCTCCGAATCCGACCGAACACTGGTGAGGTCTCATATTAAGACCTACCTAGTGGCGATAAAAGCGGCGAAATCTAGTTATTTTGCCGCTCTTATCGCGTCATCAGATAATCGCCCGGCCGCCCTGTTCAGGGTGACCCGCTCCCTCCTCCATCTGGAAGCGCGGGATGACCCCTTGCAGGGTCGAGCCGAGGATTTTGTGCAGTATCTGTATGACAAAATCGCTCAGATTCGGGAAGGACTGGCCTCTGACTGGGTATGTCCGGATGGGATGACTGAGGCAGGTCTTGAGAGTGTTATCTGGGGGGAGTTCGATCCTGTGGCTCCCGAGGACATGGACAGGGTCCTGGGACGGCTGAACGCGACCACATGTTTATTGGACCCGTGTCCCTCCTGGTTGGTTCTGGCTTCCCGGGAGGTGACACGAGGCTGGCTCCAGAAGATCGTTAACGCTTCTTTGAGTGAGGGGGTCCTGCCGGCCGCTTTGAAAGAAGCGGTTGTGAGGCCCCTCCTCAAGAAGCCCTCTCTGGATCCGGCTGTTTTGGCTAACTATCGTCCAGTCTCCAACCTTCGCTTTGTTGCGAAGGTTGTTGAGAGTGTGGTGGCGCAACAGCTTCCCCGGTACCTGGATGAAGCTGTCTATCTAGACCCGCTCCAGTCCGGCTTCCGGCCTGGGCACAGCACGGAAACGGCATTGGTCGCGTTGGTGGATGATCTCTGGAGGGCTCGGGATAGGGGTTGCTCCTCTATCCTGGTCCTGTTAGACCTCTCAGCGGCTTTTGATACCATCGACCATGGTATCATGTTGCACCGGTTGGCGGGGTTGGGGGTGGGGGGCACCGTTCTGCGGTGGTTCTCCTCCTACCTCTCTGACCGGTCGCAATCTGTGTTGACGGGGGGGGCAGCGGTCGACCCCGAGGCACCTTGCTTGTGGGGTGCCACAAGGGTCGGTCCTCTCGCCCCTTCTGTTCAACATTTATGTAAAGCCGCTGGGTGAGATCATCCGTGGCTTTGGGGTGGAGTTCCATCAGTACGCTGATGACACCCAGCTGTACATCTCCACCCCAGGCCACCCCAACGATGCCCTTGAAGTGATGTCCCAGTGCCTGGAGGCCGTGCGGGCCTGGATGGGGAGAAACAGGCTCCGACTCAACCCCTCCAAGACCGAGTGGCTGTGGCTTCCAGCGTCCCGATATAGCCAGCTGACGCCATCGCTGGCTATTGGGGGCGAATCACTCGCCCCCACGGAGAGGGCTCGCAACTTGGGCGTCCTCCTGGACGCACGGCTGTCTTTAGAAGATCATTTGACGGCCGTGGCCAGGGGGGCTTTTTATCAGGTTCGCCTGATACGCCAGCTGCGCCCCTTTCTAGATCGGGACTCTCTACGCACAGTCACTCAGGCACTAGTCATTTCCCGCCTGGACTACTGCAACGCTCTCTACATGGGGCTCCCCCTGGGGTGCACCCGGAGGCTCCAGCTGGTCCAGAACGCGGCCGCGCGGGGGATTATGGGGGCGACGAGGCGCTCCCATGTGACACCTCTCCTGCGCGAGCTGCACTGGCTCCCAGTGGTCTTCCGGGTGCGCTTCAAGGTGTTGGTGACCACCTTTAAAGCGCTCCATGGCTTAGGGCCGGGGTATTTACGAGACCACCTTCTGCCACCAATAGCCTCCCACCGGCCAGTACGCTCGCACAGAGTGGGCCTCCTCAGGGTGCCGTCCGCCAGACAATGTCGGCTGGCGACCCCCAGGGGGAGAGCCTTCTCTGTGGCGGCGCCCACCCTCTGGAACAACCTTCCCCCAGAGTTACGTATAATAACAGACCTCCGGATTTTTCGTCGGGCCCTGAAAACCTATTTACTTCAACAAGCTGGGCTGGCCTGAGTTAAATTTTAAATTGATTTTAAATTGGGTTATCTTAATTTCGGCCAAAACATTTAATTATTTTAATATTGTTCTTAAATTTTGTATGCTTTGTTTTTATCTTGGCTGTGCACCGCCCTGAGTCCTATTTGGAGAAGGGCGGTATAGAAATTTAATAAATAAATAAATAATAAATAAATAAAAATGTGTAACTTGTTTTATCCTTTCCCAGAATTTAATTTTTATCTACTCTTTTAAAGCACGATGATGTACTGTAGCAAGAAAAATTCTGAACGATATTCAATTATCTATGTGGTATAAAGTTTTTAAAAGGGGGCATAATGGTAATGGCTGAGTAGTAAAAGACGCTAAGCTGCAAAACTCACAGTCCAGGTTCGAGACCTGGGTACTGCACAACGGGTTGAGCTCAGATTACTTGCCCCACCTCCTGCACACCTAGCCGTTTGAACAAATGCAAATACTAGTATATAAATAGGTACCATTTTGGCGGGAAGATAATAGTGTTCCATGCACCTCGGTGTATAGTCATGCTGGCCACATGACCACGGAAATGTCTTCGGACAACACTGGCTCTCTCAGCTAAGAAACAGAAATGACCACCACTCCCTAAAGTTGGAAACTACTGGACAGGGTAAACTTTTACCTTTATAAAGTTTTTACATGGGAGATAATTCCTTCAAATAAATATGTTGTATTCATTTATTTCTGAGGAACTTTTTTATATCTTAACTGTATATCCTACTTAGCAGGACACCGTTAAGTTGCCTTGCAAGTTATTCTCTAAATTAGATATTTTAGTTGGTATAGGAAATCATGAACATGCTTGGAGTAAACTGTGTTTTAATTGTGCTTGTATCAGACTGACCTCAGTTGCCAAATCCCTACTGTTAGTACAAAATTGTGCATGTAGCACAAACAGGACTAAAGCTGGTATTCTAGACTATACCTTCTCTATCTTACCTATGTCTTGAGTAAAAAAAAAATCTACCAGCCAATCTGGTGATGTCCCAAGCATATGGAATATTGCAATTTAGAACATAAGATATGTAAAACAGTGAAGTTTATAAATAAAAATATGAAATGAAGTGTAAGAGAGATTATGTTGGGGTCTATACAGCAAAACCAAAAGGAAAGTTTGTAATAAATCTAAATGAAGTAGTTTGAACTTGTGGAGTAGAGATATTGAATACAGAAGGGGGAAGGAATCTGTAGGCTTACAGTAAGTATGAATAGAAAGCCTAAAATACATGTCACAAAGTATGAATATGGATTGTTGTGACTTCATAAACATTATATGCTATTCTGTTTTAAAGAAAATAATGCAGGGAGTGGAAGATCGAATAGAATGGTGATTTAGAGTCTGCTTAGAGAAAGATCTCATTGTTTTGTCCCGAAGGTGCTTTTTCAAGAGGCAAGTGGATTTTCTTATTTTTCTTTGAAGACATTCCACTTCTCATCCAAGAAGTTTCTTCAGCTCTGACTGGAGGGTGGGGAATGGAAAGATTTATATTTCTTGCAGACAGCTGGTCATTTACATCCTTTTAGAGAGTCATTGAGGCCACTTGGAGGTTTATAACTCTATCCTCAAGGTCACCTGAGTAGTGCAAATGTATTTGGAGCCTTCTTGGAACTGGTTACCATGAGCAATTGAAGGAAATTCAATATGGCATTAGGCTGAGGGTAAATACAAACTTGATTTTTACTCTGGGTCACTGAAAGACACGACTGTCAGAAGAAAAAATGATGTTTGTTGATTTAGAGAAAGTATCCTCAACTTACAACAGTACATTTAGTGATCGTTCAAAATTATAACAGCACTGAAACAGCATTTTTCATATTTACAAACATTGCAGCATTTTCGTGGTAACTTGGTTCATATTTATGATGGTTACAGTGTCTTGGGGTTCATGTGATCAACTTTTACGACCTTCTGACAAGAAAAGTCAATGGAGAAGCCAGATTCTCTTAAGAACTATGTTATAACTTAATCACTGCTGTGATTCACTTTAAAATTATTACAAGAAAGGTCGTAAAATGGGACAAAACTCATTTAACAACTATTCTTGCTTAGCAACAGAAATGTTGGGATCAGTTGTGGTCATTAGTCGAGAATTACCTGTATATGATAAAATGAATAGGCATTATTTACGGAATGTCTTGAGTTAATATGGAGCTCACAATTGGTTGCTGAAGTTAATTCATTCTGTGGACAGAATATGATATGTATACAATGAAGGTTAACATTAAAAATGCTACATGGATGACTTTCAAGGACAAAAAGGTATGAATATGAGTAGTGAATTATATTGATGTAAATTTCATTTTCCTATCTCCTTTTCTTTTTTCTTACCACATAACTTTAATTTATTTGGCTTACTTCTGTGCTTTGCATAATACTGCTTATCTCAAAAGGAAGCCATGTGAGATATATAAAGGTAAAATCATTTCCAAGACAGTTTTCAAAATATAATCCTTTTTTTTAAAAAAAAGAAACACAGTAATAAACATTTATAAATTAATGAATATATAACCCAGATAGCAGTGAGATAAATACTAATATTCAGTTTAGAACCTAAGATAAAACCCAGGAAAGAAAAGACTGCCAAAAATGAGTTTTGAGTATTTTCTTAAAATATGATTGCTGATGCTAATTTTATAAACTACTGTGAGACTACCTTTGAATAAGCTTGGCTCCTTGTATTTCTATAATTATCCTCAGAAGTAGGAAAACAGAAAGATTCTCCATTGCTAACCCTAAAATTCGGGCAGAATAATTCAGAAAATCAAAGACATTATTGAATGTGGCTGTCATACCCTATACAATTAATGCATGTTCATTTTTGTTGTATTTTCTAGATGGGAGGAGCTTCCAAGTAAGATATTTTGTTACATGCAACAATTGAGCATTGTGCATATGCAGCCATATATGCCTGTGTTTCAAATGCATTAAAATAAAATATAATATTTAGCACATTGAGGCTAATAGAAACTATACTTATCTATAAACAGCTTCCTATTACATATTCCAAGATAATTTTAAAGTAAATTTACATTTAAATGATGGCAAATGATGGTCAAACCATTATAATTTTAGTACGGCTTCCACAACTGCCAAGTTGACGTATGAGACTAAATATATTATTTGTAATTACAAGAAGTTATTATAATACATGTACATACTGCAATTAGTAAATAACTATAAATAAATGTGTCAGTGGCCTGGCTAAAAGCCATCCCTAATTGCATTGTCTCTTCATCATCTTTTTTCTCTTAAATTGAGGGAGAAAAGGATGGAAGAGAGGCACTTGCCACTGCCTCTTTGAAGAACATTTGCACAGTCACTGAATAAATGGCCATATGTCAAGGTCTATCTGTAAATCGAGGCCTGATTGTTCAAGCTTAAAGAAGCTGAGCTTGTCACCTGGAGAGCTGACAGCCCAGTTCAAGACTCAAGCTCCACGCAATGGGTGAGTTCCTACTATTTGCACCAGCTCCTGCCCACCTAGCAGTTTGAAAGTATGCAAATGAGAGCAGGAACCACTTAATAGGAACCACTTCCATGGGAAGGTAACACCTTTGGCCTATAGTCATGCTGGTCACATGACCAAGAAAATTATCTTGGGACGATGCTGGCTCCCTCAGCCAAGAAATGGAGAGGAGCACCATGTCCTAGAGTGAGACACAACTGACAACTTTATCTTTTTACCTGTAAATCTGTGAGTCATTAATATACCATAAAACCATATTTCTTACTAATAACTCTACTTCTTTATATATTTCATCTTTGTTTCCTAAACTCCTACCATGAACATATTCTATCTGTAGTGAATGCTGTAGACAAAAGCTAGGCTTTACAAGTAGTTCTTGATTTACAAACATTCATTTGACAAATATTCAAAGTTATAATGGCATGGAAAAATGAGACTTATGGTTGGTCTTTGGACATAGTCACATGACCAAAATTCAGTTGCTTGGCAACCATCATAAATTTATGGTAGGTGCAGCATCCCTGGGTTCTGGGATCACCATTCATGATCTTCCAACAAGCAAAAGTAATGGAGGAAGGTGGATTCATTTAATGATTGTGTGATATGTGGTGATTTGCTTAACAACAGCAGCAGAAAAAGCTGTAAAATCAGGCATAGCTCGCTTAATACCTGCATCACTTAACCACAGAAGATGTGCTCCAAATTCTGGTTGTGTCAAGGCCTACTTGTATAACCCAGTGGAATTTTCAGAGCATACCTTGAGCATACCTTTATATGCCGCCCTAAGTCTTCGGAGAGGGGCGACATATAAATTGAATTAATTAAATTAAATTAAATTAAATTAAATACCTTGGCTACTTTATCAAAATGGCCATTATCGGAAGTCCTTGACTATTTACAAAATGATTGCCGTGAAGGCAAGACTAGTCACAAAAATCACGTCTTTCAAAAGACAGACTCCTGTCACTTCCTTTATCACATGAGACATATAGTTTTTTTTCTCCTGTCATATAGGCATAATTCTAAAAAAGCTCTAACATTTATATTAATATCTCATATAAGCTGTAGGGTCTAGGTGAGGCCAAGAACTATTATTTTAAATAAATATTGTGCTGTAGGCCAGTGATGGCGAACTTCTCACGTGTGCTCATCAGGGCCGTGACCAGGAAAAGGAGCTGCCCAGGGGACATACATGAGCCGAATAAGGTACTTCCAGTTTAGCGTGCCGACCAGCAAGTCTTCTGGTTACTGCTGCGCATGCACACGTGCCAATCAGCTGGTGGCCACGTGCTCATGGCGCACATGCTAACATGCATGTGTAGACCAGTCTGGCCAGATGCTTCTAGCCCCAGAGGAGGAATCCGCAGTTCTGCATTGGGGGGAGGAAGTGTTTATCTCAGACTTTTGAGATGGGAAGGGCAAGAATGAGGGGCAGTACCAATGAGAATTCTCCCTGCTTGAGCGTCATCGGTTTCTGGGCAGAGTCCTTTGGGACTTCAGCTGAAAGAGGAGAGACAGTTCTTCAGAGAGAGAGAAGCAGAGAAAGTGGAAGGTGGATCTTGGCCTGAATAACCAACTTGGGGTTCTTCTCTGCATGGAACTCTCTCCTTAGTGGATGAAGTCAAGGGAGACTCTGCCCGGAGACCGATGATGCTGCAGAAAGGAGAATTCCCATTGGTCCTCCTTCTTTTTGGACACTCCCAATTCCAAAGTTCAGGGAAGCCCCATATACCGGCTCACAGACCAGCTCTTCCAGTTTCTGACACTGCCACACGCCCAAGGGCCAGCTGATTATCGTGTGCTCATGCACATCAGTAACCCGGAAGAGGAACGGCTGCTGCAGTGCGGGCCAAGCGACATGGCTTCGTGTGCCACTTTGGGCACGTGTGCTATAGGTTCGCCATCATGGCTATAGGCTGTGCTTTGCTTTACTCTGCAGCACCCTTGCTTCCCATTTATATATGCTAACTGTCATGCCCCCGTTGGAGCCTGAATCTGTGGGCGAAGACGAGCTGGAACTTAAGCCGACAGAGATTGAGGAAGCAATTTCGTTGGCATCGGAGAAAAATGGGGAAGGCCAGGGCCTTTCAGGATTAGAACAGCTTGTAGACAGGGAGGGACAGGGACAGGAAGACTATGACAGACAAAGATCAGGCAAAGAGCAAGGACCATCCCCTCCTGATCCGAGAGCACAGAGAGTGGAGAGAAGGTGAGAACAGCGCAGACTGAGCAGACTACTCGGGAGAAGACTGCCCCGCCAATCTTCACAAGGTATACCTGGGGAATGAGACTTAAGGAGATGCTGTTTGTCAGGAACAAACGCTGAGTTCCTGAAGTGTTGAGTGCCGACGTTTGAATGTTCCAAGAGTCCCTGCATTCTTTCTGGCTTCCTGGACTAATTAACTGGATTCTTTGCTTCCTGAACTACTTGATTTGCGCTGCTGGATTTATTGCTGTGCAGCCTTGATATAGACAGAGCTGGGCTAGACTATTTGCAATAGTCTAGCCAATTTGGGGGGGGGGGTTGTTATCACTTTGCTCTGGGACTTGCCAGAAACTTGGGAGCATTTGGGGAAATTTAGAGCAATAAAGGGATGGTTTAAACTGCCAGATGCCGGTGTGAACTCTGTCATCACACTAACTTAAGAATCCAAAATAATAAAATTATATGGGGTATGAAGCTTGATAGGCATTAAGAAAAGTGTTTGTGTGTACATTGATGTTCATGAGACAATATTGTAGTCTTCCTCTGATAAGTCTACATCCATCACAACCACTGATCATCCGTAACAAGCTGCTACAAACATTCAGACTATTTGTAAATGATGGAAACTCTGATTTTTTTAAAAAAATGTTTGCTATACATTTGTAGGCAAATAACAGAAAACGTAACATAAATCCATTCCAGTTTGACAGTTCCTCAAATGTTCTGCATGTTGCACCCTAGTCTTTTTATTTTTTTTCTTGAGATTAAGTATAGAGTGCTAAACTTTAAAACAAATTCCTGTCAACTCTGCAAATTTATTTATTACAAGACAGAGCAGTGAAGCATAGTATGACCTATTCTTTAGTGTTTTGATTGAACATTTGACCTTCCTTCTCAGCCAAAATATGTTTTCTCCAAGACATGGCATACCAACCAGAAAAGCATGTACCTAAAAAGTAGCCTTTAAATATAGGAAGGTGGTAAAGGCAGATAAAAGACAGAGCTTCATTAAAAAAAAATCTCATCTACATTATAATCAATTAATCTTTCTGGTTGCGAAGACTGCTCTGAAAATCCAAATGTTTAAATATATTTTGGGTAGCAGGGGATGAAGTTTACTTTTTCGATTTCAGAGTGAAATAGTCATAGTCCCAATATTTTTGCCACTTTGCCCTGATTATGGAAAATGTTGTTCTGCACTGATTGCTAGTGAGGTCACAACAGGCCGTATACTCACATTCCCCACAATGCATCATTTTCTCCCCTCTCTCTTTTTGTTATGGGCAGCAAGCAGGCGCATCCAATGCTGTATTACTTTCTTCTTTCGTTCATGACGATGTCACATACAGGCTCTGCAATCCTGAAAAAGAAGCATTTCCCAGGTTTTGAGGACAGAGGTACTCTAACCAATCCATCAATGCTTTGTGTGCTAATGATAGATTCACGCATAAGAGACACCATAAGCAGTGTGAGCAGCAGGCATGAAAAGGAGTGAATCAAGTGTCAGCAGTTGAGATCTGAAGGACTGTAAGGCTGTGATTAGAATTTTCAATCAGAGTTTCCACAATTCATCATGTTACTCAGAAAGGAATGATGGGCTATCCCCCTTTTCTTTTTAACAGACATCTTCCTTCAACTGTTTCTCTCCCTCCTCTAATATTAGCATATCAGTAAGTTTCTGAGACTTAGGGATGGGTGGGGTGGGGGAGCTCACTCAGTTCCATTTATAGCACAGATTTACAGTAAAGAGAAGGAAGCAGACGATGTAGCAGAAAAATATCGCTTTCTGTTTCCTTTTGCAGGCACAAAAATCTGTAATAAATTTGATTTCACTGTAAAAGAAAATCATTCAAGTGTTGAGATGAATTTTATAGGATTAAAGAATCAAAAGTACTTTAGTCTTTTTCCATGGGACTGTATTCCTTCTTCAAGATTACTGTCCTTTTAGATCACATGGGATATCTATGCGAACATTCTAACTCTGGGATCCTGTATCTGTAGGGTAACTTTATTTGGAAAGGCAGAATACCATAAAAAAACCTATTTTAAATGTAATCATAGCATTTAGAAAATCTGAATAAATTTAAAAAGAGGGTACATAATTCCTTAGGTTTTAAAAGCCTGTTTAATACGGATTCAAGGAATGAAAATGTGTTTATTTTAACCAAGAACGTATTAGATCAGTCATCATTAACAATGAAACTGTTTACAGTGCTTTCTTAGTGCAATCCCATTTTCTATGTTTGGCCAGATGGATAAGCTACAGCATGACAACTAAATATACTTTGATATTAAGGTCCAATAAAATGACATTTTCAGAAATTAATACAGCTTTAGTACCAAGAATGCACAGGCATCTCTTTAAAAAAATTGCTTGAGAAGCATATCAAACAAGGGCCATGATAGCAAACAAAATGATGGAAATTAAGCCACTTGCCTGTTTAAATTCTTGTATTTAAGCACCAGTTTAAATGCTAAATATTTACTCCATTTTCTGACCCAGAATACAATCCAACTAATTGTGCAGCCAATCATGTATTTATTTCACTCAATTTATATGGCCACATATCTCACCAGGATGACTCTGTGCCATTAACAACAGTTAAAAACATAAACAACATCTACATAAAATGTATTTGCTGCCTATAAGATAAAAGCCAATCAAACAATTAAAATAGCCATTCCCTGGTCTCTAATTGACAATCCAATGCTGGGAATACATCCAGGTCTTCAGAGCTTTGCAAAAGACTAGCAGGATCAAGGCCAATCTACTCTCTGGAGGAATGGTATTCCAGAGAGAAGGTGCCATGACAGAACTTTTGTATCCTCTGGACTGCCAGATGACAGTCCTCCATCAATGGGAACCATAACCTTCTTTTTTCTGCCAGATGTGATCGGATGAGTAGAAACAATCAAGGGGAGGTGGTCCCATAAATAACCAGGCCCTGTGCCATGAAGGTCTTTACAGATGACTACTAGTGAATTGCACTCTGAAGCATACTGGTAACCAGTGCAACTCATAGGGCAGAAGTAGAACATATGCACACCACGGGGAGTCCATAACTGCCCCATTTAAGACCAGCTGCAGCATCTGTATGTTTTTCAAGGCCAGACTCATGTAGAGTTACTTGCAATAATCCACTCAGGAGGTGACAAAAACATGAAGGACTGTGTGCAGAGCCTCTTGCAATTGGCATACAATACAACAGAACGATGTGCAAAAGCCCTCCAAGCTGTCCAGAAAGACACCCAAATTGCACATGGATTTTGTTTGGGACAGTGCAAACCCATTCAGAACAAGAAAGGAAAACTATCTAGAACCAAAAAAATCCAAGCAGGGTTGGATTGAAACTTGGTCTTCCCTATATCCAGGATCCTACCACCTCCAGACAACAAGACAGTGCAGGATACTCTGATGATATCTCATCTGGTGCCATGGAATCTCACCCAGCAGCTTTGTGTAGATCTTAAGCAACAGTGTAGAGTGTGTCAAGTCTTGAAGAACCCCAGAAACCCCAGGAGCTGTGTGCTAGTAACACTTTCCTTTTCATCAACATCAGCTGGAACCAGCTTCAGAAGAAAGAAGAGAAACAGTGCAACACAATGCCATTCACTGTTGAACCCTGAAGCTGGGCCAGAAGGTAGCTTTTATGTGGATGTAATTCTAACATAGAGGGCTATAATAAAGTAGTAATTTATATGGGAATTATCTTTCCCTTTCTTCTTCTTCTATTTCTCATATTTTTATAGTGAACCATAGAACTAAGTATTTGGTTATTCAAACAAATATTTGATTTTCTGAAACAAGCATGTGGTCAAAAACTGAAGCCCATTCAAAATCTGATCTTTGGGGGCCAATTCTGAAATTAGTAATTAACTTCAGTATATTTTATTTTAAGAAATCGTATCTGATAAAACCAAGGAATCCAAATTACGCTTTTAATTTGAATACAATGAGGGTATATCTGGAGGTAAGCAAGCAATAAATAAGAGTGATGTGATTGCATTCACAATAAAAACAGAGTCATAGAGAGAAGCTAAAGTAAGAACTTTTGCCAAAATCCCAGGTTTACTTTGTTTGCATCCCTGAAAGGTAGATCACACTTTGGTGCTGCGACTGCATATTACAAATCTTTAAATAATATTCATGAGCTCAGCTCTTGTAAATTAGGGATATATCAGGGGCTAAAATTTAAGTCATAGTGAGAACGCTGCATAGAAGCATTTCAATCTGAACTATTACCATGATTCTCATATCTATTCTTTGTCAGTATCTAAACAAATGTGATAATAGACTGAAAAACAGTATATCTATTTCTTTCCCTAGTAAATATCAACTGCACTCAAATCCTCTCCTTTCAAATAATCCTGGAGTTTAATCTTTTAAAGGCCTATTTTGATCTTTTCCTTGGCAGATAACATCATTCCCATTTGCTAACCATTCCAGATATTCTGAGCAGCAGGTCAACTGTAATTCTGTCAGTCGGCAAGCAAAACATATGTGGATTACTATAAAGAGATTTGCATATTAACATTTTAACTAGACTGACAGGTGCATAGTAAAGATCTCATGTGACAGTTCTACCATTGAGTGAACTATTCCAACCTTCTGTCAGGCATGGAAGCAGTAAACAATTGTTGACATCAAAGCCTTGTTGATATGAATAAAGCTATTATCACATTAGGTCTAGGATCTACTAAATTACCAAAAGAAACAGAAAATGGTTCTTAACAAAATGAAAATTTATTAAATTGAGAGCCATAATGAATATTCACTTTTGGATTCCAATGGTTTCCCAAATTATACTATAATATATATTGACAACATCGTGCCAGTATAAATACTAACAATCAGTATAAATACTAACAAGTACTCTTTAAGGCAGAAACCAATATTTCTGAACTTGGGCAATTTATCTATGGGTTTCAAATTCCAAACTCAGCACGGCCACTGCTGAGCCTTTTAAAGTCCACATATCTAATCTATAATTTGCCTAGGAAAACATTTCCACAAATTATAGTTAACAAACCAAATTGGGCCATATAAGATATACCGTGTTTTCCCGAAAATAAGACCCTGTCTTATATTTTTTTGAACCCTGAAATAAGCGCTTGGCCTTATTGCCATGCGCTCAAAAGCCCGATTGGGCTTATTATCAGGGGATGTCTTATTTTGAGGGAAACAGGGTAATATAAAACCAAACAATCAAATCAAGGTGCTGGAAAAAGGTAAGCAGGATTTTAAAACTGGAAGAAGAAATATCAATAATCTTATGCTATGGTTTTGGCTGCCTGGTGCCCAAATGTAGATCACAGGACCGAGGGGATGTTGCAAAGGTTGTAAGTGAGAGTACTGATTGCAAGTCACTTTTTTCAGTGCTTTTATTACTTTGAATGGTCACTATAGTATACAAATAGTTGTAAACTGAGGACTACCTGTATATAACTCAATGCAGTAAACATATGTAATACTCCAATTTTTCCACAGCAACCCTGTAAAATGGGTTGGGCTGACAGTGAATGACTGGCCAAAGTCACCCAAATGGGTCTCATGAATAAGGAAGGTCTAGATCAGGGTTGTCAAACTCAAGGCCCACGGGCCAGATCCACACTGCGAGGTGATTAGATCTGGCCTGCAGGGCCACCATGGAAACAGTGAAGGACCGGCCCACAGTGCCTCTTCCAGTGAAAATGGGGTCCAGGGGGGTCTGCGTGGCCCCCTGAGCTCTGTTTTCACTGGCAGAGGGCTGCAAGAAGCCATTGCGGCTGAAAACAGGGCCTGTGAGCCCATTTTCGCTGGCAGAGCCTCGGGCCACCACAGGCACCCTCAACACAACTGACATCAAACTGGCCATGCCCAACCCGGCCCCTTGAGATCAAACACAACCGTGATGTGGCCCTCAGTGAAACTGAGTTTGACACCCCTGGTCTAGATAGTCTCTATGTTTCTAGGCCAGCACCTTAACCACTACACCAACTTGCTCTCAATAACATTGGGAAAGGTGGAAGGAAAGAAAAGGGGATACACAATGGCAAGATTGATTGACTCAATTACAGCAGCAATAGGCATACAACTGGAATACCTGAAAGACAGGAGAGATAAGATCCTCAAAGAGAAAATACATCTCTGGTCACCAGAACTCAATACTGACTTAATAGCATATAATCAATCAATATTATGCATAGCCAGATTTGTGAAATAGTTCTTGCATCAGAATAGGAACACAATGTTCCCCATCCAGATCCCCACAGCCTCACTGACTCTGATTTACATTTACATTTACAAATGAGCATTTGTTTTCATTATAACAAAACTGCTAATGATTGGCTATGGGTCCTAGACATATGTTTAAGAACAGAACAATGACCCTTTCCCAGAAATGAGTGACTGAAATGATATTGAAAGAATAATGCAAACAACTTTCCTTGATTATGAAATATATTGTACCCTATACACAATAGCAAAAGCTAACCCAAATATCTACAAAATTATCTGGTCTGTATTTTTAATCAACTTGATTTGCACCTTTTTTGCAGTTATTCAATTTGAATAAAATACTCATATATTACATTTAGAATCCCTACTCTCCTAATGCAACTTCAACTATTGTTATACAGATATAAATATACACATACACACACGTGTGTATGTGTGTAACTATGTATGTATATGTGTACAAAAATAATTTGAGTCAAGATTACTACTTTGCTGCTCTACTTGCCATTACATGTTTGCTGCTACTCTTTCTTTTGAAGCTTATGTTAATAGTGTGAACCATAACTATTTTTTTCCAGCAGCTAAAACACCAAATGAGTATTTGAATAATCATTTATTCAAATAAATAACCCTAGCCCTAAATTATTCTGGCTTTCAGCCGATCTATGGTCATAGAAGGAAAATTCAACGGTATACTACCACAAAATAATTTGTACTCTTGTCCAAATTAGAAGAATCAAGAGAGCTTCACACATTCTGTTCTTCTTATCAACTATGGCATTCTGAATTAATAATGCTCCTATTAGTTAAACACTAATGCAATTTATATATGCAGCAAATACCAGAAGAGGTTGCTTGGTATCATTTGTTGAAGAACAGTTAAGGAAAAACAATTCAAAAATCACAACTGCTTTGAAAACAGACTGAAAAAGGGAGTCCGAATATTCCCTTTCCCACTGCATCTATTTTTGGACTTTTCAGAAGTCAATACTGCACTCTGTATGTTTAACTGCAATGTAAAAACAGCACATTTTAAGCTGTTGTTAGCCATTATTATTGCATTGTAGAAACAAGCCCTTTTTGAATATCATATAAAAGGCATCTTTCACCTACCTCCGCATGCTTTTGTACTATTATTATCCTATTATTATCCTACCCTATCGTAAAAATTATCTTTTAACCCACTACTCTTATCCCCATTGTGCATTTTATATTTGAGGTTTTAGTTTTCAAACTTTTATGAATTTTAGACTATTATATTTTATTAAGTGTCAGAAGTGAGAGACCACAAATGCTCATATGCCTGGAAGGAATAAGAACACAACATGACAAAAGCAACCACAAAGAGCTGCAACAAGAAGCGCCCTAGAAAAACTTCAAAGCAACTAGAAGATAAGCAACCAAAAAAAACCTACAGCTGTCTTAACAACAAAAAGAAGGCATGTAAGTCTACCTTGCCTCTTAAATCAAGAATTGATAAGTATCTCACCTTATTTGATTGGGACTCTGACAAGCTCTTATCCTCTGATGGGGATTTAACTGTGGTAGACAAAAAGGGAGAAGTAGCTGGAATGGAATCTGAGACCGATGAAATGGATTTAACCTGAAACTCATTAGAGTGAACGCAGATTTGTCCTTAGTGTCTACTTACTGCCCACACAGTCATATCTATATTGGATCAGCTGACAGCGGCCAATAAAAAGCTAGAGGAAATAAAAAAATGCTAGCAGAAGTATTCCCTAGGCTTGTAAAGGAAGGTGAGACAATTGGTGAGAATGGCAATAAGGGGAGAACCTTGGCCCCCAAGACTGTGACCACTATAATATACTCCAGTACAACTGATAAGCAAAATCAAAGTTTTAACATCAGAAGACCCTGTGAAACATATGTACTTCAACCAGGGGTGGGTTCTACTTATCTTTACTACTAGTTCGCATCACACCCGCGCGCGCTCTTTTGCACATGCGCAGATCACTTCTGATGACGTCTGGGTCAGTGGGTGGAGCCTCCTGCCGGTTTTACTACCGGTTCTTGTGAACCGGTCTGAACCGGGGGCAACCCACCACTGACTTCAACTGATTTGTGTGGATCATTTCTGTTATATACAGAAATGATCCACATAAATATTCAAAGATGGAACATAAAAAAGGGCCTTCCTGAAATTTCTGCCACAGTTACTCAGGTGTAAAGTAATACCAACCAAACTAACAGAGATAACGCACCTTCTGCCCTGCCAAGGCTTTAAGAGGCTTGTGCTTAGTACTACCCTAAATGCTCTTAAGATTCAAGCACTTTCTACAGAGATTTGGAATTGTGCCAACTAGAGTATTTCAAAATATCTATGCCCACCCCCTCCTGGCTCCTGGGAAGCTTGCCAAGGCAGAACCAGGACGATACATCCAGGCCTGTTTCTGATAACAATGCTTCCAATAATATGGGAAAAAAATCCATCAGGCCGAAGCAGGGAGATAAATTTGACACCATGCAATCTCTTACTAGGCCTTCTCAGAGGAGCAAAGGAACTTAATGTAAGACCTTGATTATATCAAATCATTATATTGGGGAGTTGATGGAATATTTGCTATCCTCTGTGATATGTGCAAGCTCAATAAAACCCAATCAAAAACTCAAAAAGGAAACAAAAAGACCAAAATATCACCTTGCCAGCAATCTATATGCACCACAAAGCCACCAAGAACCCTGCCACCAACACAGATTGGGCAAGCCACTTTTATAAAAAGGCAGTGAATCCCACTCACTTCTAGCACTGATTATGTTCCATAGTTGGGTAATGAAATGTCAAGCTCAAGGACCACCAAGGACCTCACAGTTCAATCCCGCGCTACAAATATTCTATTTTATTGGTATTTGATTTACTACTATTGTATTTATGAATTTTGATAGATTTTATGTGCATAAGTGACTGTAAGCAGAATCTGCCAATCCAGGAACGCATGCAATGCAACTGGTGCAAAAGACAGAGCTGTGCAGACATCCTCCTAGCCACAACTGCCACCTGCTCATTCAGCAGGACTCATGAATCTAGGAGGATCTTCCCCAAAATGTGCACTTGGTGTTTCTGGGACAGAAAGCCAACACCAAAGAGAGCATAGTTCTTGAACCAGTAGGCTCCAAAATCCAGAGCAGTCAATCTTGATAGCATTTAGCTGAAGTCTTTTATTCCCCATCCAGATCCTTACAGCATCCAGACCATGGGATAAGATGTTTACAGTATTATTTAATTAACCAGGTATGGAGATATATAATTGTCATCAGTTTACTGATAACACTTGGCTCCATGGCTATAAATCAGTTCAACCAATGTCCTCATATAGACATTTGAAAGAAGAGGAGAAAGCACCAAACCTGTGACACCTACACAGTAGGAGTCAAGGGCCAGATGTCTCCTCCCCAATCACCACCTACTGGAATCGACCCATAAGGAAAGCAGGGCTGATCCTGAACTGATCCCATTCCTTGGTCTCAGTCCTGACTGGAAAGAATGCAGATAATCTGCTTCCTCCAAGATGTTACACAACTACCTTCTCTACCATCTTTGTCAGAAAGGGAGGAGAGATATTGGATAAAAATTCTCCCATATGATGGGATCCAATGATGGCTTCTTAAGGAGGGGGCAAATGAATGCTTCTTTTTTATCTTGGATGAAGTTCCTTATTTTTTTTAAAAAAAAATTGTTTTTAATTTTTTAAATTGAATTAATTTTTTCACTAAGCCAGTTTAAAGTGACCAGTCCAACATGGGAATGTTTGTTGCAATCTTCACAAAAGATAAGGCAATGAACCAGATTTTGATTGTGATGATTAGTTGTCATGGAGATATGATGCTTGTTGTGGCCAAGGTTATTGGAAGCCATTAAAATGAAAGTGCCAGAAACAAGAAGATAATTTGGGGAGGTGGGGGAGAAGCAGCTTGTCTTTTTATTTTGCTTGCTTGAGACTCCTCCACTTTTGGATTAAAAATGGCTATTAGAAAAAATAGTAAGAAAGGACAGGAGAGACTCATTAGAACAACTAGCTGTAAAATTGTTACACAAGGTATTTCAGAAACTTTTTGAGCAGATTGGGAAAAAATCTGATTGGATGGGAAATGGATGCTTTTGAAAAAATAATGGATGTAAGAATCATAAATTTAAGAGAGGAAATAAGATGTAAAAAACAGAAAGTCTGCAAAGCAAATATCTGGAGAGGTAAAACAAATTAATGACCAAATGAAGATTTTAAAGAGTAAGGTAGAGGTTTAAGGAAGAGTTAGAAAGAGAACTGGATAATCTATCTTTACTGGAATCAAGAGGAAAAGAATTCTGTTTGAGATTTAGAGCTGTTCCAGAGGTTCCAGATAAAAATATTGAGAGAGGCTTATTAATGTATTGAAAAATTTTATTGACAAACTAGAAAGGATGAAATGGATAAGAATTATAGAATAAATTCCAGATTTGCCAGAATGAGGAATGTACCTAGAGATATTTTGGTGCATTTTATTAAAATGAAGACAAGAGATCAAGTCCTGCAACAGCATTTTAACACAAGATTGAAAATGGATAATGCAGATAACTGTTCTGAAAGAGATTGCTATTAGACTTGTGCATAAGGGTTCTCTTTGATCTGATGGATAATTTAGAGTTGGTTTATGTAGAGACAGACGACAGTATACTTACTTTTCAGAAAGACACAAAACTTTTTCAAAAGTAGACATGGTTTGGTTTTCAAGACTTGACTACTAAAATTTCTAAGGTAGAGATTTCACCAAAGGCTTTTTCAAATCATAATCTTGGGGGAGGGGTTGGTTTATAAAAGAAAATATAGTTCTTTCAGATGAAAATTGGGTTTTAAGATTCAGAAGAATCTCAAAAGAAGGTAAAATATTCCAGTGTCATAACTATGACAATGAATTATAAGTTATTTCAAAATAACTATGTTAACACACATTGAAGTTTAGAAAGATATGTCAAAATGAAATAAATTATAATTGTCACTGTTGGGTAGAATTTCGGTGATTAAGATGAAATGTTTTACCTAGAATTTTATTTATATTTCAGAATGCTTGCTTTGACAACTGATCAACATTTAAACAATGGTAGTAGAATACATCTAAATTTATATGGCAGGGGAAAAAAACCATGAGTTAAATATTTACAATTATGTTCTACTTTTAAAAAGATTTTTTCACAAAATGATGTATTGTTGGTATCTGTCACTAGAGAAATTTTTCAGAATATATAAAATTACCTTGAATCTTTGTTGGACATGAACAATAAGGGATATTCTCTCATGTTTGATGAATATGTAAAAAAGCTAAAAATAATTGGATACAAATATATACATTCATTCAGATTTTAAAAAGTAAATTAAAACCAGAGGCTTTTCTTTTAGGAATAATAGACAGGCAACTGGGGGGAAACAAGTCATGAGATTTTCTTTTTATATATGATGACTGCAACATGATTATTATATGCTCAAAAGTGGAAAGGTTTGACAATGGAGGAATGATTGGTAAAGATGATGAAACTTGCAGCAATGGCTAAATTAATTTCGTTGATCAAAGAAAAGACAATAATTACATTTATGAATGAATGGAACCCCCTTATAGACTTTTTGCATGAAAACAGGGGGGGAAATGCCATTATGATTTGTGGTTTTGATTTGGAATTTGGCAATTGAAATTTTCTGTTGGTTAATAGAAAAAGATAATTCTTTATTTTAATCATAGTGTAAGACATAACCTTGTACCCATATTTAAAATCTGCTGAAAAGAAAATTGGAAGCTTTTTTTCTCTTCTGTCTTGTTTTTCTGCATTTTTGACTTTTCTTTCTTCTTTCTTTTCATTATCTGTATTTGTTTAGGTGAGTTTTTATGTTGTCTTTAAAAATTTTACAGGTAGTCATCAACTTATAACTTGTCGCTTAGCGACTGTTCGAAGTTACGACAGATCTCCCCCACCCCCAACTTACTTATCACATGATTTTTGAAGTTACAATGGACTTACATACACCCAAGGTCATGTGATCACATTTTGGACTCTTAGCAACTGGTTCATCTTTACACTCATTTGCAGCATCCCAGTTTATGTGGCTGCAATTTTTAATGATTTCAGAATTTACTTCCAATTTCCAGCAGAAAAATTCCCATTGGGTAAAATAGATTCATGTAAGACCACTGCATTCACTTAATGATCACAGAATTTGCTTAACTGCTGCTGCAAAAAACTTGTAAAAATCATACCCGGTCACATGGTGTCCTGTTTAATGACTGCGATAATTTTTGATTACAATTCTGGGCTCAATTATGGTCGTAAAACAATTGATACTGGTAGTCCTTGACTTACAACAGTTCATTTAGTAACTGTTCAAAGTTACAAAGGCACTGAAAAAAATGACTTGTGTCCAGTTTTCATACTTAACAACATGGCATATGATCAGAATTTAGATGCTTGGCAATTGACATATATGACAGTTGCAGTGCCTTGAGATCATGTGATCTCCTTTTGCAATCTTCCAAAAGCAAAGTCAATGGGGAAGCCAGATTAATTTAACAAGAGTTTGACTAATTTAATAACTACAGTGATTGACTTAATCTGTTTTAACTGTGGCAAAAAAAGTCATAAAATGGGGCAAACTCACTTAACCAATGTTTCACTTGGCAACAGAAATCTTGGGCTCAATTGTGGTCGTAAATCAAGGACTACCTATATCGTAAACCTTTCAAAATACACTTATTTTTTCCTGCAATTTACCTACAAGAATACAGACAAATTCATTTTCCCTCAGGCATTCCTTAAACAAATAAATCACTGTGTTCACTGACTGAAATATTTTGCCACCCATCAAATTGGTTCTCTTGTTTTTTTTTAACCACTCTCCCTGACCTAAATATCAGAGGACAGTGATTAAATTTTTATAGCATACATGGCAGTCATAAGTTTAAGTGAGCAATTAGGCACAAATAATAGTTCTCTATAAAATTCAACTAAATGCTTGATGTCATTTTGATAAACTTTACTAAAATATGTAAGTATATAGTACTACTACTGTTTTCACCACCTTTATTTTCTCTATTGCACAAGCTAATTGAATAGCTTTAGCACCTAACATAAAAGAAATACTAAACAAAAATTAGCACCCTACAGATCTGTAGAACTTTGTAGTAAGTATAATGTACCATCATAGTGATGGGTTCTGTCTGGGAAAGCCAAGTTCAAGATCTAATTTAACCATGGAGCTCCCCAAGTCTTTATCCAACAAATTTCACAGGGTTATGGCAACTGAATCTATAAAATAAGGGAAACTCCTATCTGTGCTGCTTAAACATCAGGAAGAGCACTGGCACAGAAATGTAATACAATAAATATGGAACTAAACATTCTTTGTCCTGTTTTGTTTTTATTTTTTCCAATTAGTTTTGAATATATTGTTTGAAGTAAGAGAAAATAAAATGATTAATTTTATCAATTAGTACAAGTAGTTCTTGACTTACAATTGAGCCCAACATTTCTGTTATTGAGACATATGTTAAGTGAGTTTTGCCCCACTTTATGACTTTTCTTGCCAGTTGTTAAGTGAATCATTGCAGTTGATAACCTGATTGTTAAGTGAATCTGGCTTCCCCATTGACTTTGCTTGTGAGAAGGTCATGGGGATGCTCTAAAGGTCATAACTGTGAAAAGTGGTCATAAGTCACTTTTTCAAGTGATGTAACTTTGAACGGTCACTAAATGAACTGTTGTAAGTCGAGGACTACCTGTATAACACACAATCTAATATAGGAAAAAGTTTTACATATTTAAAATAAATTATCCAAAGATAGAAGTTAAATGAAGTGACAGGTTTTTCAAGGCATATGGATCAACAATTAAGCAAACAAGCCAAAATGCATAATTGGTATGTATCTATTATCTTATTTCGTAATGTGTATGTCCATACGGCCAATCTTATTTAATAAAAAAAGATGAGCTTTCTATTTTTTTTAGCTGGTTCAACTGATAAGAAAAGTCAATACTCAAATGAAAAGTGGGTACCCTTAAAATTGATTAAATATATAAATAAGTTACAATGAATGTGCTCTAGACAGTATCACAGATTTTATTTACAGTAACCAAGCATCTTTATTAACCATAAACATGATCATTCAGTGCAAGCACTATGTAGAAATTAGCAGCCTACAAATATTGTCTTATGCATCTAATAAGAGAAATATGTAAATTATATGGATGTAACATTTAAAAATTGTTACAGTATAATCTGGTCCCCACTGGACATAAATGTTTTGATTGAAGAATATCTATTAATCCAAAATGACTGTTTGAATTATCAAGTTGGGATTCACCTTATTTAATTATTATGAATTCTTCGATGCCACTTCAATCATTTGAATACAGTTCATTCCATAAGGTTTTTAAACTACCAAAAAGTCTCTATAGTAAGAGACTTATGGGGAATCAAATGAAAGCTTCTGCAGAGATCAGAAATTCTTCTCTCTGGGGTTGGCTCCAGTCAATTTGAGTCAAATTGTTTGCAGTCAAAGTTTCTCAGATCCCTGGTGGTGGATTATCTCAAGACTCTACATTCTTGTCCCTTTCTGTTAAACATGTGTATGATGCTGCTAGGTGAAGTTATTATTTACCAGTTTGGGATCAGATTTCATCAATATGCAGATTGTAATCAAAGAAATATCGTATTTCAACACAGATCTACCATGGGATGCCTGGAGGTTGTGGGGTATTGAACAGAGAGGAACTGGCTGAAATTCAATCATGACAAGACTGAGTAGGAATATTTCATCTTTGGTTCTCAATAGGATTGCACTTTCCCCTTCAGGAATGGTGTGCCATTTATAGTTTTTCTTCAACACACAGTTCCTGCTTCAGTAGCAAATGGCAGATGTGGTTAAGAAAACTTTAACACAAATTTATCTTGTATGCCAATTATGTCGTTACATGGACCATCATGTTTTGGTCACTTCACACATTGACTACTAAATGCACTCTACATGGGATGGTCCTTGACAACCACTCAGAAGTAGCAGTTGGTCCAGAATGCAATGGCATTGGTAATTACGGAAATATCTCATAAGGCCTCCTGTAGCATCTTTGCTCCATGAGCTGCACTGGTTACCAATAGGCGTCTGGGTACAGTTCAAGGTATTGGCTATTACTTTTGAAATCTTTATGACAATTCTTCTCTGCTGCAATTTGTGGATGCTTGCAGGCCTTCTAGAACATGGGGTCATGATCACATGACAATTGCTAACTGTTATGATGTGGTCAGAATTTTGCGAACACAACTGAGGTGAAGATCCTTGAAATTTCAATAACATAAAGACAAGTCTCAGATTTTGTATGCACTCTTTCATTAGTAGAATTGAAGTACCTTGAGTCAAAAAAAAATTGCGGTGTGATGCATTTTGGGCTAATTGAAGGTTACAAGCAGGCTAACAGACACGAGTGCTTTAAAAGTACATAGCAGGGATGAAATTCAGCAGGTCCTAACATGTTCTGGAGAACCGGTACCAGATATTTTGAGTAATTTGGAGAACCAGCAAATACCACCTCTGGCTGGCACCAGAGTGGGGTGGGAATGCAATATCCTTCCCTCAGGAGTGAGGAGGGAATGGAGATTTTGCAGTATTTTTCCCCTGCCACGCCCACCAAGCCATGCCCACAGAACCGGTAGAGAAAAATTTTGAATTTCACCCCTGGTACATAGCCCCTTTATTATTAATACAGTAACTAGATCTTCCAGTGCTGGCTCAGAGAAAGACAATAAAAAAGAAAATGAGGAAAATTTTGCCCTAATGAACTTTTGAGATGTATTGGTTGTAGATGGAAAATAGTTCTATTACCAGAATTCTTGTAACCCGATATCCTTCACTTTTATACATCTTATTAAAGAATCTCCATGAGAATTATACTTGGAAAAGGAATTACTTTCAGTTTTATGCAGGAGCCAAAGAACTTGACATTAGTTCATGCAAGCAACTACCAGAAATACAATTAAAAACTTATATTGAACTCAGCTAAGTGATATTTCTAACAGTAAAACACAATATTCAGCAGAGTATGAAGAACATATATATTGTGAAAACTGGGACTGTGCTAGACTAAGGAGACTGCTGCTGAACTGAAGTTCCATAAGTTCTATGTGTTACACTTTCTTTCATGGAGAAAACAGAATATGCTGAAAAAGGCATAAACCTGCAAACCTTTGGCCAGTTTCTGTAAAAAAAATGTCCATAGGAATGGACTGACTTACTTAATGATTGTGCATTAGCTTAACATTGCTGTGTTCACTTTATGACGGCAGTGTTCACTTTATGTCTACTGCAAAAAAGGTTGTAAAATTGGGTCAGTCACATATGGGTACCTTGATTTATGACCATCATGACTTAACAACAGAAATTTTAAGCTCCATTACAGTCATAAGTTGAGAACTGCCTGTATTAAAAAAAAACATGTACGAAGTACGTATTATAATATGAACAACACACAAATACACATATTCTAATTGTAGATATTGATAATGAATATATTCCAATATTCAGTAACTTGAAAATAAAAAAAATGTGTTTAAGACATACAGTAGTCATCTAAATTACAATCAATCCACAACTTTACTAAACTTTGCATACTGAGCACTGCATCTTTAATGAAGCTGTCATTCAAGATGTAATTTATCATTCATGAAGACTAAGATTAATCACTGAATTTGATGGTAGCCTATCAGACATATTCAATCCAAGATAATGAGATGAATGCTGCTGCTCAAAAAAATGTCAGGATGTTCTTGTAAATTAATTCACCTTATTTTAGATGGTAATACATGTTATCTTGCTAGGAATGACCACGGGGGTGGGGGAAGTAAAACCGTGATCCAACTTTAACTAAAATATATTTTATTTTATATTTATCTAAATACCAAAATAAAGACATTTTTGTATAGTGGCTAAGGCACAGGCTAGTAAGTACGAAACCATGAATCCCAGTCAGGCCTTAGGCACAAAACCAGATGGATGACCTTGGCCAGACACTCTCTTGCAGGCCTAGGAAGAAGACAATGGCAATCCAATTTGAAGAACTTGCAAAGAAAATTGCAGGAACTAATCCAGTCACCAGGAGTTAACACTGACCTAAAACAGGAGTGTCAAACTTGCAGCCAGCAGGCCGGATGCATCACGCACAGGCCATGCCCATGCCCAGTTTAGCGAAGGGGAAAAAGTCATGATACGTCATGTGACAATGCCGTGATGGCGCAGGTTTAACACCCCTGACCTAGAGTGATTCCAAACCTGCTATAGAACTACAGATAGTCCAGGCTTAATGTCCACTTGTCCAGTTACTATTCAAAATGACAATGGTGTTGAAAAAATAACTTTACGGCACATTTACAACCTTCATACAATCCATCAGTCACATGACCCCTATCACAGTCAGTACACATTGGCCTGTGCTTGAGACCTGCATTTCTTTTTCCTGCCCTTGCAAAACAGACAGATTGGAAAGGAGAGGCTTGAAAAAGAGTTAAGTTATTTGCTCTTCTAAACATTGAAAGCAGTGGGAGCCACAGGTACGCTATGCAAACAGCTTACAGTGCTCTCTTGAATTCCCATCTCTAAACTCTCCATTCTGCAGGAGGGAGGGGTCTGGAGAAAGACTTCCTACAAAAATCAATTGCTCCCTTTCATTTTGCAGAGCAAACAGATTAGGGTGGGAATTTATGAGACCAAGCTGTTTGCTCTTCTGCACATTGAAAGCAATGAAAACATGCTGGCAGCAGGAAAGTGTTAGTCAAAGGAGAGATTGCCTACAGAAATCCCTTGTTTTCCCATCCCCTCACAGAGCAGGGAGATTGGAGCAGAAGAGATTTCAAGAGGTATTATAGCCTGTTTCTGTAATGTGCTTGTTGGTCCCAGTCCAGTACTGCTGGCACATTCTCATTACTCTTGATGAGGAAAGATCTGGCAAAGGAGAAATCACCTACAGAAATTGCTTGCTTTTTTTCTCTCTTCCCTCCATTGCAGAACAGAGATTGGAGACAAAAGGATTTCAGGAGACTAATCTGTTTGCATAGCATGCCCACAGCTCCCATGAGTTATGGCGTAATTCTATAGCTTTTAACATGCATAAGACAGTAAGAAATAAGTAACAAGCCAAAGGGTGGGCCTTGGTGGTGCAGCGGACTAAGTGCTGTTATGTAGCACTTAGCTGCCAGCTGCCTGCAATTAGTGCGAGTTCAAATCTCACCAGGCTCAAGGTTGACTCAGCCTTCCATCCTTCCGAGGTAGATAAATTGTGGACCCGGATTGTGGGGGCAATAAGCTGATTTTGTAGAAACACCGCTTATGGGGGGCCAAAAGCCCTAATAAACAGGTATATACAAAAGAATGAAGGCTATTGCTATAAGTGCATTGTAAGCCACCCTGAGTCTTCGGAGGAGGGCGGCATATAAATTGAACTAATAAATAAATGGTTAGGAGGCAAACAAAAGCCAAAAGTGTAAAACTGGTCTTGTCTCTTTCTAGCCAGAACATATAGTCACTGCCATATGATCAGTAATTAGAAACCACTTCAATTAGTGATGGAGTTGCAAGTCCCAAATGTAAAAGAAGATCTGCTATCAAAGAAGTCATGCCTAATGCTACCTTCCCAACTATATAATTTAAAAACTGAGATTCTTGTGCAACCCTGCAGTAACACACATTCTCTTTACTTATTTATTTTCAGGCAGGTGTACATAGGATCAATACATGATTTAGTTGCCTGAAAATAATACATTCAGGTATTAGCATTAAAAAGAAAACTAAATTCAAGATCAAAGGTGCAAACTACTATTAATAATCCTAGAATGGAAGTATTTGCAATATTTATAAAGGACAGGATTTAACCAGGCTTTGATCTGGAGACTGCATAAACTTTTTGATAGCATCTAGAAGTTTGCTATGCAGAAGAAATACACAAATGTATCATGTTTAACATGTGCCATCACTGAAAACAAAAACTCAAAGACTCCAAAGGGCTATTTACCTAAATCCTTGGATTAATAAGGCTGTTGGAGATAGCAGTTTCTTTAGTTTGTAGCTTGAATCTTTGTCTTTGTATAACATTTGATCAAAAAGAAAAATCTGATAAGACTAAATGATCCATAAAAGTTAGACGTGATCCTCTGCAAGTTAACTACAAAGTCAATGAATAAAAATGGCTTCTAATTCCAATCTTACCTTGCAGTAATTAGAGCTTAATAAAAAGCAGAAAAAATACAGCAATTAATTCCCAGATAGGCAAACAAAGTACTTTCAGTGAAAGAAAAAGCATCCATGTTGTATTTTGCAAAATGAAAAGGAGAAAATATATATGCAGGAAAAATCTTTAAATTCATGGTTTGGCAGATGAATAATTAGCACACAAGATGAAAATGCCTAACAGGTAAATTTCATTTGTGCTGAAGAATGCATTTGCTGCTGATGCATTTTACATGTCATATCTAGGACAATAATGGTATATATGAAAACTAGGGGGCTTTATTTCCTTCTGTACTTCAGAACAAGAACAGGAAGAAATATAATTTAATGCATATTTTATTGTATAAGAGTGAACTAAAAATTGAAATATTAATAAATTATTTGCCACAATGGCTCTTGATGAAGTAATCAGAAGTTCACTTTTATGAAGATAAATTGGACATGAAATTTTAAATAGAAGTGTATGTTTTCTGTAATTACTGTGATACCAAACAGAACAGTGGGTGCAATTCAAAGGAAAAGAAAATAAGGAATTATTTTATTTTACAGTTTTCAACTTTCTGTAATTACTACTTAAGTGAATGAATGCAGGCAAAATTATAATACAATTTTTCCGCAATCATTTGTTGGTGATTTGTTATTATTCTTTGGTTCTATTTTGCAGTCCCTTAAGATTTAATGGCAAATGACAGGGTGGACATGGATTTAAGAACCCAGCCTAAATTTGTGCTAATTTATTCCATTTTCTCGATGCCTTGTTTTGTAAACGTTGAGTATGATAATGTCATAGATCACTCTAGATAAACTCAAAGGTTTGAACATCATGTTATATTAATTTGAATATCTTAATAATGGTATTACCAATTATTTTGTTTTCCCCCTCTAGATTGGATCATAACTATGATGCTTTTTATCTGTATTTTCTATTCTAGAACAAAGCACAAAATATATTTAAGTGTAATATGAGCTCAGGGTTCACAGTATGAAAATTTTTGAACTGTTTAGTGTTTATCATTCGCCTTGGCAAGGAAAACAATTAATAGAATTTCTATTATTCATTCCCTCCACTCTCCAAGGGAGAATTAGGAAAAGAAAAACGTAGATTGTATTAAAACCACAAAGTCTTGCATATAGTCAGATAAAATATAAGAAAAAATTGCAACGATTCCATGGGGTACCATGATGATTTCAAGCTATGTCTGGAATTATCTGAGGTTCAGCTGTGTGAAAGAAACGTGGAGATAAGCTTGATTAAAGGAATGGATGAACCATTAAAAGAGGAAAAACAACTCAGTCCAACTCAGAAAGAAGTTTGAGAAGGAAACTTTCGCCTTGAGTCTTAGAAGAGCTGGTTCAGAAAAACTCTGGCAGTCTTTCAAGTTCTGTTATTACATCCTGTAAAAATAAAGCAAGGGTGTCAAACTTGCAGCCTGCAGGCCAGATGCTTCATGTGTTGGCCACCCTCAGAGTTTAGCAAAGGGGAGGAAAGTCATGATACATCACGTGATGACAATGTGACGACACAAGTTTGACACCACTGCAATAAAGGGCTGGTGCTATGCACGAAAAAGGTGCTTTGGAGCATTCAGGGGAACGATCATAACATCTCTTTATAACTACTTAAACCAAATACATATTAACTTTAACATATCATTCCTTTAGCGACTGTTCAAACTTATAATGGAAATATAAAATGTTACTTATAACCAGCCCTCACACTTACAACCTTCACACATCCCCACAGTCAAATGATCAAAATCCAGCTTCTTGAAACCTATATTTATGATGGTTGCAGCAAGCCGGGGTTATGACAGCCATTTGCGAACTTCCCTAGACAACTTTGCCAAGTGAGTCCAGCTCCACCCAGACAAGCAAAGTCAATGGGGAGACCTGGCCTCACTTAATAACTGTGTTATTCACTTAACAACAGCAATGATTCATTTAACAACCATGGTAGAAAAAAGGTTTTAAAATTGAATGTGACTCACTATAGTAGTAACTGCAAGGGGGATTTTGGACTCCTAGTGGATAATCACTAAAATATGAGCCAGCAGTGTGCTGCGACTGCCAAAAAAGCCAACACAGTCCTAGGCTACATTAACAGAAGGACAGAATCAAGATCACTTGAAGTGTTAATACAATTTAACGATGCCTTGGTAAGACCACACTTGGAATACTGCATCCAATTTTGGTCACAACAATATAAAAAAAGATGTTGAGACTTTATAGAAAGTGCAGAGAATACTGGGCCTTGAGCTGTTTGGAATGGTCTACAAAATTGGTGGACGAGTGCTCACACACATCCTCACTTGCATGAGCAGCGGGAAAGCGTGTGCATACATGCTCCATTTGCGCGAGCGGTGGACGTACTTGTTGGTCATTTGCGTGGAACCATGCCTTCACCCCCGCCAATCCTCAAAGCCAGAAAGATTGGTGAACTCTGGTATAGGGTTTCTTGCTTGAGCAGAGGATTGGACTAGAAGACATCCTAGGTCCTTTCCAACTCCATTATTCTGTTCTTCTCAATGATTTCTACAATATATCCATGCAGTTTTCTTGCCTGTTTCTTTTATATTTTTACTGCTGTTGGTGTGAACCATCCAGAATTATGGCACATAAGATAGGAAGACATACAAATCAAGTTTTAAATATGAATAAATAAATATTGTAAGATCTAAACCAGGGTGTCAAACTCAAGGCCCAGGGGACAGATCCGGCCTGTGGGGTGGTTAGATCTGGGCTGCAGGGCCACCCTGGAAACAGTGAGGGACGGGCCCGCAGTGCCTCTGCTAATGAAAACAGAACTCAGGAGGGCTGTGGACGGCTCTCCCAAGCTCCATTTTTGCTGACAGAAGGTTGCAGGAGGCCATTACAGCTAAAACAGAGTTTGGGAGCCTGTTTCCACTGGTAGAGTGCTAGGGCCACCACAGGCGCCTTCAACACGAATGACGTTGAGCTGGCCATGCCCCCCCTGGCCATGGGCCCCCCAGCCCCCCCAAGGTCAAATAAAAGCTTCAATGAAATCGAGTTTGACACCTCTGATCTATATTAAATGATTAAAAATAAAATATCTATTTAACTTGCATAACCTTCCACCCCATCCCAAAACTTGACTAATACGATTGAATTACAGGAAATTCTCTCCCCATCCTCTGCAGTCAATGATCACCTGCATGTCTGCAGGCATAAGAAAGAATAACGTTTAACTGTATTAGCAATGCATTCAATGTATATTTTTAAATATTCCTAAAATTAGAACTACTAGAATACATCTGGTAAGAGCTTCCCTTGCTTTCCAAAACTACTGAAGCAATCTTATTATCTGGGATTGTGTGTAGCTGTTAAGAATGTGGGTGGTAATTTTTATTATCTACATATAAATGGTATTTGTTACTCTTTATACATAATTGTTTCCATCATGAGAACCAGAAAAGAAATATTTTAGTTTTTCTCCCTCTTTCTCTTTCTCTCCAGCCATTCCCTAGCCCGTTATGCTGCTCTTCTAGACATTTTTCAGATCTCCATAGGAAAGATCTATCTTTAATCCTAATAAACACTAGGTCTTCTTTTAGGTCAATTCTACTTGCTAATGGGTATGGATTGTAAATACATTTAAGCATGCTTACAGCCTCAAACAAAGTACACTTACTGCTTCATCTAATAGCTCTATTCGTGCTGCCCTATAGCTGCTATCTCTAGATGATAATCTCCATCTTTGGTATCACTTCATCATATGAGGTCACAGGTCAAGGGGCACCCACTGGATCTTTCACCAGCTCAGATAAAAAAGAAAAATCAATTTCAATCATCATAAAATGAAACTACTGGTTATGTGTGCACACAGAAATAAGAAAAATATATCCCGCTAGGAAATATTAAAGCCGCTCACTGCCTCCTTGCTGTTCTAAATTGCAAACCTAAAGCAAACATATACTGAAAGTATATTAAAATCATTTTTTCTTCTAATAGTAAACATTACTGCAGATGAATGTGACTTATATTGATTGCTTATTGTTTATATGGCGTATATAAATATCACTATTTGTTAAGTTTCATTTTTTATGAAGTAAAATTATTAAATGACAAGTATTATTAAATTAATAATATTGTCAGCCCTTGTGAGCAAATAATGTATTATATTTTAATAGGCAATAAATAGCATACAGTAAATACTATATGCAATAAGTAAAAATTTGAAGAATTAACAGAGGAAGTTTTAACTAACTACTTTATTATTTTTCTTCAATAGCAACAGCACTTAGACTTGTATACCACTTTGCAGTGCTTTACAGCTCTAAGCAGTTTAGAGTCAGCATATTGGCCCCAACAATCTGGGTCCTCATTTTACCAACCTTGGAAGGATGGAAGACTGAGTCAATCTTGAGACAATGAGGATCAAAACCCTGACAGTCAGCAGAATTAGCCTGCAATACTGCATACTAACCACTGCACCACCACGACTCAATACAAATCATGCAAGAGGCAGATTGATACTATTATTTTAAATGAATCTATTATGTATATTCTCTGCAACTTCCACAGTTGCAGAGAATCCAGCAATAGAAACATATTGTGCAACAGCTTGCGAGATAAGTTTCATCAACAATAAGTAATTTTTATTCCGTTTAAATGGCTGAAAACAATGAAGATGATTAAGTACTACAGACATATAGTCAGAATTTAGGAAATTGGCGAAATAATTATAGAAATAAAAATAGTACTCTACAGAATAAAGATTTGGCTATTGTAGGTTAAAATATGTTTGACCAAATATTTTAATAAATTCATTAGATGATCTATTTCCTTTCATTTTTTTTTCTCTCTCTCAAAACAATTTATTTTCATCCAAACAAAGCCATGTATTTTACATATGAGTTTATAGTCATTTATTTTCATAAAGATAAAAGACATTATTAATAATCATAATCTATGAACACATGAATTCTCTTTAAAAGCTTCCATAAGCTTCAACTGGTGCAGTGTGTGGCCATACAGGCAGTTCTTGGGGCCCCTATATGGTGACCCATATTATAGCACCACTCCAAGAGCTGCACTGGCTACCAGTTTGTTTCCAAATGCAATTCAAGGTGTTAGTTTAAAGCCCTGCATGGCATAGGTCCAGGTTACTTGAGGAACCCCATTGGGACTGGCCTGCCTACTGCATGGAGCAGAGGAAGCATACAGCCCAATCAGTCAAGGAATTCCAGCTGGCAATAATCCAGAAGAGCTTCTCTGCTATGGCTCCTGCCCTTTGGCTCCTGTCCCTTTGAAATGAGGTTAAGTCAGCTTCCACTCTTCTGACCTCCCATAATGGCCTGAAGACCTGGCTCTGCCAGATGGGGCCCCAAATGGGGAGCATCACACTGGAGGTCCTGCTCCCTTCCTCTCCATCTTTTAATTGTGTGTGTGTGTGTGTGTGTGTGTGTGTGTGTGTGTGTGTGTGTGCACGTGCAGTGGTTAGAATGCAGTATTGCAACATAACTCTGCTCACTGCCAGGAATTCAATCCTGACCACCTCAAGGCTGATTCAGCCTTCATCATCATGATCAGTAAAATGAGGACCCAGATTGTTGGGGACAATATGCTGACTCAGTAAACTGCTTACACAGGGCTGTAAATCACTATGGAGTGGTATATAAATCTAAGTGCTATTGCTATTATTCTATTTTTCATTGTAATTTCCAATTTATCATTTTAGAAATATTTATCTTTTATTAATTTAAATGCTTTTTAATACTATAAGCCACCCAGAGTCACTTCAAAATGAGATGGCTGGCAAATAAATGTAATAAATTAAAAAATCCATTTTAACATTGGAAGTTTAACATCTAGTTACTAGGGCTGTGCAAATGTTCAATTCAGAGCTGTGACAAAAAAAAAAAAAAAAACCAATGTGCTCAAATGTCTAAATCAAATCTGTAATTTTGATCAAACCAACAATTCTTGATCTGTTTAGCAACTGTTCACAGTTACAACAGTGATGAACAACTAATTTTGTAATCAGTCCTCTCATTTATGACCTTACAAGTATGTAAAGCAAAGGAAAGCTGAAGCACAGCAAGTACAGTCATGTTTCACTTAACACCTGCTTTGCTTAATGAATAAGTTGCCAGTCCCAATTGTAGTCAGTAAATGAGGACTACCTATATTCAAATCAGCTCAATGCCAAATGAGATATCCAAACTATTCATGTAGACATCAACATCAAGAAGGTGGTGGACATATAGCATTTCCCCCAAAATAAGACATCCCCTGATAATAAGCCCAATCGGACTTTTGAGCGCATGGCAGTCTATGATTTTCTTGTGCTTATACAATAACACCGGCCATGGAAACTCAGGAGCACGTTCCAACTGGTACAGCAATGACACCCATACCCCTTTTCAGCACATTTCCTGCTCTGAATACAAGTATGGGTAGTCCTTGATTAATGGCCCTAATTGGGACTGGCAACTCTGCTGCTCAACGAAGCAGATCCTAAGTGAAACCATGGCTGTACCAGTAGTTACAATCTTACTTCAGATTTCCTTTGCTTTACAGACCTGTAAAAGTCATAAACATAAACAAGAGCCATAAACATAATTTTGTCACAAAATTACTTATTCATCACAGTTGCTAAGTGGAAAATCATATGACAACAACATCTGGAAAGACACAAGACTATTCAATTTTATATCTTTCGTTTGCCTCTTAACCAGTCCCTCACCCTTTGGAATGCTCAGATGCCTGCTTAGTGTCTTGTACACATTGAAAGCAATGGTAAGAGCCATGGACATGTTTCACAAACACCTTATTCTTTTGAAATTTATTTCTCTCCAATCAAATTGGAGATAAGGGTTGGAAATTGGGATAAGTGGTTTCTTTAGGCAATCTCTTTGTCTGACCTTTTACCATTTCTGACACAATCACACTACAGAACAGCAAACAGCTTACTCTCTTGATTTCTTTTACTCTTCAATCCCTCTGCTCTGTAGGGGTTGGGATGGGGGAACAGTCAAGCAAAAGAGCAAATGATTTCTTAAAGAAATTGGTTGTTTCTTCTCCTCTGTCCCGGCAATTTCAGAGAGTAGAGACTGGAGAGAAAGAGGTTTCAAGAGAGTACTCTTAAATTGTTTGCATAGTGCACCTGCAGCTCCCAATCCAGGCCTGCTACTGCAATCGCAATGCTTTCAATGTGTAGAAAAACAAACAGCTTATATTCTTGTGGTCCCTTTCTCTCGCATCATTCTGCTTTGTAAGGGCAGGAACAAAAAGCCACAGCTCAAGCAGAAAATAACATAGCCTTTAATGAGGATACTGCAAAGGTCATAAATGGTCATATAAATTGGTCATAACATTATTATTTTCAGCACTATCATAGTTTCAAATGATTTTCTGAACAAATGGTTGGTAAGCGAGGACTACCTATACCTGAACATTACTAATACAGCATTCTAGGTAGTCAGGTCTAAAACGTGAATATAAAGTATCAACCATTCAAACTTCGCCTTTGAAAGCATATTGTAAAGAACAGATTAGAATGGCATGATAACAGAATTTTTTTTTTTACTGCTCTGGTGTTATCTCTGGATACACAATGATAAAGATCTCAGAATGAGATTAGTTCAGCTGCAAGTTGCAATCTGGCAAGTTGTTTTATTTAAAATGCCATCCAATACAACTATCGAAACAGTTGACAGTGTTGTACTTAACAGTGCATTTTAGCAACAGTAGATACAGCTCTCCGATTCTGGGGGTCATTGGGAGTTTTTGCAGACTGCAGGGTTTAATCCTGAAGACCATTTTCTGATCCTTGAAATGCCTCTGTAGAGCCCCTAGGCCTTTGCATGAATCACAATCAATGAGATCAGATTAGAAATGAAACCAAGCAGGTGAGATCCAAATCCTATGCAACTACATGAATTCCTAACCAGTAATGTTTCTTGAAGCCAATGGGATCTCAGACAGAACAATTTAATAAATATATTATCCATACAAAACTGGGGTGAAGCTGCTAATCCAACCTTAACTAGCTACTGATCTGGCCAAAAATAAGAAAACCTGAGTACTTCCCACCCACAGAACATGTCCCTTATCAAAACAAAAATATCAATTGATGTTTGCATGTACTCCGTGTGCATTCTTAATGTGCAGAAATGTACTGTTAGATAGTTTTTGAACTTCATTGTATGCATTCACTCTGTCCATGCTGTTATGTTTTGTTCTGATGTCAAAGCTATTCAGTTAAGAAATATCAATATCAAAGCCAAGTTCTCCATTTTACACCACCACATATATAAACAAACATATGCAATGAGTAACCTAGTTATTTCTGTTCAGTTTTTGCTTGGCAAGCAGGCAGATTGCATTATATATATATTATATATATATAATAGTATATATAGACTAAAATATAGTCTTAAAATATTTTGAGTTATTTTTAACTGGAAAACATTAAAAGAAAAAAGTTAGTTAGAAATACAATTTGACCCAGCGTGACTAAATTTTTTAGCTTCAGGCCAAGTATGTATATTTGTAAGGTAGAAGAACTGCTAATAGAAAGGAATATTGAAGAGATCAGTTTTTGGCTTGTCAATGTGCTGACTCAGTGCCTCAGGATTTATTTAAAAAACTGAAAAGACTTTTATTCAGAAGGTTGAATTATGGAGTAGATTCCAATAATCGTATCAGAACCAGTTACAATCAAACCTCATTTATGGACCACTTCAGTTAACAACCATTCACAAATACAACAGTAATAAATTGTAATAAACCATAATTTTAAAAAATCATTTTATGAACAATTTATATTACTTACAACCAAGTTGCTATGCCTGACAACAAAGCACACCGGAGTGAGAGTAACACTGGTGTCTCCACCTGAGAAAATGCTGTCTAAATATGACAATAACAGCCAGTCATCACTGTCTTTCACTCTGTGACTCACAGAGTCACAAGGCCTGCTTAGCAACCAGTTCACTTAGCACCCATTTCACTGGAACAAATTGCAGTTACTAAATGAGAGACTTTTCACTGAGTAAGCAGAGGTTTATTTTTCCTATGTTTGTTTTAGTGGTTTCCTTTTGCCAATCTTTCTACAAGTTGGTTTGCTAGTAACACTCCCCAGACAGTCATCTACCTGCTCTTATGGTTCTGAGATGGAAAATAAAAGAGTAATGAGCTTGTTCCGAGTTCTCATTTTTTGAAATAAGCTGGTTTTGTCTAACCATGAAGCAAAACATATTTTCTATTTCATGAAGAGCTCTAGTTCTCCTGCAGATTATCAGAATAATTGTAATTCCAGCTTCTATTTGCAGCTAACTGAGGTTTAGGAAATTTGGAAAGGCAAAAAAATCCCTTAGCTTCATCATCACATGCAGTGGTGGTATTCAACCGGTTCAGGCAAACCGGTAGTGACGACCTACAGCGGGCCTGCCCTGGCACTGTGCTGTCCTATTTATTTTCTAAGCCGCATGAATGCATGCAAGGCGCGTGAGCAAAGCACATGCACAGAAGGCATGCATGCGCTCACATTTTCAGTGCAAGGTGAACCACTGGTAAAATTATGTGATCACATGCGGCTGATTTCTAATTTAAACATTTTGGGACCTTTCTAAAATCTTACACCCCTGCAAGACTGGCAAACTATAAAACCTATGGGATGATCAACTTCTAAAACTTGAACTGTGAAGGATTATACAGGAAGTCCTCAAGTTACGACTGTAATGGATCTTGCCCATCAGGTTTTAAGTTTAAGTTTAATGTGATTTATATGCCACCCTATCTCCAATGGACTCAGGGCAGCTCACGACAATAAAATGCACAATTGCACATTAAAACAATATGAAATTAAAAGTCCAAATTAAAACAGTTTAAAATCAATTTAAAACTATTAAGACCCCCTCCCCCATTTAACTTGTGATAGCTATAAATAGGGTCAGCCATGTGACTGACCCAATTTTACAAGTTTTGTAGAGGTCAGTAAGTGAGTCCGTGGTTGTTAAGAGATCAGTGGTTTGCTGTGGGTGTGATTTTGCTGAAAACTGGAAGTAAGTGTGGCCTGGTTGCGGAGGGCCCAAAGTGTGGTCATATGAACACAGAGGGGTGGGTGATTGTTCCCCCAGAAAGGCCCTTCATAACTTCAACCAGCTAAGCAACCAGTTCCAAGTTAGGACTACCTGTATCTGGCATAAGATAAGATGCTGATAGATTGCAATGATTTTGGCCAAACGGAGCTTCACTATATTTAATGCTTTCTTGAGGATTTCACTCTACTCTTTAATACATGGCAATGATTAAAGGAGTTAGCAATAAAAGCAATGGTAAATAAAAATTACTGCATTTTAAGAACAGATAGTTTGAAGATAAAGTCACTTCAGCAATTAAAACTAATTCTTAATCTGTTTTAGTGCTAACAGAATCAACATGTAAAAAGTAGCAAAGGTTTGAGACTTTTTAAAAATGTTAGTTTGGTTTACTCCACAGAAACATGAGTTACAGTAAATGGTCGTTCAAAGCTTCAAATGAATCCAAAACTTTAGATGTAGCTGTCTTCACCATAAAATAATGGTAAACTATTTTTCACACTTGACTCCTTGTAAAAACTACTTTAAAAATCATCTGCTTTGTTTCAGCAGAGAATTCAAAGTTTTAAAAGTAACTTGCTTCAGTTTGCATTCATGTTTTTCATGCACATTTCCAATTATGCATTCTCTGACAAAAGTTTATAATAGTACCCATTTCTTCCGATGGGAAGAGGCAAAGTACCAGTAGCTTAAAATGGTACTGTTCTAAAACTATTCATTTTCCTTACAAGATAAATTAATATTCCTCTTTCCTTTATGAAGCTTTATTCAATAAATAGAAAAGGTACTGATGGAACTGCATCTTGGTTTTTTCTGTCCTAATTCCACTTTTTTTGTTGTTGATTGTGGCTTTCTGCTCTATTTTAAAGTAGACAAGCATAAAGTCACCAACTGATTACTTGCAAAACTTTAGAGTATGTAAAAAATTAAGAGTGCTGTGGAAACCTACCATGTTTCCTCGAAAATAAGACCCTGTGTTATATTTTTTTGAACCCTGAAATAAGTGCTTGCCCTTATTGCCATGCGTTCAAAAGCCTGATTGGGGTTATTATCAGGGGATGTCTTATTTTGGGGAAAACAGGGTAGATCCTGGATAGTTCCCTTAAAGTTTTTGACAGCTATCCTCTGTTTCTAAGATCTTTTGCCCTTCTTCCAGACATACATACTGAGAGCCTCAGATGAACATACTTGCCCACTGGAGATTGGTTACTGGAACAAACCCTGATTAGAGTGAGCACTCTGATAATTAAAAAGAAATTTTATCTGATGTTGCAATGACCAGTCTGAGTCAGAATTTGTATTTCAGAAAAAAAGCAAACTTTTTAAAGCCTATGAGCCTGTCAGATTCAAACACTATGTGGCTTTGTCACTTTTTAGACCACAAAACATCATTGTCCACAAGTGAATTTTGCATACTAATTGATTACATTTGTTTATCTCATATGTCTCACATTTTTTTCCTGCCAAACTAGTTAGTGTTATCTATTGATGGTTAACAGGTATCTCTGGAAATCAATCTATCTATCTATCTATCTATCTATCTATCTATCTATCTATCTATCATCTATCTATCTATCTATCTATCTATCTATCTATCTATCTATCTATATCATCTACCTATCTAATTTATTGGCAGCCCGTCTTGTAACGGGGTAAATCTGGGCAGCTTACATAAAAATGTATGTATCCCTACCATATCCAACAAAGATATCACACCACTTGATTATATTCATGGCAAGCAAAAACTTTTTGGACATGGGATTTTAATGCTCCCTGGTGGCTCAGCAGACTAACAGGGCCTGGTGGCTCAGCAGACTAAAAGCATTGTGATTAACACCAGCTGTCTGCAATTACTGTAAGTTCGAATCTCTGCAGGTTCAAGGTTGACTCAGCCTTCCATCCTTTCTAAGGTAGGTAAAATGAGGACCCAGTTTGTGGGGGCAATAAGCTGACTTTGTATAAATATAAAAAAGTATGAAGGCTATTGCTTAACGCATTGTAAGCCACCCTGAGTCTCCGGAGAAGGGCGGCATATAAATCAAAAAAAAAAAGCAAAAGCCTACTGTGCAAAGCCATAATGTGGGTTAATACTGACATGCATACAATACATCAGGGGATGTGGTTACTCAGTGGCTAAGATGCTAAGCTTGTCGATCAAAAAGTCGGCAGTTCAGCGGTTCAAATCCCTAGTGCCGCATAATGGGGTGAACTCCTGTTACTTGTCCCAGCTTCTGCCAACCTAGCAGTTCGAAAGCATGTAAAAAATGCAAGTAGAAAAATAGCGACCACTTTGGTGGGAAAGTAACAGCGTTCCGTGCACCTTTGGCATTTTGTCATGCCGGCCATATGACCACGGAGACGTCATCAGACAGCGCTGGCTCTTCAGCTTTGAAGTGGAGATGAGCCCTGCCCCCTAGAGTCAGGAACAACAAGCACATATGTGTGAGGGGAACCTTTACCTTTATGTCATGCAAATCTACCCAACCATGGCCTTTTTCAGTAAATGATAGTTAGATAAGTTTAGCTGAGTATGATGCATAAACCAGACCATGGAATGAAATTTTTCTTATATTTCACTCAAGTAAGTTGTTGGAAGATTTATTTTGTATTTATTTTATCCAATTATTTCTCTGCATACATAAAAGTAGAAGAAATTTAACTCCTAATTTCATCATATATCCAGATGGGAGGATTCTGGGGAAAGTCTTAATCAATACATATAGATACATAAATTCATATATGCGTACAGACAGGTACAGACAAGAAAATTTATTTAGCCTATGTCATAAGTTCTCTGTTATTAGGGCAGATGGAAAAAATTCTGTTCTTTAAAGCCTGTGGTTCTGGATTAATCCAGAAAGATTTCCAATCTACCTGAATCATTATAGCTACAAAGAGTCTAAATTAAAAACATGATGACATTATGATTAGAACGTATGGAAATAATTAAAATAAAGCTTCTTCTATTTGTGTATTAAGGTTAAAGTTATAATGTATTTTGCTTATTGCTATTTTAATGACTTTAAATATCTAGAGTCCATGAAGATTAAAACAGTGAATAAAGTGCATAAAGTTTTAAACTTTAAACACTATATATCCCCTATAAATTTACTTAAGCCTTAAGGAAAATATATTGGCATCATACCATTATGACCAAATATATAAACAATTAGATATTTTTATCATCAAATAATTCAATTAAATAATTTCAATAAAGGACTGTGATTCAATAGGATTGTGAATATTTTGGATTCAAATTTCAAAACCTAAGAGTAGTGAAACATTTGGATCCAAAATGGAAAAAAGTTAGGCAACCTTTTGATATTTTCAATTTTTGTTGCTTGACCAATAGCTATATAGCAAGGGTGTCAAACTCGTGTCATTACGGCGGCATCACATGGCGTATCACGACTTTTTTTCCTTCACTAAACTGAGTGTGGATGTGACTAACATGTGACGCATCTGGCCTGCGAGTTTGACAGCCCTGCTATATAGACGTAAGGAAAATACATATTTTGCTTTAATAAGGTGTTTAATAAGGTGTTAAGGAAGGGATCATGACTACGTGTTATCACCATTGTATCTCTTTAAGGCCTCCTTAATTCAAACATATTTTCCTTGTCTACACTGGATATGAATACTGAATATCAAAAAGGTGTTTAAAACACAAACATAACACCAGTATGTAACTCTTTAAAGTTAACAGTTAAAAACTCTTTCTTTTCCCAGGATTGCATGCCACTTCCATTGTTCGTTAATTACAGAAGGCAAGTGGAAGATTCCAGGAAAAAACACAGCTGCTTTAAATTACAGGCAGATACATTTTGCTTCTTGCACCTTTTTGGTATTGAATGCTCTTTTTAAAACTGAACCTAAATTCAATCTGAATCAGAGCATTGATGGCTCTGATCCTATTTTGAGACAAGTATTTAATTCTAACAATATGTAATGTTGCATCTGAGGGAGACATAATATTACAGTTTTATAGGGTAGTAATAAGAATTGCCAAGTGCTCTCCAGAGACATGATAAAGTACTACTGCTACTCAAAACCATCAAAATCTTAAAGCTACTTGTTCTGGTTGAATTATTTAAATACTCCTTACCATTTTAATTCAGTGTCCAACAACTCTAGTCATAGAAAAATATAGTTTCATGAAACCCATAATTAGGTGCATTCTTTCTAAGTAAACCTTTCAATTCCCTGTTCCCTTTCTTCAATGATGTGCATATTTCATAACTATAATTTCCCATAATATTTGAATTGGGGTCCTCCCAATTTAGGATATGAAAATTAAATAAACCTGGGGCATTTTATGGATTACAGCCTCAGTTCCTAAATATCACTCAACCCTGGGCAACAATCACCAACATTCTTCAAACTATCCATTTTGTAATTCCAAACCCAATCTTAACTTAGAACGTTAGTTTCATTCTGCTCCAGCCCAAGGCCTGGGGAACAAGGCCCAAGAAATCATTTAAATAAAGTCAGAGTGAGGACATATTGATCTCAAGGAGAATGTTGTTCTAGAGATGAAATGCTATCAGTTTCCTGGGTCCAATCACATAACCCTGCTGAAACAATAGGGCTGGGAACATGCTAATTCTGTAAGATTCTATAGGATGGGCGGAGACTATGAAAACATTTTGTCATCAAATAGTCTAAAACAGGGGTGTCAAACTCAAGGCCCATGGGCCACATGTGGCCCGCATGGCTGCCCTGGAAACAGTGAAGGATGCAGCCCTCCCCGGCTCTGTTTTCGGCCGTGACGGCCTTCTGCAGCCCTCTGCCAGCAAAAACAGAGTCTGGGGAGGCCATATGCGGCCAGCCCAGGCTCCATTTTCCTGCAACTGCGACCGCCTCCTGCAACCTTCTGCCAGCAAGAACGGAGCCTGCGGAGGCCATGCGTGACCCGCCCTGGCTCTGTTTTCAGCCGTGACGGCCTCCTGCAGCCCTCTGCCAGTGAAAATGGAGCCAGTGACATCGAGCTGGTGACAGTCACCCTGGCCATGCCCCCCTGCCTCCCCCCCCCCCGAGGTCAAACAAAACTCTGATGTGGCCCTCAATGAAATTGAGTTTGAAACCCCTGCTCTAAAATGAGCCTTGTGGTCAGGCCACCGTCATTCACTCCAGTTATTTACTCTTCAATAAGTGATAAAACCATGGAGATAGAACTTCACAGAAACTTGAACAGAAATATCTAAAGGGCAGGAAAGGGTCTCAGCCAAACAGCAGTTGTCAAGAACTTTGGAAACAAATGGTGTGACTTAGAGTTTCTAAGATCTATAGTTAAAATATGTAGTCTGTAATGTCAATGATACATCACATGATACTCAGACAAAAGATTGTGCTAACTTGGGAATCAGTGGCCAGATTGATACAGTGAACAAGCCAGGTAAGAGTCAAAATGATGCTTTGCAAGAAGAGTAAAACTCTTCCTGTCTTTCTTATGCAAAGCATCAGAGACTTGGAATAAGACTTTCAGCAATATGTGGCATACAATCTAACATGGAAATCTGTATATTACTTCCAAATTTCAAATACTTTCTCAATTATGGAAGAGGGAAACCTAACCCTAAACAGCATATTTTTGGCACCCCATTCAGGTTAGAGTTCCGTTTTTCTAAATGCAGGTCCAAAACAGAGTGAAATTCCTAACAGTGAACGCTTGATTATAAACTGCTGGATCCAGACCTCAAAGTCCTACTTTTGATTAGGTCTTCCTAGCAACAATTTCTTTTAGAGAGTTCTTGAAGTCAATTTACCATTATGTAACTGTCTACAGTTCTCTTTCAAATATAAAGCATGTACAACATAACTGTTCATAATATAACTTTTCAAGTCCAAGATTACAACCAGCAATAAAGCCTACATATTTAGAAAGAATCACACACAGAGCTGGGTTCTCCCTTTGATAGCTTCATCTGCAGAAAAATATCTGATGGTCTGTATGTATGGCAAACTCCTTTTGACTCAGGGTTGGTATTTGGTCTATGCAAATCACTAAATAGCTCTAAATGGTGAACAGGGCAAGTTGCCATGTCCTGAAACGGCTCTCTTTTCACTCCATTATGATGATGATACAGGGTTAAACAACTCACTTTTAAGTAATGGAATTTTCTTAAAGACATAGTCATTCTCTAATTTGCAATCTGACAACCGGAGTTTTGAAACCCCTAGTTTGCCCTTTGTTCCCTATTTAAATAGAAAAAGACAACAGGTCCCCTGATATATCATATAAAAGAAAAATCTACAAATAAGTGTTTTAAAAAATACCAGTCTCCACAATCATGGATATTTTTAAAAAATGAACAGTAGGGAGCAGCACAATGATGCACAGGAGATGCATTATAAAAATGACAGATTGCAAATCAAGATCATCCCTAAGTATACATCAGTTTTGGCTCAAATCAAAATGAGTACAACTTCAAATAATAAAAAACTTGCCCTTTCTTTTTTTAAAATTTGTATCTGGAATTCCTTTTCTATGGGAGAACAGAAGCTATAGAAACTAGAGAGATAACAGGAGAGAGATTGTTTGACTTTCCGATGTGCAAATTACCTTATGAACAGCCCCAGGGAACTACTAAAGCATCTGCAACATAACTGTACATAATAATAAACACAAAAGAAGAAAAGGTGTATTTTTGCAGGCTGTCACAATAACATGGCATTGTGTACAGCTATAAGGATACAAAAGAAACTATTACTCAGTCACACAACAAACTCCAATTTCTTCAATCCTCTAATAGGAACCCCTGGATCCTGAACACCTTTCTTTCTTTCTTTCTTTCTTTCTTTCTTTCTTTCTTTCTTTCTTTCTTTCTTTCTTTCTTTTCTTTCTCTCTTTCTTTCCTTCCTTCCTTCCTTCCTTCCTTCCGTCTTTTCTTTCTATCACACAATCACATGTTTTTGTTTCTCCCTCTCCCTTGTGCCATTTAGTGGGGAGTAAAATTATGGTGATGAAGCTGATTTTCACAGGAGCTTCACAGACAGGGCAATAGAATAAGAAGTCTGTCTTACAAAGCATACAAATCTGCCTTATTACAAATACATGTCACATATCTGGGAGAAAGCTTCCACTGTTCAGTTTAAAGAGATGAGCAGCAAGAAAGTCCTCCTTTGGAAGGGCGGGAGCACAGAGAATAGAGAGAGTCAAGTTGGAAATGAGTATGGAATGAGCAGTGCCGTCCATGCCTGTAGAATCTCTGCTTTGTAATGAAGTGGGGAAATAATGAGCAGCTTGAAGCATTTCTCCTCACCAGAGCAATTACTGGGGACCCTCCTTCCTATCGCGCCTATGCTGTGGGGAGCTAGCAGTTTAAGGCAGCCGAAACAAGACGTTTCCCGGCTTTTTTTTTTTTTTTTTTTTTAGTTACACATTATAACCGTTACTTGCACTAAGCTACTTTGTAGGATGGGTGTCCTTCCCGAAGAAACTATAGTCTCTCTCAACTACATAGGTCCGCACCAGCACGGGGTTGCCACCCACATTTCTAAAGAGAAGCATGCAGGTGGAGAAAAGAGGGAACGGCAGTCACAATGGGAGGGAGAGATCAACCAGTCTTTAACCAGTGGAGTAAACCTTCAAAGCACTCGAAGAAATACAATTGGGGAGGGGAGAGAGAGAGAGAGAGAGATGAAACGCATGCATTTCTTATGTTGTTGCGTCCGCGCGCGATTTTACACATACACACACACACACACACACACACACACACACCCCTTCCTTCATACACGTGTCCAGTTTGTTTTCCTACAGAAAAAAAAAAAGAATAAGTCAAGGATAGAAAGAACGACACCTGTTATTCAGGAGAAGGGAGCCCTTCCGCTTGCCCCTTCAGCACCTGCTCCTCAGAGTCTGCCACCGAAGAAGTCCCGCAAAGGGAGGGAGCTGGCTGGGGGGGGGGGGTGAAGGAGGGAACGGGGAGGGGGGGGCAGGGAGGTTTCCTAAGCGGACAATGGCTCCTCGACTTTTAAGATGTGCCCAGCGAGGCCCAAGAGCGGGAAGGGGGCGGGTGACTTGGCGCCGAAGGAGTCTCCAAAGGTCAGGGATTACAGAGCCCCGAGTTACCCCAGACGCTGCACCCGCGCCCACCAGCCAGCCAGCCCCGTCGGAATGCGAAGCGGGCTCCCGCCGCCGCCGCCACCCCCCCTCCTGCGCTGCGCGGACTCTCCGCGCCCCCTTTAGACTCACCTCGCCCCGCCGAGCCTTCCCTCCTGGCCATGGCGCGCAGGGTCGGCGAGCGCGGTGGCCCCTCGTGTCCGCGTGCTCCCTCGCCTCACCTCGCCTCGCGCGCCTGGCTGGCTGGCTCAGCTCGCGCGCCTCTCCGCCAGCAGCTCCATTTCTCTTCTCACCCACCCACCCACCCAGCCTCCGCTCGCCGGGCGCAGCCGCCTCCCGCTTCCTCTCTGCCCCCTCTCAGGCCACCACGCGACGGGCGGCGTTAAGCCGAAGGCAGCTCGGCTAGAGGGAAAGGCGAAGCAGGATGCCTTGTTGTGCCTGAGGTGCCCCTCCTACTCCTCCCTTTTCGAGAAACGAGGGGTGGGTGTGTGTGTGTGCGCGCGTGTGTGTGTCTGTGTGCAAAAACACCTTTCTTACTCCGGGCGAAGCGACGTGAGGAATACTCCGGCGTGTGTAAAGGATGGGAGGTGGGAGGGAGAGAAAGAGAGAGGGAGAAAACCACGCCGGATTCCCCTCACGCGGCCACTCACCCGGGAAAGCCGAAGCGAGCTCGCGCCACCCTTTGGAGCCCTTCCTCTCATCTCCAGCCTGTTGGCGACCGCGACTTGTTTTGAGCACCGTTTTCTCCTCTCTCTCTCTCTCTCTCCCTCACACACACACACATACACGTTAAACCGAGGACAAAGTTTGCAAGAAATTGGAGTTTTGCCTTCTCTTCCTCCTGTTGCCTCCCTCCTCCCCCCCCGCGCTATGTGTTCTGTGGAAGGAATCGCATTAAGAGTAGCGTGGAGTGGGGGGCGGGGGAGATTTGCCAGCGGACGCAGACTTCCCACTAAAACTCTCCACCCGCCTGGCATCTCGGCGGCATAATCGCCGTCGCCTTGTGGCCGCGCAAATGCAACTACTTCGTTCTCTCTTCTCCTCCGCCTCCCTCCTCCCCCTCCCGCCCTTCCACTCGTGAAAAGGGAGGGGGAGGTGTTTATAACACCTGGAAAGAAACTAAGTTTAATTTGCCGATTTCGTAAATGATGGAGTTAAAAAAGAGTTGCTGGAAAATTATATATAGTTACACATTCTGTTTATAGACGAAAACGGAGTGAATGCTAATGCCTTCAAGGAGGTTATTTCTTTCCACCATGAACTCGCCAGCCTGTATACGAGCCAGTGATGTCTAAAGAAAATTTAATTTACAAAGAGATCTGTTGAGAAATTCTATTGATTCCAAGACATATTCCATGGGGGAGCAGTAGGGGAAATCGGATCTCTGACTCATCCTTTCATAGTCTTGCACCTTTGTACACCTCTTTGTAACACTAAGTCATCTTTCATTAATGAGCCTGTTGCAGAAAGATAAAATTTTGAATGGAGGGGGGTGGGAATCTTCCCAATGGACCATTTCTTGAGAAGTGGTTTCTGCTGTACATGTTAGTGTTGTTATTTATTTATTTATTTATTTTCCCTTTCTGGAAAACATACTGTAAGAACAAATCAACTGAAGGACTGTTGTTTTGTTTTGTTTTGTTTCCTCCTGGCTCCTCTCAGTCACCCATGAAAATTTAATGAGGCATTTAAGGCTGCTACCTTCAGAGTCAATGAGCTGAGCATATGTAGTCTAATGCACTTGCTGTTGAGGCAGTAGGTCTACTGCCTAGGTCTCTAGCTCAGCACTGGGCCTGTGAAAGCAGACCAGAAGTCATAGAGAAGCTATCATTTCAATGCAGAATTCACGACCCATTAAACCTATTCTGTTATAGCAGCTTCTCCACAAACAGCACCTTCTCCTTTCCCTACAGGCAGGGGAAACAAAAAGAGATGTGCATTCATATAACTTCCTGAAAAAATCTCTACTAAAGAAACTGCAAAGCATTGTCTGTTAAAAAGCTTCTTCAAAAATTAGGTTAGCAAGGAGTTAGCCTGACGCCTGTGAATTTGGAGCAATTTTTTTTGTAAGGTAGCAAAATATGACACTATGTTAGACTTCCAATTTAGAGCCATGGAAATTTCCAGTGTGGCCATATGCCCATACCATTCACAACGTACATAAAGGATTAAACGAACAGCAGGTCCACCAGCTTCCCCTCTTCTCAACATTCAAGTAATATGAAGCAGTTCCTGCAAAGTCTATGCACATTTTGAAAAGACTATTTTTTTAAAATATATATATATTTATGCTGGTTCAAACTAAGGTCCTATTGTAGGAATTGTGTGCAACACTATTCTACCATTCATGCGGTCTAGAAGTCACTCAAGTTATAAATTTAAAAAAAAAACAAAACCCCTATCTTCTGCAAGTCAGAAGAAGTTCATAAAGGAAAGCTAGAGAGGTGGAGAACTTTAAAGCTGCAGAGCAGCAACTGAAAATGCCCCTCTCAGCCCCTGCCATGCATACTATAGAGATGAGAGGTGCTCTCTGAGCTTGGTTGTTTTCTTGCAGATGTTTCATTATCCAAACTAGGTAGCATGATCAGTGCTAGCTCTGTAGATATTAATGGATATTCTACATCGGGGTGTCAAATGCACGACCCACACCACGGGCCGGATGCATCGTGCACTGGCCACGGCAGTTTAGCAAATGGGAAAAAAAGCAGTGATGGATTGCTACCGGTTCACCCCATATCGGGCGAACTGGTAGCAGTGGCGGGAGGCTCTGCCCACCCGCCCGGACACTTCTGCACATGCAAACCGGTAGCAACAGGTTTTGAAACCCACTACTGGGAAAAAGTCATGATATGTCACATGATGACAATGTGACGTTGCAAGTTTGACAACCGTGCTCTACATATTAATGGACATCAGGAGAAGAATCTTTGGAAAATCTAAACTGCAGTCTTGAGAGGAACATTGTTTTGGGTTCTTTTAGACAGCAGCATTTGGCTAATGAAGGAAATTGTAATAGTGCTCCCATAACTAATAGTTAAACTAGAATCATTGGGCAACAGAAATCATCATTCATATATTGCTATATATGGACAGTAGCCATTTTAGAATTAATCTGCTTTTTGTCTATGCCTTTCTCTATGCATGAATAAATACACAGGCCAGATTCCAGCTAGATACTAATATGTTTCCAGTTAAAAAGAAAAAAAAAATCTGCCTCTGGGAGAAAAAAGCATGACTTAGGTCTTCTAGGGAACTTCAGGTATGACTGAAGTTTTAAACCTGAGTCTTCCAAGCCAATGTTCCTAATTTTTTTTTAATGATCACTTAAGGAGAAAAGTTAAGGGATTCTGTTAGTGTTAAGGAATATGTCAGTACATGGAAAAACAGGGTTGGCCAAAATCTGAAAAGGAATGCAGTCTGAAAAGTTACAAAGTAAGCATCTTTTTAATTTGCATTTAACTTTGTTTTCATTTGCATCTATGTCTTTCACCACCTCTGAAAAAGAAACGAAACACACTTTGCACATGAATTCTATTATTTCCATTCCATTTACCGGTATTAATTTTTCCCAGAGTTTCAACTATGTTGTGTTATCAGATTCTTTTTATACATATCTTCACTTATCTTTTAATAGTTGACATGGGTTGGTCTCAAAAAATTAAAAGGAGTAAGTTATTTCACATAAGTAACTTCTGTTGGCAACTCTTTAAACCAAATGCATCTTTCATTAACATTGTGCGACCCTAGGAAGAGGTGCAGCTGCTTTAAATTGTTGCTAACAGATCCAATTTGACTTCCTTCATATGTTCTAATGCATGGGTGTCAAACCCGCTGCATCACGTTGTCATCATGACATTTTGTGATGTTTTTCCCTTTCACCGAGCTGGGGTGGGTGTGGCCTGTGGCGTGATGCATCCAGCCCGCGGGCCACCAGTTTGACACTCCTGCTCTAATGCATCCTTCTCTCTAAGTTCAGAGTGGTCAGGAACAGTCAGTGATGGCAGTGAATGTGCCACTTAAATTTGTAACAAGCCATTAAAAGCATCCCCATCAGGATGGCATCTTACGAGGACAGGAAACACATAAGAGCTTGCTGTGTCTGTAGGACCCAGCTTGTTCACCTATGTTCTAATAAAATCCTGTTGTTGTATACTAGCTACAACTAAATTAAATGTTCCTAATTTTTCTTTGGATAATGATTATGCAATACAATTCTGTTTACTAAGTTGTTACATTAATATCTTTGGATTCTCAGTTGTAACTGTGGTTACTTTCATAAGTTGCAACTTTTCTATACAGAGCAATGCCAGACCTTTATTATGGAAATAAAAAAGTTGAATGAGGATAGCCAATTTGATGCTCTCTATTATAATTCATCTATTTGAATCACACTCAATATAAAATATATATTTTGCACAGTTTATAAATATATTTTATATTTGCTCATGAGATTTGGTATGAATAAATGAGCATGCTGTAATTATACTGTGCAATTTTCTACATAAAAATTAAAATAAAATTGAACAGACTTGAAAAGTAATTTGAATTGCAATTTTTCATTGTACCCTTTCATTATGCAAGAGTTACCATAAGCAATCTGTTCCAATTTAATGCAAAATATTTTTAGTTCATAGCTTTACGTTGAAGATAATTGAATGAGGGCATTTACATGCACATGAATATTTCTCCCCATAACAAGAGAAACAAGCATTACACTAACACAGTTCTGTCATGAAAATCTATACATACATTGATTTTCAAATGTAATATTTTTAATTTAATAAAAATTGGTTTCTAATGAGTATATATGGAATTTTACTTATTTACTTGTTTATCAAATGTGTATGTTTGCTTATCTCACAAAAGACATTCTAGGCAATGTAACAAACTTAATTAAAACCTCAATAAATATATAAAACATTTATTATTAAAAAGCATAAGGCAGTGGTTGCTGATTTGCCTCTAGGTACAATTCAAGATACTGGTTATCACCTTTAAAGCCCTGTGTTGGTGTTTGCAGGACATGTGGCAGCGCTAAGCTTCCCCAGAATCCTGTCCATGTCCTCAGGAGTCACAGGGTCAAACCCCTCCCAGATAACATTCTCAAGATTCACCTCCATCAGTCCATCCGGATCTACCCAATCAGAGTCCAGACCTTCCCGAATCTGAGTGACTTTGTCATGCGGCTTCACATAAATGTTGAACAGAAGGGGCGAGAGGACTGACCCTTGCTGCACCCCACATACAAGGCGCCTCGGGTCGACCTGCCAACACAAACTGCACACGGTCGGAGAGGAAGGAGGAGAACCATTGCAACATGGTGCCCCACTCCCAACCCCTCCAATCGTCGCAGCATGATACTGTGGTCGATGGTATCAAAAGAGATCTAATAGGACCAGGACAGAGGAGCAACCCCTGTCCCGAGCCCTCCAGAGATCATCAACCAATGTGACCAATGCCGTTTCCATGCTATGCCCTGGCCTGAAGCCTGACTGGAACGGGTCTAGATAATCGGCTTCATCCAGGTACTGGGGAAGTTGTCGCGCCACCACACTCTCAACAACCTTTGCAACGAAGCGAAGGTTGGAGACTGGGCGATAATTCGCTAATACAGCCGGGTCCAGGGAAGGCTTCTTGAGGAGAGGCCTCACCACTGCTTCTTTAAAAGAGGGGGGGAAGTAACCCTCACTCAAGGAAGCATTAATAATCCCCTGGAGCCAGCCTTGCGTAACCTCCCGGGAGGCCAGCACCAACCAGGAGGGACACGGATCCAATAAAGGTGGCAGCACTAAGCTTCCCCAGAATCCTGTCCACGTCCTCGGGAGTCACAGGGTCAAACCCCTCCCAGATAACATTCTCAAGATTCCCCTCCATCAGTCCATCCGGATCTACCCAATCAGAGTCCAGACCTTCCTGAATCTGAGTGACTTTGTCATGCAGGAATTGCACAAAATCCTCAGCCTTGCCCTGCAAGGGGTCTTCTCTCACTCCCAGATGAAGGAGGGAGCGGGTCACCCTAAACAGGGCAGTTGGGTGGTTCTCTGCAGACCCAATAAGAGCGGAAAAATAATTAAATTTTGCCGCTTTTATTGCCACTAGGTAGATCTTAATATGAGACCTCACCAGTGTTCGGTCAGATTTGGAGCGACTGGCCCTCCAATCACTCTCCAGGCGTCTTTTCCAGTGCTTCATCTCTCTCAGCTCCTCGGAGAACCAGGGAAACAGTTGAGATCAGCACCGGGTCAGAGGCTGCAAAGGCACGACACAATCCAGAGCTCCAGTGGCCGGCTTATCCCAGGTGGCCACCAGCTCTTCAGTTGTGCCGTGAGCCAGAGCCTCAGAGAATGTCCCAAGCTCCGTCAGGAACCTATCCAGGTCCATTAGGTGCCGGATGGTCGGTTCCATCTCCCTGCGGCGAGGTGTAGCAGTTCGAAAGTCCATGCGAAGGAGGGAGTGATCAGACCATGTCAAGGGCTCGATGACTAAATCCCCTCTTTCCAGATCACTTTGCCACTGACCAGAGACAAAAATCAAGTCCAGAGTGTGTCCCACCAAGTGAGTAGGGCCTTGAACTAATTTGGTCAGGTCCAAGGCCATCATGGAAGCCAAGAACTCCCGAGCCACCATAGATGTTTTGCCGATGGATGGCAGGTTGAAGTCCCCCATAACCATAAGCCTGGGGGTACCAACCACCACCCCGGCTATCATGTCAGGTAGCTCGGGCAGGGCCGCTGCCACGCAGCAGGGAGCCAAGTATGTAATCAGCAGGCCCATCTGCACCCACGACCCCACTTCACAAGGAGGGACTCACATCCGGCTATCTGAGGTACAGTGGTCTCCCTCGGACACAGACTTTCTTTAATGATAACCGCCACCCCCCCTGCCCCTACCCTGGGCCCTTGGCTGATGAAATGCCCGGAAACCTGGTGGGCACATTTCAACCAGGGGCACCCCCACTTCTGGGCCCAACCAGGTCCAGAGAGGGTTGAATGATTTTACTGGTTCATTGAATGGGTTTATGAAGATACTATAAACTGCTGGGAAACTATGTAGAGATGATGAGATATAAATATAATGAGTGCACAAATATTTTGGGTACTTTAGTCACTTGAACTTTTGACATTGAACATGCGATCCTAAAATGATAAGGTATTGTAAAATGTGTTCTGCCAACACATTTTTGAGTGATTGCATAAAAAAACAAATATAAAAAACTGCATAAAAAACAAATATAAGAATATTAGTAATCCTCTTACTGTACATCTATGAAAGACATGATTATTTCAAAGAAACTATTGTCTTTCTTTAGCAATAAATTGGCTTCTGTTTCTGCTTGTGTCAAATCCAATTTTCCGTTTTTATATTTTGTATTTGTATATTTAGTCAAGAGTAGTGGGTTTTAAATGTGTCATTGACCCAAATAAATGTTTAAATAGGTATTCTACCTTGGGCTCTGCTCTTGTCAGACTTTATAAGTTAACCATAGTGGGAAGTGGTCCATAATTGGACGGGAGACCTCCAAGGAAAAGTAGAAGCAGAAGGTTCTTAATTATTCAGTAAGTAGAATACTATGTCAGCATAGGGCTTGTATTCCTGCTGGAAAAGTCTCTCATGCAACATGTGATATCTTTCTCTATATGCTACTATTATCTAAACCTAGATTATTCCTCGTTCTTGGACATTAAAGGCTGCACCTCCCTACCCTCTTGTGCTTCTGTATTTTAAGCCATCAAACAGCAGTGATATAATACTGAAGTAGATGTAGGAACCTGAATATGAAGGTTAAAATCTCAGGCAAAAAAAAAAATCTGGTTTTCTTAAGCCAGCTAGAAAATTAAGAAATTGTTGATGTTTTTAAGTTACTGCTACACTGAAAGAATTCAGAAAATATGCAGTAAGGACTGTAAAAGTTTGCGATGTATCATTGGGAAATCTGACAGTTTTCTATCATAATAAGCTTTCCGTGTCATAATAACTGCACAATAAAACTACTAGTATATAGTTAAACATACAACTCTAAGAAGTCCTACCTATCTATCTATCTATCTATCTATCTATCTATCTATCTATCTACCCATCCATTCATCCATCCAGGCATCTTACTTGCTAGGATTAAAGCAATCATAGATAAAACCATAAAATACAAAAGAATAATACATAGCCACACTGACTTTTTGACAGGTTTCACAATATCATTACAAATGATAACATATTTAAATTAGCTTCAAAGTCTTCTGGAGGAGATCATATTCTCAGTCATTTACACATGATATATTGTCCCTAAGCAGTTTCCAGGATCTTTGAAGTCACTGAACAAGAACTGAAAACTTAATCACTGCTTAATCAGCCTGGATTTCTTCTATGAAATATTTAACATTGAATGAGTATTAACATAGGAGCACGTATTGTCATCTCTTGTCAAATCTGTGATCAAATTGTGTGTATACTTTACCAGCTATTCCTGAAACAGATAAAGTAGATACCTGGGATCGTGCCCAAATTTGTCAATCAGCATTTGAAGTAGCTTGTCCTTGCTTTCATTAATCTTCCTCAACAAACATTCATCATGCAAAGTCCAGATAATCGGCCATCTGCTATTGTTGATCTCAACCAGGTTTTCACAGTTCTGGTTGTTCTGTGTGACCTTCCTTTGAATAGGTTGCTACTGGTGGTGTCAAAGAGATCAGAAGTGCTGGCTGGGCTGAAGGAAATAGATGAGTGTGTTGCAGCAAATTCAAAAGTCAGTTTTCTAGCTTTAATAACTCTTTTATGTTATTTGGCCCTATTTCAAACCAGGTGTATATTTCAGCTTCCAAATTTTCAACTGCATAATTTCATTAATATTTTTTTCAATCCCCATTTTGAATTCTTTATCTCTAGGATTTGCTATTTATATTGGGCAAACTGAGAAAAAAAATGAAGGCTTCTTTGCTTTCTGGAAAAACTTGGTGTTCCACTGATAGTATTATTCAGTTCAAATAGGCTATATGGATTGAATGATAGAAGTATTCTCCCACCACTGAGTTACATAATTTGAGCAGTATTTCTGTAAACTGCATCATCCAGAAATGGAAAAATCAGCGGCCACCTTTACTGCTACTGTTGAATTTCTATAGCAGCTTATTTGAAATGTTCTTCTGTGTCTCCTTGTAGCCCTGAGAGACTCTTAGTAAGTCTTGTCAAAATTTGTACACTTGCATGCAATTAAGCTGAATGGCTTTCAGAACATTCGTCACTGACTTCCATTTTTACAAATAGATTGAAATTATAATAAGACAGAAACATAAAGTTGATATGCTTGAAGACATATATCCTGTGCATTGTGCAATGTGCTTTCCCTAAAGTTGCAGCAACCACTGCTCAATTGATCAAAAATATTTGCAAAGATGGTGGAAAAATTATGTTGTTCTTGTATATTGCAGTCTATCACATTTAGTCATTGAATACTTTGAATAAAGTATTTTTCCTTTGCAGTCTCACTGAAAAAGAAATGATGCCTTTGCCTGTGCCAACTGAATGCCTTATCTCAGATGCAGCACTGAAATAATTCCCCACCAGATCAAATCTATGTTTGCATAGAAAACAGAAGCACTTTTGGGATATCTATTTCTTATTACAGCTGTGCACAATTACTTTTCTTGTCATAGGACAACACCCACCATATATTTGGCCAAATAACCTCTAGATTTAGGCAAGAATTTGCGCTCTCATACCTAATTAAGTGAGTAATGGTGATAGCATTCAATTCATTGAATCTAGCCAAACCAAAGAACTCCTTTCAAATAATCTTTTCAGTACCAGAGGTATATAAAATGTACCCTTAATAATTATTGCTCATTTCCAGGTATGTCAGCAGTTTCATCAGCAATAATTGAAAATCTACTTGACATGTTGGCTGCAGAAACTATATCCTCTCTTAATGGCATCTTCACACAGATAATCTGTTCATGTTCCACTTGGACCGATGTATAACAAGCATGATTTGGAAAAAGTTTCTATTGTTTTCATAGCATCTTATTTGCTGCTTCAATGGATGAGACAAAGAGAATTTTTACATTTCCACATGTGCTGCTTTTGCCCGGAAAGACAATATCAGGACTGCCACAAAATACAATATCAAATGTAATTTTGTTAGATTATTCGCAACCTGATATTTCATAGCACTGACGATTTGATATAGAACGCTTGTGCTGGCTTTGTTTCTCATGGTTAAGAAGTTCATTATATCTACTTGTGCATATCTCTGCCAAGTAGTTGAAATATGATTTTGTGCACTTTCATGGAAATCTTTTGATTTCCTGCTTTGTGAACAGAGCAGTGATGAAGACTTCTTGTTTTCTTTTGATAAACAGGCTGTGTTTAAAGTATGCAATACTTAGAAATTGTTCATCTTTAGTACATGAAATAATTCAGTAATTACAAGTTACTAAGATGGACTACAAGTTATAAGATACTACTAAGCTGGACTAAATCCTTTAAGCACATTCCATGGGTAGACAGGAATACGGGTAGTCCTCAGCTTACAGCAGTTCATTTAGTGACCATTTACAGTTACAACATCATTGAAAAAAGGAACCACATGACTGCTTTTCACACTTATGACTGTTGCAGCATCCCTATGGTCACATGATCAAAATTCAGACTGATTCATATTTATGATAGTCACAGCATTTTGGGATTATTTGATCACCTTTTGTCACCTTCTGACAAGTAAATAATTCACTTAACAACTGTGTTGCTAACTTAACAACTGCAGCAATTCACTTAACAACTGTGGCAAGAAAGGTCATAAAATGGGGCAAAACCAGGGTTGAAATCCAGCAGGTTCTGGAGAATCGGTAGTGGAAATTTTGAGCAGTTTGGAGAACTGGCAAATACCACCTCTGGCTGGTCCCAGAGTAGGGTGGGAATGGAGATTTTGCAATATCCTTCCCCTGCCACACCCACCAAACCACATCATGCCCAACAAGCCACACCCATAGAACTGGTAGTAAAAAAAATATGGATTTCACCACTGGGCAAAACTCATTTAACAAATGTCCCATTTGACAACAGAAATTTTGGGCTGAAATCAGTTAAGGTACCATAAAAACCCAATGAGGAGTTAAAGAACATTTGAGGGCACTACTTTGACTTTTGATGGTTATTTTCTGACTTTCCAGGTCCACTGTGGCTGCTTTGTTGTGAATTGTCAAGTCTCCTGGTGCAGCTACTTTGCAGAGGTTCTATCACTTGCTCTCCAAATTCCAAATGTGCCCAGGGCAATTCAGAATGATTGACTATCTCACTTTGTATCTTTAAAATGAATACACAAATGGGTGGATTTTTTTAAAAAACATTATTTTGGGCATTATCTAAATAATCAAAGTATCAAATAGTTTGCATCTGTTCTACAATACAAGGTGAACTATGTCCAGATGAAACATTTAGATCTGTGCTGGGTGGTCTGCTTCTTAGACAACTGCAGTGTCTTAAAGCATTTTAACATTTTCACTGAAGGAGGCAATGCCTTTCCTGGGACAAAGTTACATAGAGCATCATGGGCGCTACTTCTGAATATATGTAGAAGCAGATTGTCTCTGGATTCTATTATATTTTTCCCCTTTACAAATGTTTGCACAATGCAATTACATCTGTTTATTGAATGCTTCAGCAGTATACTTTAAGGCCCAAAGACTAGCTTGTTTTACAGCCTCTTTCTGGTTTATTTAAATGGTCTTCTATAGAGGTTATAACAAGAATCTTTCCTAATGCTTCTGACCTTCTTATGTATACAAAACATAGAGGTCACTCCCAGGAAAAAAAAAAAGTCAAATATTTCTATCCATGCTTTCTTCATGTTTATACGTAGTGATGAAGAAAACGTACTGATTGTCTCTTCTCTTATTTTAATTTGGGATTATTTTTGAGAGCTTGTGTTAGTTTGTTTGCTGAGCCCTAAATGGTAATCAAACAAGGGATGAGCGCATGGTTCAATGTAAATCAATTCTCAAGTCTCATAAAATTAATTGCTCTGCATATTTTATTGTTTTGGATTTCGGATTTGATTCTTTGGTTTTATACTGTTTCTTGCTCACGTTGCAATATACAGTTGAGTAATTTGTCAATTAACTCTATCATTCCTCTACAAATTATATGACTATGACAGAAGCCTGATGCTGGCTGGCAATTTTGGGAATTATAATCTCCACATATCAGGAAGACACAAAGCTGGAAAGGCCAGTCTAAGACTAAAATTTGATAAGTGGAATCGACTGTGTTAGAACATACTTCATCCTCACTAACATTTAGCACTGATTTCTTTGTTAGCTGCTGCCCAAGTAGTGAAAAAAGCATAAATGTATATAATAAAAGTCTGAGGTACTGTCCCCTAATGGAAATGGATTATTTTCTTCAAAGATATCATTGTTTGTGATATTCTATCATTGAACTGGACACATGGAAATATTCTTTTTCACTACATAGTTTAAAGGCATTCTTTTAAATTGTTCTATGGTTCCTAGGGTTAGCAAGCCATTTGTGTTCAATGACCTTCATGAACAAATGTTTTGTACTTTTTTTTCCTATTGGGATTGTTGTGGTTTTGATGCATCTGCTCTACCTAATTTGGCGCGCTTGGTAAGAACATTCCCAATGATCATCTAAACCTCATTTGGAGCACCTGTGAACAATTCGTTATATTAATAGAACAGCAGGGGAGGAGTAGAGCAACTAATAAACAGGTTGTTGAGCAACTTTGCCTGCCAAGGTTGCATTATGTGGGTAGTGGGATGTTTCTTCTACCCCAAAATTGTACTCACTTGGGAGATGTTCAGGCAATGGTTGTAGAGCAACCTGTCAGTGCTCACATCTGGCATGAGATAAGCTATAAATTAATTGTCCCTTCCAAGCAGCCATTTGGATTTGCGTTCAGTACATCTGAGAGACTCAGGCATGATTTGAAACAATTTGTTCTTGGTTAAAATAGAATGAATGTGCTTCTATTAGAGATGGCTTTGAAATGCAGTTCTTAACGATTTGCACCAGCTGGGCTTCTCATTATTCAAACGAGATTTGTATAAATCGGCACATGAAAATAAAGCAATTGGTCAATGCCATTTATTGGTAGTTACAGCTAATTTTGGAACTCTTTTTTTTTAATTTTTTCATCGTCTTGTGTTTTCAGAAAAGATGGGTTTTATTTGTGGGAAGAAAAGTACAGTCCTCAAGGTTATTTTAATGCATGCTATTCCTGTTAAGTTATATTTTACCAAGTTGCATTTTGGAACTGTCAATGGAAATTGGGGACCAATTTATTTAAGTTCACCGAAGTAGTTATAGAACATAATTTTGTGCAGGTCTTCTTCATATGAAGAACTTATGTTCAGACACTTGAAGTAAATTCTTAAAATGCTTTTAAATTTAGTGGTATATTACAAACAGTTGATATAATCCCAAATTAGGATGCCAATGTTTTCAATTCATCATATAGCCCTCAAAATAATAAAACTATAAAAAATAAATAAAATAAGAGGAACTAACTTACATGTCATTTGCTTTTGTTTAATACTTCAATAATACTAATCTAATATAATACTATTAAATATTATTTAAACTATTCAAAAATATATTTTTAAATAAAATCTATTACTTTTATTTTATGTATTTATTTAAATGTGTTTTCTTGTATAGTTTTTCAAGAGATCCAAGATATCTAAATCAAGGAATTGCCATTTAGTTTTTAAAAAAATATTCCAAACTGTAATAAGTTTAAAATAATGGTTTTTTTAAAAAAATCTTGGGCCTTGTGTGATTCTTCAAGCAACCAGATAAATCTACTGAAGCCAGACATTGCCAAGGCCCCTTCTCTAACCAAAGAATCGGTTCTGTTAAGATGCTTCAGTCATTTGCTTGTTTGTGTATAAATCTGAAAGACAAATTATAAGCAGAAGATTAACTTCATGCTTTGAAATCCTTTTTGCGAAATCTGCATCCTAATGTACAATTTTCAAATGAGTATTCATCCACAGAGACGAAATATTGTGTCAGAAACAGCCATTTGTTATCCAGGGCACTCAGATTTCCTGTTCTGGATATAAAATGGCTTACAAATGGCTCTGTCATTACGTTATGCAAAAGTTACCATTCTTTGCCCAAATAACTGTGAACAGTGCTAGTGGCACTGGTCTCTGCATTTTAAGTCTGATAGAAGCTCAGTTCTTAAACCTTGCTAATCCAAACCATTTTACTTCCAGCAGTATGTGTATGTGTACATTTACCCAGCAAAATTATGAGGACCCACATTGATATTATTATTTCTGTTGTTATTATTTAGACAATTTGATGGTTTTAGGATACTACAAAATTAACATAAAATATTATCATACAGTTGTTGTTGTTGTTGTTGTTGTTGTTGTTGTTAGTTGCAAAGTCGTGTCCAACCCGTCGCAACCCCATGGACAACATTCCTCCAGGCCTTCCTGTCCTCTACCATCCTCTGCAGTCCATTTAAACTCACGCCTACTGCTTCAGTGACTCCATCCAGCCACCTCAGTCTCTGTCGTCCCCTTCTTCTTTTGCACTCAATCTTTCCCAGCATTAGGCTCTTCTCTAGTGAGTCGTTCCTTCTCATTAGGTAGCCAAAATATTTGAGTTTCATCTTCAGGATCTGGCCTTCTAAAGAGCAGTCAGGGTTGATCTCCTCTAGGACTGATCGGTTTGATCGCCTTGCAGTCCAAGGGATTTGCAGGAGTCTTCTCCAGGACCACAGTTCAAAGGCCCCAATTCTTTGGCGCTCAGCCTTTCTTATCGTCCAACTTTCACAGCCATTCATTGCAACTGGGAAAACCATAGCCTTGACTATACGCACTTTTGTTGGCAGGGTGATGTCTCTGCTTTTTAGAATGCTGTCTAGATTTGCCATAGCTTTCCTCCCCAAGATCAAACGTCTTTTAATTTCTTGGTCGTAGTCCCCATCTGCGGTGATCTTGGAGCACAGGAAAATAAAATCTGTCACTACTTCCATTTCTTCCCCATTTATTTGCCAGGATACCATACAGTGGCAAACTGTAAATATACAAGTAGTTCTTGACTTACAACAGTTCATTGTAGTGACCATTCGAAGTTACAATAGCACTGAAAAAAGTGATTTATGGCCATTTTTCACACTTACAACCATTTCAGTATCCCCGTGGTCACTTGATCAAAATTCTTGGTAACTGACTCATATTTCACGACCTAAAATGGACACCCAACATCAAAAACGTCATCAAAAAAGCACAACAAAGAATGTTCTTTCTACGCCAACTCAGAAAGCTCAAACTGCCCAAAGAGCTGCTGATACAGTTCTACAGAGGAATTATTGAGTCTGTCATCTGCACCTCTATAACTGTCTGGTTTGGTTCTGCAACCCAACAAGACAGACACAGACTTCAGAGGATAATTAGAACTGCAGAAAAAACAATTACTACCAACCTGCCTTCTATTGAGGACCTGTATACTGCACGAATCAAAAAGAGGGCTGTGAAAATATTTATAGACCCCTCGCATCCTGGACATAAACTATTTCAACTCCTACCCTCAAAACAACGCTATAGAGCACCGCACACCAGAACAACTAGACACAAGAACTGTTTTTTCCTGAACGCCATCACTCTGCTAAACAAATTATTCCCTCAACACTTTCAAACTAGTTACTAAGTCTGCATTACTATTAATCTTCTCATCATTCCTATCACCCGTCTCCTCCCACTTATGACTGTATGACTGTAACCTTGTTGATGGTATCCTTAAGATTTATATTGACTGTTTCCCTATGGCTATCATTAAGTGTTGTATCTTATGATTCTTGACGAATGTATCTTTTCTTTTATGTACTCTGAGAGCGTATGCACCAAGACAAATTCCTTGTGTGTCCAATCACACTTGGCCAATAAAGAATTCTATTCTATTCTATTCTATTCTATTCTATTCTATTCTATTCTATTCTATTCTATTCTATTTATGACAATTGCAGTGTTCCAGGGTCACGTGATCGTCTTTTGTAACCTGACAAGCAAAGACAATGAGGAAGCCAGATCACTTAACAACCATTTTACTAATTAAACAATTGTAGAGATTTACTTAACAACGGTGGCAAGAAAGGTCGTAAAATGGGGCAAAATTCACCTAACAAATGTCTCATTTAGCAACAGAAACTTTGGGCTCAATTGTGGTCATAAGTCAAATACTATCTGTACTCCTTTAATTGAATATTAATTTTATAATTATATTGTAAAAAATCAGTTTGTTAAAAGATAAAAGCTGTATTTTTACAAATATGAATTTTATTATTCTGCATACAATTTATATACTGGGCTACAGGAAATTATTAGGTGATTTTATCTTTCTTGATATGGCAATAAAATCATTTGTTCTTTTCTTTTCTTTTCTCCTGGATTGCTGTCTATTTTAACTAGCCATTGTAGGTCACCTATAAGGAATTCACTATTCCTAGGAAAGAGCAATAATAAAAAATGCAGTGATTTGAAAAATTTATAAAGGAATATTCCAAAGAAGTATGAAATTCAGAATCTGAAATAACATTTTGGTGAAGATCAGATCCCCAACAGGACAGTTTTTAAACTTCTAGAAAATCTTGGAACGGCATCTTTCAAAATGAAGGATCATGAAAAGCATACAATCATAATGTACTTTATTGATGAAATCCATGAATAAAATGGTAAAAAAAGTTACCTAGCTTGAAGTATTTTCAAGCTAAATTCTTCAACCTTATTCATATAAAGATATGTTTATGTACTTAATTAGTCTCAACAAAACAAGCCTAATATTGTAGATATTATTCCCAGATGACATGGGTACATTATCTATTATTCATTGTTAAAGTTGAATATATATACATGTGTGTATGTGATATTTCCAGCTTCCTGGAAATGGTTGGCTGTACTTCCAGTTCTTCTTCAGGGTAATTTTGGATATGGAATATAATGTGTAGTTAGGGTACAACACTGTACAAGGTAGCATAGGCCTATTTTTTTTTTTTTAAGAATGAATTATTTACAATTTCTACATCCATTTTTTACTTTAAATGTTTCAATTTATTCATAAAAAAAAACTTGAGATACAAGTTTCTGACCTCTATCATCTTCTTAGGAATATGCTTCCATGTAATTGCTCTGATTTTTTAACTCAGAACTCATCACTACAATACAATATTTCACATTTTTTAATAATGAGCTATGCAGCTGAATAAGCATAATAACCATCAATTCTGGCTTGGCTCACTACATGAGGGGATGAAGTTTTATGAGTGAGCTACTGTCTTTCTTCATAATCATAGGCATTGTGGCACAAGGATCTGAGTTTTAAATACCACAAAATGAAAGTATTCTATCACTACTATATATTGTATATTCAGTTCAGCATGACATGTGCAAGAAATGAGACTGAATTTCACAATGCTTCAGATTAAAAGGCAAAAAAGGTTGTTGGTTTTTTAGCACTGTATAGTCTTACTATTACTGGAGCGATCCCAAGAAATAGCACAGTAGTTTTTAGAAATTGCAGACAGGTGCTATGTTCATTTTCCATCACACCTTTCCACCTTCAAATCCAAAGCATTGCACAGTTCTATAAAATAGCTCAACAGACGTCTATCCTAGACTCCAGCTTAATTGGCTGTCATTTAAAGAGCCTGCATCAACTCATGAATTGGAATGAGATTCTCCTTCCTGAACTCACACAAATCTCTTAGCTGATCTCCAGGTGCCTGCTTGTAAAGTGCCAACATCTGCAGGAAAGGATGGACCAGTATATATACTATAACTTGAGTCTTCCTTACAAGCAAGAAGCCCAGTAGGAGTTCCAACAAGTTCATAGTTCTTTTCCCTGCAGATGTTCATGTTCTAAATGTGAACACCTGAGCAAAACTAAAGGAAAACATGCTCAAACCTAATTAGCATGCACTGAAGCTAGCAGTAATTTCTTAAAATTTTCTAGGTCTGTAAATATGGAATGGTCCATCATCATATTTTATGAAAGAACCCAAAGTGAATTGTCTGCAACACGTGATTTGCAACACGTGTTTCAAACCTGTAAACCTTCAGATTCTAGCATCTATCATCATGCAAGTTGGGATTCTCCACTCTTGCACTCAAATAATATGTCTTACAGATTTTTTGGGAGAGACCAGTCCTTGCCAGTCATCAGTTACAGTACATTAAAAGGTAAAGGTTCCCCTTGCACATATGTGCTAGTTGTTTCCGACTCTAGGGGGTGGTCCTCATCTCCGTTTCAAAGCCGAAGAGCCAGCGCTGTCTGAAGACATCTCCGTGGTCATGTGGCCAGCATGACTAAATGCCAAAGGCACACAGAATACTATTACCTTCCCACCAAAGGTGGTCTCTATTTTTCTACTTGCATTTTTTACATGCTTTCGAACTGCTAGGTTGGCAGAAACTGGGATAAGTAGCGGGAGCTCACCCCGTTACGCGGCACTAGAGATTCGAACCGCTGAACTGCCAACCTTTTGATTGACAAGCTCAGCATCTTAGCCATTGAGCCACCATGTCCCTTCTACAGTACATTACTTCACTATTAACCTTATTACTGGGCCCCAAATCTATGCTCTTTATCCTATTATTGTCAGAGGCAGAGTTGGCCTGCCTAAAAGAATTCATCAATACAAATCTACAGAAGGGATGTATGTGATTCTCCTTCTCCATATTCCACCACTGAACCTCTCATTATCAATAAGGGAGTCCAATATAGTTCTCTATTCTCTCCCTTTGATTTTGTAGTTATTACAAAGGTTACAGAAGGCACTGATTTTCATGCAGCTGGATCAGTGTGGGTTGCGCTACCGGTTTGCCCCGGATCTGGCGAACCGGTAGTGGCGGAGGCGAGAGGCTCCGCCCACCTGCCCCGATGCTTCTGCGTGCACGCCCACAAGCAAACCAGTAGCAACAGGTTTTGAAACCCGTCCCTGAGCTGGATCTGGGGAGCCCGGAAGTGCTTGCAATTTCACACATACGAAGGAGGACAATGAATGCCTGTCTATCACATGGAAACTTTCGATACATGGTAATTCTCTTTGCTTTCTTGGAGGAACGATTGGTTTCCCAAAGATTCAGGAATCATGTTTTCCATTAATACTTGGAAACCTTCTTTCATTATACTGATAATTTACTTATTTAGTTTGAAGACCATGTCCACCATGGCAATCATATCTGTGCAGTTCTGCAATAACTTTATCAGAGAGATTTAGAGATTTACAGTCATTTTTGGCTTTTTCACTTTTTTATCATAAATCCACTCTTAATTCTGCAGCTCTTGCCAAATTTCTGAGTTGACTAACTGAGAAGGATGTCCAGTTTCAAAGAGATTCAAAAACCTGAAAAATGTTTGATCAGATATTCTTTTCCCACTTTGCTAAATGTTTCCATTAATATGGTTTATTATGACTATGACTTTTGTGTGGGTATATGCCTTTAAGTCAGTTTTTGACTCCTGCCTGGACCAGACTTTTCAACTTTCTTGGCAAGTGGTTTGCCATTGCCTCCTTCTTAGGGCAGAAAGAGAGTGACTGGCTGAAGGTCATCCAGTTGGCTTTGTGCCCAAGACCTCTTCCTAGCCCGATCCCTTAAACCAGGGTGAAATCCAGCAGGTTCTGACAGGTTCTGGGGAACCGGTAGCAGAAATTTTGAGCAGTTTGGAGAACTAGTAGTGGAAATTTTGACTAGTTCGGAGAACTGGCAAATACCACCTCTGGCGGGCCCAGAATGGAGTGGGAATGGAGATTTTGCAATATCCTTCCCCCAGGACTGGGGATGGAATGGAGATTTTGCAATATCATTCTCCTGGAGTGGGGTAGGAATGGGGATTTTTTTTTTAATTTGATTTATATGCCGCCCTTCTCCGGAGACTCAGGGCGGTTTACAGTGCATTAAGCAATAGCCTTCATACTTTTGTATATTTTTATACAAAGTCAGTTTATTGCCCCCACAAACTGGGTCCTCAATTTACCTACCTTAGAAAGGATGGAAGGCTGAGTCAACCTTGAGCCTGGCAAGATTCGAACTTACTTTAATTGCAGACAGCTGGTGTTAAATTACAGTGCTTAGTCTGCAGAGCTATCCAGGCAGTATCCTTCCCCTGGAGTGGGATGGGAATGGAGATTTTGCAGTATCCTTCCCCTGCCACACCCAACAAGCCACACTACATCCAGCAAGCCACGCCCACAGAACCGTTAGTAAAAAAAAATGAATTTCACCACTGCCTTAAACACTACATGAAACTGGCTCTCAGGTCCCTCTAAAGTTATGGAAACACCAGAAATAGTGAGAGGATATAAAAAGAGACTTACTCTCATGTTTGTAGAGGGAAATCATCTGATGTATTGTAGTGTATAATCAAAATACTTATCTAGCCTTGTTGTTTCCAATATCCTAGAGCCAAGTAAGGAAGAAAGGTTGTCACTGAACACTCTTATTAGTAAGACTTTCTAACATTCAATTGGGGTTTGTTTCACAAAAACCATACAGTGAGGGTTGGAAATCCAGTGCAGACATTGTTCAAAATGATAGCAAACTAATGCAATAATGAGGGGGAGTAAATTTAACAGTGGGAAAAAAACCTTATGCTGCCAAAACCTAAAACCAGCACATTTGCAAACTCCAGTTGTATTCAAAGGTTGTGTTCATTCAGTGGAATAAGATTGTTGCAACGTGGTGGTGACATGTTCAGGCAAAAGAGGGTTCAAAAAAATGGTGCAGCATCTTAAAAAATTAACAACTGATTGTCTCCATTTACTCATCTTGTTTGAGATTCCTCACTAGTTTCAGTATGAAAGATCCAGCTAATATGAAGTAAACAGTGCTAGGCCATTTGGCAAATACCTCTTCTAATTTCATTTATTTATAGGTCAACTATTTTATTTTGAAGCACAAGAGACTGGAGAAATTCATTATTGCCACTCATGCTTGCTTTCTTTTTTTAAAAAACATAATTAAGCTTTGCTAATTGCCTATCATGATTAAAATTATGCCAATAACAACCTGGTTTCCTCTATTGGCTGATCTCCAAACTCCTAACAGCTTATTGCTTGAAAAAAGGCCAGACGAGATATTTTTAGGGAAATTCCTTCCACCCATAAGTAGGTATTCACAAAATTAAAGCAGGTCTCCATCTACAACTTTGGGGTGTGTTAGAGATAGAAACAACACTATTTAAATCTACTTTCTGTGTGGTTCTTCCTGATGACAAACACATGAAAGTTTCATGCATCATTACTGGTCTATTCTTTTTTCCTTTCAAAAGTGATTTGCAAAGGGTTTTCATTCAATAAAATTGTTCCCTTTTCGAAAGATTCCCTAGCTATTTTTCCCTTAACTCTTTGTTTATGCTACAACTCCTCTTCTTTAGAGATCTCCGATTTGGGAAAGCTTTCTATCTATTATAATCACAAGGGAAATGGCAAAAATGAAAAGAACAGGCATGACACAGCTGAAAGTCACAAACTCAACTGCTTCTCTAGTTCTTCAGATTCATCTCCTTGGCATTCCATTCTATTTTCCCAGGTATCATTTTGAATGTTTATGTGTACAGGTACAGTCCTCGACTTTCAACCGTTCATTTAGTGACTGTTCAAAGTTACAATGTCGCTGAAAAAAGCTACTGGTTTTCAAACTTATGGACCATTGCAGCATCCCTGTGGTCACATGATCAAACTTTGGATGCTGGGTAACTGGCATGTATTTATGATGGTTGCAGTGTCCTGGGATCACTTTTGCGATCTCACAAGCAAAGTCAATGTGGATGCCAATTTCACTTGACAACCGTGTTACCAACTTAACAAGTGCAGTAATGCACTTAACAATTGTGGCAAAAAACATTGTAAAATGAGACAAAAATTCACCTAAGACCTATTTTTGCTTAGCAACAGAAATTTTGGGCTCAGTTGTGCTCCAAAGTAAGGACTAATTGTGCATAGAATATTTCAAACGATAACAACATGGGAAAAAGAAACACACAAGAGTGTATAAAGTAGCAGAATGCCAATTTCACACTTCACACTAATTCACGGTTTGGTTTATTTGGGTTTGGTCTTGCATTTTTCTGAATCTGCCAATTGTGGTTTGGTCAAAGAATTACTTTGAAACAATCTAAAGCTTAGCATGTATAAATGTAGACAGATTTTTTTTATGGTCACTAAAGAAGCATTGGAAAATTATAGCTAACAAGTTTGAAAGGAACCACATTATCTCTAAAGTAGCTTAGGGTAAGATTCTGCTAGACCTAAACTGTATTTATTTTCTACAGAGTACACTGTATACTTTGTTTTGTGCTGTTTTACATTGTGTAGTACTAAGTGTCTTATCTAATTCCTGCTTTAGACTACATTGGAAATAGATTAAATGTTTATATTCTTCTAAGTAACTGGATAGCTCTACAAGTTACACCTATGTAACAGAGTCCTTTATTTGGTGTCTTCTTATTTAAAATGGTATCAATTGCAAATGGAAATGCATGGGCTTCCTTTTCTTGAAATTAGTGGTATTCTGATTTCTTTTGGGTTCATTATTCAATTTGATGAAAAAAGAAATTGTTTTCTTTTTTCCAAAGGAGAAGAAAATTCGACAAATTCTCAGGGGGGTCCTGCACGGAGTTCTTGCTCATACCATAGGAGAAGGTTGATTCGTGATGTGCGAGTAGCCTGTCTTTCCTAATACAATGATATTGCCAGTAATAATATTGCCAGTGATTTCCATCCTATAATTAAATTAGAGGGAAAGTCTTCATGAAGTGACTCCTTCAATGGAGAAATATACAAAGAAAAATACAGTCACCTTTATCACTTTGCAGCAATAAAGGCAGCTCAAAATTCCACAAATAAGAAAGGAATACTAAGTAAAGATAATAAAAGTTATGTGTATATATGTGTGTGGGGGGGGGGAATGACAGCATCATACAAATGACATGAGATAAGCAGTTTGCATCAGACCTGCAATTGATGCAAACTATATAATTTGTGTCATTGTTGTCAAGATGCACAAGATGTCCTGAAGGCTTATCCTGAACAACAATACACACAGATATGCCTAGGAATCTATCCTTGACTTATGACCATAATTGGGATTAGAATTTCTGTTTCTCAGTAATACAATGTTTAAGTGGACATGCCCAATTTTATGAGCTTTTGTGTGGCAGTTGTAGAGCAAACCACATGATTGTTATGTGAATCTGGCTGGTCTTATTTATTTTGCTTCTGGGAAGTCCCTTGGAAGGTGTCAAATGGCAATCACATGAACCAAGGATGCTGTAATTATTGTAAATACATGCTAGTTGCCAAGCTCTCAAATTTTGATTATGTAACTATGGGGAAGCTGCAATGGTTATAAGAACAGACAGAGTTGGAAGGGGCCTTGGAGAATCTTCTAGTCCAATTCACTGCTCAGGCAGGAAACCCTATACCAATTCAGACAAATGGTTGTCCCATCTCTTCTTAAAAACTTCCAGTGTTGGAGCATTCACAACTTCTGAAGGCAAGTTGTTTCACTGATTAATTTCGCTAACTGTCTGGAAATTTCTCCTTAGTTCTAGTTTGCTACTCTCCTTGATTAGTTTCCATCTATTGCTTCTTGTCCTGCCTTCAGGTTCTTTGGACTCTAGCTTCACTCCCCTTTGTGGCAACCCCTTAGATATTGGAACACTTAGATTGTGTCCTTCTTTTCAGTAAATTAGACATACCCAATTCCAGCAATGGTTCTTTATATGTTTTGGCCTCCAGTCCCCTAATCATCTTTGTTGCTTTTCTCTGCACTCTTACTAGAGTCACATCTTTTTTACATCGTGGCGACCAAAACTGGATGCAGTATTCCAAGTGTGGTCTTACCAAAGCATTATAAAATGATATTAACACTTCAGATGATCTTGATTCTATCCCTCTGTTAATGCAACCTAGAACTGTGTTGGCTTTTTTGGCAGCTGCACTGCTGGCTCATATTTAAGTGATTGTCCACTAGGGCTCTAAGATCCCTCTCACAGTTACTACTATTGAGTCAGGGCTCACCTATGTTATACCTGCACATTTTGTTTTTCTTGCCTAAATGTAGAACCTTACTTTTTTTCACCATTGAATTTCATAAGTGCAAGGATCAGTCATAAGTCAATTTTGTCAGTGTCATTGTAACTTCAAATGTTCATTAAACAAAGAGTTGTAAGTTGAGGACTTACTGTACATATGCGACCCATTTCATGACTACTTTGTCTCAAAATCTGTTTCTGGGGAAACAAAGTATTTATTTATTCACAATTCTGTTGTGACTAAACAAACAACAAAAAATCTGCCTGCTGCCTATTGTATTCAAACTGAACAAAAATCCACAAGTTGCGTTAGTGGTATCAGTTATATGTGTGCCATATGATGTAATACGAATCTTTAAAAATTATTGGAAGAAAGGCCAAAGGTAAACTATAAAAATATTAATACATTAATTGTGCAGTGAAATAGTTTTAACTGATTGCATTTAATAACAGCATTACTGGCTGATTATTTTTTGCTTGTGACATTTTATGTAAGGCAGTGAATAGACTTCAAATCTTCTGTAATCACCTGGAAATGTTTTACAAGGAGGTTTTTCTTTTATGAGTTAGATATGAAAACATCAGCCCTCTTTTTGCAAAACAAAATGAATTTTTATGGATTTACATTTGTCCCAGCTGTATTTCACGACTTTTATCAGTTGTTGTTTCTTGCTGTTTCCTTTTCTTCAGAACATCAAGAAACAACAGACTCCATCTGCATTTTAAGAAGACACAGAAATATTTCCAGGCAGATATAAAGCACATCATATTTTCAGAAGACAGTAGTAAGTAACATCTTCTAACTGTGGTGCCAGAGAAACAAGTAATGTGCAAAACTTCAAAACATTTTACCTACTTTGGAGGGAAAAAAGATATTTCATGTTCTTACTTGGAGTACAAAATTCTGAGTTACTTTTTCTCTTGTTCTTCAAAATAACTATACTGAGGCACTGTTGGGCAATTTTTTAATCTTCATCCCTATAAACCCAATCTGTTGATATGTCTGCCAGTCTGTCTATCTCTCTGTCTGATAAGTTAAAACTTATTGCAATAGGTAGAATATTGATTCCTGTGTAATGCAGTAGTGCTTTACATGCTGTTATCTAAACAGGTAGACAAGATAGCTGCTTCTTGTCAAAGCTTTCTAGGAATGAGTGCTTTTATTTTGTACTGGCATCATTTTATTCCTTGGCTTGTATGCTTGTCGTACAAATTACAAGTTACCTTCAAATTTATGAGGATCATTACATGAATTGTTGTCAGTGAATATAGGTAGAAGTTCTTAATGACATTTGAAAACTCCTTTGAAATTTTTCCATGTGATACATTTTACATGCAATCCACAAATCCAACTTTGTCCTTTTTCAATTTGAAACCATCATTTAAGCAAATATACCTTTCATACTTGGTTCCATTTTGGAAGCAGTTTAATGGTCAATCTTGATGATCATTTAATAGTAATTAGTGGCACTTGATTCCATTCACTTAGCATCTGTTATATGCTAAAACTGTAATAAATTCCAGTTCAGTAAAAGTGAACCACAATGTTTTCTTTTATTTTTATGTACAGACCACTTTTCCATCTGAAGGATTTTAAGCAGTTCCAGGGTAGTTTGGTTTAGACCCCTAGTTGTCAAAATCACAATCTCTCATAACCACATATTGGGAGAAATCTTATATACTGATACTGATTTCCTTCTGGTCAATTGTCTATGAAAACAGAAAAAATAGATAAAGGGGGGAAATGTCAGGAAATCATTCTGTGGTTTATAGGACAGAATTAATCAAATGATTCAAATTTATTTTAGGAATTTTCTAGTGGTTCTAGTAGTGGTTAGAATGCAGTACTGCAGGCTAATTTTGCCCAAAACCAGAAGTTTGATACTGATTGGCTCAGGGTGGACTCAGACTACCATCCTTCTGAGGTCAGTAAAATGAAGACTCAGATTTTGGGGGGCAATATGCTGACTCTATAAACTGTTTAGAGAGGGCTATAAAGCACTATGGAGTGGTATATAGTTCTAAGTGCTATTGCTATTTGTAAAAAGACCTGGGAAATGACACTAATGCATCTGTAATGGTAAAGAATCATGAAGCTGAGTCATTAAGGTTTGTTTGCTTTAGATATTTGTAGTGGTGCTATCTTTGATTTTGGTCTGAAATACCCTGAGATCATTTCCCAACTGAAATACTGCATAATAGAAAAGGAGAGAAGCTGATATCTGGAAGAGTTGGGATTGAGACTGGGTTTGAGCACATGCAAATTGTCCTGTATTCATCCCTTAAAAGCCCTACTATTAGTCCTACTATTTCCCAAGGGATGGGCAAATCTCCTTCTAGATAGGAAATTTGCTATATATTTAACAACAATAGTCTGATAGGTGTTCTTATGTATAATTTAAGAAATTCATCTTATGTGGAATCTAAAACTTGGCTCAATCCCAGCAAATTAGAAGTAAAGCATGTTTCTTCTTTTCACTTCCCTATCAGAGGAAGCAAATAAATCAGAACAGCTTAGATTTTCCTTGTACTGGGACATTTCATAGTGGAGCAGAATTGTTTGGAATATATTAATTATATAAGCCCTCCTGATACAGTTCATATTTGGTGACATTGTATTATTACAAATACAGTTCAGTTGCTAATATAATAGTTTTTAAAAGACACTGCTTAATAAAGCAAAATTAATCATTTTTAACAAGAAAGCAAATCTGAAAAGATATAGGCTCTTTGTCCAGACTGTATTCAGATCATTGGATGTTTCCCAGGATATTCCAACTAATTTTAATCATGCTGTGCCTTAAAAACTACTTGGAGAATTATAGCTCTTAATAGGGATTATGACTTCCAGTGAGGATTTATGGCAGACTAGATAACTCTGAAGGAGTGAAGATGACATTGTGGTGTAGGCTGGAAGCCGGATGGTGACTTCTGGCTGACACAGTCTTTCTGGATAAAGGAGAGATTGTGAGATCACCCACTTGCACTTCAGACAGCTTCTCCTCATGAATAAACTGCAGGAACTGAGGATTTTGCAGATGCCTTGTGAGTTGAGCAGCTGGAGGTCAAAGAATTTCAATCAAGCTCACAGCTGTAATACAGCCTACATGGACACAGGGTTCACACAAGGCCCATTTCTTAAACACTTTCTGAACTAATTAATTTTCAGCTAGAGAGATTTTCTGAGCAGCAGGATAAGAGAATTCCACTTGGTGAGTCAACATTCGTTCTGGATTACAAAGGAAAAATAAAAGGAAGTGGGTTAAAGATTTGGAATCCATTAGCTATATAAGCCCTCCTGATACAGTTTGATATTTTCTGACTTTGGAACTCACAGTCTTGTTAGAAATGCAGTTCAGTAGACACTGTAATAGTGTTAAAAGATGGTGTACAATAAAGCAAAATTAACCATCTTTTTTTTTTTTTTTACAAGAAAAGAAATCTAAAATATGTTTAGGTTCCTGTTGTGGATCAGCAGATGCTTTCTTCCACAATTTAATTTTTATCTGTGCCTCACTACCCATTATTGCTGTATTTTTTTAATATATAAATAGCTCTTTATCCAGACTATATTCAGATCATTGGATGTCTCCCAGGATATTCCAACTAATTCTAATCATGCTCTGCATGAAGAAGTGCTTGGAGAATTATAGCTGCTAATATGGGATTCAAAGCTCAGAAGAAAATATTAATTAACAAAACTGGACTGTGCAGGCTCTGTTTTTAATGTCAAGCAAATTAGTTCAGTGTTTTGCAATTGATTTTCAGGCGCTTTGTTTCCAGAGTCAAAGGGCAAAACGGATCCATATTTGCTCCATCTTACTTCAGTCTTGATAACGGGGCATTGTCCTTTGCCTAGGACTGTTCAAAAAGAGACACACCCTTCAGTTTCTCAGGATCACTTCCTGTCTCTCCATAGCTGCCATTTCTAGTGGTGACTAAGGATGGGACAGCCCCCAATTACTTGAGAAAATTCATTCATTCATTCATAAAGAGGGAAAATGTTACCAAATGTTAAGGAAAATATTGACAGATGTCAAATATTCCCTACCAAAAGTGGGAATAGCTAGGGAATGATGAACAAACTGTGTCGGAGATATGACAGAGTTAATATATACTGCAATTCCAAAGCAACTGTGTTTTATAAAATGCCATTTTATGTATTTTGCTGGCATATATAAACATTTTATCAACAGCAACATAAAAGTCTTGGTTTTATCAGGTGTCAAAAATACATAGGAGGTGACCTCTAGGAAAATATCAGGTTGCCTTTTCTTATTAGCACTATTGATTTCCTTACTGAGGAAGAAAGATTAGCAAATTAGCAACATACAAGAACAGAGAGGTTTATTGGCTATTCCAATATTCTTTGATTTCCATCTTTCCCATTCTTCATGATATCTAGTAGAATTACAGAAATTTTACAATGTTTTCCATCTGGGAACAGAGGCCCTACCAATATCTATGTGTATCACATAATGTCAGAATCAGACAACTGAAAACAGGATCTAATGCACGTAATATCACACATTGTGTTTTGTTGGACAATGAAATCACACCATACGTAGTAAATTTCAAACTGGTAGCTATGTAAAACCACCCTTACAAAATGAACTAAACTATTTAATCATCAGCGCATAAATTTTGGATGATCTTAGAAAGTTAAGCAGGGTTGAAGATTGTTGATAATAAAGTAAGATATTATCATGAAATTCTAGCTCTACTGGCTAAACTAAGAAGTTAAAAAAACAAAAACAAAATTAATCACTTCCATATTGCTTCCAAGAAAACTATGTGGATTTATCCATGAAGTCACTTCAGTTCAGCTAAAGAAACTTTGTCTTTACTAATTTGTATAATCGAGAGAACTAAATTTGTTTTAAATACCACAAAGATTAAGAGCATGCAGTGTCGCCTAACTCTCATTTCCAGATAGCTGAAGTACTTGCCTAGTTTCCATCTTCTAATTTCCTAGTTATTATAACATCTGAGTATTCTGGCAACTAAATGGAATTTAAAATAAAGTTATTGTAGGCGTACTTCATTAGAACACTATATACAATTTAGGACTCAGATTTCTTATTATCTAAAGCCAATTAATTGAAACCATCCTAAGGGCTTTTCATTGCTTTTACTTAAATCTTAGAACACTTTCTTCTCCCAGAAGACAGTTGCTCTTGTGTGCAATCTCATTTACTTGGATGGCTTGTTAGCATTCTTAAAAGGTTAGGATAAACAAGACAGTTAATTGCACATACATAAACAAATACAAAATAAATACTATATTGGGCTAATACAACTTGCTTTTAGTAATGAACCCAACAACTGAGGGCAGCAATTTGGTATTTTCTTTTTTGAAATGTTTTTGTTGCCTCCTAGAAATCTGCTGAATTGGGTCCAGCTTTTATCAAGAAAAGCCCGCATGAAACCAACTCAGCAGTTTTCCAGCACACAATAAAAGATTTTCTTTAAAAAGGGAAGGAGCAAAAAGTGTAGATATAATATTTTAAAATGAGGAATTACTTAAATGTTTGTTTAAAAATTAGAACACTGAACTGATTAAAAGTAATTATACTAAGTAATTATTAAGGTTGGTAGATTAAATGTAATTCTTGAAAGTTTTAAAATTCAGTTTACATCATTCAGTTTTAAAGCAGGTTTTAAAAAGCAGGTTAGACTAAATCAAATCTAAAATAACAGTGAATTTAACATTCAGGCCTATTCACATGTAAGTCTCAGTGTATTCAGCATAATTTTCTTCTGTGTAAATTTACATAATAATGCAGCCTTGGACAGGCTCCTCTGAAGATAAATTTGGAAGTCCTTCTGCCAACTGGGAGTTACTCCTCTCTAAATAGTTATGAAATGGCTCCCCTTGGATCTTTTCAATTAAAGTATTGCGTGAGGCCTTTTTTATAAGCGAGGAAAATTTGAATTGCAGCCAGTGGTTTCAGCTAGACTGTTCAAAATGGACAAATTGGTGGACAGAACATTGTGATGAAGTCCTTGCCCATTTGTACAATGCAATGGTCCATCTCCCACCTTGTCAATTTTGACTTTCCCCTGTAGAAGTTACTAATTGCAATCCAAATCCCCAATCAATCCAATACAGATTGATGTAAGAACTCTACTCCAACATATACAGGAGGTTCAACCAGTGGTGAAATCCAATTTTTTTTCTACTGGTTCTGTGGGTGTGGCTTGGTGGGCGAGGTGTGGCTTGGTGGGTGTGGCAGGGAAAGGATACTGCAAAATCTCCATTCCCACCCCACTCCAGGGGCCAGCCAGAGGTGGCATTTGCCAGTCCTCTGAACTACTCAAAACTTCTGCTACCGGTTCTCCGAACTGCTCAAAATTTCCACTACCGGTTCTCCAGAACCTGTCAGAATCTGCTGGATTTCACTCCTGAGTCCAACAAACCATTATCTACAAATATCACTTTCCTTCTTCCACTAAAGCTGTCTGAATACCAACTGTAATCATACAGTGCTCAAAAACAGTAAAGAACAGAATGCCTTCACTTCAGTTTCTTTTGTTGTGGCTTAGATTATTGAGGAAAGAATTAGTTTGCTTATTTTGTAGTAGAATCCAGATAAAGAGATGTTTGGATACACCAAGTACAGGTGCAGGGCAACTTCTGCTAAATTGTTTCATATTTGCAGAAAACTCCATTCTGACAGCTGAGAACTGTGCGGCACAAATAGATAAAAACAAACAAACCCACATAAACTAAAGGCTAACTTTCATCAAGCTTCCACATATCATTTCTGACACATAATTTCTGCTTTCCAAGTTTTGTTCACTCTTTACAACTACTTTTGCTGAAGTTTTAACTAAATTTTTAACATAAATAAATGCTCGGAGATGCTCACAATTTTGCTGTGAGAGACAGATGGCCCAAACTGATAGTTCCCAATAGTTTTTTGCTTCTGCTGAATGCCCAGGTTTTGAAACTGCTTGCTGGGTATGATATTATTCTTTTTATATTATTGCTATTTAGTTGTTGCAATTGCTCAAACCAGTTATTCTTTATATTTAGTCTGAAGTTTTTGTAGGGTTCCAGAAAGGATAACTGCTTTGATAAGGGAACATTATTTACTGCACATATAAAAACGTATATTTCAGCTTTTCATTCACTGCTTTCCTTTCCTTCTATCTTTTATTGCTGAGCAGTACAGGGTGACACACCGTTTAAGGAAGGAAGATGAAATAAATGAATTTGTAAAAAAGGTCACACGGATCAAAGAATGCATACCTTGACAAGTAAATAAATAATCAAATTCAAACTGGATTAAAAATAACAACCAATCAACCAAGCGACACTATTAATAAATGTCCATAATAGGCAAGAACTGAAGAGATTCTGGGAAGAAAATAATATAATTTGATTAAACAAAGGGGAACCAGAAAGACAACCATAATAAGTAACTGTATGAAGAACCAAACACGGATTTTGACAATAATTGAGTTTGTGTTGTTCATTGTATACAGTGATTCATATCAGAATTGCTTTCTATTGATTCAGGAGGAAACCATTTAGGTGTATAAGATATATTTTAATTGCTATCACTTACAGTTGAAAGCTTTGGAAATAATGTGATGTGTAATTTCCTTCTTACTGCTGATAATTGAGGTTTTATTATTGCTGAATAGAGAGCATTTAATGACGAGAAGAATATAGGGAAAATTCAAGCAAAACGAAGAAAATATTGACAGACATGCTCTTAGACCAGTATGAAGTTAGGGGTTTATCTATATATATATAAAAGCAAAAACCACTCACGAATTAATCACGAAATCTCCAGAACTGTAAATCTTACAAACGTGAAATTTGCCATGTATGTTCCTCTTGGCGCATGCTCGAAGATGGCGGCTCGCGGGTGAAGCTCCGACATCTGGGGGCAATGTAGGTGTTCCCATGGATTCCTGGAAGGCCGAATTTCCACCAACGGCCCTGGCCCAGCAAGTTAAATATGAGGACAGCCTGCTACGAGCTTTTGGACTCTTTTGAGCCACTCGTGAGGCTGTCTGGAGCCGTGGAGCGCCGCAAGGCTATGGCGGCACAGATGGGAGGCTTGGAACTGATCGGGGCGGCGCCTTTTGCCTCGGCGTCCCCCCAGCGGCGGCCAGATGGGGTAGGGGTGTGTGAGGGTGATGGCAGAATGCAAGAGTGCCGCTGGACGCCCCCCCGAAAAAAGCTCGGGACTGCCAGCAGCGGCGGCGACGTTGGCGCGGTGGCTGTGGCGGCCGGAGTGAAATGGTGGCTGCTGGGGCGACGCCGAGGGGAGTGGCACGACCCTGGTGGAACTTTTCAAACTTAGACCTTTTCCAACCGGTCTATTGCCAGCTGTGGAAGGGGGAGTCCTGGTGGACTGATTTGGAGCTACCTGATTGGTGACTCTCCTGAAGGCCTTCTGAAGACCTTGGGACTTGGGGGGGGGGATTAGAAGATCTTGTGGAGACTAGAGAGGTTCGGAAGAGCTAGGCTGTGATTGGCCTATCGCCCTGGTCCGTCTCCCCCCTCCCCCCTTCCCCTTTTCCCACCGCGGCCCGGGTTGTGGGCGTTGGTTGGGATCATTATCATCTGGACTGGATCCTTTCCGCATTTGGACTCATTGCCCCTTAAAATAACTACAGCTGACCCCCGCCTCCGGCTATACCATCAGTACTATTGTCATCTGTACTACATTGCTGTCAGGAGATGTTTAAACCTGGGCATGGGCACTGAGGGAGTCACTTTGTTGCAGCTGTCACCGAAGAAGATCTGCTGTTATCAGCCACCGTGAGAGGGTGGCTTGGTCACTGCTCTCCCGGGGCAGTGGCCTGAGACTCCTCTCCACTGTAGTGAGAGGACAGTGGAGTCCGGTTGACCCATGCCGGAATGGTGAACTTTCTCTCCTGGACCTTTTTAATCAGCACCATTGAATCCTTGGACTCGTTCATCTTCCCCAGACAGACTATAGGATGTATTCACCGGCTGAGCTCTTCGCGCTGTGAGACTCCCCCCTCTCGCAGGGCCTATCTTGATGACGGATTTTGGAATCCCGAGAGATGGCATGCAGCGAAGAGGGGGTTGAGGGGTTTTTTATTTAAATTTTTAATGAGAATTTTAAGGGGACCCGGGAGGAAGGGAGGGGGTTGTAAAAGTGGACCTGGGGAGGGTCCAGATAGCTACTGAGCAGGGCGATAGGTTGATTGGTTGCAGCAGAGGGGTTGGGAAAGGAAATTTATCCGGGGAACAGGGGGGCAACAGGAAGGGCAATGAAATTGAAATAATGAGTGGGAGGGGCAGGTACGACAGATGCAGGGGGCCATATCATGTGTTGGGGGTGCGCACATGCTGTTTATGAGCAATTGCGCACCCCGGCCCCCAATGCGCGACTCGTGGCCTGGGTTGTGCAGAGTCACAGGCCCAGGGTCCACGGCTGAAGTTGTATAATCCCAGGTCGGTTGTTAATAAAGCCCCCCTCATTTGTGATCTTATTTTGGAGGGGGGTGCGGACCTGGCAGGTATTACGGAGACTTGGTTGGGCCAAGGGGGGGTCCCCCTCGTTGAAATGTGCCCACCAGGTTTCTGTACATTTCATCAGCCAAGGGCCCAGGGGAGGGGTGGGGGAGTGGTGGTGATTATTAGGGAAAGTCTTTGTCCGAGGGAGACCACTGTTCCTCAGAAAGCCAGATGTGAGTCCCTTTTTGTGAAGTGGGGCCATGGGATGCAGATGGGTTTGCTGACTACGTACCTGGCTCCCTGCCACATGGCAGCGACCCTGCCCGAGCTACTCGACGTCATTGCCGGGGTGGCGGTTGATACCCCCAGACTTATTGTCATGGGGGATTTCAACTTTCCATCCGCGGGTGAGGCGTCAGAGGTGGCTCGGGAGTTCATGGCTTCCATGACGACCATGGACCTGACCTAGTTAGTTCAAGGCCCCACTCACATAGGGGGACACACTCTGGACTTGATTTTTGTCTCTGGTCAGTGGTTGAATGATCTTGGTAGAGGGGACCTAGACATTAAACCCTTGTCATGGACAGATCATTCGTTCCTTCACTTGTACTTTCCTACCGCTTCCCCCCGCCACAGGGAGATGGAACCGATCAGATGGTTCCGTCCCAGGCACCTGATGGATCCCGAAAGGTTCCTGACGGAGCTTGGGCCATTTTCTGAGACTCTGACATACGACTCGACGGAAGAGCTGGTGGCCACCTGGGAGAGTGCGGCCTCTGGAGCTTTGGATCCTGTCGTGCCTTTGCGGCCTCTGACCTGATGCTGATCTCAATTGGCTCCTTGGTTCTCTGAGGTGCTGAGAGAGATGAAGCGTCGGAAAAGACGCATTTGGAAGACTAGTCAATCCGATTCTGACCGGACACAGGTGAGGTCTTATATCAAGACCTACCTAGTGGTGATAAAAGTGGCAAAATCTAACCATTTTTTCGCTCTTATCGCATCTGCAGAGAACCGCCCAGCCACCCTGTTTAGGGTGACCCACTCCCTTCTTCGGGGGGGGGGGGAGTGCGGGAAGATCCCTTGCAGGGTCGTGCTGAGGATTTTGTGCAATTCCTGCATGATAAAGTCGCTCGGATTCGGGATGGCTTGGACTCCGATTGGATGAGTCCAGGGGAGGAGACGAGGATAGGTCTTGAGAATATTATCTGGGAGGAGTTTGATCCTGTGGCTCCCAAGGATGTGGACAGGGTTCTGGGTAAGATTAGTGCTGCCACGTGTTTATTGGACCCGTGTCCCTCCTGGTTGGTACTGGCTTCCCGGGAGGTTACACGAGACTGGCTCCAGGGGATTATAACTGCTTCTTTGAGTGAGGGTGCCTTTCCTGCCACCTTGAAAGAGGCGGTGGTGAGGCCCCTCCTCAAGAAGCCTTCCCTGGACCCGGCTGAATTAGTTAACTACCGTCCGGTCTCCAACCTTCATTTTGTGGCGAAGGTTGTTGAGAGCGTGGTGGCACGACAGCTTCCCCGACACCTGGATGAAGCTATCTATCTGGACCCGTGCCAGTCGGGCTTCAGGCAGGGGTACAGCACAGAAATGGCATTGGTCGCATTGGTGGATGATCTCTGGAGGGCTCGGGACAGGGGTTGCTCCTCTGTCCTAGTCCTATTAGATCTCTCAGCGGCTTTTGATACCATCAACCATGGTATCATGCTGCAGCAGTTGAGGGAGTTAGGAATAGGGGGCACTGTTTTGCGGTTGTTCTCCTCCTTCCTCTCCGACCGCTCGCATTTGTGTTGGCAGGGGGGCAGAAGTCGACCTCGAGGCACCTCACATGGGGAGTGCCACAAGGGTTGGTCCTCTCGCCCCTTCTGTTCAACATTTATGTGAAGCCACTGGGTGAGATCATCCGTGGTTTTGGGGTGAAGTGTCATCTGTACGCTGATGATACTCAACTGTACATCTCCACCCCAGACCACCCCAACGATGCCCTTAATGTGATGTCTCGCTGCCTGGAGGCCATGCGGGTCTGGATGGGGAGGAACAGGCTCAGACTCAACCCCTCCAAGACTGAGTGGCTGTGGCTTCCGGCGTCCCGATATAGTCAGCAGGTGCCATCGCTGACTATTGGGGGTGAATCTTTGCCCCCCACAGAGTGGGCTCGCAATCTGGGTGTCCTTCTGGATGCACGGCTGTCTTTAGAAGAGCATATGACAGCCGTGGCCAGGGGGGCCTTTTATCAGGTTCGCCTGATTCACCAGTTGCAGCCCTTTCTGGATCGGGACGCCTTGCGCACGGTCACTCATGCCCTTGTCACCTCCCGGCTGGACTATTGTAATGCTCTCTACATGGGGCTCCCCTTGAAGAGCACTCGGAGGCTCCAACTGGTCCAGAATGCGGCTGCGCGGGTGGTTATGGGCGCAACTCGTTGTGCCCATGTGACACCCCTCCTGCGCGAGCTGCACTGGCTCCCAGTGGTCTTCCGGGTGCGATTCAAGGTGCTGGTTACCACCTTTAAAGTGCTCCATGGCATAGGGCCTGGGTACCTTCGAGACCGACTTCTGCCACCAATAGCCTCCCACCGGCCAGTTCGCTCCCACAGAGAGAGTCTCCTCAGGGTGCCATCGGCCAAGTTATGTCAGCTGGCGACACCCAGGGGGAGAGCCTTCTCTGTGGGAGCCCCAGCCCTGTGGAATGAACTGCCCCCAGAAATACGTAAGATCCCCGACCTCCGGGTATTTCGCTGTGCACTGAAGACCCTGTTGTTCCACCAGGCCGGGCTATCGACATGATAATTTTAAATTGGGGTATTTTAAATTTCTGGGGTTTTAAATGGAGCCAAATTTATTTAATAATTTTAAATTTTAAATTGATGTTTGTCTTGTGTTTTTAAATAGGCTGTACACCACCCTGAGTCCTTCGGGAGAAGGGCGGTATAGAAATAAAATTATGATGATGATGATGATGATGATGATGATGATGATGATGATGATGATGATGATGATGATGATGATGATTGGCTTCTAGGTACTCACTAAGAAAGGATTTTTCGAAATGACCATCAGAGCATTAGTATTTCCTATATTATTATAACACGCTCTGATGCTAATTAGTTAGACATTCTATTCCCCCTCCCAACTTGAAAATAACTCTGGAAAGAATGGGATAGCATAGGATAGGCTTCTGTGGGGCAAGCCTCATGGAGAGAAGGGGCTAGAAAGCCTGAGGGAGAGAAGAGGATAGGATAGGAGACGTTTCTGTGGGGAGAGGAGGGGAGAGGAGGGAGGCTGAGAGAGAGAAGGGGAGAGGAGAGGCTTCTGTGGAGCCAGCCTGAGGGAGAGAAGGGGATAGGAGAGGATTTACAGGGCCAAGCCTGAGGGAAAGAAGGAGATAGGAAAGGATCTATGGTGCCAGCCTGAGGGAGAAAAGGGGATAGGAGAAGATCTATGGGACAAGCCTAAGGGTGAGAAGGGGATAAAGGGGATCTATGGGGCCAGCCTGAGGGAGAGAAGGTGAGTGGAGAGGATCTATGATGCCAGCCTGAGGGAGAGAAGGTGGTAGGATAAGAGATGCTTCTGTGGAGCCAGCCTGAGGGAGAGATGAGGAGAGGATCTAGGGGATCAGCCTGAGGGAGAGAAGGGGAGAAGAGAGGAGAGGAGAGGCTTCTGTGGGGCTAGCCTGAGGGAGAGAAGTGGAGAAGAGAGGAGAGGAGAGGCTTCTGTGGGGCTAGCCTGAGGGAGAGAAGTGGAGAGGAGAGGCCGATCATAACTACTCATTAATTTTCAAACTCTAAGTGTCAATTTATCAAGCTCGATCACATAGTTTCATAGCGGAGCACAGGTATCCAGCTAATTAAGTATACTTTTACATTCTCATTCTCATACAAGTAACAACAAAAATATCAAATAAATCTATTGAACTAGTCTAATAAAATTAGCAGCAATTAAAACAAAACAAAACAAAAAAACCCAGTAGATAAAATGCAAGTAATTGGGACTCCACATTTTATTAACAATTATTAGAATAGATGAAAACATGATTTACTTAATGTCTAAGAGGTATAAGGCTGAATCTGGAATTAGAATTTCAAATATGGTGTTGCTGTGCCAAAAATTACTTCAGCAGTGATTAATTCCATATTTAGCTTTGGATGCAAAATTTAAACCAATTTATGCTTATCAACATTCCAGAAACCATAATTTCTTCTTCTTTTTAATATCTAAAGATGTAAGCAATATAAACATTAGAGTTTAGACAATCTTTAGTCAATATTGAATAAATACCACTGTACAGGTGGTCGTCACTTAACAACCCCTCATTCAACAACTGTTCAAAGTTATGATGGTACTGAACAAAGAGACTTACGACTGGTCCTTGAAGTTGTGTCCGTTGCAGCATCCTTACAGTCACGCAATAACAATTAGGATGATTGGCAACCAGTGTGTATTTATGACAGTCATAGCATCCCATGGTCATGGGATCACCATTTGCAACCTTCACAGCTGGCTTCTGACAAGCAAAGTCAATGGGGAAACCAGTGGGAAATTGTAAGTCATGGTAAGATAATATTGCCTTTAACATGCGGGGATTCATTTAACATTTGCAATGTGAACTAATATTGTAAGTCAATCATTCATTACAGGTAGACCCAGGGGTGGGTCCTAAATTTTTTTACTACCGGTTCTGTGGGCATGGCTTATTTTGTGGGCGTGGCTTGATGGTCATGTGATAATTCTTTAGGATTTAGCAGAGGTACTGGTCTACCAGGCTTTTAACTGCTTGCAGAGCTGTACTGGTCTACCCATTTGTTTTTGCAGGCACTGGTCTACTAATTTGTTTTTGGAGGCACTGGTCTACCCATTTATTTTTGCAGGCACTGGTCTACTCATTTGTTTTTGGAGGCACCACCACACTGTCTACCACCACATTGCCTTTTAACACTGATCAGCTGTAGGGCAGCCCTTTGAAGCCCCACGGCAAGAGTTTAAACAGTTTTTTTCCTTCTAGCCGATTAGCTGGGACTCAGGAGGCAGCAATAGATTGGGGGTGGGGCAAAATAAAAAGTAAGAATAATGCGGGGGTGGGGGTGGGGGGACAGAACTGGTTCGGTGATGTCATATCGTCACCGCTACCGGCTTCGCGGAACCGGGCGGAACCGGGAGGAACCCACCACTGGGTAGACCTTACTTAGCAACTGCTTCAGACAGCAACCGCTCTGAGTTATGATGGTGACGAAGAAGTAACTCGGCAACCAATGTCTGCATTTATGACCTTCACAGGTCTGTAAAGAGAAGTTGAAGTAATATCAGAAGCACAGTCATATGATTTTTCACTTAGCAACCACTTTGCTTTATGATGGAGTTGCCAGTCCCAATTGTGATAAGGACTACTTGTAAAGATTCAATTTTATGCAAATCAGTTCAGACCAGCTGTGAAGGTTGCAAATGGTGTTGCTGTGCCTGCCCTAAATATACACTGGTTGACAACCATCCTAATTGTGATTGTGTGACCATTTCCTTTCAAGAGAGGCTTCAGTATTGTTCTGTGTGCTGAAGTGGAAATAGGGCAATATGTGTAAAGTCTTAAAGAATTTCCTTAGAAGCTGTATTTTAGGGGATATTAAGAAATGCGACATTAATTGCCATTGTTTTGTGAGTGCCTCTCAGAAAGGTGGCATTAATAACGCATCTCAGATAATGTTTGCATTCCTGGGGAAATTGATCAGAGGGGTCATTATGTTACTAAATAATTGAACCAAAGTAAGCTTCTATTAAACAATGTTAGCTTAGGGCCATCTTGCCTGAATTCTGATTGTAACTATTCAACTATTTGTTGATAGTAGCTCATGATAGCTGGAGAAGCTGGGTCAGCATAGTCAATTTAAGCTAAATATCTGCCAGATGGCTTGAGTGAAGTATTGCAGTGATTTTATCAGCTAAATTAATGGATCATTAAATTATTTTTTTGGCCAGAGAGTTCTAGTGCAGGTCTATGGTCATTATATACTTTTGCTTTCCACTGATTTAAAAACCAGTACACTGGAATGTGATAGATTATTATAGCTTCATACAAAAACCTCCATAGTTTGATTTTTTTCCCCTATTTTGGCACAGGACATTTATTGATAAGCATATATAATTGCTGGGAAAATCTCCTCAGGGAGACTAATTCAAAATTTTAAAATTCCATTTGTAAAGTAGATTTAGGAGTTTAAGCCTTGCCAGATTTACTTAGCAGTCTAAGGGAAACTAAAATGTAGTTCATTAAAGTCATGTTTCAACCATTTTGCTGTTTTATGCTTATTACACCCCATTCTTGCATTAAAATCACCCATTAAGATAATAGTATCCAGGCATATAGACATTTCAGAGTATTGGGCAACCTTATTTGCTATCATAATTCAAAAAGAAGAAATCTGTCAGTAGATTGAGCATTCCTTCCTGCCATATTTCATCCTGGCTTGGATAAGTCACCTACAGATTTCAGACTGAGTTGTTACAATGTTCAGTCAATATATTTCATTTATAACTTGGTCGCTGTTGGTATCAATTTGATTTAACACAATGGGAGCTTTATTTTTATTTGTTCCTTGAATACCAATAATGTTGTGTCCTGAGTAACCATTGGATCAAGATATGATGTTATTTCATCTGAGATGCTTAGTCTGACCTCATTATTTGCTTATCAAATCCACCAGACACGTTTAGACCTCCTGCTTGGTGAATATTGTTGTGATTGAATCTTAAAGAATTAAATGAAAGTGGTTGTGGGGTTCCTAGATCTCTATGGCAAGAAGCTATGTGATTTTCATGTAATGGATTAATTCCTGTTTTCTGTCAAATTAATTTCTGTCAAATGGATCAACATTTTGTTCATCTGAAAAAAGAGAAAGAAATCAGACTCTGTGCATGTGGAAAAAACATTAAGAAGAAAAGAAAAAAAAGGGGGGGATGGATTGTCCCATGCTGCAGAGCTTGCTCTTAATCTTCTCCTCTTATTTTGCATTGTTTGATGAATTGTTCCCTCCTTTTCAGAGCTTTTGAGGTTAGGAAGATCAAATTATAGGTGGTAATTGTACCTGTTTATTAATCAATTCTTCTCTAAACCAGGGCAGTTCAGCTATGATATGATTTTGTTCCATAGGGGGCAATTCATTAAACGTATGTGTAAACTCTTATTTCTTCAGGTAAGAAAATCCTGTCTAGGATTGGATTATGTAAATGAGTGTTATCTAGAAGTTGCTGAAATTCTAGTTACTTGGAGGCCTCTTGCCTGAAGAAGGTATTTAAATTAATAGACCATTTGTGCCTTATTAATAGAGTCAAAAGTTACTGATGCTCTTGCTGACACACAATAGCTATAATCCACTGCTGTAATTCCACCTTTAAAATATTATCTGAAATGAGTCTTAGGGTTTGTGTGTGAGAGAGCTGGATGTGTTAGATGCAATCTTTGTTCCCATCTGTGAGAGTAAGCCAGTAGGATTTCAGCAGTTGATAAAAGCCAATTTAACTTTCATTAGTTGCAGGGCCCACCTTCTGCATGAAACTTCTCTATTAGTCCTCAGATGAACTGAGGCAAGTTTGTCGAGCTATTTTCTAGATGAGTTTGTTCAGTTATAGAGTCTCCTGCAGCAATCGGACACTGCTGAATTGTTCTTTTAACCTTATTAAAGACCTTTCTTCCTCTTTAAGGTACTGTATTTGCTTCTATTTTCTTACTGTGTGGCTTTTTGGTCTGCCTTTTTTTTTTGTCAGCTGTTCCCAAAAGCTTTAAAAGATTATTATACTTAAATTAAGGTGCCTGCTTAGAAATAACAGTGCTTTTCCCGATCTTACTTTTCCTGATTTGGTTTGCCAGTTGTGACTTCTTTTTCTTTCCCTGAGTTTCACCTGAGGGTATAGTTTATTTTTTACCGTTCCTGTGTATCAGATGACTCTGGATTTATAAATGTTTCTGCATTAATGTATTATCAAGTATTGTGATTTTTCATGGTTTGATCTCATTTGACACTAGTTTGATAAGCGTCTTCAGCAGATTATTTGAAGTGGATAGAATTTTTTTTTTCAGTTATAAAGATCAGATGACCACTGCATAGGCAAACTGGTTAAAAGCTGCATGTTGTTCTCCAATGCTCTACAAGCCTTGACAGATGGGAAACTTGTGATACCTTCAAATCATTTGCCTTGTTTTCAAATAAAGAATCCAAAGCTATATGGTTGGAAGGAGTTGAAGTTTCCTTGCGAAGGGGCTTTATTGTTACAGTTGGGTGACTGACAGCAATGATACCTCTGACTATAGTTAAAGTCTTAGAGTAAGAATCAAAGGAAATTATCAAGAGAAACTGTTGAGAAATAAGAATCTTGTTTAAAAAATAGTGAAGTACATGAGGGTTAACTGCCAGCAGAAATGAAGCCAAATAATAAATATTTAGCTGAAAAATGCTGCATTCTTAGGAAGTTGATTTTCTTCATATGTCTTTCTCCTCAATATGATTTTAGTCCTCTCTTCATTTCATTAGATGCCCTGACTATCGTGATAAAATGAAATCTATTCTATTTCAAACAGAACTTCTGAACCAAAGTTATCAGGATTAATTTACATTTTTCTTCTGAGTTATATTGAGTTACTCTATAACTAAAGCTTGGCACAGGAGGATCAATTCCACTAACCAAAATAACCCCAATGTTATTAGATTATTTGCCTTTTCTTCTGCCTGAGTAAGATATATATTGATATCACCCCCTCCACTGTAGACAGATCATTTTAAAACAAAGAGCAAAACAGAAGAACTCCACTGAAGTCAGTGTACTATGGTTGGCGACAACATAGAACTATAACTATAAACTGTTTTCTGCAACTTCTGATTAAATTTTGGCATTTCCAGATATTTGAAAGTCCAGAAAATGAAATAGATTATGCTCAAAAAAACAAACAGGCAAAGAACTGTAAACATTATAGATATGACAACTATTGCCAATAACCTAATGAAATGCTGCTTAACAGAGTGCTTCTGTCTAATTTAAAAGGAACAAATACACCTTAGTTGTATAGTAGTATGATTTTCAGTGTTGCATAAGTATTAATGTTGAATTTTTTTCTAGAGTATCTAAGTTTTATGGTACTTGAAGTCCTTCTCGGTTCATCCATTTAGGCTAACGGTTCCTAAACTTTCTGTTATCACATTTCTTTTACTGTAAAATGCATATGAATACATGATATGAAACATTCCTTTTGTTGCTCATTCTAAACCTGGTAACATTTTGAGTCAACAAGGTATACACAAAATAAAGCAACCTTCAAATGTCCCTAAGCTAGTTTAGTTGCTATTGAAATAAGATATGGCTTCAGGGCTGGTTCATTAAATCTTTAGTTGTACAATGTTACAAATATTACATTTTGTACTCTTCTATTGTAAGTAATTCATCTTTGTTGAATAATATACTCAAAGTGAGTACCCATTAGTGAGGTTGATTACACACCAGAGCACCTCATTAAATCTTTGACTCCATTGCATCTATCTAATCAAGTCAATTGTGTGTCACTATAATGCTTTTCATCCATGGCACCACAAACCCACACTTTGAGGAGGTCAGTTCTTCAAAATCACAGAAAGCATTGACATCAAAGAAACTGGGTTTTCAAAAGGGGAAGTAATCCACGTCTTTAAAGAATTATTATTTTTAAATGGACAATTACAGCTTACCTCGTACTGTATATACCTTACTTCCATGTTTGTGAAGGACAAAGGCATTTGGGACTCTCTTTAGAAATAACAGAGCCTTTGAAAAATCTGTTGGTTCCCCTTTGTAAGCTTTTCTGAACCATTAATCTTAATGTGTTCCATGCGTGCAGTGAAAAAGTTCTATTGAGAATTGAAAATAAGAATGTCTGCAAATGAATGTGCTGTTTCAAGTTTTTCCATTTAATAATGAGCCATTTAATCAGGAGAGATGACTAGAATATTTGGACATTGCAAGAATGAATCCCCCAAAGAAATGAATTCCATAAAGTAATTGACAGTCCTTTTAATCACTTTTTAAAGAAAATGACAATATATTCCAAACATTAATTATGAATCTGAATTTAATCATCAACTTTAGAAAGATAAACATATGCACCCTACTTTGTAAAATAAGATTAATAAGAAACTTCAATTTTATTAGGAATTATAAATATATACTGGAAATTCGAAATTGTTCTTACTCAGATTTGTGAATAAATATCATAAAAATGTGAAAAATATACTACTTGATTTTGTTGCCAGCAGTTTAGACATTAATGGCTGTGTGTTGCTTTATTTTGAGGAGACAGTACATTTACACTGTTATATAAGCTGTATACTCACTACTTTACATTGTAGCCAAGTGTCATTTCTTCAGTATTGTCACATGAAAAAATATATTTAAATATTTACAAAATGTTTGGGCTTTGGAAATACTTGTCAGAGAATAAACCTTTGCTAATAACTATCAAGAACAGATTTTGCTCTGCTAAAGAACATAGCTTTCTATGTTTTACTATTATTGAGAATGGCTTCTTGTAGTTTTCTTTGTTAACATCCCTCTTCCATAAAACTATGTCACAAGATACTTGTCCCAGCTTCTGACAAATAAAAATAACTTCTTTACCAAGCTGGTATTAAAACTCAGTTTTGTTGTTGCTGTGTGTTGCTTACCTCCCCCATTTGATGTTTGCTCTTTAAAAACCGTGGTGGAACCTCTTGTCCAAGTTATTCTTCTTTCTTCCAACCAAACCTCTTTAAATCAACTGTTCAGTTTGGAGTTCATCAGATCTTTGGGAAGACATTTGCCTATTACTAGAGTGGAGAAGGGGCTTTAAACTAATGTTTAAAAATGTCACTATGGGACTTAACAAACACAGATATCATTGTGTTTTTGCTTTTTTTTTTTTTTTTGGTTGACATTTGCTTAACTGTTTTTATGTCACAATGACCTTAGTAACTGAAAATCAGATAGCTGGATGCTATTTTTCAAGTCCTTGAAAACCATCAGTTTGTTCATTTGCATCGCATCATAATTGTCTAGATATAATTGGCTTTTCAATTATGCTTTCTTTGTGTGAATTGCCTCAGTAGTTTTTGAAGGCTTTTGATGAAAAAAGTTATGCTGCAAGTCATTCTTTTATATTACAGAAAAATCATTGAATTTATACTTGAAACAAAAATATCCTACAGTTTTTTTTTCTGTTCCAAAAGAGCCATTCATTAAATGTCTGGGTTTTTTTGTTTCAGATTTAAATTAAGTGACATTGTGCAGTGCATGATTGTTCAATGAAAATATATTACTGAAATAAATAGCTGTCCTTTAGAAGAATACAGATATGGGTGGGAACAATATGCCTTGTACAATCAATAACCTGATATAAACCTCACTGAAGTTTCCCATTAAACCAAGAAATGTCTTAACTAATCTTGCCATATTACATTGGACAATAGTGCAATGATAATTGGATTGATTTTGTCCTAGTCTCTGATGTGCCAATTTATAATAATCATGATTAAGCTGGACTTTTATAAATATGAATTATATTTTTCAACAAAAAGATAATAGGAAATAGAATGTCAGGAGAGGATTTCTCTTTTTATGTCATTTGTGTAAATAAAAATACAATCTTGGAAAACTATAACAAGATCCTCACTTGTTACTTAATGCAAAAATATTTGGGGGGGGGGGCGGCTTTTGGTTGTATTTCTGTCCTTCGTTTCTTCCATGTAAAATATGTTAGGAAATGTTATTTCCTACACATACATGAAGCTATTTTATAACAAATAGTAACAAAAGTTTTAATTAAGTAAATAAGTGATCTGTATAGCTACCCATCTCAAACAAGTGACTCTGGATGGTGAACAATGATACAAAATGTCCTAAATGATATACAAAAATGGTATACAAAAAGATGCAGGCAGAAATTGTACGTACAATCAACAGAGTAGAGTAGAGTAGAGTAGAATGGACCATTCTAATTTTGGTGAGATTTGTTTTAAGTCCTAGGTCAGAATATGTAAGAATGAAAGAATAAATTGAAGTGGATACACCATCACTTATTTTTAATGTCTGTGGAATGGAGTATACTGTCAATTCCCCTCAGAGGTTGAGAAAGCTTTTAAAATATTGCTAAACAACGTCACAAAAAAGTGGATTGTATTTAGTGCTAACATCAACTAAGAACATGGATTCTTCTCCCCATCTCCATTGTTCTACATACTCATCCACCCTGGAGAGGATTGGAGGATTAGCTAAGGGACAGAAGACAGGAGGAACAAAGGAGAATGATGTGCAAAGCACGGGAAATACAATTATTTATGTAAAGTTGGATGAAAGTCAATAAAAGATCTAGGGATTTTATTTTTTTTCCTGTTATCAGAAAGCTATTTGGCAAAAACTTTCCCAAATTACACAAAATAGCAATTATTTTTCTTATTGTTGTCTGTCTAATCAAACCTTGCCCCTTGAAAAACTACAATTCTCAGAATTTTCAAGGTATCCCAAAACATTTATCTATATCTATATATCTATATGTATATCTATATGCATATCTATACTTTTTTTTTTTAATTTGATTTATATGCCACCCTTCTCCAGAGACTCAGGGCGGCTTACAATGCGTTAAGCAATAGCCTTCATACTTTTGTATATTTTTACAAAATATACTTTTGTATATATTTTTACAAAGTCAGCTTATTGCCCCCACAAACTGGGTCCTCAATTTACCTACCTTAGAAAGGATGGAAGACTGAGTCAACCTTGAGCCTGGCAAGATTCGAACTTACTAATTGCAGACAGCTGGAGTTAAATTACAATGCATTAGTCTGCAGGATATCTATCTATCTATCTATCTATCTATCTATCTATCTATCTATCTATCTCACATTTGAATTATTTCCTGAAGTTTGCAAAATATTATTGAAAGTAAATTTGAAACCATATATATTAAAATGAAGTTTTAAAAGTTGCATTAGAATTTATTTAATTATAAAGATGAAATTGCTTAAGAAATGTTTAGAGTCTTAAAATGAATATAAAATTTAATCCTGTTTAAGATTAAAGAATTTGAAAGTGTATAGTTAATATAGATGATAATAGTTTAGAAAGATTAATAAATGTAAATAGAAATATATATCACTTCAGTCAGTTCCACATGTGTCCTAATGGAAGCGGGGGGGGGGGGGGGCTTGCTGGCATTTTTGCATGCTTTTGCTGTAACTTTTTGGGAATTAGGGAGGGGGATTGTCTTTGGAGACAAAGCAGACTCCCTCCCAGCTGGTTCCAGTCTGGTTTCAAGACCATCATGCCCTGAGAGTGAACCATTATCTGCCTAGCACCTCAGAGTTTTCAAAACAATCTTGCGACATCAGATTGGCTGCTTGTGGACTAGTTTGGGGGCGAAAGGATTACTTTGTACTTTTTGTGGGCCTTTTCAGATTTCACCTAACTTTATTGAATCTTTATTTACTCTCTCAGTAAAAGTTCTTTTGATTCAACTCAATGGAGTCAAGAATCTTGCTTTCCTGAGGGACCAGCTGGGGCAGGTCCTTACAACTTCCCACAATATGGGGAAAATATATTTGGTTAAGATGGCAATGGAAGCTGTTTTAAACAAAGATATTTTATTTTCTCTTGTTTCTATTGGGATATTGCTTCTGATTTTTAGGGGGGGAAATGAAATTTAGAATTTAGTTTGAAGATTTAATAATGGAGCAGTTATAGAACTGGTTTCTAAAATTCCAAGTCCTTCAGAAGGATTAAATAGGTAAATAAAAATGTCAAATCCAGTGTAAACATCTGGCTGACTGTGCGACAAACCATAGGTAATGTAAACAACTGAGGTTGTAAATGTATTAGTATTTTACTGTTTGATGTCAACACTTTTTCTCTCTCCTTTTTCTATCCTGAATTTCTCCCCTTTTAAAAAATATTTATTTTCACTGTATTTTATGCTGCAATAAACCTTAATAAAACTTTCATTTTTAAAAGAGAATAGCTAGTTATTTGTACTTCATCTTTATGAAATTAAATTATAACACTTTTTTAAAAAAAAATCTTAAAATTTACCTTTATAAAAATAATCATAAAAATAAATACAATTTCAGTTCTAATATCCCTTTTGAACTGTTATTTTTTTGTGATGGACAACTATGTAGGGACTAGTACACAGATCAAATATTTTAAAATATATATGGAGCGTTTGTTGCTAGACAGAAAAGAGTAGCTCAAAAGTTTCGGGAATAAAATAAACGCCATATGTTCAGAAATAAAATTAGGAGACAAATCTATATCTGACTTCTTCCATAGAAGGGATTTCATAAGACATAATTAAATACCAGTCATACTTTCTTTTGAAGTGCAGAAATTTAATCTATTTTTAAAGTAATAAAGTACTAAGAAAAATCTTTAGTAACAGAAGGTTGAATCACCATTGGGGTTGGACAATCCAGCCTCTGAGAATAAATTTAGTGGAATTGGTTTATTCATATTCACACATTCAGTATATGAAAATTGGTCATGTCAAGCTTAAAGTAAAACACTCTTAATATTCGATAAACATTTTTTTTTGCTTGTTTATCAAGCTTTTGGGATAATTGAGTCTGTGTAGTGACACATAATTAGCTTCTTCATATTTTGTTCTCTGGAACTGAAATAATGTTTTTCACATGGCATTAGTTAGGAAACAAGTCTCAACATATCAAGTAGGTCTTACAGTCACCAGACATCTTTGTCTCATTTGCAATGTGGCACTAAGAGAAATCTTTTCCCATCCTTTGATCAGAAGCTTTTATTTCTAGAAGTCTTGTGACTGCTAAACTCAGTAAGGAAAATTGAAAGTCAAATAAGCCATATTAGTCTGTCAGAGGTTGACGGAACTGGTATTCTGTTTTCTTCCCTTAAAAAAAACTTCCATCAGGTATATGTAATAGCATAACAGAATTCTTAGCATACTTATTTCCCTTTTATTTATTAAACATATTTCTTCCCTGACAGGATCAAAACGATTCTTGGTGGTTTACATAGAATACAAATAGAAACATCCTTAGTAACATTAAAAACTTAGTGCATGACAGCAGTAAAACCAACTATCACTTAAAACAAAGACACACACACACAAATATCAATAATGAGAATGAACAATGACATCATAAATAAGGTCAGGGGAAGCCCTCTGTAACAAGTCCAGCAATTTCTGAAAGGACTGTAAAAAGAGGGCTAGCCTATGGTGAAATCCAAATTTTTTTATTACCGGTTCTGTGGGCATGGTTTGATGAGCATGGTGTGGCTTGGTGGGCATGGCAGGGGAAGGATACTGTAAAATCTCCATTCCCATCCCACTCCAGGGGAAGGATATTGCAAAATCTCCATTTCCATTCCACTCTGGGGCCAGCCACATTTGTCAGTTCTCCGAACTACTCAAAATTTCTGCTACAGGTTCTCCAGAACCTGCTGGATTTCACCCTTGGGCTAGCCTAACCTCTATAAGGAAACTGTTGTACAGTGTTAGTGCTTCTCATTTCAACCTGTTGGATGCTTATCCTACAGTTGGGTAGGTAATATATAGAAAACTATGTTCTGAAACTTTAACTGCTACAAGATGATTAATTGGCTGTGCTAAGCAGACATAAAAGAAGGCAGGAAGTTCATTCACTTCTGCTCCTGCTATTAGAAGATTGAACTGCTGAAAGGAACTGTGTCTGTGTTACTGAAGAGAACTGGAATTGTAAGCAAACTATGTTTTTGTGTTGAACCGTGATTATCCATCCAAAAGTGTTGATTTGAAGTAGTTTCTCCATAATTGTTCTAATTAGTTGCCCCAATATTGGTTGACATAGGCAGTCCTGCAGGTATCCAGCATCTTCTGCTGCTCTTCCTCCCAGTTACATCCATTCCTGAATTAGAATCATCCTGATCACTCATTTCTCCCTTGAAGACCACTTGGAGACTGCAGATGGCCTTAATGGAGCCATCTGCAGATGGGAGTATCATTTTATGTTCATGTGACATCGCTAGCTCATGAGCTGCACTGCCTCCCAGTTGGCTTCTGGGTACAATTCAATATGGTGGTTATCACCCATAAAGCCTTACATGACACAGGACCAAGCTATTTGTGAGACTATTTTCAGTAATGTCAACTCATCCCACTCTTTCAAGCTGGCTTTAGTCCTGAATATCAATGTCCATCTAGTAGGATTTAGGAAGCATGGCAATGATGGGCTTTTGAAATGATCTGACTCTCATTTAACTCTGTTAACATTTCAAATGGCAGTAAAGATATAGCTTTTTCCCTGGGTGTTTCAGCTCCATGGTTTAATGTTCCCATCACGGGTCATGGATGTTGGATTTGGTGACCCTGAGTATATTTTGCTTTATCTTTGGTGTTGTTGATTATTATTCCTTATGGTTGTAGTTTTATGTTAGTTGCTCAGAATCTCCTAGGTGACTTAGAAAGCTCTATAGGTAATCCGCAGCTTAGAATCATTCCTTTAAGCGACCATTTGAAGTTACAACGGCCCTGAAAAATGTGAGTTATGATGGTTACAGCCAGTGGTGGGATTCAAGTAATTTAACAACCGGTTCTCTGCCCTAATGATTTCTTCCAACAACCAGTTCACCAAACTGCTCAGAAAGTTAACAACCGGTTCTCCCGAAGTGGTGCGAACTGGCTGAATCCCACCACTGGTTACAGCATTTCCACAGCCAAGTGTTCAAAATTCAGGCATTTGGCAACCAGCATGTATTTATGATACATATGATACATTTATGATAAATGTGATAACCATTCGTGACCTTCCCAGCAAGCTTCCAATAAGTAAAGTCAATGGGGAAGCTGGTACCTTTAATGACTGTTCAATTCACTTAACAATCAAAATCATGAAATCAGGCACAACTGAGCAACTGCCTTTCTTCGCAACAGAAATATTGGTCCCAATTGTGGTCTTAAATCACCTGTATAAGTTAGATACAGACTACCTGTATAAGTTAGATAAACAAACAAACAAATAAATAAATTATATATATATCTATGATACCATTGTCTGGAAGACGGTAGCATTATTGATGTTATCTGTCTTCTCCATGTCACCAAGAACTGGTAAAGAAGATGCTAACCACGGTGCCTCTTAAAGGATAAAATGCCTTTAAAGCCCTTCATGGCTTGGAACTGGGTAACCTAAAGAGCTGTTTTCTCTCAGTCATTTCAGTCTGGTAGGTTGGATTTTTATGGGTCCCATCAGCCAAGAAATGTTGGCTTGTGTGGACCAGGGGATATTCTTTCTTTGCCATAGTCCCTCTAGAACATTCTCCTTTTAGAGATCAGGATGATTTTGTTGATCTTTTATAAGACCATGAAGACTCGGTTTTGTGCCCAAATTTGGGTTTCCAAGTGTTTTAAGATACCTGTTTCTTAGGTGTATTCTTGTGTTAACATCCAAGGCAATATATAAATATATATTTATTTTGTATTGTTTTAATTTTTAAATTCGTTTTTGTGTTTTATGATGTAAGCCACCCAGAATCACTTGATAAAATGAGCGGCCACAGAAATCAAAGTAATAAACAAAACAATATTTGGAATAATTTGTGCAACCATTAGTATTCTGCTGTATAAACATGGTTATGCAATGGTACACTCACATGCACAATATTTGATTTGACACATACTGGATAATTAATAGAAGTTACAGAAGCTTTGTTCTAGTGAAATGGCACTATTGCAACCAGTCCTGCCTGATGATTTCGGCACTAATTAACCAGGACAATGGGCATTCATTTTCCAAAGTCAGGCAAAACAAAGAAAAAATGATTTAAAACCTCTGGTTTACACAACCGATATAATTAGATGACAGCTGATGTTTTCTTTTTGTTAGGTAAGACAATTTTTGATAGGTTCATTTGCAAATGCTTTCATGTAGTTCTGATGATGAAGGATTTCAGAATGCCGCACAGTATTTGATTAAAGATCTACAAACTATTTTATTCAGTAATTTACTATTTTTTCCTAAAATTAACCACCTACTAGGAAAGAAAATAGGGAAAGCAGCTAATTATAATAAAATTCTGACATGCAGAAATAATGAAGATGCAATGCTCACATAATGAATATTTTAATGAAAGTTTTTGATAGTTATGGATTTATGTTGATTTAAAAAAAAAACCTTGTGGGCAGAAATGATTAGGTCACCTGTAGGGAACCTCATTAACTACAGTGTCCTTCAATCCCACTGTGATGACAAAACTGCAATTTGATCTGATGCCCAGAGAAGTCCATGACAAAACTAGCTCAAGCAGATTCTTCAAAGTGCTTCACAGGAACAAGGTCTATCGAATTGGCTGGGACATGCTCTGGCAAAGTGCTTTTGGAACTGGGATGAGTGTTGGCAGGATTTAAAATATCAGACGCAGATTAGACTGTGTCTAATTAATTGTGAAGACATTACATGATGTTCCTCAATGACATTCACTGAGAGGGCTTCCTTATATCTTCTGCCTGTAAAAGTCAGAATTAAATTCCTTTATCCAAAATGGAATGATATTAAAAACAATTAGAAGGTCTCTGAATACATACCGTGTCCTCTTCTCAAAACCTACAATAGCCTCAAAAGGAGACAAACAAAAGGAGATGGAAGGTATAATAATCTGTTTGATGATCCTTCTGTTAGCTCCTCAGATGATAGAGTTTTAGTCCCAATTCTGTTGGGTTCCATTGGATACAGTTCCCAATTCTGCAAGTTCCTCCTCTCTCATGTAATAGTATGGCCCGAAGGAAGCTAAATCATCACTTCTCACTTAGTTTAGCTATCTAGTAAGATACTTACTCCATTAGGAATCCATAAGCTGTTGCAACTCCATAAATTCCACGCACTAGCTGTATTGTTGGAAGTGTTGGGAGTTGCTATTGGAAGCACATCTGGAGAGGAGGATGCCTCAACCAATACAAAACTCCATTAAATGGGAATAAATTCAGATTAAAGTTGGTGCCTTTCTGATAGCTAAGAATAAAAGTGCAAATTCCAAGAAGGGCTGGTAGTAGATGAAATTGCTGGGACTTTTACATGTTGTAACATTTAAGGATGGATAATTTTTTTGCATGGGGGCCTTTAAATGTCATTTTAGTGTGGAAGACACTCATAGCCTTTCCAGAAAGCTGAAAATAATGCACATTCTATTTCCAGAAAGCTGAAAATAATGCACTTCTCCATTCAGCTGCTATATAAGAAATAGTGAAACTTCTCAGCCAAAATTATGATCAAATAATATTTATATTAAAAGAACAAATAAACATTTGCATTCAGAAAGGCCTCAGCTAAAGATCTCTGCTGCTGTTCTCCTGAGTCTAATTAACAGAACCAGGAGCTGATCTCTAAAAAATATCTCCAACTTGAATGATAATTGAAAATTTTCAACAAAGCAAAACAAATATTGCAGTCAGACACTCAAATTACATCAGATTTTTATTTATATATTTAGGATTAATAGGCCTTGCTTGTATTCTAAAAGTTTGCATGTTAGTTTATCACCTATTTCTGTAGATTTGCAACTAAGAATCATCCTTCGACCTTTAGAGGTGACTGGATTTAAATTTTTTAGGGTGAAGTTTGATAGGCAACATACTACCTGCCCACACAGTTTTCCTAAAATGGGTGGAAGACAAGGAGGTTCTTTCTAAAACTTTTCATGCTCAAGACTAATGAGAAATGTGAATTGTAGACCATCTAGTTAATCATGTATATTTTAATCATTATTATTATTGTTGTTGTTGCTGTTGCTTTTGTTATTTGCTGCACAGTCAGCCAGATGTTCAAACTGGATTTAGCATTTTTGTCTTACATATTGAGTTCTTTCCAAGGACCAGGGATAGGCAGATGTAGATATTTGATGGTGTGACAAATATCATTGCAGGATGTAAGCAATCCAGAGTGAAACTGCCTTTTGCAATTGAATTATTACTATTACTATTATTAAATTATTTGGTATCTATCTTGCCATGGGGCTATTCTAGCTAGCTCACGACCATAAAGAAATAAAAAGGAAATTTAAACGAAGTGAAAGTAAAATAGAACAATAAAATAACCAAGGAAAAAGAAAACAGAAACAGAAAAAAAAAATACATCAATATTATTAGAAAAAAATAACATTCGTAAAAAAACATGAATCATAAAAGCCAGAGGGATACAATTAAATAGGATGCAGGACATTGTTTGACATCTGAACCTGAACAATATAAAAATAAGCACCTTAATGACTGTTTGCAGCCAGTGTCTTTCATTCATTTACTAAACCATTTTATAAGGTACCATACAAACTCAGGACACTCTATTAACTTGAACATTATTATCAAAAGAAACATTTTTAGTTCCTACAATGACAGGTTTGTTTAGAAAAAAATATTTTCAATGTTTGACTAGTTTAGTTATTTGGTTGCATTTGTTTCTTACATTCGTGTACAAAAAGAAAAATATTTTGACTTATTTCAAGTTGAAAAAGAAAGTGCAGGTAGTGTATTTGGAATATTAAAGGTTATTCAGAAAATCATCATTGAAGATATTTTCTTATAGTCAAAGCTGCAGGATTTTGTCATCCTTAAGATAGGTCATTAAATGTCAAAGCTTGGTCCATTACTTTAGTTTATGCTTTAGCACAGAGCCTATAAATGGAGCACCGGAAGATGTGAATGGCTAGTTTGTGGCTTTAATAATAAAAAGAGAAGCAATAAGTTTATATTGAATCTTTGGAAAGAGGGGAAGTTGTATTTTCTTCTGCAGTCTCAGGAGATTAACTCACACAGGGACTGTGTCACAAGTACAATTTCATGGTATGGAAATGAAAGGGGGAGATTAAATTCCAAACTCAAATTACCACAACTGCCAATATCCTGTTTATCAGCAATGAGCAGTTATACTCAAATGATTTCCAGTTGTGGCTTAGTTATTCATTATAAAAGCAATATTTTGGATTATTTTCATATTCTTTGGAGCACAGAGCATTTTCACATGAATTCCTTTTGTGCTGGCTTCTTTACACTATATGTCGGCAAACAAAATGATAGTTTAGTTTACTTGTCTTTGTTTGTTTGTCTTTCAAAATCTCCCTCACAAGATTCACAAAAGAAATACTCATGATTTGGTTGAAATAGTATGATTAGAAACAACATTTGCTCTTTCATTGTACAATTAAGATCCACTGTGGGCCTTTATTTATCTACTCATGTTGATAGTTTTAGAAATGTGAATACTGATTTGAGTTGGCCTCATAGGTAACATTGACTTACCTCAAAATGCAACCATTTTGAGATAATCATTCTTTCAGAGCAAAGACCTGTGTAGAGCAGCCACCACATTATTGTTGGACAAGGTCAATATTTAAAATAAACTCAGATAATCGTTATAAATCAGACATTCAAGATTTTTCTTTACCAATAAATCATATATAACCGCTGAATTCATTATGATTTTCATCTTAGCTGTGTCAGCGTTCCAAATTAGGCTTTCTTCCAGCGCTGACATAACAAGTTGAAGCAGAAAGAGCGGAAGCTTGATTTATTGCTGAGATGAACTTTTACCTAGTTTTGTATATACAGATAGGGTGTCCTGGGAGACGAGGGTGGGGGGCTGCATTCCTGTGAAAAGAACGTGCCGGGATGTAGAGATGGATTTGTATGATGGCCAATGGGACGTTGGGGCTGGAGAGCGGAAGAGGAGGGGGTTGGAAGGAGGGGCCAGTTTGGCTGCAAATTTGAGTCAGAAATGTCGGATTCTGCTATGCTTAAAAATAAAATGTTTCATTAGACAGCTTGTGCTTGAGAATGAAGTTTATTCAAGATAGCACCGAAACCTGACAGACAGCCAAACTCTCCTCCAAATCCAGGCTGGCTGAGTTTAAATCATCCCGTTCCCTCCCAGACATCTGGTCGGACGGACTATGGCTGAAGCCAAGCTCTCGGAGGAAAGCCTGCTTCAAGAAACGGGAGGAGCAGAAGCGGCCGTGATTCCAGCCAACTTGGAAAATACAAAGGTAAAAGATAAAGAAAAACCCCTAAGTGAATTGGGAAGGGCGAGCTGGGGATGGGAATGGCAGCGAAGCCCAGACAAGGCAGCACCTCCCCACCCCAGGATGAGAGACGAGGCAGAGGACTACCAACACCAAGGCTGGCCCTCCAGAGCTCAGCACAGAGAGGAGAGGGCAGAGAGGGAGGAACCACCCCAGTTCAGAGGGAAATTCGATGGTGACCCAGACAACCTCGCCCAATTCCTCGATTCAGCTGAGATATACATAGAGCGGTTCGGACACCTCTTCCCTTTCCCCAGAGCCCTAGTGAATGCTATCTCGGAAGGGCTGGAGGGAGAAGCAAAGAGGTGGTCAGCATCACTCTACAAATACAGGGCCCCCCAGCTACAAAATGCGGATGGGTTCTTGCAACTATTGAGAGCCCGTTATGAGGAGGAGGAGGAGGACCCCTATGTGGAAGACGAGCTCAGAAACCTAATGCAGAGGGGGAAGCCTATCAGAGAGCATATCCGTGAATTCAGGAGAGTCATTGGGACACTGCCTCCCCTACCAGAGCGATTGCTGGTGTATTTTTTTAGAACAAGCCTAGATAAAAGAATTTCCCAAGTGACTGCCTATCGTGACATCCCAAACCGACTCGCTGAATGGTTCCGGGTAGCGATAAAAGTCGACAGAGGGCTGCGGGCGAGTGACACGTCAAAACCACCAGAGGAAAAGGAGAAAGGCCGACCAGACCAGGGGCCACTCAACAGACGAGAAACCCCAACATCACAGCCCTCCTACAGACCAACTGCCCCACGGAGCCCACTGAAATGCTACAGATGTGGAGGAAGCGGCCACATAGCAGCAAGATGTGGAACGCCTAGACCGGCACCGGCTCCACCGCCCAAAGCACGACCGGAACGAGGGCCCAAGCGCGTCATCCACGTACCACGGGAAGCTACCCAAATCCCTGAGTTTTTCGCTCATCTGACCGAAACCAGAGGAATCCCAGTGGAGGGAGATCAGTCCCCCGAACCCTATGACACGGAAGACGAAGGCGAGGATGACCCGATGGTGAGTGGACCCGTCCATCCTTTTCTTTTCCCCATACGCCTAACAGCCCCCAAAACAGGGGCCCAAGAGACTTTCCAAGCCCTAATAGACTCAGGTAGCACACGGTGCCTAATCAACCTACCCACAGTTCTAAAATTGGGAATCCGGGCTAAACAGCTCAAACAACCAATTCGCTTCGAGCAAGTTGATGGGTCCCTAGTGGGAGGAACGTACGCCACACACTTGACTGAACCCGTGAGACTAGAACTCGCAGATCACTGGGAGACGATCCGCTTCATAATAGCCCCCAAGATGACAGAACCAGTCATATTGGGACTCTCATGGCTCGACAAATGGGGCCCAATCATTTGGTGGCAAGAGGGAACCCGCAGGCTGAGAATAGCAAAGGGGCCCCAACCCCTGCCGCCCCGACCAGAAGATTTCCCTCCCACGCTGAGACCCCAAAGCAGCCCTCCACTACAGAATAAAACACCACCAACACAAGGGTCCCTCCCAGAAGGTGCAGCAAAGCAATTGGCAGCCGCACCCACCACCGCTTGTAACGCAAACCAGATCCCAAGGGAGTACCAAGACCTTGCGGGGGTATTCAGCGAAGCCGAGTGTGACATTCTGCCCCCCCACCGCGAGACCGATTGTGCCATCGAGATTATCCCAGGAGCGAAACTACCCAAACCTAAAATGTATGCCATGACGCCCCGAGAAATGCAGGAAATGCGGGACTACATAGACAAAAACTTACAAAGGGGATTTATTGAGCCAGTGAAACCAAGGGTAGCGGCGCCGGTCATGTTTAAAGAGAAAAAGGACGGCTCCATGAGACTGGTAGTCGACTTTCGAAGTATCAATGCTGTTTGCGTACACAACTTGTACCCCCTCCCCCTCATGAAAGACATGTTAGCCCACCTAGCTAAAGGGAAGGTTTTCACCAAACTAGACCTTCGAGAAGCTTATTACCGAGTACGCATAAAGGCAGGAGATGAATGGAAAACAGCATTCAACTGCCCCCTGGGTAGTTTCCAGTTTAAAGTAATGCCTTTTGGATTGCAAGGAGCCCCAGCAGTATTCATGCAGTTAATAAACGAAGTCTTACATGAACACCTTTACAAAGGGGTCCTCGTCTACCTGGACGATATTCTTATCTACACGGAGACCATAGACGAACATATACCCCTCGTCCGCCAAGTGCTGAAAAAACTGCTACGGGCAAACCTATATGTCAAACTGCCAAAATGCGATTTCCACCAATCACGGCTAGACTACCTGGGCTACCGAGTATCAAATGAGGGGATAGAGATGGACCCAGCCAAGGTCCAATCAGTTCTACAATGGCAGCCCCCTCGCACCCGCAGACAACTGCAAAGTTTTCTAGGCTTTGCGAATTTCTACAGACAATTCATCCCCTCGTTCGCGAAGATTGCCAAACCTTTGACAGATCTCCTAAAGACAGGAAGCCCAGCGATGAAACCTCGCCCGGGACAACCCCTACAGTGGGACCTGACCTGCCAACAGGCATTTGAGACGCTAAAAGGACTGTTCGCGAAAGAACCTGTCTTAAGACACCCGGATCCAGAACAGCCTTTTGTCATCCAAGCAGATGCAAGTGATGTGGCAGTAGGAGCCGTGTTACTCCAAAAGAACAACCAAGGTGATCTACAACCCTGCGCCTACACCTCCCGCAAACTCACCGATACGGAGAGGCGATGGGCGGCGTGGGAGAAGGAAGCGTTTGCAGTAAGGTGGGCCTTGTTGACCTGGCGGCACCTTCTAGAGGGAGGCCAGAAACCATTTGAAGTCTGGACTGATCATAAAAACCTAGAGGCCCTAAAAACCCCACGAAAACTGTCGCCCAGGCAAGTGCGGTGGGCACAATACTTCAATCGTTTCAATTTCGAGCTTAAGCACATCCCAGGTGGGAGAAATTTCCTGGCTGATGCCCTCTCCCGGATGCCCCAATACAACAGTGAGCGGGAGCAGGTAGTGAATGCCATCATCCCCTCCACCCAAGCTGCGGCCCAAGTGGTAACCAGACGGCAACGACGTGACCAGCAAGGCCAACTTGCAAGTGACTTAACTGCGAAATTAAAAAATGAAATGCTGACAGACCCCTGGTATCGGGACAATCAACATCTCTTGACAAAAAGAGATGAACTAGCATGGAGGGGGACAAAGCTCTATGTCCCACAGAGTTTACGCATCCTGATTCTCAAGAGGAGCCACGATGTTAAACCAGCAGGACACTTCGGGTTCCTAAAGACTCTGCACCTAGTACGAAGGCAGTTCTGGTGGCCACATATGAGAAAGGACGTAGACAGTTATGTAAAAAGCTGCACCATTTGTGCCACGATGAAGACAAGGCCAGGGTGCCCGCCTGGGTTGTTGCAACCAGTAGCTGAGCCAACAAGACCATGGGAGGAGATTGCAATGGACTTTATAGTAGACCTACCGAGGAGCAGTGGAAATACAGTGATCTGGACTGTAATAGACTTATTCTCCAAACAGGCACACTTCATTCCTTGTAGTGGACTGCCTTCAGCCCGTCAGTTATCCAAACTGTTCCTGAAACACATTTACCGCCTACATGGAGTCCCCAGGAGAATCATTTCCGACAGAGGGGTCCAGTTCACAGCAAAGTTCTGGAGGGAGTTTCTACGGTCCATAGGTTCATCCCAAGGGCTCAGCTCAGCATTTCACCCGAGCACCAATGGGGGGGCAGAAAGACTGAACGCTATGATAGAACAGTATTTAAGATGCTACGTCGACTACCAGCAGTCCAATTGGGCAGACCTCCTATCTTTTGCGGAGGTTGCATATAATAATGCTGTCCACAGCAGCACGGGGCTAACCCCGTTCAAAATAGTGAGTGGCATGGATTTTGTTCCCATGCCAGAATACCCGAGGGAGCCCCCTTCCTCAGTCAGTTTGACCGACTGGATGGCAATGTTGAGACAAACGTGGGAAAATGTTAAGAGGGCGCTGGCAAAGGCGGCTCAATCTTATAAGGAACAAGCAGACAAGCACCGAACTCCCCAAAGACCATTTCAGCTAGGAGAGAAAGTTTACCTCTCCACCAAGTACTTGAGACTTAGACTCCCGAGCAGGAAATTGGGCCCAAAATTTATAGGACCATTTCCTATAATAAAAATAATCAACCCCGTTACAGTGCAATTGCAGTTGCCACGGCTTTTGGGGAAAATTCACCCCGTTTTTCACAGTAGCCTTCTAAAACCTGTAGTGGGGTCTACTTTAAGGCCAACGCCACGTGAACCCCCTGGGCCCCTGGTTGTTGGGGGCCAAACGCACTACGAAGTGCAGCGGATTCTTGATTCAAGATGGCACAGGGGGCGCCTTCAGTACTTAATTAAATGGAAAGGTTACCCATTGTCAGAGGCTTCCTGGGTGAAGAGCGCAAACATCCAAGCTGATCGCCTTATAGCAAAATTCCATGCAGACCACCCGGGAAAGCCGGGAGGGGGGGTTGCACAGCCAGGGAGGGGCTGATGAGACTAATCTTGTTGTGTTTTCCCTATGGGATAGGTGATGTCGCAGAAGTGAAGGGAGAGGGGCCGGATGTCAGCGTTCCAAATTAGGCTTTCTTCCAGCGCTGACATAACAAGTTGAAGCAGAAAGAGCGGAAGCTTGATTTATTGCTGAGATGAACTTTTACCTAGTTTTGTATATACAGATAGGGTGTCCTGGGAGACGAGGGTGGGGGGCTGCATTCCTGTGAAAAGAACGTGCCGGGATGTAGAGATGGATTTGTATGATGGCCAATGGGACGTTGGGGCTGGAGAGCGGAAGAGGAGGGGGTTGGAAGGAGGGGCCAGTTTGGCTGCAAATTTGAGTCAGAAATGTCGGATTCTGCTATGCTTAAAAATAAAATGTTTCATTAGACAGCTTGTGCTTGAGAATGAAGTTTATTCAAGATAGCACCGAAACCTGACAAGCTGTCTGTGTTCCATAAATGCTACCATAGATGAGTTGGTGAACATTGACAATGTAAACATACTTTGAATCTGACTTGATGTCTTTCTTATATGATTTTCTATAATACTTTGGTTGTTCTCTATATTAGGTTGCATACTTTTTCCGGTTCTGTTGATTGGTTATAATTAGATTATTTCACCTGTATTGAATACCTATAGTTCGGAAAAGGTGAAGACTGATGTTTTAGTTATGACTGCACTAGTAATTGTAAGTCATCAGGAATTACAGTTATGAGAGAAAAGGAAAAGGAATATCCTATATGCCATTTGGACAACACTTTCAAAGACCGATAAATCCAGTTAAAGAGCACTTTAAAATGCTCAGCTAGTTGCATTCCTTGAATGGTTGCATACCTCTCTGGCTTGCTCAATAAAACAGATAATGGACTATTTGGTGAAACCTATTAAGGCTTATGTTTGGAGTCCATCTCTTCAATATCTTGGTAAATTCATTTGTATGTCATTATTTCAGACATTTTCTGTTTCTTCAGGATGCGATGCCAAAACCATACAATAGTTCTCAGACATATGACCAAAACTCAGAAGAAGAGACCTCCTTTCAGGTTACTGTGACTCCCAAAATGCCTGCTAAGACCCTATTTATTTAGATCCCATGATCAGGCAATAAAAGTAAGTTTGCGTACAAATGTACTATATATAATAAATGCTCTTGTTCCTTTTCTTTTTGGCTAGGATACAGGACAAATTTAACTGTCTGAAAAATATTTAGTCCTGAGCTAAATATTTGGATCTCTACAATGTCATATAAAAATCTTTATAGTCCCTGATAAGAATTTTATTTGATGATTTATCCTATTGCAATCTTTTGGTTGAAATAAATGTCATTGCTACAGTATGTAATTTCTTTGTACATGGAATAAAAAAGCTAACTATTCTCTATTGCATGCTATCCAATCACTTAACTTCAGTAAGAGGCTCTCAGTCTTAAAATGCCAGATTCCAATATCAAGATGGTCAGTTTGATTTAGCAAAGTATTATTAATTCTTTTTATGAATATTTCATATGTGTAAAGACACACACACACATATGAAACACACACATACATGTATATATATATATGTGTGTGTGTGTGTGTGTGTATGTATGTAGGTATATGTGTGTGTATATCTTACACATATGAAACACACACACACACACACACATTATACATACACACTATATACACATCTTTGATACAAAGTGTGTGCAGATATGTGTGCTTGTGAGACTATATATTATACAAAATCAATACAATGCAATTTTCATTAATTTCCATGCTTCTAAATCACACAATATGTCTAGCTTTTCATACAAATCATGCAGGTTCTCAGCCAATAACATAGCACTGTCTGCATACAAAAGGATACGCACATCCATACTCAGCAGACCTTTATTGGGCCCACAGGTATTCTGTATGCATTTATCTATAAATACATTAAACAACCAAGGGGATAGCACATATTTTTATTTACTGTATAATCATATACTAACCATTCCGCTTATTCTCAGAAATTGTTTACTTATATTATGTGCCACTGTATTCAGCAATCATATTTAAATCCATATTCATATATAATATTGTATCATTCAAGCTAAATCTCATGTTTGGGCTTTCTCTAAATCAACAAACATACAGTAAACAAACATACAGTAAACGTATTTCTCAGGGGTGAAATGCTCCCGGTTCGGACCGGATCGCCTGATTCAGTAGCGATGGCGGCGGGTGGTTTGGAGAACCAGTAGCAAAAATCCCTGCACACCCCCATGCCCAGCTGAACCGCGCGATCATCAGAGGCTGTTTTTTTAACTTTTAAAAGCATTTTTTCTACAACCTGTTCGGCCGAAAAAATGCTTTTAAAAGTAAAAAAAAAAAAGCCTCTGATGATCGTGTGGCTCAGCTGGAATCGTCAGAGGCTTCTAAAAGCATTTTTTTCTGCAACCTCTTCAGCCGAAGAGGTTGTAGGAAAAAAAAATGCCTTTAAAAGCCTCTGGCGATCCCAGCTGACTTGCCTGATCGTCAGAGGCTTCTAAAAGCATTTTTTTTCCTGCAACTTCTTAAGGTTGTAGAAAAAATGCTTTTAAAAGTTTTTTTTAAAAAAAAGGTTGGCCACACCCACCCAGTCACATTAACCCCACCACCACCAAGCCACGCCCAGAGAACTGGTAGTAACAAATTTTAGATTTCATCCCTGGTATTTCTCATATTCACACTGTTCTCAGTGATTCATTGGAGAGTAAAAATCTGAGCCCCACCACCCAACCCAGCATAAAGCTGGATTGACTTTCTCAAATTTTGCTCAGTTTCATCTCTTACGCCCTTCTAATCAGAATTCTTCCAAATATTTCTCAGTCATATTTAACAGATGAATTCACCTGCATTTTTTTCCTTCACTCTTGCTACCCTTCCTGTTGCATAGAGGAACAATAATGGCATTATTCCAATAATAAAGCATCAATATAACCTTTGGATGTATTTTACTTTCTTATTTATCTGGTAACGATCTACTGCCACACATCTCACATACCATACATGACTCTGAGTAGCAGATAAAGTCAAAAACACAAAACAGTGCCACAAAATAACCAAAAACATAACAACAAAAATAATTAGAAGCCATAAAAAGACCCACCATAATCTGTGGGATAGGGCACTCAATTTCTCTAGTCATCCAGCAATTTTGCAAGTTCCTGGATGCCCAGAGCAGACAACATAACCATGTTTTCTAGTCCTCCTAGAGTGCCAGCAAAGTCAGGGCAAATCTGATTTCAGGTAGAATAATGTTCCAAAGGGCTGGTGCCATGGCACAATAGGTTCTCCTTCTATCAAACCAGTCATATAACCATACTATAAACAAGTTACATTTGCATTTTTGCATGTTTCCACATATTCAGCTTCTCCTGTAGTGTTATTCTTACAATATTTATGACATTTATAAGACACCTCTTCCTACAATTCCAGGCAACTTACCACCATAAAGATAAAAATAGATAAATCACTTAAGAGTATAAACCACCATTGCCTCTTATATTGCTATCATATAACTGAGATTTTTTCTGGATAATGGCTTTACGTAAATGAATAGTTTTGATTGCCACTTGGATTGAATTACTACTACTACTACTACTACAACAACTATTATTATTATCATTATCTTTATTCATTAAATATGAAATTCAGTCAACTGAACAAAAATGCATCACAAATACTATTGACTGATGCTAATGGTTGATATGGGTTGCTGCCAGCATCCTAGATATCAACTAAGTACCTTCTTAAACTATATGAGTAGCACAGTTTTTTGCGCTTCCGAGTAGCACAAGTTTTTGTAGTTCTGTTGGTGTTATTGCAGGAAGCTGCAATTTCTTGATGTGTTTTGTAAAATTCTTGGACATGGTACCAAGTGCTCTGATGACAATGGGTATCACTGCTACATGTTTCAATGTTTCATCCATAGCCGTGTAGTTTCGATGGCCAGGTCGTGATATTTCATGATTTTTTCCAGTTCTTTTTCTTTGACTCCGGCGTCTCCTGGTACAGTGATATCAATAAACTGTACGCTTCGGCCCTCAACAACTGTGATATCTGGCGTGTTGTGTTCCAAATGACGATCCATCTGTATTTGAAAGTCCTACAAGATCTTCACTGTCTCATTTTCCATAACTTTTTCCACTTTGTGCTCCCATGACTTTTCGGATACAGGTATTTTTTATATGATGACCAGTGGACTAATTTAGCAACTCAATCATGTCTAGCTTTGTAATCAGTTTGCATGCTTATGCTGCACTCACATATTAAGTGTGAAACAGTTTCAGTGCTGCATGAATCAGCTGATCCAGAAAGAAGGAAATATAGGACAGGATAGGGCAGGTGCGGGGGAGTGGGGCAGCTGATCATCAGAACTACCAGTTCGCCTGAACCGGTCTGAACCGGCAGCAGCCCACCACTGTTACGAGGGTTGCAGCACCTCAGAGTCACATGATCACCTTTTGCAATCTTTGCTTGCCAAGAGAAGCAAAGTCAACAAGGGAAGGCAGATTTACTTAATGACTATGTGATTCACTTAACAGCCACAGTTACAATGGCTTTAAAATCAGGTCTCTTAAAACAAGGACTACATCTATGAACAATAATCTTCCATGTCCTTATCACCTCAAATATGAGCTACTCTATGGATGCAGTGGCTCAGTGGCTAAGACACTGAGCTTGTCGATTGAAAGGTCGGCAGTTCAGTGGTTCGAATCCCTAGTGCTGTGTAATGGGGTGAGCTCCCGTTACTTGTCCCAGCTTCTGCCAACCTAGCAGTTCGAAAGCACGTAAAAATGCAAGTAGAAAAATAGGGACCATCTTTGGTGGGAAGGTAACAGCGTTCCATGCAACTTGGCATTTAGTCATGCCGGCCACATGACCACAGAGTCGTCTTCGGACAGCGCTGGCTCTTCAGCTTTGAAACGGAGATGAGCACCAACCCCTAGAGTCAGGAAAAACTAGCATACATGTGCAAGGGAAACCTTTACCTTTACCTTAATGTACTCTACATGGGACTCAACTTCAAGACCATCTAAAAACTACAAATAGGCAAAATACAGCAGCCCACATGTTAACCAAGGCAATTCAGTATTGTCAGGCAACAGCAACGTTGTGGGAGTCAAAATAAATAAAGCAGCATGTGTGTGTGTAAGTAAATAAATCAAATTCATACTTTGAAATATTTTGGAAAAGTCGTGCCCTTAGATATCATAAATGTTACAGATTGTATAACTAAAAAGGATGCTTGAACATCAAAAAGCTTTGTCTGGCCAAAAAGTTTATATTCAGACAACTGAATCTTTTCATGGTTCTTTCATAAGTAAGAAACCTTCCCTGAATTTTTAAAACATGATTTTTTATGATCTATCGTAGATTCTACAACCTTTGTGGTATAGAATGGCAACAATAAGAAATGTTGTTGTCTTGTTTCTGAATAAATTTCTGCAAAATAAAGTACAGTTAAGAAAACCATATAAAATAAAGCATATTAGTTGTGTATAAAGTGGTGTCCGTTAATATCTATAAACATTCATCTTTGTTGAAAAATACAGATTAAATTCCCAAAGGCAAGGTGTACTTCATAACATTTTAAAATGATTTATTGGAAAAGAAATAATGAAATTGAATATTTATGCAGTACAAGTACTTAAAACACAGTACAGTGTGTTTTACAGTCATTTTACACTACACACAAAAGTCTTGGTTTTTCATTGCAGTTTTATTCCATCTCTGCATATTTTCTTGCTCCATTTTTTTTCTTCTTAGTTCCATTATATTATAAATTAATTTTCTGAAAAGCTTATTCTTACATATGCAAACCTTGAAGTGAGAAGATTTGTTTTTTTGCAAAGAGATTTAATACAAAGGACTGGATTTCTGCTGAAACTCCTGAATAGCTTAGTGTTCCTTACCTCATGTTTTAAATCATAAAGGATATTTGAAAGAGATTAATTATCCACTCTGATAATAATTTGTTAATAATATCTGTTTTTTTCAATCTATTTTCTGCCCCCCACCCCCACCCCACCCCAAAAAAATCTGTATGATGTGGTTCTTGCTGTAGCTGGATGATTTGTACAGATGGATATAAAATAGCTTCATTTTTCTTTAAGACTTTTACAGGGCTTGCTGAATCTCTGTGGTAAACTCTGCCCCAGTTTCTCACAAGATGAAATCTGTGATAGTCAACTTACAGCTCATATGTAAATCATTTTACATCTTTGATGTGATTCCCTAGCAAAGGCAGCAAGAAGTGAAGAATATAAATAGTTTCCTAGGTTTCTTTTGTGCTCAAATGTAATCCTGAACAAAAGACTTCCCAAACCAATTTTGAACAATTCAGGACTCCCTTCTTAATTGTTTTACAGAATATCCTTTAAAAGACACCTGAGAATAAGATGTCAGGTCATTTTACCCTGTTTCTGCAGAACTTAATTTCAGCTTTATTTCCCTTTTTGTCTTAATCACCTTGGAATGTTATTGCCCAGTTTTCCAAATCTCTTTTTTATGTGTTCCCATTTTTTCACAAGCATTTACATATCAGAAATAGCCCAGTCAAAATTGATTTCCACATCAGACACCTAGTGTGGCTATTTAAGTAATCAGCCAGAGACACATCAAATCAATATGTGATTGTGTTCATGCAAAGATTCATCATTATAAAATTTGAAAAGGAAACAACAACTCACATTGTTTTCTATCCAAAGTGGCATCTATATATCAGAAATTGGATTTATTAACTTTTAAAAGAGGGAACATAATTCTTACTGTCACAATATGCATAAATTAATAGCAGATCAATAGGAACAGAGAACTTGCTTTAAAAAAACTGAAAACAACCCTAAGGAATTTCGGTATAAATCCTTAGAGAAGTGATTAATAATGGAAATATTTATTAAGGAGGAAAGCAATTTTGCAAGAAATAAACTCAACTTATGGTGCACACGTGCTTTGAGTCAATTTTGCTTAAAGTTCTGTTTTAACAATGCTATCGTTTTATAGTTTTTATAAAATAATGTTTCTTTGCCGTTCTTCTTGCAGGATATTTCTTTTCTTACTTCAAAATCTAGCTTGGTATATCAATTATCTAACTAGTAATGCGAACTGATCCTGATTAGATTTGGCCAGGATACAACTAATTTAGCTGGGGTTATCTGTAAAAATATTATTCAAAACAAAACAAAAGGTTTCATTATCGGAATCTGAATAATCAACATCAATCCATTGTGGAAGCATTTCATTTTCCTACCATAAATAAATAAATAAATAAATAAATAAATAAATAAATAAATAAATAAATAAATAAATAAATAAATAAATAAATAAATAAATAAATAAATAAATAAATAAATAAATAGAGGTAGTCCTCAATTTACCAACATTTACAAACAGTGACGATTCAAAGTTGCAGAGGCGCTGAAAAAGTCACTTACAATCAGTCCTCACATTTACAATCTTCACAGCATTCCCATAGTCACATGATCACAATGTGGACAATTGTCAACCATCATGTATTTATGATGGTTGCAGCCTTCAAGGGTCATGTGATTGACGTTGGGCAACCCTCACAGACAGCTTTTGACAAGCAAAGTGAATGGGGGGAGATGGATCTGCTTAATGACCACATGATTCACTTAACAATTGGAGTGATTCACTTAAAAACTACGGCAAAAATGTTGCAAAATTGGGTGTGATTCAGTTAACAACTATTTTGCTTAGCAATGGAAATTCTATCCTTTGGTCATAAATCAAGGACTACTTATAATTAAGTTCTCAGAACCTGACGTAATTAACTTTAGTTTGTCATAGCCATGCTATCTTAACTTCTTCCTGTTAAAGAAGTCCCTGCTCAACAGTTTGAATGTTGTACTAATTAATAAGATCCTTTTTTGATATAGCTTAGAGTGCATGCTGTTATAATGCAATAGGCTGCCTTTACATATTCTTAACATCACGATATGCCTCTTGATTGGACATATATTTATTTCCTGTTTACATGAAAATTAAAATAAGACTATAATTTCCTCAGCAATGGCATCAGCTCAGAATTCTTGCTTGACCCTTAGAAAAACCTTAAAATCTAAACTATTGAAAAGGGCAGTTATTTACAATCTGCTATTGGTGTACCTATTCATATTATTTATTTGTTTGTTGAATTTTGCAAACATTTTGATAATTTTAAGGATTAATATTTTTGTATTATTCTGCTTTTCTATTATGATTATTTTAGTTTTTCAGTGTATACTTTCATTACTATATTGAATAGGGGGGCATAAAATAATATCTATCTATCTATCTATTTATTTTTATGTATTAGAATTTGTCAAACAAAGATGAGAGCAAGAATAAAAGAATAAAAATATAATGACAGGGACGATAGGCATGTTAGTGCAATTATGCACTTCCCCTCTACTGACCCCTTAAGTATGATGACTTCACGGAAGTCAATTTGTGACTGAAACTGTGAAAATTTGTAGCTGAAACAACTGAATCAGGTAGAGCATTCCAGACTTTGACAACTCTATTACAGAAATCATATTTGTTAGTCAAATTTAAAACGATTTACATTGAGTTTAGAAACTTCTAATTCTTTGTAAGCATCTAACTTTTAATCAAATAACAACCTACTTATGGTAAGTTGTCATTTGCTTAAGCACTGGATTGCTTAAGAATAGAGAAACCTATTTCAACAAATGAAACTGTGTTCACCTTTGTCTTAGAATTTGCAGCTCTCTAGTCAATATTCTTTGGGGAAACCAATTTTTTGTTGTTGTTGTTTTGGAAAGAAACTTTAAAAATGAAAGCCGGGATAGCAATATTTCATTGAAAGAAGTAAGAAGTGCTTCCTGGATTGTCTATGTTTTCTTTTGTACAACTCAATATCTTTGATACAAACTCTGGGGACCCTCCTTCTATGATTACAAGGAAAGCAGAGAAAGCAATCAAAAAGATGATCTCTCTATCCAGATGTAGGCTCTCCTGTAGAAATGCTCTGGCTTATTTTATTCCTGCTTTGAAATGAAGCATCACAAAAGACTTGGGAGAGAGTTTTTCAAATAGTATGATTATGTTGCCAATAATTTCTGTTTCCCAGTGACAAATTGCTTCTTAGGTATTTACTTTTGGAGTGAATGGAAAGTTTTTTTGGTCATTTTTCATAGCTGGCCAATCAACATGTTTTATTAGGGTTGAGATTAATTTGTTTTCAACTTTTCAGGGAGGACATATCAATTTGCTTGTACTAAGTACATGAGATCTGGCTATTCCTGTCTTATTAGGAGGAGGAAGGAATAACCTTTATTTCTAATTTCTTTTGATTCAACTCCCTTCATTCCTTCTTGCAAGATTTCTGTCTTTGGGTTCATGGTAGGATTTTTGGAAGGTATCTGTGGATTAGTTTTGATAATGCTTTCTTTACCTACCCCTTATTAATTTCATATACGTTATCTGTTCAAATGATTTGGCTTTTAATCAAAAACTGGCAAGAGATGCGACCTTCCTATTTAGTTTAATCCATGAAGCACAAGAAGATGATGCTCTGACAGTAAATGCTGCATACTTTTCATTGTCAACTGTCTTAAAGAAATGGGTCAAAGGCCATCTTTGAACCCCAGGGAATGATGCTTGGCAAGAGAAAACAAACATTAATCCCTCAACTGCCTTCAAGCAAGAAACAAGAGGAATGATCTATCAGACTTTTAGAGTAGTAAGAACTAGCAAATACAGGTAGCCCTCCATTACAACAGTTCACTTAGTGAACTTCCGAAATGGCACCAAAAAAAGTGACTTATGAACATTTTTCACATTTATGACCATTGCAGCAGCCCCATGATTTACATTTGGATGCTTGACAACTGACTCACATTTATGACGGTTGCAGTGTCCCGGGGTCATGTGATCAACTTTTGCAACCTTCTGACAAGCAAAGTCAATGGGGAAGCCAGATTCACGTAACAACTGTGTTACTAATTGAACCACTTTAGTGATTCACTTAACCAATGTGGCAAGAAAAGTCATAAAATGGGGCAAAACTCACTTAACAAATTTCTCGATCAGCAACATGAATTTCAGTTGTGATCGTAAGTTGAGGACTACCTGTAAAGTCATGTTAGGAGAAATAACAGTATGACAGCAAAATACTTTTGCAGGAGAAAATCTGTCCTCCATTGCAAAAAGTCTATAAGACTGCACTGTAGGTTTCTCTGTATCAGGAACATAGAATAAGAGGGTTGGAAAGGACCTTGGAAGCAGTGGTGGGTTCCTCCCGGTTCAGCTCGGTTTGTGAGAGCCGGTAGCGGTGACGATATGACGTCACCGAACCAGTTCTCTGTCTTCGGGAGCTGGCCCTCCCGCCCGCCCGGGTGTTATGCAGACCTTATATGTCTGCTTTTTTCGCCCAGCTGAGAGGTGCGGCAGAGCGGATTGCCGCACCTCAGCTGGGCAGATTCGCAATGTGAATTTGGTGTCCTGTGAGCGAACCGAGCATGAGTGTGGCAATCATGTGCAAAGCACGCAACCAAAGAGGCAATCGTGCGCAAAGCACGCACGCGAAGAGAACCGGTACTAAAGCCGGTTAGAACCCACCCCTGCTTGGAAGTCTTCTAGTCCAACCCTCTATTCCATCAGATAACATGTTATAAGAGAAGACACTCTTGTTTAATGGAAAGAACTAGCAGGTTCACACATTTGACCAACAGCACTCCCTGAAATTATATTTAGCTCAGGAGAAGGTAGTTGCAGCAATTTCATTCTCATCTGCATTTTGACAGTACCACAGAAACTCTGGCTAAAGCAACTGCTGAAAGGAAAACAAAAAAGAGGAATCCAGGCATAACAGCTGTCTTGCCAAAGGCATTTGGACCTAGCAAATATGCTGGGAGAGTGACAGACACACCCATCAGCCTAAGTCATTATGTACAACATATGGTAGGATGTTGTTTCTGTTGTCATGCTGAGACTGAATATTTTTCACCATAGGCTTAACTAAATTAAGACCGAGAGTCAGTGTGTTGATGTGTTATGGTAATCATGAGACATGGAACTGCATACATTACGCGACACGAAGAGATAGATTTTGAAATGAGGATCCTCATTATGTGGCTTGAGTGAGAGGCATGCTTTAAACTGAGTTCATTGCTTTCATCAGAGTATTCCAAGGCAATGGGATCGAGGTAGTTTAGGATTTACAAGTGCCAAGATCGTAATGAGGTTATCCCAACTTGTATTTGGCCCACCATCTGTAATTGATTTCCTTTTTCCGCAGTGCATGAAGATAAAGGTCTTAAGGTAAGGAAATATACAACCTGTCCCTTGTCATGGTCTGATTATTTTCTGCTGAGAGGCTATTTGGTTTAGCAGAAATGAAAAATTATCATTATAAGGATAATCCACTCCCAAAGTTCTGAATGATTCCTAAGGGCTACAGGTTTTTCTAGTTTTTATATAACTGATGCTATGCCTGATGCTCATGCAATAGTCATTTTGTGTAGTATAGAATAACTTGGGCAATTGGCCATGTTTTGGGAAATGACTAATGGTAAGTGGAAGAACAAGCAGTATGGAACTGAATGCAGTATTTACTATTCCAGGGTCATCTGAGTAGTCCTTGCCTCCTCTATGTAAAGGTTAGAGAGTTTTAATAAGGGAGGGAAAATTTATGGTGACTTTGTCTATGGGCTACTATGTTTGCTTGGCACATACAATATTGTTAATTCAACACTATTTTTTTTTTAAAAAAATATCCTCCTAAGCCTTTTAAGGTATATTATTATGGACGAAAGTCCTTAACTGTGTGTAATTAATATTAACAAATGTTTTGTTCAATTTAACATTGTAAGTCCATCAAAGTAAGTCCCATGATTTGTGCATTTTTATTATTTATTTTTATCCTGCCTTTATTATTTTTACAAATATCTCAAGGCAGAAAATATATCCAACACACCTTCCTCCTCCTATTTTTCTCACAACACCTCCTGCGAAGTGGGTTGGGCTGGGAGAGAGAATGACTGGTCCAAAGTCACCCAACTGCCTTCCATGGCTAAAGCAGGGCTTGAACTCATGGTCTCAGACTTTCTAGCCTGGGGTCTTAATCACTAGACCAAACCGAATCTAAAGACCTTTAAAGTCAAGTTCATTGGATTTTTAAACATATTTTAACCATTGTATAATTCCTATGATGTCTGGAGTCTTTGTTTTATAAGGTTCTATCACTGGATCTGTTTTGCTTCTTCAAAAAGAAAGCATATTATTAGACACAGAATCAGTGGAGTGACAAATGAATATACCTTACTTTCAATTCCCCACTCCATATTCTAGCTGTATTTATTTAGAGAGATTCTGTCCTAGTGGATAAATTCTATGACATAATGAGCAGGATTTTAAATGCCAGAAGAGTTATAAAGTGGAGGGACAAAGAAGGAAGACTTATCCCTGCACTAATTTCTGATATTATCTCCATCTCCATCTCTCCATCTCTCTCTCTCTCTCTTTTTCTAAAATAGAAATTAGTGCAGGGATAAGTGGTATATACTGTATATGTGTGTGTATGTACGTGTATATGTGTATGTATATATGTATGTGTGTGTGTATGTATGTATATATATATATATATATATATATTTGTTTTCTCAGGTTTTCGCGGGTGTTTGTATGTAGGTCTTTGGTTATTCGGGTCTTCTCCCACGTAAAATTGGAAGTGTCTTGGCGACGTTTCGACGAAGTCTCATTCGTCATCTTCAGGCTGGTGTTCTCGGCTTCGTGCTTCCAGGAGCAATGTGAGATCGCAGCTGTCTCTTCCTTTTAACTGCTAGTGGGGGTGTGAGCTGATTGGGTGGGAACTTGGCTGTGTTCTGATTGGGTGGAGGCGTGTTCTGATTGGTTAGGGGCTTGGCTGTGCTCTGATTGGCTGGGGGTGTGTTCTGTTTGGGTGGGGGCTTGGTTGTGCTCAGCTTAGTCTGAGTTGCAGGGGGATTTGAGCTGGTGAGCTGCGTTGTTGTTGTTTGGCTTCGTGTTTGTGGCCGTGCGAGCTCTTCATGGTGGGTGTCAGTCTGCTTCATGTATGGATTGGAGGGGTTTAAAGTGGCTAATGATGCAGCTGCGGTCTGGCTTCTGGTCCTTGGTCGTGGCTCATTATCAGTGTGGGTTTGAGTCTGCTTTCTGCGTGGATGTGTGATGGTGACCCCTCCAATCCATACATGAAGCAGACTGACACCCACCATGAAGAGCTCGCACGGCCACAAACACGAAGCCAAACAACAACAACGCAGCTCACCAGCTCAAATCCCCCTGCAACTCAGACTAAGCTGAGCACAACCAAGCCCCCACCCAAACAGAACACACCCCCAGCCAATCAGAGCACAGCCAAGCCCCTAACCAATCAGAACACGCCTCCACCCAATCAGAACACAGCCAAGTTCCCACCCAATCAGCTCACACCCCCACTAGCAGTTAAAAGGAAGAGACAGCTGCGATCTCACATTGCTCCTGGAAGCACGAAGCCGAGAACACCAGCCTGAAGATGACGAATGAGACTTCGTCGAAACGTCGCCAAGACACTTCCAATTTTACGTGGGAGAAGACCCGAATAACCAAAGACCTACATATATATATATATATATATATATATATATATATATATATATATATAATCAGAAATTAGTACAGGGAATAAGTCTTCCTCCCTTGTCCCTTCAGTCTACACCTCTTCTGGAATTCTGCTTTGGCACCTCAGTTATGGCTTACATTAACTGAGGAACTCAGGCATAATGTCCATTAACCAATTGAGATAATGAGCTTGCATATTTATTATCATCATCATTTCTATTATATGTATTCACATTTCACATTTCATTGGCATTTATTTCAGTTGTCACATCTAGAGGTTGGCATAAACAAATACCAGGCAATGTAAGAATGGGAATCCAGGATATTAGGAAGTAATGATTCCCCATTTAGTTGTGAAGAAATGATGCCAAAGTTGATGTCAAGGCAGCAAAGTTAACCTCTGTCACCTGTGTGTTTAGACGAGTGAATGCCTTCCTTAATGAGGTAGTATGATTTATGATGGACTGGTTTGCCTTCATAATAAATTTATTAAGTGATCATCTCCTCCCTTCTATCTCTAAATCTGTAACTCATATCACAGTAATTGGTGTTTAATCCTCCACCAGCAAGTCATCAAATGACTTCAAAACAATATAGATGTTCGTTGTCATTTCATTAAATAATGCAGAGTGGGCAGTAGAAAAGGAAAGTGAAAGATAAAAGTGCTTCCGGAGACAAAGACCATCACTCAAAACCAAACAGCAAAAAAAGTGCATGATGATATTTAACAAGGCTAATAGAAATAATGGAGGACATTTGCACATATGAAGAATAAAATATATAACATTGTGACATGTAGGATTGTAAAAAAAAAAAGAGAATGTCAAGACATGAGGATTGGAATTATTTAATTTGGAAATTCTAGCATTGCAGTAAATGTGTCTGATTTTTACTATTTAAGTAGTTATTATTGTGGGTGTCAGTTATCAGGATAACAGAGGAAAATTTAATCTTTTCTGACGTAAATTCTTGCCTTTGTGATTTAGCACTCTTCCTCATAGAAAACTAATGTCTGACATTCAATGTAGATTCCAGCACCAAAATAAGCCAGCTCAAAGAAGTGAACTCTGGATTTTATTCTGCTTCAGTTACAAAACAGCACACAGATCCTTTCTATAAAGAGAACTCAGGGGAGGAGAAAGGTATGGTCCTTGACACTAGTTATCTAAGATGCAGTAGGTGAGATCAGAGAACTGAAGCAGCCATTCTTTCACAAGCAAAAACTATTGTTTCTTGCCTTTTCAACATTTCTCCTTTTTTACTCAATGCAAGGTTGGAAAGAGGATCAGAATTCTATCTGTCCATCTCTATGTATATCCATCCACCTGTCTGTCCAGTACAATTCTTTAAAAACAAACCAGAATCGGTCCAAAGTTGGTGTTGATATTGAAGGAGAAGCTAGGAAAGAAAAATCCAGTTTTGTGCAGCAATGTTGCAAAATGTATGCAGAAAAGTAAAGATGGGTTTCATTATAAATGGAAGGGGAGGGAGGGAGGCAAGCAGGCAGGCTGGCAGGCATTTAGTACTCTTCCTTGAAATATTGGTACCTAGCGGGATTCCAACTTATAACTGCAGATTTCATGGTAACTTGATACCTGTTTTGCTCTCTTCACCCAGATCTCTAGCCTAATAAAAAAAAGTGTCCGCCACACACACAAAAAATCATTCTTCTTGACACTGCCTAACAATAAATTTTGAGATGTTGCAACAGTTTCAAAGACTTTTGATCATTTGTTATAATATATTGGAAAGTTTTTTGGATACCCTGTAGTTTGAAAACCATATGGACAAACAAGCTTCATCCAAAGCCTCAATAAAGCTGAAATGAAGAAAAAAAACCACCACTGAGTAGATGACAGGGAATAGATTTATCTTTAAAAGGGGTGTCTTTAATTTTGGACTTAAATATGCTCAGAACTAGAAGTTCTTTATATATAGACTCACCCCAAGATACCCCGGTTAGTACTTTTCTGAATGATGGTGGAAACAAAACCAGACAAATTTAGAAAGTCTGCTTTCTAATTGATTATATTCTCTTCTCACACATCTTCTCTATTAACTGAAACAACAGTAATAAAAACTGGATGCTTAGCATTATTCAATGCCATTTTTGAGAGACATACCAACCACAGAAGAAACCACAAGCACAACTGAAAAATAAAATCTGAAAATCTGAATTAAAATCTGGTACCCAGCTCAAGAATAATAGTAATATGTCCAATCTGTTTTGTCAGAGTATATTATTTATTTAAAGCCTTCTGCTCTGTTGTTGGCTTATATTCTGAGTTCTGCAACAGCATGCCTATTTTGCAGCCAGAAAGGGTTTTTACCTTTGCTTTTCAGATGATGAAAGAACTTCATCAGATATAAAAAGTCCAGAAGGCATTTGCTATAGTATTCCAGTGCAATTGTATGGCATTCAGCATCAGTAACACAATTCCTACTGGAAAATATTAAACAACCATTTTTATAGAGTTTTCCCACTTCTACAATTATATACAGTCTCAGTAATACTTTTGAAAACAATTTTGAAAATCGTTCTTCTAAAACAGATTCATTGACCTGAGAAGCAGATAATCATGGTTTCATATATCTATTCCAGGATAAACAGCGTGAGAATAGGAGTCTTGCAAATTGTTGGCTCTTTTGAATTAAGCAGAATAATGCATGCTTGAAAAATAGAAAGCAATCATTATTTATCCTTTTCAAATTTAGTATGGGAATTTTTAACAGAACAGAATGTGAATAAACACAGCTGAGATTTGCATGAAAATGCTTTTAAAAGGTAACTAGGTCATCTTTAAAAAAAATAAATAAAAAATTCTTGTAGTGCTTAGCTTTTAAAACTAATTTGGTTTTCACTTTGGATGAATAAGTTCCTTCTGTCCCATGCTTTATTATTCTATTAAGCTCCTGTGATTTATTTCTTCTGAAATTTAAATGATCTAAGATAATTTTTAATTCTCTATTTATTATTTGGCATTGTAATTCACTAATCTCAGCCTTCAGTAAATTATATATTTTTGCCTTTGTACATTATTAATGTATTCATAAAACATCGCAAGAATGAGTCATACATGTATGTGCGTGCACACACACACACACACACACAACACCTTCCACTATTTGTGTGTGTGTGTGTGTGTGTGTGTGTGTGTGTATATATATGGGAGATCACAATTTTCATTATGGAATTCATAATAGTTGAGAAACAGATACTTTGTCTTTCATCTTTCTTAACTTAAATTATCATGTATCTTCTTTCCATGAACTTTAATATTTTTATGTTATTTCTTAAAATATAAGAGCAAAAACAAAAGAAGTTGTTTATTCATTCATTCATTACATTTTTACACCACCCATCTCCCCTGGGCTCTTGTTCAGATGTTTGCATTCATATTCATATATTTGCCAATCACATCATGTTTGCTTTTTCTAACAGACTGAATGAAAAAAAGGTTCCTTCAGAGGGATGCCTGGTAGGGATAGGAAGTCATTCATGATGAAATTGCTCCATTTGTTTTGGGTGTAGAAATAAGATATAAGAGGATCACAAAGTGCAACAAGGGAATATCCTTCTGTCTTGGAAAGAGAACTATTGAGATCATATAAACATGTCACATGGTAAAGAAAAAGGTAGAAGAAATATTAGTCCTTGGATTTATGACGGTCGTAAAAATTCTGATATTCAAACTCACAGCCTCTCATCTTTCTTTGCTCATGATGTAGAGAATCTGAACACAGTGATTTTTATGCAGACATTCCACAGCCTTTAACTACTCCTCTAGTTTTATTTTCCCATTTTTTCTGCGTTTTAAAAACTATTTCGGATAATTTATGATGTTACCATATTATCATTAGGATATGCGGTGCTTTACAGGTTCTTATGGAAACTGGTGTTAGTTCTTCTTAGATGTCTATTATAATATTGTCAAACCAAGAACATGGGAATCTGATTTTTAGACAAGTCCTAAAGAATGAGATAGTAATCTTCAATACAAAATTCCCCTTCTCTCTCTCTCTTTTTTAGACAATATAATATGGTGTTTAAGACAGACGCTGCACCATCAAAGTCACGTCTTATCCAAGTGTGTGAGTGTGTGTGTATTGGAGTGCATGTATCCATGCTGCTATAACTGTGTGTAATTTTTCCCAGCAAGTTATCAATGTGTTATAGAAACAGCCAGAAATGCTTACATTATCCAATGTTCTGTGCCGTCTGCTGCCTATTTTAGATACAGTGCTTATATTTTGAGTACACAAACGTTCTGCTAAATCAGTGGGCTTTTATAGATAAATCCACTATAATGTAAACAGCAGGCTAAACATTTGCATTTCAATAACTTCATAATCTGAAATTCTTTTCCACTGAAGGTCATTCTTTTGACATCTACATTTTATTGTTTCCTGGACCATTCTCCATCTTTTCCAGACAATACTAACTGCAACTTCTGTGTCCACTTTTCAGCTTTTCCTTTAAACTCAATATTTCTTTCCCTTTCTTCTTTTCTGTCAAATTTTAGCTTACTGTTTCTGGGCAATACTGCTTGTTTTACTACCTGATGATGTTATAAAAATATGTTGAAGAATTCTTTGCTATTGAAACAACAAAGACTGAGCCTTTCTAAGATTATAGCTGGATTCACACATTACCTTAAGCATGCTGGGATCTATTTAATATTGTAGGCAATTCTTTATGGCCTGTTCAACCATACAGTGTTAAATATAATATATGAAGCATATATAGAAGTTTTCTAGCTAGTAATTTTTTTAAAGTTTTTTTCTAACTTTCATCAGTAAAATAGACCAGGTTTTTATAATTTGTCCACTGGGCTTCCAATTGTCTAATCATATTTTTAGTATGGGAATAAAGTATAAAAATATTTTCTGTCACCTAATTTTCACACTCTGCTGAAATAGAATTCACACCTCAGCCATCCTACATGGCAATCATGAGCGAATACCAGGTTGGTGAATATTTCTAAAGGAAAAAAAATGGAATATACTTTACAGGTATAGGAGTTCTGTTTATAGCAATTTTACTGTCTGGTAGATATTTATATGCTATAAAGAAGAAACAAAAAAAATTATTAAAAATCAGAATATTGGTTGGTAGCTAATCACCCTAAATATATTCAACATTAGTTTCTATGATGTTCTGAAGTCTAGTCGATCAAACTACTTTAGCTATTTTAGAGCACTGAAACAAACCATCCTTTTTTACATTATTATTTCTATTAGGCATTGGAAATTATAAAATTGGAAACAGCTATTTAGGCCTTTGAATCTAACTCCCTCCAATTAAAACATCTTTGAGAAATGTCTGTCTAGCCTCAACATTAGTGCAGCCAGCACAAGGAGCCCACCAACATGTTAGTTAGTTAGTTATATTCAAAGTCAAACTGCTCTAAATCAGAAGTCGTCTTTATAATTAGATTGGAATCTACTGTTCAATAATTTAAGATCTGAGAGCTAGTTTGGTCTAGTGGTTAAGGCACCAAGCTAGAAAATAGGAGACTGTGAGTTCCAGTCCTGCACTTGGTATGAAGGCTGGCTGGGTGACTTTGAGCCAGGCACACTCTCTCAGCCCTACTCACACAGTTGTAATTGTGAGGAAAATTGGAGGAGGAAGGAGTATTAGGTATGTTTGCCACATTGAGTTACTTATAAAAATAATATAAAGGGGATTTTAAAAAATCTAAAAATAAACTTCCATTATTCTTTATTCTGCTTACAGTACTAACAGTTCCAGTTAATCTTGTTTATTTTGATTCTTGAAGTATTAATGTATAAGACTAACTTTTTTTCTAAGGCAATGGTATTTCCATTTTTTCCCCACCGTGTAATTTAATAAGCCAAATTGTACCAACACTCCCACTTCTTTTTGCAAAACTCAAGTCTTCAACTGAAGTATTTACTTCTGGGTGTTGCTTATAACTCCCACTGGATTCAGTTTAAAGCTCTTCTAATAAGAGATACTATGATTCAGAATACTCATGAATTCAGCAGAATACTTTCCAACCACCATTGTCACACAAAAATGTGGCATTTGCTTCACTGAATGTTGTGTATGCAAGAATAGAAGTTTAATTGGCTAGGGATTATGGAAATTAAGTCCAGTACATCCAAAAAGAATCAAGTTGGAGAAGACAGTAGCATATGAGTTGCACTTGCTTGTGTCAAATAACTCAGTTGCTTAAACTAGACTACTTTGGGAAATTGTGTATTCCACATTTACATGTTATAACCTTTAAAGGACACCCACCTAATATTTTATGGAGAATATCACCTGATTATAATTTATAATATGTGATTTAGCCTGCAGTTATTATCATTAGCACAACGTAGAATACATCTACAGTTACATTCATTATAACTTCCTTCTTTTGTTAACCCAATGTTCCAACAGAGATATTTTAGCCACTGTGTAATAAAAAAAGAGCATCCTTGTATATTTGTCTTCTAATGGAGTTGAAGCATTCATCGATGGATAAACATTGGGAAACCAAACAAAGAACTAGCCATTAGCTGTGGACCTGGGGAAGCAGCAGACATCAGCTTTGCCTTTGATCTCTGGGAAGAAGAATATCTCAACAGAGGAATTAAAGGAGAAGACGAGCACATTATTCCAACACTATTTTATAGATCAAATATAAGTAGGTATTATTTCAAGATTGCATACCTAAAGGAAGATTGGGTGGTAATTGTACTATCTATCTATCTATCTATCTATCTATCTATCTATCTATCTATCTATCTATCTATCCACCTACTTACTACCTAGCATTATGCCATAAGATTTTTATGTATTAGGTAATCATGTGCTTGAAAACAAATACATGGCCATAAACAATTTTTTTTCATTTCTATTCTTGTCCAAATAGAACAATTTGGGATTAGAAATCAGAGCAAATAACTCCTTTAAGGATTTGTTGACACTTCTGTCTTGCCCTCAAGTCAAGAATTTATCATCCAATGACAGCAAAGTGGAAAACATGACTCCTTGAATGAAATTGATACACAGACTTTCTAGGAATTTGCAATCAATCAATTTAGCACAGATCAGCTTATCTACTCAACTAACTAAATCCGTACCCCACTCTCTGCAAAGTAAATCATACTATAACATTTTATATCACCTGATTTCTTTTTTGTTTGTTTGCTTGAAAACAACCAGGAAGATTTCTCAGGTTGGATTGATGAAAGAGTCCAGTCCTAGACTGTCAGTCAGTCAGTTACTGTGTGGAGTGCAGTATAAAATTTATCTGGGTAAATAATTTAAGTGTGGGTATATGGAATACAGAATAATAGAGATGGAAGGGACATTGGAGGTTTTCCAGTCCAACCTGCTTAATCAGGAAACCCTATACCTTTTTTGACAAATGGTTGCCTAGTCCCTTCTTAAAAGTCTCCAGTATTGGAGCACCCACAACTGCTGAAGGCAAGGTGTTCCACGATGAATCATAAATCATAAAAATGGATGTGAAAGTAATCCAAGTGGGTTCTAAATTTTTTTACTATCGATTCTGTGGGCATGGCTTGGTGGGGGTTATTTTGTGGGCGTGGCTAGGTGGGGGTAATGTGACCGCGTGGGTGTGGCTAACTTTTTTTTTAACTTTTAAAAGCATTTTTTTCTAGAACCTTAAGAACCTTAAGAGGTTGCAGGAAAAAAAATGCTTTTAAAAGCCTCTGATGATCAGGCAACTCAGCTGGGATCGCCAGAGGCTTTTAAAGGCATTTTTTTTTCCTACAACCTCTTTGGCCGAAGAGGTTGCAGAAAAAATGCATTTAAAAGCCTCTGGCAAACTCAGCTGAGGCTTTTTTTTTTTTTACTTTTAAAAGCATTTTTTCGGCCAAAGAGGTTGTAGAAAAAAATGCTTTTAAAAGTAAAAAGTAAAAAAAAAAAAAAAAGCTTCTCTGGACAAATCCATTTGTGGAGCTTCTAAGCTTATCATACTTTATTGCAGTGGATTGCCCAAAAATTCTGTGGCTGGTTTCCCCCCCCCCCCACCATCTCTTCATCACTGCATTGCCCCAACTGCTTGCACTATAGAAGTCTCTTGGGAGAAGTTTTTTCTCTTGATGTCTTCTCTGGGACTTAACTGAAGTGCAGGGAGTCAGAGAGGCTTCAGTACAATGTAGAAATAATTGGACAGTGAAAGATAGGACAGTCACTAGTACTTTCTTTACCTGTTGTTTATCCCCACCCATAAATATTTCATAAATATTCACACATATCTCTTTTTTAAAAAAAAAAATCCTGTTAACCGGAATGAAAAAAGTTGTTAAAAAAAGTAAACTTTTGAAAGGGGCTGGAAATTATTTATGTATTTATTTACCTAATTTATTTGGACACCCATCTTCCCTCTGTTTTTAATATATCATGAAAACAACTCAATGATCTCTGCTTGGAATGATTTGCTGATGTTACGTTGAATGTTAACTGTATATTTTCAGTAACTACCTGTCTATTTATTAGATATTATCTTTTTTGAAAATATTTGTTTTAAATTAAAAGTAAACAATAAAGAGACAGAAAAATAATAAATAGCTAAGTACATACGCAAACTTTTGATTTGTTTTTGGTACAATAAGGAGGGCTCATGACTATGTTACCAAAATAATTTTGCTTGATATGTATTATTATTGTTATACACATACTGTATAATATTATTATTGTCATACACATACTATATAATATTTCATTTTGTCTGATTTTGTTTCAGCTTTACTGTAAGCTTCTTCGAGGGCTAAGGTGTTAACTTCATTATGGAATTAAATTAACTGATCTGGCTTCCCATCTAAAACTCCATAAATGCTATGAAAATGCCATATATTTCTTCAGCAATAATTTGATCAATGAAATTAGTTTTGAATTTTCTTGGAATTCTTTGTGAAATAGTGTTACAAAAAAAAAGGGGTGGGGGGAGAATCTAAAAGATTATAGAAAATTATAGCCAGCTACATTTTTTACCATTAAAACATAAATACCAAAATAACTCCTAGTTATTTTATTTTTCTAGCTATGCTTTCCAGTTGCTGTTTCCTTAAACGATAACCTTCCCCAGCCACCATCAATTCCTTCCATGCATTTCAATCACTTTTATTGGCAGCTTATTCATCATTTTATGTTGCAAAATGCATTCCAATCATCACCAAATATATTCAGCATTATTTGTGCTCATTGCACAACTGAATTGCACCATAAGGATACATTCACCTTATGCAACGCAAACTCTGTTGGAAATGATGCCAAGCACATTACTGATGGAAGAGGACATCTCAGTGGAGAAGGAAAAAAAATGAACAATACAAAATCATCCATATGTCTCTTCTTCAAAGCTGTTATAGATGAATGGCTATAAGGTACGATACATCACTTGAGGCAATTATAGACACCTTGTGTTCTTTCTCATTTATTTTATTGTTCTATCATTTTACTTCTGTTCTGTTTATGCCCCTTTCATTTTCTTCCTTTTTTGTTATTGTAAGCTGCCTAGAATAGCCTCATGGCAATATAGTTGGATAAATAAATAAATAATGAAATTATGAAATAATAATGATATAATGGTGATGATAACCATCGGCTAGAGCAGGCTTGGCAATCTTCAAGGTGGCTCCAGATCCTTCCTTCAAACCAAAAATATTGCTGCAATTTCCACATTATGGAATTGGAAACAACCTCCAACTGTAGTATAAATTCTAACAAATATGGATTAACCTACTTTTTAAAAAATAAAACAAGATAAAATAAAATGGGATGAGGCAGAATTAGAAAATCCCAAATCCAGCCTAGCTATACATTACTTTTCTCAGCCTTCCAAATCATTGGGCAGTTCAGTTCCTGGGCCTGAAAAAGTTGCCTTTTTCAGATGTACAATACTACATACAATTCCTACAAATTCTTATTCTACGAAGAAATAGAAAACTTTAATAGGCATTTGACAAGAGTTCTTCATCGGAAAAGAAGAGATCCTTATTTTTTAGGAGTTCAAACATTATCCATGTTTCAGTGGAAAAAAATAATTGAGGAGCATAATACCTTTAAGTTCCTCCTTTATCATTTCCCAAACATGGTTTACTATGACTATTGCATATTTGTGTGTGTGTGAGAGAGAGTGCCTTCAAATCGTTGTTGACTCCTGGCAACTGCATGAACAAGTCCCTGCAGTTTTCTTGGCAAGGTATTTCCAAAGTTACTTGCCATTGCCTGGTTTGTAGGTTTGAGAGAGACTGACTGGTCCAAGATCTCCCAGGTAGCTTTGTGCCTAAAGCAAATTAGAACTAGAGGGGAGCAAAGAGATTTGTAACATATTAAAATAAAATGTTAATATATATTGTAGATATGGAATCACACTTCTTTACACCCACAAAAGTGGACTTTGGTATATGGAGTTTGGTTTCACTGAATATATTGTTTTTCCAACATAAGCTGATTTATTTATATTTCTGGTTTTTAAAAATTCTGTAATATTAATATATTTCTGTATGCACATGCATACACGCATGCACGCACGCACACACATATGGACACCTTTTTTATAATAAATTCAAAAAATACATCACAACATTTTAAAAATGGTATAAATTTTAAAAAATAATTTTAATCCGGTTTGCTTTCTGGTTTTGTAAATATGACTTAGCTTTCTTTGCAATAAAATGCGAGATGAATAAATCTGTCTTCCATCAAATATAAAGATATTTTCATAATCACAAAAATTGTTACCACTCTCCCAGCAAGAAAGCTGATTCAGCACAATATCATAAAACATGCCTAGGCTACTAAAGAGATACAACCTCAGTGCCAGCTTCCAAATCTTTAAAGTCATCCTAAAATAACCATGAAACACATAAAAAGCCCATTTTTTTTCCCTACAAGAATATACTGATAACCACACATCTCACCATAACCAAATTTAGAAAACTACCACAATACCGCTGAATTGATCAATACTAATTATGACAAAGTGCTAATCCGTGGTGGGATTCAAATAATTTAACAAGCAGTTCTCTCCCCTAATGATTTCTTCCAACAACCAGTTCACCAAACTGCTCAGAAAGTTAACAACCAGTTCTCTCGAACTGACTGAATCGCACCACTGGTGCTAACCTATAATAATAGCTTTCTAATAGTTGTTTTCAAAAAAGAGCCTGAGTGGCGTAGGAGGCTAATGCCTTCTACTAAGCATTTAACATCTAGCTGCCTGCAATTACTGTGAGTTCAATTCTCACCAGGCTCAAGGTCGACTCAGCCTTCCATCCTTTCTAAGGTGGGTAAAATGATGACCTGGTTTGTGGGGGCAATAAGCTAACTTTGTATAAAATATACAAAAGTATGAAGGCTATTGCTTAACGCATTGTAAGCCACTCTGAGTCTCCGGAGAAGGGCGGCATATAAAAATAAATAAAAATAAAATAAATAAATAAATTCATCTAAGCTGCAGGAAAATGAAAAATGGCAGCATAGAAAGTCTTTCAAGTTTAGACAGATAGGTAAATAGTTAGATGATAGATGGATAATAGATGAGTGAAAAGTGGGGGGGAGGGAAGTATTTCCATCCAAAGGCAAAAGAGGATGATCACTTGAAAACAACAGTTACATTAAACCATGCTTATAGTTCAACATAGTAAGAAATAATTTCTTAACATTAAAATATTTAACAAATATTTCTGCCAGTGTGTATTAACATGGAATACAACCATTTGGTTGTTAGAACCACATTTGGTTGTTTCAATTTATACTTTAAAAGAATCATAAAATTACCTTAATACTTCAGGAAAAGCCAATCTTTTTCTGTTCATGAAGTCTGGCAAGTACCAAGTCTTGGTCACTGTTTAAAAGGAAATAAATGAAAATCAGAAAACTTTACATAAAACGTCTCCAGAAGTGGGTTTCAGTAGGTGTCTGTTTGTTTTGGAACTTGAAGCCGATTGATAGATCAAAGTAAAAGAAAAAAAAGTTATGGACAATTCACATAATTATATGATTAGTTTATCTATCCATAAGCTTGCCTTGAAAGATTCCGTGTCACACGATATTACATGCAAGCAACTTGTAATAGATATAGTTATTTTATTTTATTTATTTATTTATTTCGAATTTATATACCGCACCTTCTCCCAAGGGACTCAGGGCAGTGTACAGCCAGATAAAAACATACAATACAAACATTAAAAACAATTAAAAAGATATATATTAATTTGGCCCCAATTTAAAATAACAAACCAATTAAAAATATTTTAAAAATATTTTAAGCCAGCCTGGCTTGCTGAAAAAAGAAAGTTTTAAGGGCACGGCGGAAGGCACCGAGGTCTTGGATTCTCCTTATCTCTGGGGGTAGCTGATTCCAGAGGGTAGGTGCCCCCATAGAGAAGGCCCTCCCCCTGGGGGTCACCAGCCTACATTGTTTGGCTGATGGCACCCCGAGGAGGCCCTTTCTGTGGGAGCACACAGGTCGGTGGGAGGTCATCGGTAGCAGCAGGTGGTCTCAAAGATAACTAGGTCCTATGCCATGGAGCGTTTTAAAGGTGGTAACCAACACCTTGAAGCGCACCCGAAAGACCACTGGGAGCCAGTGCAGCTCACGCAGGAGCTATCACATGACTTATATAGTTCTGTGCATTTTTTGCCTTATTTTTCTTATTTACTATTGTGATTTATTTCAAAACATATACCTAAAGTTCTCTGGGTATCGCAGGTACAGCAAAAATGAGTACACTACTAAAGGATCAGGTAATGGATAGATTATCACAGAGAATACCATGTTTACCTGAAAATAAGACCCTGTTTTATATCTTTTTGAACCCCGAAATAAGCACTTGGCCTTATTTTTGGAGAGGTCCTATTATTTTGGGGTGCGTGGAGCAAGACAGGGCTCCTCTTGCCATCTTACCTGATTTCCAGCTCTGTCTCCCTAACCCTAACTAGATCAGCTGCGCATAATTTTCGGGGAAGGCTTATTTTCGGGGGAGGGCTTATTTTCGGGGGTATCTATTTAGCTAGTTACTAGGAGTTGAAAATTACATAGTGGCAGATAATCAACTAATCAACAAATCAATCAATCAATCAATCAATCAATCAGAAAGTTCTCAGATTGATGCATCATGCATTCCATTGATTATTACGGTAACTGTGATAATAGTGCTATTGATATAATACAACAATATTTGCAAATCTACAGATTTCCAGCCAGGCTTCAGATATACCTAAGAGAAATGATGGGAACAAGAAACAGTATCAAATATTTCCTTTAGGTCTTCATTCTATTTCAGTATTAAATTTGGGTCTGGACTATACCACTTCAGGGAGCAATTAAAAACAGGAATATAGATATTAAGCTTTTGTTTAATGAGAGTATATTGCTTGCTTGCTTTGCTTGCTTGCTTGCTGGAACTCCAATTATCTGTGGCTCAACCAGAACTAAGCAATCCTAGTTCATACTTGGACAAGACACCATTGGGAGATTCTGGGTTGTCAGCCAGAGCAGGAAGTAAAAAAAAAAAAAGCCCAGAAGTTGGCAATAGCAAATAACTTTCCAGTAGGTGCCAAGAAATGTGTAAGGTTGTATTCTTGAGTTCACTAACTCAACTCAAAGACTTCTTTATTTTAATGCAGTTATGAGGACTATATTGGGATTGTGCAGATCTTCCAGGACTGTTTCATCATAACAAAGAATTAAGAAACAGCCCCTCCAATCCAGAAAGTTGCTTTGGGAAATATCACATGTCTCCCCATGCTTCTAAGGAGCTACCCTGACATTAATTAATTCATTAATTAATGAAATGAGCATCATGGTGTTGTAGCACAAGATCCATCTCTTACACATTGTATGCAACATTTCAATCCAATTATGAAAGGAAAAACAGTACATTTGGACATTAGGTATAGATGTGTATGATATAAAGGTCATCTTCAAAGGTAAGTCCAAGCCATGTTGTGCAGGCTTCTAGCATACATATTAAAAATATCCCCCATAAAAATATCAACAGAGTATTTTTCATAAATATAATGTAGACTCAGATTTATCCCCTTGGGTGAAAACCAAGCCTAAGAAAGCCACACAAGTTTCCTACAATCTTCTCTAACTTTTCAGTTGGTATAATTTGCCAGTACCGCTTCATAGATTCTTCTAAAAACCTTGAATTATGAAAATAGTAAGCCCAAAGTTTAAATTCTTACAAATAAAAGAAAATTAAGCAAGTTGGAGGCAATGGGCTAATATAGAGAATGTACAATCACTTCACTTACCTTTTGAAAGTCTATTATCAAATAGACTTTTCAATGAGCCTGGATAGCTCAACAGACAGAGCACTGTAATTTAACACCAGCTGTCTGCAATTAAAGTAAGATTGAATCTCGCCAGGCTCAAGGTTTGGGCCAAAACTATTTAATTTGATTTTAATTCCACTTTTAAATTTTGTATGTATGTATTTTATTGTTTGGCTGTGCACCGCCCTGAGTCCTTCGGGAGTAGGGCGGTATAGAAATCAAATCAAATCAAATCAAATCAAAATAAATAAATAAAAGGTTGACTCAGCCTTCCATCCTTTCTAAGGTAGATAAATTGAGGACCCAGTTTGTGGGGGCAATAAGCTGACTTTGTATAAATATACAAAAGTATGAAGGCTATTGCTTAACGCACTGTAAGCCGCCCTGAGTCTCCGGAGAAGGGCGGCATATAAATCAATTTTTTTAAAAAAATACCATTTTTAAATGGAAGGATATTCTTTAATATAAAAGACTCTGTCCAAATAATCATGCCACAGACTGTGAGAATTGCTTGCAATATGGTTACTTATGTAGCTTAACTTATATTTGTCCAACTTTGTCATAAGACTCACTGTTGCATACTTTCCATTAGATCCATACCTCCCGGGTCACATGAAATATTTATCTATAGGATTAGTGATTATCTAATTATATCTACAGACATACACTTCTTTCCAGTGGATATTGGAAGATTCCTCGCCTGTTTAAGGAGTCAGTTAAGTTAATGAGAAAGTTTAATGCCTCAGTGAATTTGAAGTGAAAGAGTTTATGTGAAAGTAAATATAAGATTCTTGAAACAATAGAAACTAAACTAAATTTAGCTGTCATTTGACACCTTCTGTGCAGAAATGGAAAAACTTTACAATGCTAATTGCAAACATGCTTTTTCAAAAGGCAACTAGACTTGAAAACATTTCACTTCTTATCCAAGAATTTCTTCAGTTCAATGCTAAATTTCTGGGTTGTAAAAATTCATTTATCTAAATTTGTTAGTTACATCTGTAAATCTTTTCTGATAACAAAAAACCATATAGCTTCTAATATAAAAGTATTCAATGGTTTAGTTTAGACATATTTTGGTATTTGCTATCTAATAAATCAGGCTAATATATGATGATTATATACATTCTAAATGTATTTCATTCTTCCATTAAAAAAAATATTTTTAAGGTGTAAAATGTTCCTATTCTTAATGTTTTGAGATATAAATTTTGATTCATGCAGGGATGTAAAGAGGTGTACCTTTAATCTGAGGTATATTAAATCACTAAATAATCTAGTCACATCTGATTAAAAATAAATAAAATTTATACATCACTGGGACAAAGAGACCAGGAAGAACAGAGAAATAGTAGGCAGCCACTTTCTAAAGAGTTTTTTTTATTATATTTTAATTGTATTAGTTTGCTATTATATTAAGTTGTAGGTCTTTTTGTTAAAGTGCAACAGTGTTTATCTCATAGTGTATGGATGTGTCTCAGTTATCTATCAGGGAAGCGCTTCGACTAAATAAAGGTAGAAGGAAGATTCAGAATTAATAAAATAATGACCACCCTCTTCTAGGACCTCTAATTATGGCTAGAGCTCCTTTTATATTTAATATTATATATTTAAAGAAAACCTTGTAAAGCTCAGCTTTCTATCTCTCTATTTGACACTGATTTGGGATCTGAAGGTGTGAAGTCATCATACATACATTATATATACCATATTATCATCTCCGCAGACCATAAGCAGAAGGGCAAGCATCTGAATAGGCCTAATGATATTATCACATTCATTACATATCTCAGTTGGCTAGTGACATAAAAGGATGTGGATAAATTCAACATGCTACATCATACCATCTGTGTTGCCTGACTAATTGCAATGGCTTTAGGATGGAGAAAGAAGTCCTGGACATGCTTGCCAAAACTCCAATGACATACAGTATTTCCATTTTAGGGGGAAAATAGTTCTCCCGAGTCCAGCAGCTTCTCAATTCACAGTACTTTTTATCCAAATATTCAAACAGGCAAACTTTCAGGAGCAAACATTTTTATATAGACCTATACAGTTATCCTTCACTGGGATTCAGGTTGGGTGCAAAAGTCAAGAAAACAGACAGGTCATTACATGGGATATCAGGATTGTCACTCAAATAATGGTAGCAGAGGAACTTCTTCCCAATTTCAATTCCACAATATGGATATTTTGGAATTCCACAATTCCAAAATATGACAATAAATAAATAAATTCCACAACTGGATTGTGGAAGACTGAAGGAGAGGTGTTTGGATGATGTGAGTAGAAGGATTGGTCTGAAAAGAACTTGAAGTCTTAGCTAAGGAGATCGTCCAGAATGGAGGGATCTCTATTTATTGCAAGGGAAGAGAAGGATTTATCAGCTAGAGATGCTTCATAAAATACGAGTTAATAGAAATCATCTTGCTGTAAGAGCTAAGGGAATACTTTAAAGAAGTTGATTTAAAGTGTAATGTTAAAAGAATCTCTTTACAACCCATGTTAAGTTATGTAGTGATTAATATACCATATTTTTCAGAGTATAAGATATAAGAGTATAAAAGGGGGTGAAAATTTAGGTGCATCTTATACACTGAATGTAGCCCCGCCCACCCACTGGTCCCCACCCTTTGGCCTCTGCCTCGCAGCAGTTATCTCCTTGCAAGCAAACAGCAAGAAAAAACAGCTGCTTTCAGCTTCAGCACAGCCTAATTAGCACAAGTTGATTGGATCGATCTCCCAACTCTCAGCTGATTTGCTCTCAGCTGTTTTGGCAGGGCTCTGCTGCTTGCAGAGGTAAATTGCTGGAGCAGATTTTTTTTCCCTTGTGCTAATCAAGCTATGCTGAAAATGAAAATGAATGCAAAGCAGGCTGTTTACTGTTTGCTGCAAGGAGGCAAAATTGCTCAGAGGCAGAGACAGAGGCAGATTTCTTTTTCTTCTTTTCCTCACCAAATAAGGTAGGTGTGTCTTATATTCCGGTGCCTCTTATACTCCGAAAAATATGGTAATTCTTGATATAAATGCTAAAGTAAACTTATAACTCCCTGACATTCTACCTAGTCACATTACCTCATACATATGTCACGAAGAAATAGAGGGGGGAAATTCAAAACAAACAGACAATGAAGATATAGAACAGCATCTTCAATTCTATGTTCTTCATTCTTCCTGATATTTTTGAGTTGGAATTTTAAACTTCTGCATTCTTCCATGCAAACAAGTCATTCCTGTTTATTATTCATGTTAAGCTTTGCTAGAATCCTGTAGCCCTCTTAGTATATCCAGAAATATTCTACAGTATCTTAGTAGATTCAGAACAAGTAGCACTAAACTACAGGCTCTTTTTCACTTTTCCTTTAGCACACAGAGTATTGTGTATTACATGAGTTCAGGGACTTTTTCAGAATAATACATTGTAGTTGGTCCTTTAGAAGTCAACATGTTGTAGCTGATATTTCAGGAATTAAAAAGATCAAATATATGAAAACAATGATAACAATTTAATTTTTGTGCCGTGCTACCTATGAAAGGGTCAAAAATAAACAAACATTTTAATTATGTTCTTGAGTTTTTAAAATAGTTTCTGTAATGTTAAATTAGTTCTGAACAAGTATGCTATTATGGTAACATTAGATATTTCTTTGTGTTGACATTCTACATGTATCTCCTTAACACATTTTTTTTTTAAAAAAATTGATTTATATGCCATCCTTCTCCGGAGACTCAGGGTGGCTTACAGTGCGTTAAGCAATAGCCTTCATATTTCATACTTCATAAATGACAGTACCAAGGCTATAGAACTTCATCCTTATTGAAGTTCATCTATTTCTATACATGTTTTTCTTCAGAGAATCTTGGAACGGCTGATTAGCAATTATTTGATACTCTTTTTAAATATTTCTATCACACCAGGTTTGGGAAAGTTTTTTTTCCCCTCCAACTTTAAATAACAAAATATAATTTGTCATACAGTCTGTCGCAAGATGTTGCCTAATTCTTATAGCATGTACCAGATTTATTCTACCTCTAGAAAAAGGAACCATCCTGAATTATAAATTTCTAGAAACTTATATAACTTCCAATGCATGCTACTGTTTTATTAGCTTTTTTTTTTTTTTACAAGATCAATGCATTGAATAGTAAATAAGTCCGTAGTTTTAATAGCTGGGTGACTTTGAGCCAGTTTGTTAGGATATGGTTTGAGCCTAACAAGTTGTCCAGGCAATATATGTGTTCTGTGACTTTAATATGAATATGTATTGTGTGACTTTAAAGTTTTACTGCTGATTCATTGTAATGCTGAGTCATGCTGTAATTAGATAATCACTGGTTGGAACGTATTTAAGAAAGGTACTGTAACGTATTCAGTTGATGATAAGCTACCATAGTGTGTGGAATTGCTATCATTGTGCTATCATTGGTTGGATGGATCTGCTACCATCGTGGTTTGTGAACCAGAGTGAGTTTGTTATTCTAACCAACTACTGTTTGTGTGGTAAGAAGATTTTATATTACTGGACTGATTTAACTGGCAAAGACTTGGATTGATTTAAAGACTATGAGATTGTTTTTCACTATAAAGTAAACTTTTGATAAACCAGTTGCACATCTCTTATTCATTGCTCTCAACAACATTTCTTTGTGCTCTACACTCTGCTGGTTGGTAACACAACAACAATATCCTTAACACAGTCACTCTCTGTCAGGCCAACTCATCACACACATTTGTTGTTATGAGGAAAATAGGAGGAATGGTACGCATGTGTTTGCCATCTTGAGTTATTTATACAAAAGTGAATAAAGGTGGGATATAACTGAATAAATTTACATTAAGATGCTTTTTTTTTTGAAAAATAAAAATATTTTTTTCAAAAAAAAAATTACATTAAGATGCTTAATGTTCTCCTTTTCAACATGCTGCTTCAGCTTGTAAATATTTTTGTTTGTTTTTGAGATTCCATTAAGACTAAGCAAGTACCTAAAATGGTGTCTTGCCTCACACATGTACACACACCCAACATTCATGCACTATTATGGCTCCACATAGCAGCCATAATACACTCAGACATTGTATTTTGAGAAGATTATAGTGCTCTTCTCAGGTAGTTAAAATCACTCAGCCTTTTGACCTTGTGTCCCCTAACAATCCCGAAGGCATAATCACCTGGAATGCACCACTTGTCATGTGTGTCTTTTTACTGTAATAAAAAGCAGCCATCTAGCAACCTGATCCACAGCATCAGGTTCATTTGGAGAATATTAGGATGGGGGAAACAGCATGAGTTAATAAGATACGCTGTTAATTAATGTATTGTCTCTCAAGAGAGATAGGACACGTAAATAACATTAAGAATGATTAAGTAGCATAAGAGGAGAGAGAAGCGAATCAGGCTGGACTACAAGGCATTTCTCAGACCATTGGCTTAAATATGGATATTTCATGCTAGGATAACGCTTACATAAGAAAAGTAAATCTATGAATGTTAGCTATCCATAGGCACCCAAGCTGAACATCAGAGCCAATAGCATACTGGTTTGCCTTTGCGAAATAAAACTACGAAGCAGCTAAATCTTCCATCTCTTCCTGATCTGCCCATACACTGATAATATAATAGAATTTGCATGAAAAAAATGGATTATAGGCAGTGGTGGGATTCAGCCAGTTTGCACCACTTCGGGAGAACCGGTTGTTAACTTTCTGAGCAATTTGGCAAACTGGTTGTTGGAAGAAATCATTAGGGCAGAGAACTGGTTGTTAAATTACTTGAATCCCACCACTGATTATAGGTCATGATAAGACAAATGGTAGGTGTCTTTCCAACTAAATGTTCTAGATTGTCGGGCGTTACTGAGAATTCTGAGCTTTGCAATCTAGCATCAGTCTGAGGAAGATTGTTCTGTGTTGTTTATTATTGATAGATTGCCATTGAGGTCTGTAATACAGCAACGTTGTCACAGATTCAGGGCGATGTAGTGGCTGGACTAGGAGACCAAGTTCTAATCCTAACATGGACACAGAAGCTTATTTTGAGATCTTCGGAAAGTCACTCTGCCTCTTAACCCAAACCAGCACCAGGTTCTGCAACAAGCCAGTTAATAAACAAAAGCCCATGTTGCTCTGTTTATTGATAGCTTTGCTGTAAGAACTCTGCAAGTGTAATGCAAAAAGAAATGGACCATGCAACTATGAAGGAAAAACTCTAAGAAAAAAAACCCCAGTTGCATCCCATCTTTATCCCAAGGATCATTATTGAAATCTCTATTACTTCTCAGAGATTAGTAAAAAAACAAAACAAAATTACCTTGTCCAGATGGAATGATCTCACAGAAATATTCATCTCCTTTTTTGTATGAACCTCAGATATGCACAAGGAACAAATAATTATAAGATTTTTTTAAAAAAGATAATAAATTTATTTTAATTTGTCAATCTTCCTTTTCATCCTTCTCTGCAAACACAAGTCTTAGAAATATTTCTTTAGACTCTTATTCTCTGCTTTTTAAATGAGATTCTCAGAATTCTCAAAGGTTCTTTGAGGCCATTTAATATCTCTTTGGCAGTTGCAAGTACACCATTAACTTTTTAGAAGCCTATAATATAACATTAAAATAGCATATCCTATTGCACATTATCAGGGTTTGGCATGCTGGAAGCCCATTGTTTATTTATTATCCAAGCCATTATCTCACACCACGACACCCTTTACATTTGCTCAAAAGTCGTATTTTAGGAGCTGCTTTTACTTATATGATCACTTAAAGTAACAAATAACTTTTCCCTTCATAAGGGAATAATAAGAACAGGAAATATTACTGAAGGAAATGTGTTTTATGTTACTATTTATTTATTTATTTAGGATCTTTGAGTCATGTTGACTCCTGGTAAATGCCTGGACATGTTTATGAAATTTTCATGACTAGATTTAGAGTGACTGAGCCAAGATCACCCAGACGGCTTGATACCTAAAGTGTAAATAAAATGTGAGGCTTAACTTTGCCCTTATTCGTTCCATTAAGTTGCCTATGTTCATACTAAAAAATGAAGTGACTTTGGAAAAGAGTGTTACATGTAGTCCTCGATTTACAACCATAATTGAACCCAACATTTCTGTTGTTAAGCGAGACATTTGTTAAGTGAGTTTTGCCCCATTTTATGACCTTTCTTGCCACAGTTGTTAAGTGAATCACTGCAATTGATAAATTAGTAACCTTGCTTCTCCATTGACTTGGCTTGTGAGAAAGTCACAAAAGATAATCCCATGACCTTGGGACACAGCAACAGTCATAAATATGAACTAGTTGCCAATCATCTTAATTTTGATCACATGATCATGGGGATGCTGCAAAGGTCGTACGTGTGAAAAACGGTCATAAGTCACATTTTTCAGTGTCGCTGTCACTTTGAACAGTCACTAAATGAACTGTTGTAAATCGAAGACTACCTGTACAAGTTTTTGTGATAGGTTCATCAAGGCTCATTGTGAATTTTGAATAATTTTGATTTCATGGGAAAAATGGTTTATCAATCCATGTTAATCAGTTTACAACATTCCATCCTATGGCCTCATTAGATTGACTTTACTGAACTGAAATAGAATTTCTTCCATTTGTGTTTTGTATCTTGATAGATCTATTGGATTTATGCATTACTTATTATTCTTGTTGAGCTCTGTGCATGTGTGTGTGTGTGTGTATATGTGTGTGTGTGCGTGTGTGCGTGTGTGTATGTATGACTTTGTATTATATGCACTATGTAGTCATACACTATTTTGTTAGCTATTGGGGGGGTTTACAAAACAAGATTTCGTAGGTTAAAAGTCTTAAACAAGAGTAACTGAAATAAGTATTGCAACATGTAATATTCTGTTCAATTGAGTTGTAGGCATATTAAAATATGCTACATATTAAAATATACTACATATTGAGTTCTTGATGATTTGCTTGGTAAACAATGGCCGAAGGAATTAAGCCATAACATCACATATGTTAACATCACAAATATAATTACATAGCTTGAATTAACTAGCCATTGGTTTCTATATTCCACCACCAGCATTTCAAAACAAGGATCATACTACTGAAAAATGTAAAGAAAAAATAATAATAAAATAGTGTAGTTTCTGAACATACCCCAAAGCAAATTAATGAAGGCACTACTTATAGAGTTCTTCAACAAACTATCATTGATGCCTTTAGTTTATAGCTAAGGTCACCAACCCTTAGACTAGAGCAACTTTTCCTTTGTATCAGAGCTTCCCTTTCTGCATGTCACTGCAATCTGTACTGTTTGAAAGAATCTGACCTACTATGAAGATGTTCAGGGGCTGCATGGAGGAAAAGACAAAGAGACAGATAAAAAAGAAGAGACCGACCCTTCTGTTCCAACAGTTTTCAATTTCAGTTTTCAAGTCATGGGAAAGCATCAATGCAGTGTAAAAGTTAGAACTCTGCATTGTGACTGAGAGATCTAAATTTAAATTTCCATTCAGCTGTGTAATTTATGTGGTATATTGAGTACTTCAGTCTGGGTTTTTTTTCCACTCTAATCTAATCAACAAGGTGAATATAATGACAGCATAGGGAGACTGCTTTATACAGTATCTTCAACTCCTGAAGGAAATGCAACAAACAAAATGGGTTTTTAACTTTATGTAATATTTCAGTAATATTTTAAATTACTGAAATAAGACTGGATTATGTTCAGTACTTTGGGATATATAAAACAGTACTAATTTTTTGTATCATATTTATACCAGGTAGATTTTCATCATGATTAAAGGTGTCTCTTCCACTGTACCTCTAACTCTCATTGGACAGAAAATTTAATAACTGTGAGTACTGCATTAGTGAAGTTTATTTTATAACATTAAAATTGCTAACATTTTCAACATTTTTAAGGTCAAACTAGCTACTATGTTGACAATAGAATATTGACAGAGAGGCAAGGTGACATTTAACAGGCAGGAATGAAATAAATATTAGAAAATAGTTTACACATTTGAAGTGCTATATAAATGATTAATCAAAATATGATAAAATACCTTATTTGTTATTCATGGTCTAATTTGACACCTAGGGCACAGATGTGTGTACTGAATGGATAGAGAGGATTTTGGAGAGAAAAGAATAAAGATATTCCTATTCTATTTTTCTGAGTTATTGTTTTGAAAACTTGGCGCTAGTTTGCAGCACAGATGCAAAAATAGTTTATTGATCTGGATGAAATAGTAAACTTTACTCTGACTCAAAACAAAAATGAGAGGATGGGTAGAGGAAAGAACTCAAAAAAAAGTAAGAATAAGGAAGATACAAGGACTGACACCAAAGAACAGTTGAAATCTCTTTAGTTTGGTCAGGCATCTGATCCAGTTTCCAATATGATTATGTAGAAAATTCCATAATCTTGATTAACGTGACCTTTCTTAATTTCAATTCTATCCCATTCCTTGGCCAAAACTTTCTAAATTGCTTACAAAATGAAACTTTGCAAAATGAAACATTTACTTTTAGTATAGCATCCCCTTAAAATGTAAGATTTGAAAACTTTAGCCACATGCATACTGACAGGAAAAAAACTTTGTTTGGAATTATGAAGAAGAGGTATCAAAGATCATTATAGAAGAAAAGGTATTGTTATAAGCATTAATCACAAATATATTGTGAGTGAAAGCTGAAGAAGAAATGGGACTATGGTATATATTTCAAAGCTGTGCTACTACCTCTTTAGGTCATTCCTGGAAATGGCAAAGAAAATGTGGGATACTATGCAGGAATGATATAAGAAGTTATATAAGCTTGTTTAAGGTATAATATTTCCTGTCTTGAGGAGGAGGCTGGACTAGAAGTCCTCCAAGTTCCCCTCCAACTCTATGATTCTATGTTTCTAAGAAGATTCTATGATTCTATGTTTCTAAGAAGATTCGTTTTTGTATCGGTAGGTAGCATATAAAATTTTCTCTCCTTCAATTTATGCTTACAACCTAGACTAGAATCAGGATCTCACTACACTACTCTTAGTTAATAACTTACCTCACTGCAGTAGTGAGATTCATTTTTTTTTACTACCGGTTCTGTGGGCATAGCTTGGTGGGCATGGAATGGCTTGGTGGGCGTAGCAGGGGAAGGTTACTGCAAAATCCCCTTTTCCTCCTGATCAGCTGGGACTCAGGAGGCAGAGAATAGATGGGGGCGGGGCCAGTCAGAGGTGGTATTTACTGGTTCTCCGAACTACTCAAAATTTCCGCTAGCGGTTCTCCGGAACTGGTCAGAACCTGCTGAATACCACCTCTGCCTCACTGGCTCTGTCTTTAATCTTTTTGAAGATTCTGAGTTTGGGGAGGGACTAGATACAAAATGAGTGTGTTAAGCTTTGTAGATGATCGTGTCTATTTTTCCCCTTATGTTGCTCTTGAAATGTGAAAAGTTATGCCAGGCATAATCAATAGCATGATCAGAAGTTGCTCTAAGAATTAAAAATTGGAGCTGGAAAGCTTAAGTTGTCTGCCCTTGCCATAAAATAATGGAAAAAAACATTGTTCCTCTTTGCTTCTTACTCTGAACATATATTTACAATGATGGCATTTTTCTTTTTACTCCAATGTTGCAGGCAAAATTGGTTTTAATAGAAAAAAGTGTGTAAACCTTAGTTTGCTTTGAGAGAGCTTCTGTGAAGTTTAAGCAGCACCTCTTCAAAATCATTAAACTATCACTCCCATCTTTGTTCACCCCATTGGCTGGGCTAAATGGGAACTTTAATCTAAAGACATCTGTATGACCATGTCAGGTTTCGATGTCATCTCAAATAAATTGAACTCCCAAACAATTAATCTTTGCTGAAATATTCCATTTATTGAGTACGACAGATCTGGCCCCGACTTCGTTGTAGCCGATACTAACCCTCTGACCCCCAAACCCTTCCCTTTCCGTTCCCCAATTCTCATCTTCTCATTGGCCATCTTCCAAGTCAGTCTCCCCAGCTTCTGACCTCAGCCCACAGGAATGTACCCCCTCCCATCCCATCTCCTAGGAGATATTATCTACAGAGAAAATAAGTAGGTGAAAAGTCAAGCCTCATCTCCTCCTTTTTATGGCAGCATCAGAATGCTGACATCCCACAGATCCCCCAGTATCGGCGTTTTTCAGAGAAAAGCTCCCGTGTCTTTGCCCAAAACTTCCATAATCGCCAGTGCTGACAAAAATCTTTTCAGAGAATAATGTATGTGAGGATGGAAATGCACCAACAAAATATTCAAGAATCTCAGAGGATCTTAAATATTATGCTTCACTTATTCTGTGACATCAAGGAGAGCTTTTGATACTTCAGCTTTGTTAAATGATAAAATATTGATAGATATTACTAAGATCTTATAGAAATAAAAATATGCATCCTGGTGTTATGCACAGTCCTGCATTTGCACTCTCTGTGGAAGTATAATGTGACACAGTACACATCTTTATTTCTTAGGATCTGAGAAAATGTGTTGTGTCTCTGGAATGACCTGCATGAATGACACCATTAAGAAATGATGATATACTTCCATTAGCACATGGAGTTCTGGAAAAGTCTGCTTACATTTCTCAAAGGGAAAAAAAACCTTTCACTATGCATGTGTCTATCTGTCTATCTTTCTAGTTATCTATCTACTCCCCAGTACTCATAGAAAATATTCTGGAGAATGGGCACTTAGCATTACTTTTTGTCTTAGCAACAAATCATTAAAAACCAAGTTGGATTTAGGTTGGCAAATTTACATTAATAAATTATGGTTCCTTTATTTCTGAGCTTATATTTATTTTTAATGGAGGCATAATTTCACCCCATGAAAAGAATAACAATTGAAACAACAATTGAATTTATTGGAAGAAGGATGCTAATGCTGTTAATTTAGCTGCCAGTTGCCACTGGCAAAAAACTTGGTTACACTCTGATTCAGGAGACTCTGAGAATATAGATAAACTCCCAAGTGGTTTCACTCATCCTCAGAGTGCTAACAATCAGATGACTGCAAAGAATATAAATCCTTCCATTCCTCACCAGTCAGTTAGAACTGAAGAAGCTTCTTGGATGAGAAGCAAACTGTTAAGAGAATAAAAATAGTTCAGTTGCCTTTTGGAAAAAAGCATCTTTGGGATAATTGCTGCAAATGTTTTGTTTGAAAAAAGCTCATATTCCAGTCAGCACCAGAACTCTTGCTTTGCTGCTATTCAGATTTATTTATTTATTTATTTATTTATTTATTTATTTATTTATTTATTTATTTATTCATTCATTCATTCATTCATTCATTCATTCATTCATTCATTCATTTTGTCAAACATGTACGAGATAACAGGTATAAGTATAAACATGGACATGAGCACATGAAATGAGTACAAATAAATGGGGACAGTAGGACAGGGACGGTAGGCACGCTGGTGCGCTTATGCACGCCCCCTTGAATGGCGTGAGGTCCATGGTGTGAGGTAGACGGTAGATGGTAGACGGTGTGAGGTCCATGGTAGATGGAGGTCCAGTTTAAGGTTGAAGCTATGGGGGTTTGAGGAAGTAACAATGGAGTTAGGTAGAGCATTCCAGGCATTTGAACTTCCATCACAAGTTTTGTCCAAACTCTTTTTGACAGAGTAATGCATTTTTGACTTTTGGACTAGATTTGGATCATCATTTTTGTCATCGTTTTTGTTAACTGTAGTCTTCTTGATTATTGTTGTCTAGTACTTTCACTCTCTTCGTTGTTCTTTGCATAGGAATAAAACAAGATGCAAAGAGGACAGTGTTCTTCCACGGCTTAACATTTTTTAAAATATGGAAATTTTACCAATTGTGCTTTTTATTTGCCCTAATCATAAAGTAAACATACTTTTGAGTTGAGCTTAACTCCTGCTGACATCCTGGACATGTTTATGTGGAGTTCATTTTGGCAACAATATAGAAGACACCTATCACTGGACCTTTTTTGGGCTTTTAAAAATTTCTTAATCTAACCTGGCTTCTATCCATGCATTTACTTGGTTTGACCCCACTTAATTCTGAAGCCCAGACAAGATTAGGGAGTGCTGTCATCTGCTGAGATCAAATTCCCTATTTTGATCCATTTTGAAAAAATAAAGTCTTAGTTTTAAAGACTGTATTAGCTCAAAGATATCATTGATTCATTCTGACTTAAGGGATCTATGTCCCATGTTTCAACGGATTATGAGAATGACTTTCAAATGCTGATATCATAATAAAATCCAGATCTTACAGAGAACGTTGAAATATGACTATATAAATGAACAGTTTAAAAGCTATCCACAGAGAGAAAAAGACAGACAAGAAATCACAAGGCATTAAGAAAATAAAATGAGGGAAATTCCCCCCACCCGGTGTTGATTTGGTGCCAGAGGAACCCTAGGAAGAAACAATCATTGAGTAAATTCATAGTATGCAATGGGGTAATTAATAAGGTTAAGCAAAGTTTAGATTTCTTTTTTCCTGCCTGATTACGTTTCTGATTTTATTTATTTGCTTATCAAATTCCTATAACACCCATTCACCTAAGTGACTCTGGACAGTTTACAAATATTTTAAAATAATTACTTACTAGGTCAAGCGTTGTATCCAATTTAGTCTCCAAAACAGCTGTGCAGATGCTTTAAGTTATTGAAGAGGAGTATTGTAAGAAAATAGAGAGGTTGTGCACTTGGTACAGCTTACAACATAGCATAGTAGAGATAAGAAACTGCTTAGTGAACTTTTTTCTAATACATACTGTATGTTTATCTTACTATGACTTTATCCATATCTAAGTACGGAGTTGCTTGGTGCCTAACTTGTAACCAATAATGTATTTGCAATTTGAGTCTTCTTGTTTCTGTCAAGTAGATATAGTCTCTGTTTGGCAGTGAGAGCGGATCTTTCTCCTTGGGAGCATTGCTATTGTCTCCTTTGTATGATAGACCAGGCTCCACACATCCTTAAAAATAAATTATATTGGAGACTGACTGTTGAGTTTATGGTCTTGAGAAGACAAATGAACTGAAGTGTAAAAAAAGAAGGGAGCTCCATCCCACAGTAGGAATTAGAATTAAGTTTTTTTTCCCACAGTACTGTGTTTGCACTTCTGGACTTTCTGAAGCTCCTTTTCAAAATCACACGTGAGATATTGTGCAGCAATACTACATAGTGCTTCATAACATTGCTCTGGTTACAAGATTTATTTCTGTCTAGCATTTAAAACCCAATGCATTGTCTCATCTCAGGGTTAAGCATTCATATTAGCATATTCTTCGATATTTTAAGAATTCTTACACTGTTTTTTAGTCTTTCCAATCTACAGTAATGTTGGAAAGAAATTATGTAATTGCTCAGGGCATGACCTTCCATCTGCAGATTAACTCTCTGAAAATATATCAAACAGGATCAAATTTGGTGTGGCAAGGAAGAAAAAATCAAGTACAAAAATGGGCCAAATCCAATCAGGGCTTGCTGAGGGAAAAAAAAAATATCTGGAAAATTTCCCCAAAGCATTTCTGTGAGGTAGATATTTAGACAACTCATCTATTCTAAGCCTTCCTTGGAACAAAATATTTTATTAAGAAATCCCGGAAGCAATATTTCATCTCCCGAAGTCCCATGAGTACAAGTTACTTCTTCTGAGCCAGAATTAAGCATTATTAATAGGTGTCAATGCTGAAAACTCTATTGCAGGCTTTACGGAAGAATCTATAAAGTAACAGATTCTGGATTCTTCTGTAAAGTAAAAGTTTGGTGGGTATGGCTTTGGGTGGAAAAGTCTAAGTCATAGGATTGGAATGTATTAAAAAATACAGAAAAAAATATCCAAAAGAAGAGCCATCTGAATGGGCAAGGACAATGGTTGATGTGGTGAGGATGATAGAAAAATAGGTATGCCTATTCTGAGTGGGTTTATATAATACCCCAAGCAAACAGGTAATTGGCTACTTTGTGTCAGTTGGCCAGAGCCTGAGGGAATGCGAAGCTAGCCAATCAGAAATCATTGGTGTCATTTTCACTTTTCTACTTTACTATTTATTATTCTCATTTTTCTCTTGCTTTAACTCATGTGAGTCTAGGGTTGACAAGACAGCTGCCATAAGAGTTTATTACTATCATTTTCAAATAAAAGCCAGGGAAACCCCTTCTAGAAAGTAATTTCTTCCTCAAAGATCCTCATAACTTCACTTTTTCAGATATGTGGCAGGCTCAGGGCTGCATGGAATGTAAGACTCAAAGGGGATTGCCTGTTTCACAGATTTTTAAATCATTATTAGTACTTCTGAACCCCCAATCTTCCTTTATTTTCATGGAACTGCTTTTAAATGAGATTCTAGACCACAGCCTTCTTTGCACATGCTAGGGAATAAAGCAATGCTGATTGCTGGAATCATGTAACATACATGCAGTTCCTTTGTTTGCTAATATATTTGGGAATCATTTAAATTTTGGTGTGTGTATGTGTAGTGTAGTGTATAACCACCATTTATATCTGAATATTATACATATAATTATATTTGAGTATGCTATATATAAAATATACTTTGGATTATGTGGGTTCATTTCTTTGTCATTCCTATCCAATTGTTGTCACCTTTGCAATCTTTTATTATTTCATTTTTTTTCCTCATTGTATTTTTTTTAAAATGTTTTCACTTGTGAGTTGCCTAGGATCATTGGGAGCCAGGTGGCATTCAAATTTAATGTATTATAATTTATGTAATTTATAATTATATATAATCATTTATATTTGCATATTATATTTATAATATACTACTATAAAATGTATAGTGGGCATAAAGCCAGCTGTCTGACCTTGGCTCAGTCACTTTATCTCAGCCCTACTCATCTTTTATTGTCCAAGTATCCAATTTTTTAAAAAAATAATAATACTGTATTAAAGCATGTAAAGTAAAAATATAAAAAAGATGAAGTGGTAGACTATATTCAAAAGTTATTTCTATTTCCTTGCTATTTGATGAATAGCAAGCAAATATGGTATTATATTGAAAGGAATACTTAGAATAAAGTTTGGCTCCACATTTTTGAAGTAGGATTTAGGGAATGACTACCTATATTAAAATGCTTAGTGGAGCTTAATAGTGGGCATTTAAATTACCTTAGCTTTTTTACAGGCAACTGCTGCATGATCATTGCTCATTCACATACCATCACATTATAAAGAACCACACTGAAATCTCTCATGGGCAGCATTGGTTTCAAGTAACAATCCAATTAAATGTCTTTTCATTAGCAGCCATCCTATTATAAGCATTATCAACTAGACCTCAGTCCCACAAAACAGTTTCATGTCTAACAGGACCACTGGGAATGTTCTTAAAAATCTGTGGATCTTAGTCTGCTCATCATCCCTACCTTGAACCCAAAGTATATTGCTGCTTCTGTCTTGATTCCTTATACACAAGGTTCTGTCTAGCATTTAAAACCCAATGCATTGTCTCATCTCAGGGTTAAGCATTCATATTAGCATATTCTTCGATATTTTAAGAATTCCTACACTGTTTTTTAGTCTTTCCAATCCACAGTAATGTTGGAAAGAAGTCTAAGCCAGATCTTGATGTAGACTTGCTGGGCAGAATAGATCAGGAATTACTTTGAACTGAAAGAAATGCTTTCGGTTAGTAAACTAAAACAAGTCCAAATCCAATCTGCTTTCCCAGTGGAAAATAAACTTTTATGTGCACAGACCTTGAGGTGGAAATCATCCGTGTAACTGAATGAGCATTGGTAATGGCAGCTCTCCGGGATGACTCAGACCCCTTCTCTTCATGGCAATTCCTCCATATTACTGGCATCTCTGAGGCAATTTAAAGCTGTATGATTACTCATCACCAAAATAGATAGATTGGACACATTTTCTTGTACCTTCCCAGCCATAACTGACCCTTGTTTTCAATTTTGTAGACCAACAAGTTTCAATTGCAGTGTAAGGTATCTAATGTCACTTTGGAATTAAGTTGCAGTGCAAGGTATCTAATATTGCTTGAGCGCAAGGCATCTAATGTCATCTTGGAGAAAGAGTTGTACTGATTTTCACACACACTGCTGCCAAAGATTTGTGGTCAATCTGTGAACAAAATATTATCTTGCATCCATCCAACCTGTCTTTTCTTCAAAGGTTTCCACAATCCCCTTCCCATTTCCTCCCATAAGTAGCTTAAGGTGAGATATAATAAATAATAAAAAGACATCCAGATAGTTTTATAGCTAAGTGAGGAATCCCTAGTTTTAATCGGACATCCTAACCACTGTATTAAAATATATCCCTGATACATTAACAAATGTATATTCCATGAATGAGCAATTGCCTAGAGCATATACCGTATTAAAACATATACACAATAATGTAAATGCTATGAGTTGCCAATTAGCTAGGAAAAATCACTGGTCATCATTCAAAGCAATAGTGACAGCACAACTTTATAATTTCCTTTTGTTTCGACATTGCAAAAGGTGAAATGTATGTGGTGGTTGATTTGTATTAATCCCCTAGTGCCAGTCAGTATACAGTCTTTCAACGCTCAAATCAAATAAAGAACAGAATTTTCTACTCAGCTACAACAATCATTTACTTCTGTATCTTTAATTTGTGAAGAACCATGACCCACTGTTGTGCATTAGACTTGGGGGGCGGGGAAAGGGTCATAGTGGTTCTGACTCTGACATGTCTTTGAATTAAATTAATGAAGCCATAATTTGCAGTAGAAGACATGTTAAATGAACAGATGTTCCAGTCAACTAATCTGTATGTTTGAGAAATAGGAGGTGATTAAAATCAATTTGAAACACTAGGTTTGAGATCATTCTAATATGCACAAGTTCAATTTCTATTCCAGGCCTTGGGTGGATGACAACTTTGAAATATAACACAAAACTATTAAATTCCTTACACATCCCTATTATACATGCATACACACATATATACAAGCACACTATAATTAAAATACAAAGATGTTCTCACATCAAGCTGAATTCTTAAGGACAGCATGGAAGATGCGTGTACATTTTGCAGTAGCTTTTTATTGCTATCTTCTAGAATATCTTTTTGAATTTCTAATTTACCCTAAACCCTTGAAAGTGCTGGTGGTCTTCCATGTGGTGGCTAACAAGTTTTGACTTGGTTTAAAGACTAGATAGTCAGGCCAGGAGAAATGAATATAAATTTTAGATTTAAAGGTTACAGTGTAAAAAAAATACTAAATAGTATTAATCCATATTTGCCACCCAAACAAGGTAGCTTTAAATTCAAGCAAATTCTATGAAACTAGATTTCTCCAATTGTGAAGTAGCCCCCTGTGTATTACCATTGCTCAAACTATTGTGATCAATTAAGAAGGCTTTATTATATTATGGCATATGAAAAGTAGTTTCTAATATTTTTTCTTCAGTGCTGGTGATAAGAGTCCAGATGCATCAGATGCTGGTAGTCGTCCATCAGAACTTAACCAGAATGTAATGAAACACTGTTGGAAATGGATTAGATTTTACCTAATTCATTTACTATGTTTAAAACTTTCTGAAGCTCAAGTGAAAATTGGCCTGCAGTTCTACATTTGTCTCCTTCTCGTTATACGCATTTTTATGTATTTTGTTTAGTCACCTCATCAATGCAATTTTCCTCAGATTTCTCTATTTGCAATTCTCTGTAGTGTGCTGTCTTTTTTCTACATAGACAATCTTGTTTACAGTTTTTGATTTAGGACCACATCACAAATATTCAATGAACTGTTATGGTTCATTTGAGCATTGAAAATTAGTTAATATCTTAGTACTATAAAATGCAAACCAAGCAAGTTTCTTCTTCTTCCCTGACATGGATGACAATTAAGAGATTTTCTTCAAGTACATACAATCATAAGCAGGGATCGGATACAATTTTCTCATGCACTTGAATTCCACTCAGGACATCTCCTTAGCCAAATTTAGCAACAATAAAACACACAACCCATACACACACAACAATATTTCATAGCATAATATCATATAAAGAGAAAAAAACAAAAAGAGAGGGGAAAGCCTCCTTATATTTCATCAAAGGTCTTTGCGACCTTGTACTGTGTATACCCCAGCTGCCAGCATACTTGCAAGGCTTCAGGTACAACTCTTTTTAATCCTCCTGTTTGATAATGCCAAGGTTCAACCCAAGGTTATAAAAAGAAGCAGGGATTCTGTCTGCTGCATGACTGCAGACATTAGCTATGCTACTACCTAACATTTTTAACAGGAGAAACTTCTTAGCAAGGGATACTAAAGCTATTAATGATAAACAATAAGATATAGTCTTTATAAGTAACTCTAAATGATTAAATTATAAGTTCTTCATAGCTTGCCATACATAGGTTTCACTTCCAATGAAGAGCCATCCTGAGAAATGATGCACAGATGCCAATTTGATAATCCTTGTTAAAAGCATCGGGTTTATTTGGGGGTGGGATGGGGAATGGCCCTATTTCAATATTTTCCTATTTTAATCACCCTAATTGTATGAAAAGTCAGCAGAAAACTGACAGCAGAAGTAAAATCAGCAGAAAACATTTCATGGATGTTCATAATGTAGATATTAACTTGATCTAATTTGGTTAACAAATTAGAAGCAACCACCGTTTCTATGATCTTTCTTCCAAATAATTCAAATTTGTGTGTGTGTGTGTGTGTGTTTGGTGTGTGGGTCTGCCTTGTCTCCCAGGTATAGTTTGCTTATCATGCACAAGGACTCCCATCTCTCTCCATGTCAAAGCATAAGCTCTTGAAAGAAATGCCCTTAGACTCCAAATAAAGGAACTCTGGACTTCGATCTTTTCCTTAAACTGTTGCCTCAGGCAGTATCTTGAACAAGTAAAAAAGACTTGAGCTGTTTCTCAGAGATCAACGCATTTTCAAGGTCATTTTGTTTTAAAGACCGTTACTTTCATTGCTTGTCATTTTCTGCCCAATTTCGTGTATTACCGTTATGTGTTGATTTATTCCTTTTTGTGCCATTAGTTTGCACTTCATTTGAAAACGGAAGAATAAGAAGGTTGTTCCACATAAGCATTACCGTATAACAAAAGGATTGGGCTCGGTTGGGGGTTCATTTGAGCAGATTGAATATTCAGCAATGCAGAATATTAGCTAAATACAATCAAGAATCACACATACACACACACAAAACACATACAGTTCCCTCTTGTTCATTGTTATTAATAATACTAAATTTGGCTTATCTCTTCACCTTTCATTTTCTAATGTTAATTAGTTTGTTTTAAATGGTCTGTTTAAACTATTTCTACTCATAAAACCAGAATTGAATGTAGTATTTCGCTTTTTCCTTAAGATTGGCAATCCATCTCACATGCTCATTTGGTAGATCAAATTAAAGCTGACAGTGATGAAACTCGGCCGGCCCACATCCTTGATATGGCTCCAGGGCCTCAGAAGCTGCATTTCATCATGATGGAAGCACATGTTCCTACATCCATCTGCTTCATTCGGCATGTTAATTACACACAAGGCCCATTTCCTTCATGAATCTATTACTTACTGTTCAATAAAGTTCAGAGAACCTGACAAAAGTCTAACATAAGCATGACATCTCATCTTATCTCTCGCATTTCATTCCCATGTGGCATCTCAAATTTTGGAATAAAAGCCTCAGGGTCTAAGATTTTTTAAAAAAATGTAGGTCATAATCCTATGGGGTCTCCATCAGATTTTTTTTCTTCAAGAAGCTTTTGGAGAGCCAAAAAAGAAAAAAAGAATTAAAATGTATGCTCTTTGAAATGCTGCTCAGCAAATTTAATACTATCAACCTGCAACTATTCAGGTTTGTGCTTCTATGAGCTGACAAGTGATATATACTGAAGAATGAAGCAGAAACACTTGCCCTTACACTTTTGGCCTGTTTAATTTTTATTGTGCCATAAAAAAAGCTTTTGTCTATTAATCATCTCAACATCGCTTTCAGAATATCGCATGCAGGAGGATAGTGTAAAGGTGGATTTTTTAAAAAAAAGACAATGTAGGGCCTATTTATTTCATTGAACTGTATCCGTATGTAAGAAGAAATATTATCTGAGAATTCAGATACTGGTGCATACTTAATCATATAGAGACTAATGTGCAAACTAATGTCCCCACAAACATTCCTTTTTCCGATGCTCATGTTTTACCAATAAAGGAAAATATCTGTAGCTCAGGGTTGAAATAAGTAGTTGATTGTTTTCCTGCAGATGTTTTATTACCCAAACTTGGTAACATCATTTGTGTTAGGTGCAAGAAAACAACCAAGTTCAGATAATACCAAGGACTCTCATATCTATGTTTTATTGATAAATGTCCTGAAAAGGCTGTTCTTATCTGGGCCAGAGAATTTTGTAGGAATCTTCCTATTACAATTTCCTAAATTCTGAACATCTAACTAGGACATTAATGTACAGATAATCTTCACTTATTGATTGAAATTGGGACAGTAACTCCAGAGCTAAATGATGCATGCCGTCATAAAGTGAAACACCACATGACCAGATCTGATTTACAATTCTGGCTGTGATGAAGGAACAAATCAGCTGTGGTCATTAAGTGACTGCAACTTGTGACTTCATGCTGGCTTCTTCATTGACTTTGCTTGTCATAAATACACACCAGTTGCCAAGTATCCAAATTATGATCACATGATCGTGAGGATGTTGCAACAGCTGCAAGTTTGAGGACCAGTTGCAAATCTTATATTTCAGTGCCTTGGTATTTCAAACGATCACTGAACAAACAGTCAGTAAACAAGCACTACATGTATATGTTAGGAGGTGGAAAAACATTTGAGGAAAACATGCTGATCCACAATTTCTTATGTTCGCCATACAAAAACATTTCAACCTTTTTTTATTATTCACTTTCTGATATTTGGATTTTGGGGGGAGGGGACTCTTACTTGCCCCCCACTCTCACTTGCCCCCAATGGCATTGTGCTGTGAAATGTGACAGGCAATGACATCATTTGATCTCTGTATGGAAGTAGCCCATGGGAAACCTAACCCAAAACAGAGTAACTCAGGAACCATGACAACACTGATCAGCAGCCAGGGCAAATAATGGCACCAGACAGATCTAGAGATAGATGAATGTTTAAATGGCCTGAAGGCAAAGCAAGTTTTCAGTGCCCTGGAAAAGCTCTTTTTAAAATCTGAATAAACAACTGGGGAATATTTACCACAGTTCTAGTTACAACCATTTTATTTATTCATAGTGGTCCTGACCCTGTCAACATTTATGTCCACAGTTGTCCATGACTAACCAAATTAGCTCATCTGCCTCAGTTTGCAAAGACATAGATGTATGACTTTTCTTGGCTCCTCCATCAGTCCCCATCAGGTTCTATATAACTCCCTGTATTGAACTAGCATTGTTTCAAAAAATGATATCATTTAGAGTTCACAGTCCAGAGAGCTAAGGCTCTGAGAAGTCTAAAATAATATTTTAAATAATCTTTAAAGAGTTCTTAACAAAGAAAAATTAAGATAGTTTTTGAAAGAAAGCAAAATGGGACAACAAAATTATTCTGCAATATACTTATTCATATTACAGTCGTTGACACAAAGCGTCTGGATGAGACCCCACTGTTTACATCTGGAAACCCTTAACAGAGTGCTACAAAAGTGATTTTGCAGGTAATGTTTTCCATAATCTAGGAAGACTTGAGAGAAGTGAAAGCTTGACAGGACCCAGCAGAATACTTAAGCATATTTCCTCTTCATTTAAGTTCACAAGCAACCCCAGAGGAGAGAACAGACCTACTCATGCTTAAATGTAAGTGCCTGATTAACAGTCTTGCTTAATCACAGTCTAAATGCAATTCTAGTTGATTTTATCACTTTGGACAAAAGCAGCTTAATTTCATCTAATCAACAGTTAAAGAAAACATTAATGTCTACATTTCTAATAAATTTTGTTTATTTATTTAAAAAAATAAATCTGGTTTCCTACAGCAACCCTATCAACTCTTGACAAAATTCATGAAACATATGTTGTCCCTGGTACATAATGTTATGCATTTCCAAGGAATCCAATGATTGAAAAAGTGACAAAAATATTCCAATGTGAAAATAATTAAGCTTCTGGTGTGTGTAGAGATTGTTCAATAAAGAATAAACATGTTTTTTTGTATATTGTCTTAAAGCAAGCAAAAAAGGGGAAATAATATTTTGCTTTTGCCCAAAACAGGATTATTCTCACATACCAGAACATGACACCTGTTGGCAGCTGAATCTGAAATCTGTTTCTGGGCAGAAAATTATGTATTCAGAAACTATAAATAATTATAATTTCTTCACAGCTGTCTACAAGTGAAAAAAAATCTGTTAAGAAGAAAAATTACAGATGTCTATTATTCATTATTCAAATGCATCCATTTTGGAATTACAAATTTACTATTTAAAAATTATTAATTTGCACTTTGTAGTGGCTACACTACACTTTGGATTTAAATGTTGGATTCTGAAAAAGCACAGTAGGAAGACTAGTGATGTGTTTGAAAGTTGGCGTTGGAGAAGATTATTTAAAATACCATGGATAGCCATAAAAACAAACAAATGTCTCATAGAGCAATCCTTTGAGTACTCATTTGAGGTACATATGATCATACTTAAATTTTCATATTTTGGGCACATTTTGAGAAGATACCATTTTCTGGAGAAATCCATGGTATTGGGAAAGGTGGGAAGAAGAGAATGGCCAACAGCAAAGTGGATGGACTCAATTAGAGTGGCAAGGGGAACACCAATGGAGAACTGAAGAGTCGGGTTGGAGATAGATCATCCTAGAGAAAGCCTACTTATATGTCACTAAAATTGATTTGATGTCATATAATGAATCTATAAGACAGAGAGAGAGATTTTAATAGTCAAAGATAAGAGTGGTCAGTTAATACTTGCATATCATATAGTAAGAATGAGTAATGGGACAACATCATTGGTGTCATAATGCTGGCACAGAAACAACATAGTATATTGATGCCTAACCTTGTCCCATCATAGAAGAATAAAGTACAATAATTTGATTAAGAAGGAAAGAGTTGTACTAGGGTCCTAAAAATAGCAGAAGTTGCTTTGGAAGAGAACCTGATATATGAAGGCTTCTTCTTTCTGATAAAATATTTAGGCTAAACTGATTTGGGAACTGCTGACCTTCATATATGACTGATTTACAAATTTCAATATCCCTTATCAGCTTAGGGCTGCCAGGAGTTGTAATTCAATAACATCTGGAAAATTGAAATTTCCTACCCTACTCTAATAGCAATTCAACCTTCACAGTGAGTATGTTCACAACAGTAATATGATTAAAGATTTGTAATAATTTTGAAACTTTTATTTCAGGTACTATTCTGTTTCTTTACACATACTTTTTATAATCTGTGATTATAAAATAAATAGCATCGGGAAGCTGGAGTTGATTGGCATAGTAGCTTTAGTGTTTGGAATAATGACAGAAATGCAGATTCCAATTCTTTTTTTGTTACTGTGTGATGTTGACTAAATCATCATTCCCTGCCTAAGCAACATCACAGGCATGCTGAATGGATAAAAAGAGAAAATACTATGTTTGTTACATTTACTACTCAGAAAAAGGAATAAAAATAGAAGTACTTATAACAGGTTGATGGTTCATAGTGATGGTAATGCTACATAATTTGCAACAACTCTGTTGTCCATTGAGACAGCAATACTATCTACACCATTATTGGTGAAGATTTGCCTAACGACTATCATGAACTTGCCAAATCACAGCACAACGTTAACATAGATATACACATATGTCGTATACAATTAAATACAAATTAAAATAACTGCACCAATGGACTGCTCCATTTCTAAGGTAAAAATATGATCTAAATAGCCCAAGCTTTGAGATACTTTACCTACTTATTATGATTAGGGTCATAGGACCCTAGTACAACTCTTTACCTCTTACTCAAATGATTGTACTTTATTCTTCTTTATTCTTCTATGATGGGGCATCAATAAGCAATGCTGCTTCTGTGCCAGAAAGTACCATAAACTGATCTATTCATTCATTACTTTCTATTGTAATTCTCTTCATTATGAACAAAAAAAAAAAAAACCTTATGCAGGAGCAGTTGTCTAAATAAATGTTGAGATATTTTCTAAAACTGGGATAAGAGAAAAGCAATTTGGGCTTAAGAGTAAATATCCAAAATGAGTATACTAGGGAGAACACTTTTCTTTGAAAACAGGAAACGTCATTCCAGTGAACAGAGGTTTAATTCTGTAATAATATTTTTCGCTTACGGAATGAAGAAAATCTCTCAATTAATAAGACTCAACTCTAGAAAGAATTCTATCCTGAAAGTATTCACTTTGCTTGCAAGACAAATCCCAAACTTAGCTCAATGAGTCAGTACAGAGGCAGTTTGTTTTACTTCAACTATTAGGCTGTCTCTTTCACTTGTTAATAATAGCAGAACAAGAGATTATTATTATTATTATTATTATTATTATTATTATTATTATTCAATAAGTTTGGAGTGTCTGTTGTTCCCACTATTGTTATTAAAAGATAAGAATGGTATACTTGATAGAAGTTTTCAACCAGATCATCAGCAACAAAAAAAATCCATCAGGGATAAATAAGTATTGAGACTTGATTGACATCCTACTGTCCTAACTGCAAATGGGAATTATAATCAGCACATCTGCAACAAGTCAAGTTATTTGAAGAAATAGAATGAAACCATAATTCTGAGGATTTTAACCTTAAATTTCAAATTATCTTCTTGGTTTATATTTGAACTGGTTAGTTTCATGATTAAAAGACAAGTATTAATTCATTTTATGAGTCCATTGTACATTATACTTTGAATGGATTTTTTTTTAAAAAAAAACCCTTAATTGCTGAGAACTAACCTGCCAAATTAGGTCAGTTTCTTAGTTGTTCATTTGTAAAAATTTACATATGATCCTGTGTTTATTCTGAGAGATGACGTGGTTGAATTTCAAATCACCATCCTATTAAAATGGGTAAGAGGCATATTATGTACATCATTTTCAGTATACATGAATTATAAGAAAATTTTCTTATAAGTGAATCAGGGGTGGGTTCTAAATTTTTTACTACTGGTTCTGTGGGCGTGGCTTATTTTGTGGGTGTGGCTTGGAGGTCATGTGACTAGGTGGGCGTGGCTAGCTGCTCAGAGTCATTTCTGGAAGGTCCTCGCACTTACGACCAGTCCTCACACTTACGACCCGACTCATTTGTTTGCTTTTAACACTGATCAGCTGTAGGATGGCCCTTTGAAGCCCCGCGGCAAGAGTTTAAACAGTTTTTTTCCCTCTAGTTATCAGCTGGGACTCAGGAGGCAGCAATAGATTGGGGGTGGGACCAAATAAAAGGTAAGAATAATGTGGGTGGGTGGGAGGGCAGGGGGGAAGAACCGGTTCGGTGACTCATATTGTCACCGCTACCGGCTTGGCCGAACCGGACCGAACCGGGAGGAACCCACCACTGAAGTGAATGATATGTGGTGGAGAAAAACTACAAACATGTTAAATGTTATTAACCTGTAGAATGGCTTATCCATAAGCCACAATATGCAAAACAACATCAATCTTTATGTAATGCTATGTACTGAAATGAAAACTCTTGCAGACAAATTATCTAATGAATATTATCTTCCATAAAATTGTACAAACATGTGGAGCATCAGAAGGACTAACACAGAAATTGCAAATAAACAACTCCAAATAGCCAATCCCACCAGGAGAGCTAAAGTAAACTTTGAGATTTTCTCAATTAAATAAAAAAAAAAATTGATCACATATACCAGCCAGAAAGCTTAAAGCTTCTTAAGAGGACACATTAAATACTGACTGCAAACAATGCTAAAAGGAAAAATAACCACACTTCAACATTGAAGTTCTGTAATTTCAGTGATTTATAAGAGTTAGCTTCTATCCTGAGGCATTCCGCTGTTTAGGAGTATTTCTTCTCACTGATGGCCTGTCAGCTCAAAATATAGTTTTCAAAGCGGCTTGTCAAACATGTAACACCAGGCAAAGATGTTTTAATTGTCAGAAACCTTTTAATGGTAACGTTTTATTTATACCACAAATCAGCTTTAGTTCTACTTATTTCAGTTGTCTAGGGGCTGTCTTAAAATATCCGTAGGATATCTTTGGTTCCGAAATGGTAGTATACAGTATAACAGTTTCCACTAATTAAATAATTACAGATGGTCCTCATTTAGTGACCATAATTGGAACCAGCCACTCAGTCATTAAGCAGAACAGTCTCTAAGTGAAAGCATAACTATGTTTATAAGACAGCTCAGAAGAATTCAAGAGCAAGCCATCTCAAGTCACCTCGAGCAAAATGAGCAGCATACAAGTTTAATAAATCAATCAATATGAATGCCAGGTCACAACAGTCAAACATACCTGGAACCATTCTGTACATTTCTTCATCCCCTAGAAAGTACCCAACAATTAGAACAATTAACCAATGGAATGAGTTGCCACCAGAAGTTGTAGATGTTCCAACACTGGAAATTTTTAAGAAGAGACTGGACAGCCATTTGCCTGAAATGGTATAGGGCTTCCTGCCTGAGCAGAGAAGATCTCCGATGTCCCTTCCAACTCTCCTGTTCCGTTCCGTTCCGTTGCGTTCCGTTCCGTTGCGTTCCGTTCCGTTCCATTCCATTCCATTCCATTCCATTCCATTCCATTCCATTCCATTCCCAATCAATATTAAGGTACAGCTCCAAAAGTAATATAATAAGCACAGGGGAGGAAATGAATGTAAGACTACTATTTCTTATTTCTACCTCTTTCCGGAGCAGCTGTGTTTCAGAATTAGAATGAAGGCACAAAGGACTGTGCATGGATTTCAATCAATATGCTAAAATAATTGAATTGATAATTGGTTTGAATTAAAAACTAGTTGTTGGTCTTAGTTTAATAGACTGTAATTAGCTAGGCCATCTTCCCTAGATAATTTCCCCATTTGGGGATGATATTAATCAAATAATATTACCTTGCTGTCGTTGGAATCTGGTTTATGTGACAATGCTAATGGCCACATTTACATGATGGAGAAAGTGTTGCTTTCATTATGAATAGGTTTCCTGATTACATAATATAACACAATATGATTCTGTGTTTATGGCAGTCATGTTATGTTGCATTTTCATAATAGCCTTCAATGTATCACACGCAGTTAAATCACATAGTCAACTCAGAATGATTTTACAGAAATGCACAACAGGAGGAGGGTTTTGATCACATTCTCAATGGATCACTATTTTTACTGATTTTTATCAACCTACTTGAACAGGCACCAGATTATATCATTTTTCATAACAAGCAAAGATTTTTTTAAAAAAACCCTCTGTGCTTTCACACTGGACTTTCTTGTGCTTTATGTTTGTTAAAGTATTGACAGGATATCCATACATTAACAAACATAAAGTACAAGAAAGTACAATGTGAAGGCATAGAGCAGGGGTCCCCAACCCTTAGGTCGTGGACTGGCACCAGGGCGTGGCATGCCAGAAACCGAGCCATGCAAAACAACAAAGCCCCATCCATGGAATGCAGGAAGCATGCAAAACCACATCCCCTCAGGTCCACAGAAAAACCTCTCTCCATGGAACCAGTCCCTGGTGCCCAAAAGCTTGGGGGCCGTTGGCATAGAGGAACATTTTTTTAAAAAAAATCTTTGGATCTGGACTATTCTCATAACAGAAGATATGCTAATAGGCTTGTATAGTTGAGTTTCTTCCTACTTTGCTTCACCAAGATTAGATCAAAACTAGGACAAAATACGTACTGAGGTAGAAATGCATATCAGCACAAGAACCTCTTCACAAATCAGAGTAGAAAGGAAAGGAAAATCCCAGAAGTAATAGAAGACCTATTTTCACAATTCGGATGAATCTTGTTTAAGCATGAGGCAGCCTGAGTCTTTCCTTTGGGAAAATACATTTCCCAAAATTGCCATGCTATTTGATATTTTTAATGCCAATTGCTCTTGTAAACAATGCCTTATTAATATTGTTTTATTCTTGTTGTTTTAGCAGTTGTACATTTTAACATGTTTTGTTTGACTAAGAGCCATTGGATGCCGCCTACAACAGGTAGTGCTTATGAAGAAGAAACTGTGAGCTTTGTGGAGTTGCCGGTGACAGCCACTACGTAACTAGACTTCTGTGAGAATTGGAATGCCAAATGCTAACTTTCATCATATGCTGGATGAATAACTTTTCAAGACATTCTAGATGATAAGAGCACATTTAACATCTCCAGCACAGAAGGATTTCCCAATTCGGGGGAAAAAATATGACAAAAGTAATGTGAGATGCAAGGATACCAGCAATGTAATAAACTTCTTCCCAGTGGGGGCAAAAATATAACAACATCAAACTAAACTAACATAAATCTTGCTCTCTGTACTTCCTGCGTGCTTCCCTTGTTAAAGGTAAGAACACAGGGAAGCAATGTTTCATGGGATGAATTCCCAAAAGATTTACATCCAGTCTGAGTCCCAGAGGTGGGCATTTCATATATAATGGAAGACCTGCCAACACTGAAGCAGCAGAACATAAAATCTTTAAAATATACTTTCTAAAGCTACGACAACCATTTATTTTAGATTTATTTCCCTGCTATTCTCAATTTGTGAAATGGACAATTTCTTCTGAAACTGCTTTTTTTTAAAAAAAAAAATAAATGGTGAAATTCTCAGAAGGTGTGGGGTATCTATGAAAATGATGAAACCAGGATCTCCACCCAAAAATTTAGTTATCATATACATAGCATCCCATGGTTTTTCAGATCCCCGGGTTTAGCTGTTGCAGAGTGATAGGAAGAAGGGGTGACACTTAGCAGAAAAACAGCAGGAGCTGTCCATCAAAAAGACTTGAAATAAACTCTAAAGAAGCCTGAGAATTAGTAGGGGTTTTTTAAACCCAGAATTCTGTTTTCAGAGGAAGAAAACTACTGGAAAATTGGAAGGTAAATTTCAACATATTGCTCTTGGTAGAAAGCTGAAGTATTAGCAGTAGCAGTCCTTTGGCGACCTTGTCTTGGTGTGAAACCTGTGCAACACTTTTTGGTTTTGTTAATACTTAGAGCGGAATCCGCCAGGAAAAGCAGAACTACAATCAGTCAAAAGTCATGAAGTTCAGAAGCGAGCCAAAAGAAGACAAATGCTAACTACTTCTGTGCTGATGCCAAGAAAATTGCATGGTTATATTTTTGTATCCATTAGGAGTTGAGCTCATCATTGACTTTATAAAAATGGAAAGATCTGCAGAAATAGAAGGCAAAACTGAGATTTCTCAGCTTTGTCTGTAAAAAAAATTGTCTGTAAAATTGTCTGTAAAAAAAAAAAAAAAAATTGTCCACCCCACCGCACACAAGAGGAGTCGCATCCAGACCCTTTTGGAAAGAGCCAAAACACACTGGGTGTGAAATCCATCAGGTTCTGACAGGTTCTGGAGAACTGGTAGCAGAAATTTTGAGTAGTTCGGAGAACCGGCAAATACCATCACTGGCTGGCCCCAGAGTGGGGTGGGAATGGGGATTTTGCAATATCCTTCCCCCAGGAGTGGGGACGAAATGGGGATTTTGCAGTATCCTTCCCCTGGACTGGGTTGGGAATGGAGATTTTGCAGTATCCTTCCTCTGCCATGCCCACCAAGCCACGCCCACAGAACCAGTAGTAAAAAAAATTGAATTCCACCACTGTGCAGCACCGAGTCATTATGAAAAGCAGATGTTTTTGATGTTTTCCTCCGCAATGGCTATCCCAAATATTTCATAATACGATGTTGTCATCCAAACCCCGACAAAATACATGGCCAACCACAACACAAAAACAAGTCCTGCCGTACATCAAAGGAACATCCGAAATGGCTGCCAGAATACTGCAACCCCTTAGGAATAATGATAGCTCACAAACCCACATTTACCCTCAGAAAAGAGCTATCTAAAGTCAAAGACAAAATACAGAAGGAAGGCAACAATTGTAATCAATTCTATGTGGGACAAACAGGAAGGCAACTGAAAACAAGGGTTCATGAACATCCACTAAGCAGTTAAATGGCATGATCAAAAATCCTTGATCTTAAACCACATTGATAATAAATAACACCAGTTTGATTGGGAAGGAACAAAAATCATTGGCCAGGCCAGTATCCGCCACTCATGTGAATTTATTATATTATTCTACCAAAGGAGCAATTGACAAACATATTGATCCAGATCCAGAAAATGAATACATAAGAAACCAGACCATTCAAATGACGGATCAACAAGAGAACCAATCAGCTGCTCAGAATTTAAATATAGCTCCAAACGAACAACCAATTACATGATCAACTGACCAAACTGGCACACAAGACTTTTATAAGCTAAGGAGAATAGGACAGGACAATCCTGTTGATGATGTTACCTAGTCTGGTAATGAAACGTTCAGAAATTAAATTGAAACAAGCTTGGAGAGCAAACCACTGCCAAAAAGACAATGTAAAATGAAAAGAGTTCTCTGCTCCAGAGCCATAATCCTGCCTTAAAGGAAGGAATGCCTTGTTAGAAAACTTAGAACACCTCAGAAGGGGTGAATCTCTGTACTTATGACTTAAATGTAAGACAAGAGTTTGGCCCTAATTACGAGAATACAAATGCAGTAATCCCAGAGGACTGACTTGGGTTCATGTAATCTTATTCTGCCATTCTGGCTTCTATGTATTCTGTAACAAGAGATCAACTTCCTTTTAATAAGACGCTATTCAAAAGTTTCAGAATGACTAAGTACTGTGGCATATACTTTAGAGTAGATGAGTCCAACGTGGAAAATAAATGTTGTCTAGGGAATTACAATGAATAAGAGGAATGAGGAAGATATCTATTTAAATCAATCAACTGAAAAAAGTAAATCCAGCACCCTGCCTTTTTGTTCCTTATTTTTGCCAGCTTTGTGATCAGTGGATGCTTGCATTATTTATTTCATCTAAAGTTATTCACTCAGGAGGAGCCCCCGATTATCTTTTTGGAGAGCACTGTTGAATACAAGGTTTGTTTGTTTTGTTTTTTTGCTTTCCATAAAAGGTCACACAGTTTCTGTTGAGAGATGCTAACAAGATGTTGCTCAAGCAAATCAAATGCACTGTATACAAAAGAAAAGGGGAATAACATTGGAAGGGTAGACAATGTATGCAATCTCTTTGGCAGCTTTACACACATTCCCAAAGGGCATTTTGTACATATAAATGAGTCTCTCAAAACTGTTTTGGTAACAACTGGATCTTAGCATCTAAAGTACTGCAGGGATGGACAGAATATTTGATTGCCAAGGATCCCTTTCATTACAGTCATCCCACCATGTTCATCTGAAAGCGTCTAAGGATGGGAATTGGTACCCAGTCTTCCACCATGTTCTTGTCTGTCTCTGTTGTGGCCTGTCGGCTGCCAGCAGAAATAGCTGCAGAGTCAGATGAGGAGGAGCCTGGGCCAGCTTCGGAAACTTTGGAAGGCTCTGATAAGGAAACAGCATCAGAGGCAGAGGCAGAGGCAGAGGCCTTCCATCCTGCCACAGGTGGAGAGGCATATGTCTTTGGGGCCTGAGCTGAGTGAGGGGGAGGAACACATGGGGCCCATCTCAGATGCACATATGCGCAGATAAGAAAAGAGAGGAGAGCAAAAGAAATCAGTAAGCTGGCTCTCAGGCAGAGGAAGACACAGATGATAGGCAGCCCTCCTTGGCTGGGAAATAAATAGGAGGGGTTTGGGAGTCACAGACAACCGTTCAATTCTAGGATTGAGCAAGCAATTCAGATTTTTTTGGATAAACCCAGGTTTGTTGGGACTAATTACTTTTTTTTGTTTATCCCTGTGAATAAAAGACTTTTCCTGCCCTGTTATAAAAAGGGATTGTTTTACTCTCAAGTAAACATCACTACTTGCGAAGCACTCTCATTAACATTAGGTATCAACTACAAGCCTGAGAAATGAATTTGTGTCTAAGGGGACACTCAGGCAGGAGTAAGTTGAACTCCGCTTCAGGTACTATTATTAATTCAGTTGATGCTATTTCTACTTAAATAAACCTCTAATGATAAGTACAAGTAGTTCCCGGTTAAGGCTCATTCGTTCAGCAACCATTCAAAGTTATGACAGCACTGAATGGGGACCAGAGTTGTGGCTGGTCCTTCAGGTTTCATCCGTTGCTGTATCCCTGTGATTACATAATTGCAATTTGAATGTTTGGCAACCGACTCGCAATTACAATTGCAGCATCTTGTGGTGATACGATTGCCTTTTGTGATCTTTATTGCCAGCTTCTGAAAAGGAAAGTCAACGGCAAAGCTGGCAGAAAGTCACAAATATGGATCATATGACATCAGACCTAACAACCACTGTGTGGTATTTGCCTAGTGTGGCAACCAGGAATGCCAGAACTGCCATTGTAAGTTGATGCAGTCACATGATGTTGTGCCTTACAGCTGAGTTACTTAGCAATGGACTTCCCAGTTACTGTCATTAACCCAGCATGACCTCTACTCAGATAAGTATAAATGATAAATTAGAAAAGAGCTACGAAATTTTCTTTTTTTAAAAAATAAGCAAGATTAAAATTAATCAACTATTAAAAGTCTAATGAAATAAATTAATTTTTATACCTTATGTAAAAGAAAAAAAAAAGTCCTTCCTACATTTGAAATGAATGGGACTTTGACTGTGGGAATCTTCTTGGAAGGATTTGCTTTTCTTGCAGACCTTAAGGTTCCTAATGGGAAGGACAGTCCTTCAGATAGTCAAGTGAGCCTTTACTTTGGAACATGTTCATCTGAGAGCCCTTGTCACCTTAAGTTCCTGTATTTAGTCATTCACTCATTTATTCATTCCTTCTGTTCTGTCCTGGTCAAATTGCAACCCTGGTATTTAAATTCATGCCTGCCTAATTCTTACATCTTGAAGGAACTTGACAATTTTTCTTAGGAATCTGATCTCCTGCCCATCAGTCTATGGAACTCAACCTCTGCCTCTCCTATAGTCCACTGCTAGTGTTTGACCAATTGGCATGACATCATGTATGTACAATATACAGTATGTGTAGCACAGCATAGCATAGAACATAAGCATCAATAATTTGAAGAACTGTTCCTTGCGGTTTCCATATTTAAAGAATGAGTTGGGTTGCATGAAAAGACCATCTAAAATATAAAGGAAAATTTGTTCATTTTTTGATTTCCTACTTTTCTTCCAGGAGATCAAAGTGACATATGTACCTTTTTTAAAATTTCCTACAACACTAAACTTACAATACAGTTTCAGATAAGAGATAATGACTGCCCAAAATCATGCAGTGAACTTTCAAGGCGGGGATGGGATGGACATGAACCTAAATGTCTTTCTTTCTAAATCCAAAGCCTTAACCATTGTATTATCATAAATTCTAACTGTATTTTAAACCTATATAAAACCTAAATCAAATCTATACAGCAGTTATGAATAAATAAATCTACTGAGTTGGGTTAGCATTTTGAAACAGTGAAATATTACTTTTCTTTATAATTAATACTCAATTATTCAACACATTCATGGTAATCCACAACTGCAAAACACTGGTTTCCAAAATAATGCAATTAAATTTTACACATGGACAGAATGTTGTTAATGCAATATCAAGGTTAACACTTCAAATTCCACTCAGAAACTAACTGGACTGCAATTATTATTTTTTTAATGTTGGCAGAGTAAGCCCTTACAATACTGATTAGTAGACTGTGTTTATAATTTGAATCCATGGAAATACCTGATTGATCTTCATACAGCAGCCTAAATGAAGAGACCTGGCTAGCATAAATGTAACAAATGCTGGCAAAAAACAAAGCTTTGGCCAGAGAGGTTACTAGTATATTGATAAATAATGACTAGGCCTAGGAAATCTCAATCTGGCCCATTCAAACCTTCTATGCTTCTAATTCCATGAATGCATCTGAAGAGAGTTATGGAGGTTTTAAAATGAAAACATTCATTATAAAGCTCTCCCTTCAAAATCTTAAACATTATGTGTGGAAGCGTATAATTACTTTTCCTCCAACTTAAAACATTCAAGGGACGTGAGCAGCACTGATCCTCACAGTTTGTACTCTGACACATCGCTAGAATGCCAATAATGTTTCAAAATGCTTGGAAGATCAAGAGAAGCACTTCCCTGACTTTCTAGAGAAAAACCTTGTTGTGATTCTCCAGAGATATTTATTCTGTAATGGAGCGTGCTTTGAAAGACTTGATTTAATTTATGCATTTAACTCTTGAACTTCACCACTCTTCTTCTTCTCTCCTAACCAAAACCCATTGATGCCATTAGGGTTGGTTAGTCTATGAACACTTTTGTTATAAGTCTAAGCAACTTGCTTGAAAGTAAATGTTTTTTTTTAAATTAATATAATAGGAAGGAAATATGTCTAGGATTAGGCCATTAGTCAGAAATAATGCCTGGTGAACTGAATTAAATTAACTTCACTCTAAGAATAATTTGACTGAGCTGTTAAAACTTCATAGTTTCAACATGTTCAGGAGGTAAACATGGTTAGAAAGTCTATCGTAGCCTTCCATTACTGTAAGTAAATACTGGATCCATTAAAAACTAGTGCGGCCAAAAATATCTGAGCCGTCATCATGTTCCCCCTCGCCTCATTTTTTAATTGCACTGTAATGTTTGACTTTTTGAGGTAAATTATTTATATTTTTAGTTTATACAGTTTTTATCTTTTATGACTGTAAACTGTCCAGAGTTTCATGAGATAAAATGGGCAGCCAATAAATTTTACAAATAAATAAATATAAACCACAGTGAAGAAAAAATGACAAAATACGTATTATGACATCACTACACGTAAACCTCAGGCTTTTGTATGTGAGAACTGAAAAGGAGACAACAATAGAAACAACTCAGATAATTTTATACCCTGCCATAACGCGAGTATTGAAATACTACATATTTGGTCAATAATCAGCAAAAAAAAAAAAAAACCAAAACCAAAACAAAACAAAAACAAAACATCAAAATAAAATGCGACAAATATATTTAACAAAGATAAAGCAACATATAAAAATGTGACATGTGTTAACATAATGGTGCATTAATTTACTTGTGCAAGTATAAATCTAAAAAGTTACAATGTATGAAATGGAATATGTATCATCTAAAGACAAAATAGCCAGTATTTATTAGAATGATAAATAAAATAGAAGTGATTATTTCTGTAACAAGTTATACTTTTTTTTCATTGTGGCAACACAGCATTTGGCTCTTGCACAAGGGATTCAGATCTTCTAGAACATAGTTCACATATAAATTTTCTGACCTTCCAGGGGATTTATAAATTGGGGCAGAATATAAGCAACTCTAATATCCCTGTAGAATTTATAATGTCATAATACATATGAAATGATTTCAATCTCCTTGTGGACATGAGCTGGTACAGTCAGTTAATGGGATTTTGGAGTCTCTGTCTTGCAGCAATGCAGATGGTAAGATGTTGTACCTGGTTTTGAAAAATGCTATCCTCAGCTTGAGAAGGTTAGATTTTGTAGATATCTTGCTGATCCCCAAATGCCCTTATTTATCCAATTTTTGCCATGCTGGGGCAGCCTATTAACTGAAACTCTGTATACCTTATTCTTTGGGTGATGCTGGGGCTGTTTTTTTGCTTGGCCATATCCTAAAGAAATAAATAATCATACAGAAAGCTTGTATAATGCCAACTTCTGCTCTATGGCCTATTTTCAGGGAGAAGGAAAGTTGTCCATTAAAACTAAAGGAGTCTGATTTTTAGCTAGTAGTTTATCATCCTCCTCCAAGATGTTACCTGGATTGCAGCAGGGGTGCTATTCAGCAGGTTCTGACAGGTTCTGGAGAACCGGTAGTGGAACTTTTGAGTAGTTCGGTGAACTGGAAAATACTACCTCTGGCTGGCTCCAGAATGGGGTGAAATTGGGGATTTTGCAATATGCTTCCCCCAGGAGTGGGAAGGGAATGGGGATTTGCAGTATCCTTCCCCTGTCACGCCCACCAAGCCATGCCCACCAAGTAACACCATGGCCACCAAGCCATGCTCACAGAACCGATAGTAAAAAAAAAATGAATTCCACCACTGGATTGCAGGCATTTCTGCCTCACGACTTAATTGGTATTTGCTTTTTCTTTGGGTACAACAAGGACTTGTCTTTGGTACAACAAATTTTGTTTGTGCTGTTTCCAGTGCTTCTTTCATCACATAAATCCCTAATTGTGCATCATAAAGGATTTGAGCCAGGGGTTTGGCCTCAAAGTCTCACTTATTATGGCCATATCATGTGGAGAAATTCACTGAAGAAAGTAATTATGTTTGGAAGAGTTAGTGGTAAAAGGAAACCAAGCCATCAAAGAACATGGTGGCTGGCTCCATCAAACCTGACACCAGCCAAAGAATAGAACTCAAAGAAGTAACCCAAAATCGGAAGATGTGGAAAGTCCTGGCCCATAGAATCACCAAGAGTTGGACACAACTGAATGGATAATATCATCATCATCATCATCATCATCGACCTCAAAAAGTTTTTATGAATCAGGGATTGTCTGCTTGTGTAAAAGAAGGGCTTAATAGCACTTATAGATCTGAGAGGTAGGTGCCCTACACTCCAGGTGCTCTTATAGAGGAAGGTCATTACAAAGTGCTTAAATGTAGTAATCTGCTCTAATGTGTGCCCTTCTAATCTCCAGGACTGTTGGATAGCTCTCGACCAGAATTTATAATATCTTTTTAAGATTAAAAACTAGTTAAGATTAGTATTCACACATTACTAACTCGTACAATAGATTTTTTTGGACCTATGAGTCATGAGAATATTGTATTACTAAAAATTGTATATAGTAATCTGACATATTGATGAAGTATACCAATTTGGATTCTGCTAGGAAGTCTGAACACTCCAATTCAAGTTATTTAGCAATTATTATTCTATTTAAAGGTAAGGCCATAATTCCCAAGAGTTAACATAGTGTTGTGTCCTGATTAGCTATTATCTCCCAAACACTCTTTAATCTTTTGATCAGAGCATGAAAGTCACTACACTAATCCAACAAGAATTTAAAAACTAAGGTAGAGATGTAAAAGAAATTGCAATGGATTTCTTGGGCAGGATTGCTCAAAAGACACATGCAGCAATTAACGAAAGGCTACAAACCATAATGAACTAAAAAAGGTTTATTTCAAGGTGCGTTTTTAAAAAAAGCAGTGAAAATGTGTTTTGTAAAGTTGCATATAAATATATATTAGAAGCAGTTTTATTTTTAACTGTACAAGTTAGTGAAAGCTACTTTAAAAACTCCCCCTTACTTTCAAAAATTATATACTGGACTATGTTCCTTAAATGAAGTTGCGAATAATGATATTAAGAACAAATACATACAAAGCCAAGATTTTGCCACCACTGCAAAAAAGCTGAAGAAACAGTGGACTATCTAGTTAAGTTTCTGTTTCTGAAGCTTACCTAGGATTGGTGATCATTTGCTCCTCTTGTTATAAATTTGTTTCACCTTTGGGTCTACATAATTGTCGATCTTACTATTGACTAGTTTTGCTCCTTCCTAAACTTGACAGACCAGATAAAGCTAATTTTTGCTTAATAGAAGCTAAAGTGTGCTGTTTAGCAGAACACTACACTCTGTACTGGTGCTTTCATTACAATATTAGCAAAACTGTGGAGATACTTAATACCCTATTCCTATTATTCCTTCCTATGAAAGAAAGGAAAAGAAGGAGGTGGGAGCATTAGCATTGTAGGCACACATGAGTAAGTTGCAAATATTCTGCTAGCCCTGATACTTTGAAAAATGTTTCTTATCAAGATGTGGATGTTAGAATTGCCCCTGGGCAAGCATAGAACACTACATTTACAAATGGAGAAAAACCAACTTAAATCATTCAATACATTTGTGTGTACTGTCTGAAAGAAGAGTCTTAAAATCAAGATTAATATGTACATTTTACAGGACAGCCTCAAAAAACAAGCAGAAAAAGCCAGGCTATGCATTCAATGAGCTGTGCAGAAACGATGCAACAAAGCAGAGCTGTGTGCCACATGCATCAAATATAAGAAAATAGAATTACTTCTCCATTATCACACATTGTTGCTGGAAAATTTGGAAACTGTTGAGCTATACGTATCAGTGGTGTCTGTGGGAAGAGGTCAAAATAGGAAAATTGGCTATACTTCACATTTTTCTCCACGAGTGCAAATCTATCTACCAGCAAAAACCTTTGCAGAACTTCAGAAACATAAAAAGCAGTGGATATCCCAGCAGTCCATAAAAGGCCAGATTGTTCATGTGGAAGTTGCAAAGTTCTATGTATTAATGCTGATAATTGTCTTGAGACATCCTGACAAAAATACAGTCATTGGTTGAAATGTCAGGCCAAACAGAGCCAAAGGTTAAGCTTTAAAAATGAGATACTCTTTGGTCTGTAATGTGTGCAGGAACATTCGCCCTTGGCACTTCATTTTATCTTTCTATTCATTTAACATTACTGGCAGAAAGGACTATTCTAGGAAACTTACAAATTGAATCTGTTAGAAAACTTGCAAATCTTCCCTTCCCTATTCACTAATATGATTGTTACCATGATTTCAGTGTGAATTGAATGCCAGGCAGAAACATTTAATGCTGTAAGGCAGCCAGAGTCATCTGTGTGCTCGTTGGGTGGCTATATAATTTTGTAGATAGATGTTAGATGGAAGGATAGATGGATGGATGGATGGATGATAGATAGATAGATAGATAGATAGATAGGTAGATAGATAGATAGATTTTCAATCGTTTCAGCTAGCTTTCTTGACAACGTTGAAAACCAGGTATCAAAAGGAACAAAGAAGCTTCACAGCTAATTAGAAAGTCTTGTCTTGCCAGGGACAGATCTTCTCATGCCTGGCAGGATTCAGTTATGTCACCTTGGTGGCTTCCTAGGAATAGCCTGTGTTGTCAGAAAAGACAGGCAAAGAATAGAGTGCAATTGAGTGCTACAGAGGTAGCAGGTTTCAAAGAAAGGCCGAGGGAGAAAAAGTAGCCTCACTATCCCATTCCTATATTTACAGTCATAAAAGTTTGAATCCTTGTCTGTGCCATTATCTTAGCACTCATTAATTCAGATAATTTAATCCTGCCTCACTCTTGCTGAATTTCATAGAATCCTAGAGTTGGAAAGGATCGTAGAAATCATACATCCCCTTCTTTGCAGTTTTAACCCGTTGGTTCTGGCTTTGACCTCTGAAGGGAATAAGTCCATCCCCTCTTCTGTGTGATAACTCTTCAGATTTTTAAAGACTTCTGTCATACTTCCTCTCAATTGTTATTTCTACAGATTAAACATCTTTCGCCATTCCTCATAGGATTTGTTTTCCAAACATCTCACCATTCTGATTGCCCTTCTTTGCACTTGCACTCTAAATTGTCTAATTTTCTTGAACCAAAGTGCTTAGAATGGGATACAGAATTCCCAAAGGAATCTGATTAGGGCAGAATAGAGGAAAACAGGATCTGTTTCCAGGATCTGAATTCTCTTTACCTCTAGATCACATTTGCCTTTTAAGAAGCTTCATCATACTGCTTGCCTATTTTTAACTTCATATCAGTAGGGATGTCCACAAGAGCACCTTCACATGTACTACTGTGAAGCCTGGTCTCCTTCATTTTATACTTGTACCTTATATTTTAACTAACAAGATGCGTAATTTCGATTGGTCATAGTTAAATGCCATCCTATTAATTTCAGTTCATACCTCCAGCCTTTTCTATTTGAACTTCTTCTCTTTCATCTAAAGTAGGGGTCCCCAAGCTCCGTTTATTGAGGCTTCAGATTGTTCATTGACTCCCAACATTATCTGAAAATTTAATAATGCTTTAACTAATAATAACAGCAATAATATATAGTTCCACTAGAGGAGTGATATTGACCCTTATATCTAACTCTGATCTAAAGAATTAGTCACCTACCTACTGTAGTTTTATAAACCATATATGTATTCCCTCTCAACTGCTCTATTCAAGTATTGATTTTAAAAAAATTGAGCAGCACCAGAGGTAGATTTCAGCAGGTTCTGACCAGTTCTGGAGAACCGGTAGCAGAAATTTTGAATAGTTCAGAAAACCAGTAGTAAAAATTCTGACTGGCCCCACCCCCATCTATTCTTTGCCTCCCAAGTCCCAGCTGAGGAAATGGGGATTTTGTAGTAACCTTCCCCTGCCATGCCTACCAAGCCATGCCCACCAAGCCACACCCACAGAACTGATAGTAAAATTTTTTGAAACCCTCCACTGAGCAGCACATGGCATAGGAAAAGGCCTCATATTTAAAACTAAGGACAAGCTTGATCCTGTATTCAGCCTGCTGGGAGTTGAGCTGAGCTCCCAGTTGGATTGGCTGGACTAAAATGGAAATGTAGCATTCTATTAATACAAGTGAAAAGAAAATTAGCTGGCCACTTTAAAAATGCTGTGAGCTGAGAAAGTGACTGAAATTCAAATAAATGTTAGTCTTGCTGCCTGAAAAGAGCTCTGGTAGGGAAAGAGTTTAATGAGAGGATACATTTCATTGGCCAGCTGCCAACACCAGAGACCCCCATCATACATACTATAAACTGGATTCAGCTTATATGGAACTGAAGTTGCAACTTGAATATTGTTTGTAAAAAAAAACCCTAAGCAGCAGGAAAGCCACTGAATTTCCAAAGGGCTTTGGAACAATCTCATTCAACTTGTTTTGAAGCAGAGCTGGCTTCAGTTTATGTGTCTGTTTTGATGAGGTGATTTAATCAAAGTTAATCCAATCATAAAATCACCAGTTTGAAGCTTCAAGGAATGTCCCTCTTGACTGCTGTAACTTCTCTAATGATGCAACTCATGAACTTTGGATTCTTATATATCCATTAAATCTCAAGACAATATTTATCTATCTCATGGGTAATTCTTCCTATGGGACGTAGCAAAGTTACTAACATCATCAAACAGGAGCCTGCCTTCTGTCCTTGGAGGCATGCTTTCAGTGTACATAAAGAAAAAATAAAATATATTCATCAAGAATCATAAGATACACCACTTAGTGATAGTCAGAGGTGGTATTCAGCAGGTTCTGACCAGTTCTGTAGAACTGGTAGTGGAAATTTTGAATAGTTGGGAGAACCGGTAAATACACCTCTGACTGGCCCTGCCCCCATCTATTCTCTGCCTCATGAGTCCCAGCTGATCGGGAGGAAATGGGGATTTTGCAGTAACCTTCTCCTGGAGTGTGGTGGGAATGGAGATTTTACAGTATCCTTCCCCTGCTATGCCCACCAAGCCATGCCCATCAAGCCACACCATACTCACCAAGCCACGCCCACAGAACTGGTAGTAAAAAAATTTGAATTCCACCACTGGTGATAGTCATAGGATACTAATAAGCAATCAAATCAATTTATGTCCAGGATGTGAGGGGTCTGTAGATATTTTCACAGCCCTCTTTTTGACTCATGCAGTATACAGGTCCTCAATGGAAGGCAGGTTAGTAGCAATTATTTTTTCTGCAGTTCTAATTATCCATTGAAGTCTGTGTCTGTCTTCTTTGGTTGCAGAGCCAAACCAGACAGTTATAGAGGTGCAGATGACAGACTCAATAATTCCTCTGTAGAACTGAATCAGCTGCTCTTTGGGCAGTTTGAGCTTTCTGAGTTGGCGCACAAAGAACATTCTTTGTTGTGCTTTTTTTATTATGTTTTTGATGTTAGATGTCCATTTAAGTCTTGAGATATGATAGAATCTAGAAACTTGAAGGACTCTACTGTTGATACTGTGTTGTCTAGTATTGTAAGAGGTGGTAGTATAAGAGAGTAAAATAAATTCGTAGTGGGAGTGATCCCATAATCACATCATCTCTTCTATAGCTCCCTGCTGATAATTGGCTATCAAGAACAGAATTCTTATTTGTCTTTTGCATAACAGAAATTGTCCTTAATTGTTCCTGTGCAGCATTTAAACAGTTCAATGTACACTTGAATACTTAGTTTTAATGGTTCGTTTCCCTACTGGACAATCTCTTATATGAGGTCTGTTACAGCAATAACAATAAGAAATTATTGATTTACTTTACTTCTAGAAAGTCATTTTCAATTAATGTCACAATTCAAATGGAAAAAAGTGGCAAATTTCTTTACTGAATGGCTAATATAATAAGGAGAATAACTATTAAAAATCCTAATTTGTGAAGGTTTAGAGCAAAACGGTAAAAATAAAAGAAGCAAATGCATTTAAAATAAAATGATTCTAATCAGCATCACCAAGATTTAAAACTGTCATCATTATGCTCAGTGGACTGTATAACAATAAATAATTTCAAAGCTGTTTATCCACTTAATACTGTTATATTAAAAAGGATAAATAATAAGCAATGGGAATAAGCAGTAGGAAGATAGAAAAATATGTTCCATACCATTTATATGGTTCAGTGAAATAAAAGATTTCACAAAGAGGCAAAGTATTCTGAAATTCAAGTGCATTTCATATAGTACTTTTCCATCAGCCAATTAAAACCCAATTCTTTCTCCTTCCCTCTTCATCTCCACAAATATATTGAAAAACATTTAGGATTTATTTATTCAGATGCATTTACTTATTTAAATCTCTGGATTGTTACACAGAGATTAGTCTTATTGAACTGAAGAGAATTTACTCAAAGGTACACATTTACAGAATTGCTGCCTTACAGAGCAATTCTAAGCACTGTTGTTACTTATTTTTTGTTATTAACATTTATAACACAGCCACAACCCCCAACTCTCCAGGCATCATGTAATTAAAGTAAAAGAATATTGTATAACCAGCTAAAAATGCAATAATAAAATCACCAGGACAAACATACAGCAGAAAATACAAAGCCAACTACATAAATTAATGCTTTTTTTTAAGAGGGGGAGGGTTAAACCCAGACAAAACAAAAGTGTTAAATAAATAAACATATTTAAAGGGTTATATTTATTTAAAACAAGTTTATTCCACTTTTCTACTTATGAAACACAACCCATCAGGCCAACTTTTTATGAGAAATCAAAGAAACAAAGGCTGAAACTGACCTGTGTTGGCACTGGATTACATTTTTTATAACTGGGAAGCTTTGTATTGATTTGGGTTGGGTTAAGGAGCGAGGCCCTGTTGCAAATGCCACTTCTTCATGGTTGCTTTAATAAAAGGAGAAAGTTTCCTGGTGTGATGCAATTATGAATTTCCAACATCATGATACATTTAGCTTTCAGACGGGTTTATTCCATGCCCTCCTTTGGCTGCACCTCACCCAATGCCATTGATCTCCCCAAGTCGAGTATTAAGAGGAAATGCGCTACAAATCTTCTTGTTCAGCACTCTTGAATAATACAGTAGACTTTTGTGCTCAGGAAAGAAAAAAAAATGAAATGCTATTTTCAGATGAAATTCAGCATCTTCAATTAGCACGAAGGAATAGAGCAGGCTCCATAAATAAAAGGAAAGAAACTATACAAAACGGCAGCCACCACCTCAATGAAATTTGTCATTATGTTCATAAGTTGCATTTTAAAGACATTAGCAGAAAAGCATGGGGTGTTCATAATGTTTATTTTCAATTACTATTCCCATAGGAAAATAATTTTACAGCTTTTAATTAATTTTTCAGTATTTAGTAGCTTATTAGGAAAAAAAGGAGGGGGGAGGCAGTTATGGTTTTTCTTTACCTTTTTTTTTTTTTTTACCCAACACATTTGCAATAACTCCTTAAGAATACTCTGGTCTTCTTGTGAACTGCTCCTTTTCATATGCTGCATTCAAAATATGATCCACAAAACTTTATGAGGGTATTTATAATACACGGGTAAAAAAATAATTTGTGCACCTCCTAAAAGTTATCCAAACCTTCCATACTGATTCCCTGGGTCATCCCTTATATTTTGGTGAACAATTCCAGTTTATTTGCAGGATTGTGGAAACTGAATCCTTCGCTAAAAGAAAATTTATCTGCTCAGAAGGCATTGAACTCATGTCATTTCAGTTCCCAGTTGAATTCATGCTATTGATTTCCTCTGAGACAGCAATCAGACACAATGAGTGAACAAAGCAAGGCAGACCCAAACCTACAATCAAGATGAATTGAAACTCTAGTGTTAATTTAATTTCTACTGATTCAGTTTCCAGGTGGGTTTTTATTACGAGTGAATCTTTCTTTTCTAATCTCTTGACCTCAGTTCCAAATATTAATGCTTCATGTAAGAGGGAAGCATGGTTAGTGAAGCTGTACCAGTGGTGGGTTGATCCTGGTTCGGGCTGGTTCAGGCGAGCCGGTAGTGGTGATGATGTGACGTCACTGAACCGGTTGTTTGACTGGGAGCTGGGCCCTCCCGCCCCCGCATTATACTTAACTTTATTTCTCATTTTTTAGCCCAGCTGATAGGCACGGCAGAGTGGATTGCCACAGCTCAGCTGGGCAGAAATCTAATGCGTTTGCTCAGAGCACAAGTTTGGCCCATGTACGAGCAAAGCGAGCACATGCACAGTGATTGCGCTGTTCTGTCCCCGTCTCACACACACACACAAACAGACAGCCGGGAGTTAAATAAACTGGCAGACAACCAATTCTTCCGATAAGATGCTTGGCAGCAACCCAGTAGCTGCTTGTCAAGAACTTTTACTCAAACAAAATACCCACAGTCAAGAATTGTCCAGTTCGTAAAATAAATCCAAGGCCGATAATATTGTTTCCAAAGATGCAATATGACTCGATAGTAGGGTCAAAGATAGTGCTCAGGCATAGTACATAAATGCCATTGTTATCATGGTATGTTAAAAATAAAGCCAGCTTTCTCCACATTGCATCCGATCCTTTCTCTCAGGAACAACCTAGAAGTTTATAAGACAGAGCTACAAGAATTATTGAGGCTGGTCTGCTGAACCCAATCCTAATGAAGTGGAACTTATTGAGAAGAAAATACTGCTCACCTATGCAGAGACAGCTTCATCCTTAGGGAGAGTGAGGCTAGTGGTGGGTTCTGAAGAAAAGGGAATGCTTCCAAGGTGGAGAAGAAGACTGGGTACGGATCAAGTTAAAATAAAATTAAAATTCTCATACAGTCAAATTTTGTATACAGCATGAGGTTAAGGGAAGGAATGACATCCCAATAGGAAATGTATATGAAATTCAACAAGTTTTACCCCATTATCAGACTGCATAACAGTGGTGAAATCCAAATTTTTTTACTACCGGTTCTGTGGGCGTGGCTTGGTGGGCGTGGTGAGGCTTGGTGGATGTGGCTTGGTGGGCGTGGCAGGGGAAGGATACTGCAAAATCTCCATTCCCACCCCGCTCCAGGGGAAGGATACTGCAAAATCTCCATTCCATCCCCACTCCTGGGGGAAGGATATTGCAAAAACTCCATTCCCACCCCACTCTGGGGCCAGCCAGAGGTGGTATTTGCTGGTTCATCGAACTACTCAAAGAGTAGGTTCTGGAGAACTACCGGTTCTCCAGAACCTGTCAGAACCTGCTGGATTTCACCCCTTCTGCATAAGTCGGATACCTTATAATAATTAATAATTTTGGAAATGGAAAGCAATTTCCATTCTATTCAGTGCTTCCCTAATTTATTTCAAAAAGTAGCCAACTATTTTCACATGATGGTTCTCATATCACATTGACCTGCAGGTATGGATCAGACACCTCACTTCATGGATTGACTTCTTCCCCAAATAGTTTGCCTCCTGATAACAATTGTCAAGAATTTTCAACTTAAAATGCCCTTGACATGGCACTGTTAATAAATCATGATTTATTCCAACAGGTAAAGTAAAGGTGTCAGTACAAGTGGATGCAAAGTAATTCCCATTATTCATCCTGGCCCTTTTGGTTCAACTCAAAATTATCGGTTGTACAATCTGGTGCCCAGAATATTTGTTTTTATAATCTCTTTGTGCCCAATCTGTGAAAGAGTCTAGGAAGGGAAGAAAAGGGACATACCTGGTATAATCTAATTCAGACTGTGTTTATAAATTCTATGATTTGTACCCCCAAAGCATTTGAAGGGAGTACTTTGTACTTCATCACACGGATTTGCATAATCTCAAAACGTATGTGCTCATCTTCATTCGCTGTTTTGCTATCTTGGTATCCAGATTTTCTGTAGATACAGTATACCAGCAGACTATATCAGGAAGTAAAACAAGTAAAATACAGACTCTATTGTGTCTGGGTTTCTTCTCTTCATCATTTTATTGCTCTTCCCTATGTTGGTTACTGTATTGATTTTATTTTCTCTTAGTTGGTATCATTCATAATCAGGTGGATAACAAGCATTTCTCCCAGATTTCAAATCTACAGAGACATCTTGAGAGGGTCAGTATTGATTTAATTTCCAAACAACAGAACCTATTTTAATTGGGACAATTTTTGTTTCATAGGTGTTTGTGGTACATTTTCCCCTTTAGTATCTGGAAGGAAATAGTTTGTAAGAAGTTATTTCCAGATGTGGAGCTGCTTATGATAACAGATCTATTTCTAAAAGCAGTCTGTATGAAACTCTCATGGGCAGTCAAAAAAATACCTGATCAAATGGTTTCTATATTTAGCCTTTCTTATATCTAGCTTTTTTCTTTTCTACTGTTACATAAAACCTTCATATATATTTGGGGGCTTCCGGTTTGCTCTTCGTAGCCACCAGACGGTCTCTTGGGACCGCCAGCCCCTTCGCCTGTAAAGAGCCGCCTGTACAGCGCAAAGGCGGCTCGAAAAACCCCATTTCCAGGAGGAAATGTGGGATAGAGCAGGTGAGTGTAGGTAGAGCTCTCCGTAGCCCCCAGGGGTTTTTTTTTTTTACTCTTGGGGGCGGGCGGAGGAAGCTCCCTATAGCACTCGCCGCCCGCTCCGGGCGTTGGGAGACTTCTGCCTTTTTGCAGAACAAGGCTACGAAGACAAGCTTCTTAAGATATTTAACAGATTAACTAAAGATGATGAGATCTGGATCTGGACCTGTGACCCTAAATTGCAAGTATTAATACTTATTTTACAAAGGATATTCAACAAAGTAAAAAAGACCTTTTAAAATGGCGATTGCCGAAACTGGAGCAGGGAAGCTGAAAAGAGAAAGTCCTTCCGTTTCTTATTAAGTTACAAAATAGCAGAATAAATGCTCCTGGTTACATTTGAAGGGATTTGAGCTGGACCTGTGACCTCGAATTGCAAGTATCTCACTTATTTTATAACAATTATTGAAGAAGGAAAAGGAAAAGGAAAAAAGAATCTTTAAAAAGGGCGACTGCCGAGGCTTGAGAAGGGGCTGAAAGGGAGAGTCCTTCCGTTTCTTATTGAGATACAAAGTAGCTGAATAAATATTTTTGGCTACACTTTAAAATAAAGCTCTACTTTTGTGTTTTTTCTCTTCCTGGAGATTTGATATTGATCTTGGTTGGAAAGAGGTTTTTTTTTTTTTTTTCTCTGCTGCCTCTCTTTTCCTTTTTTTTTTTTTTTTTTAAAAAAATAGTTTGTCTGTGTTGAAACATGGCATTAAAGTCGGACAAACAAGCAATGGGGGGGGATTCCCCCATTAACAAATTACGTGACCAAGTTTTAAAGCTCCAGTCTCAGAAAACCGATTTTAATATAATTGAATTTCTTTTGGAGGAGATTGTAAGAAGGGATGAGATTGTGAATCAGAACTTTGAAAAATTTAAGCAGGAAATTAAAGAATTAGTGCAATTAAAGTTTGATATTTTGAATCGAAAGATTATAAAAATGGCTAATGATCTTGTAGGATTTATGACTAAGTTGGATGAAAATACTAACTTATTAGAGTCTAAAGTGGAAGAAATTGAGGACAATTTGGATAATAAAATACAAAAAATTGAAAATGATTTGACAAACACTCAAGACAATAGCTCAGAAGAAAAATCTAAAATGGAGGTTGAACAAAAGTCTTGTAATGCAGAAAATTTACAACAACGGATTGAAAGAGAGGTCTTAATGGTGCATTATAATTTTACAGAATATGCGATCAGACTCAGAAGTTTACAGGAAAATAACAGAGATGATTTAAGGAAAATATCTTCTGAAATTCTGGCTGGGATTTTAAAGGTTCAACCTGAGGAAGTGTTTTGTAGGATTGATAGAGTGTACAGAATAAACTCCTGGATTGCAAAGCAAAGGCAATTGCCTAGAGATGTGGTGATTTATTTTACAGATAAGGAAATTAGGAATAAAATTGTGCAAAATTCCTTCAATTCTACTTTGCAATTGTATGGAAGAAAGATATGGATCTACAAAGAGCTTCCCCCCAAGATGTTAATGGAAAGGAAGAAATTTGGTTTTCTGGTGACTGAGTTAAAATACAGAAATATTCCATTTAGGTGGAATGCCCCAGTTGGCATAATATTGAGATATCAAGGAGAAAGATACCAATTAGATACTGTTGAAAAAGCGGAAGAATTTTATCAAAAAATTTTGAAAATGAACTTAACATCTATAGGCACAATACAGGATAAGCAGAAGGAGTTGGAAATAAAGGGAAAACATCGAATTACAGAGGTTGCGGTAGACAAACTGTCTTTGGATTCTCTTGATACTCCAGCTGGATTATCTACAAATATGAGAGAAGCGGCATCTGATTTCAACGTGATGATCCAACAAGATCAGTTTATAAAGCAGAATGAAAACCGATCAGTTGATATACAACTTGTAGAAAGGAAAACAGGATGGAAATTAAACCCACAAAAAGAAAAGAAAAAAAGAAATAGGTCTCATAAAAACAGAAATTTCTAAACTAAGCAACGGTGAAGCCAGTGATTTTAAAAAAATGAATGAATATGTGAAAAGATAGTGGAGGCGAAGTATTGGTTAATATCATCCTGAGGACAGTGACAGACCTCTGCAATGCCGTAATTTTGGGATGTGAAAAGAGCCTTAATCTGTTGGATTTGAATTATCTATTTTGGATTTCTTTTCTTGTACTGATAAATATATTATAATTATTCTGAGCTACAAGGCAAGAGAGTTACGTTGGGGCATGCAGAAGATCTGGTTGTTACCCATTACGATGATGGCAATTAATAATCCTGATGAAAGCCACAATTACAACTATATGGAATACAATTATAATGTCACTCGGGTGGTTGTTTTTATTTTTATATATATATGAGGATACTCATTACTGATGGGGGCAGATGAAGACTGAAGACTTTGAACAAACTGTTGCACCAGGATGCTACGTTACCCAATTATGGATGGGGGACTCAACAATCTAGTGGAAAGACATCAAAGAAGATTATATGGATTATAAATTTAAAGTTATTGTCTTTTTTTTTTTAAATAACGGAATATATGTATATATATATATATATTAGCAGAGTGGGCAGTGGATTGAAGATATTAAGAATTGTTGTGTATGGTAATTTTGTAGGAAAGTGGGTGGAAATATGTTAGTCTACTGATGGATTAGCTTAAGAAAAGGGATGTTTAAGTGATATATTTAGGGTAGTGGAGGAAATGGACAGAGTTGAATAAATGTTAAATTAGGACTTATGTGGAAGGCTGCTTTGAAATGTTATATTAATATACACAAAGAATAAATGTTAAAGTAGGATTTATTATACAGTCTTAAAGTGGAAGGTTGTTTTGAAATGTTGTAACAATACATAGATATAAGTTTTGGGGAGGACAAAAAGGGTAGATTATTGCTAAATTGGGAGTTATAATAATATTATGCTAAACTAGAAGTTATCATACAATGTTATAGCAGACTGCTTTTTTTTTTGAAATGTATGGTAAAAGGGGAAAGTAACAATATTAATAATATTTTTAGTAAGTAAGGGTCAGTATATAGAGGAGAGAGTAAGGCGATGGTAAAATATTATGTAATCTGTTATGAATTAGGTTTTTGGTGTGAAGAAGTCACGGGGGGGATGGGTGGTGAGGGGGGGTTAGGGAGGAGGGGGGGAAGGAAAAAAGGGGAAAAATTTGTATTTGAAAACTTTTTCAATAAAAAAAAAAAAAAAAAACCTTCATATATATTTGATTTATTTGCTATTCTTTCATGTGTTGAGGAGTATTTTTAATACAAGGGATTTTATAATTAACATACTTAATAGAATAAGCCTCTGTTGTATACTCTGAAGCATTCTCTTTTTATTTCTGTGGGACTTTGTTTTTCTCCTTTTTACAACATAGCATAAACAAAATTATTCTCATTTCTTCATTACAGCCATTTGTAATCTTTTTTCAGGATACAACTTTCCAAGGCAATGTACAAGTAACACAGAACACTAAAATATACATTATCAATAAATCACTAGGCCTTCTGACAGAGTTGTGACTGATAGGTCTGAGTTTGTGTGCGTGTTTGTTGGTATGTATGTGGAAGGGGAGGACAATAAAGCTGTAGCAGGCTTCAATGATTTTTATCTGCCTCTATAAAAATGATCACAATTAGATTGCTTTTTGTTCAGTCAGGGTACATATAGAACAAAGAAATAAAGTACAGATATATTAATATTTGCTCAGAAATATTTTTAAAAGAAGTTCCTGGGATGCTTTTCCTTCTTACATACCCTGAGTTCTCTCCCAAGTTTCTTTATCATTTGTTGCGGTAAGCCCTATCCGTACAACTCCATAATGATGTAAATCAAAGTCTTTGTGGAAATATTAAATAGATTCATTAACACAGAAGTAGGAGAATTACCAGATACCTGGACAGGCAAAGGAGGATACAGAAAATTGGAAAGGAGGACATATGAGCGGGGTGCGAGGAGAGGAAGACCCACTGACTATTTAACTTTCTTGGCATCTGCATACACAACTGAAATCAGAACTTTTCCTTCTAGGTTTGATGGATAATAAGTTGAAAGGAAATATGGATCTTTGTTTCTGTATATAATAACAGCAGTGAAAGTCTTGTATGCACAGCAATGGAAAGACTTACACATGCTTATAACAGAAGAATGAATGGTGAAGTTAATGGAATTGGCTGAGGTGACGAATCAGAGTAGTGCCTCTGATTAAAGAAAAGACTTTGTCTAATTTGTTTCTCCTTAGGAAACACTTCTTTCAAAAATTTAATTTTGGGTTTGACAATTAGAACTGTTTATGAGTATAGAAAGGAAATATGAAATTCTTCTTCTTTTTCTCCTTTCCCTTAGTTTTCCATTTATTTTTCTTTCCTTTTTGCTTTTTGCTTTTTCTTTAAACTTTCCTTTCCGTAACTCATTTTTGAAGTTACCTAGTTGGGAAACGAAAACTCTACAAACAACCAAAGTCGAAGAACACAAACAATTTCACAATCAACAATGATTCAATTCACCAAGCATCAAAAATGTTTCCCATTTAGTAATCAAGAATATATTTTCAATAATCAGCAAGCAGATCCTAATAACATCCTGGTCCAAATGCCTAGAAGCTCCTAGGTTTTTAAGTGCCTTATGAAAGCCAAACGGGGTAGAGGCTATCGGTATCTAATCTTAATCATTCCTGGAGCCATGGATATATCAATAAGATAAATAAATATATGAAAGACTGTGCATAACTACATTGCTAAAACAAGCACAAGATATTTAAGATTTTAAAAAAACATTTTCTAGGTGAGAATAAATAAAATGCAATGGTTTATGCCAGTGTTTATCAGGGCCCCTGGAGCCCGCTCTCCTACACGCTTTGCAAATCATAAGTTCAGCTACACTTGTTAGGACTTGACATATTAGCCATAATGGAGATGGATCCATTTTTTTTCAGACTTTGCCTCCCAATTAAGCTGCACAGCAAAGAAATGCCACCGGGAACTGTTAACCAATACAGCTAGCAAATTGTCTGAAGCACGCTTCTCCAAATACAGCTTCCTTGAATTAATGCCTATGCTCGCATTTATGAATTCAGGCATCCACTGATACCAAAAAGCTGTCAAAAATATGTAACTCCTTGGAGATTTGGAGGAATGAAACCCCGAAAGGGTCAAACAAGATCCCCATGGACTAGGAAAGTGCTTGGATTCAAAGTCTAACACCAGCATTCTAATAAGTCCCAGGAAGCACTTTGAAGTAACAGCCTCACCCCGTAAGACTCTTCAAAATCAATACAGTTTAATCATAATTTTCTGCAACAATAGAACATCCCATGATAAATTATTTCCTTCACTGGTTCAGATGACGCTTTTAGAGCTAAGTTCCATTTATCACTGGGCATTTCCTAGAGGACTAATTCAAATCAAACATATATGTGAACTGCTTTGCTACATCAGGTTTAATAATCTTTTTATATTCTTTCTTCCAAGGACAGCCAGAATTATCCTGGGCAAGAACTGCAGTTGATCAACAACATGCCGTTTTACCTTGATTGCTGTTGCCCAGCTTGAGGCATCTTGACAGGAAGCAGCAATTTCCCCAAAGTTGTCTTCTTCTTAAGCGGTTCTTGAATATTTGGAACTCCCTGGAATGCCTCTCTGCTTTTAACAGGTACTTACAAAGGCTCTGCAGCTGCAAATCATGGTGTTCAGCCTTCTCTCCCTGGCAAATTATACTGGAAATGTTAATGAAGAGTCAACCTTCAGGAATTCGATGCAGGTGTCTTCAGGAAGACCGCTTCATGAACATTTCTACCCAGTCTTGAGTCAAGCATTATCATGTTTCCAGCTCACGTTCTGTGCACAGCTCTATATGGAAAGATGCTGGCTGCAGAAATCACTATTTTATGTAATCCTATTATAATAATATCTGCTCAAAATAAGCCTCATTTTGGAGGCTTATTTTGGATAGCCCTGTTCCTAGGAAATGAGTATAAGATAGCAGAAATGAGTATAAGATAGCAGCCTAAATAGCATATTCGCCTACATAAGACTCTCTTCTTTGCTAATATATAAAACACACAAATAAGATTAACTGGGAGAAGGCCAGAAATATTCATTTTCTTCCCAACCCCATGACATTAAGGAATAAATAATTCCTTTCTTGTATTATTATTATTATTATTATTATTATTATTATTATTATTATTATTATTATTATTATTATTATTATTATTATTATTTGGAAAATGTCAAGGGCTTGATTGTGGACTAATTGCACACTTTATATTTTTAGTAGTTTTAGCATACACTCCATAATTGCAAAGGTGTGACTGTGCTATTTGCTTTGCTGTTGAGACAGATAGGTTTATAGCTAAGACAAGTAGGTAGAATGTTACTTCTCTCTGGGAATGGCATTGGGGGAAAAGAAAGAACTGTAACCACTCCAGGCATCCTTTTCAGGAAAGACTTGACTTTAACTGAGCCTTCCATAAAGTTCCTCAAATGACTACATTAGGGAAAAGGAAATAGAAACCAAAGTGCCATTTGTCAAATACACATTAGCAAGCAATAAGTACCAATGGAGAAAGAAACCAGTTACAGGCAACAGATTCACTAACTTTATCACTTCCATCTATCTGTGGTTCTGCATGTAGTCAATATATATAAGGCATAGGTAGGAATAATTGTGATGTATCACCTATGTTTCCTGGAGATTGAACCAAATCTCCATGGACCTACAGAAATGTCTTTGTTCATCTAGCAAATAGTTTCTTGATTTTCAAATCTTTACTCTCCCCGGTTTTAAAAATTAAATTAGGTATTGCAATCAACCCTATAATTTTGAAATAAAGGATGGCGTATAAATGCATACTTCATTTATAAAAAATGGTCAAAGGAAGGGAATGTATTGGTTTATTGACTTGAAACTCTACTTTCATAGATTTAAACATTTCTAAATGAAATATTACTACTAGAAAGAGCATGAAATTGTGATGTTGTTTGTTGTTGCTTGAGATATATTTTCCACGTCATACCAAAGTAGACCAGATTTGTTTTGAGTATTATGAAAGTACTATTCTTTTTGTTAGTCTCCGAATTGCAACTGAGAAGCATGTTCTGAATTAAGCAAACAGCTCTGGCACTGTTCCACTTCAGGGCAAACATTACATCAAACTTCTATCCAAACAAGTCTAAAAAAATGCAATGTAAATTCATTGTGAAAAAAGAATTTAAGATAGTGATTGGAAATGCAGGTAACATCAATGAGGAACTTCATATAGAACAAGTTGTACAGAATAGTCTGGGCATTTTACCAAAGGGTACAACAACAGACAGATGGTTGCTTTTAAAGCAGGGTGATAATCTATGCCTCAGAGATGAATAGAGATCTGAAAGCCTTTATAAAATTCCTGGAATTTCCTAGGGTAAAAAAACTGGTGGCATAGTTTTCTGCCATTTTTGAGGCAGGAAACAAATGCAAAAAGTAGTATAAGTCTACTTTTCAAAAGCATCTCTCAGACTCTCAAAAACCTGGAATAAACCCAGAAGATCCCAACTTTAACACAGTCTGTAAATCAAACCCTATCAGTTTTGATTTATTGTTCTGTCTACTAAAGGCCTTCCGATAAAGTTGGATGCAGTTACCAGCCACAAAAAGGCTGCATGCCTGCGACATCTGTAAAAAAGTAATGGGGCTTCAATCCCAGGGTTCTTGATTTTATGTTTTTTGACCTTGTCTGAAATGTGCCTGTGACTGACACACACACACACACACACACACTGGAAGGTATGAAATATGTTAAACAGTCTTAGATTTATAGCAAAAAAATAAGATGGTGCTGGTGATTATTACAACAATGGTTGGACCCTTTTTAAAGTTTAGTTCTAACGGGTTCTTTCTTAGATTAATCAAAACCATAGTCTGAATGAATTTGGGTAAGTTGTAAAAGAAACTAGAGCAAAATAGTGTCTAAAGCAGGGGTGTCAAACTCAAGGCCTGGAGGCCAGATCCAGGGGTACTTAGATCTGGCCCGTGGGGCCACCCTGGAAACAGCAAAGGACTAGTCCATAGTGGTTCTACCACCGAAAATGGGCTCCTGAGCTCCGTTCTCAGCTGCCACAGCCTCCTGCAACCCTCTGCCAGTGAAAATGGAGCTCGGGAGCCTGTTTTCACTGGCAGAGTGCTCAGGCCACCACAGGCACCCCCGACAGGAGTGATATCAAGCTGACCATGGCCACCCTGGCCATGCCCACCCTGGCCCGCCAAGGTCAAACACAACCCTGATGCGGCCCTCAATTGTTCTGTCCCCCTTTCCCACACAGGCAAACACACAACCAGGCATGCCTGCCAAGATTTTATTAAGCAATCAGACTAGAAACCCTTGCAGATAAGAGTTTTGGCAGTAAACTGCGAAATGCCTGCCAAGTCAGTTTTCACTCACAGTCAGCAAGAGAGAGTTTCTCCTCAGTCTGATTCTGTAGCAAAAAGTAATCCACGAAGCCAGAATTGGCCAAGGTCCAATCCAGATTTCAGGTAACACGATGTGACTCTCAGGTTTTTAACTTTGACCGTCACAAAGCCTGAAGAGCAATCACACCCACTTTTATTCCTTGTGGGGTGTGGCTCAGAGACTCAGCTAAATCTCTGGCCCTCCCACGCCTCTTTCGTTGCTGCACACACTTCTCCCTCCGACGCTGCCTGGGATCAAGCCAGGATTCATCATCCTCGCTCCCTATCTGTTGTTGTTCCGATATGCTTTCCTCCTGGCATATCCCAGGCTGTTCCTCTTGGCCTTCGGATGGAACCTGAGGCATTACCAGAGAGGAGGGTCCTGGAGAGGAGGCCTTGTCAGTTCCTCGCCATCATCTTCTGAGTCCTCTTCCTCTGTTAGGACAGGCTCGGGAGTCGGGGTCACAACATCAATGAAATCATGTTTGACACCCCTGGTCTAAAGGATTTGTGCATACGTATACATATAGATCTACATCTACATCATAACATATACATATACATGCATATATATATAAAAGCAGACTTTACTATTTACTACAATTTTACTATGTTCACCGACATATTTATTGATTTATTTTTCACATTTTGGAACTACCAATCTCCCTCAAGGAGGGATTCCAGGTGATACACAATAAAGTGTTAAAGTATAAGAGCAGCATATACAAATTTTAAAAAATAGGAAATTTAGAATTTAGAAGCAGTTAAGGATGATTAAAATCTGTCAACAATTAATTTAAAAGGTGAAGGGAAGGCTCTCAGGGCACCACCCGCCTTATGGCTGCAGGCTCTTCTGATGTGCCTGTTGAGGCCGCAGAGCCATGATTTAACTCTTTGTGGAAGGCCAGACTAGTGGGGGCCTATCTCATCACCATGAGGGGGAGGAGGAATATTCCATTGAGCTGGGCAAAGGGAGATAAGACTCTCTTCCTTGACCTGCCAGTTGGAATTATTTAACTGATAGGGTGTGCAACATACCTGATTGGACGGGCTGGGCTGATATAATGGGAAAAATATGCTTCCATAAGTAGCCTGGCCCCATGCCATATAGGGCTTTATAGGTCCCAACCAGCCCCTTGAATTGGACTTGGAAGCAAATTGGCACCCAATGCAATTTTCAGAACAAAGGTGTTACATGCACCCTTCTTTCTGCATCCAGAATTGCTTGCATTCTGCACCAGCTGAAGCTTTTGTATACTTTTCAAGGATAGCCCAATGTAGAGTACGTTGCAATAGTCCAGTTGGGAGATGACCAGGGCATGAGAGCCTCCCTATCCTAGAAAGGATGTAACTGGTGCACAACATGAATTTGCGCAAAGGCCCTCCTAGCCACAGCAGCCAATTGCTTTTCAAGCAGGAGCCATGAATCCAAGAGAACCACCCAGTTTATAGGGGTAGTGCAACTCATGCAAGACCACAGATAATAATTTCCTAGATACAGAGAGGCCCACCCACGGCCACAACCAGGGTTCAGTTATTTATGTTTACTATTGTCCATGGCATACTGCAATTTTGTATACAATAATTTGCCACAAGTAGTTTTTCCTATATAATTTTGGATCTGCCACTTATTTTTTTCTGATCCAAGGTGTGGAAGATGATAAAACACCCTGGTTTCAACATAAGGACTTTTTTTAAAAAAAAAGTGTGCAGTGAGCAAATCTGAGATTATATCTCTCACATTCTTATGATCAATGTCTTATTATTAAAGGCATATGTGGAACTTTCATTTCTATTTTCCTCTAAATTGGACAATTTTCATAACAGGTTCTGCACTTTTGATAGCCTCTAAAGATTATGTTATTTAAAAGTCATGCTATATATGACTGCAGTATTTCTCTGTGTCCTGTACTAGAAAAATAGAATATATACAGGTTTGAAAGTATATCTGTTGTGTGGCATGATGGAATGAGCTCTATATTAATTAGGATTCTTTCCAGACTACTATATAAATATTCAAAACCAATTAGCCTTATTATACAAGACAAGGATAAAAGGATCTCTCTTCTGTGTTCTAATTACTTGACTCATAAAGAACTTTATGAACTCACAACATTATATAGGCTATTAACAAACAGGGCTGTGTGTTATTTATTTAATTTGAAGGAGGTTGGATCAAACTGTCCCTCTGAATTGTATCTTTGGAACATTTCATGGCATTGGATTAAATCTGTTTTTTGGACAAATTTGAAAGCTCTCATTCATCATTGCAGCTTTCCTTTGATAGGTGGACAAAATGGGAGCAGGGGGCACTTTCTGATATTAGCATGATAGCTAGCCATACATTTTATTATTTCCTTCTTGCCCCTCGGAGCATTTGGGATGGCTGCTTTTTATGTCTCACTCTTTTTCTAGAGTTTGCTTAGGAAGTCACCCTTGAAAAAGGAGAAACAGAAAAAAAGAGTCTCAGATCTATTCCATTCTTTCATTTTTCTAAATCATTCCTTCTTGGGTGATTTATTTTTTCTTACATCCATACCTGTTTATCCTCATCTTACTCTATGTCTTTGGCATGAAGCAGAGTCAGTGTCCATTTGCTGAAATTCTACAGCTTGTAGTAGCATTGTTTTATTTTCCTTTTATTATGCCCACTTTTCTCATTTAATTTGAGGAGTGGGCTGGGGAAATCCCTTTTTCCCTGCTACTTATCTGTTTCTTGCACAGAATGTGTATAAGGTTGCATACCGCACTGTTAAACTACTTTAGTTAATGTAGTCATTTACAAGAGGTTTTATATAGAAGAAGGAAGGATTTAGAAAAATGAAAGAATGGAATAGATCTGACACTCTGAGTACATACATATATATATGGTATATATGTATGTGGTAATGCAGGAGTTCTCAGATTTCTAAAAACTTGTACGTAAGTCAAAGGGACAATAGCAGGACATTCTTTGCCAATAAGTCACACCAACAAGCCACACAGCCTAGTAGTAGTGTTAGTACAAGTAATGCTTGTGGATGATGGACTTGGGTGGCCTCTTCAGTGTTTAGTAAGAGCTTACTTTTAAAGCATATTCTGGTAGCTTGTCCTGTCAGTATTGGTGAAACGTATCAACACTGATTCTACCTAGTTTGCAAAAAAGAGTCTGCAAGAAAACAATCAACCTCAGAGAGCAGCAAGGACCCCTTATTTCAATCCTGAGCTACAGATATTCTCCCAATATCAGTTTAGAAGTTGCTGTGCTTTCTGTTCATTATCTCTGGTATCTCTGCCTTAAAAGAGATGCACAGGGAATATTTACAAAGCATATTGTGATGGAACTCTTAAAGGTATCCAGCTGAGACTTCTCACTTTGGAAGGATCTACTTTTCCTACTGTTTGGGAGGATTTATTTTTGTTCCAGCCTATCCACAGCCCCATCAAAAATCCAATAAATTGCACACAAACATTTTTGTGGCTTCTTATTCCACTTTATGGTTAAAGCTTTTATTAACTTCTAAAGTATTGTCTTCAAATTTCAGATCATAAATTTGCATCTAATCTCCTTTGAAGCTCAAATAGGATGATGGCTGATATGCACACAGACCTCCTAACAAATTCGTAAAAATAATTATTTTCACAGCCCTTCCAACATATCTGGTAGCACACATCTGAAAATGATCTTTAGGGACTAGTGCTTTGTGTCCCTTTTCTCTCCTTGAATTTACCATTAAAAATCCCTGATTTCTAATTACCTCTTTGGGATGGAGAAAGGATTTTTATTTGCAGGAATTATATTTATCTTTCATTTCAAGCATGTAATACGCTTTCACAATCATTTTAAATCTGCCTTTCTAATAACCTTCTGAGGTGTGCAGCTCCTTGGCACATATGCAGTGGATTTTCAGATATTCCTTTTCTTAAAACACATCATTTTCTGGTTCAATTTAGGTTCTGCATTTTACAAAATCTCAGAAAGCCAAATACAGTTTAGAAAAGGAGATAAACAAAATAGAAGTAATCAAAAACCTAAATATAATTTTCTTGCATAAAAATAAGACCCTGGCTACAATTAATTTTAAAATGATTTTATCTTCATATAGAACGTTATGGTTTTCCCTTCAGGTGACTTCACAGCTAGATGCTTATTAGTTTCACAGAGATCTCTAATGAGAAGTAAAAGAATTGATGGTTTTCCGCATCCAAAGCAAATAATATTGGAAATCTCAGTGCAGAAGGAAGGATGCCCTGTGATAATCTAGTTCACTGTGTTTTGTGAACTCTGCCTCTATAAGTACATATTATGCCAAGTGAACATTAATTAACCAAACTATCAGTTCAATAAACCAAAATTAAGCAGAGGATGGAAATCCAACCATGTTGTTTTAAGATCTTCTGAGCTGCAAGTGTGGCCAGTACCAGAAAAATAATCCGTAGTCTTATTCAAGAGGCAGCTCAAAATTGGCACAAATAAAAGGAGCGGGGCATGAAGACAGCTCAAAGATAGTTAATCAAAGAAAACCAAAGCAATGCAAATAATATTAAGCTTAGGGCAAAGAAGACTAGTTCAAAAGGTCAAGAAGTCCAAAAGTCAACCCAGAAACTTTCCCGCACAGTATACAGAACTGTGATGCCAGCAACCTTGCAGGCAGCACTGTGATCTGAGCCCTGCCCTTTTTCTGATTGCAAATTATTTATTTATTAATTAAATGTATATGGCACCAATTTCACCAAAGGCAGTTCTAGGCATTGTACTAGTTTTAGGCAGTGTACACTATTTATCCAGTGTTCTGACCTAGGCTTCCCAAGAGCATGAAGCAAAGTCCTTGTCCCGACAAAAACCCCTTTTTATTAAGTTACTCAATCACATCCAGCAAAGTCTTTCAAGGGAGAATTTATAGTTACAGACCTTATCTGGCTTGGAGAGCTACCAGACCGATATCTTCAAAACTTGGCAAGGAGTCTCAGAGAATCATGAACCAATTAAGCAAACTAATTGTCTCCTGCAAACTCCACTCCCCTTTCACTTCTCTTTTATTCCCTCTGGGAGGGACCATTCATCATCCTTACTCCCAACTTGACCCTTGTTCTTTAGCTGTCCCCTTCATCTGGCAACTCTGCGCATGCGCACATTGGGAACAGGCTCCAGCTGTTCGTCTGCCTCACTGATGTCTAACTCCGAAGGCAGCTGATAACTGGCATATGGCCCTGGCCCCCTCTCTGCCTCCAACACAGAGCCCTCATCAGAGCCTTCCCCAGACTCCAGGACTGGCCCATCTTCCTCCCCAAACTCCTCACTGTCCAAACCTGCTGCCAGCTCCGCTGGCCGCTGACGGGCCATAACAACACCCAGAGGTGACAAAACCAGGGAGCAGCTGTAGATGATGCTAGCAACTAAGCTGCACAACTAAGTTACCCCAACATGTGGACTGCTAAAATGATAGACTTTTTTTTTTAACCAGGTAGAGTTGACAAAAGTCTTTCTAGGTTCTCCTTCCAACCTAAGAACAAATATAATGATAAAATGGTGGCCTTTCCTTTCTTTCCCTACCCTGCCCTATGGGTTCAGTGGTGTCATCCTGAACCATTTCTTTCTTTTTAACCAATCAGATTGACAAGAGTCCTGCCAGTTTCTCCTAGCCTGCGAGAAACTGTGTTGAGGCTGATGGAGAAGGAAGGATCTCTCTAGATACAAACAGCAGATGGCAGAAATCCTTACTGAATTATCTAAGAGTCTTTGGCCCAAAATGCAAACATCTTGGGGGGAAAAAGAAATTCAAAAGCTTCAGAGAGTTCCTGTTATTAATGAAATTGCTAATAAAAGAGGACAATCCTTAAAGAAAACTTGTGCGACTCTTGCTTTCTTAACTGATAAAGAGACAGGAAAAATAATAAAACAATGCCGGCACCTGATGTAGAACTATCAGGTATAAGGAAGAGCCATTAGAGAGGAGCTTATAAAAAAGGTCTACCAGTGGAAACTCTCTGTTCTCAAAAACCCATGCATGGAAAATGATTGGTGCTTGTTTCCCAGGAGTAGTGGGAGGGATAAAGTAGGAGGAGAATCCACCAATCAGAGGCCTTGATAAGTGGACATTTCATATTCACCATGCTCCAAGGTGTTCTGCCCCAGCTCCGGATTCCCGAGGATATTGACACACACCAAAGGTCCTTATCAAGTTTATTAAGTAGCAAGAATAAACCAAAGTCCGGCAGAGGTTGGCAACCAGCCCAGAAAGCAAGATACGATAAGACTTTTCCAAAAAATGCTCTGATGATAATTACAAGTTGTTTCTAGCAAGAAACTTACTAACAGTGTGTGACTTAAATAGGCTAAGGGAGTGGCCAATTATCCTCAAGCTTTACTCTCGAGGAGACCTCCTCCTCCTGAGTAGCCACTCCTGCCTTTTGGCAGCCCTGTGTGCTTGAGCATTGAGAAGAGGCTCCTCCACTTTGCTCTCTCCTCTTGAAGGAGCCTCTAGAGGTTCTGAAGGCCCTGGCTGAGTCTCTGCTTCTGGCACCACATCCTCTTCAGCCTCCTCGCTGTCCGACATGAGCGCTGGCTGCGCAGGCTGCTGACGCGACACCACACCAGCCTCCTCGTCATCGGGATCAGCCACGATCCGCACAGGCCGCTGGCGGGCCACAACACAAGGGAAGGAAACTGGCTTCATTCCCAGTGGTTTATTCATGGAGATCAAGCAGCTTTTGGCTGTAATATGAAAATGCCCTAAGACCATGACGGCAAACCTATGGCACTAGTGCCACAGGTGGCACGCAGAGCCCTCTCTGCGGGCACGTGATCCATCGCCCAGCTCAGCTCTACCCCGCATGTGCACGTGCCTCCCGCCGGCAAGCTGATTTTTGGGTCTCTGCCGCACATGTGCATGCAGGAGATGTGTGAGCATGCCAGGGGGGGATCGTGCGTGCATGCACATGGGGCGGGGAGAGCGCAGGGGTGTGGCACCTCCCATGGCCCATTTTGGGTCATTCCAATCTCCTAGAATTAAGAGACAGGTTATGTTTTTTTGAGGTTTTTAGCAGTTAGAAATAATAATAATAATTCTTACATATTTTGTGGCGTGATAAAGGCACAAAAGACATTTCAAAGGCAAAAAAAAATCTTTCTTTTTTCCTTCTTTTTTGGATCATTTCAACCAACAAGGAGCAATGAGTATTGGTATATTCACCACTTGAGTTGATATGAATAAAGGCAGGATAAAAATTATTCTCTTCTCACATAGATCTATCTCCTTATCCAACAGTAGAATGACATTGACTCTAACTGCATTCTCCTGTGGCTATTAAAAGACATTCAGAGGATGGGTACTTGTTTCATTTTATTAAATTAGCAAGCTTTTCTCTTTTTGAGAGTACATTAGGGTCTCAAATTAGGCAGACCAAACTCTGGTCTTTAAAATGTCTGTCTCTGCCACAAAAATGGAAACAATTCTTCCAAATCCAGAATTCTTTCCTCCACTCTGTCCATTTGCAAACAGTTTCAGTACGATGACGATGACAAGTTAAACCTGACCCTCTGGACCTAGCGCTAGATTTTTAAGGGAATTAATTGTCACAGAGGAAAGCAACTATCGATATACCAAGACCATTTACTGGTCTTGGATGGAACAAATTGTTTGCTTGGTTTCTCCCTTCTTTCCTATTGACTCTGTATCTTTGTTCTCTCTGTTAACTTTACACAGCATGCTAAGCTATAAAGTGGATTTTTTTTGTGCTTTTCTCCAATATGGGAATTAAGCTATTGTTATTTATTTAGTTACTATTAATAAATAAAATAAATAAATAAATAAATATACTATTATGTCCTGCCTTTATTATTTTTATAAATAACTTAAGGTGGCAAACATACGACTTTCCTCCTCCTATTTTCCCCCCAACAACAACTCTGTGAGGTCGGTTGGACTGAGAGAGAGTGACTGGCCCAAAGTCACCCAGCTGGCTTTCATGCCTAAAGAGGGGGGGGGGGGACTTGAATTCACGGTCTCCTGATTTCTATCCCGATGCCTTAACCACTAGACCAAACCTGCTCACTATGGTTTGTAAGTCATGATTTATAGCTTTGCCTTGTTAAAAATCCAACAAATTCTGCCTTGTTCAATAAATCGTTATTAAAAGAACCATGGCGCTACAGATTAAGCAAACACTCTCTTGATGTCCACAGTAGTCCAAAGCTTTGGCTATCTCTGAAGAGTTATCCTTTCCATGCTATAAGAGTGTGAATCCGCTCGAGATATCTCATGTTCTTATCAGCCCTGAGCATTGTCCATGCAGGCTGGGACAGATGGGATTGGAATCCAACCACATCTAAAGAGTCACTGATTTTCTGACTTGCACTGGTCAAGAGAGAAATTACTTTATGATATATATTTAAGTCTTTGCTACTAAACTGAAATCAAGTGAGCATAAAGGAGCTTTCACTGCCTCCTGCTTCCTCTGATTCACTGGTGCTTGAAAGCAAGTACATTTATTTTGAGGAATGTAGCCTATATGATGGCCCACAACAATGTGTGCATAATAATATAGCAATCTGGCGGAAACTGGCTGCTCTGTGTTAATCTTCTTTAATTCTATATGATAGAAATAATTATAAAAGGGTATGCATTGTTGCAAATTCAGCAACCTATTCCTTTGTGTTGGGCCAGGGTGATTTAGTCTGATTCAGATTTGGTTCTCATCAATGTGCAGTATATTAAATGGATTGTTTGCTGTAATGTTTTGTTAAAATTTGTATGGGGGAGAATTTTCTCGTCTACCAACCAGCTCCTTCCTATTAGCAAGAGACAATCAGGGAAGCTATTTTCCTCAAACTTTAATTTTTCTTCCTTTTGTGTCTATGGTCTTATCTTTTATTAGCATAAATTCTATGGCTTTCTTATCTGGACTTTGTCAAACCATAAATTCAGAACTGTGGTGCATCTTTCCTCTGCTCAAATCTTTCACATTCCCCGTTCTACTTCATTGGCTTGTTTTATTACTGCACAACAGATTTTGTTCTTAAAAGTCATGTATTAGGTAAAGCACTTCTATGCATTAATACTCATTGATTTATAGTCATGTGTTTTCCTCCATTGAAAATTTAATCTTATATGCAATTAAACTTACAATCCTGCTTTCACAATGCTGTACAGTTTCCCATCTACTCATTTGATTTTAGGCTGATGCTTAACTACCCTTAAATGGAGGGGAAAAACAATAAAAACATTGTCCCAGCCCATGTTTAATAGTGTCTGCAGCTCCTTTTAGTCATGAAAAGGAACATTTTCTCTTGCTCAAATGATCCTAAATACAACTAGAACAATTTTGGGGTATTGTATATGTGATAAAATACAGAACTAAATAAGCCAGGCAAATCTGTCACGCGACAGATATCACTTACAGCTAACTTGAGAAGGTGAGTTAAGCACTTGTGAATCTAGCATCAGATTTCAGGTAATACACCCTTTCTGGATCACTCTGCTTGTATTTGGAAAAGGTGAAAACGGTATTACTGATGAAGATTGTTGCAAATTACAACCACAGCATGTAAATGACTAGTATGTGTTGCTGCTGTCATTTGGGTATATTGGGATTATTTCTGAACCTTCAGAAAGCTAGCTAGCAAATTCAAGTCTAAGAAGTTGGTTGCCACAAAGAAGAGGGAGTCAAGCAGGGGTGAAATGCTACCGGTTCGGACCGGTTCAGCTGAACCGGTAGCGATGGCAGCAGGTGGTTCGGAGAACCGGTAGCTATGGCAGCGTGAGGGTACGCCCACCCAGCCAGTCATCGTTACTTCTTTGTTTTAACCAGAAGTAACCTGTTTTTTACCCTCTGCGCATGCACAGAAGGGTTTACGCATGCACAGAGGGTCCAAGCACGCATGTGACGCGCAGGGGGTGCATGCACTTCTAAACCGGTAGGGAAGGTAAGTAGATTTCACCCCTGTAATCAAGCTGTTCTCCAAAGCACCTGAGGGCAGGACAAGAAGCAATGGATGGAAACTAATCAAGGAGAGAAGCAGCCTAGAACTAAGAAGAAATGTCCTGACAGCTAGAACAATTAACCAGTGGAACAACTTGCCTCCAGACGTTGTGAATTCTCCAATCCTGGAAGTTTTTAAGAAGAGATTGGACAACCATTTGTCTGAAATGGTATAGGGTTTCCTGCCTGAGCAGGGGGTTGGACTAAAAGACCTCCAAGGTCCCTTCCAACTCTGATATTCTATTCTATTCTAAATCCATGTGGAGGTATCTACATCAGGAAACTCAATTTCTTACATCTACCAAAGGTGCTTTTTCAAAGTTATCTTCGAGACCGCCTGCTGCTACCGATGACATCCCACCAACCTGTGTGCTCCCACAGAGAGGGCCTCCTCGGGTGCCATCAGCCAAACAATGTAGGCTGGAGACCCCCAGGGGGAGGGCCTTCTCTGTGGGGGCACCTACCCTCTGGAATCAGCTGCCCCCAGAGATAAGAAGAATCCAAGATCTCGGTGCCTTCCGCCGTGCCCTTAAAACTTTCTTTTTTCAGCAAGGCGGGCTGGCTTAACATATTTTTTAACATATTTTTAATTTTTTAATTGGTTTGTTATCTTAAATTGGGGCCAAATTAATATATATCCTTTTAATTGTTTTTTAATGTTTGTATTATATGTTTTTATCTGGCTGTACACCGCCCTGAGTCCCTCAGGAGAAAGTGCGGTATATAAATTTGAAATAAAATAAAATAAAAATAAAAAAGGCACCTGGACTGTTTTTTCCTTGAAGACATTTTACTTCTCATCCAAAATCTTCTTGGATGAGGACTGAAATGTCTTCAAAGAAAAAAACAAAGTCCAGTTGCCTTTGGAAAAGTCCCTTTGGCATAACCATGACCTGGATGACTGAGAATTTCCATAGACTTAGGTGTACCGGTTTTACATGCTAGATTTGGTAAGGACTACATAGATCAAAATATCGGGCCATCACAGATTAAGTTATCCTCTATTTACTGTTCCCTGCTCTTGGTCCATAAATTACTAGCTAAATTTAATTATCTGTAAAATTAGACCCATATCCAGGGGTAGGTTCTACTTACCTTTACTACCAATTCTCAGCAGGGCCACACGTGTGTTCTTCTGCGCATATGCAGAAGTTTCTGTGCATGCGCAGAAACATTCTGATGATGTTGAGATGGGTGGGCAGAGCCTCCCATCGGTTTTACTACCGGTTCTATAGAACCGGTCCGAACCGGGGCAACCCACCACTGCCCATATCATAATATACATCGATTTTATGCTTGCTTCAAGAGACAACTTTCAAATATTCAATTCTCAGTCAAGTTGTTTCATTAGCATTGTCCTGCTATGATTAAAACTAGCTTCAGTTAAGGTAGTTCTGTGCTAGATAAATGACTAAACACACAAAAATATTCATTAGGAAAACACATCAAATAATTCTGAATTCATATTTTTTTTGGGGGGGGGGCGAAGTTAAATTCATTTTTCAAGAAATGGATAATAAAATCCACACCTGAATTTGGAAGATTAAAAGTGAAAAACAGCTCCAGATTTCTAACTTCTCCTAAATTCAGGGCCATAAATAATGCAAAATTATACTTAATAGGACCAACTATATTACCAATGAAGGAAAACAAAGCTGTCACTGAAATAATAATGAAACGATGGGTATTTCTTTAAGAAAAAATATTCCATGCTTTTTTAGTATTCAGTCCAGAGATACATTTTCTAACTTTCTGGATTCATTTTCATGACTGTCCAGAAGCATAGGTCCCAAATGTCTATATATTACTTTAGTTCGTGTAAGACAGGTGGAAGATCCCTTTGGGGAAACCAGTTCTATGTTCATTGTGCATCTGTGTCTCAGAAGATTATTATTAAAAATAACGGCTATCAGCCTTTGTGCTCAAAGGCATAAATTAAGTGGATCATCGGTTAAGGTCAGAGAGAATTTTTCTTACAAGTTTTATGCTTCATTCTGGAGGTACATTCTTAAAGCAAAGTTGTAAGTTAGATAGTTCATTGTCTTTTAACACTTCTAACAATAGATGTTATCAACAACATATATTACAAAATTTTGTATTTAGGTTTTTTTTTTTTTAGTTTTCAGATCAGTCTTATAAAACTCTGGCATTTAAATGATAAATGAGTCAAATCCATATTGCTAACCCCACACCAAAAACAAAAGAAAAAAAAGGGGAGGAGATGAAAAGACACACATTAGTGCCTAGCTATACCAATATAATCTAAAGAGCGAATGGGAGAGGGGATTTATACAGTATGCTACATGGGTAGATTCTAACATTTCATTTATTTAGAAGAGAAGCAACCTAGAACTAAGGAGAAATTTCCTGACAGTCAGAACAATTAATCAGTGGAAAGACTTGCCTCCAGAAGTTGTGGATTTCCCAATACTGGAAATTTTCAAGAAGAGATTGGATAACCATTTGTCTGAAGTGATATAGGGTATCCTGCCTAAGCAGGGGGTTGGACTAGAAGACCTCCAAGGCCCCTTCCAACTCTGATTCTATTCTATTCTATTCTATTCTATTCTATTCTATTCTATTCTATTCTATTCTATTCTATTCTATTCTATTCTATTCTATTCTATTCTATTCTTAAAACATTTCTATAGCCACACATCTAATATTGAAGTCTCGGTGGCTTCCAATTAACAATTAAAACACCATCAATAATAAAACAACATAATACTATTAAATCTATAAAAATCTATTTAATCTGTTAAACATTCAAAAACTGGGACCAAGGTTAAGCTTCCACATGCAGTCCTTCATTAAATCCTCTCATCCACCTCATATCCTAGCACCTGGGGCAAAAAGTTAGATGCTAACTGCTTTTTAGATGGCTAAAACAGGAGAGGAAGTGCCAAATTTCAAGGGGAGAGGATGCTGTCACATTTGCCAGATCCTATAAATGGCAACACAGGTTGTCCTTGACTCACAACCACAACTGAGCCCAAAATTACTGTAGCTAAGTGAAACAGTTGTTAAGTGAGTTTTGCCCTATTTTATGACTTTTCTTGCCACCGTTGTTAAATGAATCCCTGCAGTTGTTAAGTCAGTAGTGCAGTTGCTAAGTGAATCTGGCTTCCTCGTTGACTTTGCTTGTCAGAAAGTCGCAAAAGGGGTTCACACAACCCCCCCCCCCGAACACTTTAACCGTCATAAACGTGAATCAGTTGCCAGGCATCTGAATTTTGAAGATGTGATCATGGCGATGCTGCAATTGTCGTAAGTATGAAAAATGGTCATAATTCACTATTTTCAGTGCCATTGTAACTTTGAATAGTCACTAAATGAACTGTTGTTAGTCGAGGACTACCTGTTCTTAAGGAACAGAACTAAGAGCATGACCACCCTATCTAATCTGGGATGATGTATAGATAATTTTAGGGGGGAGGTAGATAACCTGGTGCTGTGCCATGTAAAGCCTATGTTGAGTAAACCTGAAGTGACACCCGTCACTTCACCCACCACCGGATTTTCGATCTTCCTGATAGCTTTGAAAGAAGCCCTTGGACAAGAACAAGGACTAACAAGGACTAAGATGACTCTATAAGATATGTGAACTCGGCAATTTTCTGATGAATCACTAACTTTATTCACTTATGCCTCCATGCTTCTTTTCTTCTCCGGAAGCATACTCTTTCCTTTGAATGTCAAAAACATAAACCATAGCAGGGTCATTTATATTACATCGTAGAATACTTAAACATTGAATTGTCTGATTTATTAGAGTGTCATTGACTATCTTTTCCTATAAGTTTCTGGGATTTGCCAAGTCTTTGGAAAAGTTTTTGTTTTAAATGTCACCACCAAGGAACATAAGGTGAACTTTGAGTTCCTCGTTTATCTTGCAGACCCTTTTAATCAATTAGAAAAGTTAAACCTAAAGCTTAAAAGAAATTATTTCATATCGTAGAATGGCACAGTATTTTTTTTTTACTCATTTTCTTCCCAGAGCTGTTTATAATGTACCCAAACATTAATTCTAAACACTGTGACTATATAAGAACTCAAAAGCTTTGCATAATAATGTATTTCAATGTGTTCTTGACTGCATAGGTCAAATAAAATGTATATTTTCTCTTATATAATGTTTATATGTAGCAAACCACTGACCAATAAAGTGGAATTTCATGATTATTTTTATTATTTGTCAAATGTATGAGACACATGGAAGCTACAAGAAACTTCTACTCATAAGTGTAAAGACCCATAAAGGAATTAGATTTGAATTGTTTCATTCTTGGTAATATCAGTCATGATTTTCATTGAATGGGAAACAAAAATAATAGGAGTCTTTTAAGTTAGTTCAATTAAATATATTTCAAATCAGGACTGTGATCAGGACTTTTGATGATAAAGGGTGATCATAGAGATTATTCACTCAGATTTATCCCTTTTCAGATTTTCATCCTCCATACATTATTCTCAAATGAGTTTTCTGAATACACATAGAAGAGTCAAAGGATTGCACCAACCTGGTTAGCCATGCTCCATGTTAAATTGGGTTTGTTACTGCCATTAGCATATATATGAGAGCATTTTAAAAAATGGAATTAGCTACATAGCCTGTAACACAAAATTCACATAAATTCATATATAAAAAGGAAGACTTGAAGTTCGTGTACTTCATGCTTTCATATTCTCAAGTAAGTTGAAGCATTCATAATATTGTTTTCATACATTCATTCATTGGGCAATCACCATCGCCCCAATGTTATATGGATTTAGTTGTATAAATAGAGGCAAATGCCACAATACTTTATTTTGAAGAAATTGATACCCTGGAGATATTTTGTTTGCAGATTGCCTTTTGTAATTAGTTTTGGTGCTGTGTAATTTCCAAAATTAAATCAATTTGCTCTAGAGTTGTCAAAAGATAGCGGATTTTGTTTTATTTAGGATTGTATTTTTATTTTTATTCAACATAGTATTTTGAGTGAAACGGAGTGATAGAATTAGGTGGGATTCTAGTTAGATATTAACTAGAAATTTTTAAGAATGAAAGATAACACCCAGACACATTTTTGAACCATTAAGAAAACTGAGATTTCATATATACTTAATGGTGAGTTAGTCGGTAGCTGTGGGAAACAGTTCTCACAATGCCAGAAGCAAAGAACCTAAAACTAGGTTTATCCACTACTAGAATAAGGAACAGATGGAAACGATTCTTTCCACACAAAAGAAAATGGTGTCAACCCTGTTAAATCCCTCTGGAAAAAAAATGCAACAATTCAAATCTTGAATTTTCTCTAAGTAGGGCTTGCAATTTCATATACAATACCCACTGGAATTCTTTCATAAATACTTCATTAGTTTTTCTACACTAAGATTTTCTCTATAGAAGCAGTGTGTCCTCGAAAGCCTGTTGAACTTACTTACAATCTAGCAATGCTGAGAGAAACTGATAATGGTTGACAATGGTTACTTCTGAATTGTCATATGTACAGTAAGTTACATGGCAACCTCTGTGATTTATTAGGATGAAAAATTATAGATCTCCAGAAATTGGTGGATTCCATTTTACCCTAGACCCACCCGGCATAAGCAAAGCTCAGGTGATGGGAATTGTTGTTTAATAGATTGAAGGGTCACAGATTTCCTATCCCACCCTAGATGGGTAGATGGCATGAGCTTTTCAGGAGAGAAATTCTCAGCAGACACATCTTTAAAGTGTGAAATACAATTATTTTATGGAATTTATTCTAGAGGCTCGTGCTATATATTTTATAAATCAAGCATCAAGATTATTCCAATTATTCCTTGTGCCTGGAAGGAATGGTAGGGTGATTGTGTATGCAAAATGCTACTCAGAGAGTGTGAGTGTGTAATCCTTAACCTAAAGTCAACATTTCACAGGAGTATTGATTTTTTGCTTAACACATCTTCATATTTTGCAATTATTTAAATATGACACTACTGTTATATACGTACAGACTCTGTTAATCATGACATCATGGGTGAAAAACCAGGCAAGCTGAATAGAGCTGAAGGGCAATCCAATCAATCCAAGCTTCTCATTAAAAGGTAAAAGTGTCAATAATCTTTGTCAGGCCTTTTTATCTTGTGGTTTAGCACACTGTGATCCCCAAGGCAACTACTGTTATTGAGATTTTAAAATGATCCTTGATTTCACATCTCCATCAGATTAACTCTTTGGCTACTTGGCTAACATTACTTCTGCCCTATTCAGGAGTGCTGCTGGAATAGCAAAAGATTCACTGTCCCTGAATTAGGAATACAACAAAAAGATGTCACAACTCTTCATCATTTGACAAGTGCTTCAGAGTATGAGAAAATGCAAACACAATAGTTGCTAACCTTGTCTGCAACTCCTTAATAGCAATAGCAATAGTACTTATACACTGCTTCACAGTGCTGTACAGCCTTCTCTAAGCTGTTTACAGAGTCAGCTCATTGCCCCCAACGATCTGGGTTCTCATTTTATTGACCTTGGAATGATGGAAGGCTGAGTCAACATTGAGCCCATCAGGATCGAACTCTTGGTGGTGAGCAGAGTCAGCCTGCAAGATTGTACCACCTTAAAGCAAACCCATTGTTTCTTTGGATTGTGCTGCATTTTGAAAGAAATTTGTCATAAAGTTTATTGCACTAGCTTAACTATGAAATCACCAGAGTGTGGATTAATGTAGAAGAACAACTTTTATTCCTATGGATGTTCTACCTGAAAAAAGAATAAGGAAACTCATTTTTAATTCCCTATGTAGTGAAAATTAGCCATTCCACAAACTGATCACCAATTATCGTTTCTCCTTCAAATCCCAAATTTCAAAGCTTTGAATCACTTGAAATCAAACAAGTCACCTTTGAATCATTTTGGAAAGATGTGTAGGCAGTGAAAAGATCTATCAGACTTATCTTGTGCATTTGGATTCTACAGAGTCTCAAATGTCGCAGTTTTACTTCTATATGTGGAGAAAAGTGAAAGAGATTAGAGTAGTATGGTTGGATGTCTGATAGCCAGACAATGAGCCATGCTAAAAAGCTTTTTTGTCTAGAAAAGTAAATAATAAGCCTGTCAGGGATCCGATCAATGCCCTAATTAAAACATGAATCTCAAGCTGAGGTTCAAAAGAAATCCAGTTATTTATTAGGAATGTCATGTCGGCACATACCAAGTGAAGCCAACTCTGACCTCACTTAATTCACGTCTTGGCTCTGACCCTGTTTCCCCTCCCCTCAAGGTATGTCATCATTCACATTCCCCAACAAAGTAATTTCGTGGATTGTAGAAATCACTCCCTCTGGTCACTGTGGATCTCCATGGAGATGGCCTTGACATTTGCCAACTGGAATGTGCTTTGTTTTGACTGAGGTGAAAACTCCTCAATTCAGCTGTGAGGCTTGATTCCCCATCCCCCTGCCTATGGCAACTCGAGAGCAGGTCGGGAAGGGTTCACGAGTTGACAAAGCCCTTTGATCTTCAGTAATATCTTCATTTTCTCAAGATTTTTAATGATGTATAGAATACTTTCTGCATTGGTTCAAAACAACTACTCAATGGGATTATTTATTTTAACACACTGACTGCAACTTGGTGGGATCAATGATTTCTAAAAACATTGAATTAATTAATACATGGTCTCAGGAAATATGAATTTGAGTCAAATGTGTGTTTCCCTGAGGCCCTGCCATTATCCAGGAGAAAAAAAAACCATGAAGGGAGCTACAAGCTTTTTGAATCTTCCCCATTAAACCTTATGGATTTCTTCCCCCCTCTCCCCATTTTCACATGGCCCAGACAAATTAGTTCCTAGTTGCATCTTGAACTGTAAACTCAAAATGAATCATATCCTCTTTGAATCTCAAATTTCCAGATCAAAGCTGACTTATACCACCCAAACCCATCAGTTGGGCTGATTTTAATTCATTCATAGGAATAACATTTTGAAAATTAACAGGGAGTGTAGTAAGAAAAATGATGCTAAATTTCCACATTTTTCATTATTACAGCAAATCAAAATCTATTAGTTTACTAAAGAAACAGATTTTTTTTAGCTCAGCTGTGAATTTCTTTATTATAGCAAGATTAAAAATAAACGTGGATAGTTTCCTAAAAGTGAAACGCAGCCACCCACGCTTAATGAAGAATTTTTGTTTAGAGAAGGCAAGAAACAATGGAATGTAGTTATAGGAAATCTTATAAAGAGGCTCTCATTTATTAACAGTTCCCGTTATGCAAGAAAACAGCATCTATCAATACATAAGCACTTAACTGCCTTCTTCTAACTGTAAGTATCAATGCCAAATTTGAAAATAAACATGCTGATTTATTAGACCTGCTATAACTGGATAGCATATTATCATAATTATCCACTGTATTTAAACCATTGAAAAGATGTTGAACATTTTCTCTTGCTGCCACTATGGCCACCACTAATTATATTTCTGACTTAGAATCATGAAACGATATATGTAGAGAGCACATTTTAATCTGGAAAAACGTATTGGGGAAATTAATAATTTATCCTTAGCAGTCCTTATGCTTCTCCATTTATGCTTATCAGAACTTTGTAAGGACGCCATGCTTTATTTATGGATATGAAACTCAGACAGGTGATTAGAATTAGATCAGCCCCTAAAGTTAGGCCTGAGAAATAAGCTTGGAGCCTGTGCTGAAAGCATTGTTGTGGTCCATAAAGGTGTTCAGTCTATAACAAAGAAGAGGGGGGTCAACCTATTCTCCAAAACACCTGAAGGCAGGACAAGAAGCAATGGATGGAAACTAATCAAGGAGAAGCTACAACTAAGGAAAAAAATCCTGATAGTTAGAACAATTAATCAGTGGAACAAATTGTCCCCAGAAGTTGTGGGTGCTGTAATACTGGAGGTTTTTAAGAAGAGATTGGACAACCATTTATCTGAAACGGTATAAGCCTTCTGCTTGAGAAGGGAGTTGGACTAGAAGAAGGTCCCTTTCAACTTTATTATTCTGTTCTGTTCTGAAGTAGTTAGTATTCTCTAGAAACAGAAACTCTTTTTCCTAAAATAAACCTGATTAATTCATTTAGAAAATATGGCAATTAGAATTGCCTCTCTAGTTCTGGATGTTTTCTGTTAAATAACCAACATCAGGCATCATCGTGGGTTGAGGATACAACAAATCTAGACTATGTAGTGTAGGATATTAAACAGGGTTTGCAACCCTTCCAGTTGGAGCAGACACTAATTTTGCTAATGACCAGGAGTAATATTTAGGAAGATCCACTCATTCAGTCATAGCTGGATTGGTGGGGTTGGGGGAAAAAAAACTTTGTAGACACATGATCACTGAAGAGATCACAGAACTGAACATATCTACTTCGCTGCTTCCTGTCTGTTAGGAAGCTTATGATCCACTTACAAGTGTGTTCAGGTACCGCTAGCTGGTTTAGCTTAGTTAGAAGAATGTCTGGAATGATGGTGTTGAATGCTGAACTAAAGTCTACAAAGAGGACCCTTGCATAGGTCATTGGAGATTCAAGATGTTGTAGGATGTAGTGCAGAGCCATATTAACAGCATCATCTGTTGATCTATTTGCTTGGTATGCAAATTGCAGGGGGTCTAATAGCGGATCCGTGATGGTTTTCAAGTGGGACAGCACTAGCCTTTCAAAGGTTTTCATAACTACAGATGTTAGAGCAACTGGTTAGGGCCTGGTGGCTTAGCAGACTGATAGCATTGTGATTAACACCAGCTGTCTGCAATTACTGTAAGTTCGAATCTCACCAGGCTCAAAGTGGATTCAGCCTTCCATCCTTTCTAAGGTAGGTAAATTGAGGACCCAGTTTGTGTGGGCAATAGGCTGACTTTGTATAAATATACAAAAGTATGAAGGCTATTGCTTAACGCATTGTAAGCTGCCCTGAGTCTCTGGAGAAGGGCGGCATATAAATAAAAACAAAACAAAACTGGTTTGTAATCATTCAGTTCCTTCAGGAGGAAAGGAAACAATCTTTCCCCCTTTGCCTTAAGAGAGATGCAATTTACCCTGCAGCTGTCTTGGCTGGCAGGGAACTACAATAGGTTCATTTTTTTTTCCAGTGCTAAAGAAATTATAATGAAATTCATATGAGTGAGGTTTGAACTTCTTACATTTTTTCCTGTTCATGAGGCAATTAAGGGGTGCTACAGGTTTGTATCTGTTCTCTCTTTCTTCATCTGACCCAAAATCTGCAGCCTCCCTGGCTTTCCATCTTTTAATTAAATCCCAGGAAAAGTCACATTCTAAAGCTCAAACTCTTAGTGAGGCTGCAGAGAAATAGGGTGATGTGTTGTAGAAAAATACCAATAAAGGAGAATATTTTTAGCTCAGAGTTGAAGTGAGGCAGTGGTGAAATTCAATTTTTTTTTACTACCAGTTGTGTGGGCGTGGCTTGGTGGGCATGGTGTGGCTTGGTGGGTGTGGCTTGGTGGGCATGGCAGGGGAAGGATACTACAAAATCTCCATTCCCACCCCACTCTGGGACCAGCCAGAGGTGGTATTTGCCGGTTCTCCGAACTACTCAAAATTTCCGCTACCGGTTTTCCAGAACCTGTCAGAACCTGCTGGATTTCACCCCTGAAGTGAGGGGTCCTTGGTGCTCTCTTAGTTTAGTTGTTTTCTTGCAGACATTTCATTACCCAAACCAGGTAACTTAATCAGTGCACTGTTGATGTTAGCTACTTTGGGAAATGAAATGTCTTCAAGAAAACAACCAAGCTCAGGGAGCACCAAAGACCCCTAACAGAAAAGTGAATGAGCCAAGCGCTCCTGAAACAACCTCAAAAAAGAATACTGAGAATGGAATAGAAAAACAAATACTTTTTCATAGAGGAAGTGACTTTAGGGAAAATTGGACAAAGAATCTTGACACTTTATAATCCAAGAAGAAAGAAGAGAAACTCTATGGCCGTGAGAAGTTTTTTATTCATCAGCCCTAAGATTCTATGGACCACATTTCAATAGCTTTTCTAACATTAGCAATTCTGAACCAATGTTACCCAAAGCTCAGCCGTAGCATGGTTTTAAAAGATCCTACAAGATTTTTCTAGCAGCAACTGTTGTATATAACATATAACAAAGAAAAGTAGAAGAGATGAAATAGATGGTGGGCGGGTGGGCGGGTGGGCGGACGGATGGACAGAAAGACGGACAGACAGACAGACAGACAGACAGACAGAGACTGTAGTCCAATCAAATGAATAAAATTGACTTTGAATCTTATTCCAAGTAAACACAATCATGCTCCATTCTCTAACAAGATACAACGCTCATATGAAAAGGGTCAATCTATTTTTCTTGATTTGCTTGTATGATGCATTACAAATTTTCATTTCAGGACTAAAAGGCTAATAAAGAATATGATTTGTTTTTATTAGTCTTTAGTCAGCATTCTGTCTCTGGCAAAGCTAAGCAGATGAATACTTTTAAGTGTGGCATTTAGATTAATGTTATCCTATAAATTGCCTATATTACGTGATTTCTGAGGCTGATCTTTAGCAGAAATCAACAGAAAGAGAAGACTATTTCATATGTAGATACCAGACATTATTGAGAAAATGTTGTCTTGACACTGAGCCAACATATCTAAAGAAAACAGGGTAGACAAGCAAATAAATGCACAAAAGTATTAAAGCCTCCAAGGTGGCAATTCAATAGAAAAGTGCAAAAATTGTGCAAGTACCCGGTAGAAGAATCTTGTACTACAGCATCAAAACTGTGGCATAAAAGGCTTTGAGAAGACCTTTTGGTAGATACAAGGAATATCATCATGCCATTTGGGACTAATTAAAATTAATCTTCCATATATTCTTCCCTACCTCTGTGCATTCCTATTTTCGGAAACAGCTGTTTCCAACTTCACTCATGTCCCTTGGAAATGGGACTGTTTGCTGGGTGGCAGGTTTCAGCTAACTTTGTTTTCAAGCAGCATAGGCTTAATCTTAGTTAGTTAAAAGACCTTTATATTTCAAAGTTCTTTAGTGAAACTCATATCTTTAGCAATATTTTTTTTAGCCCAACATTTATCTCCCTTTCTTTCCAGCTTATGGTTTAACTGTCTCATTCCAGCCCATTTTTTGTCATTCTTCAACCATCCCTTATGAATTTCCTGGCTATGGATTATGCTACTTCCATATTCTATGTAGGAAACTGATTTTAAATGACAGAAACAGTCACATATATTTCTTTCTTTCCTCTTCTTTCTTTTATTTTTCTTTTTTTTTTAGAAATCCCTACCGTAAATAATCTTTGCATTACTTTCTGAAATGCTGACATTGACAAAAGTGTGAAGAGCTTACAGGCATTTTTCCCTGTTAACCATAAATATGTAAGCATTACATTTCTAAACATTACATTTTCGTTGAATGCTTAACTCATACACCAAACAATGTTACGGGAAAATCTTGTAGTAATAAAAAAGTAGCCAAAAGATTTGAGAAAGATGCTCATTTTCCTTCTTGCCTCTGGCCGACAGGAACAGGTCAAAACTTAACCACAGAGAATACAACCTTACCATTGTGAATTGCTTTTCTCTAACAAGAAATTGTCATTTTCACATGGATTCCATATTTTAAAGAAAACAGTTGAGGATATGTTGTTTTTATCATAATGACATTCCTATTTATTTTGTGCTTACACAGCAATGTGCAACATTGGTGTAGCATGACGAACAATAACATTTTCCCATTAAAACAAGGAAACCAAAATCAAAAAGAGATCCTTCTATGAAAAATGACCATGCATAATAATTTTGACTGCCTGTAAGAATGCCTTTGGCCCATATAGGCAGACGCTGTAGTGCTACTGCAGTTAAATGTCTCTTTGACCTAAAGGACATTTGGCATGAATGACGAGCTGTTCGAAATTCAACATATGTCCAATTTCAATATCGCTTCGTGCTTAAGAGCAAGAAATATTTAACATACCACAAAAGGCAGACAATGCTATTAAAGCATCTGTGTATTAGATCCAATACAAGGGAGATTTGTCATGAAAGGCAGATTTTATTCCTTTGAGTTGGTTCTAGCACATGTCCCAAGTGAATATGTACAGTTTGGAAAACATGCATAGCATATTCAAATCCTAAACTGAAGGTAAAGCTGAAGTTTTGTCAGAACAGGCAAATAATTCCTGGTAACTTCCTTGGGCTCAATTATATATTTGTTAAACAAGATTTATGAGACAATTGCATCATTATCTCTCTGCCATGTAGTATCCTGTTTATGGCTTAACTTTCTCCCTGTTTGAAGCTTCTCTGGGACTCTCCCGCACATTCTTTTTAAAATAAATTTCAGAGTGTCAGAATCACTGCTTCAACAACAGTCGAACAGCATCTGCCAAAAGGATAACTGACATTTTTGTTGCCATAGAAACTAGTCATATTACTTGGGCTTGCCTAGCTCCATGTTTATCATGCATTTTAGCCAGCAACGGAGTATATTCCCCTTTTATTTCACAAGGAATTATATTAAAACATAATTTGATTTTAGAGTATTTTCCAATCTCCTGCAAAGAGGATCACTGAATGTTAAAATACATGCAAAGAAAAGTGCAAAGTGTTGATAAAATTGCTATATAGTTTATATGCATTCAAACCTTAAAAAGAAAAGAAGGAAAATTGGATAATACAAACCCTTCTTTTTCCCCCTCTCAGATATTTGATATGCTATTAACCAACATAAAAGCATTGCTATATTTCAGCAAATCTGGCTTTTTCATACTGAAGTTTAAAACCAAGATAGTTTTATGAATAATTGACACCAATTATTCATTGGTGAATGAATACGAGCAAGCAAGTAAATAAAAAGAGAGCTATCTTTTGGAGTGGGGTGGCTATACTAAATCTAATTAATAATAATGAAATTATTATATGCTTATGGTGAAAAATCAGTGGGAGCTTACAATTGAAAAAGTAGTTGAAAATGAGCATGTTAAATATTGGGATTTTCAAATATAAACTGATATAAATCTTGCTTCATTAACACACCAGATTTAACTCTGGTTGAAAAGGAGAAAGTGTGGATAACTGATGTGGCAATGTTAGAAGATAATAGAATAGAAGACAAAGAACTGGAGAAGATCACAAAGTATGAAGATCTGAAACTCAAAGTTGAAAGGTTATGGCATAAACCAGCTGTGCTGGTCCCAGTGGTTATGGGCACACTGGGTGTCAAACCAAAAATTGTTGGATGGCACTTAGGAAATCTGTGCATTGACAAAATTTCCACCTAAAAAAAGGTTGCACTACTTGGATTCAACATTTACTGTGGCAATGCATTATGGCATGCTAAATTCTTGAGAAGAACTTGTGGCATACAAAGGCTAATATTAACTAAGGAACTGGTAGCTGTGATTTCACTTGGCTGTGCAAATAATAATAATAATAATAATAATAATAATAATAATAATAATAATAATAATAATAATAATAATAATAATAATAAACAACAACAACAACAACACAAAAGAATTCAGCCAAGACATTGGAATGCAGTTTGGAATTGACAAATGTGCAACAATAGCAACCAAAGCAGGCAAAATCATAGAAGAGGATGGAATAGAACTAGAGAATGAAGAAATGATAAAGGCAGTAAAATCAGAAGAAGGCTACAAGTACTTGGGGATTTTAGAAGCCTCTGACTTAATGCATAATAAAGTCAAGGAATTAATTTCAGCCAAGTACATTCGGCGAATTCGTAAGATATTAATGTCCAAATTGAGTGGAGGAAACATCATAAAAGCCATAAATACCTGGGCTATACCTGTGATTAGATACTTTGCAGGAATAATTGACTGGACCCAGATGGAGTTAGACAATTTGGACAGAAAAACAAGGAAGCTTATGACAATGAATCATGCCTTGCACCCTAAAAGTGATGTTGACCGATTATATTTACCAAGAGCAGAGGGTGGTCGAGGACTCCTACAAGTAAAGCAGACTGTGGAAGAAGAAAAATGCAGCTTGAATGATTACATCCAGAAAAGTGAAGAACCAATGATTAAGGAAGTAAATAAAGAAGGCCTTTTAAAGACAACTAAAACAAAAGCAGAATATAAGAAAGAAGTAATTGAGCAGCGAGCTGAAAATTGGAAACACAAAGCTCTGCATGGCCAATACTTGAAAAGTATTGAAGGCAAAGCTGACCAGAAACTAACTTGGAACTGGTTAAGATCAGGAGTACTGAAAAAAGAAACAGAAAGCTTTATTTTGGCAGCTCAAGAACAAGCCCTAGCCACAAACTGCATGAAGGCAAAAATTCAACATGTTACCACCAACAGCAAATGCCGCCTCTGCAATGAGAAAGATGAGACAGTCGACCACCTGATCAGTGGGTGCAGCAAAATTTCACAAACTGACTACCTACAACGCCATGACCGTGTTGCTAAGATCATTCACTGGAAATTGTGCCAGAAGTTTGGATTTGAGTACAGCAAAAACCACTGGGAACATCAGGTCGAGAAAGTTTTAGAGAATGAGAAACTCAAGATCTTGTGGGACTTTAGGATTCAGACTGACAGGCACTTGGTCCACAACACACCTGACATAACAATAATTGAAAAGAAAAAAGTATGGTTCATTGACATTGCAATACCTGGTGATGCACGGATTGAAGATAAGCAGCAAGAAAAAATCACAAAGTACCGGGATTTGCAAATTGAAGTTGAGCGACTATGGAAAAAGAAATCGTGTGTTGTCCCGATTGTAATTGGAGCCCTTGGAGCAATACCCAAAGGGCTACCCTGCTATTTAGAAATTCTAAATTTGCCGGACTTGAACATTTTGACTCTACAAAAAACCACCTTACTCGGAACAGCTTACATCCTCCGACGATACCTTAACAGTTCCTAGGTCCTTGGTTAGGACTCGAGCTGCTGAGCTATTAATCAGCCTCAAAGGCTGTGAATCTCACTAAAGATTAAATTATTATTATTATTATTATTATTATTATTATTATTATTATTATTATTATTATTATTATTATTATTATAGGAATGCATACAATTGAGATAAATTTCAGCTCTAGAATCAAAGTGGGTTGATTCATGGATGTCAAAACTGAAGGAGGGCTCCAATGAGGTCACTCAAATTGAAATCGGAACGCTTCCAAAGCTTTATTGGCAATGTAGAGTTCACAAGGATATGTAGACATAGGACATATTCACATTGCCAGGTTAACCAACACAAGTACCGGCCACACTATATTTTTGGAGAGCAGGAATAGACAACAATGTCCTCTCCTAGTCCTCTAGTCCTCCGCAAATGTTACCTTCCCTTAAATTTTCATGCACTTCCTTTAAAGCAATCTTTTCTGGTATGTGCCAGTTTTCAAGTTAGAGACAGCCCTGAGACTTTGAAGGGCAGAAAGGAAATAAATCGTCTGCTCTTCCAGAACAAGGGAGCAAATATGAAATAATTACTGTCAAGTGGCAGCAACTCAAGTGGGATTATATCTGCTAATGGGAAATACGATGGATCGGTTTTAAATTAGTATTTTATGGGGAAAATGTTTGTTTGCTTAATTTGCATAGCCTGATAGGCAAACCAAAGAGCAATTATACCTGGAAAAATATTTAAAAGATGAGTATTGGAGCAGGCTGTACAGACTTCAGAAATAATTCAGAAGCCTCAGGCCTTGTATAAGCGTGATTGTGCCCCACTGCTATTCTGACAGGAGCTGGAAAAAAGATGAAGTGGTTTTTATGAGTAACAGTGAGAAATCACATTTATATAAGTACTAAAGCACTTCTTGCATATCATTTACCAAACACGCAGAACTCAACAGCATTCAGAGGTAAAAATGGCTCCACAGCTCCATATTCATCAGCAAAGTGTACTTGGAAATTATGTATTACATTAAGAACAACTGTTCCTTAAATTATGCCTATTGAGCAGACTTTTAGCCAAAGATTTCTAAATTAATTGAATTAAAACATATTTGCATTTTCATTAGGACTACTTAAATAAAAATCAGGAACAAGAAGCAATAGTGTGTGGACATAGTGAAAATAACAATGCTTGGCAATGGTAGATATGGAAAATTTGGCTATTCGATCTAGATAGCAAACAACTGGATGACCAACACTTAGCATCAAAGTGGTACAAAACCCGCTAATTCTTTGCTGACTTCTAATGATTTTTGTAGCCCATGTATAGGAGCCCTAATGAAGACATGTAGTAAATTATGTTAATATAAGCTACATTTAATTGGATTTCTTTTCCTTTTATCCTCTGCCTCCCATTCCTTTTACTTATTACTTATTCTTTTCTCTGCTTTGCATAACGTTTCTTACCCTAAAACAGAATAGTTGATGAGTTTGTATGTATATTCTACCGAAACCAGTCAACTTGTAAAAATGGGAAATAGAAGAGAAGCCAAGATTGAAAAATTCAATATAAACTATTTGAACATCATGTTGTTTTTAAAAAGAGCATAATAATAGATTGCAACCTATTCCTATATACTAAAATGTTTTACAAAATTCTAAATGAGCATGTTTCCTCTCCTGTCCATTATTATATTATATGCTGCTTGATTAGGCTTGGGGGGAAAAGAATTGTGTGTGTGTGTGTGTGTGTGTGTGTGTGTACATGTGTGTGTATGTTGAAGCAGCTTCTTGCCATCCAAACCAATGGCCCTAGAAAAGTTGGCAAGCTCCACCATCCTGAGATTATAGAAAATCACTTTCCAAACAGTAGCGAGTGATACAAAAAAACCCACCCTTTTTAACAATGCAAGTTTCAGCCAAAGCTACATTTTGCTCTGAATTTCCTGAGTTTAAGCAAGTTAATTTAGCATGCCCCGTTGCATCAGTCTGTTGAGTTATGTTATGTAGCAAGCTGTCGCCCTGTAGAAAGCATGACGTATCATCCCAGTGAGGCATGAAATTAGAAAGATGTGCCTTGCTGGGTGAACCCTGGATCAATTGAACCTGATTTCCAGTCAAACTATACTTTGGTTTCTTTTCAAAGCAGAGAAAAAGAAATGAAAAGAAACCTTCACAGTCAACGAATCCCAAAGTACCGTACCCTTTTCATTCATTCTGGCTAGTTATGATACATCCATCTGAATAACTGATGCTTTGGAGGATTCACAAATGAACTAAAAATTTTATTAGGACAACTAATTATTCCTCCAACATTACTCCCAGAAATTAATAACTATGATTTCTTGAGGAAAGGCACAAGATTTAAATTAATTGCAATCTGCTAATGAGCAAAGATTGTAAAGTCAACTCATAAGACCCAGGGACACTGCTGTCCCTGTCACTAGAAGTTGGCCTCTGTAGCAAGGAGCCTCTTAAATATATGAAACTTCTGAAAACACTGAGTGCAGATTTTTGAGCAGTCTAGAAAACATGGAGAGCCTGCATGGTTAGAGGGGTGCTCCACTGAATACCATCACAGGGATCATGCAGGGATCATGGATAGGATGCCTGAAAGGGGAAGCCAAGCAATTATGCTTCTTCCCTTCCCATCCATTTGACACCTAAAGATGCTTTAGTTTTCTTTTAAAATACTCATTTGTTCAATTGAGAACAAATTGCATGTGGCATTCACCCCAAAGTTGTGGATAGGGAAATGGGGTGTCTGAATTTTCTTAATCCCCCGTTTTCAGAATTTCCATTGTTTGGCCTAACTGGAGCTGTACCCCTACTGATGGAACTGGTACATGATTGGGTCTTCCTAGATTTTCATTTCCTAGGGGAAAAAAACAGGTAGCATGTTAGGAAATGTAACGGTATGTGGGAATGGCCTTGGGAGACAGGAGGAAGAGGCACAGTTAAGGGAATGGTTGTAGAATTGGCAGCTTAGACTGCAGAAGGAATGCAGGTATGGCAAACAGCTCAAAAGGGACACAACACCCAGCCAGTTTCTTGGGTTGTACAGGCAAAGAGGGAGAGATGTACTTTCAGGTTTGCAAAGTTATTTTTAGTGTAACCTTACAGTAAAGTAGAATTAGTTCATCTGGGCATGCTTCCTATCTTGTACTTTTTCATCCTATGTACCAGTTTTATCCATTCTTGGATTGAGAGTCACTGCTCACTGCAAATGTTACCCTAACACTTTCCTGCAACTGACTATCTGAAGAGTTATCTGAAGAGTTTGGAAGCTGCCAGTGGCCAAAATGTAATGGAGTAAGTCATTATAAGTGTACCATGATATTAAAAAATCTGTATTAATTATCAGTGGATGTGTGTGTAGTTTAAGGTACTGGAGATAACCTGTAACACCCTCCATGGAACAGAGCTTGGATATTTCTCTCTCTGTGTAATTGTCTTTGCCTATTCTAGATGGTAAGATAAGGTGGACATGCTTGGAGTCTGATGAGGGGAGCTCATCACTGTTGACAGGGTAAGAATACGATATCCCTATACCATTTGTCTCTTGGTTCCTGTATTTTTGCTTAGTATTAAAAATTTAATTGGCATAGTTTTAAAATGTTAACTGCTTTTCTATTTACATTTTTATGATCTGTAAGTTGCCCAGAGCTGCCTTACTGGGATATAAATTTAAATAAATAAATAAATAAATAAATAAATAAATAAATAAATATAAACAAACAAACAAACAAACAAACATTGCCATTTCAAGGGTCATGAGAGTCATGTTGCGAAGGTTGTTGAGAGTGTGGTAGCACAACAGCTTCCCCGGTACCTGGATGAAACTGTCTATCTAGACCCGCTCCAGTCCGGCTTCCGACCTGGGCACAGCACGGAAACGGCATTGGTCGCGTTGGTGGATGATCTCTGGAGGGCTCGGGATAGGGGTTGCTCCTCTATCCTGGTCCTGTTAGACCTCTCAGCGGCTTTTGATACCATCGACCATGGTATCATGTTGCACCGGTTGGTGGGGTTGGGGGTGGGGGGCACCGTTCTGCGGTGGTTCTCCTCCTACCTCTCTGACCGGTCGCAATCTGTGTTGACGGGGGGGCAGCGGTCGACCCCGAGGCACCTTGCTTGTGGGGTGCCACAAGGGTCGGTTCTCTCGCCCCTTCTGTTCAACATTTATGTAAAGCCACTGGGTGAGATCATCCGTGGCTTCGGGGTGGAGTTCCATCAGTACGCTGATGACACCCAGCTGTACATCTCCACCCCAGGCCACCCCAACGATGCCCTTGAAGTGATGTCCCAGTGCCTGGAGGTCGTGCGGGCCTGGATGGGGAGAAACAGGCTCCAACTCAACCCCTCCAAGACCGAGTGGCTGTGGCTTCCAGCGTCCCGATATAGCCAGCTGACGCCATCGCTGGCTATTGGGGGCGAATCACTCGCCCCCACGGAGAGGGCTCGCAACTTGGGCGTCCTCCTGGACGCACGGCTGTCTTTAGAAGACCATTTGACGGCCGTGGCCAGGGGGGCTTTTTATCAGGTTCGCCTGATACGCCAGTTGCGCCCCTTTCTAGATCGGGACTCTCTACGCACAGTCACTCAGGCACTAGTCACTTCCCGCCTGGACTACTGCAACGCTCTCTACATGGGGCTCCCCCTGGGGTGCACCCGGAGGCTCCAGCTGGTCCAGAATGCGGCCGCGCGGGGGATTATGGGGGCGACGAGGCGCTCCCATGTGACACCTCTCCTGCGCGAGCTGCACTGGCTCCCGGTAGTCTTCCGGGTGCGCTTCAAGGTGTTGGTGACCACCTTTAAAGCGCTCCATGGCTTAGGGCCAGGGTACTTACGAGACCGCCTACTGCCACCAATAGCCTCCCACCGGCCAGTACGCTCGCACAGAGTGGGCCTCCTCAGGGTGCCGTCCGCCAGACAATGTCGGCTGACGACCCCCAGGGGCCCACCCTCTGGAATAACCTTCCCCCGGAGTTATGTATAATAACAGACCTCCGGATTTTTCGTCGGGCCCTGAAAACTTATTTATTTCAACTAGCTGGGCTGGCTTGAGCTAAATTTTAAATTGGTTTTAAATTGGGTTGTTTTAATTTACGGCCAGAATATCTAATTATTTTAATACTGTTTTTTAAATTTTGTATGCTTTGTTTTTACTTAGGCTGTGCACCGCCCTGAGTCCTATTTGGAGAAGGGCGGTATAGAAATTTAAACAAATAAAATAAATAAAATAAAATGCCCTCTATGTCACAATTCCTGTCATTTAGAACTGCATCTCCTGTGAGATCTGGATGACACTTTAGAAAGACCTTTCTTTTCCTACAGGAATTGGACCAGAATATCATGGGAACACACAAATTATGTCCAATTAGGATCTATTTTCACCTGCAAGGGGCTTTATTAGCATGGTTGTGTTTTTTTTAAAAAAAGAAATAAACTGCTCTCTTGGTGAGTTGGCAATTTTTGAAAATGAAAAAAAAAAAATTTCCATAGAAGGTGCAGGAATTCTCCAACTGTTTCTCAAGAGTAAGTCTTCATCTTAGAATTATCAATAGCATTGTTGCTGAAAAAAAAGAAAAAGTCCAGTGAGAACAATTTGTGGCTGAAATCTTTCCTTGAGATTTAATGGGAGTAGGAGAAGAGAATGTCTATGGAGATTCTCAGTCATCCAGGTCATGGTTGTCCCAAAGGTGCTTTTTCAAGAGGCAACTAGACTTTCTGGTTTTTCTTTGAAGATGTTTTGCTTCTCATCCAAGAAGCTTCTATCCAAGAAGATATGAGAACAGAAGCTCTTCTGCATACTGCTACAGAAATGAATGGAGAAGGGAAGACATAATATTCTGACATATTCCTTCCCCATTTTCCCACTAAATAACTGCAGGAACACCATAGTACTTTCTGACAATGCCTCAAAAACTCCTTTCTCCCATGAAAGGATTGCTACAGCAAATACAATTTGAACAAATCAAATTACTTCTAAAACAAATGTAAGGTAATGTTTCTGGCTGCCATCAATTCAAACTGGATATATCATTGCCGACAAACATTTGGGAAGGGAGAAAGGGGAAAACTTTTCATTGCTGTATTTGGTTAAAAGATGAGGAAAGTAAGACTAGGCGACATATGGGAACTGACATTACCTCACAGAAATGCACATATTAAAATATTGCCTTCCTAGGCCTTGACTGTTTCTTAATAGGGAAGATAGCTATTACATGATGGTGATTTTCTAATACATGTAGTGAGAGAAAAATAAAACTTCACTAATTGTGGTTAAAAAAAAACTCTGAGGAAATTAGTCCTTAAATTCTAGTTGCATAATCCTACACAAACATATTCAAAAGCCTAATTGTGACCAATTGAGTTGAAGATATATCATTTTATCTAATCCTTCTTTGACAATTGGGAGAAGGTTGATTGGACTGCATGGATTGTAGAACAATCTAAATCAATGAAATATGCAGGGACTCATTAATATCTATTCAGGTTATGAATCAGAAGTGTTTAGATGGTTGAAAAATAAATAGCCCAAAAAAAAAAAGAAAAGAAAAGAAAAGAAAAGAAAAAAGAAAAAAGAAAAAAAAGAAAAATCCATATAAGGACCATTAAGTATAATGAACTTGGTGCAACAAGATTATGTATACCTTTGCCATTCACAAAACCCAAGCATCAAATAAAATGTTTCATTCCAATAATTTAAGATACAAAAAATTAATATCTATTGCACTGAGTGGGAGACTTTAAAAGAAATTAATGAAATTAAATTTCAAACAACCTATATTTAGCCTTCCAGTGACATAAATGTCATTCAGTTGCTATTGCCTTTTTCATTTCTTTGCATTTACAAAGTAGAACTGACATTAAGTTTAGTTAATTCCATATATGTGTGTGTGTGCCTTTAGTTTCTTCAATCTGCTTTTACAATTCCATGCTAATAAATGTATATTTGAGGATTTAGAGTGAATTACTGGGCAGAGCTTGACTTCCGACTAGGAATCTTATTAAAGCATTGCCCCAGGGAAGGGTTTTCAATGCAGCATAAATTATCGTGTCAGCTTTCAGAGACAGCATAGTATTTGGCTTCCTCTTTTTTTAGCCTTTTTTCCTCTTAACTTTAAAATGACACAACGTGCAAGCAGCCTGATGGGAAGGAGAGAGAACCCACAAAAATGAGCAAAATTAGTAACCTTCAGAGGAAACGGAAGAAATTGCTTTGAGGCTATGCTACAGGTATCCACACCAAGACTGGATAAAGAAAACTGCCCCGAAAGAAGCACAAAACTTAAAATTCGGAAAAGCCAACAAATGATTTGGACTATCGTCATTAAGTATAACCTGGTGAAACCCATGAGAACGTTGTTCCTGAATACTCCATCTCAACTGCCTTTCATTTTAAGAAGAAAAAGTTGAGTTGCACACAAAATGCATGAAATTTCAAGGTGATGCCTATCTTCCATATGAGGTTCCATGCTAACTTCTGCATTTTGGGACCAATACTGCCCCAGAAACATCCCATGGTTCTTTTAGTATTCTGAATTTACTGTGCTAGTACATCTGAATAGTACATTAGTTTTCTAATGCCAGACTTTGAACAGGACCAGACACCTGCAATGGATAAGAAATGGCCACAGCCTTTATTAGAACCAATCGAAGTGTCACACAGTGCTGAAGACATCTTAAGAGTTCTCCAGCTCCTTTAATCAGGCCTGATGTAAATGAAACAAGAGAAGGGAAGAAAAAGCTGAAGCCACAAAATCAATTAAATCTATTGAGACATATTCCCATTAGGATTAGCCTCCACAATACTCTGGAATTCAGGCCAAATGGCCATCCTGGTTCATGTATCATTATGCAGAATGCAATGGGGTTAATGCATCCATAATGTAGCTTTAGACTTTCTGTTATTGATTTACTGTAACCCATCAAATCACCTTAAGTATTCATTGTTTATATAAGAGATGAAAGAATTAATGGGTTTCAGGCATTCTGCTTTTAAGGAATCTTCTCCTTGAACCTTGAAGCAATGCAAAAAGTTCATATATTTAGGTGAATGGCTAATAAGATGTATCAGATGTTTTCCTAGATTTTATTTATTTATTTGGCAGTATTTATATGCCGCCCTTCTCCCAAAGGTCTCAGGGCGGCGAACACAGGTTAAAAACATACAATGATAATATAATAAAATCCCATTAAAACCAAATTAAAATTAATAAATAATAAAACCCAAGAATCAGCATCAGCCCATTCGTTGGAATAACCAAGTCTTCAGGCCTTGGCGGAAGGAGCGGAGATCCAGGGCTGTCCGAAGCTCGGTGGGTAGTTCGTTCCAAAGGGTAGGGGTGCCCACAGAGCAGGAGATGGTCCTTCAAGTACACCGGGCCTAAGCCATGTAGGGCTTTATAGGTCAATACCAGCACCCTGAAGTGAATCCGGTGGACCAAGAATTCATCTCATATTGGATTCTCCCACTGCTATACATCCCAAGAATACATAGGGGTGAACAAGGCCTTTCAAGAAAGTCACACTATCATTACTGTTCCTTTTTTTGAAAATATTTAAGGATATTTTAAACCAATACACTTTGATTTGGTAAAGATACTATTCTGAATTTTAAAAGGCACTAATTGTATACTTTCAGATTCGTCCTCAGCATAAGGTGTAGAAAGAGTTCATAAAAACGTGGTCTTTAAATACACCTCTGCTATGTTTTCTAATAGAGTGCTAATTAGAAAAAAAAAGGAACTAATGCATAATGAAAATAATGTATTCAATGTTTTTTCAAACTCTTTTTCCATTTATAAATTGTCTACCAATAGCTCACAGGCATTATTGCTTCCTCACTTAGCTCATGTGAGTAAATCATGGCTTGTTGAATCAACTGAGGCAGTTAATTATGAATCCCAAGGAGTCAGGCGGTGTCACCTAAACAGATCATACATTATGAAAGCATAACTCAGTGAATCTAGTTCTCGTTTCTTGACAACATTCTTTTTATGCAACATTTTCTATTGTTGGCTTACCTTTTCCCATTATTAGGTACATGACTCTGTTGTAAAATATTAATAAGGGGGGGGGGAACCATCCATTGTGGTAGACATTTCATTTTGGCTGTTTGTTTGAGAGATGGTGTAGATATTTTTTCCCCTCAGTCTAACAATGCAAAAATAAATTAAGAATTACCAGAGACAAAGACTAAAATTGGGTATCTATGTCAGCGGAGAGAGATCATACAGCCTTACAAAGCTTAGACAGATCAGGAAGTGGATTAGGTTATAATAGAGCAATTGAAAATGTAAGGTATCTCACATTTGGAGTCAAAAGTTCTGGAAGAACTCGTGACATGATAAATATGATACAACAAGGGGCAAAGAGTAGAAGTCAATATATAAAAATTAATAGCCCATTCAGGTAATATATAATGGATTTTTATCCAGGGAACAGAGAAGATAGCTCTATTTTATTTTTACATACAATATTGGGAAAACAGTATGTGAACAAAAGAGAGAGTTTTTTTAAAAAAGTGAAAAAGGCCAAATATCATCTCAAACAGCATCTTCCAGCTTGGACTGGACCAGTGGTGAAATCCAAATTTTTTTACTACAGGTTCTGTGGGCGGGGCTTGGTGGACGTGGACGAAGGATACTGCAAAATCTCCATTCCCTCCCCACTCCTGGGGGAAAGATATTGCAAAATCTCCATTCCCCATCCCCATTCTCTGGGGCCAGCCAGAGGTGGTATTTGCTGGTTCCCCAAACTACTCAAAATTTCCGCTACTGGTTCTCCGAACTGATCAAAATTTCCGCTACCGGTTTTCCAGAACCTATCAGAACCTGCTGGATTTTACCCCTGGACTGGAGTAAATTTGAACTGGCCAATGCAATACCAAACAAATTCAAATGCAAGTGATGATGTAATATGATATAATCAACTGAAACTTAACCCAAAGCAATAAGGAAATTTCTTTAGCATAGTAATAGTATGCAATAGTAAAGAGATTCATGTCTATTATTTTCATTAGGAATGAAAAATAACCCCTCCATCCTCAACACTTTAGTTTAAGCAGGAATACTTAATGTAATACCTTGTATTTATTTTACTATCTAATTACCACTTCTCGCTATGCACCTATGCCGACATGGACAAGCTTCTTAAAGGTATCACAAAAGAACTCCATACTTTGTCTCTGTTTGAAGAGACTTCTACTTCTTCATTTGTATCAAACTGACAGCTATGAAGATATACAATTGTAAGAAAACATTGAAATTTCATGGTGCAAAGCCATGTTTGGGAGTTGCCAACATTTCCCCCTTATGTTTAATTATTCTTTCAAAGTTTTGAGTGTTGCAATGTATTTAATAGTAATCTCAAGTGCAAAGAAATCTATATGAAAACCACTATCTTAATCTACACACACACCCAAAAATCCTGTAATCATGACTCTTTTTTGCCAAAGACTAGGATGATGATGACGACGATGATGATGATTGAGTGTTTGCAATGACCTGCCATAAACTGTTGCTTGATTTCGAAGTTAGAATGATGATTCCTCAAAAAATTCTCATAATCCCCAGCTTTCACACATATGTAATCCTTACTATCATCATAAAACTTGAAGTCTAATCCATTTTAAAAAGTGTTGCTGTATTTTTTTTAAAAAAAATATGCTTATATTTTGTTTGTATACTGTGTATGCTCATAGTATCATACAGTATATTCGGTATTTAAAGTGTAGAATAGCATCTGATTGCCTAGATTACTGAAAATGCCATCATAGAAGAAATAGTACTTTTAAAAAGAAGAAAATTAAGGCTAGAAATGGAAAACCATTATACAGATGCACAATTTTATCACTGTTTGAGGAAACTATATTCAATAAAAATGTAATAAAGCTACTCAATTAGCAGAATCCTTGAGATTTGAAAGTACAAGTTCTCAACAGAACCAATATCTATGGAGATTCTCAATCATCCATGTCATGGTTGTCCCAAAGGTGCTTTTTTCGAGGCAACTGGACTTTCTTTGTTTCTCCTTGAAGATGTTTCACTTCTCATCCAAGAAGTTTCTTGGATGAGAAGTGAATCCTTTCATTCCCCTCCATTCAATCAGAACTGAAGAAGCTTCTGGGATGAGAAGTGAAAGGTCTTCAAGGAAAAACAAAGTCTAGTTGCCTGTTGAAAAAAGCACCTTTGGGCCAACAGAACCAATATTGTTGTAAGGCAAAATTCTCTATAGACTATTATTTAAATAATAATCAGATCTGCTAACTCCAGACTGCTTTTATTCAGGACTGATGTTCAAAGTTTACCACAAAGATATAAGATTGTTCAACACTTGTTTTTATATTAGAATGTTTGTGAACTGGCATTCATTATCTTTATAATCAATAATTGATATAAAGATTATAGTATTCCCAATATATTATTAATTTATTATGGCTCATTACTTTAAAATACTTAAACCTTGCAAGTCCTTAAAAACAAATATGGCAGCTATTAGCAAGGCCTTCAACAATAGAATTGTACCCACAGGCATCATAAAGAAAGGAATCCTTGGGAAGATTAAATCATTGTATACAGCTCCACAGGAGAGCATTAACAAATACATTATGATTATGGTTTAGCATTATTTGGGTTTTCCATTCCACTTTTGTCAGATCTGTCAACTACTGTGCTCTTTGGTGGTTAGATGATTCAGTTCTATTGGATTACAGCTCTAAATCCATTCAGTTACAATTTTACACTCTCACCAAACAGAGTTCCAATCCCCTAGGAGATTAGGAGGTAAGAAATCTGGAATAAGTGAGAAAACTGATTTTCAGATACAGAAATATATACACATCATGAGAAGAGAAATATATCCATTGGAAAGTTACAGGTAATAAGGCCCTAGGAGTGGGCTTGCTGGCCTCACTGAACTAAAGTTTTAAACTAACATAATTGTAAAATGTACCAGACATATTTCTAATATGCTGAATTGTGTGCTGGATTTTCTGCAAAGTATGTGGTTTTGAGATATATTTGGAATCAGAACATTGAAACTGTGAGAAATAGGGAACTGAAAGTAGCCAATGGATAGAGGTTTGAGATGTGCGTGGGTGTTTGCAGACAGTGATAGTCAGTAAGAATGCAAGAAGGAACAGGAAAGTGAAACTATAGAATGCGTATGTCAGTAAAAAAGAAAGTATAAGAAATGTGGCTTGAGATGAGAATGGTGTCCTTTGCCTGATAGCAGTCCTTGTAGGGCTTGCTATGTGACATTGGAACCCATTGCAATGGTTTAATAATGTAAATTTTGTTGTGAAATTGCATTGCTATGTTTGGCTGTTCATGTTCCAAATTGCTCATGAATAAACCTCTGAATCTTAAAAGTAAGATTTATTGCTTATGGTTTCCTCTTTGGATTTTTTTATTGGGGTCTTTTGATAACAACATGTAAGAGAACCCAAGGCACATATATAGAAGATTATTCAGAATGTTGCAGCACAGTGAAAGAACATGTAAGGCAAAAATGAAGAAATCACAATACAGGTACTCCTCAATTTACAACAATTTATTTAGATTCAAAGTTACTATGGCACTGGAAAAAAAATGACTTATGATCATTTTCCACATTTACAAGCATTGCAGCATCCCCACAGCCATGTGATCAAAATTCAGATGCTTGGCACTTGACTCATATTTATGACGGGTGCAGTCCCAAGGTCTTGGGTGATAATCTTTTGGGACCTTCTGGTAAGCAAAGTCAATGGGGAAACCAGATTCACTGAACAACTGTGGCAAGCAAGGTCATACAATGGAGCAAAACTCACTTAGCGACAGAAATTTTGGACACAATTGTGGTCATAAATCGAGAACTACCTATATGCTGAAGCAGTCTTTCCTCCAAGCAACATATTCTAGAGAGAGAAAAAAAAACAACCTGCAAAAATAGTATATCAAATGTAAATATCAAGAGAAGAATGCATGAAAATGTATTGAATATGCTTTGGCTAATTTCTACACAATGAAGCCAACCAAAACTTGGGACCAGTTGGGTGAGAAGTTTGAAGAAAATGGAATTGACAGAGTTGCCCATTCTTAGATAAAAGGCATACTTTGATAATACATCTTATCTTTCCTTCCCAACTGGGGAATGTCAAAAATACAGAGATCTCAATAGGACACATATGGGCTCAGATAATGTCTTTTCACACTCATAGATTGATTACTCTCCTCACTTTGTTTTTTCTCCTTCCCCCAAAAATTTAGAAAATAATCATCACCTCAGCAGTTGGGTGGAACAATGGACACCAAGTCAGTATTTGTTCTACTCCAATGAATTCTTTTGCTACTCTTAACAATCCAATCTACCAGATTATTTCAGCCTAAATAATCCCCTTGAAAATCTCCAGGTAAGCCACTTTTCTACTTTATGCCATATTCAAAATTGCTGCAAATTCCTCACAGAGTTAAAACTGACTGACAGGGAAGAAAATCAAAGATACTTTGCGAAGAAAAGAAATAGATTCTCATTAGAAGAAGGCAGAAATAGAGAATAATCCCCACTGAATAGATTTGGATATATAGATGGTGTTAAACTGCTGTCAGTAATGAAAAGAACATGGGCGGGATTTTTCATAGAAGACTGTCCACTTTGCTTATTTATTTATTTGTTCGTTTGTTTGTTTAATTAATTAATTTATTTGTCTTCCCATCTTATCACAGTGGCATAGATGCCACTATATAAATATAGTGCCCTGTCTCAAGGTTCAAGGTTCATGCCAAAGGGTAAGAAATGGAATTAGACAGTCCAGGTTATAACCAGCAAAATGTATTTACATTCTAGAGTTCAAGTTAACATACTCCAATATCAGCAACAAAGACCTTGTTTGTATTTGTTCTGAAATTAAATAATCTGATGGTCTAGCTTGTCTCTGTTTCTCCACACCAGAGAACAGAGAATAATAGGGTTGGAAGGAACCTTGGAGCTCTTCTAGTCCAATCAAACTATGACATACAACTGGAGACTGGAAAAAAATGTATTAGCAAAAGAAAACAGCAGCTGTTAGAGCCAAGGTGGCGCAGTACTGCAGCTACTTCAGCTGACTGCTAGTTCAGCAGATCAGTGGATCAAATCTCACCTGCTCAGGGTTGACTCAGCCTTCCATCCTTCCGAGGTGGGTAAAATGAGGACCCAGATTGTTAGGGGGCAATATGCTATTTAGTATACTGTCTTTGGTGTAAGCCGCCCAGAGTCCTCGGAGAGTGGGCGGCATATAAATATGACTAATAAAATAATAAATAAATAAATAAATCTTGAAATTATAAGGTGGCAAGGTAACAATTTCAAGGGTGATCTAAAGTTTAGGATGAGTGATGTCCTCATCTTTGGGAACATATCCAGACCAGATATCCAGACCACCCCCTCTCCTTGCTGTATTTTCAGAGAGCTATAGAAACATGACTGTTCAGAAGAACTTTGAGGAATGAATAAGATCACACCACCCCTGAAATAGTGGTACACCAAATGTATCTTTTCTTTTTATATACACTGAGAGCATATGCACCAAAGACAAATTCCTTGTGTGTCCAATCACACTTGGCCAATAAAGAATTCTAATCTAATCTAATCTAATCTAATCCAATCTAATCTACTGTTTATAAATTGCATTAGTATGATTTTTGTTTTCAGATTTATTGTGGTTTTTCACATGCTAGCAAAATAATGCTTTGGCTCAACCAACGCAGATTAGGCCCTACATGGAAAAAGAGATGCCAGATGTTTAAGCTGGTTTTAGAAAAGACTGAGGAACATGAGGCATTATTTATTGCTGATACATGATGAGTAAACAAAAAATATCAAAAAGAGGTTAGTATGTGTTTTATTGATTATAAAAAGGCCTTTGATTCTGTCAAACACACCAAGCTACTGAAAATAGTCAAAAAAATGGGAATCCCAACATATCTCTTTGTCCTTAGGATGCCACAAAGTAGAACATGAAACAAACAATCTGGCTTCAGGTTGGCAAAAACATGAGTCCAGACTATATATTATCTCCTTTTTATTCAATTTATATGCTGAATATATATTAACAGAAGCTGGATTAGAAGAAGATGAGCATGGTTTTAAAAACAGAAGAAGAAATATCAGAACAGCCGATGCAATGCTGATGACATTAACCTGATATGCAAAAATGCAAAGGATTTGCAAGCCTTAGCACTCCAAGTCAAACAGCATAGAAAAAAATATGACAAAAATTAAAAATGAACAAGACCAAATTAATGACAAGAGATACATTGTCAACCTTAAATTAACAATGAAGATATTAAAGCAGGGGGTAACTTCTGCCTTCCAGAATCAACCATTCAAAGCAGGAGTGTCAAACTCACGTGATCATGGCGGCATCAATTGACATATTGGGACTTCCCCCCCCCTTCGCTAAACTGGGCATGGCTGTGGCCAGCTCATGACGCATCCGCATGGGCTGGAGTCTGACAGCCCTGATCCACAACAAAGGAATAAGCAGTTAAGAAATAATGCTGCAGACCAGTAGTTGATAGAGCAGCCATGAAGGCCTTGGAAAAATTATTCCTTGGTGCAAATCCAAGTGGTAGAAATGAATTTAATCACCCCAACAATTACCTTAACCATCCTTCTATCCCTTATTACATCCATTTTTCAACTGTACAACACCAAAAAGAACCTCATACTACTTTTTATCATTAGTCTAATCCCCATCAACCAACTATTAAACAATAACGAACTTACACTATCGCTAATACCACTAATTATCACACCAATAGAAAACATTGATATCTCCATTACTCTAGACACACTATCACTACTATTTATCCCCATCACCTTATTTATCACATGGTCTATCACAGAATTTTCTACCTGATATATAACCACTGACCCACACAACAACAAATTTACAAAATACTTACTAACATTCCTAATCACAATATTAGTAATTATTACAGCAAATAACATATACCATGATTCTATAATGACAAAGATCAGAACTGTGCAAGTCATAGTATTCCCTGTCACACTCTATGGAAGTGAAAGTTTGACTTTGAAGAAGCGGAATGGGAAAAGTATTGATATTTTTGAATTTTGGTGTTGGAAAAGACTCCTGAGAGGATTGTAAAGGAAACAAATCAATGGATCATTGAGAAAATCAACCCAGAGGTCTCACTTGAGGCACAAATAGTGAGGCTCAAATTATCCTACCTTGAATGCAAAGTGAAGACTTAACTCTCTGGAAAAGACTAATGCTGGGAAAGCTGGAGTAAAGAGTGGATAACCAAAGACCAAGGTGGATTCAGTAACAGTGACAATGAGTAGATTAGCAGACCTGGAAGAACAGTTTAGGGACAGAGTCCAATGGAGAAAAATCTGTCTATGCAGCCACTAAATGTTGAAAATGACTCAATGACACATAATCAATCAGTCAATATATTGTGTTTGATACTGCAAGCCCTTCAAAGTCTCTGGAACTGATTCAGCGTATAATTTGTAATCATCATCATCATCATCATCATCATCATCATCATCATCATCATCATCTCCACTAGGGAGTTCGGGAGTGAGAAGGCAGGGTAGAAATGAAATGAAATGAAATGAAATGAAATGAAATGAATGAATGAATGAATGAATGAATGAATGAATGAATGAATGAATGAACAAACAAACAAACAAACAAATAAATAAATACAAATTCAAAGGGAAAAACTAGGATTTATACATATGCACAGGAACTTATAAAAGTTCCTGTGAATAAACAGAATGTTTGGGTTTATACAATTAATGAGAATCATTGTCCTCATTTTAAAAAAGCTAGAATTCTGTTTAGTTATTGCTGAATCCACTGATCTGACCAGTAATGTAACTAGATGACAGTAATATCATGAAGATATTTATGTATTCGGTAATGCTGCAGAAAGATTGCAGAATGACAATACCACCTGTTAAGTGTAGGGGCACAATTATTGAGCAATCACATATTGGGCCTTCCAGATATAATTATGCCTTGATGGAGCTTAAATTTATATGGCTCAGACAAACACAACTAGAATTATACAATGGATGAACAACTCTGTAATGTTTCCTAGGGAGTCTTCTAATGGTCATGAGGAGAGGTGAATACCACAGAGACATTTCTCATTGAGGACAAAAAAGAGACACTATATAGAAAAAATACATCTCATCGCTTACGGATGGTAAGATAGCAACAGGCAACTGAAGACATAATTGCAGTAATCTAGGAGAAGAAAGGAAGAACAGGTTTTATCACACCCTATCTTGGCATACGCTTGTACTAAGCATTGTTGAAAAGAAGACTCCAAGGAAGATTGTAGGAAAGATTACAGGGCAGAATTTGGATCCTGATCACCCCAGGATCGTTTGGATGCTGTATTATTAACCATTGCAGATCTCTTGTTTTGAAAGATAAGAAATAGCAGCAATTCTTTTTGGCTGGCAGTAGATACGAATGTGAAATATTACACCATAGATGCAATTATACATTATCAGTCTGCATTCTGCAATAAAAAGGAAGTTTTCAATATCTAACCAAAATTTTGCAACAGATAACTTGGGGACACCCAGATTCCAAATACTAAGATATAAACCAAATTTATAAAACTGTCTTTGCTTAACTTTTTCTGAAAATGCTGCTCATAGGAGTATTGAGGGCTTACATTGCAAACAATGTAACTTTCTGAATAAAGATTGAGATATACACACAGTGTATACGGTACACTGTGTGTACCGTACACACAGTACAAAGTATGACACATGTGTATACACATGCATACATAAGTTACATACACTCATACATATGTATATAAACAACTTCAAAGCAGATCAAAGATATTTATTAAAATAACATGATATTGTACTAAAGTTATGCACTTTGAAATCAATTTCATTTAATGTATTAAATACTGTATGCACTGCATTCTGCTGTAATCAGCAAGAACTCCTAGCAGTTACCAATAACAAAAGAATAGATATAATCATATTTAAAATGTCCAAGCTAAATAAGTAGATTAAACAAAACAAGATTAACGAAAAATAATAACCAACACAATATATAGAGATATGCTTTATTCAAAACTTTCCATTCTCCATTATTTTTTTCTCCAAATTCTTTCTTTCACCATTGTCCCAATGGTGACATCCCATTGTCACCAACATTAAAAGCCATCAAGAAGAGCTTAATACCTTCCATCAAAGTCCTCACAAAATTTAGCCACCAGAGCAAGTAAAGATATTTCTATCTCATGCTCGGACATGAATCCTGACTGAAAGGGTACAAGCTAATTTACTACTTCTTGTCTCTCTGCAGCTGACCTTACAACAAAATCTCAACAATTTCCTCAACAAGGGTTGCTTGAAGTAAGGACAATAAGTGTCAAGTATAGCAGTGGTGGGTTGTTCCCGGTTCGCACCAGTTTGCAAGAACCGGTAGTAAAAAATTTTAATAGTTCGGAAACCCGAACTAGTTCGGAAACCGAAATAGTTCGGAAACCGAAATAGTTCGGTAATAAGATTGGCTGGCCACGCCCCCGAACTGGTCCCCGGCCCAGTCCCTGGCCCACTCGCTTACCCCGCCCACCTCATCAGAGTTTTTTTTTTTTTAACTTTTAAAAGCATTTTTTCTACAACCTCTTCGGCTGAAAAAATACTTTTAAAAGTTTTTTAAAAAGCCTCTGATTATCATGCGGCTCAGCTGAGATCGTCAGAGGCTTCTGAAAGCATTTTTTCTGCAACCTCTTAAGTCGAAGGGGTTGTAGGAAAAAAAATCCCTTTAAAAGCCTCTGGTGATCCCAGCAGATTTGCCTGATCATCAGAGGCTTCTGAACGCATTTTTTTCTGCAACCTCTTAAGGTTGTAGAAAAAAATGCTTTTAAAAATAAAAGAAAAAAAGAAAAAAAAAGAGTTGGCCACGCCCACCCAGTCACATTACCCCAAGCCATGCCCACAAAATAAGCCATGCCCACAGAACTGGTAGTAAAAAATTTTAGAACCCACCCCTGAAGTATAGTCAGATCTAGGGAGGGTCTTTTAAGGAGACACCATATAGTACAAGGGTGGGCAATTATGGAAACTTTACAGTCTGTGGACTTCAATTCCCATAATTCCTGAGCCAGCCATTCTGTTCCTGGCTCAGGAACTCTGGGAGCTGAAGACTACAGGTGGTAAAGTTGTCATAATTTCCCACCCCTGATATAGTTCTTTTTTTCATGGCTGTCAGCATCTCCAACCTCCCAAAGCAAAGCATTGTTCATTCCCCGATCAGCATATCACACTTAGTCCTCATTTTAACAGATTTATAATTCTTATAACAGATTTATAGTTTATCATTTTGTTATCAGTTTGTGGTTTCTAAAAGAAAATGTACATAACATTGTGATATTTTATAATTTTTATTTATTTATGATATTTTCAAAAAAGCTCAACTCATTAAGACTGTGGGCAGGGTATGAATGCACAAAAATCAAAACAAAAGCAGTACTAGAAGCAAAATTATCTAATCACAACTTCATCATATATACTGTTTAGCCCAGTGTACACAATTTTTGTGTGCAATTTTCTGTAATACAATGTGGTTTTCTGTTCTTTTCACTAGCATCTGTATTGCACATATAGGTTTTGCAAATAAATTCATGACAGTATACTTTTTTGGGGGGTAAACAGTTGCAATGCAAATGTGCAATGTTTCTGTATCACAATATACACCATTTAGGTATGCATATTGGCCTGGCAAATTCACTTTCAAATACAAATAAAACAAATCCTATCTTTACTACGTATTTTTCGGAGTATAAGACAGACCTTTTCCCCCAAAAAAAGAGGGTGAAAATCTTATATTCTGAATATAGCCCTGCCCAGCTTCTCAAATAGAGGTTTCAGAGGCTGAAAAAAGCATCAGAAACAAAGCTTCAGAAAAGAAGCCCCCAAACAGAGCTTCACAGGCTTTTTTTCTGAAGCTCTGTTTTGGAGGCTTTCAGAGGCAGAAAAGAAAGTTTTTTCTGAAACGGTTTTCAGAAGTGTCAGAGGCAGAAAAAAAAGCAAAAAAAAAAAAAGCAAGGCACAGAGCTCACAACCAAGGAACCTGTTGCTAAAATTCACCTCTGGGAACAGCTGATTGGGGGTATTCTGCCGATCCACCTGCCAATCAGCTTTTTTCTTATTTTCCTCCCCAAAAATTAATTCATTTTATACTCCGGTGCATCTTATACTCCGAAAAATACAGTAGCCATCAACTAATATCTATAAATCTCAGACGTTAATTTAACAAGACATCCTGGAACCCCCAGCCAATGGAGCCATGGAAAAATAAAAATGGTTGAGAAGATGCTAATAATGATGAAGACCATTCTGAATCAAACTAACAGGAATTCTCCCCAGATAAAACTAAACAAACACTTTCATTGCCCAGGCATCAAATACTAGAATTCACATAAAATGGTCTTTTGATATGATGAGCCATAAAAATCGACCAAAAAGCAAAGACCCCTCCTTCCCATTCTTTTAATTAGTCTGATTGAATGCACCAATGCTTTCGAATTGGATTAATAATCCTGAAAGGTAATTGTGCAACTCTTCAAACCTTTTTCAAAAATCCATTGCCAACAGTGTATGCTGAATTGTAAATGCACTCTCTGACATTCAGAGCACTGGCAACTATAAAACTGTCATTTTTCTGGACTTCCAAAACAAACAGCTAGTATGCCAAGAGAGAAAGGACACATTCCATCTGGTAGCTCAATCGATCACTCCCTTCATCAAACAAAAAGGATAGAAGCTCTCAAAATTGCTATTACCCTCAAGTTCACTGGCAGGGTGTCATTGTTCATTGAATCCGCTTAAACCATATCCAAACAGCAGTGTTTCCCTTGACCAATAGCACTTACCCAGTACAACATATTGTACCCAAAATAAGATACCAAACTGGAACTATAAATACAACGTTTAATTCAGTGTTGACTCCAGACCTGGCAATTGCCTAGGCAAATCCCTGCAGTTAGGCAAGATTTCAGAAGTGATTTGCCATTCTCTACTTCCTAAATTTGGGAAAGATCTAGGTCTTTGCCATAGGTCACCCAGGTAGCTTTATGCCTAACATGGGACTAGAACTCACAGTCTCCCAGTTTCTAGTGTTTCTAGCCTTAACTGCTACACCAAACTCTCTCGCTACCAAATAATAGTGCTATGTTATGTTACAGTCCCAGTTTTAGCTACACAATAATTGTATCACAACCATCCTGCTAATTGTCTTGCTTTGCTGATTAGCATGTTGTTTCATATGTTATACTGTTTCTTTTTCTACTAGCAGCATTATTTTCAATTATGTCTTCTATGTCTTATGTTTATTCTAGACATTAGAACATATTTATTTTACCAAACCTGTCCTCCAAACATTTGGACTCATAATACCAAAATTCCCAGTTGGCACTGTCAATAATCGACAGCGATGGGTGAAGTTCCATCAAACTGAGTTAGAACATTCAGAGCAAGGGGTAGCAGACTACTAACTGTTGGTTAGGGGACAGATTTATTTAGTTCTAATTTCTTAGGTATAACCAATGGTATCTATGGTAAACCACTTATACAATAATGAGAAAATGATGAAAAACCTGTGACAGCATAATACTAATGCTTCAGTTATAGACTTGCCTTGGGTCATCTGACAAGTTGTTGCATTTGTGTATTTATATCCTTATGCAGCAGTACATTATGTGTGTCAATATTCTTTCCCTTGCCCTCTTGTTGATATGCTGTATGTGACTCTCCTTTTTTTAAAACTCTTTGACTCCATGAGTTTCAAATATCAACTATCTAAGACAAAAACCAGGCTGAAATATCAAGAAGGCACCCGATTAAAGAATCAGGGAGCAATGGAGGTCTAAGAATTAAGTTTTCTATTAACTATAAACTCTGCATTAGGAAGATAATAGTCTGCAAACAATTAAGGTGAGTGTTCTGCAGTGTTGCCTTTCCCAGAATCTGAGCCGCAGATCTGACTTTGCTTCTATTATTCCCTCAAACAAAAAATTGCCTCAAGATCCACTTGACTTCTACTCTATCTTAGAAAGCATCATTTCTGGAAGGTGGATTAGCACTACCAAATCTCTCTGTTGCGTTTATCACTGTGGCATCATCTCTCTAACTTTTTCACCTTTCAGTTCATGGATGTGCTGATGAGATGTTCTAGGATTTTTTTCTCTCTCTCCAACTTTCTTTGCTATATCAACTTATCTCTTTTCCATTTGGCAGGTCTAGGAGTTTTATTTACAAAGTGAAGACCTTAGCCTCTGATAGACTGGCCATAAAGCAAAGTTGTGAAAGGACTTTCTTTCAAAAGAACTATTGGTAAACTGACCCTGACTACTGACCAGTCTTACCAGTATGGTGAGGTCCTGACAGTTATGTATCACATAGAGAAGGATCAAGAATTCATTACAGGGATTGCACTGCAGATCTCTATGCAGGGCATCAGGTTCATGCAATATATATATAAAAAATAGGGGTTAAAAACAGCAACAGAGAAATATAAAACATCAGTCAAATATATGTTAGACTAGGCTTGTATTACTCCAGTGTTAAAAATGAATGGTAGAGTGTAGTTATACTACTACAGATGTGACCTTCCAGATCCCAGATGTAAGTTTTAAAGCATATATAAATCAAATCAAAACTTATTAGATAATGCCTCTGATGGCAGGAGTGATAAGTGACTTTGTCCTGTATGTATGTATCTGCAAAATTAAAAGGCTCTTCGAGAGAGAAACCAGGCCTTTATGCTTTTTATTCAATTTAAGGTGTTTATTAGAAAATAAGGCAAAACTCAGAACCTTGCTGGGGTCCTTCCTTACAAACATGAGGCGGGCTGTGCCTTCCCCTCCTCCTATTTCCATTTTGCAATTGGCCCTAATTATTCTTCATATTCCTCCCATCCCCACCGGAAGAGAAGTCACATTTCTTATTCCCTTCCCCGCCGTGCAGAGCCACTTACTTGAGAGAAATCAAATTGAAGCGCTTTATTTCCCAGAGCACGCAGCTGGGGCCATTTCACAACTCAGTTCTTAAGAGAAGGCTAATGAAAGAATTACCACTTACGTCCTGGAAGACAGAATTTACCTACTGTAATTGCTAGAGACCATCTCCTCGCCGAAGACAAGGCAGCATATGTAGTGCTCCCATGAAGTGAGATGAATTGAACTCACTGTTGGTAACAGGCCCATAAGGAGTGTCATTAATCACCTGTACACTCTCAGACGCATCCGTTGCCAGTACTGTAATGCACTTCATCCTGGAGAAACCTGACTCTAAGTGCTAGAGGGCACTAAAGGAGGAAGAGGTGTTTTATGAATATGTTATCTAGCTGTTTAGAATTACCTGTTGGCTTCGAAACAAGTCTTGGAAATAAAAGCATTTTCTAAAATTGTATTATATATTGCATTCTATATGACTTCCTCTTTTGACCATAAAGATGGCTGCACAAAATTCTTCAGATTAATGGATGCAGTCGGGTTTCCCATCTCTTAATGACAACTACCGGATATGCATAGTCTTTTATCCCAGTATTACAATATCCAATTACTTGCAGAACACAAAACCACCTTTCCATCCAAGCTCCCAGGCCAATTTCTCCTTAGAGATTCTACTTGTTTCTCAAACTTCTTTAATGAGGTCTTTGGGACATTGAAAATAGGTTTGGTCCATCCCTGTCTTAAGGATATTTATTAATAGTAACAGCTCCTTCCAGGGAGAATGGAGTCAAAGCCAGCTGACATAATTTGCAGTACCTATCCTTTATTTCAAGGCAGGAAAGAAGAGATTGTCAGATGAGAAATGCATGACTGTTGGGAGGAGAGAAATATTTTTCTGTGGTTGCCCACAAAACCACCCTGCTGTGAATAACCATACAATCTTAATTAATTAATTAATTTAATGCCTTCAAGTCAGCACTGATTCCTGGTGAATGCCTGGACTAATCCCTGCAGTTTTCTGGGCAAGGTTTTTCCAAAAGTGAAATGCCATTTCCTGCTTCCTAGAGATGAGAGAGAGTAATTGGCTCAAGGTCACCCAATTGCATTTGTACCTAAGGGGTGTGTGTGTGGACTAGAACTCACAGTCTCCTGGCTCCTAGCTAAATTCCTTAGTTCCTTAGCCACTACAATTGCAGAGGAACCCAGGTAGTTTTCCAATTTTTTAAATGTGCAGTTGGTGAAAAAAAATAATATTATGAACTCTCTGGATTCTGTTGGGGAGGGAAACTACAAGTGAGCTCATTGGAACAGCCAGCAGAAAATCAGCTTATATTTCTCCATAATCTTCAAGAATGATGTTTATAGAATAATTTAACTTTCTATTTTAAAAAAATTACCTGAAAGACCTTGTGATTTTCTGCTTCTCCAAAATCAAAAACTAAAGGTATTTTATACAGGTACTGACATCAGCAGACCTTATACAGTACATGTGAATGACAACAATAATAATGGAACCTTTTAAATTCTTCCTACTTTTCCCATATCCGGCTGTCTGCCTACCAATATAAAATCAATATGTATATTGAGTTATACATATTTACGATAATGTGTTTTATTCTACAAGCAGTCCTTACACTTCATCAGAAAGTCAAGGAGAAAAGCCAGGGTATGACAAAAAGTCAAAGTGGCAGCTGTGACCACCCAAACAATACTGTCATTGTGTCAGAGAGAGACTGCCATAGCCAGGAGAAGGAGTTAAGTAGGGAATTAGTTTAGAATCTTTATGTAGTCATAAGAAGGTGAAGTCCAACACCCCTGAATACACTGAATCTTTCACCTAGATGCAAACTGTTAGTCTGAGAAGATTCCTATGTATAGGCTTGAGCAGTTTAATAATAAACTGAACCCTTCAATTTACTGGACCTGATTGTTCACACATGATACATTGTGACTTTATTTTTTACTTTCCCTATTAATGCCTTTGAGGGATTCTACTATGGAAAATGCTGTAAAATTTACTCGTAATATTTGCACCCTTTTCATTTTCATGTGAAAATGTAATTGAAATACAAATTATATACAGTTATGCTTTATTTAAGGATGGGAGCATAGAGAGGGGTAATGACCTACTTTCTGAAGATAGTCTTGAAGAGAAGATTACCTATACTTTGAAGCAACTTAGGTAAATTGCTAGTATGATTGTTTAGACTCTTGTCAATATCTTATTAATAATTTTCTTAATAAATCATAGTTTAATGAACCAAATATTGTCTAATTATTCTGAAATCTATAATGAATAAAATCCATTTCCTCTTATTCTCCAAACCATTGTTTTGCAACAATTATGTGACTTGTAATAAATAACTCACCTTTGTACTTCAGTAATGACAAATTGCTTACTTAATTCAGTATAGAATTTGTCACTCTTTAGTATGCATATTGTTAGAAAGTACAGCTTGGGCAAACTGATCATTACAATGAGGGAAATGTTGCTGATTCAATGTAATAAAAATAAGTATCTGAAGCAATATAGCTAAATTATATTGGATTATTTATTTTGCATATTTTGTTAGTTTTTCTAATCCTTGTTCATGTCTATTATGAGATCTACCAACATTTTTTGCTTTCAATATAAGAACAATATAAAATAATATGTATTTTGGTATGTAATTTTATCTGGTATACCTTTCCTGAGTAAGCAATTTCCTTAATAAATGTTTTCATGTTACATTCCCTAAAAATCCAATTTCTCCTAATGTACAAATTCTGCATTTGTTTAAAACAGACAGAAATCTGTTCAATAAAATGTAGGATAATGCCAAAATGAAACAATAGCTGTAGTCTAATTTGCTTACCAGTCAAAATTAGGCTGGTAAGCATTAAAAATAAATTTTGCTCCCATTTCTATATAAAAATTGGACACAAACAGTTGTAGAATATTATTCTGATTTCTCTGTTCAGCTGAATCTCAACTCTCAAATCACATCAGAATAATTTGGACACATAGATTAACTGCTTGAATCAAAAGCTGACTCTTTTAAAGTAGTATTTTGGATACTGATCAGGATATAAAATATAGGCAATGTTCCTGTAGAAAGTGATATATAGTACTTGTTTCTGTATAAATAACATGTCAAAAATGTGGGAAATGAATGAAGGAAGGAGAGGATAGTTGTAATTTTGTGTTAGACAGTGCCAGGTTTAACTTCTATTCATAGTCAACAATTTTAACAAGATACCCTTAATTATAGTGCTTTAGGGAGCAAAGTTGTAATAAAATGTAGCTCTGTTTCAGAATTCAGGCTGTTTAGTAGCATCTCCCTACAGAAAATGGAACCTTAAAAGAAGTTGGTAGAATCAATAGGACAAGGGGCAAAAAAATCACTTGTTTGAAAAGGGTGGCTCTACAAATTGAATGAGTGAGTGAGTGAGTGAATGAGTGAGTGAGTAAGTGAATGATTGATTGATTGATTGAATGAATGAATGAATGAATGAATGAATGAATGAATGGGAATGAGTGATTGACCATGGAAACTCTTTTGCAAAATGCTGGATGTTCAGGTTCTCATAACTCTGCTGCACGCAGAGTTATATCTAGTCAATCTCTTTTATCTTTTTATGCTTTGCTACCAAATGAACAGAAGACAGAAAACCATTAAATATGTTTAATTCATCATCACCCTTTTAGCTCTGCAACACATCTTCTAACAAACTGCAGGTTTGGAAACTCATTTGGAAGGGGGGGAATCCTTCACTTTCATTCCTAAACCTATATGCAAGACTATCTAATTTAAAATTTCCCCTTGTTGAAGCATGCCATTCATATGGATTTTTTAAAAAAGGTGGCTTAGCTAGAGTCACTTTTCTGCAATATGTCATTTTCATAACAGCTACCTCTCTTTCAATTGACTCGGTAACTCCTTTTCCTTTCTTATCTGACAACTAAAGCACAGTGTGAAAAGTGTGAGTGGAAGAGTACTCCATGTACCCTCATTACAGGAATGTTATATGGAAAGGGGAACTCTCTGACATGCTAGCAAATGAAAATATGTAGGCTGAGGCTTCAGCTTCCTGCATAATGCCCCTTTGGTACTGTTCTTCAGACAATTATTGGCAATCAGCATTAGTCTGCGAATAGGTCTAAGATTTCAAATGAAGTAATTAATCCTGATGAAAGTCATCATTTTTTTAAATTTGAAAGTTACGATTCCGTTCCAGACAATCTTAGGTTATTTTGGAGGGATTATATCTCAGCAGAATAAGGAAAGAGCTTGAACAACACTGCCTGCCAAGGGCTCTTCATTCATTTCTAAACCAGAAAGGCTAAAATTGTTTCATGTTTTTTTTTCTGTTTTGGGAAACTGTAACTAGAGGTTTTTGAAGAAGTCAGAAGAGTAATCTAACTTTGGACAATGCTTTCATAGGCTTTGGATTGTTGTAAAGCTAAGAATGGCAAGACCCTGTTTCATCTTTAATAATAAAACTTTAATTAATTCATGAAGGGATTATATCCACCTGCTTCCTATCACATAATACAAAGAGAGATAAAAGTTTCTAATCTGGGTCACTGAGTATTGAATAGTGAGAAAGACATTAGTGTCTTTAGTATTTAGCAGTGAGAAAGACACATTTAGAATGTACTCTATTGCTCTTCCTATGTTATTTTATTTATTAAGAAAATTTATATGGCTGCCCAACTCACAGTGGCTCTGGCTGGCTTAGTAAATCCCTATTTTCCTGGTGAAGATAGTCAGGCCAACCACTTGATAGGCTCCATATCACCCATACTCCATATTCTATAGATGAAGTCTAACATTTAAAACAAGTTAGACAATAACTGAAAATACTATATCAAACTTAACTCTGCTAAGCACAACAAATTTCACTTATTTAATCTTTAATAAGATTATTGGTTTTACTTAATCTTAGTCAGAGTTTCTCTCCCGGCCCAAAGTTGTTCTGACTTGGGTAGCTATAAATATGCCAAATAAACAAACAAATAGACAATCTGAGACAAAATTGTCTTAGCTGCGGGAGACAAAATTTTATCTAAAATATTTAAAAACGAGTGTATAATATTTTTAGTACATTTGAGGCTTTAATCAGATAACTTCACTACTCTCAGTTTTATTATTGCAATATGAATAATCACATTGCAGTTAAGGTAAAAAAAAAATAGAACATGTTTTAGTGAAGAGTTGAACGTTGACAACATGGCAGCCTAAAATATTTATTGCCCACTTATTTTCAGTGCTGTATTTTGGAAATTTTATGAAATGCTTTGTATCTTGCAAACATCAATCAATACATTTTGCCTATAGCTTAACAAATTATCGTGCAGGTTTACAGCAGCTGTGTTAAACATTTATGGAGCAGAAATGTATTTAGGGGACAGGAACAATCTGCTATTTCTTCTTATTGTGTGGATAGTTAAACATCAGCCTGGGCTTGCCTTAAACTATTCCAAAAAATGAGAAGAGGCATTGAAAAGCTATGCAAAAAAATAAACAAAGATGGACATTGGATTTCTGTATGTCCACACAGAAGGAAAAAGAGAAACCAGAATAGTTGAGCAAACTTTTAGCCTGTCAGCAGCTACCGTAATGGAAAAGCAGATTTTATCCCTCTCGACTTATCAACGTTTGGCTCAAGCTCCATTTTCATAAGAAGAAATGGAAAGCTGAAAAATTCTGGGTGCACTAGAAGGCTAGTATAGCGATTTGAAAAGAGTTAAGGAAAAGACTGGCAGAAAGTCACATTAAAGAGCTAATTGGATACTATAAAAATACAACCCAGGCAGTATTTTTCAAAGTATTGGCATATTTCTGTCCCTTCTCAGTTGAGCAAGGTTTTTTTTTTATTGGATTCCTTCTCTTTTTAAAAGAATCGAACATGGAAAAAATAAGCCTGTTTTGTCTATCCAGGCAGAGCTTTTTTATGCTACTCATGCCTCTATGAAACCTTTATCTTCTATATCTATACCAAAGCCATATATGACAGCATCCAATGTCTCTTATGGAGCATTGAATATATTGAACGTGATTGCTTGCATCAAAGTTTATTTTGTGGTTCCTCTTTTTTACAAACAATAATGTACCAAAATTATTTGGTCTATTATTAAAATTCATCATGCTGTCTCATATTATGTGGAAGAACTTTAGATTTTGTTTTAAAAAATTCTAATAGAAATGATATTTACCCAGTCTGCACTAGCCTATTTAATTGAAATATTATGGAACTTCAAGTGCTGCTTTAAATGAATTCAAGGAACAGATTCAACTATTTCTGCACTGTGAATTTTATAAATTTTATCCATTTCAAGTAGAAATTTGTACCTTTGACACTAAAAGTCATTATGTGATACACCCCCCACCCCCCCACCCCCGTTCGAGCTTCACATTTTGGTACCACAGCCAAGCATAAAGACTATGGTTACACTCATATGTGTGTCATGACCCATGTTATCAGTTTCCTTCATTTGCAAATGGTGCAATAGACAGAATGATAACAGGGCAACCCATTGACTAAGTTGTAATTTTCTACTCTGTAAGGAAGAAAATTGTAGAAAGATAAAAGAAGAAATAAAAGGAGAAAACCTGATTTACATAAAGCTCAACAGAGAATATGTTTCTCATTGTTTAGGAGATATTTGGTCACCATGATCCAATGCTAAGTATCCATCTTCAAATAAGAAAAAATCTGAATATTCTCTCATTTCACTTTACATCAACACAACTTTTCCCCAATTTGTATCTCTAGACTTGTTACATTACAAGCCATCAACCCAACTAATCGTATTTCTAGTATTGAATGGGCACTGAATTCAATAAAACAATTTGACCATGTAAAGATGAGCTGTGGACAGCCATGCGTAATTGATTTTTAGAGCTCTTATGCAAATCAGATATATTTATCAAACATTAAAACTCATATACCAAATTCAAATTTTCCTACACTGTTAATGGAAATGAATGTATTGTAACAGGAAGACTTACCAATAAGTTACAATTAATTGCATATGCATACTAATTGTATTCCTTTGGCCTGGGCATACAATTAGGCACCTAATTACAGTGCATCTGCAATTGCATACTATAATGAGTACATTTATCTCCTGGTCCATCCAATTGTTTATGCCTTTTGATTTAGACGCACCTACTTCTTTGCTATTAAGTTCCACCTGTTAGAAATTTCAGAACCACAGCAGTTGGCTGTCTAATTAAGAGCATAATTGCCATTGTTTTGTGAAAACATTCTTTTCCTCTTTGAAAATTTAGCATTCATAATACTTTGCACAATAAGAAGCAAAGGAACAATTTGATTTGGTAAGCCAAATGTTGCTTTTGAGAACAATTCTTCACACGCTTGAGTCCGCGGGCTCATAGACATTACCACCAAATATTCCACTGCTGGAATTTCTACTGATATCTATTTGATTTTCCAATCTTTTAGAACTGCATTTTTTCCATTACATTTGTTTACTAATGTGATTTACAAATGGCTGTAGCAATTCTAAAAATGGAAGTTTAAAAACATGACTGCAGGTTATTTTACATGTTGGAAAAAACACACAATATTATACTCTCTGTTGAATCATGCCTCAGCAAACGGAATAGGGTGTAGAATAATAGTGTTGAAAAGCCAAGCTAGCAATAACAAAAGACCTGTTCCTATATTTTGTATTTTGCAAAATAGAATTATTTGTTGCAAAGGATCACTTTTGACAGTTAAAATGTTAGGCCCAGACTAGCATGGATAAAAAAACATTTTGCCACAACTGTGGGAAGATGTCATATTCATTGAAGCTCTTCCTTATCAGCTATCAGTACAGAGAAGATCTTTTGCACTTATGTTTCAGTAAAAAAAAAAAGTGTAATTCTTATTGGAACATAGAATAGAAGCCAGTTTTTAAGCTACATTTATGTAATGATGTCAGCAGTATATATCCTTTCACAGTGGCCAAATCTGTCTGTATGTCTGTCTATCATCATATACACAAGAAGTATAATAAAATCATAAAAAAATATTTTCTCTGTGATGAGGCACAGAATTGGAGGAAGGTATGAAGTGAATCCTATATTTATACAATTTATAGCAAGAAAATAAATTAGAAGTAGCTTGATTTTTACTAAGATTATCCAACAGTGAAGAGTGCAGCGTTCTATTTTATATGAAGTTTTTAAATTACACATTCAGATATCCTGCATCCACATTTTATACATTACTGGAATTAGAAATGAATTTGTACCTCTAATATGGTCAAAATAAAATTGATTGCAGTGTGTGTGTGTGTGTGTGTGTGTGTGTGTGTGTGTGTGTCAAATACAGTTTCCTTGAACCAATAAATAAAGGCATATTCAATATGTCTGCACATATTAAAAAAAACAAGCTGAAAATGCTGGCAAGAGAATAAAAATAAAACCATCTGAAAATGATTTTACTGACCATCTAGGGATAGCTGATAACACTCTGTTAATTAGATGCTGAATAACAAAATTACAATGATGCTAAATGTATTATGAAAGACTATTTAACTTGGATTTAAATTAGAAAGGGATCTCTCTCTCTCTCTCTCTCTCTCTCTCTCTCTCTCTGCAAATGCAATTTATAACAATTGTGTTTCATTTTAAGGCATCGTATCTTAATATGTCTCAAGGAAATATGATCTTTGAAATTCTACAAAAGTCCTCTTCATTGCTTCAGCTGGAAGATTTCTCACAATAAGACTGGATAAGATCCAGAAGACGGAGAACAGATTGGAAATCCCACTGAATTTAATGGAAACCTGATCCTTGCATCAGGAATATGATATAAAAGTAAATATTGGATAAAAGAGGGCAAGCTATCCTTTATTTAAAAGATGGCTGTGTTTAGATATAGGATAATAACTTTTAGCAGACAAGCTAGTTTGTTTTCAATTAATAAGAGTCTAGTGTCAAGTTCATTTTTTTGCTTTAACCAACTCTGCCACATGCTTCAATTCAGACAGTTGTGCACAGCAAGCAGTTTCTCATCCCCTACTCTACTTTTAATATGTTTTTGAATATCTTCCCAAAGACAGGGCGAAAAGACCTTTTGGAAGAGTAAACTGTTCTCTAATTTTAACTTTTAACATAACAACAGAGGAAAATTGTTAAGCATCTGGAGATGAGCCCTCAGCTTCCAATGAAAATAAATAAAATGTCTCTGGTCCAAAGTCTACTTGGTTTGAAAACTCTTGTAGACTGAGCTTTATTCCTTGAGGTTTTGAGCTACTGATACCTTGAGCTATTGATTTGATTGATTACATATCTTCAAGTCAGTGTTGACTGTTATTGATTATGTAGACAGATCTTCTGCAGAATGATCTGTTCCCAAGTTGGCCATCAGATTTCCTAAGAGTGTGCATCCATAAATGCAGTAATTGAATCCATCTGCAATGCTACTAGTCATCCCCTTTTTCTTTTTCCTTCCACCTTTCCCAGTTTTATGGACCTCTCATGGATAACAGTCTTTACATAATATATCCAAAATATGATATTGCTCATTTGTGCCTTAAATAAAATTTGTTCTAGGATCCATTTTGTTTGTTAACCTGGCTATTCACAGCATTCTCAAAGATCTACTCACTACTGGCCATAATAAAATAATATAAATGACATATCATGTCAATAATGTGTAAGTTACTTTTTGGTTATCGTACTATAGATATTAATATATCAGTCCTAGGGAGGTCACCGTTCCTCAGATAGGCGGGTGTGAATCCCTTCTTTTGAAATGGGACCCTGGAGTTCAGTCAGGGCTGTTGATCACGTACCTCTCCCCCAGCTGCGTGGCCTCAGCCCTGCCCGCACTACTAGATGTCTTAACCAAATTGGCGGTGGAACTACCCAACCTTTTGGTTGTGAGAGATTTCAACCTGCCGTCGGCTGGTGAGACATCTGAGTTGGTACGGGAGTTCATGACCTCCATGATGGCCATGGACCTAACTCAGATTGTATAGGGCCCAACTCATATTGGAGGACACACACTCAACCTGATTTTTCTCTCTGGACGGTGGATAAATGATCATGGGGAGGGGACTTTATCTATCGACCCTCTGTCATGGACCGATCATTCCCTCCTTAGGCTTGACTTTCCCACTGCCATCCCCCATCGCAGGGGTGCGGAACTGATAAGATGGTTCCGCCCCAGGTGCCTGATGGAAGCCGAAAGGTTCCTGATGGAGCTTGGGTCATTTCCCACCTCCTTAGCTCACGATTCATCTGAGGCCCTTGTCGTAGCCTGGGAACGGGCTGTGGTGGGGGCCCTGGATCGAATTGCGCCTTTGCAGCCTCTGATCCAATGCAGATCCCGGGCGGCTCCTTGGTTTACCGTGGAGCTCAGGGAAATGAAGCGTCGGAAAAGACGCCTGGAGGATGGTTGGAGATCCTCCCGATCCGAGTCTGACCGAACACAACTAAGAACCCATATTAGGTCTTATCTTGTGGCGATGGAAGTGGCGAAACGTAATTATTTTGCCACTCTCATTGCATCTGCAGAAAACCACCCAGCAGCCCTGTTTAGAGTGACCCGCTCCCTCCTTAATCAGGGAGTGAGGGAGGACCCCTTGCAGAACCGTGCTGAGGATTTTGCACAGTTTCTGCAAGATAAAATCACTCAGATTCGGACCGGGTTGGACTCCGACTGGACAGAGTCTGTTGAAGTGACAGGGGCTAGTCTCAGTGGAAACATCTGGGTTGAGTTTGAGCCTGTTTCGCTGGATGACGTGGACAGGATTATGGGTAGGCTGGGGTCCTCCATGTGTTTATTGGACCCTTGTCCCTCCTGGCTAATTTCGGCAGCCAGAGAGGTGACTGGAGACTGGATCCAGGCTGTTGTCAACGCTTCATTAAAGGAGGGGGTCTTTCCCGCTGCACTCAAAGAGGCGGTGGTTCGACCCCTCCTTAAGAAGCCTAACCTGGATCCTGATGTTCTTAACAACTACCGTCCAGTCTCCAACCTTCACTTTTTAGCGAAGGTTGTTGAGTTCGTGGTGGCACAGCAATTCCCTCAATTCCTGGAGGAAACTGACTACCTCGATCCTTACCAATCTGGTTTCAGGCATGGTCACAGCACGGAAATGGCATTGGTCGCCCTAGTAAATGATCTCTGGAGGGCCAGGGATGGGGGTTGTTCCTCCATCCTGGTCCTTCTTGACCTCTCAACGGCTTTCGATACCATCGACCATGGTATCCTGCTGCAGCAGCTCAGGGAGATGGGGTTAGGAGGCACTGTTTTACAGTGGTTCTCTTCCTATCTCTCTGGTCGTCTGCAGTTTGTTTGGGTGGGGGGTCAGGGATCCTCCCAGAGGCCTCTCACTTGTGGGGCGCCTCAGGGATCGGTTCTCTCCCCTCTGCTCTTTAACATCTACATGAAACCGCTGGGTGAGATCATTCGTGGTTTTGGGGTGAGGTATCATCAATATGCTGATGATACCCAGCTTTACATCTCCACCCCTGACCACCCTAGGGATGCCCTTTCCATGATGTCCCACTGCCTGGAAGTGGTGTGGGTTTGGATGGGGAGGAACAGACTTAGACTCAACCCTTCCAAGACTGAGTGGCTGAGGATGCCGGCATCCCAGGATCTGGAGGTTCCATCTTTAACGATCAGGGGAGAAACTCTTGCTCCCTCCAATAGGGTCCACAACTTGGTTGTCCTCCTGGATTCTCGGCTGTCCTTAGAGGACCATCTGATGGCCGTAACCAGGGGGGCCTTCGCACAGGTGCGTCTTGTGCACCAGTTGCGCCCTTTTCTAGACCGGGATGCCCTCGCCACGGTCACTCATGCCCTCGTTACCTCTAGGTTGGACTACTGTAACAACCTCTACATGGGGCTGCCCTTGGGATGCGTCCGGAGGCTCCAGCTAGTCCAGAACGCAGCTGCGCGGGTAGTTACAGGGGCGTCTAGATACTCCCGTGTAACACCTCTCCTGCATGAGCTGCACTGGCTGCCAGTGGCACTCCGGATACATTTCAAGGTGCCCGGGATACTTGCTGGACCATCTCCAGCCGCTCTCACACCGTCCTGTGCGCTCTCACAGAGTCGGCCTCCTCAGGGTGCCGTCGGCCAAACAATGTCGGCTGACGGCTCCCAGGAGGAGGGCGTTCTCTGTGGGAGCCCTGACCCTCTGGAATGGATTGCCCACCGAGCTCAGGATAGCCCCCAACCTTCTTTCCTTCCATCGCGAGCTGAAGACGTGGCTCTTTCGTCAACTCAACTGATCCATTTGGGGATACGCTGTCATAATAATTTAAACAGTTTTTAATAGGGATGCTGATTTTAATTTTATTTCATTGTGATTTGTATTGGAATTTGTCATTTTGTAAGCCGCCTTGAGTCCCTAGGGAGAAAGGCGGCATATAAATCGCAATAATAAATAATAAATAAAGAAATAAAGAATAAAGAAAGGCTCTTCTCTACCAAAGTGTATAGCCCTCTCTAAGCTTCACAGACAAGATTCTGTGGGGAGGCATTTAAAAGCTAAAATGTCAAACAAGATAGGAAGGCTGGACAAAGGAAAAAGACTGAAAAACTGGACATATATCTATGTCAGTTTTGCAGCCTTAATTGCAGTAGGAAATGGAGACTCGATTTGGAATGATATGCACTTTATTCACTACTATACATAGTATCTGAAATGTAACAATTGCCAAGATACTTGCAATTACAGTCTTCATTAGGACGATTCAACGGCACACAAATCTTCTAATATCAATATAAAAGGACAGGTTCTGTTCTAATAATGCCAGATGCTTTATAAATTCTGGATTAAGAAATAATTTGCTTGGACCCCATTTTAAGCCAACCTGACTTCGCTACTCAGATAAGAATGCCCACTTCTCTCAATTTTTCAATGTTGTTTTCAAAGGAAATATTAAAATATGTTTTGGGGAAACAGCATGTTAATTGATAATTTTTATTGAACAATTGCACAATTCTACATTTTCTAGGAATGAATGTCCAGGATATGCAAACCAAAGTCAGGGCACAAATATCTAGCAGGGCCTCTAAAATAGAATAATAGTTGGAAGGAACAATGGAGGTCTTCTAGTCCAACCCCCACTCAGGCAGGAAACCCCATACCATTTCAGACAAAATGGTTATTCAATCTCTTCTTAAAAACCTTCACTGTTGGAGCATCCACAACTTCTGGAGGCAAATCATTCCACTGATTAATTGTTCTAACTGTCAGGAAATTTCTTCTTATTTCTAGGTTGCTTCCCTCCTTGATTAGTTTCCATCCATTGCTTCTTGTCTTGCCCTCAGGTGCTTTGGAGAATAGCTTGACTCCCTCATCTTTGTGGCAACCCCTGAGATCTAGATGCTGATGGCTTTGCCTCCAGACCTCACCACTATCAACTGGTGATGGTGCAACTGACCCTTGAGTCTTTTGGCAGTGCTACCACCCCTTCCGCAATATAGCTTCCAGTAAGAGTGGAGGCTGCCTTTTATTGATCATCCCATAGTTAATGACATCAATTTTGGAAGTTCAACAATGTGACGCTCTGTCCCAGAGAGCTTCTGGGATCACTTTAAGTACAACCTTGCAATTATTTTTTTCAGGAAACTATCACAATGGGAATTAAGGGATGCAATGGTGGGTTTTCTGTTTGTTGACTTGGCAGAACTTTTTTTTAAAATGTTTTCATTGGAGGAAATCTCCAGTTGATTTAAACTGAAGTGGACATAGTTTGAACTCATATAGGAAGAACTGGAGAAATTCAGGGATCTACTGTTCTCTTTACCATAACAGCTATTTTTGGCTGAAAGCCTAGAGCAATCTCTACCCATGGGTGCCATTTTTCATCAAATATGGGAAAATATAAAAAGTAAAAATACTTTTTAATGTATGTTGTTAAAAAGCATAGCATATTGCAGTCATTCTTTTCTCTCTTAGAAGAGGAAAAACATCTCACCGTTAAAACAGGAGTGAAATCCAGCAGGTTCTGACAGGTTCTGGAAGAAATTTTGAGTAGTTTGGAGAACCAGCAAATACCACCTCTGGCTGGCCCGAGAGTGGGGTGGAAATGGAGATTTTGCAATCTCTTTCCCCCAGGAGTGGGGAGGGAATGGGGATTTTGCAGTATCCTACCCCTGACACGCCCACCAAACCATACCCACAGAACTGGTAGTAAAAAAAAATTGGATTTCACCACTGTGTTAAAAGTAACTCAAATCTCTTTGCTTTTTCATGAGAACATAGACACACATTTCTCTGTATGTTAGCAAAGGAGAAGTTTATGGTAGATGACTCCAAGGCTGATTTAACATTTGCCATCAGACAGAGACATATGTTCAGATATACCTTGAGATTGGTAAATTATTTCTTGTATTCTGTTCCCAAGGCTTCAGTCTGTGGGAAAACTATTTATGTTGCCATCAGACTGATATACAAAATAGTAGCAACCGACCATGATTCCAAACATTGAATTTCCCAAAGTACCTTCCATATGAGAAATCATTTGTTTTGGCCTGTGGGGGCAGATTTATCAAAAGAGACATTCTGTTATAAGGTGTAGCTTTTTGCTATTGGCCCTCATATACATCTTTAACAAACTAGGCTAGAATCCCTGTAAGGAATTTTTGACTGCAGGCAAGATATTATGCAAATACAAGGGCTGTTTTTTTCTCCCATGGTGAATGACAGACTGATGCATAAAGAAAATAAATATCCAGTGAAAAGTACAACAGTGGTTAGGGGTAATAACAGCTTAGGATTTGTTATGTGTACACTTTTTAAAGTCTATAATAGCCTTTCAGTTACTCCATAGGGAAATTTGCATGGAATCAAATATAACCTCAGAGAAATCAGAAACAATAAAAGCAAAATGTATTATTTTCATATAACTCGGCTTCCCACACGTAACAGTCCTTTTAAGTATCTGTATAACATTCATCCTACAGATAAAGAAAACAAATACTCTTTGTAATAAAAGTCCTAAAAATCAATCCCCTCTCCTCAACACTAGCCACTTTATTTTCTCTTTTGTGTTGATTTTACAGTCAAATAAGTCTGCCAGGATTACAAGCCTCTTTAGATCTTCTGAGACTTAAAATTAAATGTGAAACTCAGGAATCTAAATGTATTTCCTAGTCTCTGCTTATTCAAACGGTGGTTGCTTGCAATAGTGTATCATCCACTGCTTGTAGATGCAATGAATAGCAAGCTGTTACCATTTTAAACACAGAATATTTCTTCAAATGTCTCTTTTTAGCAACTGCCTAATATAGCAACCTGTTCCCTTTCATAGGAAATGCAGATGGTTCTTGTAAGTTTGGTTACAGCTGAGCCTTAGAATAATCTGAAACAGGAGACAGAAGCATATTTGCATAGGTGCCTAATAAGACTTGAATATTATGAAATGTAATTTACCTCAGGGGTGAAATGTAAAATTTGTTACTACCAGTTCTGTGGGCGTGGCTTGGTGGGGGGTGGTAATGTGATTGGGTGGGCGTGGTCAACTTTTTTTTTTTTTTAACTTTTCAAAGCATTTTTTCTAATGCTTTGAAAAGCCTCTGCCATCAGGCAACTCAGCTGGGATCATCAGAGACTTTTCAAAGCATTTTTTTTACCACCTCTTCAGCCAAGAGGTTGCAGAAAAAAATGCTTTGAAAAGCCTCTGACGATCCCAGCTGAGCCGCGCGATCATCAGAGGCTTTTTTTTTTTACTTTTAAAAGCATTTTTTCATCAGAAGAGGTTGTAGAAAAAATGCTTTTAAAAGTAAAAAAAAAAAAAAGCCTCTGATGATCGTGCAGCTCAGCTGGGCATTGGGGGGGGCAGGGATTTTTGCTACCGGTTCTCCCAACCACCCGCCGCCATTGCTACCGGATCAGGTGATCCGGTCTGAACCGGGATTACCTGCTTATGTTGGCTGCAGCATGCAAGTCACAGGGTTTGCATTATGGCATCAGGGTACAAGTTTCATCAATGCTTTCATCATTTCCCTTCCATGGGGATGACTATACACAAGAGATTAAGCAATGGCTGCCAAATACAGAAAGGAATAGGCTATACAGATAGTCCTCTACCTACGACCACAACTGAACCCAACATTTCTGTTTGCTTAATAAGAAAGCTGTTAAGTGAGTTTTGCCGCATTTTATGATCTTTCTTGCCAGGGTTGTTAAGTAAATCACTGCAGTTCTTATGTTAGTAACACTGCTGTTAAGTGAATATAACCTCCCCATTGACTTTGCTTGTCAGAAGGTTGCAAAAGGTAATAACATGGCCCTGCAACCGTCATAAATATGAACCAGTTGCCAAGTGTCTGGTTTTTATCACGTAACCACGGGGATGCTGCAACACTCATAAGTCACTTTTTTCAGTACCGTTTAAACGTAGAATGGTCACTAAACGAACTGTTGTAAGTGAAGAACTACCTGTATGAAACTGGCAAACCAGAGGCAAAACATACCAGTCCAGCAACCAAAGATTGATATCCTTAAAGGTAGCTAAAGATGTTGAGTTTGGACAAAGAGTCATTTTTCTTTCATGCAAACCAGAAGGCCTGTAAGTTAAAGCTGCAGAACTTCTAATACTGCCCTGCCATGGATTCTGTCCAACTGCCAGACATTGTCTAAGTGAACTGAATTAATTTTACTCCATCCTGTTGCTTTCAGATATTAACTCTGCTGTGACACACAATATTGCCAAGTTCGGAGAGGCAACCCTAAACTCAGGCTGTGCTTGTGGTTCATTTTTATAAATGAGACCTAATACACACCTACTTTTCCATATTAGAAGAATTATAGTATTGTCTACTGCATGCTTATGTTCCCCTACACCCAGGGGTGAAATGCTCCTGGTTCAGACCAGATCGCCCAATCCGGTAGCAATGGAGGTGGGTGGTTTGGAGAACCGGTAGCAAAAATCCCTGCCCCCCCCCCACCATGCCCAGCTGAACCGCACAATCATCAGAGACTTTTTTTTTACTTTTAAAAGCATTTTTTCTACAATGTCTTCGGCCGAAAAAATGCTTTTAAAAGAAAAAAAAAGCCTCTGATGATCCCGCGGCTCAGCTGGGATCATCAAAGGCTTTTAAAAGAAAAAAAGCCTCTGCTGATCAGGCAACTCAGCTTGGCTCATCAGAGGCATTTAAAAAAAAAAAACCTTTTTTTCTTTTAAATGCCTCTGATGCTCCAAGCTGAGTTGCCTGATCATCAGAAGCATTTAAAAGAAAAAAAAGCCTCTGCCGATCAGGCAGCTCAGCTGGGATTGTCAGAGTCTTTTGAAAGCATTTTTTTACAACCTCTTTGCTGAAGAGGTTGTAGAAAAAATGGTTTTAAAAGTAAAAAAAAAAAATGGCCACGCCCACCCAGTCACATTACCCCCCCACACCAAGCCATGCCCACAGAACCGGTAGTAACAAATTTTAGATTTCACCACTGCCTACACCCATCTAATGCTTCTACCTGTCAGCCTTTCAAAGTAGACCAGACTAAGACACTAAAAGTTATGAATCTAATATTACTGTCATTGTAAAGTTACAGCAACTGAATCTTTCAAATCTGAATGTGCTTTCCCCTCACCCACTCCCTTTGTGTTAAAAAAACTAGGGAGGGTCAATCTGAGACACGTTCTCAAATTACATTGCATATGAAAAGCAACAATATAGAAGAAGCAGTAGTGTAATGGCAAGTAAGAAAAAGGAATAGGATATATTGGTGGTCCTCTACTTACGACCACAATTGAACCCAACATTTCTTGAAGAACAAGAGGAAGATTTCTGCTTTGGATTCAACTTTTGTTTGTATTACCTTTGCTCTTCCTCTTGTTCCTCAAGGTTTTTCTAAGTCCCCATTATGCTATTCTTTATTTTATATTCTTGCTCTTTATATACAATGTAATTTTAACTAATTAGGCAAACTGTGACCCATTGGGTCATCGTTTCAGAGATATTCCCATATCTAAACACAATGACTACAGGCAGCCAAACAGCTGTGGAAGTGGGAGTGATTTCTGAGTGACCACTTTCTTTCTTTTTTTTTTAATTGAAAAAGTTTTTCAAATACAGATTTTCCCCCTTTTTCCCCCCCTCCTTCCTAACCCCCCCTCCCTCTCCCCTCCCCCTGAGGCTTCTCCAGAATAAAACCCAAATTAATAACAGATTATATAATACTTTACCATCCTTTTTACTCCACCCCCCCATATGCTGACCCTTTCTTTCTAACAATATTATTATACCCCCCTTATACTATACATTTCAAAGCAACATTCAACTATAAAATTATATAATAAATCCTAATTTGGCAATTTCAACTCATAATCTATCCATTTCCTCCTCCCCCATACATATATCTCTTAATTCAAATCTTTTACGTATATTAATATAACATAACATCCCTTTTCCTAAACTAAACAATCAGTAAGCTAGCCTATCTCCACCCACTTTCCTGCAGGTCTATCATACATAATATTTTCAATATCTTTGTTCTTCTGCCCACACCACTAAAAAATATTTCCATATATAGATAAAATCCTCAAATGACTTTAAGCTTGTAATCCATATGGTATCTTCTGTAATGTCTTTCAGCTGGATTGTTAATTCCATCACCCATGTTAGGGTAACATCAAATTCTAGTTCCAACAGTATGTTCAGTATCTTCAATTACCATCTGCCCCATCAATAATAAATGTTTTCGTATATAAAAAACCACTCGAGTGATTTAATATTTATATTCCATATAGTGTCTTCTGTAATGTCTTTCATCTAGATTATTAATTCCAACCACCGTATTAGGGTAACAACCAGATCTTCTGCATGCCCCAGTCCCATAGTTCTCTTTGCCTTATAGCTCAGCATAAACATATCCATTTGTCAAAGAGTCCAAAATAGAAAGTTCCAATCCACTCAGTTAAAGGCCATCTTCCACATCCCAGAAACACAGCACTGCAGAGATCTGTCACTCTCCTCAAGATAGTATAAACCAATACTTTGCCTCAGCTATATTTTCATGTTTTTAATCGTCTCTTAAGTAACTGGCATTACACTGTTGTTTAGTCTAAAAAATTTTATTTTTGTAGGACCTGCTTCTTCTTTTCTTAACTTTTTGTGGCTTAGATCTCCATCCTGGTTGCCTTTCTAGGAGTTGTATATCAACTGATTGATTTCCATGCTGGTCTGTAACTTGATAAGTCATCACATTAGAATCCAAAGCCGCCTCCTGAGTGACCACTTTCTAGCAGCCTATGATGGACTGGTCTATCCAGCATCCAGAGGGCTAGGACAGGCTACCTGATCTCCAGTCACCAAAGGAGGAGCTGGTCAATTTGGTCTATTGAGGGATTGGTCTCCTGAACCTACAAAGAGCAGCACTGAAGAGACCACAAATTTGCCAAATTTCAATGCCATGGGAATCACAGGATCTGGATTTTTGAGTACATTGTGTAAATTGCCCATTTAAGGTACTTTGGTTCAACAACTGTTGCCCTATGATGTACTATTTCAACCAGTTAAAGGTTAAAGTCTGAGATTTTTAATAGTATATAGATTTATATATTTTATATATCTTCCAGCCTTTTATAATTTTTTTTTTTTAGATTTTTACTTTTAGTCTTGAAGTATATTTTCACATGATTTATGTTTCCTTTAAATAAATGTTTAAAGTATGCCACTGTCCTTGGCCTGGTCTATAACTGTAAGAAAGATTTGATTTGATTTGATTTGACATTAATAGCACTTGGAAAAGCCTGTAGGCCAGTGTTTCTCAATCTTGGTAGCTTGAAGATGGGTGGACTTCAACTCCCAGAATCTGGGGGATTCTGGGAGTTGAAGTCCACCTATCTTCAAGCTACCAAGGTTGAGAAACACTGCTGTAGGCAAATGGGGCAAACCAACACTTGCTCATACTGAATTTGTAAGAAATTAAGTTTTCTTCCAATGTTCTGGGAGCACACGAGGGCTATAAGATAAGGAGACTGTCAAGGCAGCAGTGCTAAAAAAGGACTTTGTTGCCTGGCATTGTTCACCTTTGGCCTTGTTGCAACCCTTCAGCCAAAGCACTCTGACTTCAGCCAGACCAAAGCAAGAGGAATGGCTCCCTTCATGGTTCACAGCACGTGGCTTCTGTCACACTTGGCTTGAGTGCTTAGGACACAATCCAGTTTAAGAGAAGATCATCACTGGCTTAACTCCTCACTTATTACATAGTGCAGGTGTTCAGCCATGGTTTACTTGGCTGGAGCAAATGAAACACCCTTTCAAACTTGCATCACCGCAAGATGTAGATGCTCCAATATTGTGTGCTTCAGGAAGACGAACAGCAAATGATTTTCACCCAAATAATGGCAAAAGAATAGATAGAATAGGGAGGGAGGGAGGGAGGGAGGAAGGAAAGAGCTCTGATCAGGCTTTTTAATTTTTTTAAAGGTACAAATAAGGCTTTATTTATATTGATACTACTCCAGTTCACCTTAAAGCTTACCAACAGACAACTCAAAATAAATGAAGCCTTATTTATACCTTAAGGCCTCATTTATTTTGAGTTATCTGTCTGTAAGCTTAAGGTGAACTGGAGTAGTATTATTTTATTTACCTTACCTGTATTGATTGAATAACGTTAAATGTATTGCAATTTTGGATAATCAAATTTATTTCATAAGTGGAGCTCAAATGGGGGATGAAGTCAACGTTCATTCTACCACAATAGAAAACAATCTATTTTTAATTGGGGGGGGACTAATATAATTATTTTATTACCTATATTAAAATGTACATGATGTCCTTCTACTATATACATGGTATCAAGTGCAGCTAACTGTAATATTAAAAGTATATACTTGTATTTTATTAATGCAATTGCATATATTCTTTACGTGAATTAATTTAATTTATCCTTCAACATGACCAGCCTCATTTTTGAATGGCCACAGCCATATGCCATCCATTCCTCAGAATTCCTGATACATTTGTCAATTATAAAATAGCTGCCAAAGAGTCTTATTTTCCTGTTGTTGTTATCTTCATTTGTTCTATAACTTTATTTCTATTTCTAGGGTTTCAATTAGGTTTGGAAAAACTATATGTAGTGCAGGAGGGGAAATGTTTATCTACTCCCCATAACTTTAAAAGAAAAGCAGAACCTTCACTGGTGCCCATATTTTACCTTGGATGTACAGAATCTTGACTTACAACCGATCGCACAATGGCCATTTAAGGTTATGGTGGAACTTTCATAAGTCCAAGACTATGTATAAAGATATGCAATTGATCATTATAAGCCTAGGAAACAAAATCCCTATATTGAATTTACAGCCAGATATGGTATCCCAAGAATCCTAAAGATGCTATGATGACATACTGTAATTTGCAGGAAGTTAATCACAGGAAAGACAAGTATTTCTTTCTGTTTCTGCTTCACTTCATTTTGTTAATCTTATACTAGGATAGACACTAGGGTGCTTGATGAAGATCTTTGCCTGGCATTACTGGTATTACTGAAATGGGATATGTTATGTCAAAACAAAGAAACATCAAACTTCATCCCCACCTCTGAACTAATTGTTTGGCTAGGGCAGGACCAAAAAGCAGTGAATCTCCACATTTATTTCTCTGGATTAAATGTGGCTGTAGGAATCATCTAAGGCAGGAGTGTCAAACTCGTGTCGTTCACTAAACTGGGCATGGGTGTGGTCGGCGTGTGACACATCTGGCCCTCGGGCCACAAGTTTGACACCCCTATTCTAAGGTAATGGGCATAAAACACTTCACACATGTGAAGTCGCTGATGATAAAGCTTTCTTTCTTCTATCTACTAATTTAGACCTCAAAATCATAGTGACCTTTTCAGTCAGACCATCTTTGGTCACTCGAGTCATTTCATTTGAGGGAATTGAGAGATCCTGAGAGATAAATCTTTAGCTTTATCTTTTGTTCCACCTTTCATCCTGAGCAATTGTGTGACAATGTTTTATGGGCTATTTTAGTTAGATGACTGGCTTAACAACTGATTTATTTCATAGGAGAGATCAGCGGATTAATCACTTATACTTTTGCTTCAAAGCCTGCCAATCAATTCTGTTTTATTCATGAATAATGCTTCCTATGACCATACTTTCTCTTTCCGCAAATACTCTCAGCCTGTTTGAAATTTGCTGCAGGGGCGATCTGAGCTGCAAACTTCATTACATTTAAGCAAAGCAAAAAAATATTTCTCTGAATAGCTCAAAACTTTGCATTCCCATATTTAGGACATTTGGATGCTTCCAACCTTCACAGCTACCTAGGGTTCTGGGTATTTTCCCCCCAAAATTTTTGTAAAACTATTTTTTAAAACAATAGTTGTAAATTGTCTTACAGTACAATAAAGAATGGAAAGGTAAGCTCTACTCTGTAAATTCCTTTTGCAATTAAGAGACTCAGTTAAATGAAGGTAATTCTGGAGTCCCAAAAGTGCTTTTTCAGGAGGCAACTGGACTTTCTTGTTTTTTCTTTTGAAGACGTTTCACTTCTCATCCAAGAAGCTTCTTCAACTCTGACAGGATAGTGGGGAATGTATTCTGGAGTGATTGTAAGCAAAGTGCATTATTTGTAGAGGTCTATGTCCATTCCTCAGGGAAGCGGTGGCTCAGTGGCTAAGATGCTGAGCTTGTCGATCGAAAGGTCGGCAGTTCAGCAGTTCAAATTCCTAGTGCCGCGTAATGGGGTGAGCTCTCATTACTTGTCCCAGCTTCTGCCAAACTAGCAGTTCCAAAGCATGTAAAAAATGCAAAAATAGGGACCACCTTTGGTGGGAAGGTAACAGTGTTCCATACGACTTTAGCATTTAGTCATGCCGGCCACATGACCATGGAGACGTGTTTGGACAGTGCTGGCTCTTTGGCTTTGAAACGGAGATGAGCACCGCCCCCTAGAGTCGGGAATGACTAGCACCTATGTGCAAGGGGAACCTTTACCTATGTCCATTCCTCAGAGTTTGGAATTGGATTTCTGAACATGCCTGAATGTTTTGTTGGTCTTTGCCTTTTGTACCTGACCAGTTTTAGACTAAGGGGTCAGGCCCACAGAGCCAAATCTATATGGCTAGCTAGAAGATTACTATATTGGTAGAGACTAAGTGAAATGTCCGGTTCAAAAGATTCCCCTCTCAGTTCCTAATGGATACAATTTCCCAAATAATACGTCCTGTATATTTCTGTTTAGAGAGTGTTACTAGCATCATCAGTAAGATCCTGAATAGTATCCACCTCTGGAACAGCATAGATAAGCAATCTCTCATTCTACATCCTCGCTTCCACCTACAATGAAATTGTATTTAAGGTTCAATTCACATGCTGAATTCCTTATCTGCTTCTGCCTAGTCTGGCAGATCAGCTCCAAGTTATATAAGGAGCTGCTGCTCTGAAAAGATAGTCACAGGTGATGAGGAGGATGAAAGGGCTTTAAGATCTTCTCGTGAGTGTAGGAATGGATGAGCCAACGGTAAATCAGCCCCTAACATTTCTCTTGTTCTCCAACAGTCTTTTTCTTTTTTCAGGATTCCAGTGAAGTAACCAAGACAGTCATCTTATCTTGAGACATTACTTTGTCCAAATTAATTGAGATATGGAATTCTATTATAATTCAGCCTGGCCTGAGAATCGTGGGTTGTTACCTTGCCCTTAAAGACACAGCCTGGGTTGGACTGTAGTTGTGCTTTACCAAATATGATACTAGTTTCACTCCAGACTCTTCTCAACAAGGCAGGGAACTAGGCCTGGGAACAGCAGAGTGTAGCCTGATCTCCCCCGTCCCCAAATTAAAGTCTGAAGAAAACTCTTGTTGGGCTGGTAAACAATACAAAGGTTTTTTTTTTCTTTTCTTTTTTTGCAAAATAACTGGGAATACAATCCACAAACATACCAGCAGGTTCTCTGGAGATGTAAAGATGACCTTTTGAAATGTCCATGAAAAAGTGCTTTGATGAAAGCTTGGAACAACATTATTTGTGGAGACAAATGTAAACAGATATAGATATTCTTTTTTCTGTGCTATTTTTCTCAGAATACACTGTATCAAGAACCCCAGTTTCTTTGCCACTATATAAAGGTGTTGTGCAAATGGCAAAGCTATCAGTCAACCAATAAAAGAATTAGACCCAAGAAATTCTCATTCTTTAAAATGTTCCTGTTTTATATGAAACAGATTGTCCTCTTCTCTGTGTATTAATCCATACCAACCTTATTAACTCAGAAGACCCAGACGGATAGTGAAAGCCAGCATTACTGGCATATTGGCCTAGAAATGCAGAATTTATTTTATTTTTATTTATTCAGTTGTTAAACCACCCAATAGCCAAAGCTCTCTTTGGAATGGTTTACAATAAAAGATCCCAGAATATGTAAGATATACTATCAAATAAAAACACCAAATAAAATAGGCAGTTGCATTACAGCTAGAATTTAAAACATGGGGACATGGCAGGAGATCTTGAATAATTTCTTTAACCATGTATTTCACCTTGTAAAATACATAGTTATATACAGCTTCCCTGGGTACAATGTGAATTGAGTTTTAAAAAGGAAAAAGGGAAGTCTCTCTCAAAATCTTGAATCTTATCTTGAAAAGAAACATGAAGGGTAGGTGATGAAAGTTTTATATATTTGCGTCCAAGTTCTATGTTTATATGTTCACACAACTTCAGCAATGTTGTATGTAATCCCAAACTGTCCTCAAAACATGCATGTGCCTGTTTTTATGAGGTAAAAAGAATCAGGATCATGCTAAAGCCACAGAACAGGTAGTCCTCGACTTACAACAGTTCATTTAGTGATTGTTCAAAGTTACAACGGCACTGAAAAAAGTGACTTGTGAACATTTTTCATACTTATGATCGTTACAGTAACCCCTAGGTCATGTGATCAAAATTCAGACACTTGGCTGCTTACTCATATTTATGACAGTTGACGTGTCCCAAGGTCATGTGATCCCCTTTTGCGACCTTCTGACAAGCAAAATCAATGGGGAAGCCAGATTTACTTCACAACCATGTTACTAACTTAACAGCAGCAATGATTCACTCAACAACTGTGGCAAGACAGGTCGTAAAATGAGGCAAAATTCACTTAACAAATGTCTCGCTTAGGAACAGAAATGTTGGGGTCCATTATGGTCGTACATCAAGGACTACCTGTATAGAAGATTTATTCAAACCGTATACACAAGAATCTGGTCAACTAACAGCACTAAATTGGTGTTAGATAAGGGTCAATGGAATTCAATAGGGGTTGGATTTGAATCTCTTGTGGCAACGAAGGACTCTAAACTGATGACACATTTAACTCCCCACCCCCAGTTCTGCCTGCTCTTCTCCTACAGTTTCCATAAAGTTTTCTCTACTTTTCTTCTAATGCCTTAAGCATATGAAGAAAAAAAGGAAAAAAATATTTCTGTCAAAAAAATATTTTCTTCCAAGTTCAAATTATATGCAAGTGAGATTTTTATTCAGGAAATATATTTCAATGAGAGTTCAACATTTTAAACCCTTCAGTGTGATCTGATTGCCTGGTAGTGACATTGACAACTCACACAAACAATCATGTGTGAAGAGGAGCTTATAAAGAATATGTTTGCTTAGCAATTTATTAAGAAGAAATTACTGTATGTCATGGCAGACAAAATTTCAAACTGAAATTTTTAGCCCTTCCTATGATCCTGAGACACTGATGAATATTTTATTTTTAATAATATGCCTGTCACATTCAGAAGCAAGCATCCCCAATCAAACAGCACTCACCAAGTCTAGGGAGTAAAATGCTATTTCTGAAACATGAAAAACTTCTTTGAGGCTTATAGCCTCTTTCTCCTCTCACTGGTTATAATAATTAACAAGAGAAACTGCTGGTTAGATGGGTAGTAAAAGAGCTGAGGTGGCGCAGTAGTTAGAGTGCAGTACTGCCGCTACTTCAGCTGACTGCTAGTTCAGCAGATCAGCGGATCAAATCTCACCGGTTCAAGGTTGACTCAGCCTTCCATCCTTCTGAGGTTGGTAAAATGAGGACCCAGATTGTTAGGGGGCAATATGCTATTTAGTATACTGTCTTTGGTGTAAGCCGCCCAGAGTCCTCAGAGAGTGGGCGGCATAGAAATATGACTAATAAATAAATAAATAAATAAATAATAAGGAAGAAACTGTATGGCTGAGGTAGAATTGCAAACAAATGTCTCTCGGAGTTGAAGAGCATGCTGGGTTTTTATTTTATTTACAATGAACCTTTTTTTATTAAACTAGCATTAATTTCTAATGGCACTGGTCAACTAAAGTTCAACACTAAATTGGCTCCAGATAAGGGTTAACGGAATTCAGGAGGGCTTGCGCTTTGAGCGTTTATGGGAACACTATGATTCTAAAGTACTGATGCACTTAACTCTGCCCCCCAACTCTGTCTGCTCTTCTCTTACACAATGCAGCAATAGAAAAAGTGTTTCTCCTAGGCCTCAGGTAGCATTGTTTCATAAAGGAGACCTGCAACATGCCCATCTTGTGATAACATGAGATGGGCAGGAGAGATGGTACCACAGTAACTTTTCCTTATGCCATTCCTAAATTCCACTTCAAACTTACTAGCCAAATTGTCTTAGAGTTGGAGCCAAATTACCTGTAACCCTCATTCCCTTCTTGAAGTCCTCTGCAATATTCAGAGACGCAATTTCTGGAAATCAGCTCCTTGGATAGCCTTCAGAGGAATATATGAACTGATAAAAGAGAATACTTGTAGCTCAGGGTTGAACTGAGGGGTCCTTGGTGCTCTTTGAACTTTTTGGTTTTCTTGCAGATGCTTCATTATCAAACCAGCTAACATTATCATGATGTTACTTAGTTTTGAAATGATATTTCTGCAAGAAATCACCAGGCTCAAAGAATTCCAAAGACCCCCCCCCCCCCCAAAAGTATGAACATTATAGTAAAATCCCTTTAAAAGACTATAAAAATCCATTAAAAAGAAAAACTATTTAAAATTTTAGAAAAGAAATGACACATCCCACCTCATCTCTATTCTGTGCCATTTCCCTGCCAACGAGTCCTTGCTGCCACTAAAAATGTTAATTCTGATCTCATTCTGTTAAGACTTTGCTCACTGTTATGAACAGTAGGGTTTTTGTTTTTTTTTTTAAAATGGTATTTAAGTTGGATAGAAAGCCAGTTTGGCATAGTAGTTAAAGCACCAGCCTAGACACGGTGACATCTTGAGTTCGAATCCCACCTTAGCCAAAGCCAGCTGGGTAACCTTGAGCCTAGGTCTAGGAATGGCAGATCACTTCTAAAAAACCTCGTCAAGGAAAACCACATGTACTTGCCCAGGAATTAACACTGACTTCAATTCAGTGACTTCCAAATTAAGATGATATATACAGGCACACACAGCAATTCATCAAAATCTACAGATTTCTCTCTACAGAGGCATTTGCAGAAAACACAGATAACTGTGAATGCTTTTTAAAAACTTCCCTACAGTGTCAAAGGAAGGAAACATAGGTGAGTGCCCAGCACAGAAAAAAATCCTGGTCTCAATCTCTGACCCCAGGTTAGGTAAAACTCCTAGGGAAATGCTGGAGAATCACAACCAGTTAGTGCAGATGCTACTAGTGGATGCTCTGCGCAGGTATAAAGCAGTATCACATATACCTGAAGCAAGCACTGTCCATGTGAATAAGCATCATTATCTCTGTCTAGCATCCGCAGGAAGGATTAGGAGAACAGTAAAGGGATGCAGTTGGGAAACCACACTTATCCTGCTCTATGGATCTTTGTATTGGCATCCTAAAGGAGAAGGGAAACAGAGCATCGATATCTCCACCAGCACTGTATGATCAATTGATTCCATAAAAATGTTCAGTTTAGCATCCAATTTAAAAAAAAAAAAAAAAAAAAGCAACCCAGCTCCATTGTCAAGGATAGCTTAACAATTTCCTCTGGCATTTTGCAAATCAGAATGTAAATCAAGCCGTAAACCAGCAGCTGAAGAACTCTGGGCTTGTCATTTTGATGCTGGTTTGAACAGACGAGGGCATTCCGTGGCACTTGCCTTTCAACCTACACGGGGAATGCAGTTGGCCAAAAGGCAAATAGAATAGACTGTGTGGTTCAAAACCCCCAGGGCTCACTGACCTTTTATGAAAAAGAGATACTAACATATATTGATGCTGCTAGAAATGCAGGATGCAGGCATCGCCACTGTAGATGAAAGCTGCACTTTGTCTTGTACAGCAAGTACCCTCTGACAGCAACTGGTGCGCAAGGCTTTATTGGAATGCAGAGCTGGGAGTAGCACAATCCAAATGGAACATTGCTCCCCCCAGGGAGAAATGCAGCATGGAAACCATTTGGCTACAAATCAAGCTCATTGTCCACGTTTTAACTTTTTAACATTGATGCACATTTAATTTACTGGCATAAAAAGGTAATGAATCACACGATACTGTATTGCTCATATAAAATTTTCTATTCAGAATCACGGCTGCTAGTGCAAGTTATACACACACACACACACACCAATATCGCTTTGAGCAAATGATGTATATGCCGCTGGTTAAGTGCTTTGATTGCATTACAAGTGCAATCAAAGGACATCCTAGGCAGACAAATATTTTATTTCAAGAAGGGGATGCCATTATTAATGCTCTAGAAAAGTAATTGTAATAAAGCGTATACACCACAAGTACAACAGAAAAAAAGATCTATTCTGGTTCATTTCTTTACTCTCACTAGATTCTAGGATCTCTCTTTGTCAACCTAGAATAGCCTTTCTATTACCAGTCTGTCCTCCCTAAATTATCCCATAGTCTTTTTCTCAATATCTTTGCTAAAGCATTTTGTCGAAGCCTATGGATGCTATTTGACGTTTTCTTGCTATCCATATTGAGTTAGGAAAATCTGATACATTATTGGATTATGTTATATTATGAAAGCATCAATCTTTATTTGATTCCTCCCCACATCTAGTTAAATGCAGTTCAATGACAGGATTATCCCCACTCCATTCCCACTCCCACTCATGAGAAACATACACCGGGAGTGTATGGCAAGAGTATCTACTCCCCAAAGAATCATCAAAGGCATGAAGGTCATCCCAGTTACCTTTCTTAAGCAAGCAGGCAACTATATTGGGTGACAGCCATATAAGAAAATGTTGGAGATGGAAGATCCATTTAGTTATAATAACAAAGGGATTTTTCATACTATGTGAAGTATGGTTGATGGACCATTAGGATGGATGGCAGTCAAAATGTTATTGAGGAGGAGAATCTGGGGATCTTTCAGAAAATTAATAGTATTTATGATGCAGCTAGATTAAAGGCCTCAGGATGTCTATTTGCTGATGTTATCATGCAGGAAAAGAACTCCCGTAGCGTCATCAGTCAGCGCCAGCAACTCAGATTCGGGAAGCTGTGCCGATCTCCTCAAGGCTGCATGCCGCTCAATGCTGGACCCAGCTGGTTGCTGTGCGGAGCTTCCCCCACCATCCCAGGCATCCAGGTGGATATTACCGACGCTCCGACTTCCCCAGACCCCCAGTGATGGCGAGCCCCAGCTGTCTGGGGAAGTCGGACGGTGGGGGAAGCTCCGCACAGCAACCAGCTGGGTCCAGTATTGAGTGGCATGCAACCTTGACGAGATCGGCACAGCTTCCCCTAAATGTTGTTGGCGCTCCCGTAGCATCATCAGTCAGTGCCGGCAACTCAAATTCGGGTTAGAAATCTCTAGCAATGACTAGAGATTGTAGTAGCCGCTCTTACTGCTTCCGTCAGTCTGTCAAACCAACCTGGGTAGGCTTATACCCGGCGTATAAGACGACCCCCGACTTTTGAGAAGATTTTCCTGTGTTAAAAAGTCATCTTATACACCGGAAAATATGGTATAATGTGGAATATTTAATACTTGAAATGATGGGAATTAAATATATTTATATGTTTAACAGATTAACAGAGTTGGAAGGGACCTTGTAGGTCATCTAGTCCAAACCCCCGCCCAAGCAGGAGACCCTACACCATTTCTGACAAATGGCAGTCCAATCTCTTCTTGAAAGTCTCAAGTGATGAAGCTCCCACAACTTCTGAAGGCAAGCTGTTCCACTGGTTGATTGTTTGTGCAGGCATTTGGAAATAAATAAGTTTCTGATACTTCCATCTTTTTTGGATCTTGTGCAGATTGATTTAATGCATTTCTAACCAAAGGATATGGGAACAAAACAGCTTATTCTGAATTCAGCTTTTTTTTTTAACTTCAGCCAAGATAGGCTAGGTGCTATTTCCTAGCTGGGGATATAGAAGGGATGGGGTTCTTTTAGTATAAAATTTATATATAATCCATCCCTTATATATCAAATGCACAAACTATATTACCCAGAAGTTCTATTTGTAAACACTGCACAGTCCCCAAGGAAGAAAATGTGCAAAAAACCATGCAATTGATATCACAGCTCAGTGAAACTGGTGTGTTAGAATGAGAACCCGTAGTTGTCTTCCCTTGCTCTCACCATCTGTGATTGAAAACAGTTTCTTTGGCCCTTTGAAGTTCAATGCAGAAGCATTCTGAACAAATCTTTCATCTCTCTTCCATCATAAAAAAGATCCTTTTTATCAATTTTTTTCCAACAGAAGCCAATCTTAATGAGACACCTGTTCTGCAAAATCTAATGGCCAACTCTAAAAAAAAAAGAAAGAAAAAGAGGTTCTATCACTTTTTATCTCTATTCTTACACATATTAATGTAGTTTATGCCTTTTTTGCTTGGATATTCCCAAAATCTCCAGCTGTTACAAATCATTGCTTGTCAGTTCAAACAGTATAGCTCTCCTATGGTTACGTCTGGCAGAAAACATGTAGTAGAGGAAACAGGAAAGCTACACTGGGTAAAGTCTTTACTTTTCTGTCCCTCTTCTAAAAAAAAAAAGTACACAATTGAGATACAATTGAGCAAACTTCAGCCTTGTTATTTGCTTTGTTTTTCATTGGAATCCTAACCCTGGCAAAGAACTACCTTTTAAATCTAAATTTCTGGCTCCTCATCCTGATTAGAATTCCACAACTAAATGAAATTCATGGGTTTGGCTATTGGTGGGGAAGAAATTTGGCTTGTATCTTAATACAAATCTAACCCAAATGTCCCAAATTATGACTCAACTTTGGACATAATTATTCTTCTGGCACTTTTTCCAAAAGTAGAAATAAACTTCTTAAATCAAATGCTGAATTAAATATATACCTAGAGTATATGTATGTGTACTGCGTACTGTGCATTTCTAGTTTTTGTCTGTCTTTCAACGTGTGTGCATTTTTTGAATATATTTGTTTCAATAAATCCTCTTTTCTGTCTCTCTCCTAAAGAGCGTAATCTAGAATACCTGCTTTATTATTATTCGTGGACTCTTATTAATGAACAACCAAAACAGCAAGGACAAGAATAGTAGAAATCTTCAGAACTATTATGCATTAACCTTTTACTTTAGAATTCCTTGCTTGTATATTGGACTTCACCAAATGCACCTCTTTTTATGTTAATATAATTCCCTTTGCATACATAATCTGCCTCTTCAAATGTTTTCCTCTGTGGAATGTAATTTTCAAAGCCTTTTTTGCTGTCTTCAATTCACTTTCTCTAACATGAATGCCTCTTGCTGATTGCCCTTATCTATTTCCTGTCAGAATCACCTGCCTGTGGATCTTTGTCTTCCTGCCTTCCCTGTTTCTTAACCTCAGATCTTTCAGCAGCAGCTGGCCTCGTTATGCCTTGAACTCTTCCTTGTGCTGCATCCCTCTAAATTTGTTATTGTTCCTAAATAGGTCTTCCTAAAAGCCAGTTTTGGTCTTTTCTAGAAACCTGTGCCCTGGAATGTTGCATTCCCAGGTGCTTGTTTTCATTTCCCTTTTTGCTTTGTGGTTAAACCATGTCCTGCACAATTTCCCCAGCTGCACTGAACTTCATACAGCAGATTCTGTTGCAGAAAGAGGCTTTTCTATTTTTCACTTCAGGGTTGCACCTCAGTGCTTTATTGAACCTGCTTTCCCAACAAAACCACCTCATAAACATGATTTATGCCAGGGGTGTCAAACTGGTGGCCCATGGGCCGGATGTGTCATGCACAGGCCACGCCCACCCCAACTCCGAGAATTGGAAAAACGTCATGAAACATCATGTGATGGCAACGTGACACTGCAGGTTTGACACCTGTGATCTATGCGCATAGACCAATTAGGTGAATATACCCTATATTTAATAATTATTCTTTATATCAAGGTCAGTGTCCACCTATTCAACAAGCCCAGATTAATGGCACACATCCCTATGTAATGAAACTAATGTGCAAACCATTGCATCTAAACTTGGTAATCCCAGTCTGTTATAACAATGTTACCAGTCAACTGGCTATTGTGGTGAATAATGATTGTGTTGGGTATAAGCATACAATCTTGGGTCTTCCAGCTGCTAGTCTAGAAGAGAAATACCATTCAAAACCATCTTAATAGGTAGGAGAAATGTCCTGAACACAGCAAAGTAATAACATTTGAAAGAGGAAAGTATGAAGTTGTTCACTTAGGAAACCAAAATCATATACAGTTCAACACCAGAAGGGGAGGATATGCAGCTTGGTAATAGTACATGTGGGGATGGAAGGCTTGCACAGAGGTTGATTGAACAGCAGCCAATAGGGGAAAGTGGATACAAAGAAAGAACTTTGGGCTCCAAATCATGGGAATTTTGCCTTGTTCAGATTTCATCTCTCCTACTGTATCCAGTTTAAGGATCACATGTAAAGAAGGATTCAGAGAAAGGTTCTGAGAAGTGCAATAAAAAATGATCAGGGCATTTGGAAACTAAGTCCAGAGAAAATAAATTGAAGGTGCTGGTTACATTGAACTTTGAGAGGGGATGAGTAAAAGAAGATATTATAGCACTCATTAAATAACTGAAAGGATGTCACACAGAAAAAGTCAAACCTGTCGTCCTGTTCCAGAGTGCAAGATACAAAATAAATATTGGGAAGGCAGTTTTCTTCCTGACCATTAGGGGAAAAAAAAAAACTTCAGAATTATATGAGCGGTTAGACAATAAGACAGTAAGACCCACAAAGGTGGTGGATTCTCCTTCACTTAACGTGTTCAAAGTGGAAATTAAGCTATCTGGGATGTTATAATTTGGATTCCTGCATTGAGCAAAGGTTTGCCCTAAATGGCCTCTTGAAAATTTTTTGAATATATGATTGTGCTATTTCTCAGCACCAAGGTACATTTGAGCTTCACTGAGGAGATCTGTTGCCACAATTTCTTTGCACATAAAACCACTCAGAGTCCTGAAGGGCTTGGTCACATTTGGGCAGTGTCATGTTGAAATGAACCAAAACTAAGGTGTTCACTGCACCATTTAATGCCATTTATCTATATTTCTGTCTCTTCCAGAAATAGCTAAAGTTTTTGGGACAGTTAACCTACTTTCAGATCTCATCTCAGCTGGACTTCATCCAATGACTCCATCCTGAAAAGGATCTCTGAGATCGCTAATACTTTGCTTAGCAATCCCCTATTATCATTCTTTGGAATTGATCACTGGAACAAAATGATTTTAAAAGCCACAGACTAGAATCTAGGTCTACACATGGGGATTGCAAAAAAAAAATATCTGAAGGATCCCTAGGTATTTTGTGTATTTATTTAATTATTAAATTTATTCACCACCTACCGTCGTGTCATGAGACTCTGGGTGGTTAGGTATCAGTAATTAGTTACCTCTTTTGTCCTACTTAACCGTCAAACCAGATTTTTGTAGCCCACATCAAGAAACCACAATTTTTCCTCATTTTTATGTACACATTAACATGTTCTTTACTACAGCCTGATGATTTTAACCTGCTAGTAGATATAGTTTGGGGTAGTAGTTAAGGCATCAGCCTAGAATCTGGGAGACCATGAGTTCTAATCCCACCTTAATTACAAAGCCATATGGGTGTCCTTGGGCCAGTCACTTTCTTTCAACCCTAGTAAGAGGCAATGGCAAACCACTTCTGAAAAACCTTACCAAGAAAAATCTAAAGATGCAAGTGACATGACTTAAAATGTTAAATTCTCCAGTTTGTATTGTTTTTTAAAAAAATCAAACATCCATTCCAATAGTTTCTTAATTTAATATGTTCTGCTAGACTTAAATAGTGAGTGATCAGACACTCACTGAAATGTTCTTGTTTTTAAAGAAAGTGGAAAAATAGCCCTTTGATTTTTATTTTACGTTATTTGTTTTAAATTCAGCCATAAAGTAACTAGAGCATGCCCTCACCTTAAGGTCAAAACAGCTCATGATATCAGCCCTTTAGTTAATATGATCCATATCGACCACTTCATAAAGATTTTAACACAGGAAGTTTTAAAGATTTGTTTCCTAAAGATGTCAAGAGACACAGTTCTTCCCTCCAGCAACTATAGACGCTAATTATCATTGACAGAGCAAGGACTGTAACAATATAACCAACTGACATGATCTTTAGGAACTTTCAACTTAGGAGCAAGATTAATTTCTTATCAGAGGATTTGCTCTGCAGTCCATTCAGCCAAAAAAACATTGCTTTGAATTAGATTTCAACCACTATTGTCCAGCCTTGGGAGTACAGGGGTTTAAGGCACCCTGTTATTAAGCTGGTTATTAAGACCAGCTGCCTGCAATTACTGCAGGGTTCGAATCTCGCCAAGGCTCAAGGTTGACTCAGCCTTCCATCCTTTCTAAGGTAGGTAAATTGAGGACCCAGTTGTGGGGGCAATAAACTGACTTTGTATAAATATACAAAAGGATGAAGGCTATTGCTGAGCACATTGTAAGCCGCCCTGAGTCTTCGGAGAAGGGCGGCATATAAATCAAATTAAAAAAAATATGAGCTAAAAGCAACACCGCCATTTTGTCAAAGAGCTCAGAGTTTATCTGTGAGTAACATATATATTGCCATTTGGGCTATATCCCCATTCATCATAAAAGAATTATTCTGCATTTTCCCCCACTACTTATATGCTAAAATACCCTGAAAATAAAACACCACCTCTTTAGTTTCAGATTAATTTGACATTTATGTAATTTCCAGAGCAACAACCATATTACTTGGCTATAGCGTTGCAGCACATTAAGGAGTAATGAATTTATTATGGCATAAGCTTTCATGGGCAATGGTCTACCTCATCAAATGCAAAATAACCAGTATTACATAGCACTGTTAGAAAAAAAAAAGTTAATTCAAATCATATTTGAATATATACTTACATTGCTGTAATGTGATAGTACATTTACTGCTGTTTAAACTCTATTATGTGCTTATTTGAACGTTTTTGTTGATGGCTTTACATCTGCAGCACCTTGAGTCCATGCCACAGCTCTGACTCTGAAGAAGCTGCTCCAGCTGAACCAGTGGAATGTCTACCTCAGGAGACACCAAGCCAGGAATCACTTAAGGCTGATCAAACACAGGCACCATCAGAACAGCTGGGGCATTTTCAGATGATGAGGTACAGCTTCTAAACCCTTGGACTAGGTGAGAGCAAAGAGCAGAACAAAGACATTCAATGAGGCTCCTTACCAGGCAACAGACTACTTAATTAAAGATAGCTGGCTGCAGCCTGATTTAAGAGGCAGTCCTGACCCATGTATCTCTGTTGGAAACAACAATCCAATGTGGTATTCTTGTGTATTCTGCTCATGTAAAACACTCTGACCTTTGTATTGGCTGACAAACCTGCTTGGCTCTCTGAAGATGGTCTTAGCTTTTGACTTCTGTGAGTTTCTGTTGAAAGCAAAACTATTCAGGCAAGCTTTGCTCCCCCCCCCCCCAGAGTCTTTCTTTGATTTATTTTCCTTTGCTTAGCTCCTGTTTATCTACTCAGCCCGGAATAAATTGCTGTTATCACCTAGCAATTACGTGTGTGTGTGTGTGTGTGTGTGTGTAAGTGTAAACCATGCAATAGGACACCAGCTGACCTTGATCATGTGTTCCAATCTTGCAGCAGGGATCTTCCACTTCTTTTTATGTACTTATCAATGTAGCTAAAAAACCTGTTCTTGAAGGCTAAAGCAGGGTGAGCAAATATGGCCCCTTTATGACCTGTGGACTTCAACTCCCAGAATTCCTGAGCCAGCTTGGCTGTCTCAGGAATTCTGGGAGTTGAAGACCACAGGTTGTAAAAGGGCCACAGTTGCCCACCCCTAGGCTAGAGGGATTTTCAAAATGGCATCAAAGCTGGCATCAAAGGAATATCAACAGAAAAAGTGAGTAAGTTGCTATTATTATTATATCTCCATTTTACACAAATAAAGTCTTTACATCTACACACGTATTGCACACATACATATAGGCGATGTGGGTATCCATTAAGTTATTTGTTCCCGGGTATTTTTTCCAGTGTCATTTTATTGATAAAACTATCATTCTTATTACAAGAAGCTATATCAGCATGGAATACGAGAAGCCTGAGATGTATCAGGTCCTGAAGAAGAAACTAGAAAGGATGTGGAAAATAAAGGATAAAGTGGTCCCAGGGATTATAGGAGCATTTGGGGCTGAGACTCCTAAATTGAGAGAGTAACAGTTGCCAGGAACAATGTCCGAGCTCTCTGTCCAGGAGAGAGCAGGGCTAGGAACAGCTGAGATCAAACTCTCAGGACTCTGGTAGAGGTCTAGGATAACTTGGTATGGCTAGGTCAGCACTGCCAACTCTCCACTGTCAAATCACTTCTGCCAACTCATTGCCATCAAGTTGTTGCAGGATAACTCAACATGGCCAATTCACTGTAGGGACAGCAGCTGAAGGGAGAGTTGGGCGACCAAGCATGTGAGCAGAGTGCAGAGTGGTGGCAGCAGCCATGGGCTTTCATTTTCATACACCATCGAGACTGCCACCGCTTCCACCATGCTGAACTCTGGGTTGTTCAGAGTTCAGGCCATTTGTTGGCAGCGGTGGTGGGCAGGGGAGATGGCAGGGAGCCAGCGGAAACCAGGCATGTCCCATTCACACACCCCACTACCACCTCCATGGGCCATTTTTTTTTTTAATTTGATTTATATGCCGCCCTTCTCCGAAGACTCAGGGCGGCTTACAATGTGCTCAGCAATAGCCTTCATCCTTTTTTGTATATTTATACAAAGTCAGCTTATTGCCCCCACAAACTGGGTCCTCAATTTACCTACCTTAGAAAGGATGGAAGGCTGAGTCAACCTTGAGCCTTGGCGAGATTCGAACCCTGCAGTAATTGCAGGCAGCTGGTCTTAATAACCAGCTTAATAACAGGGTGCCTTAAACCCCTGTACTACCAAGGCTCATTTGACCGTAGTAGTGGTGTTTGGGCTGCTCAAGGGCAGTGGCAGTGGGTGGGATGGGAGATGGGGAGGCAGCAGTAGCCAGATGCATCCCATTTTCACACACCATGCTGTCACTACCATCATCGCACCAAGCTCCAATGGCGGTGGCAGGGAGTGTAGAAATGACATGAGCCCAGCCTCCACTACCTCCCCATCATCCACCCTGTCCACCGCCACTGTCCCTTAAAGGTCTGAACACCACACCACTGCACTACTGCTAAACAGCATGAACTCTGAATAGCCCAGAGCTTGGCACAGTGGCAGTGGTGATGGGATGTGTGTGCATGTGAAAATGGGAAGCCCTGCCACTCTCCCACCTGTTCTCTCACCCACCTGCCCGGTTCTCTCTCTGGTTGCCCATGGCAAGTTGTCTCTGTGGCGAACTGGCCATGTTGAGTTGTGTTGCAACAACTTGGTGGCAGTGAGTTGGCAGAGGCAATTTGGTGGTGGCAAGATGGCTGTGCCAAGTTGTCCCATTCCAAGACTGAGGAGGACACAGGTGACCCATGTTGTCATATGAATTGCTTCTTGTAAATTTCCATGCTCCTCAGAACATAATAGATTAGGCAGTGTGTGTGTGTGTGTGTGTGTGTGTGTGTATTAGAACAGTGGTTGCCAACCTTTCCGGCTTTGCAGTCCAGTGGTGAGGGGTAGTTGTGTGCAATCAGCAGGCAAGCACGCATACGTGCGTGCAGCTCCATTTGCACAAATGTTGCAAATTTTAGAAAATATTCTTTTAGCAAAGAATATTTTTAGAAAATACTCTTAGAACATACCATGAGCTGTGGAGACAGAAATATTTAAAGCCAAGTAGTATGGAAAAGAATGGCCACTAACAAAACATGACATGATTCTCAAAGACAGGTTGAGAAAAATAATAGAGTGTCCATTGGGTTAAACAGAAAAGCTGTAGCATATGCAAATATGAATTATTGCAAATTATATGAATGCCATGCTTGCTTAAGCTTGATCAGCTGTTAATTCAAACAGAAGCCCAGATTCATTCTTGGATGACTTTAAGGATCTATCTTATTCTGAATCAGATCATTAGTCTATCTAAACCAGTGAAGGCTGCCAATGATTCACCTAGACTTCCAGAAAGGATTTTTTTCAGCCCTGCTTGCAAAGGCAGAGGTTACATTTGAGAATTTCTGCAGCAAAAAATAAATAAATAAATAAAAAAATAGAATTTTCCCATTTCATTCCCTTCTAATGAGAATCCCATAATTGAACAATAGTTTTCAAACATGCTTCTCAGAACCATATGCTTCTGACATTGAGCCGCAAATGCAGTTATTTGTGCATAACTGAAATGTCTCAAATGGACCATAACCACACCGGGATAATTCTTCATTAGATAAATAAATTGTTTACAAATATATAAACTTGATCTTAAGTAAAGCCTTGAAACAGTGAAACTGTAACAGAGGTCCCAGTTAGCAATTCTCCAGCTGTGATGGTTGTAGCTATAGTGGAGAGCTTCATTTAGTCTTAATGGTCTCTTTGAGCTTTTTAACTTTTCTGTCCCTAATGTTCTCCAGAACTTAAGCAAATTCTGGAATCCCCCATTTATCCTTTATTTCATCTGTGCTTTGCAGTTCGGTGTCTTTGGAGAGCCATTCTACAGTGCAATACGAAAGCAAATCTCAACAAACAACAATGACAAATACAAATCTTTGGAGCAGTTTAGACTCCAAAGCAGACTCTAGCATGCATTCTACCAGATTTGCTTACCAGAGCCAGCAAAAAAACCCCTCTAAATATTTTCAGAATTTGAAAATGTTGTGAATCAACAGAAAAAATGCCTTCCTTTCCTCTTCTCTCTGTTTCTGAATAAATAATAAAAAGGTAAAGGTTCCCCATGCACATATGTGCTAGTCGACTCTAGGGGGCAGTGCTCATCTCCGTTTCAAAGCTGAAGAGCCAGTGCTGTCCGAAGACGTTTCCGTGGTCATATGCCCAACATGACTAAACGCCAAGGGTACACAAAACGCTGTTACCTTCCCACCAAAGGTGGTCCCCATTTTTCTACTTGCATTTTTTACGTGCTTTCAAACTGCTAGGTTGGCAGAAGCTGGGACAAGTAATGGGAGCCCACCCCATTACACGGCACTAGGGATTCGAACCGCTGAACTGCCAACCTTTCAACTGACAAGCTCAGCGTCTTAGCCACTGAGCCACTGAAGGAAAATTAAAATTTCAAGAAATCCTTCTTCCTTCCTTCCTTCCTTCCTTTCTTTCTTTTTTTTTTTTTTTGGAATGGGTTGTGCGATCTTTGCACAATATAGTCCTCAACATACAAACACAACTTAACGACCACTTATGCCAAAATTCCTGTTGCTAAGTGAGTTAACAATTAAGTGAGTTTTGCCCCATTGTATGACCTTTCTTGCCATAATTGTTAAGTGAATCACTGCAATTATTAACTGCAATTAGTAACATGGTTATTAACTAAATCTGGTTTCCCCCATTGACTTTGCTTGTCAGAAGGTTGCAAAAGATGATCACATGAGCCAAGGATAGTGCAACCGTCATAAATACATGCCAGTTACCAGGTGTCTGTATTTGATCATGTGACTATAGAGATGTGGCAATGGTTTTAAGTGTGAAAAATAGTCATTAGTCACTTTTTCCAGTACCGTTGTAACTTTGAATGGTCACTAAATGAATGGTTATATGTCAAGGACAACCTGTATAACTTTTTGAATAAACCATTGAGTATTCGTTCACAAAGTATCAAATTGCATAATTCATGCCAAGACTTGGAAAGATATTGGAATATTAGACCAGTTAACAGAGAAAAGCATTCCTAATGCTCTTAAGAGTGTAGTTCCATCTTTCTACTGACTTAATTTCTTCTCCATTTGAAGATGCCATTGCTCTCACTCTTAAATTTTAAGAAAACGCTGTCTGGCAGTTCTGAGAATTACCTTTCAACTTTTTAGAATACTTTTCAACACATCATGCCTGCATTTGTACTTAGTTGTCTCTCAAACTTCTTAAACCAGCTTGAATCAAGAAAAGCTGCAGTCAGCTAGGGTCAGCTGAAGACCACAATACACAGCAATGAAAGGAAGTTTTTCATCCAATATATTATTAGTTAGAACATATTTGCTTGGTTCATTACTCTTCTTGCAGTTGGTATAGTGACAAAGAACGCTGAGTTACACTGGAATTGACTGTGCATAGGAAAGAAAATGTCCTATAAGACGGGTGAAATGCTACTGGTTCAGTCCAGTTCGGACAAACCAGTAGTGAAAAAAACTACCGGTTCAGGCGAACCAGTAGTAAAAAAAAGCTACCAGTTCAGGTGAACCGGTAGTTTAAAAAAGCTACGATCCGACGATCAGCTGTGCCACGTGGTTTAGCTTTGCTAGAAACCGTGCGACACAGCTGATCCCCCCTTGTTGTTCTACTTACCTTCCCAAGCCTCCTTTTGGCATGTACTGCGCATGCGAGGGGGGGGGAATCAGCTGTGCCGCACGGTTTAGCTTCACTAGAAAGCAGGAAATCCTGCTTTCTAGCAAAGTTAAACCACGCGGCACAGCTGATCGTCGGATCGTAGCTTTTTTAAACTACTGGTTTGGGCAAATTGGTAGCCTTTTAAATGCCCAGCGTGTGTTTGGTATGTACTGTGCATACGCACACAGTGCACTTTTGGTGTGCATGAACATGTGTGAGCACTTATTCAACCACCGTTATGTTGTTTCCTCCGCAACTTGTCTATGTCTATGATTTCTTCTGATACAAAGTTGCATGTGGGTCACCTGCTGAATTTTTTCCTGGTACACTCTGATGAAAAAAAAATGTGAATTCTTGTAAAAGCTGGGGGAAATCTGAAATTTCACTGAGCAATCTCTTAGGCAATGCCTTTAGGCAGAGAACCAATAACATTTGAGCATTCTAGGCTAAATTATTTAAATTCCCATCCTGCACAATACTAACTTCATTACAAAGGGCTAAGAAGTCAGAAGGTATAAACTATATTTACAATTGGCAAGACCTCAGCTCTAGAAATCCATGAAGTAGAAACTCACAGATGACCTTCTACTGCAGCAGGAACTTTTTCAAATTGTTTGAAAAATCTGGGATAAGCATTAATGTGACAATATGGGCAATAGCAGTATTCTCTAAAAGCTGAACAACAGAGAAATTCAAACTACTTCTTGAATCATCAAAGTAATATGGGATACGTAAATGAATTGAATATTGATGCCCCAGATACTGACACATGCAAGTTTTCCTCAAAAATCTAAAATTACTTTTCTAGTCTTGAGACTGAGTGCCAACTTGACATACTGTTTCAGTCATCTAACCAAGTAGATGTTGTGTATTTCTATTGCCACCACGTAAATCTTAAATGGTGGTGGATCACAGACATCATAATAACACAACATAATGCTGTTGTGTGCAGGAAAAGATCTAAGGAAAAAAATAAAGACTTTTGAGCACACAAAATGGAAATTGTCTTACAATTTATCTCCCTCTATTTTTCAAGTGGTGATCATCAAGAAATAGCCTATCTGTAGCATTTTCTGATTCAGGAGAAGACAGAAGTTATTAAAATTAGTGATCTAACAGATGAAGCACAATTCCCCCAGTTATTAAATCCCATATCTATTTATAAAACATTGCAAAAGCCACCCAAATATAATAAATTCCACAACAACTCCGTACTTTACTATATTTGTTACATTATTTTTGCACCTTAGGAATTCTCCCTCCCTCCAATATACACCCCATAAATTATTTAAAAGCAAACATTAATTAAAACTGCATCTTGATAGCATGCCTGGTTTGCACAGTGTCCTGAATGTGTTAAGATTAAACGGCATGCATTAACTACAATCAGGCTGCTGCTCAGGTCACTGTGTGATTTATGCACAAGCAGCAGGAATCCAGATAAACTAATGGTTGATTACAGAAAATTCCTTTCCTCTTATTTTTCCTGTTTCAAATTTTGGTTGCAAAGTAGATGCTTCGTAGGGTGCATTTTAGATGAAAATATTCATTTGCCCTCCACTCTGCCCCACACAACAACATCCTCTGCATTATTTAGGTATTTAAATGTAGGGTGCAATACAAATCTGGAACAAGAAAAGGAGGGGAACACAATGCCGGCTAATTTATCTAAATTGCTTGAGAAATTAGCTAAACTATCTTGGCAAGGCTGAAGCTTGAGCTATTTACAGAAAGATATTTCTGTAAAGATAGATCTAAGACACACGTTATACTAAGTTGCGCTACTTACAGGTAACAGAAGTTTCATAAAATCAGAAGGATATATACAGCTTCCTGATTTTACCATTTTAGGTTGGTACCATCATCATCATCATCAACAACAACAACAGCAACAACATCTTCTATGTATAGTGTTTCCACTCTTCCTGCAGAACAGCACCAAATTACTGCCTTTTCAGATGTCAAGCAGAATAGAACCAGAGGTGGGATTCACTAACCTTCCCTACTGGTTCGCAAATTTGAGCATGTGCACATGCTTGGCCTTCCATGCATGCTTTTTGCTCGCATGCATGCCTTCTGTTGTGGTCTGCCAGCAGCCTGCGGAGCTGGCAGCGGAGTCGGGCAGTGATGAGGCTGAGGAAGAACATGGGCCAGTCCTGGAGACTGGGGAAGGCCCAGATGAGGGCTCTGCGTCAGAGGCAGAGATGGGGCCAGGGCCATCGGGGAGTGAGGTGAGGACTTCAGAGCCTCCAGAGACTGATAGGAGTGAGGCAGAGGAACTGTAGGAGCCTTTTCCTAATGCACGCATGAGAAGAGTTGCCAGAAGGCAAGAGCAGCTCAAGCAAAGAGGACAACTCGGGAGTAGGGCCAAGAGATGATTGGCCCCTCCCATAAGGCTTAAAACAGACCAGCAGCGGCGTTTGGGCTTTGCCGGAAAACAACGTTGGTAGCTTTGTCTTCTTCTTCGTCTACGCCTTGTATTTATTTTTGTATCTGTGATTTCTGAACGTTTGCCAAGAAAGGCCTTTGGCAGTTTGCCTAATTGGACCAAGATTTGCGATAGGACTGAGGAATTTGTGTTGGGAGAAATTTGCTTTAATTTAGTTGAACGGCGCTGGGAATGAAGTAATTCTCAGCTGTTCGAATAAAGTGTGTTTGTTTTTTCATTGACTGATTTTCCTACTACTTACTTGGGCCTGGGTCACAACACCTTCTGTGCATGCGCCCATCCTTGAAAACGTGGCTATAATGGAGAGCATTATGTCCGGGCAGGTGGGTGTGGCCTATCACAGTTGCCACTACCGGTTCACATGAACTGGACAGAATCGGCTGAATCCCAACTCTGAATAGAACATTTGGTTAGGTCACAGTCCATGCTATGAAGGAAATTTGACGTAAATATACTGTAGCTATTCTCCTTTTTAATATGTTTTATTTGATCTGTAGTTCTTTGAGTGTTTATTGTTGTTTTACTTTAGTAAAATAAACTAACCTAGGCAACATAGTTTTCCAGTGGTGGTTTGACCCTTAGATTAGTTTACTTTAAAGTGCTTCTGTTGTTTACTGTTGATTTCAATGAATGGCATTGTTTATTTGTGGTTTGTGACCTTGTTGCCCAGAGTCCATTTGGACTGGGGCAGACTATAAATATTGCAAAATGAACAAACAAACACAGATCTATTTGTATGCCAGCTCAGCAGTTTCTTTCTGGCCCAAACATTGTATTTCTGCTTTTAAAATGTCAGGGCCTTCACCCCATTCAACACTAGCGTGCATAGAGATGAATAGCCCAAGCCTTGTAATCATAAGGGTTTTCTATAGCTCTGCTCACAGACATTAACAACAACAACAACAACAACAATAAAACCTCTACAACAATCCAGAGCATACCATCATTCTGAGAATAAAGTAGTCATGTTTCTTCCTGCCTATTTTCTAATTTTTTTTTTTTACTTCCAAACACGAATGGACAAATAAACTAGAAAAACTTTCATGGACACGCATAGGCAGACATACAACTTAGATGCAGATGTGCATCTATATCATGTTGGTTAACCTTTTCGACACTGAGTGCCGAAATGGGAGTATGCGTGCGTGGGAGCACAGAAACCGGAAGAGCAGCTCCCCCGCATGCACGTGTAGGAGCGCCGGAAACTGGAAGAGCAGTTCCCTGACATATATGTATGTGCCAGGAAACTGTGCTTCCAGTCTCCTGCGTGTGCATGAGCACTGGTCACTTGGTCTTCCAGTTTCTGGCATGCATTCGCATGCAAAGACCAGGTGGCTGGTGCGTGTGCACATGCTGGAAACAGGGGTGGGTTCTACTTACCTTTACTATCTGTTCGCAGCAGGTCTGTGCATGCTCGCTTCTCTCGTGCGTGCGCACGCTCTTCTGTGCATGCGCAGAAGCATTTTAATGATGGGGTCAGTGGGCAGGGCCTCCCTCCGGTTTTACTACCGGTTCTATAGAACTGGTGCGAACCAGGGGCAACCCACCACTGGCTGGAAATGAGAAACTCAGCTTCCCTGCATGCGCATGTGCGCCAGTCACCTGGTCTTCCGGTTTCTGGTGCTCCCACATGCATGAAGATCAGCTGGCTGTATGTGCATGCCGGAACCCAGAACAGATGATGGCTGACGTGCCCAGAGAGATGGCTCAGTATGCCACTTCTGGCACTTGTGCCACCGGTTCGCCATCACTGATCTATATATTGTTGAAGTCCGTGTCTTATTCTGTCCTGTAATATTTTTGTTATCTTATCCCATGGTCTGGCAGGTTTCTCCTTGTGTCAGCAAAAGAATCCACTTCAAACCAGATGATGGGGGGGGGAATGTAGAAAAATGAGGTGGGTGGACTGAAAGGCGCATTCAGTAAGTTTCCTTCTGATTATTTAATTTCCCTTCTGCCAAGATTTTTTTTTTTTGCCTTTATTCTGAAAGTTAAAAATGGAGTATACAACACCCCTTTCTCCATTGCCCTCCATTCTGCAACAACCCTGTGAGATAGTTTAAGAAAGAAAAAGGAATGCAGGGAGCTCTGTGTCTGATTGAGGACATAAATGTGGCCTCCTGGTCCAATAGCCTGATTTTCAGGTTTAACAGTGCACTTTTGATTCAGGGAAAATCCTTTAACTGTTTGAGTGCAGTTTTAGGGACGAAATTATTAATACCAAGTGGAGAGACAAATAATAATTTGCTTTATAAGTTTGCCCTACAATTTGTGGGCCACAAATGAGCGAAAAGCAACGCACAAGTCTGTGTTAGAAATGCATCAGTTTTTATTGAAAAGCCAATCTAATTTTGTTCTTCATACATGTACAAAGCTAGTCTTTCCTTCTTCAGTTTGTTAGCCTTCTGTCCATTAACCATTATATCTAACTCTTCAAGGGAAAAAAAATCCTTAGTATTTCTATCTAGTAATCATAGCCAAATTAATCTACCATATTGGTAGTCCATGACTTACGACCACAATTGAACCCAAAATATCCATTGCTAAGCAAAACAGTTAAGTGAGTTTTGCCCCATTTTACGACCTTTCTTGCCAGAGTTGTTGGATGAACCAGTTGAATATTGTTCTACATAGCATGCACATCCGACTATTTACATGAATAAAACAACTCTAAGTGAAAACCTTTTTGCCAGTGCAGAGATGTGAATGCAAAATGAAACTTGACTTTTACTTACAAAATAGGCAATAACTTCAGCCACTGTTTCCATTCTTTCATAAGAATATTAAATTATCTGGTTTAAAATACCAGAATGCTTATAAATATTAGTTTATGAGTACTAAGCAAACTCTATTTCTATTTCTATAAAGGAGAAGAAACTAAAGGATAAATTCAGAACATAGAAGATGCCTATTTAGCAACTGTGTTTTAATTTTATTTATTTATTTCTACCTCACCTTTATTGTTTTTACATATAACTCAAGGTGATGAACCTGTGAGGTCAGTTGGACTGAGTGAGAATGACTGGTCCAAAGTCATCCAGCCACCTTTCATAGCTAAGGCAGGACTTGAACTCCCAGTCTGCTGCTTTCTAGGCTGATGCTTTAACCACTAGACCAGGAGTATCAAACTCATGGCCCACAGACCAGATGTGTCATGCGCTAGCCATGCCTACCCCCAGTTTAGCAAATGGGGAAAAAGTTGCAACATGTCACGCAATGACAACCTGTTGTCACGAGTTTGACATCTCTGCACTAGACCAATTGGCTAAACCAATCACCCAAACCAACAGGTTCTTCTACAAAGGTCTCTCAATATTTATCTTCAAGTTGGAAAACCATAGACAAACACTAGCTAGTATGTTCAGTGAGATAAATCTATTATATAATTTGATTTAAGGCAATTCATATACTAATTTCTGCCATCTAATTTCACATGACTAGAATTGAGCAACTTTGTTGTACAGTGCTCAATGAACTGTAAATGTCCAGTAGAAAACAGGGATACAATCAGAGATGGTATTCAGCAGGTTCTGACCAGTTCTGGAGAACTGGTAGAGGAAATTTTGAGGAGTTTGGAGACCCGGTAAATACCACCTCTGACTGGCCCCGCCCTCATCTATTCTCTGCCTCCCGAGTCCCAGCTGATTGGGAGGAAATGGGGATTTTGCAGTAACCTTCCCCTGGAGTGGGGAGGGAATGGAGATTTTACAGTATCCTTCCCCTGCCACACCCACCACACCACGCCCACCAAGCCACACCACGCCCATCAAATCACACCCACAGAACCGGTAGTAAAACAATTTGAATCCCACCACTGGAGACAATCAATCAATATGATTAAGCAATGCAAATATATTTCTTTTCTTCCACCTTGTCCCACTGACAACATAAGAGACTGGGGAAACCATAGCAATCCGAAGGTAAAATAATGCTCAGAAAGATAGTTAGAAGCTTGTTAATTCTTTAATGACATTGCACTGCAGTCCCAAATGGCAACTTTCACACTGAAATTCAACACCCCAATAAGTGTAATACAATGAAGATTAAGGCAATAAATACCAAACTATCACACTATCATGATGTAGCTTACCTGCTACAATTCCATGTGATAACACGTTGGTGCCGTTGAGGTCATCAAATGTTGAAAGCCCTTCCAAATTCTAGAAATATGGCCCAGTTAGAACATCAATTATAAAATGACGATCAATATCCTATGACATGTGCATCCAGAATGTCTTCACAAAAGTCTGCATAGTCTGTAATAAAAAGAAAAAAAGTAGGGGGAAAATGGATTTTTCTCTTTTCTGGCTGGAAGACTAGTAGATGAAAGAAGGCTTATTTCATATATGCACATATATTTAATATCAATTTTCAGAAAGGGACTACGTATGTAATTGACTTGCCTGTGAGTTGGGTGGCTAAATAAATTAGATAAATCAATCAATCCTGAGATCGTGTGACACTGTAGCGGCTGTTCCCATTCCCATACTAAAGTAATACATTAGTATGAAGTTGAAAAACAATGCAAGACTTTAACAGGCAAAAAGCCTTCCTCAACCAAAATTAGCCTAAGAAATGCCACATTTGGGTCACAAGGCGAAGTGGGGGGTGAGGTGGAAGTTACTTTAAGAGTAGACATTGTTTAAAAATACTGTTAACTTTTAAAACAACAAAACAAAAATCAGTTCTGACGAAATTTGAACCCTTTGCAGCTTGTCAAATTTCAGTAACATAATCTCAAAATGTTGTAGACAAGTTCTTGTCAACCTTTTCTTCACCACAGACTCCCTTTAAATACCTTTTGTGGCCAGGGACCATGGCTATATGGACACCCCAAGACTCAACTCAAGATTTAAATCACAACATTTCTTCAAGCCTTTGTGTGTCTCCCCGTGATGACATCACAGCTCCCTAGGTGTCCATGGACCACAGGTTGAGAACCACTGTTGCAGACAATAGTAGGTTCACACCTGTATTAATGCACATACAGGCAGTCCTCAACTTCAACCATTTGTTTGGTTACCGTTCAAAGTTACAACAGCACTGAAAAAAATGACTTAGGATCGGTTCTCACATTTATGACGATTGCAGCATCCCATGGTCACTTGATCAAAATTTGAGTGTTGGCAACTGGCATGGTTCCAACATTCTGGGGTCCTGTGATCACCATTTGTGACCTTCTCAACTGGCTTTTGACAAGCAAAGTCGATGGCAAGTTACTCTCAATTCATGAAGCCTATTTTCTAATTAAATACAGATATGATTGTATTGGTATTTTCAGATTCCATCCCTCAGTAAAAGCAACCATGCAGAATATCCTTAGCCTTTGAAATAAATAATGCATCTACATTTTCCCCCTAAAACAACTTTCTTAAAATAGATGTCTGAATAATATGCATGTATAATTTAATTTTCGTAGTAATTCAAGTTTTTTTAAAAATGGAATTGCACTATAATTTTATATTTCAATAACTTCCTTCCTCTGACCGTTCTTGCTTTGAAAGATCATATTTAATTAAACGATCTGTAGAAGCAATGCCCTACTTATTCCTGCAAAAGTTGGTGCTTTTCTGGGTGTGTTCAATTGCTATTCACTAGCACTGTGAAATGCTTCAGATTTGATTCCAAAAAGTGTGGAAGGATGCAAATGCAACATCTGTCAGCAACTCATTAAAAAAAAAAAGAAGAGGTATCTGCTTCCAGGATTGGGCCCTTGCAAGAACTGTACTTGGAAGCCGATGCAGCTATTTTAATGATACTTCAAGATGGCTTTGGTCAGGTCAGCTTAAGGACTGACATCTCTGTTTGGACTCCTGCATGATCCAAAGCAGCTTTGCAGAGCTGAATCTGAAAGTTTGAGCAATCCTTCTAGTCAGTACAATAAGATTTCTACTGATGTCAAAGAAAACAACCAGTTTCAATTTCTGAAAAATGATTTTGAAAAGTACCTTTGATTAAACTGGAGAGGAAAGGTTGGAACTAGCAGAAGTTTACTTTCCTCAAATCTGTCCAACACTAAAGTATTTTTTGCTTCCTAAAATAAAGGTTAAGGTTTCCCTATCCCTGTCTGACTCTACAACATGGTACTCATCTCCGCTTTTTGGCTGAGGGAACCAGCGTTGTCTGAAGACATTTTCTGTGGTCCTGTGGCCAGCATAGCTATATATACACATGATGCTTTTACCTTCCCACTGAAGTGGTACCTAGTTATCTACTTGCATTTGCATGATGTTCTGCTCCAGCTCCGGATTTCCGAGGATATTGACACACACCAACGATCCTTATCAAATTTATTAAGTAGCAAGAATAAACAAGACCGGCAAAGGTTGGCAACCAGCCCAGAAAACAAGATATGATAAACCAAAATACTCTGATAATAAATACGAGTTGTTTCCAGCAAGAAAGCACTAGCTGTGTGCGACTTAAATAGGCTAAGGGAGTGGCCAATTATCCTCAAGCCCTACTCTCGAGTAGACCTCCTCCTCCTGAGTAGCCACTCCTGCCTTTTGGCAGCCCTGCGTGCTCGACAATTGAGGAGAGGCTCCTCCACTTCGCTCTCTCCACTTGAAGGAACCTCTGGAGGTTCTGAAGGCCCTGGCTGAGTCTCTGCCTCTGGCACCACATCCTCTTCAGCCTCCTCGCTGTCCGATGTGAGTCCTGGCTGATCAGGCTGCTGGCACGACACCACACCAGCCTCCTCTTCGTCGGGATCAGCCACGATTCGCACAGGCCGCTGGCAGGCCACAACACATGCTTTCAAACTGCTAGGTGGGCAGGAACTGAGGCAGGAATGGGAGCTTAACCCATTGTGCAATGTTTAAATCTGGGCTGTCTAGTGGACAAGCTCAGCATCTTTAACCACTGAACCATCAAGCCCTCTCTCTCTAAAGTAGCCACACAAAAACTGTTCTGGACTGAATCAAACTTCTAAAAACATCCCTTTTATTTCTACATCAAGTAATTCCCTGGGAGCACTGTAGATGTTCAAATCATTATCTGTATGTGGAGAAGCCTCAGTAGATGCTGTTCCCATCACTGTCTAGTTCATAGGACTAATGAATACAATGAGTGTCAGGTATTCATGGAAGATTATGAGATCTGGTCGTGGTTATGTCCTTCAGTGTATCAAGAAATACCACACATATTTCATGCAGTATTTATTCAAAAGAATAATCTGTTCTATTTCAAAATTATACATAAACACTAGTAATAGCTAACAAATAAATTACTTTTATGGTTGAAGTAATAAAGTTAATAGAACAATTTGTCCAGTTTGCATGTTAATGAGAATCAAGATAATTCATATATACCAAACTGTATAAAATGCAACAAAAACCACTGATTCTCAAATATTCCACTGGAGTTCATTTTAAAAAAATCATAGAGAAATGCATACCATCAAGAGGATTTTTGATTTCTACTTTCTGAATGTCAAATGAGATAGTTTTAATTTTATAATAAGAGCAAAGTGCTAAACTAAAACTGACAAATTTTCCCATGTCTAGAAAATAACAGATATCACCTTAGCAAATTGATATAAGTTGAATAATTAATAATTAACTGGTTTTCGTGTATGATATCCATGTTGGAAAATGACTTTATTATTCGTTTTTTCAAAGTGTAGTCAATACTCTTTTACATTTGGGGTTAAGTTAGGTCTTGTATGTGTACAATTTAAAAAATTCCATCTCAATTCCACATAATTTATTTATATTATTATATTCTGTTGTTCAAAATATTCTGTTGTTCAAAAAAATGCAAATAGCTTATTTCAAGCCAGTTTCTCATTTTTTTTATAAGTTCTCATAAATACTTTCATTCATCAGACTACCAACCTAGAGTTTTGCTGTTAACAGAGGCAATACATATAACACCTCAGAATCACCTCATCAGTGCCATCAATGGCATATTCATTAAAAAAAAATTAATTAAAACAGTAGTGATGCTGCAATCACTTGGATCCAGCTACCATCTTGACTTTTTTGCCTCCTGAAGATGCCCCTAGCTAGTTATTGGCATTTCACTCTTTTTTTAGACCAAAAGACAAACAAAATTTCCATTTTCTGTATTTTATCTTATCAAAACAGATATGCTCCTAGAATTAATATATGCCCAAATTCTTTTCAATAGGAACAGTATAAAAAAAATGGTGCCTTATAAGTTTACTGAACATTATTAACATATGGACTAGGGAAAGGGAAAAGTTTAATTTATAGACTGTGCCATTCTATTTTGTGGTGTCATCTGAATGCATGTAGAATGAAAAAGCCCAATTAGAGTAGATTTCAGCTAGTCTACTGACAGTCTCAAGTAAATGACATACTTGGAGCCTCTTGCTATGAAGAAAGATGGAAGATGTAATGCTAATGCTGAAATAGGAATTAAATTCTTAGTTCTGAGATGTTTTTCCAAACCCACTGTGATGACATCTGCTTCTTCTGGTGGTGAAAACACACCAAGGTATACCCATTACAGTGAAAAGCAGAAGTAGTGTGTGAAGTTATAGTAATATAGCTAGCTTAGTTAACAACCAACCAAAAAGCCTGCAGTCTGACAAGATTCCTTGGTGTGTAAGGATAAGGATAAGGATAAGGATAAGGATAAGGATAAGGATAAGGATAAGGATATGGATAAGGATAAGGATAAGGATAAGGATAAGGATAAGGATAAGGATAAGGATAAGGATAAGGATAAGGATAAGGATAAGGATAATTTTATTTCTATATCGCCCCTCTCATGAGGGACTCGGGGCGGTGTACAGCTAGGTAAAACACAATACAAATATCACAATTTAAATTTTAAAAATTCTTAAAAATATTACATTTAAGGCCAAAATTAGCTTAAAAACCCAAAAATTTTAAGAACTCCGAATTTAAAACTCAATTATGAAACTAGCCCTGACTGTCGGAAGAGCAGGGTCTTAAGAGCACAGTGAAAAACTCGGAGGTCAGACATCTTGCGTATGTCTGGGGGCAGTTCATTCCAAAGGTCAGGGGGAGAGAGAGAAGGCTCTCCCCCTGGGTGTCGCCAGCTGACATAATTTGGCCAACAGCACCCTGAGGAGTCCATCTCTGTGGGAGCGAACTGGTCAGTGGGAGGCTATCGGTGGCAGAAGGCGGTCTCGTAAGTACCCAGGTCCTGAGCCATGGAGCACTTTAAAGGTGGTAACCAACACCTTGAATCACACCCGGAAGACCACTGGGAGCCAGTGCAGCTCGCGCAGGAGAGATGTTACATGGGAGCAACGAGTTGCACCCATAATTACCCATGTGGCCGCATTCTGGACCAGTTGGAGCCTCCGAGTGCTCTTCAAGGGGAGCCCCATGTAGAGAGCATTACAGTAGTCCAGCCAGGAGGTAACAAGGGCATGAGTGACTGTGCGCAAGGTGTCCTGGTCCAGAAAGGGATGCAACTGGTGAATCAGGTGAACCTGATAGAAAGTCCCCCTGGCCACAGCCATCATATGCTCTTCTAAAGACAGCCATGCATCCAGGAGGACACCCAGATTGCGAGCCCTCTCTGTGGGGGGTAGAGATTCACCCCCTATAGACAGCGATGGCGTCAGCTGACTATACCGGGACATCGGTAGCCACAGCCACTCGGTCTTGAAAGGGTTGAGTCTGAGCCTATTTCTCCCCATCCAGACCCATACGGCCTCCAGGCAGTGGGACATCATGTCAAGGGCATCATTGGGGTGGTCTGGGGTGGAGATGTACAGCTGAGTGTCATCAGCATACTGATGTAGCCTCACCCCAAAACCACGGATGATCTCACTCAGCAGCTTCACATAAATGTTGAACAGAAGGGGCGAGAGGACCGACCCTTGCGGCACCCCCCAAGTGAGGCGCCTCAAGGTTGACCTCTGTTCCCCTGCCAACACAAACTGCGAGCGGTTGGAGAGGAAGGAGGAGAACCACCGTAACACGGTGCCTCCTATTCCTAACCCCCTCAATGGTATCAAAATTGTCGATGGTATCAAAAGCTGCTGAGAGATCTAATAGGACCAGAACAGAGGAACAACCTCTATCCCGAGCTCTCCAGAGATTATCCACCAATGCGACCAATGCCGTTTCTGTGCTGTACCCCTTCCTGAAGCCCGACTGGTAAGGGTCCAGATAGACAGTTTTATCCAGGGGGAGCTGTTGTGCCACCACACTCTCAACAACCTTCGCCACAAAACGAAGGTTGGAGACCGGATGATAATTTACTAATTCAGCCGGGTCCAGGGAAGGCTTCTTGAGGAGGGGCCTCACCATCGCCTCCTTCAAGGCGGCAGGAAAGATCCCCTCACTCAGAGAAGCATTTATAATCCCCTGGAGGAAGCCTCGTGTAACCTCCCGGGAGGCCAGTACCAACCAGGAGGGACACGGGTCCAATAAACATGTGGCAGCACTAAGCCTACCCAGAATCCTGTCCACGTCCTCAGGAGTTACAGGGTCAAACTCTTCCCAGATAGTGTTCTCAAGACCTACCCCCATCTCCCCCCCCCCCGGACTCACCCAGTCGGAGTCCAAGCCTTCCTGAATCTGAGCGACTTTATCATGCAGGAACTGCACAAACTCCTCAACTCGACCCTGCAAGGGGTCTTCCCGCGCTCCCCCCTGAAGAAGGAAATGGGTCGCCCTAAACAGAGCAGCTGGGCGGTTCTCTGCAGATGCGATAAGAGCAGAAAAATAGTTAGATGTTGCTGCTTTTATCGCCACTAGGTAGGTCTTGATATAAGACTTCACCAGTGTTCAGTCGGAATCAGATTGACTAGTCCTCCAGACACTCTCTAGGTGTCTTTTCTGACGTTTCATCTCTCTCAGCTCCTCGGAGAACCAAGGAGCCAATTGAGATCAACATCAGGTCAGAAGCCGCAAAGGTATGATGCGGTCTAAAGCCCTGGCGGCCGCCCTATCCCAGGCGGCCACCAGGTCTTCAGTTGAGTCGTGTGCCAGAGTCTCAGGAAATGTAGTTCACTTCAAATCAGCACACTGTAAATGACATGTCTGAGTGAATAAGTATGTAGCGTGCCTTCAAAATACCAGTCTGTTTTTTTTTTCCCTATAAAAAATACAGAACATATAAATGCAAATAACCTGAACAAGAACATAGCACTTTTGAGTGTTTAATTAGTTAGGTACATACCATAATATTCCTTCTTTACCTCAGACTTTAGGTATTTGGTTTAATTAAGACTTTAATCACTCCAAACCTGTTTGCTGAAGGTTGTTCTACATATGCATAGTGGAGAATGCAAATGAAATGTTCTCTGTATTGCGATAAATCAGCACACCAGAAGATTACATTAAAATATTTTATATCTGACATAATAACCAATTACATACGGTGAATTTGTTATTAGGAACAATTTGCCAAAATATGATCCTGTTATCTGCAGCCCAAAATGAGACAATGCCAAATTTGTTCAACACTTCCACCATTTGAGGTGTATTTGAGATCTGTGTCTTCCCAAATACTTCCCAATTTTATTTTTCTGATGGCAATATTTTTCTTTTCCAACTGATAGTTCTGAGACGAACTGACATGCTCTCACTGAGCATTTTGTCTATTTTGAACCTCAGTTGCATTTTGCTTCCAGTCCTGTTGACGTTTACAAGTGGGGTCCATAAATTATAAAGAATGGTGAATCGTGTGATATATGGAATAAAAAAGTTTAATGGCAGCAATTCAAAAGGTACATCTATTGGCATTAAAGGAAGCACTTCTGGACATCAACTGACAATATAATCTCTCAGTATGACAATAAATGAACTGGCTGTTCTAAGCACTGTGCTCTGTGTGGCATAATGAGAATTCAGGTCATGATATGTCAAAGTAAGTCTTGTCACATATAATATGTGCTATCAAACCCACCATTGAAGACTTATTGAATATTAGTTTATAATATTTAGTACCAGAATCAATGTGAACCCATATGCAAAAGTGCTGAGTTGATTAGAATAGTATGAATGACCATATATATTACAAAAAGATATTAGGAAAAAAATAAATCTTCAGGAAGATAAAGTTGTAATCACAAAGTAGGTCAAGAGAACTGAAATAAATCAGACAGAAGCAGCTGCCTTTTACTTCACCAGGTGCAATGTGTTATATATTTATTCTTCTAGACTCTAGTCAATAGTATACATTAAACATGGAGCTGGCACTTAACCATTTCTGGGTGTGCATACATACAATAGAGAGAGAGGGAGGGGAAGAGAGAGAGAAAGAGGGAGGGAGGGAGGGAGGGAGGGAGAGAGAGAGAGAGAGAGAGAGAGAGAGAGAGAGAGAGAGAGAGAGAATGAATGAGAGAGAGAGAGAATGAATGAGAGAGAATTGGCCTTCATGTAGAATGGAAGTCATAACTAAATTCTTCCATAAAAACCAAAACTATGGTTTTCTTGACAGAACTTTTCTGCCAAGATTTTAGAAGAATATTTGAGGCGCTTTCCTTGTTTTAAGCCAGACTTTACTATTATACAACCAGTTTCAGGCCTAAAACAATCTCTTTCAAAGAAAAATGAATAGCTAAACATAATTGTCCACTGACCATGCACATTTGTTAATATTTGGAGTCTGGGATGGCTCTTCCTTTGTCTTTGCTCTGACTGCTGACCTTGGTCCAGATCTTTGCAGTATGCTTTGTTTAGCACTTCCTTCATTTTACCCATGTTTCCTTCCACTGCAGGGCTTTACAGTGGCACCCTAATGATGTCAAAGCCTAATTAAGGCTCTTATGGCTAGTGTTTAAATCCCAGTAATTAATCATTCCCAGTTATCTGTCCCAACCCCTGTCTTGCTACGATCCTGTTTACAATCTATACACTACAAATGCAATCAATATCTTCTATTGATATTCCCTTTTAATAGCTTTCTCCCATTCTCTTTTCATGCATTACTCGATTTTGTTAGCGTGCATTTCAAAATCTGGTTCCTTGATTATGGAATTCTCTTTTCTCTCCTCTCATTCTTTCCCACAATACTATGCTTCTACATACTCTTGGATGCATTTGAAAAGTATTTGAAAACCTATTTATTCAATAAAGCAGACTGATTGATGGAAGTGGTGGTGAGCAGATGCTGAGAAATTAGAAAGGAGGGGTGTGTAATGCAGTTTATATTAATCCATGACCACTTCTAAGCTAATCATGCTCTCATTCCAGCAGCAACTGAAGGCGCAATATATATATATACAACAGGCATCCTTCTTGCCTTTTTTGCTCTAGAGCTCTAGAGATGCAGAACAAAAATGCACAGGAATCCTTGTGAAATATCTGTGTGAGAGACAAATGAAAGCAACATTTGACAGCTTCTCATGTAACAATGAAAATAGAATGGAGCAACCATAATATGCATGAAATGTATATACATGAGCAAGCTCGTCTCCCAGTTGGTTCTGACATGCTAGTCTAAAAATTGCTCACATCAGCTGCATTTATCTAAAAGAGCAATGGGCAATTAATTTTCCCAAGTGACCAGATGAAAAACTGAGACCATTGTGGAGCTCTAAGCTGGACTTTGCCTGCTTGCCCACAAGGCTGCACTTTGACCAAGGTGACAGTAGATGGCCAAGCTTCAGTGTCTCACGCAAAGACTGCCTCCTCCTCAGGCTGCTTGCAGGCAAGGAGCTAGCACTGTATGGGCACAGAAAAGCACTTTCTCTCCTCACCATCCTACGGCTGCAAGCAGACTGAAAGAGTATATGGTGACTGCTCAGAGCTGGAACCATCTTGGGTTCTTCTTATGCCCACTGCAATGGGCTTATATCCATTGGTTTCTCAATTGATTGGTTTCAATTGATCTCATGCGGGTTGGACAGGGCCAGATGTGGCCTGGGTCTACACCCTAGCAAGTTGCCTAAAAAGAAGATGCAAGAACCTTGGCTCTTTTCAGCTATGTCCTGACATCTTTATGCATTGAGCTACATTTCCTCCTTTTTGTTTATTGGGGATCATTTAAGAAGAAGAATACCAAGGATTTTTATTATTAACTTTTCCTGGAGTTCAGCATGCTGGCTGATTTTGAATTTTTGTACTGAATTTTATAAAACATCTCATCTGCTGTATTGTGATTGTTGCATTAACCAATTGTTTCCAATCATATATTTTTCCTGTGTAACCACTTTTTGTTTTATTTTAAATAGGAAGTGGTATAGGAATGTTTTAAATCAATTAATATATGAAATAAATGTATGGATGTATTGCAAATTAGTGGAGGCAATATGTATTATGACTAATAATAAAAAAAAATAACCCCCAGGTTATTTTGTGGTTATGGGACTTATGTACTACAAAGAGGATGAGGGCTATGCCAGAGGTTCAACCATAATGGACAGGTCTCATCAGAGCTGACAGATAAATTGTATCTCTCCCATAAATAGAATGATGAGATATAATTTACAGAATCACTTGTTTCCTGGGTCAACAAGAACCATATTAGGTGCTAGACATATAACGACAAATAAGCTATAGGACTCAGGAATATTGGCTAAGCAACCAGGGCTAGCAGCTGCAGGACTACTGAAAGAAAAGTTGTTTACCTATTGCAAAATATATGAAGACTGAAAATAAAAAAATAATGATCTGCTAGTATAAATCAAGTCCATTAATGCTTGTTCCAAAGAAAAAGCTAGCACAAGTATTAAAAGATGCCAATTCTGTAATATTTAATGAAAGCATTAGCTCACTTCAAGAAACAACCAACTAATACTCAGCATAGTTGCAGTTATAACTGAAGGCCTTGGATGCAAAATCAACAAATAAGTAAAAAAAAAAAATCCAAACAGTGCACCACCAAAAAGGCATATAAGGTTGGAAAATAAGATCAGCTTACTAAGATCAGATGCAAGCAAATTAGAACAAATGAAAAAAAAGAAGCTGAGGAACAAAAAAAAAACTACCTGATCAAGAAATATCACCTAAAATCAAGAAACATCAAAGAAACATAAAAATAATAAAGCAGCAAATAAGAATTATAGTCAAGAATATCAGCAGGTATGAAACATGAATTGCACAATATAGTCAAAATCTCCAATATCAGTCAAATCAGAAACATTTCTACCATGAAGGGTCCTTGATGCTTTCTGACTTTGGTTGTTTTGATGCATATTTTATTATCCAAGCCAGGCAACATCATCAGTGATAGTCATTTCATTTCAACCCTGAGCTACAAATATTCTTCTTTACTGGTATTTTTCTGCCAATCCACCAATGTAGAAACTGCAACAAGCCAGTCCACACCTGACAAAGAAGATATAGTGCAGGTCGGGGTGCAGCTATGGGAGAACCCAAATAAATTATTTTATTTTATTTTATTTTATTGAATTTCTATACCGCCCTACTCCCGAAGGACTCAGGGCGGTGCACAGCCATGAAATAAAACACATAGATATACAAAATTTAAAATCGAATAAAATGAATTAAATAAATTTGGCTGAATTAATACCCATAATTTAAAATACCCATAATTTTAAAATACATTAAAAATTTAAAATTTACACTTAAAAGGGAGAAGATTTAGGCGAGGCCAGCTTGATGAAATAAAAGCGTCTTCAACTCGCGGCGGAAGGTGCGCAGATCCGGAATCCTCCATATCTCTGGGGGGAGCTCATTCCAGATCGTCGGTGCCCCCACAGAGAAGGCTCTCCCCCTAGGGGCCGACAGCCGACATTGTTTGGCCGACGGCACCTGGAGGAGCCCCTCCCTGTGGGAGCGTACTGGTTGGTGGGAGGCTGTTGATGGTAGTAGGCGGTCCCATAAGTAACCAGGTCCTAAGCCATGGAGCGCTTTAAAGATGGTGACCAGAACCTTGAAGTGCACCCGGAAGACCACCGGGAGCCAGTGCAGCTCGCGCAGGAAAGGTGTTACATGGGAGCTCCATGTTGCTCCCATAACCACCCGCGCAGCCGCACTCTGCGCCAGTTGGAGCCTATGGGTGCACCTCAAGGGAGCCCCATGTAGAGAGCATTATAATAGTACAATAATACATTAAGTATGCAGCTTAGATGAAGGAGAATAAAAAAAAAAACTGGAATGAAAGAACTTGTAATAACAGCAGAAATGGTGGAGAACAGTGGTGGGTTTCAAAAAATTTTACTACCAGTTCGGTCGGTGTGGCTTGGTAGGTGTGGCATGGCTTGATGGCTTGGTGGGCGTGGCAGGGAAAGGATACTGCAAAATCCCCTTTTCCTCCCTTAGCATCCGGGACTTGGGAGGCAGAGAATAGATGGGGGGCGGGACCAGTCAGAATTTTTACTACTGGTTCTCCGAACTACTCAAAATTTCCGCTACCGGTTCTCCAGAACTGGTTAGAATCTGCTGCAAAAGAAGCAGTAGTGGTGGAGAAGCAGTACAGCTAATGCTTAAAAATAAGAGTAGCAGAGAACTCATTAAACCACTAAGCGTTGTTTCAGGATGGTGGGGTAAAAAAAGAAGAAAGAAGTCAGATAGGCAGAGCAAGCCTAACCTCAAATCCATCTTGATACATGAGCAGTTTATTTCAATTAAGCCAAGTGGCCTTCTGCCATTCTTTACTTTACATTGATAATTGCAAATACTGCTCCATAATGGAAAGCTACCGCAGAAGCAAGCATAAAGTCCTTGCTACAGGAGAGTTATGGATGCACTCAATCCAAGTCAGATCATTCCGTTCTGAGAGATCTGTGCCAAGGTTCTCGGTTTTGCCAACTTGAAACAAATGAAGCCAGTTGTTTCCTTCCAAGATGCACTGGAGTTACTGATTTTGAACAAATGGGGCTTGGACCACATCTGAAACCTGACAATGCGGTTTATATAACTGAACAGCCAAAGTGTGCTTTTCACTGCAGGGAAATAATGCATAATCAGAAGGCAGGAAGTGTTCTGATATAACTCAGGAGACTTGGGGACTTACTTATATGTGGCAACAATATATATATACATTTTTTTGCCATTTCACTCAAAAAACACAGCAAAATTGATTTCCAATTGGTAGTCCACAGTCCACCCATAATGAGATCCTGGTTGCCATAGAGCAGGGGTGTCAAACTTGATTTCATTGAGGGCCACATCAGGGTTGTGTTTGACTTCGGGGGGCCAGAGTGGGAGTGGCCATGGTGGGAATGGCTAGCTCAATGTCATTTGTGTTGGGGGCGCCTGTGGTGGTCTGAGCAGTCTGCCAGAGGAAACGGGCTCTTGAGCTCTGTTTTCGGCTGTGACAGCTTCCTGCAACCCTCTGCCGGTGAAAACGGAGCTCAGGAGGGCCTCCATTTTCACTGGTAGAGGCACTGAGGGCCAGTCCTTTGTGGTTTCCAGGGCAGCCCCACAGGTGAGATCTAAGCACCCTGCGGGCCGGATCCGGCCCCCCGGGCCTTGAGTTTGACACCTCTTCCATAGAGGAAAAGGAAAATGGCCATAACAATCCTTTAAACAGTAGAGAAAGAAGAATTACAAAAAACTAACATTATGAGCAAGGACCCAATGCTTATCTCTGGGGAAGTAGAAATTAATGTACACCCAATTCCTTTAAGTCATGAAATGAATACTGAAGGACTTCTAGATAATTTTTTCTGGATTCCCAGGAAGAACTGGAGTAAGAAACACCAGGAAAATAGGAGAAATGTTTTTGGTTTTTTTTTAATTTGATTTATATGCCGCCCTTCTCCGGAGACTCAGGGCGGCTTACAATGCGTTAAGCAATAGCCTTCATACTTTTGTATATTTTATACAAAGTCAGCTTATTGCCCCCACAAACTGGGTCCTCATTTCACCTACCTTAGAAAGGATGGAAGGCTGAGTCAACCTTGAGCCTTGGAGAGATTCGAACCAGCAGAAATTGCAGGCAGCTGTGTTAATAACAGGGTGCGTAGACCACTGTACTATCAAGGCTCTTTCTAATGTTAAAAGCCGAGTTTGTAAAAGTTTCATTGCTACATCATAATGAAACACTGTTTTTTCAAGAAGAAATGGTTGGTGAAGAAAGTACTGAGTTCAATGAATTTAAAAATAAATAAACTCCTGTCCTTTATTTGCACAAAATAAAGTCTACCAGGTGTCACAGGATACAGTCTGATGTTTTTTCAGAAATAAATCTGTACAATTTCCAAGATGAAATTCTGTCAAAAATGGATTCTGTTATTACACTCTGAGCTGACAGGTCAGGCAGATTTAACACTGATTCTGTTAATTCATTCATTTCAATTTACATGGCCATCCATCTCACCATTGTGTTTCTGTGAGAGCAGCATTATAATATCAGAAAGCTATCTATAACTTAGATAAACTTACTAGCAATGAATTGTGATGCAAATATTCTAAAATTAATGGTTTTTTTTCTTTTTCTTTCTTTTTTTCTTTTTCTTTTTCTTTTGCAACAGGGAAAGTGATGTATGAAGTAGGATGTCTTGACTGGAAAAGCTCCTGACAATTTCATTGACAGGCAAAAATCCACCAATTAAGCCATTGAAACTAGAACTCAGGATTTTTGCCTATGTCCTCTGTGGCTGATTTCTCTCTCCTTCCTCCTTAATACAATTTGAGCATTTGCAAGTTAGGAAAAAAAATGCAGAATGATAATAAAAATGTTAGAAAATACTAGGCCAGAAGAAAGAGGAGGAGACCTTGACATTATTGTACAAATAGCTAAATTTGTAGAACAGTTTGCACTCTACAAATCTAGCTATTTGGCTAGTTTGCAGGCAATGATTCTTTAAAAAAATAATAATAATCCAACTTTATTATTTTTATACCGTGTTTCCCTGAAAATAAGACCACCCCAAAAATAAGCCCTCCCCAAAAATAAACCTTCCCCCCCAAAATAAGCCCTCATCTGAAAATAAACCCTCCCCCGAAAACATTTAAACACATGCGTACCCAGTCCGCACCATTTACTCTGGTTAGGGTTAGGGAGACAGAGCTGGAAATCAGGTAAGACGGCAAGAGGATGCCCATCTCGCTTGACGCGCCTCAAAATAATAAGACCTCCGCAAAAATAAGGCCAAGCGCTTATTTCAAAAAATATAAGACAGGGTCTTATTTTCGGGGAAACATGGTAAATAAGGTGGCGAAGATATCTAATATGATTACGTATGTGCCATCAAGTCATTTTCAGTCCTAATGTATACATAGACTTTCCCCATGACAATCAATCCCTCATCTGGTCTTTCAGGTCTCCCAAGGGTGTCCTCACTGGCATTGAATAGCCATCCTCCTCTTTTTCCTTCCATCTTTCCCAGCCTTGGTGGCACAATGGTTAGCACACAGTATTTCAGGCAAACTCTGCGCACAGTTCAGACTTCAATCCTGACAGCCTTCCAGGATCCTCATATGAGGATCCAAATTGCTGGGGGCGATATGCTGACATTGTAAACCACTCAGAGAGTACTATGGGTTGGTATACAAGTCTAAGTACTATTGCTATTGTTATTACTGCATTTTTAGTTGAATAATATTTTATGCAACATTTGACAAAAGACTATTCAGCATGGCTTTCTTCCATGTGGAACCCTTTTATTTATTTTTTCTTAAGTGAGGAGACCACTTAACTTATTTTGTCCTCCTGTCCTGCAGGTTACTGAGGATGTAATGTTACAGATTTTGTTTTGATCTCTCCTTCAGGGCACCAGATGTGATTCTTGTTGCCTGCTTTTTTTTCCCCTTTCCCCTGCCAGTTTGACTTATGTCATTCCCTTAAAAATGAAAGACTGTCTTTTAAAATTCCAGTGTTGCTTGCTACATACTTAGCTAATGAGAAGTTCTTTCTAATTATGCCATGTATTTCTTGCATAATAAATAAGTTCACAGAGTGTACAGGTACATTTAAATCAATAAATTACAATACTCTGCAAGAGCTGAGTTTCAGAATGGACACAGTAAAGCATTTTGAGGTAGGGTGGCTGAAGGAAGCTCCCTCCAATCCTTTAATAACAGGGGTGTCCAATCTTGACAAATTTAAGTCCTATGGACTTCAACTTCCATAATTCTTCAGCCAGCCATGCCTGGGAATTCTGAAAGTTGAAATCCACATGTCTTAAATTTGTCAATATTGGGCATCCCTGCTTTAATGTTTGAGAGAACTTCATCTATTGTTTCCAATATCCAATATCCAAGGGAGAGTCCTCCTTCCTATAAATGGCAAATAAAATGGGATTAGGTCTCAAATCACTCTAATTCAAGTTTACAAAATTATCAGATTCATATTTCACACTAAAAATGAACAGTAGGGTCACAAATCTTGCTAAACTAAAGTTTTCTGAGTCATGGTTTGCGGAATACAGACAATTGGCTGGTCTGCTACCATGCACTTAGCCATAAATCATAACTTATATACCTCTGTGACAGACCTCGCAAAATACAGCTTATGAAACTAAATTGTTTTGGAAACTATTGTTACAATTAATCATTTTATTTCTGCTCAATTTAAAAATAAATGTGAAACTTCTAAACTCTTAATCATAAGAAAGGGGAGGGAAGAGCCAAGGTATATTTCAGCTTTCTCATAAACACAATGAAAATGAGATTAGTCTCAATAGACTAACTCAAAAATCACTAGTGGATGCTGTTTTTCTGTCATATGAATCAAGTAGTTATACATGACAATATTTGCATATTTGGGGTGGGTTCTACTTACCTTTACTATTGGTTCGCATCGTGCCCGCACACACGTGTTTGCTTCACGTGCATGCACTTTTCTGTGCATGCGCAGAAGCTTCTGCGCATGTGCAGATCACTTATGATGATGTCCGGGTCAGTGAGTGGAGCCTCCCGCCGCTTTTACGGTTTCTTCTGAACCGTTCCGAACCGGGGGCAACCCACCACTGTGGCATATTCTTGGAAGTACATATAAATCTCAAATGAATATAGAACTAATTAAAAACAAAAGAGGTATTTGTCTCCTGATTCACAACAACATTACTAACACGTATATGTTAGCCAATTTTCCTTATCTACAAATATTTTATAAACATTATGATCTCAACTCCAGGAAGAAGGAATTGGCAAACTACTTCCAAAAATGTTGCCAAGAAAACTGCAAGACTTGTCCAGGCACTCACAAATGGACTTCAAGTCATGTCTTTTTAACGTATGCGTAGCAGAGAAAGGAAATAATTCTTGAAGAAATACATGGTTTTTGGATAAAATATAGATTTGAATGAATCTATATGCACTACTTATTTCTGCCATATTTCTCCTTCCCCAACGATGCCCTTGATGTGATGTCTCGCTGCCTGGAGGCCGTGCGGGTCTGGATGGGGAAGAACTTGCTCAGACTCAACCCCTCCAAGACCGAGTGGCTATGGCTTCCGGTGCCCCGATATAGTCAGCAGGTGCCATCGCTGACTATTGGGGGTGAATCTCTGCCCCCCACAGAGAGGGCTCGCAATCTAGGTGTCCTTCTGGATGCACGGCTGTCTTTAGAAGAGCATATGACGGCCGTGGCCAGGGGGGCCTTTTATCAGGTTCGCCTGATTCACCAGTTGCAGCCCTTTCTGGATCGGGACGCCCTACGCACGGTCACTCATGCCCTTGTTACTTCCCGGTTGGACTATTGTAATGCTCTCTACATGGGGCTCCCCTTGAAGAGCACTCGGAGGCTCCAACTGGTCCAGAATGCTGCCGCGCGGGTGGTTATGGGCACAACTCGTTGTGCCCATGTGACACCCCTCCTGCGCGAGCTGCACTGGCTCCCAGTGGTCTTCCGGGTGCGATTCAAGGTGTTAGTTACCACCTTTAAAGCACTCCATGGCATAGGACCCGGATACCTCCGAGACCGTCTCCTGCCACCAATAGCCTCCCACCGACCAGTCCGTTCCCACAGGGAGGGTCTCCTCAGGGTGCCGTCAACCAAGTTATGTCGACTGTCGGCGCCCAGGGGGAGGGCCTTCTCTGTGGGAGCCCCATCCCTGTGGAACGAACTGCCCCCGGAAATTCGTAAGATCTCCGACCTCCGGGCGTTTCGCTGCGCACTGAAGACCCTATTATTCTGCCAGGCCGGACTAACAACACAATAGCTTTTAAATTGGGATATTTAAATTTATTGGGGTTTTAAATCTGAGCCACTTTATTTAATTATTTTAAATTTTATATTGTTGTTTTGTTTGTGTTTTTAAACAGGCTGTACACCGCCCTGAGTCCTTCGGGAGAAGGGCGGTATAGAAATAAAATTATTATTATTATTATTATTATTATATGCACAGCTATACTTTTTTGTTTTGGTTCCCCCACCACCACCATGTTTTTTCATATTATACTCTTCCATGCTTTTCCACCTTCATACTATATGCATGATGCCCATCTGAGAGTTTCCCTAAAGAATTTTTCCTAATGTATTATGATTTAATATAACACTTAAGTTGCTGCTTCTTGTGTCATTCCACAATGTTCTGTGCTAGGTATTATATACTCATATGATGCAGTCTATGAATATAAAATATTGACATATAATTATGTCAATATTTGAGCTATATTATGTCAATTATATAAGCTATAATTAAAAGAGATATATAGGACTGGGAGGGTCATTTCCTTCTGAATTGTTTGTTGGATAGTTTCTACTTTACAATGGAAGTCAGGGAATTGCACTGCAGCTGTCCAGGTGAAGTCAGAGACACTAACACAAACCTGCAGTTTTTTATATGTACAAATATATTTAACCTTCAATTTACAGCAGTCTTTGTCATCATCCAGAAAGACAAAAACACAAGATAGTCAGGAACACTGGAATATCATGAGGTAAATTAAACAGTATACAGAACACACAGAAGAAAAAGGAGAAGCTCCCCCTTTATACTTACAGCAACCAATCATAGTGTGAGTTGCATCATGCATGAGTCAGCACTCTCTAAGTCAGTGGTTCTCAACCTTTCTAATGCCGCGCCCTTTAATACAGTTCCTCATGTTGTAGTGACTCCCAACCATAAAATTATTCCTAAAACCATTGAAAATATGTGTTTTCCGATGGTCTTAGGTGACCCCTGTGAAAGGGTCATTCGACTCCCAAAGGGGTCACGACCCACAGGTTGAGAACCACTGCTCTAAGTAATCAACCACAGCTGTGTGTTCTGGCCTATTGTGTATTTTACTGTTCCTGCTACTATATTCAATATCCTAATAAGTTGTATATCTATATACTACTAAACCTCTCATGTCTGCTTGTAACCTTGAAAATGGTGTAATATAGAGCAATATTTTTTTTAATCAGGGTACCTCAAATGGGCTAACTTACAGAATGCACCCAAAGCAATAGCCCCTTATTGCTTTGTTGAAATTCAGCAAAGTTGTAGCCTCTTCAGCACAATCACACCTTTGACTATATTTCCCAGAAACCCATAGATTGCATGGAACAAAGAAAGATAGAAAGGGTACATAAGATCACTATTTTGGTTAGGGAAGTAAAACAATTCTATGACATATTCCTATAGGAGTAAAACATGGATGGTCACAGATGGGTTAGTAATGAATGGAACATCTATCAATCTCTTCTAAATTTATTTTGTATTGTAATCATAAATGATAAATGATAGCTTGCAGACATTCATTACAGTAGATTTCACTCAACTCAATAGACTATGCTAAAAAGGAGCGTAGTGATATGCACAGTGGACAACCAATCCAATTTATAATACTGCCTGATTATAGCTACCATGCCTTGCTACAAAAATCCAAACAACAAATGGCAAGAAAGACTTAGAGTTTTCTGTATCTCTTTTCTACCAGATTTTGCAGGCCAGATATAGTACCAATAAACAATTCATTAGAATTAGTTGGGAGGCCCACATATTTACATTATTAGTTGCTATCAAGCACATTACAAGCTAAACTGTTCTAGTCAGTATCCACTTTCATTCTTTGATTTCCATATTCATGTCCCCTTTAAGAAAGCTTTTTATGCATGAATTGAGAGGTATGCCATTCACTCTTCTTAACAAGGGCAGCATTCCTTTACTAATGTAGTCAAAACATGACTTCTATCACATTAGAATAGCACCACACTAGCAGTGTTTTCAACTGTGACTTCTATTTCCACTAATGTGACAAGGAAAGTGCCAGAATGCCTTTTCCTTTCGCATTTGTATGTTTTACTCAGTTCAATGAATGCAGAGCAAAACTGGAAACATTGTCTTATCAGTACAAAAGGAACTGATAATAGACTGATTCAAGTATCACTAACAATAGGGTTCATTCTTCAGTTTAGGTTGTACAAATGAGGAAATGCAGAATGGATGTGAAGAGACACTATTGCCTCATAACCTATTGTCAAATGTCCATACTTGCTGTGTCTAATATACAGTACATCGAGTCTCCACACTGACTCTCTGCCGCACAGAACCAGAGGCTTTTAATAATTAATGTAAGTCTCCAATCTTTCAAAAATACTTTAAGCAGGGAATTAGTCTATTAAACTCAACAAGATTTACTTCTGAGTAGATCTGGCCATATTATAAAGTAGGGGTGGGCAACTCTGGCCTCTTTACAACTTGTGGACTTCAATTCCCAGAATTCCTGAGCCAGCATGTAAAGCAATAAAGCTTCAGAAGAACTTTTGCACCCTGGCTATTTCTAGATGATGTGAACCACATCTTTAACCATTGCCAATGTTGATGGGTATTACAGGCAAAAACAAGCACATCAAAGAACATTAAGCTCATGGCCTTATATAGTCCCTCACATAGTTTAGTGTCTCCCCTGTCCGAATCACCTTCCAATGTTGCAACCAAACTTTCATTTAAAGCAAGTATAAGAAAGCAAGCATAAGAAAGAGGATATTATTGGGAGTAATTGTATTAGCTGTTTTGAATTTATTGATTCTTAATTTGAATGAAAATTACACTAAAAGAGGACTTCCAGTTGAGGCGTGGGTCAAGGCGGCATGGAGAAGGAGCGCTCTGTATTCTGTGTCGATTTTCAGCATTTCAGGGCCCATTATGGGAAAGATCGGACCTGGGGTGGATCGACAAAAAGAGGGATACTTCAGAGGAAGTGGTGCGGAGAGGTGCGGTCGCCCGCCGCTCCGAGAAGAACCTTTATTCTGGGCGCAGGAAGAAGAAGGCCAATTGGCCGAACCAGAGACTCGACGTCTTAAGCACAAAAGTAGGAAGCAAAAGAGTGAGTACGGGGTGAAGATTGGCAAGCAGGAGAACAAAAAGTTGAAATAATTCTATTGATGATTACTGCGAGGAGGGGATAAACCTTAGAGTCCAGAGGAGCAGCGGAAAGACAGGGAGACTCGGAAAGGCACAGGCGGGAAATAACGAGGGGAGTGAAGTGACTCAGCGAAACCTGTCATATCAGTTCTATACAGTGAAGAGACGTTTGGAAGAGAGTGTAATCGGAGGAAAGTAACGAGAGGAAGCAGGATGCTGGTTTTTGTTAGATAAAGCTGCACCGACGGACAAGGACAATATAGGTAATAACTGATCTGATACAAAGAGAAGCCGGAAAGTTGAGATCGCCATTTTGGACAGTAATAATGAAAGACTGTGTGCTTTGTTTCCTGTCTTTAAGAAGATTAGATCTCCCTTGGACTAATATTGGTGGACCCTGGAGAGCTGTAAAAGTGTGATTAGAGGAAACAACAGAAGAACTTCATAGCGATTAACTCCTAAAAGGAGAGGAAATCTATATATATTCCACATATATTTTACATATATCTTAAATATACTAACTATTAATATTAATGATATACTGAACTATTAAGTCTTATTGATTAATTGTTTATATTTTACTATTAATTATCTATTAGAAGATCAATTTAACTTAAACAATATTAATTTATATATACACATATTAACAAAGTACTGTCTATATATTGTAAAATTTTAGTTTTTATACTATTACCTATTACACGTTTGCTAGATAACTAATTAATTAATCAATCATTTTAGAGATAGAATATTATAATATTTAGTATAAGTCCATATTATTAAATTAATTTTATAGAATATATAGTATTTATAGTATCATATAGCTTAATCAATTGAATCAAAATTAATTGGAATTATAGTGATAGTGATATAAAGTAAATTAGTAAGGTGATATAGATTGAGATTTTATATTTGAGTATATATTTATTATAGGAATAATAGAAATAGAGGATATTTAAATTTACTTAAAAACCTTAGTACCTAACAGTACATAGAATTGATTGAGAAACGGATGCTGATTTGGGAAAGAATAGACAGAATTGTAGAAAAACAATATAAAATTCTGAAAGAAATGACATCTACAACAGTAACCACAGTAAAAGCAGGAAAGAAGCCTACTTCAACACCAATTGGACTAATGGCCTCTCCAGCGATGCAAAAAACTATAGAAGGGATCTTCTCAACTGAGAAACAAACCCCTGCCATGAGTATGCAGACTGTCCAGACCACGACGGCGACAATACAAGAGACTATGTTAAAAATGCAAGAGTGTATGTCCAGAAATCATGAGGAAACCAGGAGAGATCTGGATGAAATTAAAAACTCTGTTAAAGAAGGTATACAAAAATTAGATGGAAAAATGGACTCCATTCAGGAGATAATCACAAAAAACTATCAAAGGATTATGGCCATAGGGGAAAAAAAAAAACAGAACGAACAGAAGAGAAATTGGAATTATTAGATGAGAAAATGACAGGTCTCAATAAAGAGCTTGAAAACACTGTGACACAATTAGAAATGGAAAGAGCGGCATTCTATTTAAGATTTCAAAATGTAAGAGAAGAGAGGGATGAGGATCTGACACTAGTAATGGCCGAAATGATAGCTGAAATTTTGCAATGAGATAAAGATGAAATTATCAATGAAATAGATGAAGTGTTCAGAGTAAACACCAACTACGCGAGACAACATAGACTCCCAAGAGAGGTCCATGTACGATTTGTGAGAAAAAAGGTCAGAGACATTGTTTTCAAAATAGCTAAAGAAGAACCTATATATTATAAACAAAAAGAGATAATAACATTAAAACAAATACCAAAAAGAATTAGAGAGTGGAGGAAAGATTATGGATTCCTCACTGCACTATTAAACAGAAAACAAATATTATTTCGATGGTTAATGCCGGAAGGAGTACTAGCCACATGGAAGGGGAAAAAGATAAAAGTTGACACTATTGAAAAGGCACAAAATTTATATGACCAGGTGATAGAACTAGAAGGAATGGATGGCAGAGGAGAAGAGGCGGGAAGGAGAGTTAAATCAACATTAAGACGAGAAGATCAAGTGACTTCACGTGAGGAGAACAGTCAAGAGAAAGAAAAAGAGGAAGAGGGGGGAAATCCAAGAAGAAGAAGGAGTAACGACAAGGGCACAAAACCAAGCTAAGAAAAGGGATAGGAAGTAAAGGAATAAAAAGGAACAAGAACAACTTTTAAAAATGGACCAAAATCTGAAAATTATATCACTAAATATAAATGGACTTAACTCTCCTGTCAAAAGAAACCAAACATTCAGGAAATTAATTAAACAAAAAGCAGATATTGTGTGCCTTCAAGAAATCCATATAAGAAAACAGAAAGAAAGGTACCTGCAATGTAAAAAACTAGGGAAACTATATGTATCATTAACAGATGAAAAGAAAAAAGGCATAGCAGTGTATGTTAAAGAAGAGATAGAAAGTAAATTGAAATATGTAAATAGAATAGGAAGACCTTTGATGATTGAAGTTAATCTTAAAGGCAAAAATGTGTTGTTGTAGTATATGCACCAAACAGTGAGCAAAAAGAATTTTATCAAAAACTACATGAAAAAATAATAGAACAAAATATAGAAAATGTATGTCTGTTAGGCAATCTTAATGCTATTGTAGACCCAAAAAAAGACTATAGAAGTAATCAGATTAAAAAAAAATAAGAATTTGCTGCTGAAAACATTTTTATCTCTTATAGAAGAACTAAATTTAGTAGATATCTGGAGACTATACAAACCAAAAGAGGAAAAATATACATATTATTCCAACCCTCATAAATCCTGGTCAAGGATAGATGTTAAATAGGGAGATTACTATGGAGGAATTACAGGAAACAATTAGGAAACAAAAAAATAATAAAACCCCGGGAACAGATGGCTTACCAATAGAATTATACAAAGGATTAGGAGAATCATTAAATTGGATATTATTGGAGGTCTACAATGAGGCATTAAAAGAGGCAAAGATACCAGAGTCTTGGAAGGAAGCACACATTTCGTTAATTCCAAAAGAAGGGGCAGATACCACACAAATTAGAAATTACAGACCGATCTCCTTACTAAATACCGATTATAAGATTTTTATGAACCTAATAGCAAATAGATTAAAAATAATATTAAACAGTAGAATACACTCGGACCGGAACGGATTCTTGCCGACAAGACAAATTAAAAATAATTTAAGGATGGTGATTAATATAATAGAATACTATGAGATGCATCCAGAGAAACAGGCTGCGCTGATTTTTCTGGATGCACAAAAAGCATTTGATTGGGTCAATTGGAGATTCATGACACAACAGATGAAAAACATGAAATTTGGGGAGAAATTTGAAAATATAATAGCTACAATATACACAAAACAGAAGGCAAGAATATTAGTGAATGGGGAATTAACAGATTTTTTTTGAAATAAGTAGAGGAGTACGACAAGGGTGCCCACTCTCACCTTTGCTCTTCATTTTAACCCTGGAGAATTTGCTTAGAAGAATTAGATTAAATAAAAATATAAAAGGACTTAAAGTAAAAGGGGAAGAATACAAGATCCAAGCTTTTGCTGATGACCTTGTATTCTTCATAGAGGATCCACTAGAAACACAATTAAAATTAATGGAGGAGATAGAGAAATTTGACAGGGTGGCAGGGTTAAAAATTAATAAAAACAAGACCAAAATATTAACTAAAAATTTAACAATAAAACAAATAGAAGATTTGGAACAACAATCAGGATTGCAAGCAGTTAAGAAGATAAAATACCTAAGTATAAACTTGACAACTAGAAATGTAGCCATTAAAGATAATAATTACAGAGAGCTAGTACAACAAATCAAAAAAGACCTAGAGAGATGGGGGAAACTTAAATTATCACTGCTAGGACGAATTGCGGCAATAAAGATGAACATACTCCCAAGGCTCCTCTACTTGTTCCAAACTATTCCAGTCAAATTAGAGAAAAACTTCTTCACAAATCTGAATAAAATAACTTCAAAATTTATATGGGATGGGAAAAAACCGAGGATAAACCTAAAAATATTACAGGATGATAGAACTAGAGGAGGCTTTGGCCTACCAGCCTGGGAAAAATACTATAAAGCAGCGAGTTTGATTTGGATTAAGGATTGGGTCAATTTGGATAATCAAAGAATATTGAAATTGGAAGGCCACGATTTATTAAAAGGGTGGCATGCTTATCTATGGACTTTGGAAATAAAACATACAAGCATTTCAAAAATCATATAATAAGAAACTCACTAATTGGCACCTGGTTGGAAATTAAAAATAAACATTATATGAAAGTCCCAGGCTGGGTATCTACATTACAGGCAGCAATACATCCTAACATATCAGCCACCCAAAAAATAATACGATATAAAGATGTTCTGGACGTACATGAAAAACTAAAAACACGGCAGGAGCTCAGAGACCAGGGTATAGAAATGGACTGGTGGCCTTACCTATTAATACAAACCATATACAAAAAAGACAATGAAGAAGGAGGAGTTGAAATAAAACCTAATCAGTTAGATAAATTATTAGAAACCAAAGAAGGAAAAATAATCTCAAAGTTTTACAAATACCTATTAGAATTCGATCTGGCAGAAAACATAGTTAAAGGTCAAATGATAGCTTGGGCTAGGAATATTGGAAGAAACATAAAATTGGAAGAATGGGAAATGATATGGGAAAATAATTATAGAATAACAAAAGCAACAACATATAAAGAGAACCATTATAAAATGTGGTACAGATGGTATCTAGCCCCGGCGAGATTGGCAAAGATGTATGTAAATTTTAACTCGAAATGTTGGAAATGTAAACAAACACAGGGAACCTTTTATCATCTCTGGTGGCTTTGCCCAAAAATTAAGAAATTTTGGATAAAAATTAGAACCTGGATAATAGAAATAACAGAAGAAGATATTAATTTTAATATTATAGACAGGTAATCCTGTTTGTTAGTTTGTTTATAAGTAGTTTTGAATGTATTTTTAGAATTAAGAACTTTTTGTATAATTTTTATCTTTTTATATTGAATAAAGTTTGTTTTTAAATTGGAAAAAAAAAAAAGAAAATTACACTAAAAGAAATTCTGTTTTGGGATAGCCCTACTTATTTCTTTGATTAGCCCTGCCTACATCTTGAACAAAGATGTTTCACACTTATATTCACACACACACACACCTCCTTTTCCTTGGTTGGCTTCTAAAACATACATACATACATCTATTAAAGCATTTAGAATAGAGCACAGGTGTCAAACCCGCGGCATCATGTTGCTATCACATGATGTTTCATGTTTTTCCCTTTGTGGAGCTGTGGGAAAGGCCTGCGCATGACGCATCCAACCTGTGGGCTGTCACTTTGACACCCCTGGAATAGAGACATTTCCCTTTGAAATGTAAACTACGGATTGCATGCTCATCTTTTTTTTAGGTATTACATCAGATATTACATCTTTGTTTCCAAGAAGATGGCTATTTTCATAGTTGAGTCCCACCAGTTTTACCCCTTTGAAGATATGATGTGCAACAGTTTTAAGGAGCTATCAGTCTTCTCTCATTTGTATAATAGTCCATTCAATGTTGACCTGAATTCTACATTTTTCCTGAGGTTTTTCAAAGGGAGAGAACAATTGAATTTAGAAGTTGAAACATCATGTCACAAATGTGAAGTAATTAGGATTAACGTAGAAAGTGTATAAAGCAATATGTGTGGCTAGGATTACCAAAACTCTAATATAGATTGACTTATATCCCTGAACTGAACTCTTTAAAATACAGTCACAAAAGCAATGGTATGTATAATGGAAGAAATATAAGAACAGGCACTCAATCGATAAAGAGCTTAAGATAACTCTACATCTTTATTCCTCATATTCAGCTTCTTGTATTAAAAATAGAATTATCGGCATTTTAATACAGAGCTACATTTTTCGACTATTCCTTCCACTGTTTTCATAAAAGCCACCTGGCCAATAATGAGATTTATTTTTCTACTATACTCAACATAAATTCCTTGTTCTTGATCTGCAATTATTTACTTTAGATTAAACTGACATTGATTTCTATTCTTCTGATGAATACTTAACAGTAATACCATTGCTAGAAATAGAGACACTTTTGTGCTGAATATTGTTCTCATTTATCACAACTGTAAGACATAGGTGAACATTTTGCCATTTTCTTACAGATCCTGGTAAGGAGTTCAGTAATAATACAATATTCAAGATTAATCAGTGTCTAATGCAATCATAGCTATGACTAGGAGATGATTGCATATCTCTTTTGTTCAGTTTTTTCTCCTCCTCAAAGGAAGCAAGTAACTGCTAAACCATGGTTTCCCAAAGTATTAGACCAGGAAACATAGTTAATGACATCTAAATAAGTCAGGATTTGGAAGCAAACTTTAAATTATAGCTTTATAGTATGCCTCCTTTGAAAGCTAGTCATATCCTGGTTCAGACATAATGGCAAGCTATTTCTAACTTATGCACAGATTGCTGCAGGTGTTTCTAACTCATATATCTCCTAGCTAATGAAGATAGGATTCAATCAACCAAACATACTTTTTCTTGAGAGATTCTTATTTCTACATTGACATACATTTCACCTTTACTCTGAAATGAAAATACAAGGATTGCTCCACAATTTCCCAACTTGCAATGTTAGGAATCTCAGGCTTCTTCTATTTAATATTTAATTTCAAAATGTAAATATTGTTTAGTCTGTGTATGAATCAACCCCCAAGAACAAGTTGTGAACTCATGTTGCACTTGTAATATTTCCACTATACATATTGGTCTAGATCAGAATTTCTGAACTTCAGCAACTTGAAGATATGTTGAGTTTAACTCCCAGGTTCAGCCAGGGAATTGTGTATCACACATCTTAAAATTGCTGAGGTTAAGAAAGACTGGTCTACACATCATCCTTCCCTCTGATTCAGCAGGATTTTTCTTAAGCTTTTAGCTTTTTTTTTCTTTTTAAATGATGCCCTGAGTTTATTTATTTTATTAACTAAAATGAGTTTAAAAGGGGGAAGAGTGAAAAATGAGTTGGTTCTGGACATGCCTTTAATTTACATCTCAGGAAAGTGTTAACATTTAATTCATAGTGCTTGATAATTCCTTGAAGGTATAGTACTCACAAGGTCATAATAAAAATGAGTCTATCTCTCCAAAGATATTGTGAGTATAATGTCCTGCAATATTTCTTCTTAAAATACCATCCAAATTTCTTTTTGAGATAAATTAAATGGCTAAGTAGAAGAGACACTCCCTCTTTGTCTGCTCTGTCTCTGCTTTGAGTCTATAAAATGAAAATCTAATCTGAAAAACAAACCTAAGGAGTGATAAGAAGACAAATTTATTGCATTTGTCTACAGTGTTAAAGGAACTGTATGTTTGTGCATAATTTACTTGATCCTGCCAGCAAGTTTGTTGTGAGAAGTTTAACATTTCATGGGTACAGTTATAGACATCATTTCCAATCTGCTATTTTTTTTTGTCAAAGAGAGACAAAAAGATTTTTAAAAATAAAAGGGGCTGGGTAGGTGAAATGATATGATTTAAACTTAATTTCAGTGTGTGTGTGTGTGTGTGTGTGTGTGTGGGGAGAGTGAGGGAGAGAGGGAAAGGATAGCTAAGACTGATCAGCAGAACTACCAGTGAGTCATATAGCAGACATGCAGACTAACTACAAGTATCTTGGTATCCCACACTTATGAGAACCTCAATGAGGATGCAAAGAAGACAGTAGCATCTTACACCAAAGTATAAGACACATCCTGAAAAGTCAAGTCAATGTCAAGAATGAGTTCCATACTATTAATACATTTGCTGTGCCATTCATCATATAATCTGATGTTATATTGAGGAGACCAGAAGATGCATTGGAGCCTGTTGATGTGAAGAACTGGAAGCTCCTCACAATGTACAGAGGTTTCCACCCCATGTCCAACACTCAGAGACTGCACACCAGCTGGAAAGACGGCAGGCAAGATCTGATGACCTTGAGAATCAAAGCCATTCAGGAATATGTCAGTAAGATGTTCCCCAAAGTAAGCACCCAAAGTTGAGCTGCTAAAAGAATGCTTGAAGTAGAAGCAGACATGGGAGAAAGGTCAAGCAGAGGAAGTGTCATGGCAAGACAAGCACCTGTATGGCAGAGATCCCCAATCTTTCTGGCTCTGTGGACTGGCAGTGGTGGTGATGGCAGGGGGGAGGGGAAAGTTTTATGTGTGCAACCTAATCCTATGCATGTGTAAATGGAGCTTTGCGTGCTTGCCTGACCTAGTTCCCAACCTTCCACAGACTAGGGTTGGGGACTCCTGCTGTATGGGATGTACCATTGACAAATAGCTGAGGTTGCACACAGTGAGAAATCCATCAGAACTCTCTGTCCAGAAGAGTTCTAAGATACTGCATAGAACCCTCAACCTCCCAGGCTTCTGGTAGATGACCTGAGATTGAGGAAGATATATGCCACTCTGTAGGAACTGCAGAACACCAAGGTATATATATTTTTTAAAGCAACCTTCTTCACTGATTTCCTCTATGTGAACTTCATCATGCCTGAATATGTAGTTCTCCAATACATGGTTGGCAGCATACATTATCTTGCCCAGATGATGAACCCATTTTCTGCCCCAGGTGTTGGGGAATACTGCTGTTCTGACTAATACAGAAGTTAAGGAAAAGGATTTGCAGATTCCCCATTTTTTCCCCAAAAAATATAGAATGGGAAAACAACCAGTAACTGTTCTCCTTAATAGGTAGTGAGACAAGAATGAAGATTGCTTGAGATGAAGTGTTTAGCTACCTGCCCAGATGTTTAAGAGAGACATTTAATCTTGCTATCATGCCCTGCTTCTTTTACTCTAAATATATGCAGAAAGGAGAGGTTGTCATTGATTCAATAAAGAACCGTGGTGGTGCTGTGGTTAGAATGCAGTATTGCAGGCTATTTCTGCTGACTGTCGGCTGCCTGCAATTTGGGCAGTTCAAATCCCACCAGGCTCAAGGTTGACTCAGCCTTCCATCCTTCCAAAGTGGGTAAAATGAGGACCCAGATTGTTGGGGGCAATATGCTGACCCTGTAAACCACTTAGAGAGGGCTGTAAAGCACTTAAAGCAGTATATAAGTCTAAGTGCTATTGCTATTAATAAATTGTCTCCATTGGCATATTTCTTTATTTCTAAACACCTCAAGGCAGGGGTGTCAAACTCATGTCATCATGGCGTCATCACATGACATATCGTGATCGTTTCCCCTTCGCTAAACCGGGCATGGGCATGGCCAGCGCATGACACATCCGGCTCAGGGGCTGTGAGTGTGACAGCCCTGCCTTAGGGCATAGGAGATAGAAGTCCTCAAAGGAAAATTCTCTGCATAAATTTGAGCAGCAAAGAGATTTTGCTTTTTCTTGTTTTGCAGGTTCCTGTGACAGACAGAAGCAGCTCCACATAGAAGCAGAAATCTAAGTCCTCTTGTGTATGATTGTTATCAATGTCCTCTCAGCACTTGCAGCTTTTATACTCAATAGTTTGACTGTTATGTCACTGAACAGCAGGCAATTGTATCTGCCATGTGGGATACAGGAACGGGAGTCCACATGTCATCCTGCTGTCTATTTCGGATGCATCCAAGTACAAAAGTCCAACAGGAATGGAGAGGTTAGCAGCACATTCCTATTTAGATCTTGTAGATTCTTTTATGCCCCCAAATTCTTCTATAAAGGTAGTTTCCCTGGGAGCTGCTAAACATTTGCAGAAAGGACAGGTGTTGGCTATTTTTAAGCCACAGACTATTACCATTAGTGCAACAGTAAATGATTAATTAGGTTAAGTTTGATTATTGTAGCATAAGTATGAGATAACAAAGTGAATCTAAATTACTGTTGTCTTTGGTATGACTGCAATGCCTTTTACATTTTTTAAGAAAAAAATTAAGAAATTTTGACAGGAGTAAGTATCAAGCAATCCATCTGTGGGGAAAGTAACATTTGGCTGCACACATTTTTGTGAATTTTATCTGCTAATTTTATTGATTTAAAACTCGTGTGTTGACCTTTTCTTTCCCTCGGTAGCAATTTATATTTTTATCTCAAAGCTGGATACAGTCTTGGATTTGTTTATTTATTTATCTCATGTGCATTTCATGGTTCTAGCCTAATAATAAGCTCACTGAAATATTATTTTGAAAATGCCCTAAATATTCAAGACTTCCCAACATCTCCTGCCACGAGTATTGAGTACTGAGTATTCTGATAGCTTGGCAGCTTATTCAATAAAGTCCGGTTAGATAAATCATGAGTTAATATGATAGGTGAAAACCAACTACTAGCTATAATATTGTGTCTTTCAAAGACCAGCACTTAGAAAGCAGGTAGGGCCAAAACCTTTAACTGAAGCGGCTTACATTGGTGAGGAACCAAGCATCAGAAAAACCAGGAGAATTTCAGATAAACATGTAAAATAAATATTGCTCAAAGGAGGAAATAGATGTAGATAACTATGATGCTAAGAAATTTTAAAGTGGTGTGGTAGAAGAGATCTAAAAATAGAATGCATTCATCCAAAATACTAGGCATTTTAAAACCATGATTTGTGGGGGGGGGGGAAACATTGTGGTATGTTCCATAGTGGCTTCATTATGACGATAAAATAATCTGCAGATTTTGACCACTCATAATAGTTAGAATTAATTCGATAAATTTGGTGGAAGTAAAGTAAAAAAATCTTTGGAAGTACTTTTTCTCCATAAAAAATTCTATTCTGAGCTGCATTTTAAGATATTTTACATGACAGACAGTAGACATACAGTGCCTCTTTTGGTAGTCTAGGGCTCCAATTATTAGGTATATGTTCTCAAAAAGAAAAAAAAAGGCCCCAGACTTTTACACAATGTGCAGATGATTCTTCTAGCAGCACATTTTATATAAGAAATGCAGTGTTTAAACATCTCCTGAGAAAAAGACCAATGACTCAAAATATTGGTGTATTAAAAAAATATAGCTCCTTTATTATGCTTATTTTTAATCCTGCAAATATGGGGATGGGGGGGGAGAGACACCCTTATTTTACTGTCTGTTTTGCTTTTATAAAATGTCTTACAGAAATCCAAGATGGACAATTTAATTAACAAAAATAACAAGATAATGGCATGTTATGTTTAATTAGAACAGTAGTTCAAAGGTTGCCAATGTAATCAAATATTATAGCTTGACATGAATTTCGACTTGCCATATATACCCCTGTAAAACAAGTAGAGAGCTCTCAAAATCTTAGCAAATTGTGTACAAGTACAATTAAGAAACAGAAATGAATCTGTGAACCAGCTTGATTACTAAAAGTGTTCTTTGATTTTTGTTTTTGTTTCAAATAGAAGGGATATTTAATTCATTTAAACCTTCTTAAGTTTTTTTTTCTAAGTAAGATTAGATACAACCAGAATTTATTCCAGAATTAATTAAAGCAAATTATTCAAATATGCTCCCATCAGGATTTGGGCAGAATTCATATTCCTTACCCTGTGTTACTTAAGAGCACAGGATATTAAAGTAACCAGATGCAGAACAGAATAAATAAGTCTTTAAACCTCTTCTAAAGATCAGGAATTTCTCTCTCCTTCTTTCTCACCCTCTCACTTCCTAATGAAGTAGTAGAATTAATAATGAAATTAACTAAAATCATATTAAAATGAAAATACCAAACAAAGTAATATGTTACATTTTAAATGGAAAGATCACTAGTCAGGTTAACTTTACATATAGGGACAATAAACCACCCCATGAAATTCTATTCAGTTAGTGACATTAAAACATTTTCAGCACATCTGCTATAAATGAACACTGTATCTTTCACAATTCAGTAACGAAAGATGGCAAGTATTATGCCATTCTCAAAATCTTCAAAGCAAAGGAGGCAGAGAGACCTACTGATATTCATTCAAATGAAATTGTAGTATCGCTTTGATGGTATTTGCTGCCCTTCAGGTTTGCCTTTTAATAATGCTGCAACAGCAGATTTTATGTTTCCAAGTGATCTTTATGGGACAGAAAAGCATCACAGACTCTAGGCAAAAGAAAATCAGCCAGGAATTCAAAGTATTGTTGCATATAAATCCAGTTTGCTTTCTTGCCTATGGGACATATCAGCTAGATAACAGGATATCGGATTGAAGTATTAGGCCTTCAAAAATGGAAAATCCATAATCGTATAACCCAAAATCCATAAATAGACCCTTCCTTCCTTCCTTCCTTCCTTCCTTCCTTCCTTTCTTCCTTCCTTCCTTCCTTCCTTTCCTTCCTTCTTTCCTTCTTTCCTGAAAATCAACCATTGATTGATTCACTGTTTCTTTGCAGAAGCTGCATTTGCTGTCTGTTGCTCTCTTCTCAATTCGATCTTTGTATGCTTTTGTTCTTAAGGCTAGATTTTATGCAGCCAGAATTAACCCCTCTATTTCTTTATTCAGTTTCCCTGCTCTTAGCCATTGTCATTGCTTTGCCTAATTTTTTTAATGCACTGGCCATGTAATACTTTCCATGTCTTCTATTCTTCGTTTGGTCTTTCTTTTAAGCCAGTTTGGTCTCTCTGGTAACTTGTAATCCTTCCTGATATGCTATGTCCAGTACATCTTTTTCGGGGTCCTTCAGATATTCTTCCAATGTCCCCTTTTTTTCTTCTTGCAACATCCCAACCCACCCAGCAATGAAGGGCATTATTTATTGTAATACTTTTTCTGGTCTTTCTCCCCAGGGCTCTTAGTTCTGGTTGAGTCCAGTTCACTTCCTATCTAGGGCTTTTAATTCTGCTTGAGTCAAGGCCACTATTCCAGCTGTGTACTTAATGACTAGAATTGCTCAGGTGTTATCCATGAGAATGAAATTACCCACTTTCATGATAAATTCACTCATAACCTTCTTCTTTATTTCAGCGTGCTTATTATTGTCATCTGAAAGGATGCCCAAGTATTGGTAATGATCGTCTTCATCCATCTTATAATCTTATGATTATTATTATTGATTGCAGTGGTGAAATCCAATTTTTTTTACTACCGGTTCTATGGGCGTAGCTTGGTGGGCGTGGCGTGGCTTGGTGGGTGTGGTGGGGAAGGATACTGCAAAATCTCCTTTCCCACCCCACTCCAGGGGAAGGATACTGCAAAATCCGCATTCCCTCCCCATTCCTGGGGGAAGGATATTGCAAAATCTCCATTTCCACCTCACTCTGGGGCCAGCCAGATGTGGTATTTGCCTGTTCTCTGAAATACTCAAAATTTCTGGTACCGGTTCTCCAGAACTGTCAGAACCTGCTGGATTTCACCCCTGGTTGATTGCACAGTGAGCCAAATATTTAGACTGGATTTGGCATTTTTATTCACCTCTTGAGTCCTTCCCAAAGATCTGGGTTAGGCAGATGTTGCTGTTTGCTGGTGTTAAAGCTCTTGTCACAGGATGTAAGTTGTTCTAGGTAAAGTGGCCTTTTACAATTGACTGATTGTGATTTTGTCAATACTGATGGTAGTTTCGGAGATTGTACCTAAGACACCTATCACAATTTATACTATCTTTGCTTACTTTTGCCATGGTCATTCCACTTATATTTGTAGGTCTTTGTATTTTGTGCTTTTCTCCAGTTCTGTCTCTTCTATCCTGCTCTCTCCAGGCATTGCCACAACTGCTTTTCAGACTTTCTTTCTCTTTCTTATCAATAATTCTTAAATCAGGGTTGTTATGCGGCAGGTGCTTGTCTGTTTGAATTCTAAGTCCCAAGCACTTTAGCTTCTTCATTTTCTATTTCTTTGTCTATTTTGCGGTCTCACCAGTTCTTGTATTTGGTGTTTCTTACAGATATTCCAATGTACCATTGCTGCTACTTTGTAATGGTGTTGTTTGTAGTCAGTTTGTGCAATCTTATTATTATTCAATAAATTTATAGTTCCCCCCATCTCAGGTAGGTGACAATAGTGCTAGGCAGTAACCTTTTTTTATTTTCCAAGTCTGTAAAAAACATTTACAGCCTCTTACATCTTTGAGATGGTAATCCTATGCATGGTTACTCGTTATAGAACTCAGTTCTGAATAAGCTCTGATTATTGCATTCCAAAGAACTATTATTTTTCAAGAGAAAAGGGAACCTGTTCCTTATGAATAATTTCTTCCTTTTTTGGTCCTGGGAGAAACAGGTAATTGATGCAAACCAAACCAAACAAAAAGCAATTTTAATTTAACCTGCCACCTGTATAAATTGAGATATTATTAACTAGTGCTTTTACTGCTTATTTCAAAACTATTATTTTTTTCTTTTTTAAATATTATTTGTTGTTTTATCATAAAAACTAAAATAGAAAACCAAAAAACAAACGAAATAAAACAAAACAAAAGCATACATTCAATACTAGCAACAACAAAAATAAATAAATAAATAAAGTAGTGTACAAAAAAAAGAGGAAAATTTTATCAAATACATTTAACATTCAACATTTAGGATCCACCCTGGCTGGGTGCTGAAAAAAACAAACAAAAAAGCAGTAAATTCTCCTCCACTTTTACAAATATATATATATATATATATATATATATATATATATATATATATGTATGTATGTATGTATGTATGTATGTATGTATGTATATATATATATATATTGCTTATTGCTTATATATAAGATTGCTTATATATAATATATATATATATATATATATATATATATATATATATATATATATATATATATATAATATATATATATAAGCAATCAACAGGTTAAGCTAAACATTACATTCATCTTCAAAACCCTCTGTTAATCATCTCTTATTGTATTTAGCACATAGAAGTCCACAAACAGTCTATTATAAAGTTTCTAGTCTATTATAAAGCTGTCTTATCCATTATACCTAATCAAAGCAGTTAATATTATTGTTTTTCTAGAGAAACATAAAGACTAAGATACCAGAGAATTATCATTACTAATTTACACTAGATTATTTATAACTAACTTAATCTCAAGGCTACTCACAAATTTTAGAAACAAAAGTCTTTATTCTGGATAAATACATAAAAATAAGTCTATATAAATATGTTTGTCATATGCTGTTTTATCAAACTCTTGAGTTGTTTAGTATAGAGCTCTTCAAAGTAGGTATACAAACAAGTACATCTATTTTTAGCTCTTCTGATTTACGAAAGATGTTTACAAAAATCAATTTGATTCGGCTTTCCAAACCGTCAAATCAGTTCAAAGGCATCCAATCCAACAATTTTATTTGACTTTCCATTTCAGTTTGGAAAGTCAATTTATACATTTGATCAAATCTGCTTGATAATAAAACCATCTGTTGGTATGACTGCGAGGATGGATTTCGTAAGAAAATAAGTGCACTGTGTCATTTAAAGAAGAGAGAGACTTTGTCAAAATATCGTAAAAATAACAATGAAGAGTTTCTTGCTGGTTATTTCCTAGTTTCTAGAGCCTTAAAAATAAGTTGATAAAATATTAAAGAGCACAGAAGATCCCAGTTACACGTTTAAAAAATCTGGTTGCTGGTGATGGGGAAAAATCCATTCTCCTTAAGAATCTGACACCATAGAACACATGTTGATAAAGTATATTTTGTATTAAGCACTAATGTTTGTAACTTAGCAGTCCGGTTTAGTCAACAAATTTGAGCTGAAAAAAACTTCAGCTTACCGTGATGCATGAACCCAGCCTATATGATTGTCTATAATCTTCTCATCTCTTTAATCAATCCAATATTTTTAACCCTTCATCCCCACAAAATGACCTATATGGCTTACTGTACATAGCTTTGAATGAAGCAAATAATTATAGCTAATATGTTTTTTTTCCTTTTATTTCTTTGGGCTGATGAATATGGAAAGTCTCCTTTTAGGACGAACCATTCATCTTAATTATTCCACCCATACAAAACAGTTACAGTTCCCCATTTTTGCAGGCTCACTAATTATGAATGGTATCGTGCAAATGTTCATCTTCCGCTTACCTGATCAACCTCCCTATCATTTTGTTTGACAAGCAGGCTCCAGAAGAAGAAATGAGAGTGGATGCTGTTGCTGAGTTGCATACATTGACCCAGTGGTGGGATTCAGCCAGTTCGCACCACCTCGGGAGAACCGGTTGTTAACTTTCTGAGCAGTTTGGCGAACTGGTTGTTGGAAGAAATCATTAGGGCAAAGAACCGGTTGTTAAATTATTTGAATCCCACCACTGCATTGACCCCTATTTTGTCTCAACACACAATGTTCGCCCCACCACTCAACTTTTTCCCTTTCTTCACTTGCAATCAGTAGACCTCAGTTCCAAAAAGTAAAATAAATACATCTGAATTTTTCAGCTGGAACATACAAAGATGGGATTACAGGAAATGCTCAGATCAATCAATAACTGCATTTTCCTGGTTCCTACAGAGACATTTATAAATGCAAGAATCCTTGCCTAAAATTCCCCTTAAATAATTTTCATCAATGATATAATTTGTAAAGATGTTACTTCATGGGCAATTCACGATGCAAAACCGTCCTGGGATAAATCTTTCAAATCAGAACACTCAGCTAGGAATGCAAGCCTAATTCATTATCGATGGATGAGGTGCTCCTTAGTTTCATAGGTACTTTGAAAGCTCTCTAGAATTATAAAATGATATTTAGTCTTAATGGCTCTGCTCCTGAAGCAAAAATGAAAAAAAATTAAAAAGTGGGGGGGAGGCCGTAGCCTCGCTGTATGTAATATTATGCTTAAATTTGTTTCTCCGTGAGATTTGGGGAATCGGAACGTTTTAAAAATCAGAACAAATTATGGAGGAGCAATTTCAAGTGGATACGCTGTGCATTGGGAGTTCTTGTTTCACATTACATTTACAATGGCTGAGCACTCCAACCCAAATTCTCCTTTGATCACACACAATCCTTTGATCAGGCACAATGAATGAAAGCCAAAGAGATTAAAAAAAAATGTCCCACATTTACAAATGAAGGGTGAAGTTCTTTATATGTTCCAGGGCAGAGAAATCCAAAAATAAGCCCAATTGATTGTATTTAAATAATATATCTCTGAATCGTATCTGTATCTGAATCTGTATCTGTATATCATCTATATCATCTATATCTATATCTCATCATCTATTTCTATCTCTATTTTGGTGAGTGGCACAGTGGTTAGAATGCAGTCTTACAGGCTAATTCTACTGACTGTCAACTGCCAGCAGTTCGGCACTTCGAGTCTCACTAGCTTGAAGTTGACTCAGCCTTCCAACCTTCTGAAGTCAGTAAAATGAAGACCCAGATTGTTGGGGGCAATAGGCTGACTCTGTAAACTGGTTAGAGAGGGCTGTGAAGCTTTAAATAAGTCTAAGCGTATATCTATTTCTATCTATCACCTATAGCTGTCTGTCTGTCTGTCTGTCATCTATCTATCTATCTATCTATCTATCTATCTATCTATCTATCTATCTATCTATCTATCTATTATCTATCTATCATCTATCTATCATATATCAGGTGGATGGTGTTGAATTACTCCAAAGATCTATATCTAAAGAACTTACCTTTAAGTTCTATATTCATAATTTACATCCAGGATTTTTTTAAGCCATGGTGCTTGGATAAAAATCACAGATCTCTAATCTTCAGAACAATAATTAGTTCATGCTGAGAAAACAATTCCTATACACAGGTAGCTCTCAACTTACAACCGTTCATTCAGTGACTGTTCAAAATTACAACAGAACTGAATGAAGCTGGTTGATTTCCTATCTTGGCCAGCCTTGAGAAAGATTGCCTCTTTAGCCTTGAGGAGGATTGCCTTTACTAGTTTTAGAGCTGAGCCTCTCATCAGCTGGGCACATGTGTCCAGGAAAAGGAAAAGGTAAAGACAGCTGTCTTTAGAAGAGCATATGACGGCCGTGGCCAGGGGGGCTTTTTATCAGGTTCGCCTGATACGCCAGTTGCGCCCCTTTCTGGATCGGGATTCCTTATGCACAGTCACTCATGCTCTCGTCATTTCCCGCCTGGACTACTGTAACACTCTCTACATGGGGCTCCCCTTGAGGAGCACCCAGAGGTTCCAACTGGTCCAGAATGCAGCCGTGTGGGTGATTACGGGAGCGACATGGCGCTTCCATATAACACCTCTCCTGCACTAGCTGCACTGGCTCCCGGTGGTCTTCCAGGTGCGCTTCAAGGTGTTGGTTCTCACCTTTAAAGCGCTCCATGGCTTAGGGCCAGGGTATTTTACAGGACTGCCTTCTGCTACTGATAACCTCCCACCGGCCAATACGCTCTCACAGAGAGGGCCTCCTCAGGGTGCCGTCGGTCAAGCAGTGTTGGCTGGCGGCCCCCAGGGGGAGAGCCTTCTCCTTGGGGGCACCCGCCCTCTGGAATGAGCTTCCTCCCGGAATATGACTGATCCCGGATCTCTGCACTTTCCGTAAGGCCCTGAAGACATTTTTATTTCAGCAAGCCGGCCTAGCCTAATTAGGTTTTTATAGGTTAGTTTTTAATTGTATAGCTTTGGGGTTTTAAATTGGGGGCCGATTGATTTAATTTATTTTAGCTATCTTAACTTTTATATTGTATGTATTTTAATTTCAGCTGTTCACTGCCCTGAGTCCCTAGGGGGAGAAGGGCGGTATATAAATTCAAATATAAATAAATATTTAGCGGGGGGAGGATAGGCAAAAACTCAGGCCACTTGGGAAGTGGCAGGGGGAGGGATGAGGTGTATGCACCAGTGGGTTTAGTCATCTGAAGTCTCCCAACCCACAACATGTTTCCACATGACAGTATTCACTGGACCTCCCAAAGTAGCCCCTACTCCCTGAGGCACCACCCATGGTCATTTAATGACTGCAACAAGAAGAGTTAAGATTGTGATCATTGACATAACCATAATGAGTTATGACCCGAATTCCAGGCTCGATTGTGGTTGTAAGCCAAAGACCACCTATATTTATTGCTGTTGTGGTGCTGTTGCCACAACTTATCTTAAACTATCTTAAATTTAACATTTACTCCAAGTTTGTGTTATCATTGTGGCTCAATGTTCTACTTGAAAATATCTAAAGATAGAATTCCATTGTCTTAATTCAGTTTCAGTGCTATCAAAGAAAAGCATCAAGCAAAAAGAAGGGAGACAAGAAAAGGATGGTAATAAAAGAATAGTTCATCTGCATATTATATGTCATCATATTTGCTGTGGTACTAATCACAGAAAATGTTCCATACTGCAAATTTGGTACTGTAGCTATGTCTATGACTCACATTATAATATAGATATTGAATTTTGGATTCACAAGTGAAATGAACACAACCACTTGTGATTTGCAAATCTTGATAGTAGGTCCATATGGTACATAAAACAACCATTTTAGATAAGCAATGGTTTAGTAAACTCAACCTCCACATTTTAGCCATATGCTGGAAAGTATGTAAACCCCACTTAGATTTACTCTGGATGCCAAAAAATATAGGTCAAAACTGGATTTTGAAATTAATATCACTATAGTTAATGCTCCAGGATGAGTCTTCCACTTTGGGAAAACGCACATTTAAGTATTTCTTTGTTTAGATTTACACTGTATCTCTCCATATATCCAGGCCATTGCAATAATCTTGAATTGTGAGCAAAAACTGTTGTACTAAAGAATTACAAATAATGGTGACTCCAAAAGCTGAGAATTATGAAACAATCTAAGAATGTAGATCTGCTCTTTTAGATCGGTAAATCCTCTTCTGAATAGGAGGGGTGGACCCTATTCAGAATGAGATTATTAATCCCACACCCATGCCTCATTTCTTACCATTCTGTAGCACTTCTATTTTTAATTGCATTTCATTGGGATTTATCCAATCAGTTATGTAACTTAGAATTCCTGAAGTTTGTTTATATTTGCCTGTTTCCTTATTGTACTTCTCAGCCACCTAATAACTAAAACTGTTTTGAGTAGGCAGAAAATAAGAGCATTGTAGATTAATCACAGCAATAACATTCAATAAATAAATACCAAAGTATAACATTCAATAAATAAATACCACAGTTATAAAACATAAAAATCCACTCCTGTGATAGAATGAAACATTTTCTCGACATTGTAATTCCAAACAATAGAAATGCCTGAGAACAGAACCTGATGAGCCATAAAGCCACTCAAAGACACCTCAAACCTCAAGATGGGCGGCAAATAAATTTGATAAATAAATAAAGCCTTACAACTGAGAAAGTCTGAAAGATTCAGATAGGTTGAAGACATTTCTTGAAATACCATTGCCCCAAGCCCTCAAGGAACACCGGTGCTTTCATTTGATTGCCCTCCACATTGTACAGTGTAGAAAGAATCAATACTGAAACTCTACAGCAAATCCTGCAAATGTAACTAATTAGATGAATGCAGTTGCAGGTCATTTATTTTAGCTCAGATATATATAAATGCAGTGTTCTAACATGCACCCAAGCTTGTTTCTGATGCTCTGTTCCAGACAAATATATTATAAGGATTGCCAATAGCAGTCAGCCTTATTCTCCGCTATTTTTTCTTCCGTTTTTTGTTCCTTTACATTCAGAACTAAGCCAGACATATATCATTTAAAGATTCTTACAAAACGTACTGCTCCTTATTAAGACGTGTCATCTATCTTTTGCTCACTAGGTCCTCCATGCAATAGAAAATCAAATATGCAATTAAAAAAAAGTAAATAAACAAAAGCAAAATACTGAAAGCCAGTCAGATTTAGACTATCAGACACTATCAGTGAATTGCTACATCTTTCAGGTAGGCTAAAACCAGCTTCATCATCGTTGGATAGTGTTCCTATTAAGATATTTAAATTTAATAGCTGGAACACTGGGATTATACAATGAGCCAAAACACACAGTTATAGCTGATTGGGTTTAAGATTGCTGGCTCCTGCACCGTGATTGGTTGCTGAGAGTGTGGAGGGGGAGTTTCCCTTTTTCCCCACCTTTTTTTCTGTTGCCTTGTGTGCTCTGTGATTTACCTCATGATGCTCCACTTTGCCTATTTTGTTGGCTTTATATATAGATCTATAATTTTTTTTAGAATAGAATGAACTGGAAGGGATCTTAGAGGTCTTCTAGTCCAGTTTCCTGATCAAATAGGAGAACCAATACTATTTCAGAGTCTAAACTCTTCTTAAAAACATCCAGTATGGAGTACCCATGATTTCTGGATGCAAGCTGTTCCACTGGTTAATTGTCCTCACTGTTAGGAAGTTTCTCCTTAATTCCAGGTTGCTTCTCTCTTTGGTTAGTTTCCAATTATTGTTTCTTGTCCTGCCCTCTGGTGCTTTGGAGAATAATTTGATCCCCTCTTCTTTGTGGAAGCCCCTCAAATACTGGAATACTCCTATCATGTCACTCCTAATTCTTCTTTTCTTTAGACTAGCCAGACCCAAAACCTGCAGCCCTTCTTCATGTTTTAGTCTCCAGGCCTTTGATCATCTTAGTTGCTCTTTTCTGAACTTTTTCCAAAGTCTCAACATCTTTTTTGTAGTATGGTGACCAAAATTGATTGCAGTATTCCAGGTGTGGTCTTACTAGGATTTTATAAAGTGGTACTAGTACTTCACATGATCTTGATTCTATGCCTCTGTTTATACAAGCTAATACAACCAGGATTGTATTAGCTTTTTTGGTGGCGGCTGCAAACTGCTGGCTCATATCCAAGTGATCATCCACTAGGACTCCTAGACAGTTACTATTTTTGAGTCAGGTCTCACCTAATCTGTACTTATACCTTTGATTTTTCCTGCCTAAATGTAAAACTTTGCTTTTCTTCACATTAAAATTCATTTTGTTGGATAGGGCCCATTGTTCAAGATGTAAATATATTTATTTATATAAAACTACAAGTTTGTGTCAGCGTTTCTGATTTTATTTGGACACCTGCTATGCAATTCCCTGACAGTTTTGGACTTGGACTACTTTTACTGAAAAATCCTCAATGTTGTGTGGCCCCAATACCACTTGTCTTGGAAGTGGATTTATAACAAATCTCCTGGAAAAAATGGTATAGCCTAGGAACCATTTCATATGGGAAATGAGTCATGCAATTCTGCATTAGGCCAAATCTCTATGGTACTTTGAACCAAAGTTAGAAATAAATTGAAAACCAAGGTAGTTGGTTCACCTTTGCTAATGAATAAACTCTTTCCCATATACCAATCAACTGTTAGAAACCCCATTTTGAATCTCCTGCCTTTTTCAAGGTCAACTGAATAAGGAGCAAAGTAGAAAAGACTATTTGTAGTATAGTCTATGATGTCCAGATCGCTTTTCCTTGAGACCTTTCAGTATAATTGGGAAAATAATATTCCTGTGGAAGAAGTACAAGAAGAAAGCCTAATGTAATAAAACAAGGGATGCTAAAAAAGGGGGGGGATAAAAGAAGATGGAAACTAGAGCAGTCGTGAGATAGAGAGTGGTCTATCTTATGAGGCCGAAGCTAGGATTCATGCCACCAGAGGAAATTCTGATTAATCCTAGGTACAAAGAATGTAGGTGAGCCAAGGATTTTTGTTCAGTGCTGCAGGCTCTGTTGTTTTATCAAAAATGGAATAGAGACATGAGTCCTCTACACAGCAAGCCTGCACCACTTCAATACGTGCTGAGAGGTTAAAAGTAGAAGGTCAGAAAAGGATTTGACAAAGATTCTATCAAATATCTCTTTTGAAAAGCAAAGTTTTTGAAGGAACTCACAAAGCATCCTCCATAATCCTCACACACTTATACAGAGAACTATAGAATTAACAACAACAACAAAAACCCACAATGGGATGAACATGAACAACAAGAGGAAAATCAGTTGAAATTGGATTGAAATTTCTTTGGAAGTTTAAAGGAAAACATCAATTAATGGAATTATACCCACAGAAGAGAATATTTGTAGCTCAGAGTTGAACTGTGGAGTCCTTAATGTTCTCTGAGCTTGGTGGTTCTCTTACAGATGTTTCATTATCAAATTAGGTAATATTATCACTGCTAAATGCGAATAGGGTTTGTTCTCTTTTTTCATACTGGTGGCTTACCCAGTCAATATTGGTGAGTATTCTTGATAGTTCTTTGATTAGGCTGCTGTTTACTGTCAGATTATTTGTCTGAGTTAGTAGCTCCTTGATTGTGGAATTCTTTACTTCTTGATTGTTAGTCTAGTATTCATGGAATTGTTTCAGCAGTGAGAAAGAGGTTTTCATTTTCCCCATCTTCAAATTGTTTCCGGCCCATTGCAAGGTTGCCCGGCAGCCTTCATCATCCAAGCCCTCCCTTTTGCTTCCCAAGGCCCTTCCTTATTATGAGACCCCTGAGCCTTAATGGCATATTAATTAGAAAGAATAAACAGAGGGGTTGCACCCATTCTAGTGTGCCCTGAAAGCATTTGCAGGGTATTAAGAGAATGAAAGAAAGCAGCCCTTGGAGGAACAAATGATGTGACTGAACATCAAAGCTTGGTGACTAGTGAAGCACCCACTAACAGGAATGCAGCCTTCCAGACACCATCCCATTGAAAAAGACAGCTGTTTACAGAAGCTCAAAACACAAGCTGCATGCAGCTATAAAGGTCACACATGTGTGCCTCTCCTTCAGACATCTCAAGATGAAAAGTCCTCATTAAAAATTGAAGTTCTTCAGGCAGCCAGACTGTTTGCATTTATACAATTACTGATCCAGAAATGCAATCTTAGGAGAGCTGCTTAATCACACGGTGGTAGCAGCAGGAACGGGGTGGGTGGGAAGGCTACGTCAGGAGACCAAATTAAAACTTTTGAGAGCTTGTACTCATCTCTGTAAATTCAAGTCTCCATTTTGGTAAAGTAGCTATTAATGCAATCTCAGTGCAGATGAATTCACAAAAACAAAACGAAATCAGAAAGTCAACTCCCATGATCGAATAAAGCTTTCAAAAACATAGCAGTAGCCATACTAATGATTTCCCTGTCTTCCGATGGGCCATGTAGTTAAAAATGGACTTTATGCTTTGCCAAGGAAGAAAAATGTTGCAATATTTTCAGGATCAGACTCAATAAAGATAATAGGAATTAGAGATTTAAATATATTTCTCTTTAATAATAATAGGCATTCTATATTCGCTGAATATTCAAGATAGAAGCAAAGAAAATGGTGAGGGTGGCTCCTTATATATACAAGGGGTGGAGTCAGGAATGGGAGTGGTAAATTATGAATACATTAAAAACCAAAGAATAAGTTAACCCCTGATGTCCCATATATACATTATTTACACAATAGAGAATAAGGCATTTACATCTGACAAATCCCCCTCTAAATGCCGGTTCGCTATACAACACCAATTACATTCAGATTCAGGACAATATAATACATACAATTTAGAAGTTAAATATTTGTGCTGTTTAGAAGGTAAAGGCTTCGTTAATATGTCAGCTAATTGTTCAGAAGTATCACAATGTATTGCTTTGATGAATCCATCTTGAGATAATTGTCTCACGTGCTTAAATTTTATATCAATATGCCTGGACCTTTGTCCAATGGCATCGGATCTGGATATTTCAATGGCTGCTTTATTATCTTCATGCACAACAAAAGGTAATGCAGGTTTTTTCCAAACATCTGAGATCAAGTCATTGAACCATACAAGGTTATTTGCAGCTTTGGATAAACAAACATATTCCGCTTCTGTGGTTGAAGTGGCTACCAGTTCTTGTTTACCAGTGTACCAGTAAACTGGACAATCATTCAATAGAAAAATATAACCAGAAGTACTCTTTCTGCATGATGTATCACCAGCCCAATCTGCATCTGCATAACAGGTAATTTTTGGTTCTTTGTCATTATTAGGTTCTAATACTAAACAAAAATCTAATGTACTTTTCAAATATCTTAGAATTCTTTTTACAGCTTCCCAATGATACATGGTTGGTTTGCTAACATATCTTGACAATAAATTGAGAGGTAATGCAATATCTGGTCTGGTCCAATTAGATATATAAAGGAGTGAGCCTATAACTGATCTGTAAAATGTATTATCTTTAAATTCAGGGGAAGACTCATCAGTGTTTCTAAGGAAATCAGTTTGCATAGGAGTGTCACAGGTTTTGGCATTGTTTAAATTACATTTGTTTAGAAGTTCAATGATCTTATCTTTCTGAGTAAGTTTGAATCCCCTTCTAGTTTTGTTAATTTGTACACCAAGGTATTTATTCACTTTACCTAGAGATTTCAACGAGAAATGTTCGTTTAACTTATTTACAAAGATTTCTCTGCTCTCTTTGTGTTTTCCTATATATAAAATATCATCCACATAAATTAATACAAATTCAATGTGATCATCACTCTTTTTTACAAAGAAACAGTTATCAGCAGTGGTAGCGTTGAAATCCATGGTCTTTAGTACTTTTACCAAGCAATCGTACCATCTCTTGCCAGATTGCTTTAATCCGTATAGACTCTTGTTTAATAACCAAATTTCATTCTTATTAGTGTATTGACTATGTGGTGCTCTTACATATATTTCCTTATCTAGTTTTGCGTGTAAATACGCAGTCTGTATGTCATATTGGAATACGTCCAGATTGAGTGCAGAAGCTACTACTAGAGCTGTTTTAACACTCTCTGTCCTCACCGTGGGGGAGTATGTGTCAGTATAATCTTCTGGATATTTTTGTGCATAACCTTGTGCAACTAGTCTAGCCTTGTATAAAGTATTGCCTCCTTCTAGGTTCTTAATTTTATAAATCCACCTGGTACCTATAATTGTTTTATCCTTAGGTGCGATCGCAGGAGTGAATACATTTAATCCTTGCAAACTTTCCATCTCTTTTTTCATAGCTAGTTCCCATTTTTCTCTTTCTTCACGAGGGAGTTTTAATACTTCCTCATATGTATTAGGTGTTATTTGTTCTCCATTCATATGCATTATGTAATCTTTGTATTTACTTGGTATTTGATTTCTATTGTTTCTAATAGCTCTTTCAGGTTTGCTATGGTTGTCGTGCAAATATCTAGCTTCCTTTTTTGTTAATGTGTCTGTCTTTATTTTATGCTGACTATTTGTCCAAGTTTTGGTTTTGTTCTTATTTTTGTTAATGTTTTGATTTTCTATTGTCCCTTCCTCGCAAGATATCGCATCTTTGCATTTATTTGGAAATATTTCATTAAGGTGCAGTTTAGACCAATTGGCCTGCTCATGGAACACAGCTGTTCTGGAGACTATAAATTTGTTATTATTATCAATGAATCTGTACCCTTTGGTTCCAGTTTCATATCCCATAAATCTTAATCTTCTGGATACGTTTTCTCCCTTTCTCCTCAACTGCTTAGGTATGTGCACATCTGCAGTGACTCCAAATATGTGCATGTGTGCTAATTTAGGTTTCCTATTGTACATCACCTCATACGGTGTCTTATTCACAATACTGGACCAGGTTCTATTTTGAGTGTAATTTGAATAATGTAGGGCTTCTGACCAGAATTGTTTGCCTAAACCAGCATCCTCTAATGTGCATCTAATCATGGTTTGTAGTGTGGAATTCTTTCTCTCTGCAATCCCGTTTTGAAACGCAGAAAATGGATTGGACGTGAAATGTAGCATTCCCCTATCCTTTAACCATTGGGAGAATTCTTTAGACATGAATTCACATCCCCTATCTGTCATAATTTGTTTTATTCTGATATTATGTTGTGTTTCTATGCGTTTGTAGAATTCCTTAAATTTCTGAAAGGTTTCATCCTTGTGCTTTAATGTGTAAACAAAACCATAGCGACTATAATCATCCACTATTGTTAGAAAGTAACGTTTTCTATAGGTAATTGATGGAGTTAATGGACCAACTAAATCCATATGTACTAAGTCAAAAATATTGTTAGTTGATCTGTTAGATTTTTTTGGTCTGGGACTGGTTTTTAGTTTGGTGGATTTACATACTGAGCATTCCAAATAATTTTCACAATTTTTTATTTTGACACCTTCTGCGTGTTCAGTCATTTTTTGAACTACAGGAAAGCTTGCATGTCCTAACTTCCTATGTAAGATGTGAGCACACTCATCATGAATTGGTTTACCTATTTTTGGTTTCTTCTCATTGTGTGTATTTTTGTGATCATGAGGTATTTTACATTCATCATTGTCACTGTTACTAACATTTTCATCATCTGCTTCAATACAATCTTCCATATTTGAATCAATGTTATGTAACCATCTTTCTTTTGTTATCAGATAGGGTAGACCTCCTTTTATCATCACAGTGCCTATATTTGTTTTGTCCTTCTCTAAAGTTGCTTTCCCCTTTGAGAAAACTATATTGATGTCAGAATCTCTGCTTAGTTTTATAGCACTTAGTATGTTATGAGGTATTTCTGGGATTAATAATACCCCCTCTATTTTACCTAAACCAGGCAAGGTCACATTTCCTCTGCCTAATACTTGAACCTTTTCTTGATTAGCTACCTTTATCACAAACTTATCTTCTGTAAATGAAGATAATATACTTTTGTTGTTAGTGGTGTGATTGGTTGCACCAGAATCAATAAGCCAATTATTGTTCTCATTTTGTTGTGTTTTGGTGCTTTCTTGTTTGTTTAGTCCATTTAGTGACCCAGATTTTCTCTCTTTTGAATTTTCTCTACCCCCTCTACTTTCTCTGTAATTTGGTGGGCTTCTATATTTGTGTCTATCTGTGGAAGACTGTCTATAATTGTATTTGCTCCTATATTCTGGCCTATGTCTCTCCCTTGAGACTTTGGGACAGTCTCTTCTACTGTGTTCCCTGGACCCACAATTGTGGCATCTAAAGGCTTCATTATATTTTTCTTGGAAAGCTACTTTCCTAAAAGATTTGTGTTCTGTTTGATTACTGGAACGATTTTTTCTTGAATTGTCTTCTGCTATCAATTTGTTAGATAGACTTTCTATGGTTAAATATCCTAAATTAATAGTATCTAAGTGTGACATAAAGCTATCCCATGATGGATCAAGTGAATTGATAATAACACTTTTCATTGTTTGATCTGAAATCACTTCCCCCCTCAATTGCAGCTCAGCTCTTATTTTGTTTAGGGATATCAAATGCTCACTTATAGAAACCCCTGGTTTCACTCTAGAAGAAAAGAAATCCTTAGACATTCTTGTAGTTGTAGCTACGCTATCGCTGTGAAATAGATTAAACATGCATTGAATTATTTCTGACACAGTTAGGTTTGATTTGATGCTATGATACATTGCAGGAGATACGCTAGATATTATTATGAAAAATGCTCTATGATGTAAACAATCTATTTTTAAAGTCCAAGGTCTTCTTGGAGGACTAGTTATAAAGAATAGTAAATTTTCTTTCATAAAGACAACCTGAAGCTGTTGATACCACTCTTGTAAATTAATGCCATCAATTCTAAGTTTTGGGAAGTCACTGGGTAAGTTCCCCACATTATTTTGTCCATTACTTACAACCTGAGGCAGTCCGTGGTCTCGCAAGTGCAGGAAATTACAGAACGGCATGGGGATGCTCGCAACGAGTCTGCGCGGTTCTCTGGCCAGTTCAAGTCTTTCGGGGCCGTCTACGTAGCTTTGCACATGCGCGTTGCTCATTTCTTCCTTGGCGTCGTCGTGGAAGGTTCTCTCCATTTCAGCTCTCTCGTTCCGCTCCTCTTCAGATGAGTCGGTCTCTGGTTCAGTTTTAGGGGTTCTGGTGGTGGCGACAGCTCTTCTCTTTCTTTCGTGTGCGTTGGCACTTGATCCGGTCTGCGGTGTAGGACGGAATCGGCATGGCTCTCTGGGCTCAGGTGTCGTCGCCTTCGAAGTCAGGATGGGAGCGTGCAGGTCTCGAGTTGTCGGTTTGATCTCTTGCTTCTTCGTTGGTGCCTTGGAAATTTTCAATCTTGGCCCAAAAGCAGCAAAAAGCGTTTTCATTGCTGACTTTACTTGAGACTTTGTTAAATCGTCTTCACTTTCTGATTCTGGTTCTTCTGAAGAGTTTGAGTCTTCTTTTTCACTTTCGTCGTCTGATAGCGTTTTTCGCGCCAGAAATTTTGAACTGAGCGTTTTGATTGGCTCTGCTTCACTCTCTTTTGAAGTTCGTTGAAACCAAGATGGCTGCCATTCAAAATTTCGCGCGGGATCACATCTTTTCTTTTTCACAACGACTTTCTCAGTATTCATTTCACTCACAGTTTTTTGATCTTTGGGTTTTTCTTTAACGACGTTTTTCTCTCTCGCTGCTCCGTTGTTCTTCAGCATTTCTTGGAGGTTCGCGATGAGGCTTTCATCGTTCTTCTGGCTTTTTAGTATCTTCAATATCTCTGACCTGAGTTCGTTATTTTCTATTTCGATTTCTTCCTGGTCATTATTTTCATTTATCAGTTCTTCTTCTTCAGTGGTGTATTCTTCGGATTCTCTCGAAATCGCGTTAGTGGATTCGTTGATCATCTCTTGTTCAGTTTCTATTTCCTTGCTGTAGGCCCTGGTGTTGGGCCTATCTTTCTTAGACATTTTTAATTATTTATTGAGTCAATTAACCATCCTCTGCTACCAGCTTGTTGCAATATTTTCAGGATCAGACTCAATAAAGATAATAGGAATTAGAGATTTAAATATATTTCTCTTTAATAATAATAGGCATTCTATATTCGCTGAATATTCAAGATAGAAGCAAAGAAAATGGTGAGGGTGGCTCCTTATATATACAAGGGGTGGAGTCAGGAATGGGAGTGGTAAATTATGAATACATTAAAAACCAAAGAATAAGTTAACCCCTGATGTCCCATATATACATTATTTACACAATAGAGAATAAGGCATTTACATCTGACAAAAAAGAAATCTTTAGGAGTTCATAAGACAATCCTTAGCCAGAACTAAATCCTTCTATCCAATCAGTGGTGGGTTGCCTCCGATTTGGACCGGTTCTATAGAACCGGTAGTAAAACCGGTGGGAGGCCCCAAAGTCATCAGGAAGCTTCTGCGTATGTGCAGAAGCCTGTGCGAGCATAGCGCATGCATACGTGCGGCGCCATTGCAAACCAGTAGTAAAGGTAAGTAGAACCCACCCTTGTATCCAATCCATTCATTTAGAGAAGGCCTGCTGAAATCGCCCTACCCTTATTTCTTTATATATTCTTATCCCATCTTTATTATTTTTATAAATAATTCAAGGTGACAAACATACACAATATTCCTTTCTCTCTTATTTTCCCCCCAACAACCACCCTTTGAGGTGGATTGAGGTGAGAGAGAGTGACTGGCCCAAAATCACCCAGCTGGCTTTGATGCCTAAGGAGAGACTAGAACATAGTTTCCTAATTTCTGGCTTGCTACCTTAATCACTACACCAAAGTGGCTCTCTTATGAGGTCATGAAAGTGTGGGTGAGATGATTCAGTAGAACTTCTCTGTAATAGCTTCCATCCTACGGACTACATTCTCTCCATATGTGTGTGTGTTTGTGTGCACGCACACACACAGAGCTATTCTAGAAACAGGCTAAAATTGATTTATTGCGGCATATTTTCAGTCCTAGCTGGCTGATTATGGATACTCACTTTGGGCTTTATTGGGGATATATCTTTTGCCTTTTTTTTTGTTCTTGACCTTGTTCTGATTTACTTATTTATTATTATAGTTTGGACTTTCTTTCTGTCAATGTTGTATACTGCCCACAGTCTTTTGGGACTGGGGTAGGCTATAGTACTCCCAAAAAACTAAATAAATGAAAAGAATGCCTGAGGATTTTATGATATTTGGATGCAATATACATGAAATAGATATTAAAGTGGGTTTTAAATTATCAAAAAGAAGAGGATGGCCTAAAGCAAGTCAAACTGAAAGTAATGTATTCCAAAGTGCAGGGTAAAATCTGGAAAAAAAACCTTGAAAGTATGGGAAAAGGATGAGTCCTTACTTTAAGATGTAGTTAAAACCAAATGCATACTCTTAAATGGAGCCAGTTTGGTGTAGTGGTTAAGGCACCAGGCTAGAAACTGGGAGACTATGAGTTCTAGTCTTGCCTTAGGAAGAAAGCCAGCTGAGTTACCTTTGCCAGATACTTCCTCTCAGGCCCAAGAAACAGGCAATGGCAAATCACTTCTGAAAAATCTTGCCAAGGAAACTGCAGGAATTAGTCCAAGCAGTCACCAGGAGTCAATACTGACTTGAAGGGATGAAAAAAAAAATGATTTTAAAAAAAATCCTCAAAGTCAAGTTTAGAATTACATTTGTAGATGGTTGGTTCACAACAAAGCTCGTTATGAAAAATAGTTTCATCCAAAACTGGATAATATGAACAAAAGGGAAACAAGCAATTTCTGCCCTTTCAGTGCTCTTCTTATCTCACTGCTTTGGCATCAGCTGTTTCAAGCAGACTTTTTCCTCCTTCTGCTAAATTAGCCTTTCCTAACTTGATGCCCTTCAGATATACAGACCCAAAATAGTCAGAATGTCCAATCAGCTTGACCAATAATTGGATGGGGATTCTACATATTTTAGACCTAATATATCAGGAATGTACTATGTTGGGTAAGGCTCAGGGGTGGGATTCAGCCGGTTCAGGCCAGTTTGGGCGAACCGGTTGTTAAATTGCTGGCTCTGTCCCTCCCTGCCCGTCCCCTCCCTCCCCTTCGAGGAGTCCCCATATGCCCTGTTTTGGCTCCAAGGTAAGTGCAGGGAAGCCTACTAGGCCCAAAACGAGGCATGGGGTGTGTGATGCAGCCTCCCCATGGCCTGTTTTTGCTCCCAGGAGGCTGCAGGGAGGCCTACTAGGCCCAAAATGGGGTGCGGGCAGCAGTGAAATCCCCCCAGTTCTATCCGATTCGCTGAACCGGTAGTGCCAGCAGTTGGAGGCTCCACCCACCTGCTGGGACATCAGTACATCCATTTTTTTTACCATCTGTGTATGCGCAGAAGGTTCTGTGCATGTGCAGAAGAGGCGCTCCTGTTCCCGAACCGGTAGTGAAGGTAAGTGGATTTCACTGCTGGGTGTGGAGCCCCCCACCCCACAACTTCTTTTTGCTCCCAGGAGGCTGCAGGGAGGCCTACTAGCCCGAAAATGGGGCACGGGAGATGCAGTGCGGCCCCCGCATGGCCTGTTTTTGCTCCCAGGGGGGTGCAGGAGGCCAAGTGCTGCCTGCTACAGCACTTGGCCATGCCCACTATGGCCACGCCCACCCAGCCAGTCATTAGGGCAGAGAACCAGTTGTTAAACTATTTGAATCCCACCACAGGGAAGGCTACCATAAAATATCAGGAAATAATGTCTGATTAACTGGGATATTCCAAGATAATTTGGGGAGGGAATTCATGACGGGAATAAGCTAAGATGAGTCCTCACCATGGTTAACTTCTTTTCTTATTATATTTTCCTACCTTTATTTTCTTAGGCTGAAACTAAAATAGTTAAATAGAACAAAGAGTTTTAAAAAATACTAACATTTTTTAGAAGAATTTCCTTCCTGGATGAAAGGTGCTAGGCATGCCAGAAATGACTAATGTAGCTTCAACTTGTTCCTTCTAAGGCAGGGGTGTCAAACTCGTGGCCCAGATGTGTCACGTGCTGGACACCCCCACCCCCAGTTTAGCAAAGAGAAAAAAAGTTGTGATACGTTGTGTGATGACAATGTGACACCACGAGTTTGCACCCCTGTTCTAAAGGGTTTGAGAAGTCTCAAATGGCCATCAGCAGCTACTGTCTTTTGCAGGATTTCTGACGATGATGATAATGAGATTCATCAGCTCCTAATATTTTTTTTTTCAGTTTGCTAAACTGAAGAAAGGGAGGGCTTCAAGTTCTCCTTTTAACTCAGATGGCCCTGAAATTTGTTGGAAATTTAAACTCAATTTTAAGACCTTTGGCTCTGCTTATCCCGTGCCAGTTTGAAAAATTGCATTCAGAAATACAGATCAGGGCACTAAAAGATGATAGGAAAATAACAGTATACATAAATATGCTTTTCATCCCCTGACAGTTACTACCATGGAAACCTGGGAAACATCCCTGAAGTGTTTGAAAGCATTTTTCACCTTGAGGGACCCCCTAATGAAAAATGGCACATTAAGCTCTTTTTTCCAGCATTCCTTAATGAGGCGACTTTTCTTTCTAATGAAGACTTCGGTCTTGTTATGTGCTATGTGTCCCTCCCTTTAGGAAGCAGCAACCTGCTCCACCTGGAGGGGAAATTTTATCAGAATTGCTTCCCAAGAAATTTAGCATATTCTCAAGGACCATGTTCTACATTTTTGTACCATTGATGAGAGTCCACAGCAGATTCCCAAGCTCAAAGAAATAGATGAAGCAAGAGGTAGACTCAAAGAGAGGATTCCCCAAAGCGGGGGGGGGGGGGGAGGGAACAGAAAGACAAGCAGAAAACAAAACAAAACAGAATGAGAAATAAAACAATCTTTTATGAGGAAACTAGAACACCCTGTGGATACATGCAACAGCATGAGATTCAGGGGAGATGATATGTGATTGATACACTAAGGTTAACAAGAATGTATCTTTAACTCTTAAGCAGGAAAAATAACAAGCACTGTTAGGGGAAAGAAAGCATCTATTCTTAGATCAAACTCTCATTAAATCTCACCAGACATCTACTTTCAAATCACCTGCAGTTGTTACCAACTGCACTGCAGTAGGAAAGGCTAGTTCTGAAGTACGTGTATGTCAAGGCAGCTGTTCGTGACATGATTTTCAACTCAGGTGGATTCCTATAGGAATGTCAAGACCCTGTGGTATTTGACACATGCAAAGCTGAAAACAAGTTTTCAATGGCCCCCTCCCCCGCCGCACCTTTCAGCACTAAAGACAAATATCTCTCTTTTATCAATCGCTTGAAGCCAAAGTAGCCCTTCAACAACGAAAAAAATATATCCATCAGTTGGTGGAAGAGAAGTGGTGGTGGAAAGAGAGAAGTAAAGCTGAGTTCTGACAATAACTTTCTTCCCCTGGCCTCTTGTGTTGTTCTGAGACCTTGGAGTTGGCCATCAACTATGACACCCCTGTCCAATATATATGGCTGGCTGGATGTGTGTATGTAGATGTATATATAGATGTATACGTATATATGTAACCCATTATGGAAATTCTCAGAGTTAGTCCAAAGAAGTGTTTCAGTATGCTGGCAATTTGAAGCACAGGAATTCTTTAAGGCAACTATGTTTTTTTTTTTCCAACTGGCCTGGGAAAAAGATAACATGGCTGCTTTAAGAAGCTGACATAGAGCTAACTTTAATGGAACTTCTTTTATACATTTTCTGCCAAACATACAGGGCAATACAATTTTGCATTTTTCTGCCAAACATACAGGGCAATATAACATTCAAGTGAAAATTCCTTCCTGTAACTTAAGCCAATTATTTTGCAAGCCATATTCTGGAACGATAAAGAAGAAGTCTTCATTTTCAGGTATTTGAAAAGTGCAATTGTATTTCTCTTCTAACTTCTCAAAGCTAAGCATACAAAGCTAGTTCCTCCAAGCTTTTATTTTAGGTTTTCTCAATTTCTCTGAATCTATTTTGGTGGATCTTAATCTGATCTTGCTTTAATTTATCAATATGCTTCTTTAAGTGTGACAATCAAAACTGAACATTATTCTTACAGTAGAGACTTGCCAGCACAAAATAGGATTGTGTGAAGCTTCAGTTCATAGATCGCTTGGCTATTTCAACAATTAAATTAAACTGACTAACCAGATTAATAATTTCAATCAAATTATCAAATCAAAGTAAATGCATTAAAATGCATTGGAGGTCTTCTAGCCAATTCTGCATTTCTGCACAAGCTGCTTTTTTCCCCTCTACTTTGTTCAAACCAAAGAACGGACTTTGTTTTCTGAAACTGATATCAATCATTAAATCAGATCACAGTTAATTCTTTATATTTGTAATATAGAATAGAGTAGAAGCATTGTTTTCTGTGACCAAAAATTGGAGAGGTAATTTTTCATGGAGGAAATGGATAACTTTTTAAGCCTTGGCAAGACCACATTTGGAATATTGCATTCAATTTTGGTCATCATGATATTAAAAAATATGTTGAGACTCTAGAAAAACTGCAGAGAAGAGCTACCATGATGATTAGGGAACTGGAGGGTAAAACCTATGAAGAATGGTTGCAGGAATTGGGTATGTCTAGTTTAATAAAATGAAGGACTAGGGGTGACATGATAGTAATATTCCAATATTTGAGGGGGTACCACACAGAAGAGGGAGTCAACCTATTCTCCAAAGCACCTGAAGGCAGGATAAGAAGCAATGGAAGGAAGCCAAGCAAGGAGAACCAACCTAGGACTGAGGTCAAATTTCCTGACAGTGAGACCAATAAATCAGTGGAACAGCTTGCTTTCAGGAGCTGTGGGTGTTCCACCACTGGAGATTTTTAAGAAGAGACTGGACAGCAACTTGTCTGAAATGGTATAGGGTCTCCTGCTTGAGCAGGGAATTGGCTAGAAGACCTCCAAGGTCCCTTCCAACTCTGTTATTTTGTAAATTGTGTCTTTTTCCTCTCATCAACATTAGTATTTTGTGAACAAATTTCTGTTCATGGGGTCATTGGATTTTCACTTGAAATTTTATGTTTTGGGATGGGATCCAAATCCTTTGTAGTAGAATGCTGAATGCAGAGTATATACATTATGGCATTACCCTTTTTATTTAAGTTTTCAAAGAAATAATTGTAGGTGTTTCTGCAGACAAGGAAGATATTGCTACAACCAGATACATAAAACAAAGCAATATAGCAATAAGGAGGGAATCACCTTTAGGCATATTTCTGACCTGCTGCATTCCAGATATATTGTAACTACGGTCACAAAATTTCTGTTGAGAATATTTGGGCTGCCTAGGATTTATGGGACTTGTAGTACATATGGAGAATTAATACATTACATAAAGGCGCTTTAACGGGTAACAGATATATGGCTGCTAATATTGCATATTCATGACCATAATATTATATGAAAGATCACACATTCCAGAACTTAGTGTTATTAATAAATCATTCGAAAGATTCATGAATAGACACACGGTTCTTTAGTAGGAACTGAACGACTCTTTTATCTGCTAGATACAGTAGATATCCAAATCTTTCATAATTTTGGAATGTGGGAGTGCATTTTGGAGGTGATAATTTAACCCATGCATATTTAACTCATTTTTAGCATATCATGGCTAACATTGGAATCTTTTAGTCATCCATTTATAAGAATTATGGTCAAATCTTTGCCTTCATCTAAAAGGAAAGCTTCCTTAAGGCACAAATATATCTTTAGATAGATTTAATGTAATATTTCAAACTGCTTCAGTCTGCCATATGGTTTTCTGGCTGCAGGGACCTAGCACATAGTATTATTATGTTTGCTGAAGTAAGACTATTGATAAAATATTAATTTTCAGAATTCAAGAGATTAGTGTGAAAACGTATTTATCACAACAGTCAAAATTAACTATTTAGTTTGTTCAAGATACTGCTTCAGCTCAGGGTAAAAAAATGAGTAATGAAATCAATGTGAACCGCTTTCTTTTTATTCTTTTTTAGCTATAGCTACTATTGTAAGGAAGCAAGCTGACATTTAAAATGTGTATTGCTGGATTTCTATTTGGGAATGGGTCTGTTGTGAAGAGCATAACTAATGTGTAGTCTGGCTGCCAGAAAGTCTGACTCTGCATTTGTTGACAATGAATAAATAAAATTGAGAGGTCTACTAATCCGATGCTTGCTATGTTAACTATGTTAACAAATCTAAAATTTAATAAACTTCATTTCCTTGCAAAATTGACCTTATCAGAAAATTTCATCCAACATGTTTAAAAGTTAAACTATGCAGTGTGGAAGTTAAAAGAAAATCAGAGGACAACAGGGTTAATGATGCCAACTGTGGTGATTGTCATACTTCAAAAATGTTATTCTTAAGAGGATGTGCTAAAGGGAATGAGTGTTCGGCTTATATTTATACTATTTAGTAAACTTCTCTTCTTCTTCTAAGCAGCACTGGCTGGGGGATTCTGGGAGTTGAAGTCCATCCATCTTCAAGCTTCCAAGGTTGAGAAACACTGTTCTAAACTATTCACCCTTAAAATCTACCATATAAGAGACACTTTTTTCCCTCCTAAAAGAGGCTGAAAATTTGGGTGGGCCTTATACTCCAAATGTAGCTTTTTTGAAGCTTTTTTTCAGCTCTAATGAGGTGCTAGCGAGTGAAGCAATCTCCGTGGCTTGCCTGCTTTTCTCATTGCTTCTCTCTCCAAAGAACGGTTATGCTTTAGAAGCTGTTTTTTATCCCCAAGCAGGGGATAATAACCAGCAAACTAATGTGCTGAAGTTGACCAGACTAAGGATGCTAGCCAGATGAATACCTGGTAGGCAGATTTTTTTCCCCTATTTTCCTCCCCAAAAACTAAGTTGCGTCTTATACTCTGGTGTGTCTTATACTCCGAAAAATACGGTAAATTCCTCCAAATTATGCTTTGATCTGTAAAAGAGTCTTTTTTATTTTTAAACAATAATGGAAAAACTCTATTGAACTTGATTTTCCCAGTCTCTGCTATGATAATTGGATGGTTTGACTGTAATCTTGAAAACTGTTAAGTTTATACAAAATAATGCATAATAACATCTAGTTACATATAGTTTCTTAGTTATACATTAAATGGTTTAGACTTTGGTTCTATTACATAGAACCCAAGGCTCAACCCACCAGAGGCTTCAATAACTTGCTTTAGAAACCAGTACACCTGCCTCATTCCTAAAGATGAAATAAAGCTGTGCAGTTTTTGAGACCTTCTGCTGAAACCGAACAACATGTGCTGAAAAACTTTTTCAAGCTAATGGAACTTCTGGGCAAAGCTTCAAGGTCATGTGAAGCTTTTTGACATGGGAAGTAGTACAATCGTTGAAATTTGAAGCACTTCATTGGGACAATTGTGGCTGTTTTGCACAAACATAGTGCAAGCCTTGCTCAAAAAGAAAACATTGAAAAGCATTTTCAATTTCCCTTTGATTTGTTCATTTGACTTAATTAACTGTTGGAGAGCTAGCATGTTTCTTCCAATCAAAGGTAGAAGTGCTCCAATGGGGAGAGAAGCAATTGTCCAAATATAAGATAATTTGCATAGTATTTCCCGATTCTCGTGGGTAATAAGCCCCACTTAAACCTTTCATTAATATCTTTTAAAACCCTGACAACGTGAGTTAGATTTCAGTATTGCTTTACTATTAGCAATTATTGAAAAAGCTGACAGGGACCATGTGCACCCATAATGCAGAGAAGACTTTCCAAAAAAGTAAGTAGGTAGAACCAAAAGAAAATATTCAGGGAGAAAGAGAAAAGGCATACCGTGACATTTTGATTGCTAAGCCAGAAGAGAGGCAAACTTAGAGAGATGGAAGTAAATCAATGGAAATACTGTGTCTGACTCTCCCAGGGGAATCAGTTCAGTGTCTGTTACCAGAAATACATGTGACTCCCATCTTATTGCAATTCCTCAAACGAGTCAAAGCCAACATGCCTTTGATCCCAATTGACAGATTGTGGGCCTCCATCTATGGGGGTTGCTTGTTGCATTTGGATATTGCTTTTGATTAGTTAACATATTATTATGGATTTTCCCCCTTTTGTTTGATGTTGCATATTATCTTGAGTCTTTTGGGATTGGGGAGGGTTATAAGTACTATAAATAAATAAATATTTAAAGCAACTGCTTGGGGACACCGGAGTCCGCAAGGAGACAATCATTCTCTCCAGCTGTCATATATGCCCTACAGATCTTAATATGGAAAGACTTGCTGGTGCCTGGCTGATGCTTGCCTTGGCTCTCATCACAGGCTGAAAGGCAATTGTTCATCACTAGGTACACCACCATTGTGGCTGATTTCAAATAGCGGCAGCAAAAAAAACCTTGGGAGACATTCAGAAAAACTCTTTTTGTAAAAGGGTAAACATGCAGATTCCTGAGAGCCATCCAAGCATATGCAGAGCTGAAGAATTCCAGCATGTGATAGAAGTAAGGAAAGGAGAGGACGTTGAATGTACAAAGAAAGCTAAAGAAAATAATATATGAAGTGATTGTTACTGTTAAGTAAGGAAGCAACAAATGCTGACCTAAGTGGCATTTCTTATTGATGACTGATTGATCAAAATTATGTGCCATTGTATTAGTGATAAGATTTCATTGTGCCTTAACCTCTAATTTAAAATCAGAGAGTCCTTCTCCCAGTTTAACAATACATATTGTAAGCTTTTAAAAATCTTTCTAAAGGTCATAATTATAGTTTGAGCTAGGTGGAGGGAGGGGACGTTTATACGATGGGTAGAGAATTTTGCTATACCATGTATCAAAATGAAGAGAGAAAGATTATTTATTAGACTTATTGTTATAGATTCCTTTTTTAAGCAGAGTCGCCAAGCAGTTCACACAGCAGCATAAGGCGAGTAATAGATATATGGTACACTTCCCACAATAAATAATAAAATACCTTTATTATTTATCGAGATTTATAGGCCGCCAAATTCAAAGACACACAGCATTAAAGAACATAAAAACAATATAAAAGCAGAAAAATACATATAAATAGCAATAATCTATCCTCCATTGGTCAGGATCACAAATCTCTGGCTTCTGGCATGTTTGAAACTCCATTTTTAGAGCTTTTTTTTAAAGAATGGTAAAGGGAGAACCAGACAATGCCATATCTCCAAAAGGGCAGGAAGATAGTATTCTCTGAAGGTCTGGACATGGCCACAAGATCCCATAGGACAGAAATATTTACTCAGTGGAATTCAGAACATGTCCACCCAGCTTGATCTAAAGGATAGGCAGAAATAATTGGAAAAAGGCAGTCCCATAAATAACTAATCCCCGAGATTTCCACAAGCTTTAAAAAAAAAAGACAGACCAAGATACCAATAAGCAGACAGTGACAAAGATGCTCGGTAAATGTGAATAGGTCCTTGGTCTTCTTTCTTAAGTGTAGAAATAGAACTAACTATTTTAAAACATGTTTCTTTACCAAGTTAGAGGTGCTAAGTTCATTTTTAATAGAGAAAAGGGCAACCTGCTTTGACCCCATCATAGGAAATATGTTTTGATGGCTTATTATTTATGATTGCAACAAAAAATTTGGCATTATAGAAAGAGAACTCTGATCTGTATAGCTCATGTTGCTATCTGGAGAAATACCATAAGGTCATTTTGAAGCCATTTAAAAGTCTTTGAGTGAAGATTCTACACTAGGATCTTTTTCATCTCCAAACAATTTCTCTATCTCCAGTCACCAGAATTACAGAAAAGCTGTGGGAATGTAAAGAGAAGCATTCCTTTAAAAAGGAGAGAGAGGCAGCACAGAGGTTGCTCAGGTGAAAGCAATATTTATTGAATATAAAATAATAACAGCTTTGAAAAGACCTTCAAGATCCAAGACGTGATGAAATGCATATCTTACAGTACAGGTAGTCATTGATTTATAAACAAAATTGAGCCCAAAATGTCTGTTGCTAAGTGAGACAGTTCTTAACTGAGTTTTGCCCCACTTTATAACCTGTCTTGCCAGAATTGTTAAGTGAAGCATTGCAGTAGTTAGTTATACGATTATTAAGTGAATCTGGCTTCCCCAATGACTTTGCTTATCAGACAGTCACAAAAAGTGATCACATGACACCAGTACACTGCAATTGTCATAAATGTGAGTCAGTTGCCAAGTGTCTGAATTTTGATCATGTGATCATGGGGATGCTGCAACAGTCATAAGTGTGAAAAACGGTCATATGTCACTTTTTTTCAGTGCTATCGTAACTTCAGATGGTCACTAAACAAACCATAGTAAATCAAAGACTTCCTGTATTTATACATCTACAATTAATGTAAGAAGCATCTTAACCCAAGCAAGTTTGAAACCTAACACTGTATATCAGGATGGATTTGATTTAAATTGAGTCGATTTAAATCATGATTTAAATCATGATTTAAATCACTAGTAAAAATATTTGATTTAAATCAACTCGATTTAAATCATAATTTTTAAAGAGCAACTGTCATCTCTGCTACTCCTTTGACTCGCTGTTGACTCACCGATAGTCCCAGTGTTGCAGAATATACAGCCTTGTGCTTCATAACTAAGCTCCATTTCATGCTGAATAAACTAAATTATTTATGTATCTTAAATAGAAAACTATCTTACGATAGATTTTTACCCCAAAAGTTTTTTATTAAAATAAATTCAATAAAAATCAAAAAAATCTGATTTAAATAAAAAAATCTGATTTAAATAAAAAAAATCTGATTTTTTTGATTTTTTTTAAAAAAATCATTGATTTTTATCCACCCTGCTGTATATATTGTATTATAAATTTGATGAAATCAAGACACATGCAGGAGTAAGATCATCAAACTTTGATGATTTTTACTTAAGTGAGATGAATGACAACAGAGAGTTAGCCAGGCTTTCTCTCTTTTTACTGACTCAGAGCTCTAATATACATTGCTGTGCGTAGACACAAAGTCAGTCAAACCATCCCCAAAGAACTACCTTCAGATCTTTTGGATATTGCATGTCTATATATTGCAACATGAACTATGAACACAAAGGACTTCAATGCAACTACACCAGTAAGGAACATTAAAAGTAATATCATCAGTTGAAACTATTTTTGATGTCCTCATCTGGCTAAGTAATATTTTTTCGAAGGTTGAAAACTATTCATTATTTGGTGGGTTTAGTAAAGATTATTAGCTCATCACTCTTTGTCCACCCAGTTCCTCCCTAGGAGTGACAATTTTCTTAAGTATCCCTGCACAATACAGTCATCTCTGTTTGCCAGCATCTTACTTGTAATCTGGGAACCAAATTTTGAGCCTTCCCATCTTTAAAGCAAAAAAGGAAATGAAGCTTGAAGCTGGAGAAGAAGTGTATAGATACACTAATTGGAGAAGATCACCAAAATGTCCCCAGTTTCAAATGACAATAAATGTAATGGTAAAACAGAAGGACTATTATGGTCTTTTCTGAGTTCTCTGAAGCAGATGTTGAAGGGATCAATCTGCCAAGCTATAATTCTCTGGAGGCAACATGTAATCTATCACATGAAGCAGACCAGGGAGATAATGAACAGAACAGATGAGGGCAGATTTATAAAGTGAGGGACCAAATCCTAACAGAGCACCTAACCCCGAGATGCAACACCAATTCTGAAGGCCAACAATGCTAATCTGGTACTGTGGAACTCCAATGTTCAAATCTTAGCCTGACACAGACCACTCTTGTTTTTCTGTTACTACCTTGCTTTATGTTCCTGAACCTGCACACCATTGGCTGCTGCCTTGTAGTTCTGCCTCTTGTCTATTATGGCTGCAGATTAAACTAGACTCCATAGATCTATGGCTCCACTCATCACTGACACCAAGCAAGGTCTCATCATACCTGTATTTTTGTCAGGCCACCAAAACCAAGAATGACACTTAGATTCTTTGTCAACCAAGAATGACAAAGCAGGTTTCTTTATTTTCCACAGGCAAAATCCTGCCAAACTGAAACACGGTATAATCTACATCAATCTCAAATACTCTGAGAACTATTAGAGAGGGGCTGTCTTTGCTTTTTTTCTCTCACACAAACTATCTGAACTGAGTTGCCTTTTACTCTTCTGGAACACATCCCTTCCCTCCTGAGTATTCAGCCCACTATGTTCCATCACAATTTCTCCTCCTTGTTGTACAACTGCTCAGCTGCCTCCTTAGTTATTTGAATTACAATCCCATCATCGATGCAGCTGCAATGTTGAAGTTTGTCAGGCTATAACAAGGCTGGGGTTAGAATTTGTTAAACAAACATTGTGGAAGAAGGCGCAATGACAAATCACATACATATTGTTGTCAGGAAAACTGCATGGATATGTCAACGGTCACAAGGAATCTTGCCTGTATCAAGGGGAACTTTGCCTTTTTTAAAAACTTATATTCTGTTTAATATCTTACACAGGTGGGCCCCTCATTATGGTTTAAAGCTATAAAGCAGATTGCCTCATTATGGTTTAGGAGAGGAGTCAACACGAATATTTTATATTTTGATTATAATGCTGATCTTTATGGCTTTAAATAAAAGATTGGATTTTATTATTCCATTATATAGTATTTTCTGTAAACTGCCAAAATCAGTTGGGATTGGACAGCATATATATTTGTTAAACAAATAGAATTGGTCCAAAACCTATATATGTGTGTCTGTGTAAATATGATTTGCTTTTCATTTGATGAATGGTTGTATAAAGGCTTGTTTTAGGGACAGAATCCTGGGTTATTTTGTCAGTTCTATTTAAATCTCTGATTAAAATAACAGTGATGAATTATTATCAAGAATACCACTCCAAATTACTCTCAGAGAGGAGGGAGGCAGAAATCCCAGAGATGCCTTAAAATCAGATTCCTAATGTCAGGTTTTCCCGGAGCTCCACAGTTGATGTGACACAGATGTTATGAATGGTGTCAGACAGTATTCAAAGTGATGTGCCTGGAAGGATGATTTCTATATATATTTAAATTGCCCATCAGGCTACATGAGCCTGGAATTATACTATTGGGAATAGAGTTTGGGATGGGTTTTTCCCTTTTCTTTTTGGTAGAAAATAGAAAGAACAATCCAGAAAAGAGCAGAGTTCACTTCTCATATCCACATGACAGAAAGAAGATGGTAAGGTTGTGCTGTTGCTTTTTTAGATTTCTTGAAAGAAAAATCAAGCAGGACATTTAAAGATAGACCTCAAAGAAGGCTCACCCACAGAAATGATTTCTAGGTGCTCTGTCTCTAGTTAATCACCTGCCCAGGTCATTCAGCATTGAAAGTCAGGTTGAACTGGCCTACAGATTTCTTGCATACATAAGTAGAGTGTGTTCCATACAGGTAATTGTTGACTTACGACCACAATTGACCCCAAAATTTCCAAGAACAGTTCCAAGAACAGCTAAGCAAGAACAGTTGGTGAGTTTTGCCCCATTTTATGATCTTTCTTGCCACAGCTGTTAAGTGAATCAGCCTCTGCCTGTTTCTCTCTCTCCTTCTGTTTCCCTCCCTCCCTCTCTTTCTCTCACTTTCCCTCCCTCTCTATCTCTCTCTGCCTCCCACTGTTTCTCTCTCTCTCTTCTTTCCTCCCTCTCTCTCTTTCCCTCCCTCCCGCTCTTCCCCCCTTTCTTTCTCTCCCTCCCCTGGTGGTGGTGGGGGAAAGGAAACCCTGAACTGGTGCTGGGTGGTGGGAATCTGATGTCTGGAGGCCGATGAGCCCAGGAGCAGCGCACCAAAGCTCAGCTGGCTGGCGGCGAGGCAGGTCATCTCAATACAGGCAGCTCTGCAGGAAAAGAAACTGAATGGATGTCAGTTGCTTTTTTTTGCTGAGCCGAGACAACGTGGCTCCATGTCATAATGGGCTTCAGGAGGAGGGGACCCCGTCTCCCCCATTGTGAAGCGCACGAGTGAAAAAGTTCACTCAGTCAATTCCAACTTCACAAGATCCTTTTCTTTCGCGATAAGTTGGAATTGATTGAATTTTTTTTTACAAACTTTTGTTTCCCTGCAAATGATGGTGGGAAATGCGAAAGAGAAACGTGATGGAGCTGGGCTGGGGCGACAGGAAGCGTGCCCACAGAGAGGGCTCTACATGCCACCTGTGGCACGCATGCCATAGGTTCGCCACCATGGTCCTAGTTCTTCTTGATTTTCACAATAAAGATTTGGATTCTCAATGAATCAGTGATGTTTACTCTGGGGAAAGCTTTTAACATATTTTTTCTTTCCAGTTGAGCTGAAAGGGAAGATTGCCACTCGCCTTCTCCTGAGTAAATGACGGCAAAGAGGGATTCTTTGGGGAAAAGTGGCGAGTGGCAGCATGAACAAGGCAGAACCTCTCAGGAGATATGAAGAGGCACCACACCACTTGTGTGGTGGATTCAAAGTCCTTCTCACGGGAGCCAAAAAATCCGATTCCCACACATCCCATGTATATTCCCAGTTACAGTAAATATGTGGAAACATTCTGATTGATTCTTTTTATCTGAGTAGGTAAAACTTCCAAGTTAAAATATAACCACTAGATCCAGAACTAGGAAGCACTATGACTCAGCAGTTAAAGACACTGAGCTTTGTCAGCTGGAAACCTGACACCCGGGTTCAAGAACCAAGAGCCATGAGACAGGGTGAGCTGCCATTATTTGCCCCAGCTTCTGCCCACCTAGCAATTCAAAAGCATGCAAATGCAAGTAGATAAATAGGCACTACTTTGGTGGGAATGTAATAGCAACTTGGTGTATAGTTATGCTGGCCACATGACCATGGAAATATCTTCGGACAACACTGGTTCCCTCGGCTAAGAAACAGAGATGAGTACCACTCCCAGAGTTGGACACAACTGGACTGGGAAAATCTTTACTTTTAGATTTAGAATTATGTCATTGTTTGGGGTTTTGCCATACACTCCACTGACAGAATCAGTGCTCCTATTGTTCGCCCCACAGATTTAACCAACATCCAGTGATTCTGTCAGTGGAGCAGTGATTCTGTGATTCTGAGCAGTGATTCTGTCAGAGGAGTATATGGCAAACCCCCAAATAATGACATAATTCTAGATTCACATAAGGAAAGTTTCACATACGTCACACGAAATAAAGGTGAGATAGAAATCAAAATATAATAAGAATAAATACTACCATTTCCTAGATTCTATTCTCTGGCTGGAAAGAACATCATCTGGCTCACTGAAATTTTTGACAAACAGTAATACCGACACTCCCACCTCCCTCTCCCTCCCCATTTTTCAAATCTCATGAAGTTCAAAAGCTGTTAAATAGAAGGGAATATCAGTAAACCTTTCTCTGCATGCTACAATAGTACTAATACTATCAAACACAGCTGAGAAATATAAATGGTGGTGCTGGTGGGGTGTTAATGTTTTGGAAATGTAATCAGCTCTTCCTACAGTTAGCAAAAATAAGTGCTCACTTCTCCATTCCAAATAAATTGAAATGAGGCATTTTAATAATGTTGCTCAAAGCACAAGTCCTTCCTCTTTATCCATTTTACAGTGAGAAGAAGATAAGCTACAGAATCTGGATAATTATTGTTCTGTGACCCACTCCGGCTACTTCAGGCATATACAGTACTACATAAAATGAACATTTATTCATGAAAGCTCCTGCTGCTGCAATTTCCATTCATTCTTAAGGTATCTCAAATTCAAGTAGAACTACCCATCTGAACAACTCTGTTTGGCATTTAATTAACCAGCAACTGTCTCTATTTTGAATCAGGAAGTCAGACAAGTCAACCTCTCAAGGACAACAAACAGAATTATTGGTTCTGGTTAGGATTTTTATGCAGATTTTCAGCTCCTGACCTGCAGTTGTCTTGCTGCTGTGGTTGAAGGGTGGAATATTATTCCATAGATATTACGCAGCATGGATGCTGTTAATCCCTAATTGAAAATAAATTATGCTTCCCAGCACTGCAGTCGAAATTGTCATCATTATCTCTTCTGTCTATAGAATGGGATCTTCTGAGAGAAATGTCATTTGATTATCTCATATTTGAATTTGCTGCCAAGAAAAGAAGTGGGGGGAGGAAGAGAGATAGGGCTTTTTAAGTAACCTGAACAAACAATATTGGAACAATATGCCAGCTTTATTGTTCTAGCATTTTATAGAGCTCTTCTTTAGGCAGTATATTAAAAAATAGACACAGAAAAAAGAGGACAGAATTTAAATTGAGTTTAAAACTTTTTCTGACTACCTGGTATGATGGTTAACCAGTAAAGAATTTATTGTCATTCTGGTTCAGCTATATTAATGTTAGCCTAGGAAACAAAAAACATTTGTAGAAGACCTAAAGTTTGCAACTGAAATCAACAGTAATTCTAATGTCAATATTTCAAATGTACATTGTACAGCTTCCTTTCAGAGTTTTAAAACTGTCCAAAGAAAGATTCAATTAATCTCTCTATAAGGCAATAGCGCACAACATTTTCTATGTGTGCTGAAAGTAACATCTGTCTCTGAGTGATATATGAGCCCAGACTAGAACAAAAACTGTTTAATTTAAATCAAAGCAATGGATTAGAATGAATAATATGATTATTTTCCATGGATGTAATTGTTTTTCTTTCAACCCCATTACAAATAATATTTTTGTGATAATTTCTGAAGAGACTCTGAAAGCATATCCAACATCTTGTTCATGCCTATGATAAGATACCTCACCATTTTTATGAAATAGTTCTTCACCGTTAACATATAAAAACTTGGAAACTATTTTCCAATTAGGATATAATTTCCTGGCATTGAAACTTCAGTGAAGTAGACTAAGTGTTAATTTCTGTCTACAGTATATACTTTTAAAAGCCTAAGAGGTTTGTTTGCAATATATATATACACACACACCTTTCTAAATTTCTACATCACATCTTATGTTTTGCTGCCTAACCCAAATGTCTGTTTGTATGTTTCTTTTAATTAGTCTTGTCCAATGACTTGACAATATGGTTTTAGCATTTATTTTGTTGTTATTAAATCTCATTTATCATAGTAGAACACACCTGTGAGCCTCCAACAAATACTGCATTGTAATATTCGGCATTGTTGCTGAGAAGCTGTGCTCCTTTGTTTTGTCCTGTGCCCTTTTCTTGAGGATTTCCCATTGTTTTTCTCCTCAGCAATCTAACATCAGTCTCTAACCACCAAGCATGCTTATTCCTTGTTTATCTTTCTGAAGTCTCCTCATGGAGACATGGAGGTTTCCTGAAGTTTTTGATTTTGGTTTCCTTAAACTTTGAATTTTCCCAAGTCTGGCTATATTTTCCTACTTTGTGTAAAGTTAGTGCTGCTTTAAACCACTTAGTACCTATATTCACTATTAGTTTACATACTGGTGGTATTCAAGCTTCAGTCTTATCCCTGTGCTGGTGTTGAAGAGAACAGAATTCAAATTTGAGGCTTCTAAATTTGCAAAGCTTGATTATAACCTCCTCTGAGAATAAAATGGGCTATTATAGATGACAAGATTTGTTAAGACTCCTACCATAGGCACATTCTAGCTGGGTGATTTGGGCCAATCACTATCTCTCAGCCCTAGAAAAGAGGCAATAGCAAACCACCTCTAAAATCCTGCCAAGAAAACCACAAGGATGACTTCAGGAGCTGCCAGGATTCAGTTGTGACCTGAAGGTGCACACTCGCATATACACACATACGAAATCTATTAAAATTTGGAGGTGTTTTTTTTTTTTAAAAAAAAAAAACATTTATCTGAAGATTGTCCGCATCCACAGTCTAGACAGTTCTTACCAACCTGCACACTAAATGAACTGCTCTCAAAACTCCCTTGATACAAAATGGGCCAACCAGCATATACACCTCTCCTGTGTAATCACATCTGCCAAGAAAGACACAAGGCAGGAAAAGAGGTTGAAGCATAATCTTCCACAGAAATAATTAAAGCCCATTGACTAATAGGGAGGATCGCAGCTGCTGGCAGAGTAGTTAATAAAATTAAATCCTTTGAAGTAGCCTTTGAAGAAAGTGAATGTTTGAAGTGAAGGTCATAGGTAAGACCCAGAAGATAATATTGTATACAGAATGAATGAATGAATGAATGAATGAATGAATCACTGGTTGTAGCTCAGTAATGGGAGGGACGGAATGCTAGTAATTTGTTCTGGCAACATGCCAGTTTTCTTCCTGTGCTGATAAATGACCCCAATGAGGCAAAACTAACCAGAAACACAGAAACATCTTTTTGTTGTTGTTTAGCCTATACTCTATTTATTAAAACCAGGCCAGGATGATCCATTTTCAAAACTATCCATCTTGTTAAATTAACTAAACATTGAGAGGAATTGAGAATTTCTGTTAAAGATCCTGAAAGAAATGTTGAAGATCTACTCTGGATTTATTCGATTAATATTATAAGTACACTAGAGATAGGTAGTAAGGGACAATGAGAACAATTAATCAGTGGAATGACTTGCTTCCAGAAGGTACTCCATCATTGGAGATTTTTAAAAAGAGATTAGACAGCAATTTGTCTGAAATGGTATAGGGCAGTGATGGCTAACCTTTTTGGCACCCAGTGCCAAAAGTGTGCACGCACACACACCCATAATGCAATGCATGCGCCCTGCCCCCCGTGCATGTGCGGGCGACCCCCATGTTTGTGCCCCACCCCCATGCATGTGCGCGAGCCTCCCGCAGCCAGCTGGTCTTCAGGTCTGCCACGCATGTGCGGGGGGCAGGGCGCATGCATGGCAGAGCTGAGCTCGGGCAATGGCTCACATGCTCGCAGAGTGGACTCTGCGAGCATGTGAGCCATAGGTTCGCCATCATGGGTATAGGGTCTCCTGCTTGAGTAGGCCGTTGGATTACAAGACCTTCCAACTCTGCTATTCTGTATTCTATTACTCCACTTTGCTCGTCTCATCATCTGATCTGCTCCTTCTGAGTGGAAGTCTTACTGTAAAATTTCCCTTTGGTTTGCACCTACAGAAAAAAAAAAAAAAAAAAAAACACCCCAGGACACATCCTTCTTTCTGCCTGCATTTTTCTTCACCATGAGAGTAGAAAGCTTAAAGATGCCAGTGAGCTGTGGGCTTATTTAGTTATTTAATCAATTCATATAGCCACCCATCTTGCCAAACATCTCTAGGCACTGGACAATATTACAAGAGTAATTTTGTTAAAAAAACCACACAATTATTATGAGAATAACAAAATAAAAAATTAAACTATATAGCAGCTGAGTGAAGTATACCAATCATTAGCATTCAGGGGCGCAGGCACAAAGTCAGGTCTTTTGAGCCTCACAAAAGGGCAGCCGAGTTGAAGTATGGCAATTTCCTAGGGAGAAGACAGCTCATTCCAAAGAGAGGCCCAAAATAAGAAACTCTGTAGACCTGAACTTGATGGGAAAGGAAGGAAAAGGTTTAGATAGCCACTTCCTAGATATCTACAAGGATATATATATATATATTAGGTTAGAAGATTATAACTTTAGTCTAGCAATATTTTATCTATTGGGTAAGCAAATGAACAAAGGGACTCAATTGTTTTCACTGTGTCAGTTTTTGACATAGGGCTGACACACTACAGAGAAAAGGCTGTAGCCAAAAGGACCAGGAGCATGCTGGACCAGACTAGATCAGATGGGTAGAAACCAGTGGTGGGATTCAAAATTTTTTTACTACTGGTTCTGTGGGCGTGGCTTGGTGGGCATGGCTTGGCTTGGCTTGGCTTGGCTTGGCTTGGCTTGGCTTGGCTTGGCTTGGCTTGGCTTGGCTTGGCTTGGCAGGTGTGGCTTGGCTTAGAGGGCATGGCAGGGGAAGGATACTGTAAAATCTCCATCCCACTCTAGGGGAAGGTTACTGCAAAATCCTTATTTCCTCTTGATCACCTGGGACTCTGGAGGCAGAGAATAGATGGGGGCGGGGCCAGTCAGAGGTGGTATTTACCGGTTCTCCGAACTACTCAAAAGTTCCGCCACCAGTTCTCCAGAACTGGTCAGAATCTGCTGAATACTACCACCTCTGGTAGAAACAACTGGGCAGAGATGGTTCATTAAGGAATTCAGTCCCAAGCCATGAAGATCTTTAAATTGCACCTGGAAACACCATGAATTGCACCTAGAAGCACACTGGCAATCAACGCAGTGCAAGTAACTTCCTTCATAGTATGAACCTGTCTGAGCTTGGGTCTACTGACAAATGAAGCCTTTGCTAAATTCGAAGCCTAGAGAAAAACAAGGATTTCATTGCAGCATGATGTTAACTTCAGAGCAGCTTTGTTAGATCAAACCACTTAAACCAACATCCAGATAAATGCGGCCTTCTATGAGGCCTTAATCACAGCTCTGAATTGCTTTTTATCCACTGACATTTAGGAAATCCTGTAAGCCCAAAGTCCCCATTCAGACATCAATGACAATATTCCTCTATAAGAAACCAGTGAGCCTACACCCATTTTAAAGTTAGCTCTACTTATATCACATTTTTTTGTCAATCCCATACCATATTTTCCCTAGCCATAGCTCTCTGTCATGTTTATATGCATTCTATTGCCATAATCTGATTTCCTTACATTTAGTGTATTTTTTTATCTTTCTATACAGTGACAAGAATAAAATATTTATCTCAAGTGACTCTGGAACCATTTCAGATTTTTGGATAAGATGTGTCACATAACGTAGGCCAACGTAGAAGCATATAGAAGCTCTTCTAGCCAAGATCAATTAAAAGGTCAATGCCAAGTATTCTACAGGTATATTACATTTTGCATTCCCACAATTTCCCCCCCCTCCCAATTTTGTTATCTTAATCTTTTGTATATCAAACTATTCCATGTAGCTTTTGGACATAATCGAGAAAAAAAGAAGAAATCAAGCATACTTAGGTTTTTCTCATTTCATTCCTTTCTTTTGTCTTAAAATAGTTCATTTCATTCCTTTCTTTTGTCTTAAAATAGTTGCTGAACTTCCTACTTTCTTTAATAAGTATTACTTTCCTGAAGCTTTTGGATTTCTTGTAAGCTTGCCAAGTGATTTATTCTTGCTTGGGAAGTGAAGCTTGATATTAATTTCAGCAACTGCCATGACCAAAAAACAATCCTGTATATATTTTATGTGTGTGTTTTCATGGAAACAATGTTCAAAATTTCTTATGTTGGTATTCTTTTCCACTTTGCAGAGTGGATTACATAACTCCCCCCCCCCCTTTTTTTAATTGGCTGTTCTCATTTCCAACTCCCCTTTGTTGGATTCATCAGATTTAGTATCATGTTGTTGTTGTTTTGTTTTTACTATTAGTGTGAAAACTAATTCTTATAGGCAGCAGAATACTGGGGAGTGGGATGTTCCCATTTAAAAAAAAAAGAAAGAAATAGTCATTTGCAAAAATGGACATGCATTAGTTTTCACATCAGGAAAATCCATTTGTGTTAAAATGTTATACTCTCTTTCATGGAAAGTTTTGAAGTATCACCAAGCATCTAGTCAAGATAATGTATATTCTGTAAACCATAAAGATGTGCATGCTATAAAAACTCTTACATGCATTAACTTTACTAGTATTAATATTTTATTCAGAAGATTAGTTTTGTGTTCTATACTCAGCGGGGTCTCAAGCTAATGATTTCCTCCCTTGTTTTGAAAGAGTCGGTAAAATCTTCCATCCATGTCTGAACATGTAACTCTTTTCTTGGGTAATATCCTAGTTTCCCATCATAGAATGAAGTCTTGGGCAGACACCTTCTTGACTTCGCAAATGATTCAGAATCCAATGAAACATCAATTTGGTGAATCTTGATATCATGGCTTTTGCATACAGTGGATCATATTTCCATAGTAATTTACATCATTTGTCTAATGTAGGGGTGTCAAACTTGATTTCATTGAGGGCTGCATCAGGGTTGTGTTTGATCTCAGGGGCTGTGGTGGCCGTGGTGGGGGTGGCCATGGTGGGCATGGCCAGCTTGATGTCACTTGTGTTGGGGGCACCTGTGGTGGCCCGAGTGCTCTGCCAGCAAAAACGAGCTTGTGAGCTCCATTTTGCACATGGCCCTCCTGAGCTCCATTTTTGCTGGCAGAAACACCACGGATCAGTCCTTTGCATGGGCCAGATCTAAGCACCCCACGGGCCAGATCTGACCCACGGGCCTTGAGTTTGACATCCCTGATCTAATGACATCATTAGGTCATCACACAAATGATGTAAATTACTGTGATGATGTACTTTAGTTTATATTTACATTCAAAAATAAACACATCTTGTGCCCTCAATTGCCTAAGATTTCACAGAAATAAAAAATGTATTTATTTTCAAGTCCATTGAGAATTCCAGAATTCCTTTTTTGGTGTCTGAATTACTTGGAACAGGGAATAACTCGAGATTCCTTCTGACTATCTTGTCCATTTCTTTAATTTTGCTTGGTATTAATCACTCTGTGGAGGTTTCATGTTAAGGAGGACTTGGGAGCTCCGGAACATATTTTTCCTTTTGATGCTTGGATGATTATAGCAACAGAGATCCAATAGACATACGGATATATCAGCTTCCACCTCATGCTGTTGCTTCTGCTGCTGCTGCCTTTCTTAGCAACTTCTAGAGCAGAGTTCAACAACCTTTCCAGATGAGTCGGCACTATTATACAATTTTGTGTGATTGCAGTGGCTTCCTAGAGAAAGCAAGGTCTGAAGACAGTATTTGTTAGTAGGATTTATTGAGCTGAATAAGATAGGATTACAGGAATTTCAACCAGTGAATAATTGCTCATACAGAAGTACTTTATTCCCTGTAGTAATCTAAGGTGAAAACTGACTTTGTTCCTTCTGAATAACTTTCCTATAAAATGGAAGGGAGTCAAATCCTTTTGGAGATAATAGAAACCCTTACATTTATGGTATCTGTTTATCAAACTCCCTCCTGAATATTTATCAGTTTATGACTGGACTATTTCAGCAATTGGGTCAACACATGAGAAGAGAGTGAGATTGGGAAATCGTATAAGATTTTGTCCATATTTATTTGCAGAACACAATAGAAAACAGAGGACAATGTCTCTTGGTATTATAGATGGTATAGTGCTTATAATTCCTATTTTGCTGATCACTGATTTATGGAGGATAGGAAACAATAAAAGACCCTAAAGTGGCCAAAACAGTGACAAAAGTTACTTATGATATTGCCTGATGAAGAATTCTTGAAAACTTGAAATCCAACTGACTGAGAAATGTTAAGTTACATTAAATATATATTTGTTTAATACGTTTGATTTTCCTTTAACCCTTCAAAAGAAATAGCACTTCATGAACACTCAAGCACTTGTCCTCCATTAAATGAGGAATTCATAGCACAGATTAATACTATGCTATATTTTTGTCCATTTAAAATATTGTTTTCCATCTTTCGCAAGTAAAACATCTGTTTTCCTGCCTCGTTCTCAGATTTCCTTAGAATTTCTTCAAAATACATTTGTTTGGTTTATTTAATCAAGGTGAAAAAAATGATATGTTGTTATTTCTGGTAACTTTTAATAGGTTTTATGATGACACTAGACTAAAAAAATATGCTTTATGGATTTGTTTATAGATATGAAATGGGATGTGGGATAAATACGTAGATCATTGGTTGTAAACTAAGAGGGGATAAAGAGTTATAAAAATTATTTATGTTTGTGATGAAGGCTGAAAACCACGTCTTTAAATACTTTCTACTATATTATTGCTACTATATAAAAAAGATTACTATCTTTTTTCTTTCTATTTTGTCCTCCTTTGCATCTTGCACTCTTTTTTCTATTCTATTTTTTCTTTTGGTTTGGAGTAGTTTTTACTATAAGTAATCCTTACCTTACAACCAGTTAGCGACTGTTTGAAGTTACAATGGATCCCCAAAAATAGACTTATGACCCAGATTCAAAGTTCCAACATCCAGACCACAATTTGGGCACTTGGAAACTGACCTGCATATTCATGGCCATTTGCAGTGCCCTTTGATTTATGACATTTTTTCCCCCAGAAACTGGTGTTTACTTCCAGTTTATGGGAAAAAAACACCCCAAGCAAATAATGGGTTTGCTTAATGACAATGGTGTTTGCTTAATGACTGCAGCATTCATTTAATGACCATGGCATTCACTTAAACTATCAATGCAAAAAATATTGTAAAATCAGGCATAGTCTTGCTTTACAGCTATCATGACTTATGATCAAAATTGTTGGCTCCATTATAATTGTAATTGAGGACTATCCCTACTGTAATTAAAATCATTGATAAAAATTACACACACACACAAACACACAGAGAGAGAAAGGGACAGAGACACAGAGGGAGGAACAGAGAGTGAGAAACAGAGGGACAGAGGGAAAGGGACAGAGTGAGAGGGATAGTGACAAAGAGACAGAGAGAGAGGGGGACAGAAAGAGAGAGAGGGACAGAGAGGAGGGTACGGAGAAAGAGGGACAAAGACAGAGAGAGAAAGAGAAGGACAGTGAGAGACATACAGAGAGACAGAGAGAGAAATATTTTTTTTAGTTTCTATTTTGTTATACAGTGAAGAGAAAACTGGTAGGGGTATTTTTTTTTGTTACATTTAACCTTTTTACACACCATCCCATTACTCCATATAACATGCATAACTGTTCAGACTTAATGATCTCAAAAAAGCCCATGGGACAAGCTTCTTCATGATCATCCACAAATTTGTCTCATCCTTTTTTTAAGAGCACTCAAGTAGGCAACCCTACTTGCATGCTATAGAAGTGGATTGTATAAACCATAGTCCACTATCAATCTGTCTTCTGAATCTTTCATCACTTAATTTCATAGCATGGGGCCAGTTGATTGAGAAATTTCGACTCCATAAATCTTTCCACACCATACATAATTTTATATTTCCTTTTTCCCCTTAAGCTAGAGAGCCAGGAACTTATCTCATAATTGCACCTTTTCCAGATATATAATATGTTTTTGAAATCCAATGACCCAAACTGTCCAGTACTCAGGGTATGGTTGTACCATGATTAGCAAAAGGTTAATGTTCAGATACTGGCAGTGTTTTTTTTTAGTTGCTTTCTTACAGTATTAGATTTATTTTTATTTTCTATTTCAGAATTTGCCTTCTTCTACCAGAGTTGGCTGAATGTTCCCAACAATCTTCCTCCACCAACCCATTTTTTTCCTGTTCAGTCCCAACTAGTCACACTTCATCAAGTGTCCAATTTATGATCCCAAGAAAGCTGAAAGAAGGTCCTGAAAGAAAGCTGACAGAGAGAGAAGGAAGGAGATGGATGTTGAAAGGGTTTGCCAAGAAACAGAACAATGCACTTACTCCCTCCATGGAGCTCATGCAGCTAAAAAGAAAAAGGTAACAGTTAAACACAGAATTTTCCATGCCAGCAAAAGATTTCCAACCAAAAGATTTCCCAATCCTTAATTCAATCCTTAATAAGAGTATGTAAATATGTTTTAGGAACTGCTTACGTTTTAGCTCACTAGCCTAGCAATTTCGAAAACAGCGATTTTACAAAAGCATTTTAAAATGCTTTCCTCTCTATATATTTTCCATGCTCCAAATAAAAAAGAACCCATTTGATCTTCATATAATGACATCAAAGCTTTTCCCAACTTTGCAAGAAAGTCGAGTCAAAGCAATTAGAAAACACATCTGTAGGAAAAGACCAAATTGCATTCACAAGGTGCTTCCCACCCGTAACTTGGTTCCCATGCATGCCTTTTTCTTTATAATATGCCTGGAAGCAGGAAGGGGGGGGGAGGGAGTAAACTGTGATATTTCCCTCCTTTTATTTTCTTTCATTCTTTTTGAAGAAAGAGAGAGAAAACAGGGTAAATTTGCTTTGACAAATAGATACACTATATCTCTGGAGTGATATATTATATCACTGTTTGCAAGCTAACCAATTTAGCATTTGCCCCAGTAAACTCTTATAAATCGTAGCAACCATGGCGTAGCAGGGCTGGGACCAGAGGCTGAGAAAGGGAGAGACATAAAAATTCATCTGCAGCATGTTCTCTATAATAACAGACCCCAATAACACAATATTCTCTTCCTTTGTTCTTTATTTATTTTACGGCTATCTTTGCATTTTCTGCTCCACTTCCCTAGTGCCCTTGTTTTGTCTGGCTTTCCGAATGACATTTCCAGGAAACAGAAATTGGGAAATGTAAAACTGATTTTTATTTTTATTTTTTTGGCCTGGCCTATGCGGAAACTTGCAGTGACAATAGTTGCATTAGTCAGAGAAGGCAGCTTAATTTCATTCTAATGCAAATAAATGTAACAATTAAGGATATCATTTCAAAAGATGTCAGTAGCGTAATGACTTGTATGGCTCCTTGCCAATTTAGCGGTTGGTGAACTGGCTCCAGTAATTGGGCAGGGAGATTCAAGACAAGGTGCTCCCACTCCAGATTCTGTCAACATTTCACTGAACTTTGCACGCGTTATTTGGGCCATCCCAGCTGTTCTTTGCTAAACAATTTTAGTCCAGGGGGGAAAGTTTTCTGCTGCTGGAGATGAGAGCCAACCTATAATGGCAAATCTACTAGCAGATGGGCATCTGCTAAAACAACAAACTGTGTCAGGAAAAGGAAATTGTTTCCTATTAAGGATGTTTTCATTTTCGTTGATATGATAAGAAACGTTCCCTTTTTGCTGAAAAGCATCATATTAAACTACAATTGCCTTCCTTATGGATAATGCCTTATGGAACAGCTTCAGACATTACTTTCTAACCACATGAACAAAGGAAAGCAAGCAAAAAAGTTTGTACAGGCAGTCCTTGACTTACGACCACAACAGAGCCCAAAATTTCTGTTGCTAAGTGAGATATTTGTTAAGTGAATTTTGCCTCATTGTACGACCTTACTTGCCACGTTTGTTAAGTGAATCACAGCAGTTGTTAAGTTAGTAATACGAATGTTAAGCGAATGTTAAGCGAATCTGGCTTCCTCATTGACTTTGCTTGTCAGAAGGTGGCATGACATGAGCCCAGGACACTGCAACCGTCATAAGAATGGGGTCACTTGCCAAGCATCTGAATTTTGATCATGTGACCATGGAGATGCTGCAATGGCTGTAAAGTGTGAAAAACGGTCATAAGTCACTTTTTTCAGTGCCGTTGTAACTTCGAAGAGTCACTAAAGAAACTTTTGTAAGTTGAGGATTAGCTGTAACATGGCCAAGATGAATCTTTCACTGCATGCTAATGACTCTAACAATGGTTAAAGCAGGAAGAGATCTTACTCAGTTGTGAATCTTATGGAGTGCCCTTAGTTCAGTTAGTTGGCTTAATAACTGTGCTGGTCTTTAACTGAGCTGTACCAGTGATGGGTTCCTCCCGGTTCAGCCCGGTTCTCCTGAACCGGTAGCGGTGACAATATGACATCACCAAACCGGTTCTGCCCCCCCACCCCCCGCCCCTCATCCACCCACCCCCCGCGTTATTCTTACCTTTTATTTGGCCCCATCCCCAATCTATTGCTGCCTCCTGAGTCGCAGCTGATGGCTAGAGGGAAAAAACCTGTTTAAACTCTTGCCACGGGGCTTCAAAGGGCCGCCCTACAGGTGATCAGTGTTAAAAGAAAACAAATGAGTAGACCGGAGCCTGCAAAAATACATGAGTAGATCAGTGCCTGGAAAAATAAATGGGTAGATCGGTATAGCTCTGCAAGCAGTTAAAAGCTTGGTAGACCAGTACCTCTGCTAAATCCTAAATAATTGTCACATGACCATCAAGCCACACCCACAGAACCAGTAGTAAAAAAATTTAGAACCCACCCCTGAGCTGTACCCTCCCTAAGTCCAAAGTACCACCATTCTGAATGGGGGAAAATTTTACCCCATTGTGAAGACAGCCAAGGATTCATGTTCTAACATACTTAAGGATCAATCTCATTAAATCAACAACCAAATTCAGGATTATGCTGCATAAGGATCATGTCACATATGTTATTCTGAGTATCTTGAATAAAGTTGGTATTACACTGAATAAGATTATAGATGCGATGTTGCTTTAGATTTATTTGGCAACACTGGGGAGGGGTTGAAATTTGAGTAGGGTGATATGTTCTCTGACAGTTTCCTGGCCAAAGAATTTTATTATCTCTGCAAAGTGTCTGCCTATCAAAGCACTTAGAAAATTACTCCTCTGCTGGTTCCCCCCCCTCTTTTTTTACTGTTAGAAATTGTTTAGGCAGGTTCACTTGCCTAAATGGACAGAAAAACAGAAACTGATTCTGATTCATTCCGTTGCTCTTTCTTATCTGATTTTTTTTCTTGTGTAATCTCCACCTTTCTTCTATGTCTTCTATTCTGTCTGTTTTTCAATTTCGAACTATTCAAACTATTCAGCCTTCAGTATAGTATATGTGGCCAACCTGTCTATAGTTCTCTTTTACTGTCCACTTTCATTTCTTCTTCTTTGCAGCCAAACCACAGCAAACACATTTTTTAAACCCTAGCTTTCCCCCCCTTCTACTCAGAGGTGGGTTTCAGCAGGTTCTGACCAGATCTGGAGAACCGGTAGCAGAAGTTTTGAGTAGTTCTGAGAACTGGTAGTGAAAATTCTGACTGGCCCCGCCTCCATCTATTCTCTGCCTCCCAAGTCCTAGTTGATTGGGAGGAAATGGAGATTTTGCAGTAACCTTCTTCTGGAGTGGGGTGGGAATGGAGATTTTACAGTATCCTTCCCCTGCCACGCCCACCAAGCCACACCCACAGAACTGGTAGTAAAAAAATTTTACTCATCACTGCTTCTACTTAATACTTTTTTTCTCTTGTACAATGAGACTTCTTCATTGTAGGAGCACAACTGAGATTTTGTGCTTGGTGTTAGTTTATAGTATAGATGGCTTCTTTATAGAATGGTGTGTTATATGCACAGTAGTGATAATGCATGCTTTTCAGACTCCAAAAGCATGAAACATAGCATATGAGCTGTTGCAATTGTTCTCAGCTGTTAGTCTATATTATTTCACGCTGCGTTGTGTTATTTGTGTTTTTAATTACTGGTTGGGTTTGTACTCGTTTTATTATGTTTTATTAATTATTAGCTGTCATATGTATATGAATGATGTATATGAGGTGGCAGACATATAAATTAAATATTTAATTTATATGGCTGCCATATAATATAGCCATCTAAAATAAATAAATAATCTGGAAAAATTAAACCTTTCAATGAACCATGCTATTCTCAAACAAATCTGCTACCCAGCTATTTTCATTTAATTGTGCCAAAAATTAAAGAAGTGCAGTTCTTTCCATCCTACCCCAGTATTATCTATTTCCTACCATACTGAATCTCAAATCTTGAAGTCTGTGACTTAAAATTGATCATTGATTGCACAGAGATATAAAGATAGGTAATTATTAGCGTATAATTGCAAAGAAGTAGAGGTAGAAAGCAGAGGTGGATTTCAGCAGGTTCTGACCAGTTCTGGAGAACCGGTAGTGGAAATGTTGAGTAGTTGGAAGAACCGGTAGTAAAAATTCTGACTGGACCCGCCCCCATCTATTCTCTGCCTCCCAAGTCCCAGCTGATCGGGAGGAAATGGGGATTTTGCAGTAACCTTCCCCTGCCACGCCCACCAAACCATGCCCACCAAGCCATGCCATGCCCACCAAGCCACACACACAGAACCGGTAGTAAAAATTTTTGAAACCCACCACTGGTAGAAAGAGTATATCAAACGTATTATATAGACTGTATAAACAGAACATACTGTACTTCATTCAACTGTTCAACTATCTGCTGAGATATTTTCTGAAGATGCCGTGATCAATTTTAGGAACCTACTGTATGAAGCATAGGAAGCAATCATGAGAGAGACTACATGTTGTCCAGGATTGAACTGTTCCATTCTTGTGGTCTCAGACCTTGTGTCTGTTCCTGAAGCTTCATTACCTGACTAGGTGATATTATCAGTCAACAGGGGAGTGAGGTTTGCTGGGTGGTAGCCTGTTCTACCAGGCTTGATTAGAGTACTGTGTCCTTCTTGCTTTTTGATATTGATATTGATATTGTTTCTTCTTTTATTCCTGTAGAAAGAATAATCCTACAAAGAATTATAAGGAGTAAGTAAAGATTGTAGAAAGTAAATAAAAAGGGAGTTGGTAATCTTAAAGTACAGTGTATAGAAAAAAAAAATAGTGCAACCTATCTGAAAAGAACTAGAGTGGACTTCAGCAATTCATCCATAAGGGACATGTGAAGGGCCGTGGTGGTACAGTGATTAGAATGCAGTATTGCAGACTAATTCTGCCGACTGCCAGCAGTTCGATCCTCACCAGCTCAAGGTTGATTCAGGCTTCCATCTTATCGTTAAAATGAGGACCCAGATTGTTGGGGGCAATGTGCTGACTCTGTAAACAGCTCAGAGAGGGCTGTAAAGAACTATGGAGTGGTATATAAGTCTGAGTGCTATTGCTATATGTGTCCTTTCAAGGGACCATTACTCCATTGTGATTCTTAGCAAAGATACACACTGTGATCATGCATATTTTAATTGCTTGATTTCATTATTTGAGGAAAGTTCAAGTGAAGGATAGTTGTAAGTACTTCAATCAGATTGTTCTCTGAAAGTAAATACTGGATTTAAGTATTTTTTTTTAAAGAAATGTAGAGTTAACCCTAACCTCACCCATATCCTTACAACTTCAGTTTCTTGCCTATAAAATACATATAGTAACAATCCACAAACTTTTGAAAATACTGGTTTATTTAGGATATGCACACCTCAATTTCCCTAAAGTCATATGCAAAATAAACAAAATATTCCTTGAAAACCCTTTTGCATATTAGGAGGTAGGATGTATGACTAATAAGATAATGATCCTTCAATTCAGAGAGCTGCAGTTCTATTTAAAAGCCATATTTTTTTTAAGGAATGCCTATGCATAATGTTAATGAATCCCATTCCCCCCCCCCTTTTCAATTGAGTAGCAAATGTGGATTCCGCAATTTGATGTTTTTTAATTGCTTTAAGTTTCTGCAATTAATAATCTATTTTTATCACTAACTGAACATAAAAAATGATGTTGTGGGGGTGGGGAAAACAATAGGCTGTGATTGCTCTCGGTGGAAAATGACAAGCTTGTAACATTCAAGTGGATCTGCAAGTATTTTTTTGCAGATGCTTCTCAACCAGCTAATATTATCCATTAACACCTGATCACAGGAGAACAATTCATCCTTTGTCAAGAGGCAAACAGCAGCCAAATGGAAGAAAGATTCGAGTGCTTAGAGGCTGTCCCTTAAGGAAGCAAAATGCAAGACACACTTGCATCTCTTAATGGGTGAAAATTGGGGCATTTGCGTGCCTTTTCATTCACAATATGGCTATAAATCTCATGCTACACAACATAGAAACTCTCCAGACTGCGTTGTTCTTCTTACCCTGCAATAATGATCTAAAAGCCCAAACAATCATTAATCTTCTGTTTAAATAAACCTCAAACAATATTAACTCCATGCAGCTGTGCAGCTTGCAGATGTGAAGGCAGAGCAGAAGGGGTTGAGGGCAGGATAAGCATTCTAGACCAAAAAGGATAGCTTCTATCAGTGGGAGATTTTTGATCCAACAATATTTTTTTAAAATGCTAAATAAGTGAGAAAATAGCAATAGCACTTAGACTTATATACCTCTTCAAGGTGCTTTACAGCCCTCTGTAAGCAGTTTACAAAATCAGCATATTGCCCTCAACAATCTGGGTCCTCATTTTACTGACCTTGGAAGGATGGAAGGCTGAGCTTTAGCTTGGTGAGATTTGAACTGCCAAATTGCAGGCAGCAGGCAATCAGCAGAAGTAGTAGCCTGCAGTACTGCACTCTAACCATTGCGCCACCTCAGCTCTTAAAATGAATTTTCTTTTCCTTTATAACAGGAGTGCCAATCTCGCGGCATCACGGCAGCATCACGTGACATATCGTGACTTTTTTCTCCTTTGCTAAACCAGACATGGGCATGGGTGTGGCCAGTGTGTGACCCATCCGGCCCGCGGGCCACAAGTTTGACAGCTCTGCTGTATAGCTTTTGTGTTCTCTCAACACTTTGTATATCCTTTAGAACAGAGGTCTTCAAATTTGGCAGCTTTATGATGTGTGGACTTCAACTCCTAGAATTCTGGGAGTTGAAGTCCACACGTCTTAAAGCTGCCAAGTTTGAAGACCTCTGCTTTAGAACTATGGGAGAACTTCTTCAGCGCTTTGCAATGAGAAGGAAGGTTTAGCAAAAACCACTTGCTTCCCTCTTTTTGCCAATAAACCAGTTTTGCTCAGAGATAGTCTGGCTGGTGGGACTAAAACTGTGCCACACACTGATGATACCTAGCCTGGTAGCAAAATATCTGCAGTAAAACAATCAAGCTCAGAGAACACCAATAACCTAATAGTTCTACATGTATCTTCTATTATTGGAATAAAACTCAGGACAACACTAGAATTTCAGTACTATTGATAAGCACATTCAATAATGCCAATTCAATCTTTTTTTAACCACCACCAGAATTAATGTCATTTTCTGATAGTTAGGATGGTGCTTTCTTTTTTTTTCTTTTAGTCAGTCTGTTTTCACAAAGAATTAGTGGGATAAAACATATGAGTTCAATTTTGCATCAGATCTTTTTCTTCTTGATATTAAGCATGTTTATTATGCCCATAATACGTGCGCTCCCATTGCAAATCAGTAGTAAAGGTTAGTAGAACCTACCCCTTTGTGTAATGCTTCATTTTTTCACAATAATTTCTTGCCCAGCATCACCAATGACACAACTTTTCTTAAGCAAATAATATTAAAATGTATTTGCTAATATGAATTAGATTGTGTGTGTGTGTGTAATCTGAAAAACATCTATGCAAAATTCCCCGCAAAATTGCACTATGCAATTTATGGTGCCCTTTCTTTTCTTCTGGAAAATTGTCCAGTCTTTATAATGGCAGTGCTTCCTTTAAGGACTACAAACCAACATCCTGAAAAATAAAAGAAAACTACAACAGGGCTTGGTCTGTCTGTCAGTGGCAGAACACACAATCATCCACATTCAGCAAGACTGTTTACAACAAAGAACATACCATATTTTTCAGAGTATAAGACATACTTTTTCCCCCTAAAAGAGGGTGAAAATTTGGGTGTAGCCCCACCTACCTGCCGGTCCCCTGGAAAATGGGGCATGCAGAGGTGGCAATAGGCTATGGCAATCCCTGCGGCCTGAAACAGCTGATCTTCGGGAGGCTGATCCAACCGGCAATCAGCTGCTTGTGCTAATCAGGCTGTGCTGAAGCTGAAACAGACTGTTTGCTGTTTGCTGCAAGGAGGCAAATTGCTGGGAGGCAGAGGCAGATTTTTTTTTCTTGTGCTAATCAAGCTGTGCTGAAGCTGAAGCTGAAACAGGTTGTTTTCTGCAAGGAGGCAAATTGCTGAGAGGCAGAGGCAGATTTTTTTTCTTGTTTTCCTCCCCCAAAAAGGTAGGTGCGTCTTATGAGTTATAAGTCAGGAGTATCTTATACTCCAAAAAATATGGTACTGATAATCATTACAATATGCACCATCCATAAATTCTGGTTTGGATCCTTATTCTGTAATTTTAAAGCAGGGCGATTAAATCCAAGTCACATCCAAAATGAGATTTAGAAGCTACACGATACATTTCTCCATTTCTAATAGGAAATAATAACACAAAAGACAGGACATTTTTTTTTAACAGAACTGGTTAACATTTGCAGAAATGTAAAGATCAATGAGCAGTGGAAAAGCCCCACATATCAAAAAAGCCACACAAGTTTTTGAAAGAGCCAATTTGGGTCGGTCACCAGGACCAGACATTTTGTCTTCTGAGCTTTCACTCCGGCTCACTCTGCTAGAGAGAGGATGGGCTTCACTCTGGCTCACTCTGCTTCCCTGAGGATGGGCTCCAGCATGAATCCAGAAGCTTGGAAGTCAGAACCTCTGGTCCTGGTGACCGACCCAGATTGGAGCTTGCAACATTATCCTGGGACATATATATTCGCCTTCATTCACAAGTTTATGGTGGTAAGTTGTTCATGTTTTACTGCATATGTATATGAACATTGTTCTGTGAGGGAAATGATCAGCCTCCAGATCTGATAACAAAAACAAAATAAATACAGACAAAAATGTTCTCGCAACAGGGTGGAGATTAAAGAATTAGACATTTTCAGGACTCATCCATTATGTTTAACAATCCCACAATATTCTTGATGGATAGGACCAGAGATTTGTAACAAGCAGAATTAACAAATTCTGGTGCTAATTTTCTTGAGGCAATAAGTACAGCTTTGCTAACTCCGCTGCATTACTGAGATTCTTAGTAGGCCTCTTGATGGGAAACTAATCAGGTTTATTGGGGCTTCTGCATCTATTTGGGAATATGAAGGGAGGAAATTAAAAGCTATTTCCTCCTCCCTCCCTGCCGCCCTGCCCCAATCCCCCAAATCTTATAGTTACTTGCATGGGAAGAATGAAATGTTTAACTGCAACTTAACATGAAAGGTGTTATAGACAGAGGTGGAATTCAGCTGGTTCAGACTGATTCAGGCAAACTGGTAGAGCCGATGATCAATTGGCTGCACCCACCCGCCTTTGCTCTATCCTGTCCTTTATTTCCTGCTTTGTACCTCATCTCAATTGCGTGGCACAGCTGATTTCTCCCACCCCCCCTGCTGTTCTACTTAACGTTGCTGACTTGGAAGGTAAGCAATCCACTATTTGAGCAGACAGTCCGCTTTTTTCACATTATGTTCACTATTTTTTTTTCACAAAATAGTGGCATTTTTTTTATTCAAAAGCTTTATGATGAAATGTACATAATCTAAAGCTGTACAGTCTAAGAGAATAAGGATAGGAGAATCGTGTTTTGTCTTCTTTTTCATAAGTTAGAATGAGACAAACATTGAATATCTATTGAACTCGATTCTCCGAAAAAATTAATGATGAGATTAAAATAAAAATATATCATAAAATTATGTACAGTTCACATTTTTAAAATGTATTGTAGCTTGTGTCGACTGACCTAAAATGGCATCGAGTGATGAGAGTGACAGCGGCGAGATTTCGAATTCTTTAAAACAAAAGAGAGGAGTGTGCAAATACACCAAAGACTGGGAAGCTACTTTTGCATGGATTACCAACAACGAAACCAACAGAACAAATACGACGGCCTACTGTAAATTGTGTCAGAAATCGTTCACAATTGAATATGATGGTATAAAAGCTGTCACACAGCATGCAAGCACAAAAAAAAATCATTTAGATAAGGAGAAAATAGCTTCCAGCGACAAGCGAATCAATTCATTTTTCATTGTTAAAGACTCCTCTTTCAGTGAGAAAGTGATTGTAGCTGAAATGGCTGAAACTTACCATGGGATCAAACACCATATTTCTTTCCTGGTTCAAGATTGCGGTATTAAATTAATGAAGCAAATTTTTGATGATTCAGAAATTATAAAAAAGATGTCTTGTGGAAGAACCAAATCATCAGCTATTGTCAATGAGGTTTTGTATCTTTTTTCTATTGAGTTGGTTCTCAATGATCTTAAAACTGGAATTCCATTTTCTCTCTCCACTGACGCATCAAACAAGGGAAATCGCAAAATGTATCCTGTTGTTGCACAATATTTTATTTGTGAAGAAGGACTGTGTGTGAAAATTTTAGACTTTTATGAGGATTCTTTCAAAGACTCTACATCAATAAAAAATCAGCTGTGTCGAGTTCTTAGTGATAATGAATTGGAAATAAATAATGTTTCAGCTTACTCAGCAGATAATGCATCGGTCAATTATGGAGTGAACAAATCTGTTTACCAAGAATAATTGCTGGAAAATGACAATATTGTAGCTGCTCATTGCAATAATCACATTTTACACAACAGCGCAAAAAATGCATTAAAGCAGTTATCTTTTGATATTGAAAATGTAGTGCTGAAGGTTTTTGCCGAATTTTTGAATTCTGCGAAGAAACGAGAAGAGTTGAAATCATTTTTTGAGTTTTGCGAGTCAGAATTCCATGAAGTTTTGTGCCATGTTCCAACACGTTGGTTAAGTTTGTTTAAAGCGGTCGAAAGACTTCTTTTAAACTGGATACCTCTAAAATCGTATTTTATTTCTCTTGGATCTGATGAGTGCCATAAGGTTATCTGGAACCTTATTTCGGATCAGGAAAATGAACTCGCAAAGGACGATGAACCAACAATTTCAGAATTGTATTTATATTTCACGCACTTCTTCATGTCAATAATGCAAGATACCCTACAGAAGCTGGAAAGCAAGAAAATTCTTGCATGTGATCTTCACATTATCATGTGTGATTCTTTGCAAAAAAAATACGATGAGCAGTTTTTTGGAATGAAAGTTTTATTTGCCTTACGTAAAAAACATTTGCCTGAGAATGCCGTGCAAAAGTTGAAGAAAAAAGCCATCAACGTGTATCAAAGAGCCATTGCGTACCTAGAAAAGTGGTATAATTTCACCGATTCAGTATATGAGACGCTAAGTTGTTTCAATCTAATTGATCGCAATAATCCTCCAACTTTAGAAGAAATGACGAACATCTGGTTATTATCACCATGGCGAGAAGAACTTCCACCCAACACTCTCTTCATTGAAATTTCTGCCTTAGAAGAAGTTTATGTTCATCTGCAGGGCGATTCATCCCTTGATAAGTGGACGTACTTTTTCAAGAAAGAGCCAGCTCCAAGTTTACTGAAACTGTTCCAGTATTGTGCATCAATTCCGGTATCAAATGCAAACGTTGAATGAATTTTCAGCGTCATGGGAAATTTGTGGACTGACGAACGTAACCGACTGCTTGTACCATCAGTTTGAAGTGAACTTTGTATATTTTTTAATATTTCTCAACGTTGTACTGAAATTAAAGAATTATTCCTTAAACACAAAGAATTGATCAAAGCTGCGCAGTCAAATAAAAAATACACACGACAGCAAAGTAATTTAATATTTTACATATTATTATAATATATTTGATGTTTTGAATTTTAAGTAAAGTTTTGAAGTGATTATTTTAATACGTGTTAAAATGTTTGTAAGAAAATATATAATTTAATTGTATTTTTTTTTTACTACTTAACACCCCCCCCCCCCCGCTTATCCGCTATTTTTTGGAAGCAGACCTGGCAACTCTAGCAGCTGAGCTTCTAAATACTCTACTTTCAGTGCTGCGCGAAGTGCCTTAGGCGCACGTGTGCACATGCAAAGTGCATGCGCAAAGCG